>NC_067475.1:131924400-133361900 GCF_947179515.1 Apodemus sylvaticus | reverse complement strand
AATATAAGTGTGCCCATTAAAATGGAAATCTGATTTTTAAAAAGTCAATATCACTTTCCACTTATTAATCATATCCTATTCAATACAACAAAGTTTGGGTAATAAGTTACTAAAATCACACAGACACACAACAAAATGTGAGTTACATGTAATTGTTATTTTTATTTCACAGCCTTAAAAAATATAAACCATTAGGTATTTTGAAAAAACATACACAATAATTGCTTGGGATTCACAATATTAAAAAGGGAACTAAAATGGAATAAAGTGAGTGAAGCAACGTGACCTTGGTCAGGGGTAAGGACTGGGACCATGGGGATGCCGTGGATCAACACCGCCATTGTTACCATGGCCAGTTATCACTAAAGCCTATCCCATTTGGTACAAGAAGACATGCACTAGGTAAATGATAACATTCTCCATTTAGAGCTAACACACTGACTTTCTTTTTCCTCAAGGAGAAAACTGAAAGCAAGAAAAAAAGACCATGGGATGTGGAGCCTGTGACTGGCAGCCACCTCCCTGTTTTAACTCTAACACACACACACACATACACACACACACACACATGAGAATGCTATGAACTATACATACAAAAGCCACCAGCCCAGTGTGGCTCTTGGGCAAAATTAAATAAAATCTAAGCCCTGCTAGCCATATTTCAGTGTTTACTAGACACATGTGACTGGTAGTTGCCGTATTGGGCACCACAGATATAGAACAGTTTCAGATCACAGAAAGTTCTTTTGCACAGCTCCGGGTGTGGGAAGTGTTTCTTCTCCCTCGGCTTGGCCAGTACGTAGGCTGTGAGTAGAAGCGTCTCCAGAGGCGATCTCCCGGGATATTCCTGGATCGAGGGTGGAAGGAAGAGAGGTAGGCTTTCTGAGCGCTCCGAGTGCCTTTCCTTGGGTATGGAAGGGATGGCCTTTATAGGGGTCAAATACACAAACTTAGCTGCCACCAAAATTTAATTTGGAGCAAAAAGAAAGAACCAATCTTGATCCTATACCAAAGCTCCACGAAGAGATTATGAAGACCCCCTCAATCTCCAGAGCCCCCAACAAGCACAAATGTGCAGGGTTCCAAGCTGCTTGCTTAGAAGATCCTGGTACGGGGGAGTCAGCTGACCAGAGAGGAAGCCAGGCCTGACAAACATTTCTTGAGAACTAAGGAGACATCGTCACTCTGCTTAGCCACATCACTTGGGGCTGTGAGGGAACCAGGGGTTCCATCTTTCTTTGACACTGCTTTCTGCATAACTGTGCTTTGTACTAGAGCACAGACCTCTGGCTGTCCACCCAAGATCCTTTGTCCTAATCTAGAAAGCTTGGGTTTTGGTTGAAGGCAACGGCATCTATATTGTTAAAAGACAGTCCTGGCCGCTGGGAAACTCTTCAGAAGGAGGTGGACTCAAACAGGCACTCTCTGATTTCCTCCCTGCTTCCTCCTCCTTGTGGGGAGTCATGGAGACCATATAAGAACCTGAAAAACAAACACCGCCTCATATAAAGTGTGAGTTATGCAAGACATAACAAGACCTCTAATCTGTTCAAGCCCCTGGGCATTTAATTCGGTTCCTTATTTATTTATGTAAACAAAATAGCAAATGGATATTGGAAGAATCTGTGTATCTGATTCAAGTAAAAGACAAAAGGAACTGCATCAGCAACTCAGTTCTTAACCTGCCCTTCTATGTAACACAGATAGCCAACTAATTCTAGTGATTTTAGAGTTTTAATTACGAATTGAGCTTAAATAAGCACAAGTGGTTCAGACAAGCTCCAAAAGCTATTTTGAATATACAGAGCTCTGCAGATACTTTCCTACATTCTGCATTAGTACAAACAGAATTCTAGAAGTCTCTAAATCATATGGTTTAAGGGGGGGAGACCCTATTTCCTATTCTCTTTAAATGGCTTAACCATTCACAATGTTCAAAATTCTCACCATTTATAATTGAATTCTACTGTACTTAGTCTGAAACCAGGCAAAATTGGGAACATGAGAATGTCACATTAAAAATAGGGCGTTGCGTGTGTTTTGCATACCTTATTCCAAGTTTCCACCTCTGCAACGAACCAAAAACAAAGCCTTTCTCCTCGGAAGCCAGTATGGGGCACACGTTAGGCAAATCCCCCTGCTGGAGGGCTGCCCCAGATGGCATCAGGCTGGCAGCTATACCTGAACCCTGCGATCAAAGTGCAGACGTAGGAACCTATTTTCTCAGACATTTTAGATTTTGCAAATGGGACTGTGACATACTCTCATTCAACCTGTAGACTCATTATATTACAACTTTGGGAATTTGTGAGCAATCAAGATTGTCCTAATAAGAGGGGAAGTAATTTTAAACAACTAAAATACATACCCAATTATTAAATAGCAACATTTAAAGTAAAACACTTATAATGCATTTTTTTCATTATGGCCCATTTCCTTATAATGGAGGAAATTTGCATCCTAACATTTGTGAGGTCTTTTTGTTGAAAATGAATCAATAATATTTTATAATGAAATTACATTCACAAGATGAGCAGTTATTTTTAAATGCTCCTGGCTGACCAAATGTTTTAGTGCCTAATTCATATTTACCTCATCTTTCAAAATATGGCCAGGCACGGTGGTACATCCTTATCAAGAGGATGAACCAGGCAGATGCTAAATTCCAGGTCAGCCTGAGTTCCATAATGAGGCCCTATCTTATTCATACACATATCAGAACTGACAGGGTTATCAGAACCAAGGTGTGGTCAATGAATTGAGTAATCAATACATAGAAGTGGTATTGTGTCAGCTCATTAGATCTAGTACAAATGTAAGTTTTTAAGCCAAGTGTGGTGGCACATTACTGTAATACCAGAATGCAGAATGAACGCCAAAAGCCCAAGGTTAGTCTGGTCTCCAAAGTAAATTCCAGACTGGCCCAGGCTACATAGCAAGTCTCAGCCTCAGGAAAACAAATGAAAGAGAAGCATCTCTGCGTTGGGGAATCAATCTTGTGGTGAGTCTTGGAAAATGGTAGTGGGATAAAAGAATTAGAAAAGGCATTTCTTCTACAGATGTCACAATTTCAAAGGCAGAATTACTAAAGAACAGGCAGAAGTTGCCAGCAACTTGTTTTACAGATATGAGGAATCCTTACTCCTGTTTAGAAATAAGTTCCAGGTAGGTGCCAGGGGAGAATACACTTCTTAGGGCGGGGCTTGGGGGGGGCCATGTAAATGAGAACTTAGTAATTAACAAATGAGTTAGTGTAGTGGTAATAAAATGACCCTGAGCCCAAAATGGAAAGGCAACCAGTTCTTTCTTAGCAACTTGTCTATTAATCTGCAGAGAGTTAAGCCTAATACTGAGATGCCCAAGTTTACTGTTCTCTCCAGTCAGTGAAGAGTTGGGGTGGATCACACTCCCGGATGGCAGAAATGGCAGGAAGAGGAAAAAAATTACAAAGTCAAGAAGCCAAGCTGGTGGTTAGTTTATATTCTGATTATTTAGCAAGTATGAAATCATTACTCCCTGTCCTTATAAACAGCCGTAATTGCCCATTAATCACGCCCACGTTTACTGCCCACATCCATATTAACTGTGCAGGCCTGTAACAAAACATTACCACAGAGATATCAGCTAATTAGAGGATTATTGTGCAAATCACAATGCATATTCGTGTCTGCTAAGTTTGGAATTCAGACTGGAAATCAAAAGCAAGCCTTACTATAGCTCTGATAAAGACATGATAAGTAGACAAGAATTTACTCAAGACATAATAGCTAAAATAAACCATTGTCTTCATTTAAGACGGGCCTTTTATGTCTTAAATGTGTCAGAATGAAATAGAATATGTAGGAAATCAACTTATTGTCTCAGGCCAAAATCATTTCTGATAGTTACTCACCAAGATGGGACTGTTTTCCCTTTTGTCTAAATTACCAATAGTTCTCTATGTTATCAGCCTAGGCAAACTTTAATGTGGTCTTAACTCTACAGTCTGTCTCTCTCTCTCTCTCTCTCTCTCTCTCTCTCTCTCTCTCTCTCTCTCTCTCTTTCTGTGTATGTGTGTGTGTGTGTGTGTAAAATGAGTGTTTCCATTTTGTAGTCTATCCTGAGAAAATTAACTCCAAACCCTCCCTACTGAAAACATGATATTCACACCTTTACTATTTTCAAGCTAGATGGGAAGGGCGGCTATTAAATTTACAAATGCTCCTGGCTTCTCTTTCTAATTCCCACAACCCCCCACCCCCAGTCTCCTCCTTGAGTTTTGCAAAGGTTCTGAAATCACCTTGGCTTCTGGAGGAAGCTCTCTAGTTCAGAGCAGGAGAAAACCCTTAATTTCCTGGTACCCATTTCTTGCATCCTGACCCCTCTCTTTGGTACACCTTGGATGTTGAGACAGTCAGTCAGAGGGAGGGGCCCCAAACATACCTTTTGCAAGATTTCCTCCACTCCCCAGCTTTGCAGGGTTCCTAGGCTGTGATAAGAGGTTCCATCCCGGGTACCACCGGTCAAGGACACCAGCCTGAGTCCAAACGACATAGATCTAGGAAAAGCAATCAGATCTGATGGTCGAAATGATCTCTCAAACGAACATTGTCCCACCTTGCACAGGCGAGCATTACTCCAGACAATCAGCCTTTTCCGAAAGGTTTGCTATATCAACCACAAACAGGCCTCTCCCCTCACACCAGCTCTTTCTGCTCCTCCTACACTATGCAAAGTAGCCCCTCTGTCTGTCCTCCAAACCATCATCCAAAGGTCATTTTCCAGTGAATCATTCTCCTACTCGCCCTCGGTTGTCCCAGAGTCCAAGCCCACCTTTGACAAACCTCAGGCTAGACTAGGAATAGCAAGCAAGCAATCAAGACTAGGAGGAAATCCCCCATCCCCAAGAGGCCACTGAATCATTTCTCTGGGGCACCACCATCTAAACGCCTCTCAAAGCTCACACACTCTTCAATATTTAGATGATTTTGTTTTGGAAGTGGCTGAACTGAGTTGACTGAAAATAGAGTTTTCCACCCTTAGATACAAGTGAAGTTGGTTTGGGAAGAAGAGTTCTCAGGTGTGTATACTATTCTCTGCCCCAAAGCTGTCCTCTCTTCGCTAGTCTCCTTTCTTGGAATCAGGCTTACTCTAGAAGAACTGGGGTCCAGGATGAGACTCTTGTCCCCGCGGTCCCCTGCACTGTAGCGGGTCCAGAGACCCGGGAGGAACAGAGACTGTGTCCCTTTGCCGCTGCTCTAAAGGGGTGTACCTGAATCCCGTGGAGCTGAGACCCTGCCAACCGGGTCACACCGCTTGCTCGTTATTGAAACCCCAAGGCTCCCGGTGCAGTGACAGGCGCCCGGGCTGGAGTGTCCCGGCCGTATTGGCCACCGAGTTCTTCAGCTGCTTGATGACCACGAAGAGCAGGAGGAACAGGAGGAAGAGCAGGAAGAAGAAGAGCGCTAAGTAGAGCAGCAGATTCAGCTTCCACTCCATGCTGGGCGCCGCCCGGGCGCTGCGCGCTGCGTTTCGCCTGGAAAGGCTCCTCACGCTCGCCCCCGGGTTCTCAGCTCCACTGTGGTCCGCCCGGCCTCCGCGGCTCCTCGGGAGCGCCGGACCCGGGACCTGCGAGCGAGCACAGGATCTTCTGTGTGCGGATGCGAGCTAGCTTCTCCAGAGCGAACTTCAGCGGGTGGAGACGAGGAGGAACGGTCCAGTGTCCCCCGGTGTCGACAGCTGGCTGCCTGCAGGTGTCTTTAAGACTCTTACTGGGAACAGCCAGTGGAACGGTCTGTCGTCTCCCTTCCTAATTAAGGTTCTTCGTAATTTGCGCCACTTGCACTTTTCCAAAAGAGACACAGAAAAATAAAAGGTGCCTGAAGGTGCCGCCGTCTGAAGGGTTGGGAGATGCTCCTTACTGAGAGGTAAACTACAGGTGCATCCCTAGTTCCACTTCAAGCTGCCTTGCCTGTTAGAATTGCAGAGGGCACGCATGAACAGGGTACCTTCCCCCATCCGCCTCTGTGCTATAGGTCCTGACAAAGGGCTAACAGCAAAAAGCATTTCGAATGTGATATTTTACAAAAGCTCTCTGATGTTGACTTGAAATTCAGTTTGTGGTGTGTGTGTGTGTGTGTGTGTGTGTGTGTGTGTGTAGAGAGAAACAACATAAAATCTTCCAGGTGCTTTGGGAGACCCCCAACAGCTCTGTATTTGAAATTACCCACCGGGCGATGGTGGTGCACGCCTTTAATCCCAGCACTTGGGCGGCAGAGACAGGTGGATTTCTGAGTTTGAGGCAGGCCTGGTCTACAGAGTGAGTTCCAGGACAGCCAGAGCTACACAGAGAAACCCTGTCTCGAAAAACAAAAAACAAAACAAACAAACAAACAAACAAAAAGCAACTATACCTCGGTGGTGAAGCTCTGAGAGTTATTGAGTCTCTGTGACAAAAGGCATGAATGAGAGAAATCAGTTTTAAGGAAGGCAGGATGATTGGGGGGTCATCTTTGCAGGAGTTTGGGTCCTGGTTAGCTGGACCTCTTGCACTATCCAAGAAGCTCGGGGCAGGCTGCTGGGCTCACACAGCCAAGGAGAAGACAGTGGAAGTGGAAGGGGCAGCAGGCATTCTTCAAAGCCACGCCCTCAGTGGTTTAGTGCCTCCAACCACGCCCCACTTTCTGAGGGCCCATTCTGGCATGATTTTATTTATGGATTCGTTCATCCATCGATGAAGTTTGTGTCCTCACCATTCAGGCTTCTTAGTTGCCACTTCCAGCTGGGGACCACTCCCTCGGCACCTGCAACTTTTGAAGGACACCTCATACCCACATCATAACACTGTAACTGGTTACCCCAAACTCGGTGGCTAAAACCAGCAAGAATGTTGCTGATTTCTCCAAGTATCTGTGAGTCAAGAATAATTTGAAACTACATTCAGTCAGGTGTGCTAACACATACCACACAATCCCAGTATTTGGGGGCTGAGGCAGGAAGTTCATGAGTTCGAAGTTATCTGGGACTACAAAGCAAATTTTAGGCCAAGTTGACCCTGAGCATCCACCCCGACCCTGTGTGTGTGTGTGATAAAATCTGGGTGATTCTAGTTTGGGAACTCTCAGATACTGTGTTATTTGAGGACTGCTCTGCAGCCCAGGTTCTTCAGCAGTGAGGACAGATAACTCACAGCTTTTGGGAGTAATGTCAGTTGATGGTGGGAGGCCTCAGTCCCTTCAAAATGGCCTCCTTCATCGGCCTCCATAGGCACCAGCATCTGGCAGAACAGGTGAGGCAGCAGCCAGTGTTAGTCAGAGGCTGTAGGGCCTGTGCCCACTAGCTGCAGAAGTCACAAGTCATTGCTTCTGCAAAGCCCTAATGGTTAAACAGCTTATATCCCTAGGATCTGGGGACATGAACTCCAGAGAAAAGCTTCCCGGAGGCCTTCAAGTCTGGCTGTCACTAAAGTTTACCTAAGCTACTTCCCAGACCTCCAATTTTATTTCATTATGTGTAAAGATCTGAGGGCTGCCAAGACTGAGATTGTGGGATGAGGCCTGACAAACATATTCCAGATTATGGAATGGCTTGAGCACAGTGAGTGCTCACAGTAAGTGACATCATTTCAGTGATGCCACAGTAACTGACATCATTTCAGTGAGGTCAGGGGTCATACAGACAGGATGGTGGGGGTAAACTGAAGGGCTCACTTCTACCTGGAGATGGTTATGGCTTCCCAGTCTCTCTGTTCCTTTTGCCTACCTTTCCCCTGGATTTGCTATGAGGGTCAAAATGATTGGGATGTTAACAATTCATTTTTCTATATATATGTCATGCACCAACATTCTGTTTTTAGGATCTCCAATGTTACAGGCTACTGTTGAATTTTTATAAGTCTTTGATACAAGCATCTTACTGGGCACAAAGTCAGTTCATACATTGATAGATAGATAGATAATAGATAATTGTAATCTACCACTATCTCTCTCTTCTTACTATATCTGTGCCTCTGTCTCTTCCTTTGTCTCTCTTTCTCTATACACACACTATATATGCACCATATATAAATGTATATACACTATATAGAATATAGAGATATAAAGATATAGAGATTCAGAGATATAGTAATATAGAGATATAGATCTACTTTGTAGACAGCGTTATCTATGTTGGAGCTAGTTCCTAGGAATTATTCTTAAATGTTCAAGGAAATTGCTAAAGTACAGCTATTATTAGAAATTATATCATATAAATTAATAATGTTAACAACAAATGACTACATACTCAAGCCTCATCCTCCCATTGATTTTCCTATGCATCTCCATTATTAATGGACCTATTATTAATGGTGCCTATTGCTGCTGTCTGATGAATCTGCTGCATACTCTTGCTTGATTCTTCCTATCCACGCTCGCTCAGTGAACGTATTGTCTTTGTTAGAGTTTCTATTGCTGTCGTGAAACACTGTGACCAAAAGCAACTTGGAGAAGAACGGTTTTATTTGGCTTATACTTCCATGTCACTGTTCATCATTGAAGGAAGTCAGGGCAGAAATTCAAACAGGGCAGAGAGTTTACTAGCCCAGAGAATGGGCCAATTAGGACCAGTGCCTACCTATAGCTAGTATTATCTAATGATCCACTGTCACAAGGCTAAATTCTTATCCACATTTAAGAGTTCTGACTTTCCAGAATCCCAGAGCTTGGAAGCACCACATGTTCCTCTGGGTAGATTTCTCCGTTTTATGTAATCTTGGCAAGAGAACGAATCTCTAAGCTAAGTTTCCGTTTCCTCGTGCTATTATGGAAACCTGGGTTTCAGATATAGTTTCTACCCTACTCTGACACAGCGCAGAGAGACGGGCATGAAGAGTCGTTCCAGAAACATGACTAAACATCTTCTATGTCAGACTCACAGTTGGAAAAGGACAGACTGGGGGTAATGATTGGACAGGTCCATATATCTACAGTCTGCTGTTCTGAGATCAAGAGCAGTCTCAGGGTCAGAACCTGCTCCTTGCTACCCACCTCCACAGCAGCCTGGCTCCTGGCCCTTCCCAAATGGGGACCTCTGCCTTGTTTCTACTCCGTAAGCTGCCACCATTACTCCAGGGGTTCTCCTCCTGCAGCTAGGTAAGGTGGCTAAAGACGGCTTGCAGATAAGCATGCTGACTGACTAGGAAAGTACTGCTTACACACTGCACACGAGATAGGCACTATAGCCAACAGGTGTTTGAGTAAAATAATAAAATCATATGCCACCTAGATCTCCACTGGCTTCGAGGATGAAAACTGAAGCAGAGACAGGCTCTCTGACCTGATTACTTACCCAATCTGTGTCCTTGGATACAGTTAATCTCTTTAGATTGGAGTAGACCCTCTAGCACCTTCTGAAGGGCTGCCTTTGATAGACAGATGTTGCTTAAATTTGGTTTTATCATGGAATGTCTTATTTTCTTCATCTGCTATGACTGAATGTTTTGATGGGTGTAGTAGTCTGGGCTGGCCTCTGTGGTCTCTTAGGATCTGTAGAAAATCTTTCTATCCAAGCCCTCTGGCTTGTAGCATTTCCATTGAGAAGTCAGGTGTAAATTTAATAAATCTGTCTTTGTATGTTGCTTGGTCTTTCCCCCCCCTTGCAGCTTATAATAGCCATCCTTTGCTCTGTATGCTTAGTGTTTTAATGATTGTGTGCAAGGCGACTTGCTTTTCTTTAGTCCAGTTTATTTGGTGTTCTGTGTGCTTCTTGAACCTTTGTAGGCCTCTCCTTAAGGTTAGGGAAGTTTTCCTCTATGATTTTGTTGAAAATACTTTCTGTGTCTTTGACCTATGTTTTTCTCCTTCATCTAGTCCTATTATTCTTAGATTTGGTTTTTTCTTTCCCTTTTTAAAAAATGTATTTATTTTTATTTTATGTGCATTGGTGTTTTTGCCTACAAGAATGTCTGTGTTAGGTGTCAGGTCTTGGAGTTACAGTGCGAGCTGCCGTGTGGAAGAGCTACAGTGCCCTCATCCAATGAGCCACCTCTCCAGCCCAGATTTGGGTTTTTCTGCAGTGTCTCAAATTTTCTGGATGTTTTGTGCCTGGACTTTTTTACATTTCTTTAACGAGTTAACCATTTCTTCCCTTGTCTTCGACATCTGAGAGCTTTTCTTTCCATGTCTTCTAATCAGTTGGAGAGGTTGACCTCTGAGGGTTTTTGTTTTGTTTTGTTTTTTGCTTGTTTGTTTTTTATCTTCTTAGTTTTTTATTTCAAGTTTTACTTCAGTTTGACGTTTCTTTAGTGATTCTGTTTCTACTTTTGTGTCTAAAATGTTTTGTTATTTCATTCAGTTTGTGTTTTCATGGTCTTCGTTAAAGCATCTCTTCATGACTTCATTAAGGTCCTTGTACATATTTATGATTGCTATTTTGACACCCTTGCCTTGAGCTTCAGCTAAGCTGCATGCTCAAGGAGGCGCACTGTCCTGGCTGCTCGTGTTGGTGTGCTGTGCTGGGATCTGGGAATCGGGAGTGTTGACAGTGTTGCTTGGGTTGTTGGGTATGTGCTTTATTTTTCTAATTTTTTTTAAAGATTCATTTATTTTATTTAGCTATCCTCAGACACAACAGAAGAGGACATTGGATCCCATTACAGATGGTTGTGAGCCACCATGTGATTGCTGGGAATTGAACTCAGGACCTTTGGAAGAGCAGTCGGTGCTCCTAACTACTGAGCCATCTCTCCAGCCCTGTTTCTATTTATTTATTAATGAATATATATATATATATATATATATATATATATATATATATATATATAAAATCATTATATATAATCATTATATATATATAATTATATATTCATTATCATTACACATTACACATTCACACAATCATTATATATATATATATATTATATATATATATATATATATATAATATATATATATATATAAAACCCAGAAGAGGGCATCAGATCTCATTACAGATGGTTGTGAGCCACCATGTAGTTGCTGGGATTTGAACTCATGACCTCCGGAAGAGCAATCAGTGCTCTTAACCTCTGAGCCATCTCTCCAGCCCCAGAAAGACTGATTTTGTTTATATGAATACACTGTAGTTGTTTCCAGGCACACCAGAAGAGGGCATCAGATACCTTTACAGATGGTTGTAAGCCACCATGTAGTAGCTGGGATTTGAACTCATGACCCCTGGAAGAGCAGTCAGTGCTCTTAACCATTGAGCCATCTCTCCAGCCCTGAGGTGTTTATTCTTTGGTTGCCATTGCCTACCCTGAAACCCAGGCAGTGCGGTGGCTCTGGGGTCAGAGAGCTTATATTGCTCAGCTAGAGACACAAAGGAATGGGGCTGGGCTAGGAGGAATGGCTGAGAGGGCAGAGGGAGAGAGCTGTGGGGAAGAGGCTGAGTCCCCGTGTGTGGAGGTGGAGTAAGAGGACTAAGAGCGATTCTGGAGCAACGAGAATGGAGGTCTGGAAGGAGAGTGAAAATGGCTTCCTTTCAGTCCAGCCCAGGGGGGCCGGCCACTGCGGGTCCCTGGGAGGAAGTGCTTCTGCGGATCAGAAGCTGACTCAAAGGCACGAGGATGCGCTACAAGGGGAGACTGAAATGGCAGGGTAGGGTAGGAGGAGGAGCTCCTGGAGGCAGGGTGCAATAGGACAAAGAGAAGCCTGGCCGGACCACGACTAAAGGGCTTGCTTGACCCACCGGGCAGTGGTGGCGCATGCCTGTAATCCCAGCACTTGGGAGGCAGAGGCAGGCCGATTTCTGAGTTCAAGGCCAGCCTGCTCTACAGAGTGAGTTTCAGGACAGCCAGGGCTACACAGAAAAACCCTGTCTCAAAAACAAAAACCCAAGAAAGGGCTTGACCCTCTCCGGGAAATCTTCAAGGCTGAGGTGTCTGGATATGGCGGAGCACACTTGTGAGCCCAGAATTTGAGAGGGAACAGGAAGCTCAGTAATCCGGAGACAGCCTAGGTCCTCGGGAGGAAAAAAAAGTTCAAAGGTCAAAACTTCAAGTGAACTAGTACCAGCCTGAAGAATGGCCTGGAAAGAGGCTGAAAGTTAAAGGTTTTATGCTGCCAGGCTCAGATTCCTAAACATAACTACTTAGTCACTTAAAAAAATTATAAATATTAATAAATATTTAATTCATTCTTAATAGAATTTTCACTTAAACTAACTTTGTTACCCCAAGAAACGCATTTAATGCATCCCATGTTCCCAGGCTGTGATAACATTTTATATAAGACCATCTGAATTTTGGGTTCCAAGATTTAGATGGCTCAAAGGAACAAATCTTTCTCTTCCTAGGTATGCATGCTAGTGGAAAACCACGGAAAGAAAGCCTAAGTTTTTTTTTTTTTAAAGATAGAGAAGCTCACTACGGATTAAAGCTATGAACATTCCTCAGCTAAAAAGAGCCCTTGTAGTGCACAGATAGGAAGACTGGAATCCGCGCTGTGCCGCCATCCTCAAGCGGATGGCGCACACACTCCCTCCCCTCCCCACCCCATCCCTTCACGATTCCTGTGTTTTCGAGCCTTTTGTCTCCTCCCCACGGAAATGCCGTTCCAGATCCCGAGGTCTGGCCGATGACATCTGTTATAGGTGCTTCATTAAAAGCTAGTCGGCTTCCTGGTGCCTCCCTACCTCCCCTTTAGCATGGAGAGTAGCCCGCGCCCTAACCGGCACCACAGACCTTTACTTATGTCTAAGGAGACAGAGCTAAGGGCCCACAAGAACTTATTTGTCCTATCGCTGTGCTTCAGAACTCCAAGGGCACTGGAACAGAATGTGGTCACTTTTTAGTTCCTAAGCTTACCTGTTTGGGCTGATACAGGATGGAGGCAGCTTTGTAGTAGGGAGGGGAGATGAGGGGATGGGGCCAAAGGGTGGGGGGTAGGGGGTAGAGGGCAGGGACTGGGGAGCAGGTGGAAGTAGCAAGGGGCTTCCAGAACCTTTATAAAGCTGGCTGAGTTTGCTCTCAAATGAACAAAAGAAACAAAAGAAACCTATTCCATGCTCAGATCTTGAGAGGTGGTTTGATCATGATTGACAAGACTGGATTCTTCTACACATTTTCCCAAGAGCTGTGGGCCATGAAAACTGAGTTAGTTGTAGATAGCTCTGATTAGATAAGGTAGCTTTCAAAGCACTTCATTACGTTCTGGGATGGAATCCATACTCTGTGGATGTCTCTAGGCCCCAGGACATGCTGTCCTAGCTAGCTCATCATTGTGACCAATAATATCTCAGATGTATTACAGCCATGATACCTACACATGTTTTTCTTGCCTCTGCTTCATTCACCAATACAGCACCATGTCCATTTTTAAGTGATTGAAATCGGAGTCTCCTGAAACTTTCTAAAGTGGCTATTCTTGGTTGTCAACTTGACTATATCTGGAATGAACTCTGGATCTTGGCTTGGAGATCTTGAGGCATAGTGGCTATGAATCCCAGAAGATTAAGACAGTGAGATCTCTGAGTTCGAGATCATCTGGTACAAAGCAAGTCCCAGATCTAGGCATGGTGGCACACACCTTTAATCTAGGCCACACGTTCTGCTGGAGACGTATCTAAGGACATTGGAAGACAGAAGACACTCTCTCTCCTTTTTGCCTGTTTGCCTTGTGGGACTAAGCAACTGTTAGATCTTTGGACTTTTATTTACAGTTGTTGCTGACCATTATTGGGAGTTGGACTATAGACTGTAAGTCATACTCTTACTATACAGAGACTACCCATAAGTTCTGTGACTCTAGAGAACCCTGACTAATACAGAAGTTGGTACTGGTGAGTCATTCTACTTGAAGATGTTGTATGAAGCTAACTAACCAACAGCCGTCACACCAACCCAACAGCAGTATCCACACTCCATACTTCCTTTTCTCCATTCTATCCCATGGGAATGGCTGAGGTGGGTTATGCAATGCTCCTACCATGAGACACTCTTCAGGAACAAGACATCTGTGATGAGCTACTGGTGATGGTCTCATGTAACCATCTAGGGATGCCAATGAGGAGGGAGGGAGAAGGGAAGACAGGAAAGAAGCAAGGACACATGGGAAGAGATTCTGTAAGGGTCTGCCTTGGTCTGGGTTACTACTGCATATATACCGAAGAAGTTTATTTGGCTTATATTTCACATCATAATCCATCATTGGAAGAAATCAGGACAGGAACTCATGTAGGATAGGAACCTAGAGGCCAGGAACTGATGCTGAGACATGGAGGAGTGCTTCCTATTGGCTTGCTCATCATGATTTATTCAACCTGCTTTTTATAGAACCCAAGGTGCATCCCAAAGCCTAGGGATGACACTGCCCACAATGGACTGGGCCTTCCCATATCAACCACTAATTAACAAAATGTCCTACAGGTTTGCCTGCCTATAGCCCCACCTTATGAAGACTTTTCCCCAACTGAGGTTTCCTCTTCCAGGATGACTCAGGTTGACATAAAACTAGGCAGCCCAGGGCTGTAGGATGATCCCAGAATTTATCACTTAGGATACTTCTGCAAAACACTGGTTTAGATTCACTTTTTGGCTTGCAAAGCCTCAAACACAACAGAGGATGTATCAAATCTATCCATTACTGAAGACACACATAAAGTGGCAGAGTGCAATCGTGACTGAGCAGGATTTCTTTAAATTAGAGTCTTTCTGGTAAGTTAGCCAGGAACACTGGAGTCAATATGACTGTGGTTAACCTGAAGCTTGGGTCAATACTATCATAGAGCAAAAGAAAGAATCTTAGCACTATTGAACAACAAATCTTTGTTCAACCCAGTTTTAATAACAGTGGCAAGGCTGCTGACACCAACAAGGTCTACAGACTCTATAAGAGCTGATGATGTTTGGAAGCTGTGTGCGCACAAGCCCAGGTAAAACGCAGCTAAAATGGGCTACCCCACGAGGAAAAGAAATTGAAGGGAAAGTGCCCCTTTCGTTTATAACCCACGGGCTCCTTGGTGAGTCACCAGCTTGTCAGATCTGGCTACTCTTACCGCTGCAGCCTGAGCGCTCACATCTGGTGCTCCAAGCTGTTGTTCACACATCCACAGTGAACACTGAGACAGCCAGACTTGGATGGCAGCCCTGGCCCCCCAACACTCTATCCTTTTCTATGTGACATAGTGCTGTGAGTTGCCCTGGTATTTCAAGTGCTGTTGACTTGGACAATCTACCCTGCCAGCTGGGTCTCCTGGACACTTTCAGTTCCCACCAAGACCCAATGTTCTTAATCAGAATTCTGACTTGATTCAGGAGTCTCCCTCTTCCCTTATGGCACGGATAAAAACTGTTTCAGAGAAGTGGGTCCTGAATGGTCTAAAAATGCACTCAGAGAATAGAATGAGTTCTTATTTTTGGTCCACAAGAGAGCCTGTGGCCTACATTGACTTAATCTAATGGAAATATATGAGTAACCCTTCCCAAAAGCCGACAGCTTCGCTTCTGTGGGCATCCAGGCTGTCTAGTGAGAGAGATGCAAAACAGTGAAGTCTGGATACCACAAAATCACAGCCTGGGGCTGGGGGTACAAAGGACTGATCAGTACCATAGAGTCCTCTGTCATTGTGTTGGGAAGGCCACCAAAGTGCTGGAGGAGTTGAATCCTTCTGCAAGAGGCAAGGGCCAATTATCTGCCTCTTCCCAAGGCACCTCAAGAAGCCAGGAGGCAGGGAGGTTTCCTCCACAGCAGGACATCCAGATGTTCTCTACAGGAGGGAAGAGAGAGAAGACAAAGGAAGCCCAGGAGAGTTTCTGCCCTGAAGGTTAATGTGATCCTGTAATTCACACTTAATTCTCTCTCTGTCTTTCTCTTTCCCTCCCTATCCCCCCCCTTTCCTTCCTCCCTCTCTCCTCTCCCTCCTTGTCCTTTTTTCTTTCTCTCCTCTCTCTCCACATGTAAGCAAATGATAACGTTTCTACTGGCAGCCAGCCTGCATCCTACAGAAACAGCCACAGGGCAAACTCACTTGATGAACACAAGGCAAAGCAAGCAGTCAGAGCCTGTAGCACCAGTGGCATCGCTGGGCTAGCAACCCAACCAGTCCCCAAAGCTTGTTTTTGTCCCACTGTGGACAAAACCACATTCTATCTTTTTAAAATTTGATATTTCTCAGAGCTTTTTGCAGAAGCCATCGCTTTCCTTATCTGTCCAATGAGGCTAAAATATTTTAAAGCCATCCGGTAGTTGAACTGTAAGTGAAACGGTGAAGCAAGCAGAGGAAGCACACATGGCCCATTGGGTGTTTTTCCTCTGGAGATCTCAACAAGGACGGTTTTGATTGTGTTTATGCACACTCTAATCCCACGTGCCGCCTTTAGAGGAATAAATCTCAACCCCAAAACAAGATGTCCAGTTTCAGAGGTGTAATGGATTCTAACCCTTTTGAAGGGGCTTAAAAAGAGAGGATGGGGGTTAAGGGAGTGTGGCATGGCGGCATGGGGGAAGGGGGTGCCCAGGCAGGCCCTTGTCCAGGCAGTTCTTCCCCCTGAGGGACCACACACACACACACACACACACACACAGGCATAGTATAGAATAGAGTTTATTCAGAATAGGGGATGGGAGTTAGTGGTAGAGAAAGGCAGAGAGAGAGAGAGAGAGAGAGAGAGAGAGAGAGAGAGAGAGAGAGAGAGAGAAAGAGAAGAGAAGAGAAGAGAAGAGAAGAGAAGAGAAGTGGAGTGGAGGCCGGCCATGACCATGTGGAGAGAGGTGGGGGGAGAGCCCAAGGGGCAGAGAGGTGAGAGTATGTGGGAGAGCAGAGAGAGCAAAGAGAGAGAGAGAGGAGGGGCAAGTAGCCCCCTTTTATAGTGGGCCAGATCTATGAGGCTGGTCATACCGGCTATTGCCAGGTAGGTGTGGGGTGGAGCTTAGACAGAATACCAACACCTTTTCCATTTCCCACAAGTTCAGAAGCCATGGGTGATAAATCCAACAGCGAAGAGACTGTCCTATTCCTTTCTTTATGACCCAGAGAGCACGTAAAAAGAAAATGTTCAGGGTACTACACAGCAGCAGTGAACCTTGACTACCAATCCGCGCTTGTGGGCTTCATCCTATCGGCAATCTGTTGTTTGGAGTACACATAACTCTTAGAGCAATTATTCAATAATGAAACGGAAACTTTGCCATGCCCAAAGGAAGAGCAAGTTCCTTCTCCTCCGGCACCATCTGTGCTCCTAATAATCAATCTCTTCACAGGTTGTAGGGCTGAGCTGTGGGCTTGGAACTTGACCATACATCAAGAATTTCTCCGCCTATTCCAGATGTACCACAACCACCCCTCATAACTCAGTGCCCAGCACCACAGTACCTCACCCATCTCCCTCTTTTCTGCTGTATTTGTCAGCTGGAAGGGTTTCTGGAGGAGGAAAACAGCCAGACCTCACCTCTGTTTGCTGACACCTTGGTCATTTACCACGTGACCCCCCCAACCCTGCCCCTGCCGAATTCCCTCAGGTGTTATAGAAAAAGTGGTTGGAAGCTTAATGTTAGAAGCCCATTCCCCGCATTTCTGCCTTCACTATTTAATTTTAATATGGGTTAAATAATAATGGGGTCTCCAGTCTCCCTATTGTTCAGCTTCCAAAGTTGTTCCCAAAGTCTTGATATTTCTATTTCTCCGGTAAAAGGAGATTTATGTTTTTATTGTACAGACTGTTTTTCAAACCAACAGACCACAGATATCTCCTGAGAGCCAGGCCGACTTGATTTGAAAACCGAGGCTTTCTGAAAATGGCCGACAACAATGACTTAAAAAAACTAGTAACGCGTGTGCTTATGTAAAAGCTAGTCACAAACATTTCTGCTTCTATTAAGTCTTGTTTGCTTGCAAAGGCCATGAAAGACTGCTACATTCTCTCTGTGGCAGCTGAGGGTCACTGGCGGCAGCTGGGGGTCACTGGTTCAGTCCTGATGCGGAGGAGAGCTGGTGGCCTGGCTCAGTTAAAATCTTTCCCTCACACATTGTGGTCTCTGGGAGCATTTGGATCTCAACTCTGACACTACCGTTCATAAGGGGCCAGGGTTCTGGACAGTCTTTGCTGGCACAAGTCCTGAACTCTGGGCATGGTGGTAGCTTCTTTGTGTCTCTGTCCCCCTAAATTAGGGACATACACTCAATTATCTCCACATCCTCCAGTTCCAAGACTCAGATGACTTACATTCTTTCTGCCAAAACCAGGGGTGGTGGAAGAGGAGATTATCCGGGTGAATTGTCCCCAGCTGCTATGATGATTGGCACTGTTTGGAACCCAAAGTGCCTTTTTTTCCTGGAGAGTAACTTATTATTGGAAGGACCTTGACCCACAACAAAGACTTCTGGACTCCCAAAACAGAACATTATTGCCTTTGCTTTTAACTAGTTATTCAATGTAACAAGCGGTTTCTAACCAGCCACTTCACTGCAAGCCAGGAAGCCTGGAAGAAATCGGCAAGGCCACAGGGGGCAGGCCCTGCTTTTCTTTTAACTCTTTCTTCTGCGGGGAAATGTCTCTCTTGTGTTTTGTTTTGTAGAAAATCTGGGCACCAGCCTGAACCAGGTGCTGAGGTATCAACTTCTCTTTAAAATCAAAAGGACTTTGCCCACAGAGGTTCCTAGCTGTTGACACTGACCTCTTCAAGTTCCTTGAGCAAGCCCAAAGCATTTCCTACTTGCAAAGGGTGTGAGAAAGATAGCCTTGCTAACAAGATACTGACTGCTGTGAGCAGTGTGTTTTTTGTGTGTGTGTGTGTGTGTGTGTGTGTGTGTGTGTGTGTAGTGTTTCTTTGTGTAGCCCAGGCTGTCCTGGCACTCTCTTTGTTAACAAGGTTGACCTTGAACTCACAGAGATCTGCCTGCCTCTACCTTCCCAGTGCTGGGACCAAAGGCATGTGCTACCATGCCTGGCTCTTTGTTTCATAATCTATAAACAAATTTTAATCAGTTTCACCCATTCCCCTTTCCCATCCCACTCCCTCCCCCACTCAAACCCTTCTTCCCCTCTTACTTTCTTTTTCGGTGTGTGACCCACTGAGTTGCCAGTACAAGAATGGTTATAAGGTGCTCTACTGGAGCACAGACAGCTTGTCAAGGGTTACATCACTGATGAGTCACATACCCTTTCCCGGGATCTAACTTCTGGTCCCTCTGGGAGGCATGGGGCTTCATGGGCCCCTCCCTTGTAGCTGTAGACCTTTGCCCTCCAGGCGATTCCTTTGTTTGTCAGATCAGCTGTCCCTGTGTGCATGGTGTCCATCACCACTGCATGGTGTCTGTCTTAGTCAGGGTTTCTATTGCTGCACAAACTTCACAACCAAGAAACAAGTTGGGGAGGAAAGGGTTTATTCTGTTTATACTTCAACACTGTTGTTCATCACGAAAGCAAGTCAGGACTTGAACTCAAGCAGGTCAGGAAGCAGGAGCTGATGCAGAGGCCATGGAGGGATGTTTCTTACTGGCTTGCTTCCCCTGGCTTGCTCAGCCTGCTCTCTTATAGAACCCAAGAGCACCAGCCCAAAGGTGGTACCACCCACAAGGAGACCTCCCCACTTGATCAGTAATTGAGAAAATGCCCCACAGCTGGATCTCATGGAGGCACTTCCCCAACTGAAGCTTCTTGCTCAGTGATAACTCGAGCCTGTGTCAAGTTAACACACAAAACCAGCCAGTACAGTGTTCATCACCATCAGGTTCGCTGACCACTGACAATCCCTCATAGAAAGAGGGGTTAGCAGAGTTATCAGCCGCTTACCTGAGAGTCCACAGCTCCTCTGAGGCATTTGTCTGCAATCCTTCTCTAATTGCACAGGGCTTTAGGGTCTTGGCAGGTGCAAGAGTATGTACACTAGGGGAGGTTAAGGGAAGGAGGGCACCTGTGAGGGAAACTGTCATTAGTGCTGAGTAAAGACTTTCCAGCGAAGCTGCTTTGGGGGTCACCTTTGCTCTAGTAGGCAACCCTTGATATAGGTGAGTAGGCTCAACAAAACAATTGGTTACCTGGGGCAAACTCTGGTGTAATTGTACTTTGGTTTGTCCTTGGGAACTTATGAACAAGGGGTAGACATAGTTTATGTCTCCCCAGGGAAGGAATCCAGGATGGAATGAAGATAGGTATGTTCTTATCCAGATGTGTACAGATAACCACAGCTGCGGTGAGATTGCTCCTGTGGTCTTTAGGCCACATACCAATGAATTGTCTAGGCTTAAGATGTGAGAATCCGCCGGGCAGTGGTGGTGCATGCCTGTAATCCCAGCACTTGTGAGGCAGAGGCAGGCAGATTTCTGAATTCGAGGCCAGCCTGGTCTACAGAGTGAGTTCCAAGACAGCCAGGGCTACACAGAGAAACCCTGTCTGGGGGAGGGAGAGATGTGAGAATCCTGCATCTTCACCACCCCAAGGGAAAAAGGCTTCAGCTAATTTTGAGTATTAATTCATCTCATTTTATATATTTCTTTAGAAATAGTGAATAATACTTGAAGAATATTTGTTACCAAGCTATTGGTAATCTGTGATTTGTATCTTCTTTTATAAGAGTAAAATCATTTCACAGAAGTATCAGAAAGCTTGTGTACTTGACGGGTTATCCATGAATTGCATTTTTATGAATTTCACAAATTCACTTTGCCACAGAAAAATAATATCTACACTCAGCTAGAACACAAGCAGAATATTAGTAAAAGAATGATTGTTGTGTCTGACATTCTATAAAACACTATTTATAAATATTTGTAAAAATTAGCTCACTCACAATGGCAGTATATCTAAAACTACTCTTCCCACTGTAATTTATTCTTATAATGTGAAGTTAAATTGTGAGATAAGTTTTGCAACAATGCTGGCTGTACTCTCCAGTTATCATGTTTATTCATTAAGATTGTAGTTTCTGCTGTGTCAATCGAATGTAGGTTACAGAAATTCAGTACAATAGAAATTGTTTCGCAGCTATGTTCACTGGATATGATCATACTGAACTATGATAAAATTAACTAGTAAGACATTTTCAGCATAAATATATTTTGTTAGGATAAAACACTAAAGGGAAATGGGAAGAGTGTTAAAGTTTTGAACAAATAACGATGGGCTTCTAACAGTGTGATATTTACATGTTCACCGAGAAAGGACAAAAATCACTTTTTAAAAAATATAACTGGTTGAAGTGATTTGTACCTAAAATATCAGGACTTGGGAAACAGAGGCAGGAAGGTTACAAATTTGAGGACATAGGGGACACTGTCTTCAGAGCCTACTCTAGTCATTGTTCTTCTCAGCTCCCAAATTAAAGAGATTCTTAGCCATCCTACCAAATCCTTGGTAGGATGAGGATGAATTTGTCAGTCTGGTCTACTCTTGTCTTTCTGCTTCAGTTTTCTAGCACTTAGTGGATGGAGAGTGGGAGGCGAGGGCCCGGGAAGTTGGACAGTGTAAAGAGCCCTTTCCCTTCCATTCTAAACCTTTTCGGCTTCAGATGAAAAAGTGTTTTACCTTAAATGTCTTCACCTTGTCAGCCACACCACTCCCACCTCCTCCAGGCAGCAGCCCAAGAGCTCCAGCCTCAGCCCCTTTGACAACTAGTTACTGAAACCCTTCAGAGCTCCACGGTGTATATGATCGGCATCCTGGCACCTGCTGGCAGCACTGTGTCCCACATCCTGCTTTAAAGTCAAAGCTCCTTCTTCATTCAAGGAAGTTGTCCAATAGTGTTTGGAGCAGATTGCTGGCGTATTGGGCACAGACTGTGAGGCCCAAGGCAACACTCAGATCTGAAGCTGGGAAGCAGTGGGGAATTATCAGCTGTGTGATAGATAGAGCTGGAGAGCTGCAAAGGGCTGCTGGCATCTCCTTGTTGCAAGACTTACTTCAACATCATGGTCCTGAGGGTTCCTTGTCACTGGGCAGTGGCTCACAGGAGCTAGGAAAGTCATCTTTCCTAGTGGACTCACGGACAGTGCAGAGGTGAGAGGGTGCTGTTCTGGTTTCCAAAGAATTCTCTGTCATCGTGCAGAGCTGTTCCTCTGAGTTCCTGAATGCTGGGGTCCTGCTGCCCTTAGGAAGCACAGGGTGAGAAAGTCACCCCTCTAGGCTGGGTCCCTGATGTTCTTAGGAAAATGTGTGGTCTCTTCAGTTTTATACACCTCTCAATAGTCCTTGGAGAAGCTTTAAAAACTATTATCTTTTTGAACTGGTGAGATTTTCGGATCAGCCACAAAGAGCACTTCCCACTCTACAGAGGCCAGTTGCTCAGTAGACAATGCTGTGGCAGCCCTGCCTCCCTCTCCCAACTGTCTTGGAGACAGAGGACGTTCTTCTTGGCTTCTTGGGACTGTATCATTGAATGTCTCTATGGTCTGGCCATTCTCCTGCCTTCCCTGTCTATAGCACACCCACTACAGATCATGCCCTCCATCCCAAAGTCATCAATGATTGTGCCCCATCTCTGGGGCATCATCTCTTTGTTTATTTCCACTCATGGTCAAAGATGGAGTCATGGTGTTCTTTTTGCCTCTGTTCTCCCACCCACCCACACTTTTTCTTGGCAGCTCAGAAAAAAATCTTGGCATGCCTCATACAGATGCTCCTTGCCAAAAGGGATCTGACATCAAATCTGCTTCCTGCCAATGGCCCTAACTCTCTCCAGCTGTTCCCTGACACCCACAGGGAGAGTGGGGTGAGCTTAACCCCGGGAAGCATCCCTCTGTGTGCTTCTGAGCTCTCCGGAGGCTCTTCAATAGCCAGCATGTATCACCAAGTGTGAGCACATGGCTATACTGCTAAGCATAGGACTTCACAGTATAAGTAAGCTAACCAACCACCAGTTTGCTGGGTGCATTGGCACAGAATCAAGTCTTACTAACCAATACTGTAAGTCTACCATCACAACAGAGCTATGGAGAGTTGAGAAGCAAAAGCATTGAGCTGAACCTCCAGCCCCTACTTAAAAAGCTGGTTGTGGTGACATGACTGTGATTCCATTGCTGGGGCAGTGAGAAAGGCAGATGCCCAGAGCTCACTGGTCACCTCGTGTAGCCTAATCATGGAATCCCAGGTCATGAAGAGACTCTCTCTCAGGGTAGACAGCTCATGAGAAGCAACACCTGAGGTTGATCTCTGGTCTACACACACACACACACACACACACACACACACACACACACACACACCCTCCTTCTGCACAAAGAATGTATAAGCTCACAAGAAGCAACCACAAAGTGAAGCCACCCATTTACCGTTCCCAGGGCAGTTGAGTCTACTCAAAAGATAAGCCAAACGTTCTCTTCAAGCAGCTATAGGAAGATCTTCCATCTTCCTGATTTTTATCTACGTTGCATATGAATATAAAAAAACAAACAAATCTCACCACTCTAGTGCACTTACTCATGGCCTTGAATTTTATATATCAGTCCTCTCAGTTCTTACTGCTATGAATTTAGCTTTCATAAGGGTAGTACATTAGCATGTGCTTCTTTCAGGATAAAACCCGACTGTCTCCATTTAAATGAATGCATATTTATTTAGCAATGAATACACATGAGCCACTTCTTTTTTGTTTTTGTTTTGTGGGTGCAGAAGACTTTATTGATGGTATTCAGGAAAGTAAGGCTCCTTGGGCCTCTCACATTATCGTGCAGGTCTGGGATAGAAACTGTGAGGGAGATGTTGGGGACCGAGTTGGAACAGGGACTCCTCAGCAGCCAAGGGCCTCTCTCTTGCTCTCAGTGTCCTTGCTGGGGTGGGCGGTCCAGGGTTTTTTACTCCTTGGAAGCCACCAAGGTCCACCACCCTGTTGCTGTAGCCATATTCATTGCCATACCTGGAAATGAGCTTTACAAAGTTGTCACTGAGAGCAATGCTAGTCCCAGCATCAAAGGTAGAGGAATGGGAGTTATTGTTGAAGTTCCAGGAGACAACCCTGTCCTCAGGATAACTCAGGATACCCTTTAATGGGCTCTCAGATGCCTGCTTCACCACCTTCTTGATGTCATCATACTTGGCAGGTTTCTCCAGGCAGCATGTCAGATCTACAATGGATACAATGGGATAGGAATACAGAAGGCCATGCCAGTGAGCTTGCCCACAGCCTTGGCAGCACCAGTGTGTCCTGACCTGCAGGACAGTCAACAGGGTCCCTGGACCACCTAGGGAAAGGTGAGAGACAAGAGACACGAGAGATGGACAGCAAGACAGTATTTTGATCAAGCTGTCAAATTTTATTTTTTACACAAGGCAATATAAAGGCAAGCAAGCAGGTGTAGGGAGGAGTTAAGGGGGAAAGTCATGTATTCGGGGAACAATCTCAGGGGGCTACCATTATTTCTCAAGAACAGTTTCTCAGAATTTTCTCTCAGAATCTCAGGGAAGAGTTGGCAAGTACTGTAGGAACTTGGCATAGAAAATTGATCATGAGGAGGTGAAGTGGAAAGGAGTTGCTATGGTAACCTAACCATAGGTGAGCTTCATTTGTTTGAGCCCACTCAGGTGAGCTCTGCATGTACTGATCATCTAGCTTAGTTGGCTAATCTTTAAACTAGTACATTTCCTTCTAAAAGCAGGCTAGAGAAAGCAGGCTAGAGATGGCTGAGAGGAAGGTGTTTTGAGATCTATGTGAAAATGGCTCCTGGCACGAATGGATACATGCCACAGCTTCCCAGGGGAGTCATCCATTGTCTTCTGAGAGACAATGGTGGCATGGACTGTGGTCATGAGCCCTTCTACAAAGCCAGAGTTGTCATGGATGACCTTGGCCAGGGAGCTAAGCAGTTGGTGGTACAGGAAATATTGCTGATAATTTTGAGTGAGTTGTCCTACTTCTCATGATTCACACTCATTGACAGAAGGAGCAGAAATGATAACCCTTTTGGCCTCACCTTTTAACTGGATCTTGGACTTCTCCATGGTAGCGAAGATGCCAGTAGACTCATCATCAGCATCACCCCATTCGACGCTTCTGGGATCTCACTCCTGGAGGATGGTGATGGGCTTTCCATTGGTGACACGCTTCTCAGCCTTGACTGTCATTGAATTTGCCATGCGGAGAGTCACACTGGAGCATGTAGACCATGTAGTTGAGGTCAATGAAGGGGTCATTGATGGCAACAGTCTCTACTTTGCTTGATACAGAGAAGGCAGCCCTGGAAACCAGGTGTCCAATATGGCCAAATCCATTCACACCAACCTTCACCATCGTGTCTAAGAGATGAGGCTGTCTCTGGCACTGCATGAAAAGATGCAGCTACCTCTGTCACAGGGAGGATCAGAAAGCCCTGATCCCCTTCTTTGTGGAAATCAGTTTCAAGTTGCTTTGGAGAAACTTGTTTATCAATTAATATGTCCAAGAAAACTTGTTGTATAGAAGAGTTTATGAAACACATTTTGAATGGTTTAGATATCTTAGGATTTTTTTTTAAATTTATTATATGTAAGTGCACTGTAGCTGTCTTCAGACACTCCAGAAGAGGGCGCCAGAGCTTGATACAGATGGTTGTGAGCCACCATGTGGTTGCTGGGATTTGAACTCAGGACCTTGGGAAGAGCAGTCAGTGCTTTTAACTGCTGAGCCACCTCTCCAGCCCAGGATGGCTTATATTACGTAAAATTTATTAGTTCTGAACAATGTATTAGTCTTAGGTCACCAGCCTGGCTCTAGTCAGCTGGACTCAGTGAGTTAATGAGGAAAGGGGAGCTTGGTAAGGAAGTGTACTGGTTGGCTTAGTGTGTCAATTTGACACAGGCTGGAGTTATCACAGAGAAAGGAGCTTCAGTTGGGGCGGTGCCTCCATGAGATTCAGCTGTAAGGCATTTTCTCAATTAGTGATCAAGGGTGGGAGGGCCCCTTGTGGGTGGTGCCATCCCTGGTCTGGTAGTCTTGGGTTCTATAAGAAAGCAGGCTAAGCAAGCCAGGGGAAGCAAGCCAGTAAGAAACATCCCTCCATGGCCTCTGCATCAGCTCCTGCTTCCTGACCTGCTTGAGTTCCAGTCCTGACTTTCTTTGGTGATGACCAGCAGTGTGGAAGTGTAAGAAGAATAAACCCTTTCCTCCCCCAACTTGCTTCTTGGTCATCATGTTTATGCATGAATAGAAGCCCTGACTAAAACAGGGAGGAACCAAAAATTATATATAAATTATACATAAACACTGCTTTCTGAGTATTGCCATTCACCAGATGGGACACAAAGGATGACAAGTTTATGGAGAAGATATCAAAGTTCACATAGATAGAGAGAACAAGAAATACCTTTGGGGCATCTAGAAACATCCAGAGTTCAGCTAAGAGGTCAAGTGTATCTCATCCTTGCCATTTTGTGGAGAAGAAATGGCCAAAAAGTAGAGAAAAAGTGAGAGAAACTACATTGCCCTAGAACGAAGGAGAGGACGTGTCATTATACAGAAAAATCAAGTAAGAGAGACCAGGTTTTCATCAGTTGACAGCAAGAGGCAGGCTCAGTCTGGGCTGCAGACACAGCAGGGACACAGCATGGTGTGAGCTCAGGATCCCGAAGCTGGTTTTGCTTCTCTTCTGGTGACTCCATCATTTGTGGCGGTCCCATGACTCAGCTGAGACCTTTCCATGCTCTGAGAGCAGAAGAGGAGGGAGAAGAGGCTGTGGGGTGTGATTCACAGCTCTGTAACTAAAGCCAGACCTTTCCCAACGGTGCCTTCAGGCTGCTGGCTGGAATGCCCAGTGGAAGCATTTTAAGTTAAAATATCATTTTCAAAATGCTATCTCTGTGAACTGCTAGCTTGACCAGCCGACATTGTGGAATTTAAGCCTTACCTCCTATTGGGTATTGGTAAGGAAGGGCTCCACATTTTAATATTTTATAGCCTTTAGTACTAGCCTTCATGTCAGGCCATACCATCTGAACACAAACAATAACAACAACAACACAATGAAAGGAAAACACTCATGGCTTAATTCTTTGCTGGCTTTAAATGATTGCAAATTACTTGTGAAAAGAAAGTACATGTAATAGGAAAGGCTTCTACAAGGTTGATGACCAACGTAGTCCCAAAGTCCATTACCCTGAGATGGTCAAGTGTGTAAGAGGTCTAGAGGCCAGGAGGTTAGATATGTAGCACTTTTAAATTAAATAAATAAATAAATAAATAAATAAATAAATAAAATATAAACAAAAACCTTCTTTCAAACATAGGTTTAGTTAAACAGGATTTACTTACAGGGCGAGCATGTCATATCATATGAGTCATGTCCTACCTACATTTTCCTGTTGGAGCTTTTCTTGCTAACAGATGATCTAATTTCGTGCTGGCTTGTCCCCACAGTTTGAAGGGGGCACAGCATGGGAGGTTTCAAATGGGCACCAGGTGATTGTTGTATATCTCAGTGTTCTTCAGAGCTGTGCCATTGCCTTGTTCCTCTTAGAAAAAGTTAAAATCATGAAGAAAATGTCTAGTGACCTGGTTACTTATGCATATAAATAATATTTTACCTGGAGGCAAACAGAAGTCCCCAAATATCCAGAAACATCAAAACTATAAACTAAATGAGGGGAGAAACCCCTTTAACTGTGATTGGAGAGTATCCTTTTCTTTTTTCTTTTTCTTTTTCTTTTTTTTTTCTTTTTTCTTTTCTCTCTCTCTCTCTCTCTCTCTCTCTCTCTCTCTCTCTCTCTCTCTCTCTCTCTCTTTTGGTTTTTTGAGTCAGGGTTTCTCTGTGTGGTCCTGGCTGTCCTGGAACTCACTCTGTAGACCAGGCTGGCCTTGAACTCAGAAATCCGCCTGCCTCTGCCTCCCAAGTGCTGGTATTACAGGCGTGTGTCACCACGCCTGGCCAATTGGAGAGTTCCCAAAAATCAGTCTGCCTGCTCCTTGAACTGGATGAGAAGCCATCATGGGCTAAGTACAAACCAAATTTGCCAGAAAATCTGATGTCCAAGTAAAATCACACTATTTTTTTTATTTTAAAAAATTAATTTGCAAAGCTGATGTAACATACACAGGGAACCTAAAACCATAAAATAACTAGTTATTATAAACAAATAATTATTTAGTCATAATAAAACAAGTAGGTATTTTCCTTTCTAAGGATATAATTTTGCAAAGCAAAACATTCAACAAATATTATTGAGCTGTCATATTGTGTCTTGTGCCATACCATGGGCTCAGGTACCCTCTTTGTAATACATACTTATCTGTGAAATGGAAACCCTTACTAGCAAGAGTCATAGGAGAGAGGGCTTCAGAACACAGACGAGAAGCCAGAAATCCTGACTGTTCCTTAATGAGTTGTGTGACCTTGGAAAAGTCACTTGGTCTCTGCTCAGCTAATAGTGAGAAGGGATCCCAGAAGGGTGAAGAAAGTTATTGAAGAAAAAACAGATAAGGACTGGAGAGATGGCTCAGTGGTTAAGAGCACTGACTGCTCTTCCAGAGGTCATGAGTTTAAATCCCAGCAACCACATAGTAGCTCACAACTATCTGTAATGGGATCTAATGCCCTCTTCTGGTGTGTCTGAGGACAGCTACACTGTACTCATACATAAAATAAATAAATCTTTTTAAAAAAAAAAGATGATTCTGAATTTTAAAAAAAGAAAGAAAAAAGAAAAACAGATGATAGTAGCCCTAAATACTCAAAGGTAGTAATCTCGGAGACACTTTAAGAGGCTACAAGCCACTGATATGCTCTCTCCCACTAGCATTCACCAAAAGCCCACATTGTCTGACGGCGGTCCACTTCTGAGGGTGCAGCTTCTAAACCCACATCAGCTTCTTCTAAGAAGACATGAAACAAAGCCAGGGCTACATCGCTAATTTGTGCAACCAGTGAATGGATGATATAGGTTCGGCATCCCAACAGGTTAGACATAACGGAGCCACCAAGATGGTGTAACATCGTTTGAGAGTCCATTGAGCTTGATGATTAATCTTTCTGTTCCTTCCAGCGAAGGTCCTGTGCTATACTCTTCCTTGCCTATGCATTGGGGTACATTAAACCTTGTCATGCTTCTGCATCACAGAGCCCTACCTATGCGAATTGAGTTTGAATAACTTAAGGACAGCAGCTGGCTCTCTCTCTAGCTGTGATGTGGCAAAGTAATCAAATGAGGGACACTTAAATCCTCACTTAAAAGATAGCGTCTTAGTCAGGGTTACTATTGCTGTGAGGCCATGGGTTACTCTTCCTTCCTTCCTAATCAAAATTAAGTTAGGGAGGAAAGGATTTATTCAGCTTACACTTCCACATCACTGAAGGAAATCAAGTCAGGAACGCCAACAGTTCAGGAACCTGGATGCAGGGGCTGGTGCATAGGCCATGGAGGGGTGCTGCTGACTGGCTTGTTCCTCATGGTCTACTCAACCTGCTCTGTTACGGAACCCCCAAACCACCAGCCCAGGGATGGCACCGCCCCCAATAGGCTGGGACCTCTTCCAGAAATCACCAGTTAAAAAATGCCCTGCAGGGGATGGGCCTGTAGCTGGGTCTTGTCTATGCATTTTTCTCCATTAAGGCTTCCTCCACTCTGGTGACTCTAGCTTGTGTCAAGTTGACATAAAACTAGCCAGTGTAGACAGGAAGTGACCTGGTTTGATATTAAAGGTGTAGAAAACACACTTAGCAGAAAATGGATTCTGATTTTAAGATGGGAGATGGAGTATATAAATATAACTTTTATTTGCCTGATGTAATTGTTTTCTCCAAGGCTTGCTGCCTCCATCTGCTAATGTAGGTCCACTCCAGGGAGCTTCTAGCCTTCATAAACTATAATCTAGACCTAGAATGTTTTCAGCCTCTGAGACTTACTGCTGAATAAGCTCACCCTTTCTAGTTCTTTCAGCGGGCTGGTTCAACTCATCTGTTCTGGCTCAAACTCCTCTCCAAGCTGACTGATTCAATCTGATTTCTCTCTCAGCCTCTGACTGACTTACTCTGCTTGGTCTCAAACTACCCTTGGCAATTTGTTCTAATCTTCTGGCTCCTTCTCATTCTCTGGTTCATTCTGTCTTCACCTGTGTCTAGCTTGTTCTCTCTTCAACCTGTCCCTGTAAAACTTTCCCTGTAAAACTGTTCCCTCCCTCCTGCAGTGCTCTCTTCTCTCTTTCTTCTCTGTTCTCGTGAGAGTTGGGCATATCCTAATATCCTATTCTGTCAAATCCTTCTCAGATTTATCACTTTGTCTGCCACTCTATTAGACATCCTTTTCAAATATGGGTGTTTTCTTCTACAAACTAAATTTACTTCTATTGTTTGATATTAAAGGTGTGCACTAAGGGGATAGCTGTATTCCAGCCAGAGGGAATAAAGGTGTGTGCTAAGACTGAGCCTCACCACAACTAGAAATGGGTTTTTCCAGACAACAACACAATCTCAGGGTTCACAGTGTGATCAAATATCCTGCAACAGGGTATGGCTATGAATGGAGCTGGCAATAAGCTATATGGTTATAAATATTGGTTCTGTGCATACTAGCTTTTCAAATGGGAAAATTACTCAAGTTCTCTATGTTTCGTAAAGTACATACTTGTAAAAAAGGAAACCAATGCTGGTTTGTTGTAAGTAATATAGCACTGGAGGAGATGTTGATCATGAAGAAAGGCTGGGGCAGGGAAGAAACAGAATGCACTTTGTAGGTCTTAGGGTTTCCATTGCTGTGAAGAGACCATGACCAAGGCAACTCTTAGAAAGGAAAACATTTCATTAGGGCTTACTGGTTCAGAGATTCAGTCCACTATCATCATAGTGGGAAGATGGCAGTGTCCAGGCAGGCATGGTGCTAGAGGAGCTTAGAGTTCTACACCTTGATCAAGGAAGTTAGGAGGAAGGTCTCAAAGCCAACCCCCACAGTGACACTTCCTCTACGAAGGCCACACCTCCTAATGGTGCTACTCCCTGGGCCAAGCACATTCAAACCACTGCACCAGTTAACCAGTCAAGACCTAAAATTGCACTTAACATTTAGCTTTTAAAAAAATCACAATGTTAAATATGCCTAAAGATGGTGGCATTGCAACAGAAGGTCACAAAACATGAATGAATGGTGAATTGGAGATGTTTTAAGAAAAGCATTTCTTTTTCTTATAGATACCCCACCTTCCACATAGTAGGAACTTCATACTCCCTTTTATAATTACTCCACCTACTTTTATAATTACACAGTGGGGATTTCATCTTTCTTGTTGTATTTAACCTGCCTACCACTCAGAGGGAATTTCATCATGCTTTTCTGATCCTTTCTAATTCTGGGAATCTGTAAGTAGCTAACACCCACTGGGAAGAGGAACAGAAGCTTACATCTGCCATCATTTTGTCCAAAGCTGATCAGCACTGAGAGCTATATAAGACTGGCTGTATCTTTTTTTCCAAGAAATTTGGAATAAAGGCTCTGATCTAGAATAATGAGACTATTTAGGATAAGTAGATTTAGAATAACTAGAATACATTTAATAAAGGCTAGGACCATCAGCCTGCTAAGTCTCACTCTCAGAGTTTCTAATTCAGTTTTGTGTGGAATGGGATGTGGGGATTATTTAACAAAAAAAATAATTCTAACAATTAATTCAGAAGTTAATCTATAAGCAAATTATAGTAGATCAGGGTTTCTGGGGTTAGCAAAAAATTATGAAAAGTTCAGTTACATTTGAATTTCAAATAAAATAAAGCATTTCAACTTAGTAATGGGGACCCTTCTAGTGGTCATGGCAGGAAGGAAAGTGAACTGCAAAGATTGGGTCAGACTGACTTCTTCAACCTGGACCAAGACTTTGGGAAGTCTGGTCTCAGGTAGTTTATTCCCAACTAATTTAAACACAGTATAATCTGGGGGGAATGTTTCCTGGTACACAAAGTGTGCAAGAAATCATAATTATATTGAAACTCATTTCATCTAAGAAGATGGGTTCTAGAGAGAGGCTACCTGTACTAGTTTAGGGGCCTAAGAGAAAGCTCTGGCCTGGTCTTGGTCATACAAATAGCAGAGGTCATCTGGACTATTAGCCACTTCTGGTCCTGGTTGTGGGAGCTTGGAGAGCCCCTGACTCTAAAGGTCATATAGATTATTAGCCACCTTCAGTCCTGGTTGTCGGAGCTTGATATGGCCTGGCTCAACAGAGAGACATTGCAGATCATTAGGCTATTATTCATTTCCAATTCTCAGCTGTTTGAATGGAAGAACACGTTTCACATCTATTCCTTTGAGAGGACAACCTGGTTACTCAACACTGCTGGTTTTCCCTGGAGATCCGTGGGCACAGAGACCTTCATGCTGTGCTGCCAACAACTAAGTATATTCTGTATAATATTTGGGACCATTTGGACATATATACTAACAAGATAATGTGTTTATCTGAAATTCCACTTTAAGGACACATCTTTTATGCTATCTGACAACCAACTTTCTGCTTCTTGATGCAGGTGAACTATTTGTACTAGTCAGCCCCTGGCCCCACCTGCCAATTCTTATGTGTTGAAATCCTGACTCCTTCCACCCCCATTTCATGGTTTGAGAAAGTGGGCTTGGGAGGATGCTTGGGACATGAGAGAAGAGGCCCAGTGAGTGGGATTCTGTGCTTGTAAGAGACCTTCAAGCTCCTGTACCTTGTTACTGTGTGAGGATCAAGATGAACACACCATCTGCAAGCTGGAAAACAAGTCCTTACTGGACACCAAGTTGGCTTTGCAATGACTGTGAACATCCAAGCTTTTAGAACGGTGAGTTATAAATTTCTGGATTGTGCCTGCTTTCTTTTTTGATCTCAGCTCCTAACACACACACACACACACACACACAGAGAGAGAGAGAGAGAGAGAGAGAGAGAGAGAGAGAGAGAGAGAGAAAGTATAGTTGCCATCTGAAACCTCAATGTCTCACAAGGCCACACTTACTCCAACAATTCTTATAATCTTTTCACACTCCTTTACTTGTAAGCCTTCAAATTCCTTCCACCCACTAGTCTTCTAAGAATTCAAATATATGAGCCTAATTGGGGCCATTCTCATTCAAACTGCCACATGCCACAATCAAAATTTAAAGTATGATCGCATTTGTAGAACTGTAATGGTTGACATTAAATTAAACTTTAAAGTTTAATAACAGCAACATTTAATAAAAATTATCTTCTCTAGAGATAGTGGCTCATGTCTATAATCCAATATATGGAAGACTGAAGCAGGGGGATTGTCATGAGTTTGTGGCTATCCTGGGCTATGCATACCCTGGATGACAGTTACCTTCAGATTAGCCTGAGCTATGATGAAACTGTGTCTCAAAACAAAACAAACTAAAACAAAACAAGTTTTTCCCCTACGACTAGGTTGCCTTTCAAGAAAGAATAGACTATCTCTATAAAAGTCCATTTTATTTCAGAAAGAAGGAAAAATCACACGGGCTGGGACAAGGGCTCAATGAGTCAAGTGTTTGCAGTGGAAGTGTGAGGACCCAAGTTTGGATTCCCTGAACCGGTATTAAGCAGAATTGCTCATGTCTGCAATGCTAGAATGTATGGAGATATGGGAGGCAGAAATGAGAGAATGTCAGCTAGCCTGGGATACAGAGGGACAAATAAACACAGAACACATTTCAAACAAACCAGAAGGCAGGAGTGACATGCATGGTTGTCCTGCACACACACATACACCCCAAGATTAAAGAAGACACATTACTAAGTGCTGGCTGTGAGAGGCCAAATATTCAAATGACTAGCTTACCCAGCAGTATGTGAAACTGTTCTACAAACACGAATCTGTCATCAAAGAGCTCAAAGAGCCTGTGTCCTGCAGTCTGCTGGCTATCTCGAAAGCTAGTGGACTAAGTATGTGGACACCAGTCCTGTCCCCTGGCCATATGAGCCCACCTTGCCTTGGTCTTTGCAAACTCTTTCTGCTTGAAACACCTTTTAAAGTCACCTCTTTCTAGAATCCTACTAAATAGTCCAGTCCTCAGACAGCACCGATGAGAGTGTGGAGCAATTCATTTGTTTAGGATTTTATTGTCTCTTGAAGAAAGAGACTCAGAATTCTCTGAACTGAAGGAATTCTACTCCCTATTCTAGCAGAGATTTCTTTTCTTTTCTTTCTCCTTTTTCTTTTAGGACAGGGCTGTACCTTGCAGTGTTGGACGGCCAAGAACTCAATACATAGACTAGGCTGGGCTTGAACTCACAAAGGAGCCACTGGCTCTGCCTTCCTGGTACTGGGATTAGAGCCTTGTGCCTCAGTACTCATTCTTAAAACAATAAAAACTCAAGTATTTACTAAGTATATACATTCTGGAAGTTTTACAAATGGAGACTACAATGTATCGCTGGTAGAAAAAAAGAGGGCAGGGGAAGAAACCTAGGAAGGTAAACCTGGGCACAGCTACAACCTGTAAAGCAAAAGGAAACATAGTAACATGCAAAGCCTTCTTGGTATTTCCTGTTCCCCAAGGCATTGTTCTGGCTCTCTTCACCTAGCAACCCATCCTTATTCCTCCTAGGTTGCAACCCTATAAGAAGGCATACACTTAGGGTTCTTATTGTTGCAATGAAACACCTTGACCGAAACGTTGGGGAGGAAAGAGTTTATCAGGCTTATACTTTCTGTATCACTGTTCATCATCAAAGGAAGTCAATACAGGAACTCAAGCAGAGCAGGAACTAGAGGCGGGGACTGATGTGTAGGTCAGAGATGTAGCCAGAGTCTAGAAGCCAAGCTATGTGTGTTACAGAGGGCAGAGCTGGAGAAGCCACTCAAGCTTGTTGGAGGAGCCCAGAAGACCTGGAGTGAATCCCAGATAATTGGTCATTGAGTTGTTTATACAGTTAGAATTTGGTTTTGCTTGATTCAGATTATAACTGTGCCCTGATTCTTCCCTTTTGAAGGAGGCATTTCATTTACTTTTCATTTTTACAGAAGACCTTGAGCTTTTAAAAGAGGCTTTCAATTTTTAGAGCAATTGGAGACTTTAAAGAAGCTGAAATTTTTAATGTGTTTAATGTGTAAAGACAGTGGGACTTTCAAAGTTATTTGTGTTTTTAATATGATGTCTTGGGGATGAAGAAAGAAAATTGTGGCTTTCCTGGCCGTTCACAGTGCCAAGTTTCAACTGACCATAATACCTTTATGCCTTCAAAGCCAGTACTACCTGGGTAACTCTCTCTCTCTCTCTCTCTTTTTTTTTTTTTTTTTTTTTTGGTTTTTTGGAGACAGGGTTTCTCTGTGTAGCCCTGGCTGTCCTGGAACTCACTCTGTAGACCAGGCTGGCCTCGAACTCAGAAATCTGCCTGCCTCTGCCTCCCAAAGTGCTGGGATTACAGGCGTGTGCCACCACCACCCGGCTTACCTGGGTAACTCTTATACTTAAACAAGTCCTGCTGCCAACATGAGGTACAACTGTGGCTGTCTCTGGGACACAGTATACTGGTTGGTTTTGTGCGTCAACTTGACACAGGCTGGAGTTATCACAGAGAAAGGAGCTTCAGTTGGGGAAGTGGCTCCATAAGATCCAACTGTGGGGCATTTTCTCAATTAGGGATCAAGTGGTGAGGGCCCCTTGTGGGTGGTTCCACCTTTGGGCTGGTGCTCTTGGGTTTTATAAGAGAGCAGGCTGAGCAAGCCAGGGGAAGCAAGCCAGGGTAAGAAGCATCCCTCCATGGCCTTTGCATCAGCTCCTGCTTCCTGACCTGCTTGAGTTCCAGTCCTGACTTCCTTTAGTGATGAATAAAAGCATGGAAGTGTAAGCTCAATAAACCCTTTCCTCCTCAACTTGCTTCTTGGTCATGATGTTTGTGCAGGAATAGAAACCCTGACTAAGACACACAGCTTCACTGGGCTTTAGAAAACACTTTCTTGAAGATTTCCTCTCAGAAATGCTGGTCTCTTCTCAATCACCACTAATTTATTAGTTTTAGCTAACCTGCATCAATTGTCCTAGTTACACAAAGGTTTCCCTTCAAGGGTCTCTTGTTAACCTCAGCCAATTATTTAGCTGACGAGGACAACAGATTCTTAATTCAAAATTGCAAACAGCCCTGACAGAGTCTTTAAACTTACCTTTGAAACTCCATAAGCCAGTTCTCCATCTTCTGCACTGCTCTCAAAATTCTTACCTGCCAAGCTCCAAAAGACCATCCCCCTGAGCTCCCAACACTCGATGGCTTTTCCGGCACAAGTTTCCAAAGTCCTTCCACAATCCTCCAAAAACATGGTCATGTCAGTCACAGCAATACCCCATTATGCTGACACCAATTTGACTTTCTTAGGGTTTCTATTGCTGTGATGAAATACCACGAGCAAAAAGCAAGTTGGAGAAGAAAGGCTTTAGTCAACTTATACTTCCATATTGCTGTTCATTACCAAAGGAAGTCAGAATAGGCACTCAAACAGGGTGGGAACCTGGAAGTAGGAGATGATGCAGAGACCATGGAGGGGTGCTGTTTACTGGCTTACTTCCCATGGCTTGCTCAGTCTGCTTTCTTATAACCATCAGTCCAGGGATGACACTACTCATAATAGGTTTAGTCCTCCCTCATTAATAATAATTAAGAAAATGCCTTACAGCTAGATCTTATGGAGGCATCATTTTAACTGAGGTTCTCTCCTTTCAGATAACTCTAGTTTGTGTGTCAAGTTGACATAAAACTAGCCAGCACACTAAATAACTGGTCCAGAATCACAGAAAGAGTCAAAGGCTAATTCCAACCCAAACAATTTAGAGTTCCTGCTTTTAATTACTTCATATTGTAACCCTACATACAAATGATTGTTAACTTTCACAGCATCACCAGAGTGTCTGTGTAATAGATGAGGGAGGGCTCCTGGTCTTCCAGCACAGACAGGGGCTGAATGCTCTTAGGCACTTCAGAACTCTGAAAGGCACTATTAGTGTTATTAGTGTTCTTATAGTAAGTGTTCCTTCTACTTTTCTTTTAAAAAAATAAGCAAAGACAGTGGGTTGGGCAACATGACTCCCTGTTCAGCAGTGGTTGGTCTCTTCCTGATGCCTGGACAGAAGAACTGCCAGGCAGCTGGATTTCTACGCCAGCACCAGCCTTCTTGAACACCCACTGACACTGAGAACACAACATACTGATTATAGCTGGTTGTCAGTCTTCTGGACTCAGCCATAGCTGTTAGGAACAGTTTGGATCAGATTTTCTGGTATTACAACGACCCTCAGTGAACTCCATGTTAGGGCATCTTAAACATTTCCCACCATTGCCCCCCTTTCACCTGAGAATTGTTTATGTAGCCCTAAGTATGCAGGTATGTAAAGTAGGCATGCAAATAAAACATATAACAAAGTTTGAGAGAACGTATTTATTTCTTTCGGTCTTTAAAGAGGGTTTCACTGTGTAGCCCCAGCTCTCCTGGAACTCACTTTGTCGACTTTCGTGGCCCCAAATTCAGAGATTTGCCTGCCTCTGCCTCCCAAGGGCTAGGATTAGAGAGCACCACCACTACAGGCTACTGTTCTCATATTTTAACAAAAAATAAGAAAAAAAGCACAGGGTGGTGGTGGCACACGCCTGTAATCCCAGCACTCTGGGAGGCAGAGGCAGGCAGATTTCTGAGTTCAAGGCCAGCCTGGTCTACAGAGTGAGTTCCAGGACAGCCAGGGCTACACAGAGAAACCCTGTCTTGAAAAAAAAAAAAAAAGAAAAGAAAAAGAAAAAAAAAGAAAAAGAAAAAGAAAAAAGCAAACAAATAAGAAACCCATTTTCAATGATAAGGATAAAAGTGAATTTGCATACTGCTATCATGGAGGTCCGTGAGTATGAGTGTGTGTCTATGTGTTTATGCATGTGTGCACGGTATCCTCAGAGCCAGAAAAGTGATTAGGATCCCAAGATGCTGGAGTTATAGATAGTTGTGCAGCACTCCATGTGACTGCTGTGTTTGGTAACTCAGATCCTCTGGAAGACCAACTGTTCTTAACTCTAAGCCATGTCTCCAGTCCATAAACCAAACATTTTAACACAATATAATTCAAATGTATACTGACTTAGTACAGCCCGAGGAATAATGGTAGAAAAACATTAAATTCTTTGTTTTTCATAATTAAACCATTATGTTTACGAGAGAAAAAAATATCCAGGAAAACAGAAGATGTATGCTCAGGATCACTTAGTGAGCTGCTTGGAAGGCACTCTCCTGTGCTGTCTTCTCTGGTTTTGGAGTATCTGATCCAATGAAACTTTTCTCTCAAGTGAGCTTGTTGTCTTTCTGTTCTGTGAACTGAGGGGGTAACCTGAAAAGCAGCTGGGCAGCAGAGAGGTGAAGGCAGATGCAGCTGTGGCAAGACCTGACAGGAAGACAGCCCAGGGCACAGCAGCTGAACAGTTCAAAAGCAGCCTGGACTGGAAGAAAGGCAGCTCAGTGAAAGGACAGCTGGAGAGAACAGAGAGCGAAACCAGAAACAACAGTCCGGACAACTGGAAAGTTTCAGAGCTGTTAAATCTTAGGGGTCGCCTGGCGGTGGTGGAGCATGCGTGTAATCCCAGCACTCTGGGAGGCAGAGGCAGGCGGATTTCTGAGTTTGAGGCCAGCCTGGTCTACAGAGTGAGTTCCAGGACAGCCAGGGCTATACAGAGAAACCCTGTCTCAAAAAAAAAAAAAACAAACAAACAAAAAAAAAAAACAAAAACAAACAAACAAAAAAAAAAACCAAAAAACTTAGGGGCCAAGATCTCCGACCCTGGGCCAAGAGCTGTAGCGTTGTTGTCATAAATCCCAATAACATAACTAGGTCAGCCTGGAAGCTGCTAGCTAGCCATAGCCAAGAGCTGGGGAAATTCCTGCTTTCTGAACCCATGCAAGAGCTGTTATAACTTCATAGGGACACGGAGATCTCTGTTAGTTCCAGTGATACAGTGTGAGACTCTGTTACTAAGATAAAATTTAAAAACAATAACAAAAAAGGAGGAACTCGGGGCCTGGGCACAGTGCTGCTTCACTGTTGCCCATACTGCCAAATACCATCTGTTGATGTGGGTGGACCAGGGCACCTGCCTGGAGATGGAGGACACGACTGTAAAAATAAGCCTGTCGATTTAAAATGAGATATAAGCAGTAAACGAGGTTTCCGTCAGTGAAGTTACACTTCATTTCTTTTTCTGTCTTCAGGTCCCTTGTGAACCACCTCCTGTCTGCTACATCCTCGCAGCCTTTTTTGGTCCTCGCCATCAGTCCCCAAGCTCTTGCAAGGATTCTCCACCGATTCACACTACCCTTCCAGCTTTCTCTGACAAAAGTCAGCATCCTGTATAGATTGTCTCTGTGATGAAGTGCCAAGGAATCCCGATATTTAGGTCAGCCTGGAAGATGGTAGACTTTCAGAACCAAGAGCTGGGGAAATTTTTGCTTCCTACCCGTAAAGCAAGAACTGTAACGACTTGTAAGGATAGGTAAGTTTCTCTTGAGTTCAGTCAGAGGTAAGTGAGATTTTGTCTCAATAAAAAGTAAGAACACTGCAGAAGCCAATCTCCACTGCAATGCTAGGTAGGACCAACCCGGGAAATTCTCATAGATTAGCTACACAGCCTGTCCCGGCCCCAGAGGTCCCGGATCTCTAGCCCCGCCCACACCACACCCCCGAACCTGCGCCTGGATGACGTCGTTTTTCCGCGCCGGGAAGAAGCCGGTGTGCGAACTTGTCTCCGTGCGGTTCTTTTTCTGCGTGGCCCGCCACTATGAAGGAAACGCCGCTCTCCAACTGTGAGCGCCGCTTCCTGCTCCGCGCAATTGAGGAGAAGAAGGTGCGAGGCCTGCGGTGTGAACACGGTGGCTTTGGGTGTAGACTCGGGTTGTCCGTGGAGTCAATGTCAGTTCGGCCTGTTGTGTGGTCGTGGTGTGGACTCGGGGGTTTCCCAGTGTGGACTCTGCCCATTCCCCAAACCTCAGGGCAGTATTTTACCCTGACCAGTTCCTTTGAATCTCAAGCCAGCAGTATTCAGTGGCAGGGACGTTGCGAACCAGGACCAGACAAACACAGTTGCTTCTCATAAATATGTTAAAAGAATAAATGATGTTTGCTTACAGCGGCTGGATGGCAGACAAACCTATGATTACAGGAACATCAGGATCTCATTCGGAACGGATTACGGATGCTGTATTGTAGAACTTGGGAAAACAAGGTAACGGGGTTCAAGTTAGATAATGTAACATACTTATGATAATGATGATGATAAATATGTTTCTTTAATGCCAGCCTTTTTAAGTTTTGTGCTCACAATTTAACTTTCAACCATGAGTGCTTTCTGTTATATGAGTATCATAGTTCGGTGTGACCTTTATAAGTCACATAGGCAGCTAACCTTGATCACACAGGTTGTCTGCATGTCTCATTTTCTAGTGTGAGGAGTGTATCGATCATGTCATCAGTAAGCCTCAGTTTCCCTTTTATTCTCAAGTGATGTAAGAAATAAGAGATTTCCTTTCTGTCATCCTTTTATGTGTGCCAATATTTTTTTTTTATTTTTTCATGAAATCTACTTACACTTAAAAAAACTTTACTGTTGTGTATGTGCACTATTGTGTGTGTGGAGGCAGCTTTGCCGGCCTCAGTCTACCACATTCTGTATGCAATTTCTGCCTCTTAAGTCACATTGTGTTATTTAGAATAGGTTTTTGTTGTTGTTTTTAGATTGTTTAGTTGACTGCTTTGCACCTTTATTTTTGCAGAGTCCTTGGACAGGTTTCCTGTGAACTTGTTTCTCCAAAACTCAATAGGGCAACCGAAGGTATCCTCTTTTTCAACCTTGAGCTTTCTCAGATGGCTGCTCCGGCTTTTGAACCCGGCAGGTATCTCGCTCTTTGTTTAGCTACTTTAGCCATAGAAGAACTTACCCTCAGTGAGATGTTTTACTGCTCATAGTCGAAGTTTATGACATTAGTGCATTCTTCTTTCCATAGGCAGTCAGACCTCTTGGTGAAGCTGAATCGACTCTTGGAAAGGTGTCTACGAAATTCGAAGTGTATAGACACCGAATCTCTCTGTGTGGTTGCCGGTGAAAAGGTGAGAAATATGCTCAAAGTATCTTAACAATGAATACTGTTGATTCAGACACAATTAAAACAGAATTAGGAGCTTGGAAGGCTTCCTTGCAGAGGTCCAGTTGCCAGCACTCACGTGGCAGTTCACAACTGTCTATAACTAGTTCCAGAAGCAATAACACTTACAGTCTTTGAGACACCAGGCATGAGTGTGGTACATTCATTCATGCATGCAGGCAAATGTGCATACATGGAAAATAAATTTAAAAAAAAAATAATTAAATTTCAGATGTTGGAATGTTTCCATTTATTTATGTATTCTCAGTCTTTCAAGTGAATCACATAGAAAAATTAACTATTAGTGTTTCAAATGTTTGTTTTTCTTAAAATTAACTGCATGTTTACTGGGTAAACTGAAAGGATTAGCTGTATACTTTAAAAATGTGCAGCATTACTTTCCCAGTGGCCATTGGTCATGGTCAGTTGGGATTTATTTTTATATTAAATTCACTTTCAGGTTTGGCAGATCCGTGTAGATCTACATTTATTAAATCACGATGGAAATATTATTGATGCTGCTAGCATTGCTGCAATTGTAGCCTTGTGTCACTTCCGAAGACCTGATGTCTCTGTCCAAGGAGAGGAAGTAACACTGGTAAGTTTCCAGGGTTCTGGTCAGAACCGGTCCTGTGAACAAGTGGGTATCCTGTGTGTGCCGACAGGAAGTTCGTAGTGGAGAGATGACGGCTAGCATTTATGTCTCTTCCTAGTTTTTGTTCACAAGACAAAAACTGCAAATGGCCAGAATTGCCCTAGAAGTTTCAAGTTCTCTCTCAGAATTGTCTGTCCTTAATAACATGGTCCAGCTTGGTTTTCTATAATAGAACTGTGGCTCTTTCTTTGGCTCGACTACTAGAGGAATGGTTGGTCTCTGTGTAGGTCAGCAGGAGAGACCTGTAGTACCTGAAAAGGTCTGAGGCTTGCCAGATTTTCATGTTTCTTCAGGCCCATTGTTCATTAAGCAAAGTAGATGACCTAAGTTCATGAGAATGCATGAGGGCTCATTAACAACATACCACTAGGCCCTGCTTATAGAGGAGGACAGAGGCAGGGCCTAAGAACTTCGAACTCAGAGTGCCCAGATGGTCATCCAGGGCTCCCTCCTATGTAGCTCTGGACATGCACCTTCCTGAAAGGCCACTGGAATGAAGCCTGGGATAGAAGATTATACATGAGATCGATGTTTTATCATCATAAAATTTAAGTAGGAACACAGTTGTCAGAGTCACGCAGGTAACTATAAAAGACATTGTTTAGCTCCTCACTATTAAGACCTTCATCTCTTAGTGTCCGTATCTTTCTCACTGCTGACTTTGAGACTCTGGCCATTTCTCCTGACACAGTACACCCCTGAAGAGCGTGACCCTGTGCCTCTGAGCATCCACCACATGCCCATCTGTGTCAGTTTTGCTTTCTTTCAGCAAGGGTAAGTGTTTCCTCGTCCTGGGTTGAGATGTCAGTGTGCCTGGGGATTGGATTGGGTCTTGTAGCTCAGCTCTCTGTGTATCTGACTTGACTGAACTTCCGATCCTTCAGCCTTCACTTGCTGAGGGCTGGGATTACAGCCATGTGCCACTGTGCCTGGTATATACAGTGCTGGAGACTGGACTCGGCTCTGCCAGCTGAGCTATGTCAGCTCCAAGCTAAGAACTTTATTGCTCTGTTCAGATATGCATAGGCCTGCTGCCCTTAATATTAGACCGTTTACTGGTTTCTTCCTGTCTTTGTAAAGGTTTTTTTTTTTACTAGAACTGACAAATTCAGCTGTTATGAATGTTTTTCCCATTGTTCCTCTGCTCACAGCATACTTAGAAAGTAAGACTTCATTTAATGCGGCACGGTAGCATCTACCCTTCCCTGAGCTAGGTAAATGCCTTGAGGATTATATGTGAGCTCAGTTGAGATTGTACATGGGCTAAAGGTTGGTTACTGTGAACTAATAGAATCTTCTCAGTGTGAGGCATATTACAGGGAGGAGTTTGAAGAGTGCATTGCAAGGGGAAATGATTGATTGGCAAACCAGAAAACTTGCTTTCTTCAACTGTCTAGCCTTTTCTTCACAATTACTCTCCCAGTATAAAATGGAGAGGCTTAATGTGCTTCTAAGTGAAGCATGATTCTTGGATCTTCAGGGAAGGAGCGACTTCCATGGATTAAAAACTAGAGAAAAGATTTCAGCTGTTAGGCACTGTAGGTCATTGTCTGTCAGGAAAAGGACACTGCAGAGGTAGGTAGACTCTAGGACTTAGAGTCTTAGTGCCACTTAAAAATGAACCAAACTAATGTTATCGAAGTCTTTAGCTGACCTTAATGTGACTTCATTGTAACGGTCAGAGAGACATAGATTTCATGCAACTGAAGTTATTGAGTTGAAGTGACTCAAATCTTTCAGTATTGACTTTGAATGCTAACTTAAAAAAAAAAAGGACAAATCCATTCTCCTAGAAACAGCACTCAGTTTCAGATATGTTGAGGACCGTTTAACATTTGTTTCAGAACATATTTATTGGTGGACCCCAATGAGCGTGAAGAACGAGTAATGGATGGCTTGCTGGTGATTGCCATGAATAAGCATCGAGAAATTTGTACTATTCAGTCTAGTGGTGGCATAATGCTGCTCAAAGACCAGGTTAGTGCTTTGACTAGTGTCCCTGTAACATGTCTCTTTTTAGAAGTTTTATTGTTATTTTGTTTTTTAAAATTATCTTTTTAAAATATATTTTACATTTATTTATTTATTTATTCATTTCTTAAATTCACTTTATGTCTCTCCTCCCAGTCGTACCCCCACGAGTCCTTCCCCCACTGCTTCCTCACTTTCTCCCTAGGGAAGAGGAGCCCCCCACCCCCTTGGATACTACCCTACCCTGTGGAATTTAGTGCCAGCAGGACTAGGCACATCTTCTCCCACTGAGACAAAAGCAGGCAGTCCAAGTCTGGGCAGCACACCCAGTGTCAGAGAACAGAGACAGAGACAGCCCCTATTACACTTGTAAGCACATGAATAAGCTGAACATTTGCTACAAATATGTAGGGTCCTAGGTCCAGCTCTGCATTTTCCTTGGTGTCTTAGTTATGGTTTTACTGCTGTGAGCAGACTTAATGACCAAGGCAAGCCTTATAAAGGACAACATTTAATTGGGGCTGGCTTATAGGTTCAGAGGTTCAGTCCATTATCATCAATGGTGGGAACATGGCAGCATCTGAACAGGCAAGGTGCAGGAGCTGAGAGTTCTATATCCTCATCTGAAGGTGGCTAGTGGAAGACTGACTTCCAGGGAGTTAAGATGAGGGTCTTAAGCCCATGGCCACAGTGACACACCTACTCCAACAAGGCCACACCTCCTGATAGTGCCACTCCCTGGGCCAAGCATATACAAACCATCACATTCCATTCCCTGGCTCCCTTAGGCTTGTTCAAACACATGTCTATGAGGGCCATATCTAAACTTAGCATAATAAGAAGGTACATTTAATTCAATCTCCAAAGTCCTCATAGTCTATAGTGGTCTCAACAATGTTAAAAGTCCAAAGTTCAAAGTCTCTTCTGAGATTCATCCAATTGCTTAACTGTAATGCCCAAAGCAAGACAGGAAACCAGCTGGGCAAACTCCAAACTCTGCATTTCATGGCTGATGTCAAAGTAGGCTCAGATCTCAACTCCATTTTCATCTTTGTTGACTATAACAAACTTCCTGGACTGGTTCCTCTCCCTGTCAGCAACTTTCCTCAGCAGACATCCTATGGCTCTGGCATCTTGAAAATCCTTGGGGTCCCCAAGGCAACTTCAATGTTACAGCTTTTTGTTTCGATGTCTGGGATCCACACATGATCTTCTGGCTCCTCCAGTGGGCTGGCGTCACTTCTCCAGCTCTGCCCTCTGTAGCACCCTAAGCTCAGGCTGATCCACTCCATTGCTGCTGCTGTTCTAGGTGATCATCCCATGGTACTGGAAATCCAATACACTGCGGTCTTCTGCTGCAACTACACTTCACCAACAGCCTCTCATAGGCTCTTTTCATAGTGCCCAGCCTCAAATCCTTTACAGGGCCCCTTCAATCTTGGGCCATCAACTGTAACTGAGGCTGTAACTTCACCATTGGCCTTCTATGGCCTGCCACAGTGCCAAGCCTCAACTGCTCTTCCATGACCCCTTCATGCCTTCAAAACTAGTACCACCTGGCCGGGCGGTGGTGGCACACGCCTGTAATCCCAGCATTCTGGGAAGCAGAGGCAGGCGGATTTCTAAGTTCGAGGCCAGCCTGGTCTACCAGAGAGTTCCAGGACAGAGAAACCCTGTCTTGAAAAAGCCAAAATCCAAAAAACCAAAAAATAAAATAAATAAAATAAAAATAAAAAAGATTAAAAAAAAATAAATAAATAAAACAAAACTAGTACCGCCAGGGTGATTCTTACACATTACCAAGCTCAGCTGCAGCATGTTGTACAACCTAGGCTATCTCTGGAACACAGCTTCTTTGTGCTGTCAGAGAAAACACTTCCCAGAAGATTTCACCTCAGTGAAATCAGTGATTTCACCTCTTCTTAATCACTGCTAATTTCTTAGCTCCAGCTAACCAGCATCTATTGTCCCAATAGTCCCTTCTATTCTTCACTCTAAAGCCAGAGACACATGGCTGAAGCTGCCAAGTTCTGCTGCGTGCAGGAGCTGGAACATGGCCTCCTTATTCTATGACATTACCACTAAATTTCTGTTTTCCAACTCCTTCAATGCCCAAGCTTGGCTGTCCTGGATCTTGCTTTGTAGATCGACCTTGAGCTCAGAGATCTGTAAGGTTTTGTCTCCTGGGATTAAAGGTGTGTACCACCATGCCTGGATCTAAATTTAGCTGGGTAGGTTCTTATCCTAAAGTCCCTTAATCTGTTATCTCCTAGAACACAGGATTCAGCTCCATTTCACTTCCTGGTGCACCTTTAATACTTGAACCATGTGTTTTATATTTTCCTTTTTCAGCTTGCTATGCTTGTTAAAATGCTCGTTATGAGACTTAACAGAGAATAAAGTCTCTGATGGGCTTTTTGAGACTTTCTTGTTAATGCAATTAATATAAATATTTTTCCCTCAGGTAGACTCTTCATACAAAGGCAAAAAGCAGCCATATTCTTCACCAAAACACCACAAAAACAGTCTCTAAACCACATACTGAAATTCCTCTCCTCTAAAACCTCTTGGGCCAGGTCTGCACAGTTGACATCACTCACAGAAGCAAAGTCTTTCATATTCCTGTTAGGATGGCTCAGTAAGCCCCACTTAAAGCATTCTGTAGTTTTCAGAATCCAAAGTCCCAAAATCCACATTCTTCCAAACAAAAGCATGATCAGGCTAATCACAGTAATACCCCAGTCCCAGTACTAACTTATATCTTAGAGATTTACTGCTATGAGCAGACATTTAATTGGGGCTGGCTTACAGGTTCAGAGTCCATTATCATCAAGGTGGGCGCATGACTGCATTTGGGCAGGCATGGTGCAGGAGGAGCTGAGAGTTCTCCATCTGAAGGCTGCTAGTGGAAGACTGACTTCCTGAGCACATTTTATCTGTGGTCTCTGTAGTATTTATATATTTTGTCTTAGTTTTATTTACTGTGCCTTAAATTAGTATTTGGAAAAGAAATGCTTAAACATTAAAGGTAGAAAATTGATGTCATGGTTTTGGGCTCATTAAAAAAAGCTGTTTGGTTTGTTGTCTGTAACAGCCTGTATTTATAAACAGGTTTTCAGATGCAGTAAAATAGCTGGTGTTAAAGTAGCAGAAATCACAGAGCTAATACAGAAAGCTTTGGAAAATGACCAGAGAGTTAGGTGAGTATCATTTTCAGAACTATATGCTCTTTAAATTCATGTTTTCTAAGTTTTTCTCACCCAAGGGCAGCCATAAAATTTCATGCTTGCTCTTTACTTAATCTCACTTATATGTACTGGTGTTTAGTTGAGACTTTATTCTAAAAAGTTATAGAAGTGTTTTCTTTAAAAGTTAATATGTTCTTGTGAAAGAATAATCTAATAAATTAACAGAACAAGCATGCTGGTTTGCAGCTCAACTTCCTGTTACCTTAAGCACCTTCAGTGTTCTTGTTCTGTGGGAACCTGGTGCCTTCTGCCACAGCTGACTTGAGAATTAGAGAATATACTTCAGGTACCTCACACATGCGCTGCAGAGGTTCAGTAAATAATTATGACTTTTATGTCTTGATAACTATGGTAGTATTCTAGTTTGATTCCTATTGCTGTGATAAAACACTGACAAAAAGCAACATAGGGTAGCAAAAGATTTATTTGGCTTATACTTCCGGATCACAGCCCGCTGGTGGTGAGGAGCCGTAGCACTCCCTGTAATCAGGTAACTCACTCAGCCAAGGAGGTGTTTGAGATCCAGAGGAATGCTGATTGCTGGCTCTCGGGCTCGTGCTTCTCTACAGTTCCTATGCAGCCCAGGACCACCTGTCCAGGGAATGGTGCCCTCACAGTGGGTGAGCCCTCTTTCATAACAGTCAAGATACTCCCTCACTTATATCTGGTCTGATCAAGGCCTCCCTTCTCAAGTGACTCTAGTCTGTTGTCAAGTTTAGTTAAAGCTACCAAAAATCTAGCAAGTCTATTTCTTATTTACCAAAGACAAAATATTAATTTCTCTCTCGTCTTTTTATCTCCAAAACAACCACTACCAAAAATCTACAGGAAAGAAGGTGGAAAATTTGGCTTTGCAGAGTCTATAGCAAATCAAAGAATCACAGCATTTAAAATGGAGAAGGCCCCTATTGATACCTCCAACATAGAAGAGAAAGCAGAAGAAATTATTGCTGAGGCTGAACCTCCTCCAGAAGTGTATCTTTATTGGTGGTTTTTACAGTAATAAGATGCATTTTTTTTTTAAAGGCTAGAGTGTGCATATTGAAATTTGTTTTGGGGGAACTTGTACTATAAGAGAAAAATATGCCAAATTGAGTTGATAATGTAACATCTAGCGGCTCTTTGTTATCTCTAAAAATTGTCCATTTTTCTTTTTTAAGAACCAACTAAGCTGGGGAATGTAGCTCATTGGTGCTGCGCTTTTCCAGCTGTTTATAGCCCTGGGTTCCATTCCAGCACTGTCTGAAAATCCAGCATTCATTTCCATTTGAGAAATGGCACTTCAGTGTTAAGGACATGGCCAAGTTCTTTATGCATTGTTACATAATCTCAAGATCATGTGCAGTTATGTTATTCAGCAGACCATAGTATATTAATTCCTAAGAATTTGTGGAACACGAAACAGTCTTACAGGAAACTTGATCTCTCCTCAGTAGCCCATTAAATAGCAGTGTTTTGGATATTCAGTTTTCTTAACTTGTTAAAGTGTTTCTAAACCTGTGCTGTGGACTCCTGGAACTGCCCAGATTGGAGACGGAATAGAAAACTCCTGGGGTGACCTTGAAGATTCTGAGAAGGAAGAGGATGATGAAGCTGTCATTCTTGATGATACAAAGATGGACACTGGAGACGTTTCTGATATTGGGAGCCAAGGTAGGTGAAGCTTTTAATGTGTACAGAGACACAACAATTGAGCTATTTAAACTACAGAGACAATTTTGCATGGAGATTATGGATAATACATAGGAATATTATCTGTTTTGGAAGGCTAGATATTTTGGGATTTTAATTAAATGATTGAATAGAAATATTAATACCAGTTCTAAAAGAATGTTTTTGCAAACTGGTAGTATGCTTTGGCATACTAGTGATACTTTTATCAATTTTTAAAAACTACATGCAGCCAGGTGTGGTGGCATACACCTTTAATCCCAGCACTGTGGAGACATAGGCAGGAAAATCTTAATTTCTTCATAGGGAGTTTCAGGCGGCAGGATTAGAGATACTGTCTCAAAAACAAAATTATATCCACGGGCATTTAATGTCTTTCCTGCCAACAGCCTTATTTAGTTTGATTCAAGTATAAAAAAAGCTCATGACATGGGCCAGAGAGAGGTAGTTCAGCTGTGGAGACCCTCGATGCTCACTCATAACCAGAGTTTGTGTCCAGTACTCTCTATAATGCCAGCTCCAAGGAAACTCTTGGTGCCAGCACACAGATATCACTCAGTATCTCCTGCTCAGAATTTTCTGTGGTAAGAAATGTTATATACATTGGCCAGGGTAGTAGCTTCACCTATTAAACATCCTTTAAGTATGACTTGTCTGAGTTAATATGTATGGCCACATTGGTAGCAGTGACTATCTTTTTAGGGTAGAGTATTAGAACATGGGAAACTTTAGAAGCCCCCAGAAAGGTCTTATATGTGTATATGCATGAGTATGTATATAGAGTTCAGAGGCACTTGCAACTTGTGAGCAGCCTAGTATGGATGCCAGGAACCGAACATATATGTGAGTGCCTTGAAGGCTAGAGTCAGGCAATTGTGAGCTGCCCGTGTGAGTGCCATTGCCCAAACTTCTAGTAGTACACACTCTGGTAGCATGTGAACAAAAAGTCAAGACAACACACAGCCAGCCAAATGGACAAAGGGTTGTTTGCATGCTTTATTTACACACATATATACTGTTCAAGAGAAAAATAGGCAAACAAAGCAGTTGTCTACATTTTTCATGGTCAGCTCCAGTAGCAAGAACTAGATTTTTCCCCAGAAGATGTGTAGGCCAGAATAAAGAGTCACATTTTACAAATTTTCAGAGCTACAAGGAGCTACTTAAAACAGGTTAAGATTTGGAAAGAGTGTATCAGCCTCCAGGCAGGAGCTCAATTAGCATGGAAAATGGGAGCATTAGGACCTCTCAGATGTGGTTAAGTAGTAAACTCCTTTTTTCTCAGGTGCCCCTATAGTACTATCAGATAGTGAAGAAGAAGAAATGATCATTTTGGAGCCAGAGAAGAATCCAAAGAAAATAAGGTAACAAATTTCTGGCCTCTTTCAAATATACATTAAAAACTGGTTCTATAAAACGGGGCACCTTTCAGAGTCCCAGTGACCCAATGTAGACAGATAGGCTACAGTGAGCTGTTCTGTTCCTTCATTCACAGAGCTCAGCCCAGTGCAGACCAGAAGGGACCAAGTAAAGGTCAAGGGAAAAGGAGGAAAAAGAAGAGAACTGCTAATTAAGCTAAAGTGGTGGATTTGTATGTATGTATATATATATAATCTATATATATATAACTACTCAGTGCTAACAGCTCTGGATATTTTTTATTATAAGCTGAACTTCTTGATAAACTGTTTCATCTTTAACATTGTTCTGAATAAACTTTCAGGAAAACTTTTCTGTTGCCCAAAAGCTTTCCAACTCATGTAAAAACCTTATTTGTAAAAGTTGATAAATAAAGAATCTCCATAAACTATTGTAACATGTGAGAGCCAATGAGTTGTGCTACACTGAAAACAGACTCGTGTACTTATGGTTATTTTGGTTGCTAATTTGAAGGTCTTTTTCCCTGAAATAAATTCAGTTTTATAAAAGCTTTTCCTAACCCCCCCCCACAATAAAACAAATCAAATTATCTATTAAGTAGCATTATCATTCATATTTTTACCTCAAATTAACTTTGACTTGCAAAGATTTCCAAATCAATTTATTCTTATCCTGACAGTTGGCAGCACCAGTGTTAACAAACCAATTAAAATTATCCGAATATCTAAGATAGACACATGTACAAAAGATATACAAATTAAAACCATTTTAAAAGCAATGGATACCATAATTTGTCTGTGGCTATAACATCTACATTCAGAAATGATTGTGAAATTAAAACCCGAGATAAAAAAACTGTACAGCATGAACTCTGAGCCACACCCATTTCAAAGGCCAGCAGTCTTTCACTCTCACACATTTAGTGTCTCCGGTGGGTTGAGGAGAGAAACACTGTGGTATCTGTTAAGCAGAGAAGAGAAAAACCTTTTAGTAAACATTCATTGGGGAGATCACACAGAACAATTCATGTACCCCAAGACTGGAGAAATGCTACTTTTATTTGATTAGACTAATGAGTTTAAAATCATTTGATACTTAGAACACATAATCTGTTCCCTTACCAATCTCTTATCAGAAGCAAAGGCACAAAAGCTTCCTAACACATGACTTAAGATCTCACTGAGGTAGCTGTGGCAGGTTATTGTACCCTTTAATAAGTGAAGAACAGGATTCTTACTTGGAATGCTTGTACTTTTCCCGTATGGACTGTTGGGCATGCTGTGGTGCTTTGAGGTAGGTCTGGTGAAGGTCCATGAGACAAGGCTTCAGACTTTCTAGGGTATATCCAGTCTGTTGTACCAATGACTCAGGCTACAGGGAAGAGAGCCACTGAGTGTTTAGTTAAAAAGCACAGGGCACTGCCCATGAGCTCATACTTGATCTAAATGCTGGCACTAATATTTGACATGTTTTGTTATTGTAATTTCTATAAATTATTTATTTACATTCCAAACATCGCCCCCCTTCTTTACTCCCTCCCTCCCCTGTCTGAGAGGGTGCCCCCACCCCCACACTTTAGCTCACTCACTTTGTCTTATTGACTGTTTACTCCCCTTGCTAGCAGCAGGTGGGTGGCCCAGACTTGAAGCAGAGCTTCCAAATGCGCGCTATGGCTAAGCTTTCTGTCCAGACCAAGGCAGCTGTTAATACATACCCAGCTTTGTCCCGTGACTGTGTAGAGAGCCAGGTGAAAGGCAGCTCCAGCAATAAGTGAAGGCAAATACTTGAGGTAAGGCTCAGCATCGATCAAACTTAATTCTCCCAAAAACTGAAATGAAAAACAAAACAAAACCCAAAAAACCTTTATGAACACACATAAGACTCCGGTTTTAAATCCTTGCTTCCTGACCAGTTTCTATTGTCTTGAATACTCACTGGCTCTAAATCAGCCCTGGGAAAATTTCTTCAATGTTTTGCTCTATTCTCTGATTACTTTTCCCCCTAATCTACTAGGTTGTTCTCTTTAAACCACTAGTTAGTGCTTTTCCAGCATGGCCACCTTTGGGTACTCATTGGAAAATTCTCTCCTGGACCTCTCAGCCCCTATCCACGCACACCAGATACTTAAATCTCTTACATATAAAAGATACATGCCATTTTCCTAAGTTAATGCTATATATAATACCACTAAATCACTTGTAATACAAAATAAGACAATACACATGATTGGTGTGTGCTTATCCAGTACATAGGCAGCTACGTTTAAGGCCCGTACATTGATTCCGTAAGTGCAGAGCCCACAGATAGAGGGCCATAGCATTTTCTGTTTATTGGAGCATTAACTGTCTGAAAACACGATATATCTCTTAAGCAGTGTTATACGATGAAACCAGGGCTTGCCCCTAATTGTAACCTAAAAACAAACCCCAAACTGGACTTACCATTGCTAAGCTTTCAACCTTGCAGTTTGCAGGCTGCAGGTGTAGGAAGTACTGGGTAAGGAACTGATTTACTGTTGGTGCAGCCAAGTCAAAAGCAAGGACTTTCAATACTAGGTGCTCCATTCTCAGAACCTGCTTCTTGGAATAGGTATCGTCTGTAATATACACAAACTCTGCTACTTCTGGGGGGTATATTTCTTCAAACTTCCTATAACAAAAGAAGTTGTGTTTTTTCAAAAGGTCTTGTCTTAATCTAAACCGCATAGACTGTAGACTTCCATCAACGACATTCCCACTGACAGTTGACTGCCACCTCTAGCTAAGATGTTTAAAAACCAATTCAAAGGCCCAAATCACTATGGGACTTCTGATTTGTCTCCCGTATACAATTTATTTCCTGATGGAAGGAAGATACTGCTTATACTCCAGAAAGCACTTTATAGTAGAAGAGCCACTTTCAAACTCTTAATCTAGTGTGATAAAATGTGGTTGGTCTATGCTCATTCAAGGCATGCGAAATTCAGATCTAGAAAGCTTTATAAGTTTTCACCCACTATTCAGAATCACCCACAGCCATCCCTAAAGTTGTCAGTTAAAACTGGGGGTTGAAAAGATGGCACAATGGTTAGAGTACTGGCTGGGACAGGTTCAATTCTCGGCACCCCAGAGGTGCTCTTAACAGTATATAACACCAAGCTTAGGGGATCCACTGCCCTCTTCTGCCTCAACAGGCACCACACGTGCTACAGATATACATGCAGGCAAAACATCCAATAAAATATAAATGGGAGGTAGGAGCAGTGAGTGATGATGCTGAACCAAATTAGCTGGACTTACGAAGCTAGCAGCATAGCAGCCGTGCCCACAAGCTGAAGCTTTCCTCTTAACACAGACATGGAGGACAGGAATCTATCAATGTAGTTCACAGCCAAATGCAGGGTCTCATTCTGTAGTTTATATTCTTCTCCCACTTCAACTAGCCAGTCCACAAGGATGGCCCGCATACTGTTAGTGATGTCTGGCTGCCTCTTCATATAACCCACTTTAGGTTTACATTTAACCTGAAGGAAAACTCAGGGTTAATTAGGTTATTAGGTTGCCTCACCATTCAAAGATGCATACATAACACTATAATCTTAAGTTTGGCATTAGAGTAACTTGCTAGTAGTTAGCAGGTGTCAACATTATCCTCTCTATTTCACTTAGCCATTTTTTAATGAACAGAGCCTTACCTCCATGTCCCTAAGGTACTTGTGAATATCTTCTTGATAGTCAGGTACTTCATTAACATTCACTGGCTTTTCGTCTTCTAAGACAATAGACATATCCATAGCATGTGATGATTCTGTGTGTATGATATTAAAGCCAAAGTATTTATCTCTTCCAATTAAAAAGGCCCCAATGGCAAAGCAACATAGAATATCTTATTCTGGTTTTAGGATTTCTGTCATAGCACTGGGATAACCTTAATTCCAAAATAAATTCATGCATGTACACCAATAGGCTACTAAGAGGACTGAGAATTACACCTTAAAGTATCATTTTCAAGAGGTGAGTAGATGGTACAGAGGTTCTGTTAGGGCAAATACTCAACAGCAAAGTTTGGAAATAATTAATTTTTTTGTCTTGAGTAATTGCAGATCCCACAGGTTGACATAGTCAAATCATAACGAGGGAGTAATTACAATCAGGTAAATGGCATGTATTAGCAAATGTTAGTAAAGATATCAAGTTTGTCATATCATGTTCAAACAGACTAACTGTAATCTGTAAGGGACTTGGTGTTTGTTAAAATAGGGTCTCATTCTATAGGCCTAGGAGTGGGAGAGGAAAAAGGGTTGAAAAATAGTCATCATATAACTGGCTCGATGGCCAGGCTGTCTAGTCAAATCAGTGAGCCCCAATGAGACCTTTTATCAAGAAACAAGATGGGAGAGTGGTTGAAGAAACCCCCAAATCAAATACTTCTCTAGTCTCCACATGTACCAGCACAGGGAGTTTATCCCTTCTCCTGACACACACTCAGCATAAGGTAGAGAGTGACAGATACCAATCTCTGGTCCCCACACAGCGAGGTCCTAGCAACTGCAGAGCTGTTTACAGCAGCCATTTGCCTTCTATGTGTCTGACCAATCTGATGAACATTCAGAGTAGATTTAAAGGAATGGCAGATATCATAATGGTTAAAACTATAGTCTCAAGGGGCACTCTTAGGACTGGCATGTTAAGAAGAGAGTCACCTATAAAACTGAAATCTATTCTCCCAACCAAACATTTATAAAGTCAGATGAGATTAAGATAGATATTTAAGATCTAATTAAAATTGATGTAGGTACCCTTCCTGCTGGTTAAAGATTTGAGTCCTTTTATAGGTCAGTGGATCTGAGTACTTGTTATGAGATCTGATATCCTTTCTAAGCCTATTGTAGTAATCTTAACTCACTGTGCTATGATCAGGTAAGACATTAATCTTAAAATTCAAGATGTCAAGCCAGGCGGTGGTGGTGCATGCCTATAATACCAGCACTCTGGAGGCAGAGGCAGGCGGATTTGTGAGTTCAAGGCCAGCCTGGTCTATAGAGTGAGTTCCAGGACAGCCAGGGCTATACAGAGAAACCCTGTCTTAAGAAAATAAAAAAACAAAAACAAAAAAAAAAACAAAACAACAACAACAAAAAAACACCCAAAAACCAAACCAACCAACCAACCAACCAACAAACAAAAAAAACCCCTCAAGATGTCACTGACCCAATCAAGTAACTATAATTCTTAGCTTGGTAACAATCTTCAGAATGTACCAAGCAAAGCATGGTACCACATGCCTGTAATCTAGAATTTGATGGCACATGCCTTTAACCCCAGAGTTGGGTGGATCTCTTAGTTCAAGGCCAGCCTAGTCTACAGAGTGAGTTTCAGGATAGTCAAGGATACTCAAGAAACTCAGGGGGGAAAGGCAGAAAGGAGGGAAAGAAGGAAGAGAGACTAGTAAAAATGAAAAGCAACCTTACCAAAACTACCATCCATTGGAAAATCAAGAGGTGTCAGTGGTTTTCTTACTCTGGGTAAAGAGACAGCTGCATTAAAAGCCAGGGCATCTTCAAGCTCTGTTTCTTTAAGCTCAGCTGGCCTCTTCTGAGTTTCTTCTGCTTCATCCACATGAATGGTGAAGGCAGGCTGTTTACTGACTGCTTTCCAGGAAGGAACAGCGGCGGCATGATCATCGTTTATAGGAAGGTCCTTGAGAGGTGCAACCTAAAGAGGAGGAATTTTTTTAAATTCAACTTTGCTTTTCGCCTTGTGGGCATCAGCTTTTATTTCCAAACACTCTAAGAAAAATCTAAGTTCATGAGGCAAGGCCCAGGTAAGGTGTGTAAATCTATTTTTCACAACCATTTCTACAAAGACTATAAATAGAACGGATTGGAATTCCAAACTAATCAAGGACTAAAGTTAGGGCAAAGAACTGATTCACATCCTTAAGCCCAGGGTAGAGCAAAACAGCAAGTCTGGCTAAAATGGCGGAATTTACCAAGCAGAATACTTGCTTTATGTCCTTCCCTGAAGTAGTAATCTGTGAAGCAGATGGTGAGGGGGAAGGGATCTGCATCCTAATGCAATGCCTGGCTTTAAAAGTGGAGGCAAAGGTACACAGCTGGGGATAGTCGACACTCGGGTGGCATCGCTTGGTATGACCCCCGGCATTTTTAGGAAGACGGAGCCACTAGTGCTGAAGGGCAGTCAGTATACACGGGTCAGCAGGGCTCGTGGGGCTATTTGGTACTAGAAACGCCAGGACCGCGAAGATTGCAGCCCGACTGCCCCTAGAAAGCTCAGCGTGCTTTCTGGCCCTCTTGGCTGCTAAACCCAGGACCGCTCCCGCCTGGACCTCCTACAGACCCCTGCACCCTCTTACCCGCCGAGTCTTGAGCTTCTGCTGCGGCGCGGCTCCCCGCACGTTCCTGGCCTTCAGCACCGCCTGCGCTCGCGGCTGCTGGGCTGGCGCCACTTTTTCAGGGTTGACATTCTCTTGGTCTTCCTGATGCAGCGAGAGCAGGGCTGAGCCCGCCTCGCGATTCGACTGTCTCGAGGTGCCCGGCATCGCGGCTCCGGTCGGGATCCGTCGGCGGCAGAGCGTGCACGGCGCCCGCCGCTCCCGGGCTGCGCAGGACCCTGGCGGCCGACCCGCGGAACAGGCGCTGCAGGCGGGAGGAGCGCAGAGCCCAGGAGCCGCGAGCTGCGCGCCGCCCGCCTCCTGTTCTAGTAGTTCAAGTAGCCCGCGACTATTGAAATGGACCAATGAGGGCGGCCGGATCCCGTGACGTCACCAGGAGCGCCGGTCGCCGCGAGCGAAGGCCCGACGGGAATCTTGCAGGGCGGGCGCCTGAGGACGCGCCTGCGCAGAGAAGGGCGGGGCGGGCGGCTGCTTTCCGTAGCTCCCTGCTGCTCAGTGGGTCTGTAACCTCACGGGATCCTGCCAGTGCAGCTGGGCGGAGCAGAGGTGCCTTCAGGGCCTCGAAGTGTCAGCATTCCCCTCTGCTAAGGGGTGAAGCGTCTTCCCATGGTCGCTGGGTGGCGCCTAGGCAGGAGCAAATGGACTCAGCTGCTCCGTTACCAGGCACCCAAGGGAACATTCCTTTCTCTCTCTTGGTGGTGGTGTCCGTACAACACAGAGTAACTCTGGTACTTTTACTGTTTACTATTGCGTCACCTCTCCTGTATATTTTTTTATTTGTAGTTTGTTTTTGAGGCAGGGACTCATAATGCAGTCCCAATTGTCCTGCTACTCACTGATACCCGCCGGCCTTGGTGAGTTCGGCTCTGGGATTAAAGGTGTGTCACTATGCCTGGCATTCCAGTAAACTACCCCCACCCCCACTATTAAAAATGGATCTAGTTAAAATGTCAGCTTGAGCTATTCTTGATACCAAGTGGTGTATTACAGGAAATTCAAAGGTCCATTAATTTTGCTAATCCTTGATTGTGATGTCTCCTTGGTGCATGGTGGTGCATACCTTTAATTCCAGAGTTCCGGATCTCTGAGTTCAAGTTAGTCCCAAGTCAGCTATGTAGTAAGCTGATGTCTCAAAAGTAGAAAAAGAAAGTGTTCATAAGAAAACCCGGGTAGCCAGGAGGTGGTGGCCAGGCCTTTAATCCAGGCAACTCGGGAGGGAGAGGCTGTGGGAGTTCAAGGCCAGGCTGGACTACAGAGCTTGTTCCAGGTCAGCTACACAAAGAAATCCTGTCTTCAAAACCAAAGCGCATACACACACAGAAAGAGAAATATATACAAAACCTAAATAAATATGAATATAAATAAAGACCCAAGTACATGTGTCTTAAATGTTCACATTTAATATTTAAGAATCACACATAAAATATAATAAAATGTAATTACTGTTTTCATAACTACCCTTTAAAAACAAAAGAGCTTATTTTCTTATTTTTATAGTATTTTAAACTTTCAATGCAATATTCCCCTGAAATGAATGACTAAAAAGTCTTCTTTTCCCCTCATGTATACAATAAAAAGGAGTTTTGTGGATACTAGTAGGGGGAATCTTAGAAGCTTCACTCTTCTGATTCCACGTAGGACATCCATCTGAGGTTCCTCAGGTCTAAGCAGGCTCTGCTTGCTTCTCTGTCCACAGTCGACAACACTAAGCCAAGTGTTTCAGACTTCAGGAGGTTCATGTCACCAAGAAAAAGAAAATGGGAATCCATTCCAAACCCTAGGAGAAACTTGGTAGTTATTTCTACTTTCTGATAACACAGAACCCCAGCCTCATAAAATTCTAGCATGGTCTCTTAATCATATATACTTAAGTGGTTGATGAGTCTGCAGAACAGTCAGGTAGATCAAGTAATGTAAAAATAAAGGTAAAATACATTATGAAACAAAGTATACGTATATATATATTCTTTATCATTTATATGATATTTTATATAAATTTTATTTATTAAATATATATATAATTTTCCAATTCTCAACTTAGAAATTAAAATATCACATGCCAGGGGGCTGGAGAGATGGCTCAGTGGGTAAGAGCACCGACTGCTCTTCCAAAGGTTATGAGTTCAAATCCCAGCACCCACATGGTGGCTCACAACCATCCTTAAAGAGATCTGATGCCCTCTTCTGGTGTGTCTGAAGACAGCTACAGTATACTTACATATAATAAATAAATCTTTAAAAAAAAACATCACATGCCAAAATGTCATTAATAACTCTTATAATCATTCTACTTGTGTTAGTTTGTTTGGACATTTGAGACAGAGTCTTCTGCTGTAGCCAGGGCTGACCTGGTCCCCTCTCAGACTTGTGAGGGCCAAGAATTCAAACACTAGCTATCACATCCAGCTCCACTTATGTTCTTTAAAAAAGTGTCTTCATTGTTGGACAATTCCAGTAAGTAGGAGCACCACTTACAGTTATAAAGTCATGGATATTTTATGTAGTAAGAGTGTTGTTCTCCGGGCTGGAGAGATGGCTCAGCGGTTAAGAGCACTGGCTGCTCTTCCAGAGATCCTGGGTTCCCAGCAACCACATGGTGGCTCACAACTATCTGTAATGGAATCTGATGCCCTCTTCTGATGTGTCTGAAGATAGCAACAGTGTACTCACATACACAAAATAAAAACAAATTAAAAAAAAAGTTTTTTTTAAAAAGAGTGTTGTTCTCCTTTACCTGTTTGTTTGTTTGTTTGTTTGTTTGTTTGTTTTAAGCAGGCTACACTGCCGGACCTACCTTGTTTATCTTTCATGCTGCATCAAAGAAAGAAATCAGTGCGTTCTGGTCATAGCTGTCGAGAATCTCCAGGAGGACAGGTACTTTGGTTTTTACATTAGTGCCTTTGAACTTAAATTTATCTATGAAAAGATCAGTAATCATACCTAGAAAGAAAAATATTATTTCTTGTTATTGAGGGAGTTCTTTTAACAATGCATATGGCATTCTATCACCACCTGAAATTCCACTATTCAACATAGACAAGCCAAGAATTCTAGGTTGGTGCTTTTAAAAACATATGTGTATGTGGGGAAACCACTTTCTTTTTTTTTTGTTTTTGTTTTGTTTTTTTTGTTTTTGGAGACAGGGTTTCTCTGTGTAGCCCTGGCTGTCCTGGAACTCACTCTGTAGACCAGGCTGGCCTCAAACTCAGAAATCCGCCTGCCTCTGCCTCCCAAGTGCTGGGATTAAAGGTGCGCGCCACCACTGCCTGGCTGGCGGAAGCCACTTTCAAGACATAAATATTTGGTAACCTTCCTAACACTGGGTTATACTCAGATGAGCCACTGTCAGCCGTTTTGAATCTCTGTTGGTGCACAGTGCATCACAGTGACTGCTGTTCTGTCAGGAAGCAGCGTCTGAACTGAAACAACTATGGGCTTCCTGGGTGCAGAGATTAGGGAAATTAAGTGCGAAATCACCTTTGGGTTTTCAAGATGTAAAACAGAGACAACTTAAGTTGTCAATTGTTTATACAAGACTCCTGAGAAAAGTATAATTTAGGAAGAGAAAAAGGAAGGAAAGAATATGCCATGGATGGTATTGGTCCCGTGGGACTGAGTGCTGATACCTGCTAACAAAATGGCAATGCTTTTACAATAAAGTATACAGGTGAATGCTTGCACTTGTGTCAGTTTAAATAAGGTTTTATCATGAAGTCAATCAGATTAAGACAGATTTTGCTGGTAAATGATTTACAAAAGTAAAACTTTGGTTTCCAACGCTGCTTTCTGGAGTTTGGAATCCCAGATGAGAGACAGTGGGTCTGTAGCACCATCATGGAAGGATTGCCGTATAGGGAACACTACGATAGCAGTACTGCTCACTCGTGAGAAAGTCTTGGGTGCATAATAAATTCTGTAGGCAGGTTAGTGGGTCAGTGTGGGCTAATACCAATCATGATGGCAGCAGGCCTACATTTCAGGGAGAGAAGGGCCTAATGCAGGCTTTGCCACTAACTAGGTGTGTGAGAGCAAACTTTACTCTCATATTTTAACTAATGATTATTGAAAATGAAGATAACATCATCTACCTTGCGGAGCTGTTGCAACGGTAAAATATCTCACAAAAGATGGTGCAGTGAGCTGCACACACTAGATCTCAGAGAAGGCCTGCTAGTGAAGCTTTCCTTAGCCTCCCTCCCTCATCTCTGCCCTCCTTGCCTTCCCGTGGCCTTCTCTCCTCCTTCCAATACAGTCTGTAACATCCCCAACTTAACACCAAAGCAGAACAAGTTGTAAGCTGTAAACTTAGACATCACATAAATATCCCTACTAATTTTTGCCTAAATAGATTAAATGCTGACTTTTTATAATAGCAACGGAACCTGAAAGTCACTGTGAGAAACAGTGTGGATGCCTAGGCTGTGCAGGTTGCAACGCCTCTTCACTGTACACATAGATGTTCACAGTATAATTCCACTTTCACATTTATTTGCATTTTAAAGTAAAAAAGGTTAAGATGTAAGCCACCTTGGAAAAATACATAAATATTTTGTATAATAAACTGGTTGCCACAGACTCATGGCTGCTGTAATCTCTGCCTAGCTCCTTTCACAGCTATTTGGCTTAAAAAAAAAAAAAAGCAACCCCTCCCACAAAGAACTGCTGAAAAGAAGCACAGCAGGTTTTTCTGGAAAGGTCCACACACCGTAGAGTCTTTCAAGATGTGCAGGCTGCTTTTTGTATTCCTCTTGTAGATGATCTGCCTCTTCTAGAATACATCGATACTCTGGAATCAGAAAGTTTGTGTTTCCCTCATGAACCTGCAATTCCTTATTTAAAATAAAAAAGAAATAGAAGCACCTTAATGGTCCGATTTTAAGTAGTACAACAATGTGTTTATAATTTAGAAATCCCGGAGCTCAGTCATGTTCACAATCCCACTGACACACATTCTTACCTTCAAGGCATCAATTAACTGCACTTTCTTAGCCAGAAGCAGCTGATACTCCAGCTTCGGGTGAATTAGCTTTAAAGTATGCTTGACTGACACTTCATTTATCTCTAGAAGAAGTTGGTCAGGCACAGTTAAGTCACTCTCACAAAAAACATTGCTATTATAACTGTAAAAATTGGAATGAACGGTTTCCCTTTTTTACCGTATGATATGTTGAGATTAATTTTCCTTTTCGTAGCTTCTTTAGAAAGCACATCTTTTAGGATGGATATTGTAGAAATGTTGTCAGATTTAAAAAGTCCTTCTCCTTTTCTACAAAATCAATATATTTGTAAAAAAAAGTTGTAGAAGCAAGTGACCCCCAAAATGCATATTTTTAGCTAGTGTTTAGATTTCATTTGATTTTACGTGATCTGTATGTATCATGTATATCTAAAGCCCATGTGTCATGTCACCATCAGAGACAGAGGCTACTATAGGGTAAAAGGAAGGAAAAATGTTTCCCAAGCAAATGAGGTAATAAGCAGATGTCATTGGTCTGAAATCTGACAAAATAGACTTTAAACCAAAACTAATCAGAGAAGATAAAATACCCAACTTCATATTGAGTTAAGGAACAATCTGTCAAGAGGACAATATAATTTTAAATATACATTAACTAAACATGGGTCCACTCTATCTCATAAAACAAATATTAATAGTGGTAAAGTCACACATTTCCCCCATATAAGAATAGCAAGAGACTTCAATACCCCATTCTTATTGATTGACAGACCATCAGGGCAAGAATTAGAGATATCTTAAATGACATCATAGATTTAATTGGTTTAATAGACATCTTTAGAATATTCCATCTAAAATCTGTACAAAATTATATTTATAATTCAAATATTACCACAGATTTTATACAGACATTATTGGAAAAATAATCTTTATATATTCATCTTTACTAATAACATTTTTACACTCATTCTATTCAATAGCTTCTATTGAACATTATAGATTTTCAATTACATTATTTTGAAATTATTCCTGTCTTAAAACAAAACAGGTGTTTTGTATGACAATTTAACAGATAATTAATCTGATTTACCTGTATACACACTCAAGCTGTGTATCCAGAAAGGTATTCTGAAAGTAAAATGCTGCGCACTCCCCCGCTGGAGGCTTTTCGGGAACTTCCGGCAGGCAGAACACCACCCAGGAGTGAACCTCCGCAAAGCTGAACTGGCCGGTGAGAGTCAGTGTGTTCATGGGCCTGCAGTTTAACAGCGAGGCACACGTTTGTGTGTGCCAAGGAAAAACTAGGCATATACATTTGTAAGCAGAATTTCAAATATAGCTTAACATTTTGTCCTATTAATTTTTAAACTTCTATACAGGGGGTCTCCATGTAGCCCAGAAACTTACTACATACACCATGCTAACCGCAAAAGCATGTCAATCTTGCATGAGTCTCTCAAGTGCTCGATAAAAGTTTCAGGTCTAAGCTACCGCTCTCAGCTTTACATAATACTTTTTCAAAAGCTTTCTGAAATTTATCTTACACAATAAACTAATGAACATGTTAATTTTATAGATAAAATTCTAGATTCCAGTCTATTCCTATGCTTGCTAGTGATAGGTTTCTTACAGTTGGGTGCTATAAATAGCTTTTCTGTTCATAGGAACATGCTTTAGAGATTAAATTGAGATTATTCATGTCATTTTCCTGGTTTGAAAATTCATTTGTATCTATATTACACAGACTACAAAATGTATGAATCACTTGTTGAAAATAACTGGTGAAGCCCAGCAGATGGGCCTGAGGCAGGGCAGGCAAAGATTAGTATTTAGTTTTTACTAGCTGTGACCAAGAGACAAGTTAGGAACCAGTACCTTTAACTTTCCTGGAGTTAGTTGAACAACTTTTATTAGTTATTATAATGAAGTAAGGAAGAGACTGAAAAAATCAATCAAAGGCAGGAGTGAGTGGTAGCCTGCTTGTGTAATCCCAGCATTCAGGAGGCTGAGCCAGGGAGACGTGGGTCAAGGCCCAGTCTGGGCTACAGAGTCTGAACCTATCTTCAAATCATAGTTATCAATCAACCAAACACAGGAGCTTAAAAGACAAACGGGTAATTATGAAGAGCTGAGGAAGTGCAAAGTGTTACAAGGGAATGCTCGCAGGCACCTCGGAGGGGTTCAGAACCAAGGCAGGAATCAAACGCTGCAAGGCACTTTTAGATCTGTTAGAGTGATCCTCTCTCTCATCTGCAGATGGAAAGCCTACAACCCATTGAACTAACAATCACACAGGAACACAATAGAACCCGAGTCTCTGATTCTCAGTGCTGACTGTACTCTCTGTGGTGATACTGGGTCCACTAATGTTAACCTCGACTTTTAAGCAAATGGCCACATATGTAAGTCCAGCTATCTGGAAGGATTGCAAATTCAACACTAGCCCTGGCAACTAAGTGAGACCATGTCTCAAAAGATATAAAAAGTTTCAGAATCCAGCTCAGTAATAGATTATCTGTCATACAGGAACCCCTAGGCTTTATATAATACAGAAAGAAAAAAAAAAGGACCAAAATGTAATTCTCTTTAATGTTTTCCAGAAATTTTCCTTCTCTTATCATATTCTAATTATAAACCCTTTAACGTGTAAGCTACATTAGAAAGAACATGGTCTTTGGCTTCTAAGTACAGCTCTGGTACTTGTATCAAAAAGTGGGCTACTTTCCCATTTGCAAAACAGAGACTTAATCTGTCTTTCCTTAAGAATCAAGTGGTTCAATTCCCAGCAACCACTTGGTGGCTCACAACCATCTGTAATGGGATCTGATGCCCTCGTCTGGTGACAGCTACAGTGTACACATATAAATAAAATTATTTATTTAATTTTTTAAATCTATCCTTTAAAGCCAGGCGATGGTGGTACATGCCTTTAATCCTAGCACTTGGGAGGCAGAGGCAGGTAGATTTCTGAGTTCGAGGCCAGTCTGGTCTAAAGAGTGAGTTCCAGGACAGTCAAGGCTATACAGAGAAACCTTGTTTCAAACAACAGCAACAACAACAAAGAATCAACTGGTGAGGCTGGAGAGATGGCTCAGCAGTCAAGCGCACTGGCTGCTTTTCTAGAAGACCAGGGTTCAATTCGCAGCACCCACATGACAGCTCACACCTCTCTTTAACTCCAGTTCCAGGGCTTCTGATACTCTCACACAGACATCTATGAAGCCAAAATACCAATGAACATAAAAAAAATTATATATTAAAAAAGGAATCAAGTGGTGATACTTGTGGACATGATGTGGCTCTTGAAGCCATGATAATGTGCACAAGACTGGGCCTTCTCTGTCTTGCCACAGAGCAAGGGGTTACTCATGGGCCCCAACCCTCCCTAAGGATACACAGAAAGATTAAGTTCAACGGTAGGGCACCTGTGCTCTGTGAACAGCCCTAATGAATGTACCTGGACCACACACAAAGAGAAGAGAATAGACGGGAATAGGAGGTGGGGCAAGGGAAGAGGAGAATTAGCAGGCATGGGCAAATTTGGTTAAAATGTATTATGAACATTATAAAGATTTCATTATAAATTCATGTTTACATAAAAGTAATATTATAAGCACCTGGCAAAACACATGTCACAAAGTATTAAATTATTGGGTTTCTCTTTCCTTTCCTTTTTCTTTTGCTTAATCTCATGTTGTCCTAAAAAACTACCAGCATTAAGATTCTTCCATTAGAAATACCACTAAGTATTATAGTTGTTTGCTCTACCACCATTCCCTGTGGTGCAGCAGAAGGGAATCCAATGTTTGAGTTTAGCACATGCAGACTGTTAAGAGGGAACCACCATGCCGTCCAAATGCTAAACACTATTTACTATCCATAGGCACTTAGGGAAACTTGCTACTCCAATGATCTCAGTGTGACAATAGATTACAAGGAAGTCTAACTCAATACAGCTTTCAGAATAAGACAAAGTACCTTATATTTATTAGAAATATTAAAGCCAGAGCTAATTATTAGAAATTTAAATTAAAATAATTCTAAACTTTTAAATTCTGACATAACTACCAGATATACAATGTAACACTATTTAGCTGATAAGAAAAAAGAGAATTGTGAAATTGCAAGTAAATGGATGGAGTCAGAAAACAACCATCCTGAGTGAGATGATACCCAGATTCAGAAAGACAAATATAACATTTTCTCTCATATGCAGATGTTCGCTCTTAAGCTTTAGATATGTTTACTCACAGAGGAGGGGATCTTCACAGGAAGAGGAAATAAAAAGCAGTGCTATATAGGGATAAAGGGGGATTAGAGCCGGAAGATGAAATGGGGTGGGGGAGGATGGGAAGGCAGGGAATACGGAGAGGAATAAGTAACACTGGAGGCCTTTTGAAAAAGTCACATGGAACCTACCACTGTAGAAGCTTCCTAACACACACACACACACACACACACACAATTAGACATAATATACTACCAAATAAAATCCCCAGTACTAGAAATGGATTTCATCCTTTTGAGTTGTTGGCTTAATGGGATCCTATAGCTTGCACCCCACCCCCAAACATAACAGAATATTGCCAGTGCTATTATCTTCCACACCTTGACGGTGAAAGCCTATTGCAGAAGATACCACATATTCATGTCATAAAAGGAGGAGAAATTTAGCTGACACTCAGCTGGTATCTTAGCCCCTGCTGGTTAGTTTTTCCAGTGCTGCAAGGTGTTACACATGCTCCTGGTAGAGAAAAGAGATAATTGGTCTCATCCATGTGAGCTACAATAATTACCTGTCTGCAAGATATATTCTTTGTTACAATAGTGGTACAAATATTATAGGATTAGCCAAACACTTAAAAAATGGATTTATGGCCCACTTCATGTGATGCAAACTATACCTGACACTATCAATGTGGCTAAGAACCTTGGCTAGAAAGGTTCATGGACTCTAGAGGAACATACTATTATTATTCTGCTAAAGAAACATACAGTAAAATAATTCGTAATGACATATTTATTCCCATAGATCAGTGCATTGCCCAACCTTCTTCAGAGAAGCGTCTTCTTGTAGTAGATGGTAATTGATACAAAAGCCCACAACTTGTCATTGTGAAGAGAATAACTTTGGAATGCTCAGTACTAAACAGGGTACCTATATCACAGCTATCTCCTTAAGGCTCAGGAATCTTTGTGGAAGAAGGAACAGAAATCATAAGAGCCAAAGGTGGTGACAGGTAACTGTTGCAGTAACTCTCCAACCCCAGCAAGCCTTGTGAGGGGAGGTTCTGTCCCCAAGGTCTTGTTCCCCAACTGGTTCTTGACTTGTCAATAAAGACGGCTGTGGGGGCAATTGCTGGATAGAAGGCACAGGTGGGACTTCTGTGTCCCAGGAGGAAAAGGAGTCAAAGGGAAAGAGAGAGGGGCTTTCCTGCCACTGTTTGGAACAAGAAAGTAGCAATCATGGGAGGTTTCAGGGCAGCTAGGGCCTGCAGTCTCCACTGTGGGTGGGAACCAGAGATGCTGTCTGGGGGTGGGGGTGGGGGCGCTAGCGGATACAAGCCACTAAGTTTAGTGCTCCCAGGGCAGAGGGAGAGACAGAGATAATAAATTGATAAGGGTACAAATTTTCAGGCAGGAGATATCTGCACCCAGCAATTGTGCCACAAGCTGAGAAGTGAGAAGCTGAGTGTGTGTCCCTTCTCTGAGGATTCAAGGTGGGCTGGGGACTTGACCTGTCCTGGAGCAAGGGTCTTGGGAGTGGGGCAGTGGACCCCGGAGCATGCGGTGGGTAGAAAAGGAAGCTGGGTTGGAGCTGGTTGAGATCCTGGTGTAAAGCCCTCGTGCCAAGCCTGGCAGCTGAGTGCTATCCTTAGATTCACACAGTGGAGACAGGGCACCAACGTCCTGAAGCTGTCACCAGACCGCAGCATACACACCACAGCACCTTTGCACTCACAACACATGAAAACATGCATACACACATATAGTCAATAACATGTAATCAAAAATAAAAGCAGGCTTGTCTGAATGTACTATCTTACAGAAACACCACTCTCCCCAGATCTATACCTGTCATGGTCAATAAAGTGAGTTCTTTGATGGAGAGATAGAGGTTTGATGTGGTATTGGCGGACCTGACAGGTTTTCGGTTGGATTCTTGGAGTCACATAGGCCTGGAGTGTGCCATATTGGCCTTCAATTGAACGAATCTGATAACATAAAAGGAGAAAGGAAAAGTTAGCAGCATAAATATATTCTCATACGTTTACTTAGGTATTGAATGCTTCTGTCCAGTCTGTCCTGGAGTATTCTGACGGATACAAAGCATCTGTCAAACACTTTCCATCGTGAGCATACATCAAATGACTTTGGCAGTCTTTATCAATATTAATCATCCTCCCAGTTATCACCATCATGGATTTTCATCTTTCCACACTCATCGCTCAAAGGTTACATGCTCATTCTCAGATAGTACCCTGCATGTGCGAAGGATGCGTGCATACTATACTTAAATATTCACAAGAAAAATAATAAAAACTGGGCATTTTTGTCAAATAGAAATGTAAATTCTGGAAATAACTTAAACTAAATTAAAATACTTCATTTTCTCAGAATTGGGGATTATACAGAAGTATTGTTACAAGTCTGTTCAGAGAAATAAATGTTTCCAGAGAAAAAGTAGAGAGCCTGTTATAACAGTTACCCCTGCACTGGGGCACTCTCCCGGGATATTGTGATATGGCTGGGTGGATCTGGAAAGAGTTGAAAACACCAAGACTATTTGATCCTGATTTAGTTTTGGTGTTGGATATCTGTCTAGGAAACTGTCCATTTCCTCCAGATTCTCCAGTTGTGTTGAGTATAGGCTTTTGTAGTAGGATCTAATGATTTTTTGAATTTCCTCAGTTTCTGTTGTTATATCTCCCTTTTCATTTCTAAGTTTGTTAATCTGGATACTGCCTCTGTGTCCTTTGGTTAGTCTGGCTAAGGGTTTATCTATCTTGTTGATTTTCTCAAAGAACTAGCTCCTGGTTTTGTTGATTCTTTGTATGGTTCTCTTGGTTTCTACTTGATTGATTTCGGCCCTGAGTTTGATGATTTCCTGCCTTCTACTCCTCCTGGGTGAAATAGCTTCTTTTTGTTCCAGGGCTTTCAGGTGTGTCATTAAGCTGGTAATGTATGCTCTCTCCATTTTCTTTTTGGAGGCACTCAGGGCTATGAGTTTTCCTCTTAGCACTGCTTTCATTGTGTCCCATAGATTTGAGTATGTTGTGTCTTCATTTTCATTGTGTTCTAAAAAGTCTTTAATTTCTTTCCTTATTTCTTCCTTGACCAAGGTATCATTGAGTAGAATATTGTTCAGTTTCCACGTGTATGTGGGTTTTCTGTTGTTTTTGTTGCTATTGAAGACCACTTTTACTCCATAGTGATCTGATAGGAGGCATGGGATTAGTTCGATCTTCTTATATTTGTTGAGGTCTGTCTTGTGACCAATTATATGGTTGATTTTGGAGAAGGTACCATGAGGTGCTGAGAAAAAGGTATATTCTTTTGTTTTAGGATAGAATGTTCTATATATATCTGTTAAATCTAATTGGTCCAAAGCTTCAATTAGTTTCATTGTGTCCCTGTTTAGTTTCTGTTTTCCTGATCCATTGAGGAAAGTGCAGTGTTGAAGTCACCCACAATTATTGTGTTAGGTGCAATGTGTGCTTTGAGCTTTAATAAAGTTTCTTTTATGAATGAGGGTGCCCTTGCATTTGGAGCATAGATGTTCAGGATTGAGAGTTCTTCTTGTTGTATTTTTCCTTTGACCAGCAAGAAATGTCCCTCAGAGTGTGGTGGGGCTGTAAGATGGTACAACCACTGTGGAAATCAGTCTGGAGGTTCCTCAGAAAACTGGACATGAGACTTCCAGAGGACCATGCTATACCTCTCCTGGGCATATACCCAAAGGATTCCCCAGCATGCAATAAAGATGCATGCTCCATTATGTTCATAGCAGCCTTATTTATAATAGCCAGAAGCTGGAAAGAACCCAGAGGCCCCTCAAAGGAGGGATGGATACAGAAAATGTGGTGTATTTACACAATGGAATACTACTCAGCAATTAGAAACAATGAATTCACAAAATTTTTAGGCAAATGGTTGATCTGGAAAATATCATCCTAAGTGAGGTAACCCAATCACAAAAGAATACACATGGAATGCAATCTCTGATAAATGGATATTAATTAGCACAGAAGCCCTGAATACCCAAGGCACAAATCGCATAACAAATGACTCCCATGAAGAAGTATGGAGAGGGTCCTGATCCTGGAAAGGATTGATCTAGCATGGGAAGGGAATATAAAGACAGAGAAAAAGGAGGGAGGTGATTGGAGAAGGGATGGAGAGAAGAAGGTTTATGGGACATATGGGGAGGGGGGATCCGGGAAAGGGGAAATCATTTGGAATGTAAACAAAGAATATAGAAAATAAAAATATTAAAAATAAAATAAAATAAAATAAAATAAAAAGAAAACACCAAGACTGACTTACTAAACTGCAAAGACATAATATCAGAGTAATGCTTGAGGCGTACAGCCTCTTTGACTTGTCTTGCCAGCTCTCTCTCTTGGAGGTTTTTTTTTTTTTTTTTTTTTTTTGGATTTGGTTTTTCGAGACAGGGTTTCTCTGTATAGCCCTGGCTGTCCTGGAACTCACTCTGTAGACCAGGCTGGCCTCGAACTCAGAAATCCACCTGCCTCTGGCTCCCAAGTGCAGGGATTACAGGGGTGCGCCACCACCGCCTGGCCAGCTCTCTCTCATACCACAAAAGTAAATTCTATACCTGAGATTTTAATTCATGCTTTTCCAGTACATGAAGAAAATAATCTTTTATCTAAGTGTTAAATATAAATTAATGTTTAAAACAAAATTCTTTGCAAGTGTGAAAAGGAAAAAGGTAAAATTTTTAACGAAGATGATGAATAAGAATTCAGAAAGGGCCAGTTACAGTAGAACATGCCTTTGATCACAGCACTTGGAACACAGAGGCAGGCAGATCTCTGTGAGTTCAAGACTAGTTATGTCTACATAGTAAGTTCCAAGACTATGTAGAGAGATCAGTTTCAAAAAAACATAACAAAACAAAAAATATATAAAGAAAAATAGATATTAAAAAACACCTGGAGGTTTATTTTTAAAAGGTAAGCTGACATTGGTAGCATATATCTTCTATAATAAAAAAGAGCATTAAAATAAATGTAATTTATTTATAAAACTATTTTAATAATGAATATAGAAATTCAGATTATTTTAAAATTATACAACATGGAAAAGTAGGACAAAGGTGCAAGTCCCTTAAAATGTTAATTCTCAAGCATCTAGATCCCTGTTCATTTGTGTGGCTGTATTCATGTGCAAAATGAAACACATGCAACTCTGCATGGATGTGTTTCAGTTAGTGTGCTGGTTTGCATATGCTTGGCCCGGGCAGTGGCACTATTAGAAGGTGTGGCCCTGTTGGAGTAGGTGTGTCTCTGTGGACGTGAGCTTTAAGACCCTCATCCTAGCTGCCTGGAAGCCAGTATTCTGTTAGCAGCCTTCAGATGAAGATATAGAACTCTCAGCTCCTCCTGCTCCATGCCTGCCTGGATGCTGCCATGTTCCCACCTGCCTTGATGATAATGGACTGAACCTCTGAACCTGTAAGCCAGCCCCAATTAAATGTTGTCTTTATAAGAGTTGTCTTGGTCATGGTGTCTGTTCACAGCAGTAAAACCCTAACTAAGAAGTTGGTATTGGGAGTTGGGTATTGTTGTAATGGCCTGACCATGCTTTTGTTTGGAAGAATGTGGATTTTAGGACTTTGGATTTAGAATGCAGGCCTGGGACAAAAGTAAAAATTAAATGACTAGAATTCAATTAGCAAAATCTAAACAGTAGGAAAATACAATAACTACACAATTTCAATAATTCTGTTACATTTAAACCATGTATAGATAAATATAGAAAAGTAAATCAGTGGAATTTAAATATTATACTTGATAGTAATAATAATTGTCCAATTTTGATTGAAAATAGTATGATATATTTTTTAAAAAGAGCACTCATCTTTTAAATATGCTAAAATATTTACAAATAAAATTTAAATCCACTGGATTTGCTTTAGAATGATTTTAGGTGGCAAGTAACATAAAACAAGATTGCTATGGGTTAATCACCACTCCAAGCATGCTTAGACGTTCCAGACTAGAACCAGCAAAGCCAGGCATGGCGCACACAGTGTAATCCCAGCACGCTGAAGACTAACTGCCAAAGTTCAAGTCCAGCCTGGGCTATAAAGTGAGCCCAAACTTAGTCCCCACTACCTGCCAAAAGTAAAGAAATCTAGAAATTCCCCGGAGGAGGGAAGCTCCAGAGCAGTGGCTCCAGAGAAGGTTACTAAGCACTCACAGCGGGTGTGGTGCCATTCGGAAATAAAGGTAAAGAGGCTGGAGAGGTGGGTGAGGACATGCACGCACACACACACACACACACACACACACACACACACACACACACACAGTTATAGCCCCAAACTTGTCAGACTTGGTTTTTTTGTTTGTTTGTTTGTTTCTTGGATTTTTTTTTTTTTTTTTTTTTTGAGACAGGGTTTCTCTGTGTAGCCCTGGTTGTCCTGGAACTCACTCTGTAGACCAGGCTGGCCTTGAACTCAGAAATCCGCCTGCCTCTGCCTCCCAGAGTGCTGGGATTACAGGCGTGTGCCACCCCCCCCCACCCCCCCCCCCACCCCCGCCCTGTATCAGACTTGTTCTTGAGCATCAAAAACAAAAATAAAGAGACAAAGGCGATTGCTAACAACTTTACCTTGAGCTCCAGCCTGGTGGTATTTGCCTGGCACCGGTATGTGGCAAGAAGAAAGTTGTCGTTTGACTGGAAGAATGTAAAGTTGAGAAACAACAAAAGACTATTAGTAATAGTTTGCTATTTACTTGAATAATGCTCACTTTAAAAAAGGATTAGGAGCAACAAGAAGATGGTGAGGAGGAGGCCATATACTGAAAGGGATAGCTATCTGGAGATGACTATTTGTCTTCCTACTTTTTAAAATAATTCAAATTCCCCAAATTTCTTAAGAAGCCACAGTGCAGGAAACAAGTTTTAAATTAGCATAAAATAAGCTTTTCAAATACTTATACGGTGATATAGATAAAACTGGTTAAATGCTTTTTAAGATATAGGGTGCTGTGCGTCCTAGATTGGCACAGCCCTGTAACCAAGCAAACCTAAGACCTCTAAGCCGCCCGTTTCCTCCGAGTGATGGGATCACAGGCTTAAACCACTAACCAGGTTCAGGAAGTGCAGGGCACGGTTCCCTGGGCTTTGTTCATGCAAGCACTCTGCCAACTGGGCAACATCGCAGACCCCACAGACCCTTGCTCTAGCAGAGCAAATCCAGAATAAAAATATGTATTACACTTGCTGTTACTTCCCTCGGGAGGGGTGAGACAGGGTAACTGCTAACGAGTTTGGGATGAGCTTGAGCTCCTGCCACCACCAAGTGCTGCGTGCTGCGATTAAAGGTGTGAGCCACCATGGCCAGGTCATTAGATTTGTTTTCATATAAGCAGGCTCTTAATGTTTACTGACAAAAAACATATGACAAACCTTAAATCAATGACACGAATGATTTAGAGTTTCTTCTCTTAAGAAAAAGAAAATGTTTACTATGAGATTATATTTAAAATAGACTCATCTGCTGGGTGTAGTAGTGCATAATGTTAATCCCAGCACCTGCGAGGCAGAGGCAGATAGACCGCTGTGTTTGAGGCTAGCCAGGGCTACATAGAAGGTTTCAGCCAAGCGATGTTATTCACTGAATAAATTCATGTTATTCTGCCCCAACAGTAAATAAATGAGCAAAATAAGCCCTTCATACGTCATATAGTCTTCAACCTTTTCTTAATCTACATTATTTCCTTATTTATTTCCTTATTTCCTTTGGTAGTTCGGGGATCATACCCAGGCCCTCAAATGTGTTGAGCAAGCAGTCTACCACAGAGTTACATCCTCATCTGAATTTCTATATATACACATAACTACCTACCAAATCCTGTCACTATCTCTTCTCTGATCATCTTCTCTAGTGCATCTAATAATGGGTTTTCTCTTATCTCTTAAGTTCTCTTCAGGACCCATACCCTGCTCTGAGCCGCTCTCTGCCAGTAGGAATGAGAAGGAAGGTGCAGCGGGCATGGCGTCATCGATTTACAGGTCCTTCACAGAGACTGAGGGCTCAACAGACGCCCACCGAACGGCCACTTCCTGAGAAGTCCCAGAGTGTATCAGAAAGACCAAGGGGAGGAAAGGATATTTGCTAATGTATGTACAAAGTCATAGCATTTTCAGGAAAGACTTCGAAGGACTTCTTTGGCATGGCATGACTGCATGAAAGGAGAGGTAGCACCGGCTGAGAGGTGAGTTGGGATATCACTAAGAGCTGAAACAGAGACACTTCTAGGCACAATCAAGATCTAGACTTACATCCAACAGGGCCCTTAAAAAGGTTTTGAGAAATGATTCAGTGACATTTGTGCTTTACAAAGACCCCTCTGGTGGCAGCACACAGCAGTCTTGAGGTGAGTGGCAAGACTGGAGGTAGGGAAGCTAAAGGGGCAAGTTGTGTAGCAGGACAAGGTAGGGCCTAGAGTGAGTTCCCAGAGGGGCAGGGTCGTGAGTACAGGGCTGAGAGCCTCGAGGAGCCTGGGCCTCAAGGTCAGGATGTCTGAGGACGGGGAAAGGACAGGCAGATTCTGAGAGAAAAGTCCACATGGAAACACACAAGCAGCAGCTTCAAACCCTGGCAGCATTACAGGGTCACTCAGCAGAGCGACACAAACCAGGGACGACAGGGTTTGTTTGTTTCTCAGCTCACCTCTGTGTCACAGCTGCTGAAGCTCACAACGGCAGAATTCTTATCCACATCAAGTAGATCTATTGGAACATCACTCTACAGCAAATAGTTAAAAACAGAAAGGTCAGATGGAAACCTAAAAGTATCCACAGAATGTTTACTCTAAGGATTCTCCCTAGTTATAGTTCTTATATGCTTTCAAATGTGAGAGTTGGAATACAGCCCTCCTTCCCTGTTCGGTGGTGGTGTTTGAGACAAGCTCTCTCCATGTACTGCTAGCTAGCTAGTGTAGAACTCTACATAGACCAGGCTGGCCTCGAGCTCACACCAATCTGTCCACCTCTGCCTTTCCATTTCTGGGATTAAAGGCATGTGTCACTCCTGACTTCTCCATTTGTTTTTTTTGAAAAAGGGTCTCACCAGGGAGTCTGGCCTTAAAACTTGGGGTATTCCTCATACTTCTGAGTGTTGGGCTTTGCACTACCTAATGGTTTATATTTCTAGAAAGTAAGTTCAGTAAAGAATAAATTTTATTTTACAATTATGTATTTAATATTTAGGTTATCAGAAATCATAGAACACTCTTATTTCAGTAAAGAACAATCTTCCTATTTTTCTGTTTTTATTAGTGAAAAGAGGTTATCATGGGCTTTAATCACAGAGCCATTCTGAGTATAGTGTGGTGTGCGGGTATATGAATGTGTGCATGGTCGTGCGTGTGTAGGTGTCTTTCTTGGTCATTTTCCACCTTAGTTTTTGACCAGAAAGCCACAGGGATTTACCTCTCTCTGCCCAGTGCTGGGGTTCTAGACACACAGCCACTTACAGATCCACACCCATGGCCTGATGCTTGCACAGCAAGCACTTCAGCAACCGAGCCACTCCCCAGGCAATGGCTCATTTTTATCAAGCTGAAAGTATTCATCTGTTACATAGGCAATTATGTGGCCTCCTCAGCAGAGCAGTTTCTAAGAGAAAGCTGCTGCCCTGTGGATTGTGAGACTGGGGCTCCTAGACAGGGTCAGTGTGACAGCTTGTGAACTGACACAACTGAAGAAGGCTTTTTCTATTTAATTAATAATCCATTTCTTTATTGCATCTTTTCGACAGATACATGTCCTTCTTCCAGTTTAATGCCCTCCCACTTTTATCGGGTTTTCATCTAATTATTTTCCATTTGTCTTTTTCTATTTCATGCCTATATTCCAACTCAATTTTAAAAAAATAACAAAAAATAGTTGTTAGTTACCCATTATTATCCCTAAATTCACCTGTTGAGATTATCTACTTTGCTTACTGGCCTAGTTAGAATCTACTGGGTTAATAAGTAAGCTACCATCTTAGTATCTAGAGATTCAGAAAATGTTTTCAGAAAGGCATTAAATATTGGAGGCTTCCTTGCGTTGTTTGTTTATGTTTGAGGCAGGTCTTACTTGCAGCAGTCCCTCTGCCTCAGCCCTGGGAGCACTGCAGTTACAGGCTACACCACCCAGCAGACACTGGAGTTGAGTGAGTTTCAGAATAGTCAGAGTAACAGAAAAACACTGTCTCAAACAAACAAACAAATAAGCAACAACAACAAGATTCTCCTAGAAGGTGACCAAAGAAGGAAATCCTGTAGTCCTTTCTATTCCTCCTGGAAACTGGGGTTCACTCATCTTTTGGTTATATAATAAATAAAAGGTAAAGATATAACTCAAATAACCTATCCTATAAGGAAACTGACTACCTAACAGTAGATTTGTAAACATTTAACATTACTGTCTAGAATTAAAAATGTTTATTAATAATAAGTGGTGTGTGTGTGTGTGGTTTGCCAAAAAGACAGATCTAGCTTAACATTAAGAACCAAGGCATTGTGCTTACCTGTATTAAGACATTATCTATTGCAGTCCGCACTTCTAAGACAAGGCTGTAGCTAGCATCATCTTTATTCAATGTGAACTTGTCATTTATACTGAATGAAGGGACAGTTGACTTTGCTTGGCTTGACTGTGAAGACTGTTGGTAATTTTCTCTCTCCTGAAGCACCTTAAGCTGCAGATGTTCTAATTCAGTCCTGCAGGTAAGCACACACAAACAGTCTTGTCTCCCACTGACATTTGAGATCACACTGCAGTGTGTACAAAAAAGGGGGATATTTCCTTTTGAGAGACCAGGTTTAGAGGCTAAGCTGTTTCACACCAACAGGAATACTTTTGTTTCCATGACTAAACAAATGACTCCACATCGTTTATCATTGATCCAAAAGCTAAAACATCTGCTCAGTCCAATAACAGTAATATTAATAGAGCTGCAATAGGCAGGCTGCAAGTGACCATCTCCAACACCTTACCATGGTGGCAGCTGCATGCAGCACTGATCAGAGAGAAACCAAATCAAGAACACACAGAGGACCTAAGGACAAACAAAAGCATGAAGCCAGCTGAATATATACTTCTATAGACACTTAAGGTAGATGCACAAAATAGGGAGGAGGTCACCAAGTATTAACACGCTGGAGACGACAAGGCTGGTGAAACAGTGACACCTCTCACTGACAGTCCATCGACTGTTGCAGCAGATTCTCTGTGAGTGTTGTCAAGGGGTGTTTTGTTGAAGGCAAAGGTTACATGAAAATGAAGAAACAGTGGGGCCAATATGAAGGCAGCTAGCCCAGATTTAGGGGGAAAGGTCTGAGAAGGAGAATGAATGGGATGTATACAGTAAACAAAGGAACATATTAATTTATCCAGGAAATATTTATAATCAATATTACATATTTACCCCAGTGTTCCATGTGCTAACTAAAGGAATAAAAGTTTGTAACACAGCTTATATTCTAGTATGATCAAGAAGGGGAAGACTGCATTACTTTAAAAAGTTACTGGGTAGGGGGTGGAGAGATGGCTTAGCTGTGAAGATCACTGGCTGCTCTTGCAGAGGACTCAGGTTCAAGTTCCAGCACCCACACGGCAGCACACAACTGTAACTCCAGTTTCAAAGGATCTGACGATCTCTTCTAGGTACTGCACTGAGGAACTAATAATAGTCACTAGCTCTATTTGATGCTTTTAAAAAAGTATGTATATAGTTGGTACTTGCCACTTGGTGGGTTCTTTTATCCACTCTTTATCCCCCAGTTTCACCCTCTATCACTAGATTGGAAGTAAGAAGGATAAAGAGGAGGGGTGGGAGAGAGAGAGGGAGAGAGAAGGAGAGAGAGGGAGAGAGACAGATCCTTGAGTCTAATTTCTTTCCTTTTGTTCCTTCTTTGATCATGACTACTAACAAATTACACACACACACACACACACACACACACACACACACACACACACACACACACACACACACACACCCCAACCACCAACCATCAACTACCAACTTGCCTCTCAGGGCTCTAGCATTTAATATTCTCTGAAAAGTTCCCGGAATTCCAATGTTGCACAGTTGGAGAAATTGTCTGCAGCTGGTAAAACCACATCTCTGCTAGAGCATGAGACAAATCATAGTCAGCTGCTGCCCCACATCCCTACACCTGGGATTAAAATGAAAGCACATTTTTATATTTCTGTGGGTTTTTTTTAAAGAAACACATTTTTAGAAATCTCAGTACATATGTGTGTGCTATATATGTGTGCTCATATGTTTGCATGCATGTAGATACACTATGTATGGGTGCAAATGCATGTGTGTCATATGTGTGTTGAGGCTAGAAATTGGTGTAGGACCTTCTTGGTCACTATTTATTGAGGGAAGGTTTCTCACTGAACCTGGATTTGTAACTGTAGTTAGTGTAGCTAGCTAGTGCCTGCCAGCCTCCATCACTGCCTCCTGAGTGTTGGGATTATAGGTAGGCCTCCACATCTGCCCAGCTCTTTCCATTGGTTCTGGGGCTCTAAACTCTGGACATCATGGTTTCCTGACAAGTGCTTTATCTGCTGAGCCATCTTCCTATTTCCTATTGCAGAAACTAAGATTCCCTGAGTGAATCAGGCATATTAGTTTGTATAATGACTTCCTAGTGGTCTTTACAAACAAGAATATGCTACTGGTAACTGTGGCATCTCTTGCCTTAAAAGTTCTTGTAGCCTTCAACTATGCCAAAAAAAGGTGAGCTCTCACTTTCCCAACAAGTTATCAAGGGCTACAGGGTGCTCAGTCAATAAAACTTTTATTATCTTCCATTTCCTTATTATATGTGAGCATGGGGTCTACTTTTCTCAAGACATATGGAATTGAGAGAGCTGTGAAAGCAGTCTCAGAACTGGAGGGAATCAGTAACTATGTAGGTCCAGCAAGAGACTTTTACAGATCAGAGGGGTTCACAGGAAGTCAACATTAGAGTTAAAGAAAAACTTTAGTCACCTCTGTTCATTTATTTATAATGCTTTGGGAAAACAGAAGCCAAACTCTGTACTACTTCAGCTAAGCAAATGAAAACAATGCAATTCCTGATCAGTAGGCCAGAATATTGCCCCAGATGGGTGCGGTAGAGCACCCCTGGGATCCAGTACCTGGCCGGCAGAAACAGAGGGTCAGGACTTCAAGGCGTCTTCAGCTACAGAATGGGTTGGGGAACACCCTGGGCTATGTGAGACCATGTCCCACAACGCAAAACTGAAAGAATAATGCAGAGGTAGGTATAATTCAAACTCGAAATATTAATCAGCACTTACGGCTAATTTTCTCAAGTCTATATAACTTTTATGAGATGTATCATTCCAATCATTCCAATTTTATTGATATGTATCCATAACAATAAAATAAAGCATGTGGTCCTATGATTAACAAGAAGAAACAAGTGCAAACATTGAGAGGGAAACAGCAAAGGCAAAAAACGTTACCTTAAAGAAGAAATCTTATTCTGCATTTCCTGATTAAGTTTTAGTTCTTCCCCTGGCCCACTTTCCTTATGAGTGGGCTCTGTGGTCAGCCCTGTCACCCAGCCTGGAAAGATGAATTACAGATACACGTGTCTTAGTGCTGAGGGTAACAGCAGGTAGAACCCTAATTACACCCCCCTTTGTCCACCACCATCGACCTAAAAGCCCAGGGCTTCTTAGAAAATGGAACAAAAAATTCAAGCTGAAAAATATTCACACCATAAGGGAAGTACTCAAGCATTTTGTGACATTACAATTTTTCAATTCTTAAAATCTTCAGTTTTCAATTATGGTATAAGTCGGTACATTCTGGCAAATTCAAATGTGGCTGACAAAGCCAACTTAGCTGGTGCTAATTATTGTCATGAAAATTTGCACTGTGAGATTTTTTTTTAAACTTCAAAATTAAGTTTTTATATGAAATACATTAGGCCAAAACATAATCTTGATTTTAGTAAATATTTCCTCTTTAAGTTGAACAATATAATTTAATTTTAAAGGTACTAGAGACAGGCTAAGCTGTCTTCAAAATACTATTCAAAATTTATATCTAATACAGGGCCCTACACATTTGAGCCAATAAAACCACTGAGCTATACCCCAGCCATCTTCCTTATTTTTTTTAATATTACATTTATTTGGATAGGGAGAGGGACTTGACGGGTAGATACGGCAGGACGCCTGTGTGGAAGAGGTCAGACACCATGCAGTGATTGCTTCCCTCCCTCCCAACATGACCTCGGTGGCCAGGCTTTGCAAGCACATGTACCAAATCTCTCTCTGTCACACACATATGCACACGTGGATGTAATAAAATTAGTCAAAAAAACTTATTAAGCCCAGAAATGTTTTTATTCAACTGCCCACTATCAACGCCTTGCCTGAATATGTGGCCAGCACGATCTCGTCATAGCCATCTTTCCCTACACAGCCACCCTGGATCGACGTGACACTTTCAGACAGCATCTACAGTGAATGTAAAGTCCACTTCATCAATATTTAGACATCTCACAGACATGTCAAAGCAAGTCACAAAACTTTTCTTCTTGTCTCCAGATATTCAATACATATTTAATGTATGGTCATCATGTGCAGACACCGAAGAAAGCCTGAATAAAGGCTAAGAAATTCCAGCATATTTAAATATAGGAAAGAAGATTCAAAATAGCTAGTATATTTATGACAAAACTATATAAAGAAGAGAGGTTTGATAAATTATATAAACAAAACAGCTAGTACATTTAGTCTAGTCTGCAAATTTTTTCAGGATTTTTTTTTCTTTTTCTCTAATGAAAAAAAAATCTATGCTTTCACTGCATATTCATAAATTAACTTCTAGAATTTTTACCATAACCTTATAGAAGTTGTACATACTATTTTAAATAAAGCCATGGCATTTAAAAATCATACCCTGAGCTGGAGAGATGGTTCAGCAGTTAAGAGCACTGGGTGCTTCTCCAGAGGTCCTGAGTTCAATTCCCAGCAACCACATGGTGGCTTACAAACATCTACAATGAGTTCTGATGCCCTCTTCTGGCATGCAGGCATACATGCAGATAAAGCACTCATATACATAAAATAAATAAATCTTAAAAAAAAAATCATACCCATTGACTCTAAATACTAGGAAAAAATTATATACAAAATCACTGACATGGAAAGGAAGAAACATCAGTTAGAATAACTGGAAGTAAGAGAAATGTTACATTGCTCCTTTTTCTCCTCCAACTTTACTTTCTTTTTTTTTTTATTCGATATATTTTTTATTTACATTTCAAATGATTTCCCCTTTTCTGGCCCCCGACTCCCTGAAAGTCCCGTAAGCCCCCTTCTCTCCCCGTCTCCTACCATCCACCCCTTCCCACTTCCCCGTTCTGGTTTTGCCGAATACTGCTTCACTGAGTCTTTCCAGAACCAGGGGCCACTCCTCCTTTCTTCTTGTACCTCATTTGATGTGTGGATTATGTTTTGGGTATTCCAGTTTTCTAGGTTAATATCCACTTATTAGTGAGTGCATACCATGATTCACCTTATGAGTCTGGGTTACCTCACTTAGTATGATGTTCTCTAGCTCCATCCATTTGCCTAAGAATTTCATGAATTCATTGTTTCTAATGGCTGAATAGTACTCCATTGTGTAGATATACCACATTTTTTGCATCCACTCTTACTTTCATTCGAAGTGTGTGGGCATGCACGCTCCACTGCGCGCGTGCAGTCAGACAACCCTGAGGAGCTTTCCATCCTGCTCCATCTTACATGGCCATGGGGACTGAGAGCAGTCTGCCAGGTTTGCGTGGCACCTCTACACACTAGACCAGCTGCCCCCCCCTCGTGTGAATGTATGCACAGTATGTGTCAGCTTTTATGTTCCTTCCACTTTCCCCACACTTTCATTTTAATGTAATAGACTCATGCATTTTAATATAATTAGATGCAATTCCTTTAGCACATTTATATATTTCTATGTGTTTGTGGGAGAAGTATGTGCACATGATTGCACCCAAAAAACCCTGAAGCCTCAGACCGTCTCAGAGCCACAGCCACAGGCTGTTGTGGGCCATCGACATGCACACGGAATAAAGTGCAGGTCCTCTGCAAGCACAGCACTGGGAATCTGGCAGCAGGGGCACCATGACGCTACCCTCTCCTAAGAACCAAAGTCATGCTCAACCTCTTTCTAAAGCAGCCTGCCCTCTCCAATCCCAGTGCCGTAATCAAAAACAACGGTGGTAACACCAGTCTACAAAACAAAATACTATATAGCCACAAAAGAAGGAAAGCCTGTGTTCTGAAACAATGCAGATGGAATTGGAAATCATGTGAATTGAAGTAAGCCACACCCAGTACACATGTTCTCACTCATATGCAGAACATGCTCTCCTTACAGGACTGGAGGGCAGAATGGCGGCTGCTGTAGTTGTTGAGGAGTAGGGAAGGGATGCGTAAGGGAAAGCTGTTAAGGAGCATCAATATAGTTATATGTGTAGGAAGTTCGGACATTGGATTTACATTTACTTATTTGAAGTTGTGATAGTGAATCATGAATCAGGGCGCAGAAAGGAAGAGTGCTTGCAACTGTCTAGGGCGACTACAGGTGGCTTTTATCTACCATATGTTTCAAAGGGCTATAAGAAACCATTTTGAGCATTTTCACCCAAGAAATATGTTTAATACTATTTAAACATTATTCTCAGGGCCCGCAAGATAACTCAGTGAGTAAAGATGCTTACTGCTAAACTGAAACCTGAGTTTGATTACCGGAAAGAGAGAACCAATACCCGAAAGTTATCCTCTGACCTCCGCATGTGTGCAGTGGTATGCACTTAAACACAACACACACACAAATACCGCCTCACAAAAAGTAACATATAAGTTTGTAAATAGATGTAATTTAAAATATTTAAAGGGAAAATATTTGGTATCATCATATACCACCATTCATATATAGTTTTTGCCTTGATGTGTCAGAAAAATAAATTAATAAAAATAGATAAAAATTCCATGTATGCCAGAATGCTTGTCTATATTGACTCTATACCTTTTAATTACATTTAAAATTTCTGAACTAGCCAGGCAGTGGTGGCACACGCCTTTAATCCCAGTACTTGGGAGGCAGAGGCAGGCAGATTTCTGAGTTTGAGGCCAGTCTGGTCTACAGAGTGAGTTCCAGGACAGCCAGGACTACATAGAGAAACCCTGTCTCAAAACAAAGCAAAACAAAACAAAACAAAAAACAAAAATCAACCAAACCAAAAAAAAAAAATTTCTGAACTAGAATGAATTTACCTAGTATTTCTTCTTTTCTAGGAAAACAGACCCTTAAGTGTTTAGATGTGAGACTATTATTAGGAAGTACCTGCTTTAAGGTAGTTTCTAAGGAATCCTAACAGTATGGCCTACATGTCTATGCTCTTATAACGTTAAAACAACAATCTCATCAATGAAAACAAAACATATGTTTTCCTTATACAGTGCTATGATTTATAAGCTAGAATAAAATATTTAATACCTAATAAATTTTAAATTATATTTCAGTGTGATAATGAAAAAAGAATTTATTCTTCAGCTACAAGCAATACTCCGCCACTAAACATGAGAAAAGACTAGAGATTTTGATAATGGCAACATTTTTACAAGTGCTTATTTGTCCTGCTGGTCAGACCTAGAGCCTTGGACTCTTTAAGAAAGTATTTACCAATGAGCAACGTCCTGGCCTTCTTCTCTGCTCTGGGACAGAGTCTCATTAAAGTTGATTACTTTCCCAGGCAGGCCTTGAGCTCCTGATCCTTCTGCCTCAGCCTCTTGTTGGGATTTAGAGGCCTCACCACCAGATTGGGATAGAACAACATTTTGTTTTTTAAAAAACAATATTGTGCTATATTTTTTAATTTACCAAAACTCAAACTATCAACCATCTCTACAATAACTAACCAACAGTAAGTATATAGTCTTTGTTTTGTTTTGGCTTCTGGTTTACAGTATTAGGGGCAGTAGGCAAGTCCTCCACACTGACAGCAACCACTCCAGTCCCCTCACAAATCTTTCTAAATGAATTTACCTGATCAAATCGTAGCACAGGTTCATTTGCATTCTCAAAACTATACACTTCCACCATTCCATCATCTCTCCCAACAAGTAAATCTTTAACTCCATCGCCCATGATATCAAAGCTGTCAACACACAAGATACCTATAAAAAGGAGGAGTTATAAGCAATGAGAGTGGTGAGATAGGAAACTGATAGGTGCACTGTAGACATATATTCATATATCTTATACTACATAGTCATCAAAAATTTATTATAAAAAGAACAGCTTTGCACATAATTGGGAGTTTCTCTCTTTTCCAACGCTTTTGACAACATTTACGCAGCGAGGCACCCATGTTTGATCTCCCTTTAGCTCGGACCGTCAGTAAGCCCCAGGCTTGTGTGTCCAGTTTGGCACCTTCCTGTCCACGTGGCACCTCACACCCTTCCTTCCCCAAGCACAGTTCTTTACCTCTCTACTACAGCGTTCCAGCACTGCTCACTCTCCGGTCATCCTCCATTTCAGTAAATTACGCACTCGGCTGCACAGATGAAACAACTCTAGGCTCTATCTCAGACATCACTCTTTTCCCTCTCTGTATCAAACCCATGGCCTCCACGTATATCCGACTCTCTCTCCTTTCTACTTCCGTAATAGGAAGGATGAACCAGGGTGCTCTGAACTATAATAAACCATGGTAACTATGACTTCCAAGTGCTCTCTCTGTTTCCAATGTGTGTTTCTTCCCAGATCCATTGACCATATCACACCTTCCACACACAATTCTCCAGGACTACCCACTGCACTCTAATTGAAATCCCCTCTTCCAAGATCTCAAGGCCCTCTGGTCCTAGCCCTGCTCCTGCATCCTTCCCTCGGGCACACTGCTGCTCAGCTGCACGGCTCTCCCCACTGTCCTCCAGTGAATCTAGCTGGGATTTGCAATTATTATTTTTTCTTCCTCTTAGAATATTCTTTTCCCAAATCTTCTCTGCTCAAATTTTCCTTTCCTAAAGCACCTTTCTTCCTATGATTGCTGAGTCTAAGAGGAACTCTCCCACCATCCCTCTACCATACACTGTTACTGTGTTCTCCTCAGATGACCGACTGGGACAGTGAGCATGCAGAGTTGTCACCTGTTCTCTCTTGCCCATAGTAAGTATCTACTAAGGGATAGATGAACAGATGAACAAAGTGTCTGCACATACAAAGAGCCAGCCCACTGGCTGCCGAGTTGGGTGTAAATCCTTGGAAATCTATGAAGTCTTTAAAAACTTGGAATAGTTTCTGACCCACTACTGCATTCTTTATATCCTAGATTCCCATTAATTTTCTATCCCAGTTAAAAGGTTTAACATAGACTAAAGGGTACTAACCTGTATGTCTATCCCAAACTACAAGTAAGCATTTCTTAGTTTAAAAATTATATCTATAGTATAACAGTTGCCATAACCAAATGGGTAAATCAGAGGTGGTTCTGTACATCACAAGCCTGCTGTCGAATAGAACTAAATCAAGCAGAATCAATTGTACATGATTGTATTAATGATTGCTGACAGTTCATAACCTGAGCTGTGTGGAAGCCTACCTCCTCGCTTTTTGTCATTCCGAATTTCCCATTTATGTATTGGTTTGGATGCTGTGATCTGAATAAGCCCGAGTCTTCCATCTGATGTGCCGAACAGAACACCTTCTCCTGAGTCACCTAGTTAAAATTAAAAGAAACAAAAACGTACAAATACCTTTTAAAAATATTTTAATGTAAAAATCTCACTTTTCAAAGGAAAAATTTTAAAAGGAAAATATTAGGTATATATGTATCAAAACATCATAATACCATTCATATGCAGTTTTTGTTTTTATTTATCAGAAAAATAAACATAAAAAATAGAAAAAGATTCAATAATGCCAGAATGTTGAATCTATATCTTTTAGTTATATTTAGTCTTTCTGAACTAAGATGACTTTATCTAGCATTTCTTCTTTCTGAGAAAGCTGGTCCTTTTTTCTTTTTTTTCATTAGATTTTTCTTTATTTGCATTTCAAATGTTATCCCTTTCCTTGTTTCCCCTCCGAAAACACCCTATCCTATCTCCCCTTCCCCTGTTCACCAATCCACCCACTTGCACTTCCCTGTCCTGGCATTGCCCTACACTGGAGCATCGAGCCTTCTCAGGACCAAGGGCCTCTCCTCTGCTACATATGTGGCTGGAGCCATGGGTCCCTCCATATGTATTCATTGGTTGGTGATTTAGTCCCTGGGAGTTCTGGGGAAGAAAGTGTGTAGACTTGAGACTATTACTGCTCTGCTTTGAGGTAGTTCCTATGGAATCCTAACAATGTGACCTTCACGTCTATGCTCTCATTAAGACAACAATGTCATCAAGAGAACCAAACATGTTTCCTGTACACCATGTAGTTATGGTTATAGAAATTAAAATGGAATAGTCACCAGGTAGTCACAAGGTAAAGCATATTCCCTACAAATGATTTCAAGATGAGGAGCTCCCTGATTGGTAATTCAGTAACTGATCAGGAAGTGAGGGGAAGAGAACACACTACCACTACACTGTGTGACAACTCCCTGCTTTGACTTCCTCTTGGCTTGCATGGCTGGCTGTGAATACTGGATGTGATTACCTCCATCTCCATTATGTAGTGCTAAGACGGTGGGTGGACCAGGAACCTCAATTTCATACATCACGTTAGATCCCTGAAGGAAAACAAAGATTTTAAAAACTGAAACTGAAAAAAACATTCAAAAGAATATGGGACATGATTAGAATCATCAGTATCTAAATGTATAGCTCATAACATTTAAAGTAAAAGTGTTTTAAGAAAGTAGGTCATAAGTGTGTCTGTCAATAATTTTGTATGTATTAACACACTGGAAATGAGATATATGTAAAGAAGAAAAATACATAATATATTCTCTACTTTCAATAGCTTTATTTATTTTTTTTAACTTTGAACTTTATCAGAAAAAGAAAACCCATTATTCTGAGCTTTTTTTCCTAATATCCACTTATACCCAATGAAGGAGTCAGGGGAAAGACTGAAGGAGCTGAAGGGGTTTGCAACCCCATTGGAGTAAAAACACTATGAACCAATCAGAACCCCCCAAAGCTCCCAAGGACTGAACCAACAACCAAAGAGTATACATGGAGGGGCCCATGGCTCCAGCTACATATATAGCAGAGGATGGCCTTATCTGGCATCAATGGGAGGAGAGGTCCTTGGTCCTGTAAAGGCTCAATTCCCCAGTGTAGGGGAATGCTAAGGTGGTGAGGCAGGAGTGGGTGGGTGGGTGTATGGATAAGCACACTCGTAGAGGCAGGGGTGGGGGGATGGGATAGGGGGTTTCTGGAGGGGAAACTGAGAAAGGGAATAATATTTGAAATGTAAATAAAATAACAGAAAGAAAGAAAAAAAAAGAAAAACCATAATTAACCATATCCAAAAACTAAACAATTCAATGAACTTCTAGACAGAGGAGTTCTCATTTCTAATATGTTGCTTATCTGCAAACCATAGACTAGTGAACCCCTTTCAAACCTTTCCAGAAACAAGGGTCATCTCTTCTGTCTTCTCTGGTATTAACTGGAGTTTAACATAGAATACCTTCAAAATTCTGTGCACCCCCAAAGCTGCTCACAAGAAAAATTTGGCTTTGCCTTTTGGTATTCTCCAAACTCACGGCACCGAAGAGGCAGAATTGTCTACTACATAGAGAAGAAAAACGAGCTGACCTTGTGTTTGTTTGTTTTCAATTTAGCCACTTACATAATTCAGAATTTACCACTTACAATATTTTAATGTAGATTTAGAACATGGGGAAAAGGCCCATGCATATCCTTTATTAATCATCTTAAAATTTATAACTATCTACAAGTAAAAAAGGAACACCCACAGTTGTAAAGGAGGCAAGTTCAGAGGATGGAGTATTCTCAGAGGCAGGAAATGAGCACAGCAGAAGGAAAAAAGTTCCATTCCCTCCTTTCACAGGTCATTGGTGATTTATTTTTAAAAATAAGAAGGCGGGCAGGCATGGTAGCACACACCTTTGACCCCAGCACTTGGGAAGTAGAGATTTGTGGATCTTTGAGTTTGAACCTATCCTGGTCTACAAAGTTCTGGTCCATACAGAAACCACATGGTAATACCATGTCTAGAAAAAAATAAAATGATAAATGAGCATATAAATAATTAAGCAAACAAATAAATAAATGAGTAAGAATACAGATAGCCTCTTATGAAACAAAGTAAAATCTAGAAATCAGCTAGGTAGCTTCTAGCTGAATGCTTGCTTATTCCTGCTTTGCATATTTTGAAACAGGATCTCATATATTCTGGGCAGATCTCAGACTCCTTACAAAGCTAAGAATGATGTTGACTTTCTGCGTCTCCTGTTGCACATCCTGTGTGCTGAGACTTCAGGCCTGTTCCACAATATCAGGTTTATGTAGCGCTGGGTTTCAAGCATGTTAGGCAAACATTCTACCATTTATTTATACAATGAATTATTTACTGAGTACTTCATTCTATATGTGTTTAAATGATCGATAAATTAAAATTAGTTGTTACCTCCTCTTATACCCAATTTTTCTTTTTAGCTTTTGAGGACTAGAAAAATAATGAAGGAGCAAATGGGAACAGTGTGGGAAACAGTTATCCTTATCAAAGTTCTCTGTGTGGTGGTGGGCACTGCGGCTGGGGATGTGTGAGCGGAAGGCAGCCGTTTCTCTCTCTCTCTCTCTCTCTCTCTCCATATATATATACACACACACATATATTCTAAAAACTTCAAAAGATTTCAACACATTTGCCTGAAATAAGACAGAAATTATCAAATGTAAAAATATTTTCTCAATTCAGCGCGACATAGGGTCCTTAAGCAGGAAGCACTAAAGTAACCTGAAAGCATCAGGCACTCGTGATGATTCACTGGATAACGAAGAGTCATAAAAATTCAAAGGGCATCACCTGTAAGACTCGGAGCACCCTGTCCTGGCAGGCCAAGACCGGTGTTGTGCGAGATAACCTTTCCACGGGAAGGCAGATGACATCATTGATTTTGTCCCCAGAAAGGTAATAATTCTGGTCTTTGCAGTCATAGTAGTGATTATAGATGTAGCTCGCACTGAGGAAGAGGTCAGAACCAGATATGTACCTGAAGACATTAAAATGGTGATTTAGGACATTTATATCTTAAAGAACTTTTTTTTTAACAGATGAAAACAGTTTACTTACATTTTTAGAGGTCAGCCTTTTCTTTTCATTTCCCCCACTTCATCTCTGTACCGTCCCTCTCTTTAGAGGCCGGTTCTTGAGCAGTTCTAGGCTGTCCTTGAACTCACCCAATAACCATTATCCACTGACTCTACCCACTAAGCCTGGATCACAGGTACAACCCATCAGCTCCAGTCTTTAGCCCTTTGACACATACAACACTTCTGGGTCTGAACACTGCAGGTGAGGACTGTAAATTAGGCTTCTCAGTAAAAAGCACGGAAAAACTAACAACAGGTATCTTAATTTGTTTGTTTGTTTTTTAAAAAATCAAAAGAGAAACTTTTTTTAGTGTGCACCATTTGCCAAGCACTGTTGTAACTGATATACCCAAACTAGCACATTAACATTCAGAAGCCTATAAAATGTTATTATCCCTATTATAACTGAATAGCAAAATGTTCCCAGGACTAATGGCTTAAACTGTAAATGAGAGACTGCAGGTGTGGATAATGTGCCTAGAAAAGTGCATCTCAATTGATTTTAAAGTAAATGAGGAATGATGGAAATGTTTTCATTACAATGTTATCTTGGAAATAAGTTCATTTACAATAGGTTTTAACAAAGTGTAGCTAATAATCACAACAGGTTTCAAAATCTTGATCTAAAAGATCATTTCAAATACATTATATATATTTAAAAACCATTTGAAATCATTTTCACGTGGTGCTGTGGAACTTTTGTCTCACTTCACCAAACCAGACCTTTAAAAGTCCTCAGTCAAGAGAAGCGCCGTGCACTGCACAGAATGACGCATAGCATCTGTGCACTATCGAGAGATGCTGTCAACTAGTAGTGTGCAAACCAGGCCTCTGGCTACATGTACAACTTGGCTGCATCGCAGCAAAGGAAGAAACTTAAAAGCCTCTCCTAGTAACTCTGCTTATCAAGACTGAGGGAGCCTACAGCTGCTAGCCTTCCCAACAAGCTCTGGGTTAATCGGGTTTAGAGAAGACAAGAAAGGGAGGGAGATGTGTCAGGGAGGGACTGTGTGAGAGGGAACCTGCGGTGGGCAGCAATTGGCATAGAGAGTAAATAAATAAGAGAACTTTACGGCCTCTCCAGCCCCTGTGGCTCAAAAACAACATTTTCGGGATGGATGGGATGGCTCAGAAGGTAAGGAGCTTGCCGTGTAAAGCCTGGTGACCCGCGTTCTGTCCCCAGAACTCACACAGAGAGAGGTACAGAGTCACTCTATGAAGTCACTCTGATCTCTACCATGAACCACAGCAATGCAGGTCCATCTCTGTCTCTTACCCTCCTGCCCCACCACCCAATAGGAAACAAGTCTAAATTTTTAACTGAAATTCCACATGCCAGGAGGCCTTGAACTTTTCCCGTAGTCTTACCTGATTCACCGGAAATTACAACCATCAACTATAAAAGCTGGGCTTTGTTTCTTAAGACCAGGTCTCCCTCTGTAGCCATATGGATGGTGAACTCATTATCCACCCAAGATGGCCTCAGATTTGTGACAACCCTCTGCCCAAGTATGGGGATCACAGGCACGAGCCACCCCATTCAGGGGCCGGTCGCCCTTTTCACATCATATCATTACCTCAAAACTGGAACTACCAAAGACACTTGAGGAATAGAAACCTGTGTGCCTAGGTTGTTGTTTTTTTAAAAACTTTTTACATATGCCTTATCATTATCATAATCATGACTGAATCAGACAGTGAAAGCTGAACGTATACACTGTTACACTTCAAAATAATTAGCGGAGAGGTTTTAGAATGTTCCCAACATAAATTATGTCAGAGATGATATGTTAATTACTCCAGTGTGACATCACACATCATATACACGTATTAACGTCATTCTGTGATTTATAAATGCACACAATTACTATGTAGCTTTGAAAACTATAAAATGTATTTTTAAAAATGCTCACAAAACAAAAAGTGAATGTGAGTGCGCAGACACACAGACAGACAGACAGACAGACAGACACACACACACACAATGTGAAGTTGAAAACATTTCAATAAGCCGGGCAGTGGTGGCACACACCTTTAATCCCAGCACTCTGGGAGGCAGAGGCAGGCAGATTTCTGAGTTCGAGGCCAGCCTGGTCTACAGAGTGAGTTCCAGGACAGCCAGGGTTATACAGAGAAACCCTGTCTCGAAAAAAATCAAAATCCAAAAAACCAAAAAAATAAAAAATAAAAAATAATAAAATAAAAAAGTAAAATAAAAAAAAAAGAAAGAAAAAGAAAGAAAACATTTCAACAACCAATCAACTGTGTATTGATTCCAGGTTCTGACTAATGAAATACCTATAGCCAATTTTATTTTCCAGAAAACATACTAATGTATACTAGCTTAATCAGATGTTTTACATCAACCCAATGTGTTATAGATACATATATAAACACAAAAGAGAACAAAACATACATAGCTTTAATGCTTTCCGTGAGGTTTGTTTCAAAAGAGAGAAACTGTTTCCCTCTCTTTGTAAAGCCTCTAATCTCAGATCCTGCAGCAATGAAGATTTTCTCCTGAGGTGTGTTAAGAGCCCCTCCTAGTTCCAGCCTCGAGATCTTCTGCCCTGGTAAAGTCTTGAACACTGACTGTAAAAATAAATTGGGGAAAAAGTTAAGTGTACAAGTTATTTCACTGTGAATATTTTCTTGTACTATAAAAGTCATGATTTTGAACTTATACAATGTTACAATTTATTTTCCACTTCTATATTTTAGGAAGACTGTAACTTAGGGGTACCCAGCAAGTATTGCATCCATCTTTTGGGAAAGCTGCCGCCCTAAACGGCACCACTCACCACGGCCTCTCCTTTCTTCATACCGAAGCACATCACTACCCCATCTTGATCTCCAATAACCACCTGTAACACAAGGATTCAGTTTAAATTTACTGTTATGGTAAGAGGTTCACTGGTGCCTTCAGATTATACACCACAGAAACACCAAGAAACCTTATCAAATTTAAATCTAGCATCAAAAGTTACAGTTGTCTGAAAAAGCTACTTGAAGATCTTTCTCTATTTTCAACTATATATCTATGTAAGCCGACTTAATGAGCTTTTCCCTATGTATTGCAACCAAAACAAAATCATCACAACAGACTGGAAGCAGAGAAGACACGAGGCCACCTACCTTGGCTTATGAAACACATTTAAGAATTTGCAAAAATATAACATGATACCACTATTATCTCTAAGTTATCCTATTTTGAAACTATACTTTTAATAAAAATATGGCTTTCATGTAAACATGATGAATTTGATTTCAGTATTTTAAGAATTTCTGAGATTTAATTTTCATATAGTAAGCACTGATATTATGTGTACATAAATACGTTCTTTCAGATCCTCAATAATGTAAATGACTGAACTTTTTGAGAAGTGCTATCATCTAGAATATAATAAACAGGAATCTTGATTTATTATTCTTGAAATTCTGTTTAAGATGTCAGATTTCTCTAACATACTTAAATGCCTTATTTGTAAGAACTGCCTTTATTCAAATCACTTCAAAAAGGCTGGAGAGATGGCTCAGTAGTTAAAAGTACTGACTGTTCTTCTGAAGGTCCTCAGTTCAAATCCCAGCAACCATATGGTGGCTCACAACCATCCGTAATGAGATCTGATGCCCCTTTCTGGTGAGTCTGAAGACAGCTACAGTACTTATATATAATAAATAAATTTTATAAAAAGCAAAAAACAAACAAATCACTTCAAAAATGTAGCCAAAGTCAAATAATGTATTTAAGTTGATTTATCAAGAAAAAATTCATCTTGATAAATGTTAACATATCAAGATAATTTACTTTGCAACTATTAAAATACCCTACTATCCTACAAAATAATTAGTTTTTCTCTATAAGAAGTCAAGCTAACACAAAGGTCAACATTAACAACAATAACTGAATAAGAGAAGATTTACACCAGGCACACGGTCTGCACATGCCCACAGTCCCAGCCAGGCACACGGTCTGCGCATGCCCACAGTCCCTGAACTTCTGATGCTGTTAGGAAGAGAAAGAGTTGGAGGCAGTTTGAGAAGTCTCAGCTATATCAAAATAAAATAAGTAAAAACAAAACATCAACAAAATAGAAAGCTTAAAGAAATTATTTTTTCAATGTTCTGTTGTACTTTACATTTCTTTTTCCACATACTATACAATCTGGTACACAGAGTGAATTATTACTAACAATGGAGTGTTTTGTTTTGTTTTAGTGTTAGGGACCACTAGAGTCTTAAACACGGTAAATAAAATCTCTACAACTGAACCACAACTGAAGCTGACTATGTATGATTCTTACCAAGTTTCCTCACACAGCTTACTACTTGTATGTACTATCAATGTCCAAGAACACGACTTTCTGCAAACGTTGGCTCCTATTGCAACTTTGTTCATGTCCATTTTAACATCAGCACCCGCTACACACCAAGGCACCAGTAAGGATGGTGATGCAAGCCTGCCCTGTCAGAGGCGGGAGGAGGCAAAGAAAAAGAAGCCAGTGTCTACTGCACCTTTTGTGTAGCTCTTTGTCTTGAGGTAGGAAGCAACTTCATCGTCTTCTGAGAGGTCACTCCTACCTGAGGACACAGAACAGCCAACTAGTGAGTGTCTTCGCATGTGCTATAATTTGAAGAAATTTAAGAACAGACCAGATCATAGTGAGTTTTAGTTTTTTTCACTGAAATGTATATTCTTATCAGTTAATTTGTATTTTAATGAAATATGTCAGAGAGAGTCAGAATACAGGAAACAACCCAAAACGTTAAAAAAATAATTGTGTAACATTACGGGCAAGGAGTTTCAGAAACTATCTTCAGAAGCCCTTCCCAATTATTAGTGATTGAAAATAGGGGACTTTTGCTGAACTAACATAGCTGCTGACATCAGAAAACTGCAACGTAACTGACCATGACTATTTTACAAAAGGCACAGGAGAAGGAAACAGCATTGCTTGTTCAGCAGGGATGACTGTCACCAGAACTTAAAAACAACCAATCATGGGGAAACCACATGCAGTGCAGGTAGAGCTTTAGTCTGAATTTTTAGGCACGCTGCTAAGGTTTTAAGCAATCCATTTAGTTTGACATTGTCAAGTGATTTGAACCATGGTGATTGTAGCTCCTATCCATCCAAGCTAAAGGTGGGAATCACAGAGGTGGTGACCAATAGGACAGACCAATAATAACGCTCTTATGTTAAGAGATATTAACAGGGTGTAGCTTCCATAAGTTACTAAAGCCAACTATCTGGCCCAACCCCCTGGGAAACTAAGCGGATGTTTATACCATGAAGAACTTCTTAAGGGATGGTTAAGAGGGATGGAAGAACTCATGCACCAAAAGGGATACCCGCTCTGAAATCCGTCGGTTTGATTCAAAAGGCAACTACTTAATTTGTTACGACAGGGGCGGGGGTGGGGGGTGGGCAAAGTATTTACTTTCTCTGGGCTCCTGACTCTTGCACTACCTACCTAAAATTTTGTGATGATTTAGTAAGCTCAGAAGAGCTGTGATGGTTTTGAAACATGGCTGGTGTGGTCAGGCACAGTGGGGGTGACAGGACAGTCGAGACCACTGGGAGCCGCTGGGACACCCCCAGCACCCGGGCCTGGAGGGACCCGGGCTTCCCCAGGCCCGCGGACAGCAGCCCGCGCCCACCCACGAGGGCGCCCGCCGACCGGTTTACCTGGAGGTAGTCTGCCCGGCTTAACGTCAGATCCATGGCGGCCGCACGCATGGGCCGGACCTGCTTGCCAAGGTGGAAGCCTTCCCTCGGAGAGCCCACTAGACGGACGCTGCGTCAGGGCTGCGGCGCCCAGCAACCGCGGCTCGACACGTGACCAGACTTAGCTCGCCCTGAAGTCCCGCCCTCTCCCCAGAGCTGCACGGTGAAAGCTGGGCGGAGGGAATGGTCCTCAGACGGGCCGTTTCCCAGGGCAACCGGGGCGCGTTCTCCGCCTCCCAGCTCAGGGCCGGAGGGGCGGGCAGAGGGGAGAGATCTGCGTGGAGCTTCGCTCTGCATGCAGGTTCCTTCAGCTCTGAATGAAGCTCTCGAGAAGCGAGTATGTTGTGTCTTGTTTGACTCCTGGTTCTTCGTTTTAGGCTTTGTCATACAAAATTTCCCCTCAAAGATTCATTTTTTTTTGTGTGTGTGTATATGAATATTGCCTGATGTATTTATGTGCATCATATGCTTGTTGCCTTCTAAGGAGGCCAGGGCCTTGGGACTCCCATGTGTTTGCTGAGTAGCCGAATCTTGGGTCCTGTGCAAGAGCAGCGAGTGCTCTTAAACACTGAGCCACATTCCAGCCCGGCACACAAATGTTAAAACAACAAAACTCACAAAATGTATTTGTAGTTGTGTGTGTGTGTGTGTGTGTGTGTGTGTGTGTGTGTGTGTGTGTGGTGGAGGTCATGTCGAAGTCAGAGGACAACTTTCAGGAGTCATTCTTTCCACCCTGAGGATTGTTAGGCTTGGTAGCAAGTTCTTTTAACTGCTGGGTCATCTTGCCAATCCCCTTCCCCCATTCTCCCAACTACGCCTCCCTGCCCCAGGGCCACAGTACAAGACAAATCTGGGTCAAACAAATCAAATCAAAACATAATACTAACACCAAAGAAATGAGTTTGAAGCAACAGAACAAACAGAGAAACTAAGCAGTAACGACACAGAAAACTAAACAGTAAACGACACAGAAAATCTGAGTAAACCAATACCAAGTAATGAGAAGTTCAGGACTAAAAAATGTTCAGGACTGGCGACTTCAAACAAAACCACCAGTTCTTCCCAAACTACTTCCTAAAACTGAAAAGGATGGGGATTTTTCAAACTCTTGTAGGCCAACATTTCTTCATACCAAACCAAAAGAGACCACAAGAGAAACGTGCATACACACACCATACACACACACAGCCTCTCGCCTTTAGTGCCAGCTACTCCTAGGTCTGGGTAAGGCAGTCATTAATTAAAAGCCCTGGGTAACAGGGTGAAAACCTGTCTCGAAAAAACAAAAAAGTAAGATTTCAACATCCTTTTGTGACAAAGACTTTGAGTAAATCTAACTGTATAAAGAACGCGTGCCAGGCCTGGAGAGATGGCTCAGTGGTTAAGAAGACTAGCTGTTCATCCAGAGGACCTGGGTTCAATTCCCAGCACCCACATTGCCACTTACAACTGTCTGTAACTCCAGTTCCAGGGGATCTGACACTCTCACCAGACATACATGCATACAAAGCACCAATGTATATAAAATAAAAAAAAAAACCCATGTGTCATAAAAGCTATATAATACAAATCCACAGCCAGTGTTACAGTGAAGGGGAAAATCTGGAAGTATTTCTCCTAAGATCTGTACAAAGATAAGAGCATCCCCCTTTTGTCACTCTTAGTACAGCACTGGACTGTGGAGTAATTAGGAAGAGAAAGAAATAAACTGATACAAATAGAAAAAGAAGTTACATTGTCTCTGTTTGCAGATAATATGAACTATATATAGAAAGACCTAAAGAGCCTGCTAAGAGTGTTAGAACTAATAAATTAAGTCTGTAAAATTGAGGTGTGCAACATTAACATATAAAAATCATCATTTTGTGCACCAAACTTTCTGAGACAACTTAATTCACTAACTAAACAGTCTCGGGGTTCTGGAGACGCTGCTCAGTTTGTAGGGTGCCTCACATTCACAAAGCCCTAGGCTTGACTGTTAGCGTTGCAGCACTGGGTGTGAGTCATGTGACTGTAACTTGCTTATGGATACATTGTATTAAGGATGGGAATAACCAGGTGTGGTGGCACACTCCTTTAATCTCAGCACCAAGGAAGCAGAGGCAGTGGATCTCAGTGAATTCCAGGACAGCCAGAGCTATACAGTGAGACTCAGTCTCAAAAAAAAAAAAAATGAACAAAAAGCTAATGAAAAAACTCATTTTTCACCCACAGAAACACACAAGAGAAAGGAACCCCACCCCACATTATTGAATTGGAAGAATTAATACTGTTAAGATGTCCATGTTAACTTGTAGTGATACATAGATTCTGTACAATCTCATCAAAATATCAATGGCATTCTTCGAAGAACTAGAAAAAAAATCCTAAATGTGTATGGAAACACACACACACACACAAAACCCCAAATACCAAAAAGAACAGAGCTAGCAGCATTATAGATCTGATCTCAAGATTCACCACAGCCATATAGTGACAGAGCCAGCTTGATACCAGCCTGAATACTACAAATAGACAGAAGGAACAAAATAAAAGCTTAGAAATAATCCAAAGCATCTACAGCTAACTGATCCTCAACAAATGTGCCCAAAACAGCAATAGAAAAAAAACTAACCCTTCAATAAATGGAGCTGGGAAACCTGGGTATCTGCAACAAGGACTAAGCCTGACTCTCTTCTCCAACCCTACACAGAAACCAACCGAAAACAAAGATACAAATGTAATTCTTGAAACTATGAAACAACAGAGAGAAGTGGGGCATGGCGGCCCTGCCTCTAATCCCAGCACTCAGAAGTAGAAGCAGGCAAACCTGTCGTTCAAGGCCAGCCTTGGCTACACAGTGAGTTCCAGGACAGCTAAGTATACATTGAGATCCCATCTCAACACAAACAAGTGGAAAGACGTTGATACAGGTGCTAGCATTCTGGACAAAATCCACAAAGTTCAGGAAACAAATGCAATATAGACGATTGCCCTGGTTTGAGAGGCTTCTGGCAGCAAAGGAAACAAAGCAGGAGAGTAATGAAGCACCGCACAGAATGCCGGGAGACGTTTGTAAAGGATTGATCTGACAAAGGGTTAATATGCAGAAAATACAGTGAAGTGAAATTCTTAGAGAGATAAAAAGCCACCCCTGTGCTCCAGGAAGGAACCATACGAACACGACTGTGGAGAACTACAGATCCACAACCAAATTACTCGGGGTGATTTTTAACCCCTTATCAGTCACTTCTTCCCACATGTGTATCTGACCTAAATTCCTTTCAACTATTAGTTAAAACATTTTCCAATGTTAGCAGAACAGCATTATCTCCCACTTCCCCAAATTTAAGGATGTCATCAGACAGCATCTAGAAACTGCATACCCGACTCCTCACCAATGGATTTGGTAATGCCTTAATTTATAGTATGACTTTCTTTAGTTCTGGATTCATAAAAATTCATGTAATCCCTTCCAAGTTGGAACACTTCAGACCAAGCAACCTGAATCCATGCTCCTGGGCCACGTTTTCTTTGAGGTAAGAGCATCAACAATATAAAGAACATGTGTGCACATGTGTACACACACACACACACACACACACACTCACACACACACACACACACACACACACACACACACACACAGCAACAACAAACACCTCTCAACAAAAGACCCTAGTAATGTATCCTAAAATCCTAATAGAAATTTCACAAAACAAAGCTTACACAGCATTTCTTTACAAACTATCACATTTGTTATATATACTATTTAAATCATAATTTGAGTGTTATATTTATCTTGTTTTTAACTGAGAAAGGACCAAGGAACAGAAGCAAACACAAAAAAGCAAGAGATCACAAAAGAGAAGTCATGAGTCCGTGACAAACCTCTACCTTTAAGCATCTAAATGCCATTTATCAGGACAGGTGATTTGGGTCTTGTTAATTTGTGCCCTCCCTGAACTTTGTCACTTCCTTGGGCCCCTCTTTGCAGAGTCTTCTGCTTGTACACCAGATGGAAGAGCTAGAACTTGCTGATTCACAGTCCTCTTTAACCCCCGGAAGAAATATTAATTCTGACAGTAATCCTTTAACTAACCCTCACAGTGACCTATGCCTTCCGGTGTATTTCCAAAAGTAAAACCTAATCCGGCTTGGGTGCACTGATTCCTTGTAGGAAGCTCCCAGGTAAAACGGAGTAAGAAAAGGCAGGCTGGAAAGTTAAGGATTTCTGTCAGTTTGAGTCTGGTTTCTGCTCTGGGAGCGCTCCTAGGTCAAGGATTGTGCCAAAGGGTTAGCCCTTCATTGATAAGAGGGACAGCCTTTTGTGCCCACAGCCTACAGTCATTAGCCAGAGCAAAAGTTACTTCCTTTTGGCAGAGAGACTAGCTGGGAATTGCTCCTGAGTCTCAGGGAATTGGGGGTGCAGCCCAGGACAGGGGAGATCAGGGCACGGCAAAACCAGTGTCCCCCAAACCATTGGTTGTCACCTGCGTTCTCTACAAATAATCTAGAACTGAAGATGGGAAAATGAAATACTTAGACAATGTGCTGGAAAGAGCTACCTAGAGGTAGGGACTTGGGGGTGGTGATAGAGGGCAGGGAGAAGGGGAACAAATGAGAACAAAGTATAATGATGTAATTATGCAAATGCCACAATGAAGCCCACTGCTAGCCTAAGCGCTAACAATCAGTGAGGTGAATGTAAAAACAACAGGATGCCAGTTTTAGATGACGGAGGCAAAAAAACAAAACAAAACAAAACAAAAAAATGGAAATTTTATCTCAAGAAAGCTCTATAGCTGCATGGGAGGCAGGACAAAAAGAAAAAAAAAAAGCATGTGTAAAAATGGTGTGGTAGTCACGGCTTTATCTTCGTACCTCTGCCATTTCTGTATCCTGAGACTCGTAGGCCGTCCTCGGCTCTTTTCTAACCTTGATTGGGAAAATTATTCTTTATGTGCTCCCTAGTTACAAGAAAAAACATCCACATTCAGAACCTGAGACAATGATTTCAAAAAGAGCATTGTCCACTGTAGAATGTCCTTGTCACCAGTGTCTCAAAATGGAGTAACATGTTAAAATGAAGAAAACAAAAACAAAAAAGTTCAGTTTTGTTCTGTTCAGAGACATGGATAAAATGCATAAAATTTGAAAAGTGTTGAAGAGGCATACTATTAGATTAAAACAGAAACTGACAAGATTAATGCTTTGCTACACTGGTAGCAAAATTTGTTTATGTTCTTCTTAACTCCCTGAGGTAGAAATTAAGTAGTCTATAAGCTTTCAGAAGCTGCATTTGGTGTTCTTTTTTTGTCTTCTGTCTTGTAAGTCTTTCTTTCTTTCTTTCTTTCTTTCTTTCTTTCTTTCTTTCTTTCTTTCTTTCTTTTTTCTTTTTGGTAGGAATGCTTTATTAGGTAGAAGTAATTTATTTTGGTTTACAATTCCAGTTTGCAGTCTATTACTGTGGAGAAGTCAAGGCAGAAACTTAAAAGTATCGCACCTTTAGTTAACAGCAAAGAAAGAATAAATGCATCTTTGCTTGCATTCAGTTTCAGTGATAGGCAGGTGGATCGATGGAATAGGATTGAAGACCCAGAAATGAACCCACACACCTGTGACACCTATGGTCACTTGATCTTCGACAAAGGAGCTGAAAACATCCAGTGGAAAAAAGATAGCCTTTTCAACAAATGGTGCTGGTTCAACTGGAGGTCAGCATGCAGAAGAATGCGAATTGATCCATTCTTATCTCCTCGTACTAAGCTCAACTCCAAGTGGATCAAGGACCTCCACATAAAACCAGACACACTGAAACTAATAGAAAAGAAACTGGGGAAGACATGGGCACAAGGGAAAAGTTCCTGAACAGAACACCAATAGCTTATGCTCTAAGATTAAGAATTGACAAATGGGACCTCATAAAATTACCAAGTTTCTGTAAGGCAAAGGACACATCAAAAGGACAAAACAGCAACCAACAAATAGGGAAAAGATCTTCACCAACCCTACATCCGACAGAGGGCTAATATTCAATATATACAAAGAACTCAAGAAGTTATACCCCAGAGAACCAAATAACCCTATTAAAAATGGGGTACAGAACTAAACAAAGAATTTTCACTTGTAAGTCTTTCTATGTGATAGCAACAGTGTCCTTGTTTGTTTAGTTGGTTTGTAAGACTCATGTGACCTCAATTTATGTCCCAGTGAAATTTGACAGGAATGAGCTGAAGATATATATTTGAGTGCTTGGTCACCAGGGAGTGGTACTGTTTTAAAGGACTAGGAAGTGTGGCCTTGTTGGAGGAAGTGTGTCACTGGGGATGGGCTTGGAGGTTTCAGAAAGCCCACACCAGGCCCAGTGTCCTTCCTGCTGCCTGTGGATCAGGTGTTGGACTCTCAGCTTCTTCTCCAGCACCAAGTCTACCCTGTACTACCCTGCTCACTGTGAGAGTGGACTGTCTTTGAACCTGTTAGTAGGCCCTCAATTAAATGCTTTCATTGATAAAAGTTGCCTTGTAATGGTGTCTCTTCATAGCAATAGAACAGTGTCTGTGATGGTTTGTATATGCTTGGCTAGAGGAGTGGCATTATTAGGAGGTGTGGCCTTGTTGGAGTAGGTGTGTCACTGTGGGCATGAGCTTTAAGAACATCTTCCTAGCTGACCCAGAAGCCGGTCTTCTCTTAGTGGCCTGCAGATGAAGATGTAGAACTCTCAGCTCCTCCCCACCATGCCTGCCTGGATGCTGCCATGCTCCTGCCGTCATGATACTGGACTGACCCTCTGAACCTGTAAGCCAGCCCCAATTAAATGTTCTCCTTATAAGAATTGCCTTGGTCCTGGACTCTGTTCACAGGAGTAAAACCCTAACTAAGACACTGTCTTTGTCGACACTCCCACAGATCCAAAACCCAGAAAGGATCAGAAGGCAAGACAAAAGTACACATAAGAAGATTGCAACAAAATAATAGCCTACTATAACGCAACTTAAAAAAAAAAACATTTTTTATTGACTAAATTCACATCATGAAACCGTGAATACAAAGAGAAAGGGCACAAGCATATATTTTAGAAAAAAAATCTTTAATGATCATTTTCAAACAACCCTATGAAACTTAAATATGTAGTGTAACCATATTTTCAATTAGCCCATTTCACTGTTAAGTTCTTCACTTGCATTTCCAACATCCTAGAATTGTCATCGATGTCTAAAAATCTAAGAAGTATTTCCACAAGTCATAGCTGGTTGTAAAACATCTTCAGTTTCTATTTTTAAAAAAATCACTTCAGCATTTGGATGAGAAGGTATACTATATAGCCATGGTCTTTTGCCTGTTCTTGGATGCTACTGACTGTTCAGGCCTGTTGGTTTCCACATTTACCAAGCACCTACTGTGTGTCAGGCACTGCACTAAATGTTGGAGACATAAAGATGATTGCTGTGGTCCCTGTCCCCCGATGAATTCTTGGAGGCCAACAGGTGACATAAAGACAAAAATGACAGAAATCGTCAGTGACATTAATACTGGGCTTCTAAGAACAATAGCTTGTCACTGCTTATAATGTGGAGGCCAACGGCTGGAACCATTTTCATGTAATGGGAATCATGACCACCTAGCTTAATTTTAAAGTTTTGCATGATAAAGGTAGTGAACACTAGAGCTTTACACCACAGTTTTTCAAGTATTTCATACTTAGGAATTTTATTGCCCACGTTTGTGCTATAGTCAGAGCTTGGCTGCAGGTGGCTGCCTCATTCACATCGCAGCACACTGGGGTTCAGTTTCTCACTGAGTTTATGAATCAAGATGGCTAATTCCTCCGTTGCTTGGCTCTTATCTTCCAAAAGTTCGTAACGAAGGCTGGAGATATCCTGCTTGATTTCTTTCAGTTCACCTAGAGTATTTGTATGAAAAACAACATGTGTAAAATGGTGATTTGCTCTTTATATTTAGACAAAAAAAAAAAAAAACCAACCAAGTGAAATTCACTCAATCTGAGTATGTTTGCTTCCTAAAGACTCCCGGGGAGATATTTCAAGTTCTCCTTTAAGATGTTTAGCAGAGCTAGCCTTTAAAGGCATACTGACCTTTGAAAAAGCACTAAGGGTATTCCAGCTGTGTCTGGTAGTGAGACTCAGCTTCAAGCAGTGCCTTCTTGTGTAAGTTCAAACCCACACCCCCGTATAGGTTAGGCAAGTACCCTCCCTGACTTGGCTCTTGACACTGGGTTTCCAACTATAACATTGCAAATAATGCTAAAGCAATAATTAAGATGCATTTTCAAATGCTGAAAAACTGAAGTCACACTTTCGTAGTGCATGGTGCTACACACCTTTAATCTCAACACTTAGTTGGCAGAGGTAGGTGGATCTCTGTGAGTTTGAGACCAGCCTGGGCTACACAGCAAGTTCCAGGACAGCAAGGGCTACACAGAAAGATACCATCTCCAAAAACAAAAACTAAAACAAAACAAAACAAAAAACCAAACAACCTTCCTCCCTTAAAACAATCACACTGTTCCTTTGCTAGACACCAGAAGTCTTCTGGTTCCCTTCTGGTGGAGGGCTGACTCACTTACATGCTATAATTGACCGACTGTGCAAATATACAGAAGTAAATTTTAAGTTAAATTTTATGAAAAGAAAGGAACGCTATAAAGGGAGCTGATCACCAGACAGTAGCATGAACTTGGGACTGGGCTGTCCGGTACAGAGGCAGGATGTGTGGGGAAGCCAGTGGAGACACACCCCTGCAGTGCATCTTCAAGATCTCCAAGAGATGCCATCTCATCGGTCTAACGATCTAACCTCTCTTAGAGTTTAAAGCACAGCTGCTCCCCAAATTCAGCTTGGCAGCACCCTAAGCACACACAGATTGCAATGGAGAGCAGAACTGTTCTAGGAGTTATTTAACGGTGAGCTAGGGAAGCATTGAGATGAAGATTAAATTTAGAGGCAGAACATTACCTAGATTCTAAGAACAAATCTGAAAATTAGTGGTATTCAGACTTCATCTTTTTAAACAAGTAATAGAATCTTTTAGGATAGTTCCCTTTATTAATAATCTTTTTAAATAGACATATAGTAATTATATATACCTATGGGGTACAGTGTAGGGGTGACCTTTATCATAGCTTTATAATTTTTAAAGCATAATTTGTATGATTATAGATTATGATTGTATGATTAAGATAGTGTCTTCTGTAACCCAGGCCTCAACATCACTGTGTAGCTAAGTGTGTGCCCTTGAACTCCCAATATTTCTGCTTTTACCACCTGAATTTGGGATTACAGGCGTATGTTACCATGCTCCAGAATATATATGCTTTTATTATATACAAATTGATTGAGTGGGGATGGACCTCAGTGGTAGAGCATGTATAGATCCCTGGGTTCAATCCTTAGCAACACAAAAAACAAAAAAACAAAAAACCCAAAGACACCAAACGAATATTTTCATTTTAAGAAAGTCTTAACTCTTCTTCAAAAATCTACACCGATCATTTGAGGATTCATTTTGGGGCAAAAATAAAATAATAAAATAGTAAAATGGGCTTCCCATGGCATATGGGAAAATAGAGAAAAAAGTAGTCTAGTTTGAAACAAGTCTAGTTTTGGTTGTCGGTTTGTTTTCCTTTTTTTGGCTTGGGAGTTAAACCTGGGTTTCTCAACAGGTGTTCTGCTGGAAGCTACTTTGGCCTGAGCTGGGCTCTCCCACCATGTGTTCTCATCCCCAGTCCCTCTTTCTCTGCTTTTGAATCCTGTGACTATGGACAATGTTTGGATTCCTGAATAAAGAAGTTTCTCCTCTCATATGCTTACATGCTATGCAGTCAACTTTCGTTTTAAGAACTTGATTCTCACACGCTTCCCTCCTTGGGGCATGGGTTCCAGTGCTGATCATCACTGGCACTATTACGGCCACATGAGTCTTCCCATGTACATAGCTACCTCCTGGATTCCAAGGGAGGGTATGAGACTACTGATACGATTTCTGCATCTGTATTGTAACTCCATTCCAATACCATCTTCTTGAGCCTATTTGTAGGTCAGCATAATAGGATTTTTCCTGGCCCTTTAATTCTATGTTAATAGATTCTTTTCTGTGAACACACAGCTGGGTTGATTAGATCTGAGAGGGACTCACTGTGCTTGCCAAGAAGTGGCTTCAAAGTCCGCTCGTCAACAGCATTTGCGAGGTTAGCCTTTCTCGCATCAGGACAGACAGATCGAGAGCCTCTGACCTCTAGAGTTACATGCAGTTGTGAGCTGCACGGCACGGGTGATGGGAATCGAACTCAGGCCCTTTGAAAGGGCAGTGTGTGCTCTTAAGCACCAAGCTGCCTCTCCAGCTCCAGGTTTCTTTCTTTCTGACTCTAGATCTGCGCTGTGGTGTCACCCTCCAATCTTTACTTGTTTATGTAGTTTGGAGCTTGAAACCTTGTCTGGAGACAGTGTTTTTGCTCTGTAGCTCTGGCTGACCTAGTACTGACTTTGCAGCCCACGCTAGCCTTGAGCTTGCAACAGTAATCATGCCTCAAGGTCCTGCTTTCATCAAGTTAGCTTCGAAGAAAGGCGGTTCTCCGCGGCAGGTGCTTACCTTCGTTCACCTCATCGTTTTCTTTGTCAACTTGTGCTTTCAAAACATATCGTTTTATGAGTCTTTTCATTATCTGCTGTTGGGCAAAAAGAAATAATTAAATCACCAACGCTATTCACACGGATGCCCAGTCTACTCTGCTAAGAGCCTTCCACGCCTGTGACACAGACACGATGGGGAGTGGAGATTCATATGACAGTTTACAAAGACTCAGCCAAGTTGTGGAATTTGGCTGTCTTTTACTTTCTGCTGGAACACAGCCAACATATACGTTCTCTTCTTTTTTAATCTCAAGAATGAAACAGCTTTTCTTGGAAGATGTCAATGGTTGTCTTTAAACTGATAGCTTCTCCTTAAGGTGCTTTAAGCTACATTGTCACTCTAGACACAGCATTATACCTCTCTGTTTGAAAATAAGTGAATACAGGGTCAGAGCAGAGCATCTGGAAAACAGAGACCAACAAGGGAAATAATCAAAGTAAAATCCCTGATAACCCCATCATCCACAGATAATTACTGTTTTTACGTGGGCTTAGACTGGTCCAGTTGCTTTCCTTTAAATTTCATGTATGTCTATGTCTATGTATATGATGTATATGTTTATGTATGGAGAGAAAGAGGGTGCTTATGTTTACATTTAGTGTTTTCTGGATTTCATATATTTTGTGGTATTACCTGTTTGTCCCCCTAGAAACTTTACTGTGACTGTATTTCCAAGCCAAATAAATGTTCTTACAGAATAATTGTTTATTCATAAGAAAAAATTTGGATGCCAACCTCATACCATGGATGAAAAATCAATTCCAGGTGGCCTTTCACGTGAAAGACAAAGCTCTTTAATCCTTTAGTGGCGTTTAACTTCAGATTATATTTTAAAAACAAGATAAAGATTCTAACTACAACATAAAAATGGTAAATTGGATGAAATCATCATGATTTAAGAACTTCTACTTATAAAGATAGTATTCAAAAATAATAAAAAAATTATCAGCAGTTTTAAACAGGAAAAAGATACCTAGTTATTCCACAGAAATGGAATCATGAGTAGTAGCAACTTATAGAGCAATCTTGAAGGCTGTTCCTGGGGACACACACACTGTGACAGAGATGAGGTTGGCCTTTAGTAAAGGAGCCGAGCAAACCATTCGTCTGATAATGACACCTTCTGGAAACGCACGGGCCAGGGGGACTCACAGTGTCCTGGCTTGAGAGCGAATAGACAAGATGCTTTGGAAATAATTTGGCATTATCTTCTAAAGTTCAACACTGGCAGAAATTTCACTCCTTACAGAGCCCCAAAACTACACATACGGCCAAGAGACAACAGGGTTCGAAGCAATGTTGTCCTAGACAGCAGGAACTGAATAATCTACACAAGAATCAGAAAACAAGGAAAATGGGCAGGTCAATCCGTCTCCCACAGTGCAATCTCCCTGTGTTCACTAGTCTTATTGGTTCGTCACAGCCACACATACATGGGCATGGATCTTAGAAGCATGGTGCTGAAGCCAGGCACCGTGGCTTAATCCCAGCCTTTGGGAACATTTGTGAGTTTGAGGACAGCCTGGTCTACATGGTGAGCTCCAGGGCTGCATAGTGAGAGCGTGTCTCCAAACAACAAAGCAACAAACAAACAAACAAACAAACAGAAAAGAAAGCATGAAGCTGAATGAGAAAGTCCAGTTGCAAGGGACTCCACAAAACATAAAGCTATCCTATAGGGCTGGGTCACACGCATTCCTGAAATATTCACGTGTACCATAAACCTACATCTGAAAAGAAAAGCAAGAGAATTAGGAGCCCACAGAAGGACATCCATAGCCTCCGAGATGTTGGCAGAGGTGTGAGGTAAGGAGCGGGGCCACCGGGAGGGATGCAGCATCCCAGTAAACGCAGGTGTGACTTTGTATGTTCATGCATTGCTGCCTACTGCAGTGTTGCTGGACATATTCTTGTGCATACATAAATATCACAACCAAGAGATAATTCAGAAAAAAGTGTATGTGGGTGCTGGAGCTGAATGGTAGTTCTAGGGAGAATGGGAACAAAATCACCTCAGTTTTCAGGCAGAAGCTAAGCAATCTGTGAGATGGTCAAGTGAATAAATGGGCTTCCAGGGTAGCCTGGAGTGCTGCTGTTGGGGGTAAACTACAGCTATGTGACAGCAGAGAGCCCCGTGCTATTAAAACGCCTGTTTTCCCGGTCATGCCCTACCCAAGCCTGCAGGAACAAGCCTCCCAAACTGCAAGGGGTGAGGGACTAGGGATGAGAAGCAACAGAAGACAGAGAGCTGGCACCAGCGATCCCTGCCTACCCTGAGGGCTTATGCCAAGCATGTTTAGGAAGAGGTACAGCGCTGTAGATGATCGTTGTAAGGGGAGGATGGGCCAAGGTCAGCAGAAAGCTAAAGCCTCGGCAAAGAGAACACGTGATAGCTTAGACATGGCTTCTGCCTAAGACTGTAATGACAGCAGCCCCTCAGAGGGAAAAGCTGGCATCTCAGGAGTTGAAACCTTAACTTCTTCAAGCATTCCATGGCCCTGGTCCTAACCCCAACTTTGCCAACTGTGCCCCAGGGAAGGACACACAGATGGGCTTCACTTTATCTTTTCGTTGGAGCCGCTGAGAAAGCTTGGCTCTTTGCTCAAAGGAAACCATACCAGAAAAGACAGATCTTAGGCTCAGTGATTCATACGGCAACTACTTACTGAGAGCCAGTTTGGTACAGTAGCATGTACACACACACACACTGTGCGCTGGCGTTTATTAAAGCAAGGAGTATGGCATAAATATGGTCACAATGAGTAAACACTTTCCACTGTGATGAAAGCACTTTATTTGCCAAAGAAAGTGAGAATAACACTAACTTAAAATGGTCATCTGTAGAAACCTTCTCTCACCAAAAAGTAAAATAAAACTTATTTTTTTGGAGATAAGGTCTTGGATATGCAGCCCAGGCTAGCCTCAAATCCACTATACTCCTTCTTTAGTCTCATAAATACTGAAATTACAGATGTGCACTTGCTTCCATGGCTGGCCTAAAACACCTTAAAAATTGAAGGTTGGGTCTGCTCAATTGGCAAAGTGCTTGCTGTGTAAGATGAAGACCTAGGCTGGTTATGGTGGTGTACACATTTGGTCTTAGCCCTGGGTGGCAGAGGCTGGCAGATCTCTGAGTTTGAGGCCAGCCTAGTCTATATAATGAGTTCCAGAACAGTCAGAGCTATGTAGCAAGACCGTGTCTCAAGGAAGGAAGAGGAGGGAGAGGAAGAAGAGGAGGAGGGAGAGGAGGAAGAGGAGGAAGAGGAGGAAGAGGAAGAAGAGGAATAATGAGGACCTGAGTTCAAGTAAATGCACCTTATAAAAACACTGCTGGGGGGAAGAGACTGGGGTCCCCTACAGTCTCTGTTCACTGGGCATCCAGTCTAGACAAGTCTGCAAGCTTCAGGCCCGTTAAATGATAATGTGGAAAGTGATGGAGGACCACACCTGGCATTGACCTTTGGTCACATGCGTATACACGTTTACATACACATATATTCGTGAACACAATGAATATACATACAACACAATACACAAATAATAATTAAGGTGAGACATATGCTGGGAGTGAAAAAATTTGAATAAAGGTCTTTACCAGATGAGCGATCCTAAAGTACCCATGAGTGTCTGTTTTTTCAACTCCATGATGGGTCACAAAACTCAGCTCATAAACAATTATTCAGATTAAATAATCAAATACATGTAGACTCATAGTTGCTGCTTAGATAAGGTTAGCTACTAATCGTATTATTTAATAAAGCTGGGAAACTCAAATGTTCATATCCTCTAATGTAATACTCTGCAAGATATTTACATGTCTTCAGAAACTATTCTTACACTTACTGCCAAAAGGGAAAACTGATTGTTTTAAAAATTCATCTGGAGTTCAAATTTCCCTGGAAGCCATCTGAACAAAGTCTCTCATCAACAAAACTTCACCTAAGGGAAAATAAGCAAGCACACTCACCTCCTTTTATTCTCAGGGAAAATTCTGTGTACAGATATAACACTTTCCTCTTCAAAAGGGGCTGTGTTTAAAGCCAGGCTTAGTGGCACACACCCTTTGACACAGCAATAGCACTAGACAGAGAAGGCCTGGCTCTCAGGCATCCTTAGTAGCACTGCAGGAGAGCTGGTGACCCGAACTTTTGAACATGAGAAAGAAATACAGGCTTATCTTTCTTTAGCCCTTTCAGTAGTTGCTATTTGTCAGTTCCAGAGACTTTTTTTTTTTAACAGACTGAAGATAGTAAATATAATGAAAACAGACACAGCGACCTGTACAGTTGTGTGCATGGTGGCACACATCTGTAAACCTCAGCATTTCGGAGGAAGAGGCAGTAGGACCAGAAGTGCAGGGCCAACTTCTACTTTGAGTTCGAAGACAACTTGGGCTACAGAAGACCCTATCACAGATAAACCAACCCAAGCAAAACATTGGAAAAATCCATCCAACGATCTAACCAACCAACCAACCAACCAACCAACCAGTCAACCACCCAGCCAAAGAAAGGACATCAGAAAATGGGTTAAGTCTTAAAACATTAGCTCAATCTTCATTAAGAACACCAAATTTTGTGAAATTTTTGTGACATTTTGTGAATTAGACAGGCTGATTAAAACTCCAAACATAAGGAGAAAAAAAAAAAAAAGAACAGAGAGGCAATTTTGCAAAATATAAGTCATAAAGTAAGGTTGATAATTGCACCTGGTTTTTGTTTGGTGTTGTTTTAAAATATATAGGGTCATACAGAATTCATAGACAGATCAATGGAACATAACATGAAAAAATAGGAAGAAAACAATTTGCTATAGGAATTTAGTAAATGAGAAGTCAAAACACCCGAAACAATATTCAACACACTGGGCATAGAGGAACATAATCACCTGGAAAAAATAAATCTGTACCTTTGTCTGTCACTGCACTCAAGGACATTCTACACAGGGTGAATGTTTCATGTGAAAAGTGAAAGAGCTAGAAACATGCAAGTTTAAAGGTTATTGCACAATAGGTCTCTTAAAATAGCACATAAATCCGGAAGCCATGAAAGCCTTGTAAAGTTGACTGCAAAAACGAAAGAGTCCAGGATGGAAAATAACAGCTCTAAGTTCAAGGCATTCAACACACTGGTATAAAGGCCTTCTTAAATGAGATCCTGGCAAAGGCTGACAGCTTTAACTACTAAAATTCCTCTTAACTGGTAACAGAAAGTCATCAAGAAAGGCAAATAAGGAAGAACAACATCAAGCAACTGGACCACCCAAAGCTCTTGGGGACTAAACCACCAACCAAAGAGCACATGGAGGGACCCATGGCTCCAGCTACAAATGTAGCAGAAGATGGCCTTATCTGACATCAGTGGGAGGGGAGGCCCTTGGTCCTGTGGAGGCTCGATGTTCCAGTATAGGGAGATGCTAGAGCAGTGAGGTGGGAGAAGGTGGGTGGGTGGGTGGGTGGAGGAGCACCCTCATAGAAGCAGGGGGAAGGGGGATGGGATAGGATGGTTGTGGAGGGGAAACCAGGAAAGGGGATGACATTTGAAATTTAAATGAATAAAATGATTAATTTTATTCATTACATGATTAAAAATGATTAAAAAAAGAAAGGCAAATGGAGATTTTCCTAATTAGATCATTAAACATACATGGCCAAGTTCATTCATGATACATGCACAGTAAAAGCACTTGGCTACTTCTGTTAGGTTGAAATAAAAACCCTTGCTTTATTTCTGTCAATGGAAGATGGGGGAGGAAATAATCTAAGTGCCACAATCAAGCAGACTGTCAAGCTGTCAAATAAAAGAAGGCTTCAACAGTCATCGCGTGTCAGTCAAGTTTGCCGGGTTTTTTGTCTTCTAAGGAAATTGTATGCAGAGGAGGAGCACACCCATTAACTAACATCACGGACAGGATAAATTCTGTGATTCTCTCACTGCACTGTGATCCTCTCTACACCACAGAGAACCTATCAGAACCTAAAGATCTGGTGTTCAAATGACTAGCCAGATGGAACCCAGAACCACAACGGTCTGTGCTAGATAGATGTTGCTTTTGCAGCATCTGCATATGGCATCAGCATGCAAAAGGTATTTTAAAGTTATACTGACAAGACAGAAGAGCCTTGCAATCATTTGCAAAGTAGATACCACAGAGATAAAACCTAGTGAAACATATCAGATGTCGTACTGAGAGGACCACTTATTTTCATACAGAGTATCTTCCACTCTTTCTCCAGGGCAGAGTTTTTGTCAATATTTGTTCTTTGGAAATTATAGCAACGGGTCAGTGGTTAAGAGCACTTGTTGCTTTTGCAGAAGATCAAGGTTTAATTCCCAGTACCCTCACGGCGGTTTCTAGGGGATCCGATGCTCTGTTCTGACCTCTGTGGGCACCAAGTATTCAAGTGGTGGACAGACATACACATTGGCCACAGCCTCTCATATAAAACATTATGGACACACTTTGTTTTCAACACTGCAAAGGCGATCCTTCTTGCTCAGCCCGGCCCTACAGGCCTGTACTCTGCACTCTCAGCTCCTTGAGAGGCCGAGGTAGGAGAATCCATTCCATGTCCTGCCATCCATGGGTGACAATGAATTGGAACTCCAGTCAGGAAACTTAGTGAAACTCTGTCTCAAAATAATAGCATAGCATAGCATAGCATAGCATAGCATAGCATAGCATAGCATAGCATAGCATAGCATAGCATAGCGTAGCGTAGCGTAGCGTAGCATAGCATAGAATAGCATAGAATAGCATAGAATAGCATAGAATAGAATAGGACTATGGCACAGGCAAGACCCTGGTGTCAAACCTCAATCTTAAGGTTAAAAATAAGAAATAAAGCTACAACAACAATAACAACAGCAGTCTCTTCTTAACCAAAAATAAAAGGAAAGAATGAAGAGGCTGACTTCTTGTGATTCTGAAGTCCCTAACACCCTGCTCTCTCTGCCCTGTACAACTTCATATGTATATGAAGACTGCACCACTCCATGCACACAGAATCACACAGGAGTCACACACAATAGAGAAATGGCTCCCAAGTGCTTACCTGATATCGTGTTGGCTGATTGAGAATGCTGTTAAAACTGTGTGATTCAAAAACTCTCGAGTTAGACTGAGTGAAGAGGTTTAACTAGGAAAAAATACAATTAACCTAGTAAATGAGAATACATTCATTTGGAAAAAGAGACATAGATTATTTGATTCTCTTGGGTGGCATTTCTGGAGACCACACTTCTGAGGAATGTTTTGTGCAAGTTGGCTTTTATGAGGGGGTCAAACAGTTTTGAAGGCAAACAGTTGTGTGAGAGAGATGTTCACCTTCATCAAAGCACTGGCACAGTGCAGTGTAACAGCTCTTACTAAGAATGTATTGCAGAAGTTGGCACCTACCTAACATACATTTTCCTGGGAACAGGCAATGTTTACTACCCAGAACTCCAAGTGCCTCCAAAGGGTTTGATTGGCTGCTGAGGCCTAGCTCCTCCCTAAATTGAACAGAATCCCACAGGTGCAGGTGGCCTTACACATATTTTGTAGCTCTTCGACATCACCTAAAAGAACATGACTTCTCAGCATCTTGCCTTACACTGAACAGGGATCAGACCTTTGGAGAGAATTGGTTGAAAAATGGAGCTTTATTCTCTGTTTCTATCTAGCTGTCTGTCCATCTGTCTGTCTATCATCTATCAATCATATATCTATCTATCCATCAATGATCTATATCATCTATCTATCTCTCATTAACCCATCTGCTTATCATCTATCTATAATATGTCATATCTATTGATCATCTATCTATCATCTCTATCTATATTTCAATAATCTATATGTATCTATATATCTATCATGTATCTATCTATCTGTCTGCCTGTCTATCAGCTATATCTATCTATCTATCTATCTATCTATCTATCTATCTATCTACCTACCTATCTCTGTCTATGGTCTATCTAATCTAATCTATCTATCTATCTATCTATCTATCTATCTATCTATCTATCATCTATCATCTATCTATTACCTCTCTACCTATTCCCACTCCCCCCCTCAGCTTGACTTTTGAGTAGGCAGGAGCAGAAAGCTAGCTGAGAGCTTAGCCCTGCTCACAATTGACACAGACACTAGTGGGAACTTTCCATCATTCCAGAGCAAGCTGGCATGATTCAAAAGTGCTCCCCGCCCAAAATTGTAGTCCTCCCACCTCCTGAGCCTCCCTGTGATAATTCGGGAAGGTGCGGCAGGCCAGGGCAGAGGTGACAGGATTGGACAGGCCTCTAATTGACTCTTTTGCTAGGACCAGTACTTGATGATGTTACTTTTTCCTCTGCCACTGGGGGTCAGTATCGGCCTGCTGACTGAGCTCAGCGACCTCAGCAGAAAAGTCCTAAAGTTCTAAAACAGAACAGCAACACTGGCATCTCTTCAACTTTTTATTTAATTCATTTAATGAAGAAAGACTATGTCTATGGGTAAGACTGAGAAGCTTTAGCTGGGGGTAGTGGCACATGCCCGGATGCCCGGATGCACAGATGCGGGCCAGAGTTAAATAGGAGGATCAAAGTTTAAGGGCAGTCTGGGCAATGAATGAGGATCTAAAGGGGTGGGGGGGGGACCCCTTAAGGCAGACCCTCTTAGCCAAGAACAAAGCTTCTTCCTCCTATTAATGATGTAACTGGGTGGGAGTGGATGTCCTGTGGAGAGCTCTCCCTGTGCCTTCACAGAAGTCTAAACATCTGGAAGTGCCCTGTCCACCTGGCTTTTGCTAGCCCCATTTACACTATGACTATTTGGGGTCTAAAGCCCATAAACTCTGTTGCCTACTGTGGTGGCTCAAACATGCTTGGCCCACAGGAAGTGACACAATTAGGAGGTGTGTCCCAGTTGGAACAAGTGTGCCCTTGTTGGAGGAAGTGTGTTACCATGGGGGTAGTTTTTGAGACGTCTCCTGGCTGCCTTTGGATCAAGATGTAGAACTCTCAGATCCAGCACTGTGTCTGCCTCTACACTGCCATGGTTCCCGCCATGATGATAATGGACTGAATCTCTGAAACTGTAAGCCAGCCCCCAATTAAATGTTAACTTTTTAAGAGTTGCCTTGGTCATGGTGTCTCTTCACAGCAATGGGAATCCTAACACATCTACAGAAAGAAAATTTCAAGGTTTGTTCTCTGAAGCACAAAAGGCTGAAAGTAATCACGCTTCAGAGGCCAAAGACTTAAGTAGCTAAGCTTCCCTAGAAAGACAAAACACTTCTCAATACACTGTCCCTCTTCACGACAGGCAGAACATCCGGGGCCAGTGACTCCCCAGTGCATAAAGAGGGCTAAGCATGGACTGCCAGACAGCCTTGATCCACATATACCCTGCACTGGCTGCTAGCCAGGTCTAAACACACAGCAAGCAGTGTGGACTCTGATGAGGAAGGGCCCTGATGTTTGCTGAGTTGCAGAGGGGTACACCCCATGTAAACCCTCATAGAAGCCCGTGGCTTTCCTCTTTTAGGTGAGGCAATTTCTCTGTGTAACTTGCTAATAAGTCTTAAGAGCCAGTTCAGACCCAGGTCTAACCTAGAGGCTGCTCCTTCCTTTCACTCCGCGGCTTCTCATTGTGTGTGAGAGATATTATTTGAACAAGGTATGGACAATGGTCACTACTGTAGAGTCTAATAGCCCTAACATCAAACAAAAAGCCTTAAACAGCCACTTACTTTTAAACTTTTTGATGCTGTGGTTCAAACCGAGGGCCTTGTGTATATCAGGAGGCACTATCCACTGAACCACACTCCCAGCACAGGGTAAGATTTGAGGGCTATTAAAAAATCTTGGAAACATGGGTCTACATCAAAAAATTAAGGAATTAAATTGTATTGATCCTGTCTTTTCCTCTGCTTCAATCAAGGAAAGGCCTCTATTTTTGCAAGAGGCCCATGTTTTAATGGTTCCCTGAGCTTGTAGAGTACTGCAGCTGGAGACCATTTTCATATGTTTTAAAAAGATCAAGTCTCACTCTGTAGCCCTAGCTGGTCTCAAAATTTCTACGTTGCCCAAGCTGCGTCAGTCTCGGTATCTTCCTGCCTCCGTGCACCAGGGATGGGGATACAGGCATGCAGCACCCTGTCAGGCTCCATTTTTACAATTTTAGCAGAAGCAGTACTTGAATCTCACACATTTGCTCCTGTCTGCCTCCTTCCCTGTTCTTTTAAATACAGCCATGATGTTGTGTCTCCCACCGCAATTCTATATACAGAAACTAAGTTCATACTGACGAAGTGGCACCATGAAACTTACATTCCTAGGTCAACTCAAGGGCAAAGCACTCATTTTTAGAGAGCGCATTTATGGCTCTTTGGGAAGATGCTCAGGTATGATCCTATCCATGGTGTGATGCTAAAGGAAAGATCGTTCTGCCGTCTCTCCAAATACGGTGCTGGTGAACTGTGCGCACGCCAAGGAGTGAGTCTGAAGTTAACATTACTTAACTTCAGAATAACTGGTTTAAAGCGCTGGGCACACAGCTGCAAAGCTTTTTTTTTTTTTTTGACAATATCCTTCTTTTCTATGTTTAGCAAGCTTCTCGTTTGCTCGTTCATGTTGTAGCTGCTTCCACGAGGGGCTGACCCAGTGGGGCATAGACTAAGTGACTATTTGAAACGCGCTGCAGATAGTATTAGTCTATGGAAGGGCCCTGGGGTAGACAGCTATGCTCAGCAACTTCTAAGCGCACACACGGAAATTAATGAACAAATATCAAAGGCCGGGGAAGAGAGACAGGACATTTATTTTACAATCTTGGTATCTTTTCAATACATACCCTGGACTTTGAGTTACCCATGCCCAGTTCCAGATCCTTCTGAAGCCTTCTCCTCCTGCATTTGGAAAAGTTAGTGATCCTCATGATGAAATAAACAAATGATTTTGGACTAGGGACCAGACTGAAGGGCGGAGGCAATGTTTTTCCATCGTCGAAGTAGGAGAGCCAAAGTTTGGAACGAGCAAACTTCCATTCTACATCGCTGTCATCCTGTTACAAAACAAAACTCATGGTTAAATAGAAAAAAAGATTTTACTTTTAAGCGTGTGTGTGTGTGTGTGTGTGTGTGTGTGTGTGTGTGTACATGTGCATGCATGTATGTGTATGTGTGTGCTTTCCTATACATGTGCTAGTCTGTCTGTATGTGTATGTATGTGTGTATGTGTGAGTGAGTGTATATGTGTGTACATGTGTATGTGCTTGTGTGTGTGTCTGTCTGTGTGTGCTTTCTTATATGTGTGTCTGTGTATGTATGTATGTATGTACTTGTGTATGAGTGTATATGTGTGCAATGTGTGTGTGTGTGTGCACCTGTGGTGGGCGGAAGAGGGAGATCAGATACTCTAAAGCTATAGTTACAACAGCATAGTTGTAAGTCACCTGATGTGGTTACTGGTAACTAAAATCTTGGTGCTTCTCAAGAATAGTAACTCTTAACTTCTAAGACATCTCTCCAGTCCCACAGTTACTAAATTTTAAACTAGACACTCTAGACCTGATGTACACACTTATAGTAATTACATTGTTTTAAACGATTCAGTAACTTATTCGCATTTAACTGCATACAATTCCTACATGTCTACATAGTATAAAATCACATATTGATACCCAAATCCTCTCTCTCATATGTCTCAGACTGAACCCACTGAGATGTAACCAGCATTTCCTGTTCCTTGTTTTAAGGTAATGCAAAAAGACAAGAAAATTCAGGGCCAAAGAAGGTTACAAATATTAATCACAGTCTCCCTCTGTCACCGCAACCATCTCTTTACACCCATCATCATTTCTCACCCTCTGGCACCCTCTGGGCTCTTCCAGACCCACCCACAAGTTGTAGATGTCACACATCTTATTCTAAAGGCAAAGGGGGGAATGACATTTAGATACATTGATTTATTTATTTTTTGCTTCATTTCTCTTAATTTGTTTTGAAGATTTCACACTAGCACAGACTAGCCTGTAACTTACTCTGTAGCGTAGGCTAGCCCACTGACACTTTTTCTTAAGTCCTGGATAACAGGCATAAGCCAACACATTTCACTGGCTCAATTACATTTTGAAGTTTTATTTGTACTACATGTCTCCAAATGTCCCATGAATCCTACATTGGCCAAGACTTGTCTTTATCTTTTTCTGTTCCCAATGCACCCCACGGTGAGTGGTACAACCATCCTCATTGACAAAGCACCACCTGAAGCAGGTCCACAGGTACAGAGAATGAGCTCCCTTAGTCCTCAGTGCCCACATGGATGTCACCACACAAGCAGACACCCACAGTACTGTCCTTTGGTCTCCATGGGCTTCATGTACTGGTTAATTCTGATTGGTACCATGACAGAATCTAGGATCACCTAAGAGATAAACCCCTGGGCATTCATGTGAGAGAGTTTTTAGAGAGAGTTCATTTGGGTGGTATAACCTGCCCTAAAATGTGGGTAGTCCCAGCTACCACTCAAGACTACATAAAGAGGAGAGAAAGACCTGAGGACCAAGACCCATCTTTCTTTGTGTCCTGGCTGAGAATGCAGTGTGAGCAGCTGCCTCGAGTTCTTCCGCCACGAGTGAGTTCCCACTGTGATGGACTATACCCTGCGTTGTCAGCTAAAGATAAACTCCTGCTTCCTTAGCTTTGTCATAGCAATGAGTAAAATAATGAACACAGTCTGTGCTGGAGACACTGCATACGGGACTCCATGACTAAAATGCACATAGAAGCTAAGCCTGGTGCCACACAGCTGCCATCTGAGCACCTGGGGACATGGAGTGGGTGGAGCTCAATGAGTTGGAGGTCTGGGCAGCATAGGGATGCCCTGGGTAGCCTGAGTGAGACCCTGTCTTCAAAAACTCAGGCAAGATAATGCACAGCTAAGCAAAGATACTAAATCTGCGAGCAGAAGATATATAACAGTATAAAACGACAGAGGAAGCTATGGAACCAACAAATCCAAAATCGAAAGCAGAGTGGTTTCCAGACACTGGACATTTTGCCTAAAGAACATAAGTCTACTCAACCGCCTTACCTTCCACCAGGATCAGAGCGGATGGCCTAGCAGGCAAGAATCCCCCTGCAGTGGATATTTCTAGCCAATAGTCGTAATACTTCTGAGATACACAGGGATGGAGCACTCACCTCAATTTCTTGGTATGAACTATTGATCATGGCAATTAACATGTTGAGTAAAACAACCACCATAGTTACATTGTATATTCCATAAAGAACATATCCAATATTCTCTATGAATTTGTGATCATATTTGAGGACGACAGAAGTCACTTCAGACAGTCCAAATATGGACCAAAACAAAGTCTTAAAACTTTCTTCCACCCTGTTGAACAATAAAAACACGGTAATGAGTAGTTTCCTGTGTCAAAAAGTAAAAACAAGCTAGTATCTAATGCTATACAGATGCAAATGTTATTATGAAATGCTATCATCATATGTTTTTTAAAATAATATTATTTACTTCATGTGTTTTGTCTCCATGTGTCTGTGCACTGCAAGCATGCAGTGCCTGTCAAGGCCAGAAGAGGGCGTCAGATACCCCGGGGCTGGAGTTACAGATGGATGTAAAAGCATGTGGATTCTGGGACTTGAACCCAGGTCCTCTGCAAGAGCAACCAGAGCTCTTAACAGCTCTCTAGCCCCCTAATAATTGCTTCTAATAAAAATTTAAAGAGTCTTTCTGTCATATTTTAAGAATTAAAAATTTAAGAATTAAAAATGTTTTAAGAATTAAAAATACTTTCAGAATTATTCTGTTATGATATATTAGTTTTTCAGTTTGCTTTTTGAGACAGTATTTCACTACATAGATTGATCCTCCTGCACCCAGATTCTAGGAGCTGGCATCCCAGGGATGTGCCACCAGTCCACACTGTCAGGGTACTTAGCAGCAATGATTATACCCTGGGGATTCAGGGGCTAGTATCGATAGCCAGCTTTTCTGAAGTTATTCTGATGAAGATTCGGACAGCAGGAGAAAGCAGAAGTTACTTCACAACACCCAGGCTTTTCTTCTGGAAGGTTGGAAGGTTTGATTTTTGTAGGTGGTTTGGAAATTTAAATCCAACTTCTTGGCTTAGATTTAAAATGAAACACCCACTTCAAAAGAGGGTCTGCACCTCACTATGGCTTGCAGTGAAGCAGCTTGTGCCTAGAACAAAACTAAGCTCAATAGACAAAGAGTTTTGGTGTATCCAGATGGTGGCATGCGGTGCAGCCACTGGGGTTAACAAGGCAGATTTGTCTTCATACAGTTATAATATGAAGTATAGCAAAGATACATTAAGTGAAAAATTAAATGTAGCAACTGTGAAATACTTAGTCATCGGAATACAAAAGAAAGGGCTATCTGGATATATTTATATTCTTCTTTTGGGGGGAAAATCTCCAAAGGTATTCAAAAGAAACTGTGGTTTCCATGAATAAGAGGCAGCTCATAGACTGAGGGTGTGAAGGAAGAAAGGCTTTTCACTCGAAATATCCGACCCTGACGCCTGAATTCTGGCCACAAGAATCCACAGTTAGCCATGTCATCTGTGGGGAATTAGCTCCCCAGGTCCTCACGGGCTCAGCATCTAAGAATATGCGAGTGAATCCCAAAGAAACGGTGCTGTGTTTCCAGGTTACCAGTGAATCACTTCCTGTAGCATTTAAACCATCTCTTGGTTACTCAAAAATATCAAATGTAACACAAAGCAGTGCAAATAATTATTATACTATAGAGTTTGGGGAATCGTGGCAGGAAAAGGATGCACATGCCCCAAACAGATGCAATTTCTTAAAAGAATATTTGGATCCATGGTTGGTTGCTTGTGGGGTACAGATTCTGAGAGTCAGCTGCACCTCCTCCATGGAAACAATGCTCAGCTGCAAGAGACATGGGTGGGGGACCGCGGAGTGGGAGCCCCCAGTCCTTATGGCACAGGCCAGACTATGCACCAGGTTCCATCTCTCATACGACTTTTATCCGAGGGCATTGAGCCCGTTTTGTCACATGATCTCACATCTGCGAACCGAATAAAGAACCTTCAAAAGTCGCCACCCAAGCTCATTATGAAGTGCAGGTGGAAAATAGTCTCCCCCCCCCAGAAAATGATTTATGAAAATAGTACCTTAAAAATATTTTTTAACAAGTTCTAAATAATAATGAAGCCTCTAGATAGACTCATTTGTTCATTTAGCCACTCAGCCAGTAACACTGGAACATCTAGTATGTTCTAGAAATGTTGTTAGTTCCTGGGGATAGAGGGTTGAGGATAAAGGATTCTGTGGAGGGAGGGGGAGGGAGAGAGAGGGGGAGAGGGAGGGTAGGGGGAAGAGAGGGAGAGCGGCAGGGAGAGGGAGGGGGAGGGGAAGGGAGAGGGATAGGGAAGGGAAGAGGAGGGGAAAGGGAGGGGAAGGGGAGGAGGGAGAGGGAGAGGGAGATAGGGGAAGACAGGGAGAGCGGCAGGGAGAGAGAGAGAGGGAGAGGTGGGAAAGGGGAGGGGAAGGGAGGAGAGGAGAAGAGGAAGGGAAAGGGAGGGGAAGGGGAGGAGGGAGAGGGAGGGGAAGAGGAAAGGAAGGGGAAGAGGAGGGGAAGTGGAGGGGGAGGGGAGGGGGAAGCAAGGAGAGAGGGGGAGAGGGAGAGAAAAGGGAAGGAGGAGGAGAGGAAGAGGGGGAGGATTCCCTTCGTCACAAAACAGAATACAAAGTTATGGCATGTGGAGGCAGGAGACTGATCACTCTAGCCTCCATTTCTGCATTTACTCAACCAGTCTGTCCCAGAGCCACCCCGCCCCTTCCTCCTGTGCTGAGCAAACTTCCTTGCAGCATGAGTGGGCTGGCTGGGTGTGTGGGAAATGAGGGAGCTACAATGGAAAGGACACTGCAGCTCCTACTGTGGGCAAGAGGCTTTACGTAACTAGCCTTATGTAATGCCCATGACGACCTTATTTAAAAATCTATCATGCTTATTTTAAAAATGAGAAAAATGGCACGGAAAAATGTTCAGTAATTTAACCAAAGGGCACAGTTAGAAAATAGCAGAACTGTGTTAAAACCCTGGCCTGCCAGACTTTCCAGCGATACTCTGCTTTCTACTATAGTGTGTTTCCAGGTCTCCCTTCAAAAAAGGAAAGAAAAAAGGCATGTATCATGTGAACTGCTGTGAGGAAGGGAACAGGGCCCTGCGTGCGGTCCTGTCCGTTCTCCAATGGAGTCACAGGATGTTTTTGTTGTTGTCATTTATTACAGTCAGATGAACCTCTAGCCTCCTTTACCTTTAAGACCTGCTCAACAATAACTATTTAAGAGTTACAGTTCAGATGTCTCCAAGGATGCGATCCTCTACTTTACCTACAGGGAACTCACTGTGTTGCTGGCTTGCAGATGTGGCAATATAGGAGCAAAAGGAAGATGGTGAGGTTTGTGATAGTCTTGCCAGCAAGGGCTGAGACTCACAGGAAGAGCCCCATCGCCATGACAACCCGCCGCCCAGGGGTGAGAAGGATGATCTCAGAGCTGGGACCTAACAGTGACAGTGACTCTGGGGTTAATCAAGAGAGGCTTCAGGGAGGAGGTGACTCTTCTGGGAGGGCTGGGGGTGGCACTGCCATCTCAGGAGCTGTGCTGCTTCTTGAATTCCTCCCTGTTCTCACGCCTGATGAAAACATTAACACAGAAGCTAGGAGAGTAATACAGACTTCAAAATGATGACGCTATATTTAGCGTTCTACATAATGTAAGAGATGTCCACGATTAGACATTTGCCATCCAATTTTCTTAAAATAGCCCTTTTGCTCCAGTATTTTTCCAGATCCTGCTCACTCTCCCTGAACTCCAAGAGTGGACGGATGACCTGCATGCCCAGCACAGACTCTGATCTCGTGGTCTGTTTTTCTGCTCTTGAGAACGGCTTCGTCGTGACAGCCGGCATGCCCCGTGTGCTGGACCCGTTAGAAGTTCTTTTCATACCTTCCTAGTATGACGTCCTACTTACGTGGTAAAAGCAGGGTTCACTTTGGCCCCCAGGTAGTAAGAATAAAGTATGAACATGCCGATCATGAAAGCCAGGAACACCATAATGAAGAGGACCATGAACTTGAATATGTCCTTCACGGTCCTTCCCAGCGAGATCTGCAGGGGCCCAAAGCTCTCGTTCGCGGGGAGAATGTATGCAATCCGGGAGAAGCTGAGCACCACAGCTATGGCGTAGAGGCCTTCGGATATGATCTGTGGGTCAGAAGGGAGCCATTTGTCTCTAGCTAGGAAAGGGAAGAGAGGGAGAGAGGGAGAGAGAGAGGGAGAGAGGGAGAGAGAGAGAGAGAGAGAGAGAGAGAGAGAGAGAGAGAGAGAGAGAGAGAGAGATATTACAAATGGAGCTTTTTTTTTTTAAAAAAAAATTATTCCTTCCTATGCAGAGCAAATATAGACAGGTGGTTCTTGCTTCAGTTGAAACTACTGGCAATTTAATTTGTTGTCCAGATTCTATATTTTTATGTAAAACTAGAAACAACCTCTATATTTCAATGGGTGAAACCCTATTATAAAGACACTAAGACAGCCTCACCCGGAACAGAAATGGAATGAAATACCCAAGGGAGGGCGGTGGGGCAACGGTTTGTGGACATGGACTATGTTCAAGACAAGAGGCGACTGACACTCCTTCCCCCGCCCCAAGGTGTCAGCTTTATTATTTTCTGGTTGCTTTGCCGTCCTATGGGCAAAGCCTCAGTGAAACCTTATTTTGAAAATGATTTCCTCTGTCAATTAATGCAAGTAAAACGTCCAACAGCCACCAGGGAGAATATCATGAATCACAGTGGTGTTGACCCTCTGAGCTTCAGAGCCGCTCCTGGGAAGCATGATATAATAATATATAATATGTTAGATAGAGACCGGAGTGAGGGCCCCAATAGTCTACAACAGATCTAGTTCCTGGCAGGTCAGTGAAATAGTAAAAGGTTAATTCTGCGAAAACTGAGTCTTCCAAAAGAATGGCTGCCCTGTAGACTGTAGATGTTTGCACTACAAGCTTAACATCTGCTGACTGTTTGCCGTGTGTTAGATACTGCCTTCAGTGGTCCAGGTTATTCCTCCCTTTATAAAAACAGAAACCAAGACTTAGAGAATTTCAAAAACATACATAGAGGAAGCAGAGAAGCCCAAATTAATAAATTCCTGTCCAGCCAACAGTTACTAACTACACACTAATACATTTAAAGACACAGGCTATGGAAACAGCCAACATTATGTCACATAAAACAAGATTTTGATTCTTTAACTTTAAACAGTGCTTAGTTGCTCCTTTGACCCAGTATCCTTAGGACATTAAAACTTTTGATTGTTGATAATGTCGTCATTATTTTGCATTAAATTGCACACATTGCAATTTCTAGATTTTAAAGCTGCCCTAAAAATGTTTAAGTATCTGTACTCCTCACCACACTGAGTCCTAGTCACACTTACAGACTTTCTAAAGTCTGTGTTTTAGGCTTTCTTATCTGTAAAGTCTGTGTTTTAGGCTTTCTTATCTGTAAAGTGCATGTCAGAGAGTAATTCGTTTCATTTTAATTAATTTGTCATGGTGTTTGGGCTAGGCAAGCACTCCAGGGCTATGCAATATTTCTGTGCCTTTATTTGTTCAATTAATTTACTTTTCTGTACTCATACGCTGGATCTCACTAAGTTGCCCTGGCTGACCTTGAACTGTGTAGCTTGGGCGGGCTTTGAGCTTGTGATCCTTCTGTCTTAGCCTCCTGTGCAGCTGGGAATGCAGGCCTGACTAACACACAAGCGTAAGGAAGACCTGCCAGCGAGGGCTCCTTAATCCTGCTGTGTGCTGGCGAAGCTGCCACTGGTGTCCTTCTACCTGGACGTCCTTGCCGAGAGGAAGGTGCAGCATCCTCTCCATGCCTGCAGTCTCCACAGCCTACCCGTCTCATATGTACAGACCTTAGCCCCTGTTTCCTGCCGCTGCTGAATTTTCATTCTCATTCATCTCACTTCATGCCACGGAGCATCTAGTCTCTCAGAGTCTGGAGTTCGTGCTCGCCTCACTGCCCGCAAACACCCCACACATTTCTCATGCTAAGCATACGGTGGTTGCCCATGAATCTGAGGTTTGGCATCCCATAATTTCAGTGATTGATGATCAACTGCGGTCTAAAGCTATCAAATAGCAAATCCCAGAAGCAAAAATTTCTATGTTTTAAACTGCCCAGCCTCCTCGGCATCATAACAGTACAGTTCCCACTGGTTCCATCCTTCACAGGGCACGAGTCACCCTCCGTCCAGCGCACCCCCAGTTGCCTGCCACTTAGTGCCTGAGTAGCCATGCCGCTTACCAGACTGACGGTCTCTATTCACCAGGGGCTGTGCTGAAAACAACTTCGTCTTACTCATTAATAGCGCCAGAGTTTTATTATAGTATACCCTGGAAGTCTCATTATAGTATACTGTTTTGTGTTTTATTAGTTATTAAACTATTATTATTTATAATTTCTATATCAAGCTTTATCACAAGCATGTATTTACTTGTGAGAAAGAACAGAGTTTGTAGGGTTTGATTCTATCAGTGGTTTCAGGAATTTTATTTATTTATTATTTATTTAAAAATTTATTTATTATATATCTAAGTACACTATATCTATCTTCAGACACACCAGAAGAGGGCATCAGATCTCATACAGATGGTTGTGAACCACCATGTAGGTGCTGGGATTTGAACTCAGGACCTTCGAAAGAGCAGTCATTTTGTGGTGGGGTCTTAGAATATCCCAAACTTGTCTTAACGAGGGGAGTCTTGTCTTAACAAGCATTGCTTTCCAAGATTCCCTCTGGACACAGGAGAGTAGCCCCGCAGCTAACAACTCACCATAGGTGAAATACTGAACCTCAGGTGGGAGCGTGACTTCGCTCAGGTCGCTCTCCTGCACGTGGCTGTCCACGTACTGCTGCGCCTTCGTGGCCTGCAGGAAAGCTAGGAACCTGGCGGTGAAGGCGGCAATGAAGATGGAGAGCATGCCGAAGTCAAGCACGTTCCACAACTGCACGATGTACTCCCGGGGCCCCTCCAGCCACAGCTCCTTGCACTCGGACCACATCATCCCTGCGCAAGAAACCAGACACTGGACTAGATCTTCCCGCTGAGGCTGAGGAGCCGATAGCCGGTCCACACCCAGGAAAGGTGTAACCCCAGCCAGCACTGACTGTGCCGGGACTTGGTGGAGCTGAGTGGCTAGGAAGCTTCCACTTGGGGCTAGTCGACTCCACCATGACAGATTTTAAAGAAACACACGTGACACCAGACCACGGGAGACAGGAAAGAAGCAAGCAGAACTTGGCTAGTCCGAGGCTTTGTTCCATGAGGGCTTTGGAGGTATAGAGAAACGGGAGCCCATGAAATCCAAGACGCTCATTAATCCAGATCATAACAATGTAGGGGTACAAGTAAGACTCGGGGTGAGGAAGTCCCTGCACACATTTAACAAGAACCAAGCCCGGTCATTAAGGATCACACACGGCCTCCTCTAGCCTCTCTTCCCATCTCCACAGCCTACTGGGGAGGCCAGGAATACCATCTGCACTGACCCAGTTCTAGAGGAAAATATCATCGGAGTAAAAATGGATGTTTTAACGAATTGTCCTAACCATGCACTAATGGATGTCCAGCCTTTTGGTATTGTGATATGATATCATTTACAAAGTGTTGGGCTGCACTCGGGTGCATGCATCATCCAGTGTGTGAGATGCATCCGGTGGCCACAGCTGGACACACTGTAACATCTTAAGAAGAAAATAAAGCTCACGATAAAATTCATAAAATAATGGCGTGCTCCAGGTTGAGGCTGTAGGGTGGATGAGTGAAGAATGAACCGATTCACTCAGAGCTGCAGGGACCACGCCCGTGGGGGAGACCTCGGAAAGATCCTGGGATAGAAGTCAATGCTTAGGGTGGTCCCGCTTCCTGAGACGGAGCAGAATGTTTTTTTTTTTTCTCAAGCTACTTCAAATTTTTCCTTTAACACAGCTTCTCAAAATGAGTTACCAGAAGTAACAAGCATTCTGAAAAAAAATAGGAAAACTCCTAAAATCCCTGAAACTAACGCCATATATAATGAAGGCTCTTCAGCTGCAAGTATTTCAATTAAACAATTAGGACCAAGTTAATGATTTAGTGCCAACATAGACCTTTCCACGCATGTTAACTGTTATTGAACCATTTAGTTATTTTCTCATTTAGCTACTGCCTTAATGATGGTGTTCTCATCATATACAATGTAACAGTTTTTATTAGAAAATAGAAATATTTTCAGTAGCTAGTAGAAATTAGAGAACTTAAACGGCTTACCAAGAACCCAGACCATAATTAACATTTCCGTCCACGTGAACTGGGTGGTCTTCACCCTGAAGATTTGCTTGGGGTAGTCGATAACAGTGATGTTCGGCAGCGTGGTGATGCCTTCAAACCTGTCTGAGGCGTTGAACACAAGCAGACCCAGAAAGATGATGAAGGAGGCAGCGTGGGCCACGAACTTCATGAAGGGGCTTCGAAGAATTTTCCCCAGCTGTAATACAACAGAGCGGAGGAGCCGGAGATGGACGGAGGGGAAGGAAGGGAGGAGGGGAAGGGAGGAAGGAGCAAAGGAGGGGGGTGGGGAGGTATTCTAGAAAAGTCAGCCTCTACTTGCGACAATCACTATACAAAATAACAATGAATAAATAAAGGAAGCTGGGACACTTTCTGCTTGCTTCGGAAGAGCTATTCAAGATTGTCCAGCCTGTGGCCTTTGGACCACATGCTTCCCAGGATAGTGAGGTATGTTGCTCAATGCATTTATAGACGTCAAGTCACAATGTGAAAAGGTTGGACTCCCCTGACCAGTATGCATCATGAAGACCACTCTTATTCCGGGATTATTCAGGGAGTTTTTCCTCTAAAAGTCTTGGGAATCCAGATTCTGAACGTCTGCTCTGCTGCAACCCATACTGCACTGAAGGGTGCCCTTCTGGAGACCCTGTGTGTATAAGGCTTCTTATTCTGATTTTTGCAAGAATGACTATACAAAGTCACAGTTCTTAGTCTTGGAAAAGAAATGTGAGTTTGAAGACTTGCATAGGGCATCAAAAGCTTTTTTAAAGATTAAAAAAAATGATACAATGTAAACAAATTTCAGTTCTCATTTCCAAATAATCCAGAATCATACCACCCATCATATTTTAAAAGGAAGAAAATATTAGAATCATGATAAATATCTTATCAATGACTAGCTACATATTAGGGAGATATATAATTATCAAAACTTCTAAGTAAGGTAGCTTGGTTAAAAATAATAATCTCTGTATTCTGAAAATGATACATCTAATAAAAATACTTCGAATTGCTATCTTATAATTATTTGTAGTTCATTACAAATATCCTGTGATATACCACCCTTAAAAATTTCATGTTCTAATAGAAATGAGAAGCAGTTTCTCTTGTTCCCAGGGCGTCCACAGTCCAGGGATTAAGTACATTGGGTATATTTGTCAAATATGTGCACTCATCTGCACGTTCAGAGCCTGAATGTTAACTCAGCCTGTGACCCTTAAAAAGACTCAATTCACATGTACAAGACTAACTTGAAGCAAATGTCCAGAACCTTAGTTGGATCAAATGACTAAAGAGTGTCAAGTATTTCTGAATCTGAACATGCATGCATACAATTGCTACCTTTCCACGCGGGACTTAGAAAAACAAGCAATGGTACAACGACACATCTTCGTGCTGAGACAGTCACAGAGCCCGTGTTTGGCATCATTGCCAAGACCAGTGCTGTTTGTTGGGAGTTGCCAAATCTGTTGTTCTTTAAAACTTTAAATAAGATGAAAATAAAGCAGTATACTTATCTTTAAAATGGGTTATATGTGGCAGCAGGGTGTGTGTGTGTGTGTGTTTGTTTGTTTGTTTTACAGTATAGGGGCCAGGACTTCATGCACACTGGATAGATGCTCTAAGGCTTAGCTTTGTCCCCAGCCTAAGAATTCCCAGTAGAGGCTGGAGGTCAGCATCAAGGTTATTTTTCTGGTGCTCCCCACCTTGGCTTTTGAACCTACAGTTCACCAGCTACTAGGCTGGCTGTCTAGCTAGTCCCGGGCTCTTCCAGTCTCTGGCTTCCCCGCACTGAGACTGTAGGCACATGCCTTCCTACCTAGCTTTGTATGTGGGTGCTAGGAAAGGAAGTTGGGTCTTTATGTTCGAAAGGAAAGCATTTCATTAACTAAGGTACCCCAGCCTAATGACTCTCAAGCTATCTCTTTACTCTGTAAGAAGCACAGGCATGCATGGGTTCCAGAAATGGCTAAGTTCCTACCCCCCTTATTTATTTATTTATTTATTTATTTATTTATTTATTTATTTTTATTTATTTATTTTTGAGACAGAGTTTCTCTGTGTAGCCCTGGCTGTCCTAGAACTCACTCTGTAGACCAGGCTGGCCTCTAATTCAGAAATCTGCCTGCCTCTGCCTCCCAAATGCTGGGATTAAAGCTGTGCGCCACCACTGCCCAAATTACCTTTTTTTCCCTTATGATGAAACACCACTACTGCCATTTTATATGATGCAAAGTGCGCACCCCAAGATGCCCACTGCAACCCTAACCTGCTCTAATTGACTGAGATATCCGAAGAGATGGACTATTGGGTACCAGAACTTTGTGATATATTTCCCCCAGATAGAGAAACTGGTTGGGTTATAATTTTCTGCTCACTGCAGGCTCTTATGTGATTTATGTTCTAGCCTTTAGTGTTTATGCATGTAAAGAATTGTAGAGTAACTTCTCCAAGATACATAACAAAGAATCCAGCAGTCACCAAACTTGGTCATAATGACAAGCTTTCTACCTTTTATTGTGTGTGGGACAGATCAACAAGGAGGTAAAACGAATAAATGTTTTCACACATATAAACGCCTAGAGGAGACTGCTGAGCCATGGGGCAATGGAAGACTTTCAGGGTCATTTATAAGTGACCTTGACTGGTTTTGGCCTGAAACAGATTCTGATTGAGAGAAAACCAGATTTCAGAATATAGGCATGAGATGAAAGGCCCGAAGGGCAGCTCCTCCTCAGGGAAGTGCCCTTCATTAGCAGAGCAGATTCTGTGAGCACGACCTGTATTCTCGTCCACATCTTGTGTAGGGGAATTCTTAGTCACGGTTAGCTTCACTTAGGCAGGTTGAGAGGAGAAGGCCTCAGAGAGATCAAAACTAAGCAGTGCTAAAAGAGAAACCTAAAGCACACTGACCCCGATTCTACACACATTGGAAGGTTCTGGAAGAACAAAGGGCTTGAGGACCCACTGTGGATATGACTGAAGATTATGACTGAAGATTAAATAACACCATTGATATCCACATACTTTAATATTCAGCCCCAGGTGCTTCTAATGGGCTCGGACGAGTGCCCCAAGCAGTCAGCTGCTTCGTGTCTCACTGGGTGCTGCTGCCTACTTCCCTTCCGCCAGGCAGCGGCGGCCATGTTCTCCTTAAGCTCCATGTTCTTAGTAGCAACTGCACAAATGCTCCTACACTCTGGCTGCTTAGTCCTTCCTGTCTACCATGGGGATTTCTACCTAAAAGCCTTACTACATCGTGCCTGCCAATGTGTCTTTCTGGTACCAAATCATCTCTGATTCTATTCTTGAGCTGATCCACTCACCAAAAAGCAGAACATTGGTTCAAGTCACTTAAGGTTAGATCATTTACTGGTTATTTATTTTTGGTACAACCAGCAAATAGCAGGATACTGAATCAGGAGAGGCTGTGACTGTCTTGTGGGGGCGGTCACCATAACATTTCATAGAGGGCGCTAGTTTTATATCCTACAATACAAAGCATACTAAATGGCAATTTGGAGTCTCAGTCGTGCATTCGTGTCTGGAATATTTTTACTTATATCTGGTCCCATGTTTCTAGTAGAACCATTTTGTAAGAAAGTGTTTGGTCCTTGCCCTGTCAGAACTGTGATGTCTGTGGTCATGGCAGTCTGTTTTCCTAACCATTGTGATAATGTGCTGTGAAAGATGGAAGTTTTGAGTATGTTTTGTGTGGCATAAAACTGTGAGTTGGTGGAGCTGAGGATTATGAGCATTTGGTTGCTATGAGAGGTCTTAGGGACACTTGCCAAGTCTGAGGCTGGAATATCCCTGAAATAAGTTCAAAGAAAAATAATATGTAGCTCTTCATTTGTGTACATGAACACAAAGTGACTCTCCAGAAGTTTGGGTACCTGTACACAATATATGGCTCTTTTGGGGTACGTGTGATAAGAATTGGAATGTCTGTGTACTCTGCTCCTGAACCAATAAAATCTGTTGTGAAAGAGGAAAAAAATGCAGAGCCAAGGACGTGGGAGCCTGACTCTGACTTTAGCTTTAGCTTTTTCCCAACAAAGATACATAGTGCACCAACCACGGAGGGAAGGTGGGGAGTCTAGTACCCTGCTACAAGGTGCAATCCAATAGCCGATGGCGAGGAATGGAAGGCCCAAGGCCACGACCAACACCACCAGACACTTGATAGCGATGGTCTGCTCCCGGAGGCCAGAGAGGTTCTCATACCAGATCGTCAAAAGCTGCTGTTGGCAGTTGGGGTGAGCCACAAACTGTTGGGAAAGGAGAAAGAGAGAGAGAGAGAAAGAGAGAGAGAGAGAGAGAGAGAGAGAGAGAGAGAGAGAGAGAGAGAGAGAGAGAGAGAGAGATGTTAGCATTCCCCTGTCCATGTATCTGTCTAGAACACAGCCTGTTCAAACCCTTGTCTTCCCTTTATCATTCAGACTTGCTTCCTAGAAGGTGGACACCAAAGGAGTTAAGTTGCTGCTGCCCTTCCTCCCAGTCCTTGCTGGTAACTGACTCCTCTCTGGCAGTAGTGACTGATGTTGGATTTCTTTTGTAAATGCATGCCCCTACCACGCCATCCGCTAACGTCCTTGTATTCACTTCAGAATGGGAAAGGAGATGGGTTATTGTGCTTCTTGTTGACTAGAAGTAAGAGAAATGTGAGTAAATTTCATGAGTTACTCCTAAAATACTACATGTTTGAAATGTCTATAAATCATGCACACTCGAGCAGTGTGTACTGTGACTGGATATGGAGAGACTGCACAGTGGTTGTGCGGGTGTTACGCACGGCCCACATTGGCTGGGCTCTTAACTGCTGAATCATGTTTTTGTTTTTTTTTTAGACCTTGTACAAAGTTTCTACATGATATATCTTGCCTCTTAAATGTTTTCAGTTTTCTGACGCAGGGTCTCACGCTGTAGCCCAGGCTGGCCTAGTGATTACTTAGCTTTGTTGGATGACTTAATGTGAAAACAGCATTGCTTTGGGTCAAATTCAGTGTCTTCTTCAAATTCACATTTTGAACTCCTGACTCCCAGTGTGCTGGCCTTGGGAGGCAGGGCTGCAGGGCTGCAGGGCTGCAGGGCTACAGGGCATGCGTGGGGCCTGAGGATGGAACACATAAGATGGCACTATCCGTGCTAGTGTATTATGAACACGCCTCCTATGTTTGTGCTACAAGTGAAGTCAGCAGTTTGCAACACAATAGGTGACTCTGGCCAGAAACTGCTCTGCCGCCATCTTAACCTCAAACTTGCAGCCCCAATGCTGTAAGAAATGAGACTCTGTTGTCTATAAATCACCCTAACGACGGTGCCTCGTTATAGCACCCCAAAACTGATTATCCCACCGTTGCTGCTGTTAGGTCTTCTTTCCAGACCACTTACTTACTAACTTCCTCTCTCGCCTCCTCTTCCTTTTAAGACAGGGTCTCACTCACTATGAGCCCAGCGGGTCTTGAATTTGGGATCCTGCCTCAGGCCCCTGAATGCTGGGGTAGAAGATACGAGCCACAGAACCCTGTAAGACTCACAATTTTGAAACTGTCTCACATCCTAACAGTCATCAGGTGACCTCCTGGGAAAGGCTGTAGACACCATCAAAGCAGAAGAGTTCCCCGGTCTGTGTGAAGCCCTGTTGGATTCTGCAAGGGCTCCAGATCTCCACTCCCGCCCTGTGCTGTTTAGACATTTCTTTCCTGTTTGTCTCGGGTCTCGCTCCTCCCTCCACAGCGCGTGCCAACCACATTTGCTCACGCACTCTTCATAATGCTTTCTATGCTCACTATCAGGCAGCGTCGACGGCACCGGCATTTGACACAAGATGAAAACAGGAGAATTGGTACTACTTTATGTCATCAGCAGACATTTTGTTAGAGCACACAGGAGGCTGTCAATAGATGCAGTATCAATAAATCAATAAATGCAGAGATGGCTCAGTGGTTAAGAGCACTGACTGTTCTTCTGAAGGTCCTGAGGCCAAATCCCAGCAATCACATGGTGGCTCACAAACATCCGTAATGAGATCTGACACCCTCTTCTGGAGTGTCTGAAGACAGCTATAGTGTACTTATAATAATAAATAAATCTTTGGGCCTGAGCGAGCAAGGTTGACTGGGGCCAACCAGAGCGAGCAGGGCCTACTGGAGCCAATGGGCCAACCAGAGTGGGCAGAGGTCCTAAATTCAATTCCCAGCAACCACATGAAGGCTTACAACCATCTGTACAGCTACAGTGTACTCATATATATATATATGGTAAATCTTTAAAAAAGAAACAGTATCAAAGCCATTAGAATAAAACTTTGAACTCCACATTCTTGTCAAGACAGTAACACAGTCATCTTATAAACATTAGTGGAAATGTCTCTGTGTTTGTGAGATCCAAGCTGCACAGATCTGAGTCAAAGCTCTCTGGAGTCGGCGGCCAGCCGGGCTGTGGACAAGGAGCTAGGAGAGCCACAGGTTGAGCACCGAATGTCATCGTATCAGATTACTGTTGTGTTGAGGAGTCAACCGTGTGCTTTTCTTGGGGAGAGGGTTAAAAACCCAAAGCTTTCTACAAGGTATGGAGTACCCTGCTGCAAAACAAACGCACTGTGTCCATTCAGATGGATGACTCACTTCCCCTGGGATATCTGCTTGCTATGACTTGAAAGCCTTGCCTCCAAAGTCCCGGTATTGCCATGTGACGTTCTGAGGTGGTGAGAGTAAGGGCTGGAAGACTGGCGCCAGCAGACAAGCACTGCCCATTTGTGGTCTCAGCTAGTCAGGAGTCTGGAGGGAGGCAGAGGGTCCCTTGAGTCGAGGAGTTCAAGTCTGGTCTGGGTAACTTATCAAGACTCTAGGCTTAAAAACAGCAATCCAACCAAGCAGCGACACAGCCCTGGCTGACGGGTAAAGATGGTCATAAATGAGTCACATGGTGTTCATCAGCTCACTCTTCCATTCTTCTGCCACACGAGGACACTGGCGTGTTCCTCTGGAGGATACAGTCCTACCTGCCAGTGCCTTCAACTTGGACCCACCCCTGAAGTCCTGAAGTGTGAGAAGACACATTTCTGGTTCTCTTGGGGTTTAAACTCCACAGAAATGGTGTCATCATCATCATCATCATCATCATCATTATCATCATGTGTGTGCATGTGTGTGTGAGCATGAGGGTGCCATGGAGCTAAATATGAAGGTTATGAGACAGCCTGTTGGTTCTTTTCTACTTCTATGTAGGGTTGGGAATGTCTTAGGGTTTCTATCGCTGTGATAAAGACTATAACCAAAAGAAGCTTACAGCCCTCAGGTCATTTTCCCTCACTGAGGGAAGTCAGGACAGGAACTCAAAGCAGGAGGAACCTGAAGGCAGGAGCTGAAGCAGAAGCCATGGGGAAATGCTGCTCTCTGGCTTACTGCCCCCCGCCCGCTTGCTCAGTTTTATATATATATATAATGCATGTTTAAACTATCTGCCTAGGGGTGGTGCTGCCCCAGAATGGACTGGGCCCTCCCACATTCCATAGACTTGCTACAAGCAATCTGGTGGCGCCATTTTGTCAAATGAGGTTCCTTTTCCCAGATAACAAACTCTAGCTTGTATTAAGTTAAGAAACAACCAGGACATAGGGGATTGAGTTTAGGTGTCCAAGCTTCCACCACCTTTACTCACTGAGCCGTCCCACGCGCCTGTGTTTGTTTTGATTTTGAGACAGGGTCTTAACTCTGTAGTCTAAGTTGGCCTAGAGCAGGAAGCAATTCTCCTGCCAGTCTTCCTCATGCTGGGATGATAGGTCTGAGCCACTCCCAGTACTTGAGGACAGAAATAATGGTTTGGTTTGGACCTTTTCCTTGAACTCCTCCCAACAGGGCCATCTTTAAGCCCGAGGGTGTGCCATCAGGGCACGATTACCCTCTCTGCCCAGCGTCCGTGAGATGACCCACGTTGACCCTTGTGGCTTACATCACGCTCGGCCAACACTTACTATATGCTAAATCCTAGCATTTTACCTGTTATAAAATTCATCCTAACTGGCCTATTTCCCATAAGCAGGAGCACAACCTATATTCTTCTTGAGATAATACGGCATCTACTGAATCCGTTAAAAACCCACACAAATAGATTTCCCCCAACAATTTAAAGCTTCTAATACAAATACATAAGGCACATCTTAAAAAAATAAAACCAATCCAATATTAGCAAGGGAAAGCACAAAACACTAATCCTTCTGGAGATTTTTTTTCTTCTTCTCAACCAACTTCAAAATAGGGCAGTGACCTTTATCTCTAAAACCACTCCATTTCCTGGAAACATATCCTTGTGATAGCATGCTGCCTTAGCCAGCTGCGTCAGGGTCCTATGTTGTTTTTCAACTTCAGTGGACCAGCAAATTGAAGCCATTACAGAAATAATGCCCTGATTTGAGATTTTCTGAGTCAACGAGAGAATGCTTGACACATAAGAACATTTCAATCTTTCAATGGAATAAAAAATTTAACAGTTACCTAACTCTCTGTCTCTCTGTCTCTCTGTCTCTGTCTCTCTGTCTCTCTCTCTCTCTGTCTCTCTCTCTCTCTCACACACACACACACACAGGCATGCATACACACACATATACACACACACACACAGAGAGGCAATGTAAGTTGAATCCCAACAACTGAATAAATATATACTTGAATGTGATAATGTTATACCATCCCTTGAACTGTCCTCAGTGGGTGCTATTGTGAAAAACCCTTGAGGAACTTCGATCTTGCCTTTAATAACATTGTTATGCTAATTACATGCATATTTCTCATTTTCCCTCTTATTCCATCTACAGAAAAACACACTGGTGGATAACTGAACATGTCCGTATCGCAGCGGGTCTAATTTTTAGATTTCTTTTCTGTTGCCGATGAAATTGGAGCACTTGGCAGCGGGGGTGGGGCTCCAGAAACGAGTTTTTCTCTGTAGCTTAGTTTAACAGACTAAATAGCCTGCCACATCCCACCATCAAATCTCCTATAATAGACATCGCCCGCCACGAAGTAGGTACAGCCTGAGGTATGTAGGGGAGGGACCATGCTCTGCTCTCATATCACAGAACAGCAGAGACGTATGGTCATAATTAGAACTCAAGGGGAGCAAATCATCTCTGTGATGGAAAAACACGGCATAGGGTCACAGATTTCACCAACATCACCGAGTACTGTAGCTATTCTTTGGAAATGGGGAAATAGATTTATGAACTAGCATTTATTTATTTTGGGAGAGGGTTGAGACAGGTTTCAACATGGACCCCAGGCTAACCTTGGTCTCCTACCTCAGCCTCTTCAGTGCTTGGGTTCCAGGCACTCTCTTCTGTGCCTGCCTGGAATGCTTATTACAACACGGCTTGAAATTTTTCCTTATGCTCATTTAGATTTATGTTTTTTATGTGTACGAGTATTTTGCCTGCATGTATGTATGTGTACCTTGTGCCTGCCTACGGATGGTTAAAAGCCATCATGAAGGTGTTGAGAACTGAACCCGGGACCTCTGCAAGATCAGAGAATTCTCTTCATCACTGAAGAATCTCTCTAACCCCCTTTCCTTCAGTTTCTGCTGATTGTCTTCCTCGTGCACAGAAGTCCCAAACTGCATGCTGTCAAGGGATCTGTAATTTTTTAAAGAATTATTTTTAAAATAATTTTTAAAAATGTATGGGTATAGGTGTTTTATCTGTATGTATGTATGTATGTATGTATGTATGTATGTATGTATGTGTATCACATGTCTGCCCACAGTGGCCAGAAGAAGGAATCAGTCCCCTGGAACTGGTGTTATGAATAGTTGTGAACCACCATGTCAATAATGATAAACAAACCCGCAACCTCTGAAAGAACAATACGAACCCTTAAGGATTCTAACATTATTATATAAAAAGTCCTGTTCTAATAAGCATTAAATCCCTAGGTCTATATGTTGATTGGTAACAAATTTATTGCTAGTGATACTGCATATGTTAAAACCCATGCATCAACTTGCTTAAGATGAAATCAGGCATCACTCTGCAGCGGGGGGGGGGGGGGGGGGGGGGGGGTTGGCTAACAGAAGCATCTCTGCAGATGAGCTGTTTCTGCTAATATGACACTTTCAATGGAATGATAAAAAGCCCGTGACAACTGAAATCAATTTTCTCCTCTCAGGTGCCAAAGAAGAGAGATTCATATTGCAAGAAGCGTGACTCTGTCTGGACACTTTTCTAAAAATGGCTTGCTATCAATCGTGTTCAAAATTATCTTTCCTCCAACATAAGGAAAACCTCACAGGAAGAAATCTCCGAGGGGGCTTTTCATTATCTTAGATCTGATCTGTTCCTTGACAAGTTGTTTTATTTCAATTTCTAGTGAAAATCTTGCCTTGTCATTAATGACTGGCCCAAATCCCATGGTTATTACACATGAAAGTTTCTTCTACTGTGGTGAAAATGTTTGTGTGTGTATGTGTATGTGTGCAGTGCTTGCACCTAGAAGGAAGGTGTGGGAGAGAGATCTTTCTACACCCTTGCTTTGTGTTAGAATGTAAGCTATGTCTTGGGTCAGAGTTAAGTGGCAGGTTTGATTTGCAAGAGATCTTAGGACAACTGGCCAAGGACTCAGGACATTCCTCCTGTGAGTGCCAATACTGGTCACTTACAGCAGAGCCCAAATTGGCCCCAGATACTCCCTTGTCAGGTAGTTCTGGGCGTGGATCTAGGCAAGATTTCTGGATGTTTGGTTTATATAAGCTTGCCCTTTTGTCTTTCCTTGCAGTTCTGTGAGCTTCCAAGGAGGCCTCGCTAAATTCTTTTCTGAGAAATCAGTCAGATACTAAGGGTGGGACTTAGAACAAGGAACACAAAATTGTCTTTGATGCTTTAACTTGCTTGAGAGCTATCACTCTGATACGAATTTCTGTAACGGAAATGCTGTAGGCTAACATTCAGTGAGCCATCACAGCAGAGTCCCTCGTGCTAATTGCTTGTGTGATTTCACATGATCTTCAAATGACTGTTACTTTTCCACTTTGCTGAAAGTAGCTCAGGGCTTTGGTGCTGTCCGTGACCAGTCAAGAACCCATGGTGACCTTAGAACTTGAACCCTTGCAGATGGATCTTGTCCTTGTAAGCATGAGACCACACCAAAGGAAGAACAGAAGATGTGGCTGTCTAGATATGCCCCTTCCAACAGCTGCTGCTTCATGATTTGTCAGCTTGTATCTTTTACTAAAGATTTAGTTTATTTTCAAAGCTTGTGTATTTGTGTGGGGAGGTGGGCGTTGATATCCAGCATTGGATTCTCTGGGGCTGGAGTTACAAGTAGTGGTGAGCCCCTCAACACAGTGGTTAGGATTCACACTTGTGTCCTCCGGAAGAGACATATAAGCTGCTAGCCACTAAGCCCTCTCTCCAACCCTATCAGCTCCTCTTAAGTACAACCCCCTGCCTCTGCTACCTAACATACTTATACTATATGAAATATTTTAGCTACAATTTTCACAAATTATTTAACAGCTCCCTGAAAATTAGCAAATGAAAACACATAAGGGTTTGTTTTTTTTTTTATGACCCTGGTGTGACTACCTCCACATACATGTTATACCATCACACCTGTCATTTAAGCTTGGTAACTCAATTCCCTTCTGTGTAGAATCTTATCATCTAGCTTGCCTGGTTTATAGGTAAAATGCATAACAAGCTCACCGTAAGGATCAACACAACAATGTATGTCATGGTGTCTCACAAATGCATGTAAGACCATAAGGATCAACACGACAATGTATGTCATGGTGTCTCACAAATGCATGTAATCAGGAGTATTATCATTATTTTATTTATTCTCCATTTTTGCTGTTTCTGAGACTGGCTCTCAGGTAGGCCAGGGTGGCTCCAGACTTGCTAGGTAGCTGAGGCTGGCTTTGAACTCCTGGTTCTTCTGCCTCTACTTCCCAAATGCTGGGATTAGAGAAGTATGCCACCACACTGTTATTATTAATGGCATGGAAATCCACAGTCTGGAGAGTGCTCGGTTTATTCTAATCCATTTAAATTACACTAGACACCCAAGATTCATAAAAGATAGAATCCTCTTACATGAGGAAACGGAAATGAAGAGGACACTTATCCTTGACATCAAGAATTCCGGGGTCCTACCATGGGTAACACCAGTTCATGTCACCAGATGACTGGCTCACTCACCTTTTTGACTTCATACTTAATGGCAAGTTTGACTCGACTCAGGGACGTTTTGTGCCCGTGCCTCTCCAGGGGCTCAGCCGATTCCAGATCTCCATTCAGAATGGCTTCCACCTCCTCTGAGTCCCGACACAGGTCCAGCACGCCCACCACGAAGTCTTTGCACTGCATGGAGAGCTTCCTGTAGTCATTCTAGAAGAAGAGGTTTGGTGTTTAATGCCAAGAGCTTCTCTTATTCAGTGGCAGGTGCCCAGGGACAGGATGTGTAGATAAAGGTGTCCCTGTCTCTGGGCAGGAAGATGCAGCCCTTTCCTGGATATGAGGCTGGTTAGAGCAGATACATATGGATTCTCCCGCCTTCACTAAGTTTCCTTAAAGCTCTGAAATTTATATGGATTTGATCTCACTTGTATGTGGAATCTTAAAGAGTCAAGTCCTTAGACATGCAGAATAGAAAGGTGCTCAGCCAGAGGTGGGGAGGCAGGGAGAACTGGACAAAGGGACACTGTGCTAATTCCCTTGAGTCACCCATTCAGCATTGTATGTATGTATATATATAGTGCGTGTATGTATATGTATGTGTATGTGTATATGTATGTGTATGTGTTATGTATATGTATGTGTATGTGTATGTGTATATGTATATGGTGTATGTGTATGTGTATGTGTATGTGTATGTGTATGTGTATGTGTATGTATATGTATATATTATTAGCACACTATTTGGCATGTCATGTTCAATCATTATTTATCAGTTTCAAATTCTCACTGTGTAGTTTAGACTGTTCTGTGACTCACCATGTAGTCACAGCTGGCCTTAAATTAGAAATCCTCCAGGTTCCACCTACCTAGTACTGAGACATCAGTGGTATACCATCGAACCATCTTATAAAAAACAAAACTGCTCCCCCAAAAAACCCAGGCGTGATGGCTCACAAGACAAGGACTACTATGAGTCTGAGGTCAGCATGGGTTACTGCTTAAGATCCTATCTAAACAAATAAACAAACAAATATTAGCGCTAACAAAAAATGCGGCACGCACATAAATCACTGGTTTATATTAAGAAACAATTGAAGTATAGTTGGACGTCTTAACACCACAAATGTTCCTGCTGCCTGCGGCATCTGCAGAAATGCCAGGATCTCAGTCTTAGAGAGAGCACTGAAGGTGAGGCTCATGGGATGGTGGGGGTTCTCTCAATATGCTGCAAGTTTGTGAGTTGATTTGGAACACTGGGATTTTGTCCACTTTCTCTCTCTCTTTCTCTCTCTCTTTCTCTCTCTCTCTCTCTCTCTCTCTCTCTCTCTCTCTCTCTCTCTGCTTCTCTCCCGATTTTCTTCCTCTTTGTAAAGGCAATTAATTAGACCCAAGAAGGACCCCTCTTTTATATAAAATTTTGTTTTGGGGGAACCCCTAGAAAGTCCCAGATACCAAGGATGTGAGAGGCTCCCAGGACCCAGTGGGGATGACCTTAGCCAAAATGCCCCACAGTGAGGAGATGGAACTTGAAGAGACCCTCTCCAGTAGATAGACATGGCCTCATTTGAGGCGTGGGACTACCCACTCATCTTCAAAATTCTTGATCCAGAATTGTTCCCATCTCATGGAAATGCATGGACAAAAATGGAGCAGAGACCGAAGGAAAGGCTGCCCAGTGGCCGGCTCAACTTGGGCTCCATCCCGTGTGCAGGCACCAGACCCTGACACTACGACTGATGCCATGATGTACTTGCAGACAGGAGCCTAGCATGGCTGTCCTCTGAGAAGCTCTACCAGCAGCCGACTGAGACAGATATCTACAGCCAACCACTGGACTGAGGTTGGGGACCCCTATGGAAGAGTTAGGGGAAGGACTGAAGGAGCTGAAGGGGATTGCAACTCCATAAGAACAACAGTATTAACTAACCTGGACCCTTCAGAGCTCCCAGAGGCTAAGCCACCAGAGAAAGAGCATACATGGGCTGGTCTGTGGCCCCTGCTACAGATGTAGCAGAGGACTGCCTGGTCTGGCCTCAGTGCAAGAGGATGTGCTTAATCCTGTAGAAACTTGATGCCCCAGGGAAGGGAGATGATAGCAGGGGGAGGGGGAGGGGAAGGTGGGTGGGTGGGGGAGTATCTTTTTCCTAAAAAGGGGAAGGGGATGGGGTCAAGAACTCATGGAGGAGGGGCCAGCAAGGGGAACAGTTGGAATGCAAATAAAAATAATTAATAAAAAACAAATACAAAATACTGTTTTATGAAGAAAAAAAAAAGAGAGACTGGCTAAGTACCAATGCTGAACACCAAAGTCAAAACAAATCTTATCTCTTTGTTCAAAAGTAGTTACTTTGAAGCTAAAGCAGGCCGCTTCTATAATGGAAACTTTCTGAAGCAGCAGGTTGATGCAGAAAAGCGATGATATATGAACTCCAGTACAATTTCTTATCGTGGCCTTTCGGGAAACATTACTTCTCAGACACAGATCTAATACCAGTGGCATCAGTGGCACCAAGTACCTGCCAGACCTGCAGCTGTAGGCCCTGCCCTGAAGTAGAAGCTAAGGAAACCCAGCATTCCATACAAGTCAGAGTCTGCGAATGACCAGCAACTGAAGAGGAGGCTGTGGCTGGTCCCGGTAGAGGGGCATCTTTCTGGTTTGACTGAAGGGCACGTTATCTTTCCTTGCAGAAATGGAAGGAGAGAAATGGCTGATTCTATGGAATTGGATTCTCCAGGGTTACAGAATATCAATACCTGAGAGAAACATTTCCAGGCCACTGGAACTAACACTTTGCTAAAAATAATCTGTGAATCTTTAATTCCATTTGCATATTTATTTGGTGTGATGGATGGTTGGTCGGCAGTCTCCCTGTTACCTTCTGAATAGAGCTCTATTTTTAGCCCGTTGGATCCAGTTAAGATACCACTGACCATCTCCTGGGGAAGTGCCTTGCTTTTGAAAAACCCCATTTCTGCCTTGGTGACTTTGATTAAAATTTTTACCCTACAGAGAAAGTTACACCAGACTATATAACTCTAACATTCAAGAAGCTGAGGCAGGAGGATGGCAAGTTGGAAACTCATCTGGGCTACATAACCAGACCCTGTCTGGAAAAAAAATTAAAGTTAGTCACATAATTTAGTTGATGCACTTGATGAAAATAGAATTCCTTATATTGTTGTTTTTTGAGACAGTGTCTGGATAGCCAAGTGATACCTCACACAGCAGAATTTCTAGGTTTCAAAAAAATATATACTTTAATGCACTGGTTCCCAACCTCTGGGTGGCAACCCTTTTGGAGGTTGCGTATCAGATATCCTTCATATCAAATATTTACATTTTGATCATAACAGAAGCAAAATTACAGTTACAAAGTAGGAACAAAATAATATTCTGGGGTGGGGGGTCACCACAACACGAGGGACTGTATTAAAAGTGGTGGCATTATGAAGGTTGATACTTCAAACCACTGCTTTGAAGGAAGATATGAGGAATCACAATTTTCTTCCCTTAAGTACTTTGATTTGGTAGGCAAAAACCATACCACCAACTAAAATAAACAACAAGAAGTGAGACCGTCTAAAGGGCTACACAGACCGGAATAGTTTCCACTTCAGATATCAGTAATTTAGACAAAGGACATAACAGCTAATCCTTACTCCCTCATAAGGGAACAGATAAAATGAGTTAAGTCCTCAGTCTCCATTCAAGCTGGTACCCTGCTCCTGATAATGCTAAGAAAATGTGCAGTCTGTGGTTTCTATGCAGGGTGGGTGTCAGCTAAACATCCATCTGCCTTCCCTTCCAGAAAGCTAATGCAATATTTTATTATGGTCTACAGAAGTATTAAATCCCCGATGTTTCCATATAAAGCTCCTTTCTTAGTACAGTCTTGTAGATGGAATTTCTGAGGCTCCCACTTTGAGGCTCAAGGTCTCCTCAGAAGCTGGACTAAAGGGACCCGGCAGTTCACCTGGCTATTGGGAGCTTCCTCACTTCAGTCACGGCTTTTAGATCTATCCAGTGCTCAGGGAAAGATGGGGAATCCTGGCCAGGGACACCCTTCCCTCTGCTGCTGAAGTCGCTACTGTGTGTCAGACCATCCTGAGTTTCTCCCTGCCTCTCACGGCTTCACAGCTCAGATCAAACAGAGAACCAAGGTGCTCTCGATTGTCTTTTGTTGAGTCATCCTCATAGTTCTTTCCCAGCACAAGGGCCCTCTTTACAAAGTTAATAGGTGACCCGAGCAGAAACTCCAACTCCAAGGGCCTGTTAAGCCGGAGGCAGAGCAATGAACTCCAGTTTCATCTCAGCCTCTCCACACTCCTTATAACGTGTATGGTTTAATCTCCACTCTGACCCCTTTTTATGTGAAAGAGAAACACTGAGATTCAATGCCAAGTAAAAGTGCGGCTCCAGGCCTCTTTGCTGACAGTCACAGGGAAAGCAGAAATCTAAGGACCAGGTATCCTGGGCTCAAGCAAGGCACCTCTCACATACCAACTGTGCAATCCTTTGGAATTTTCTCAATATTCTCCATAAGGAGAATTCTCCTTTCCCTTTGTCCCGAGAGTACTAAATTCTGAGAGCATGTTTAGTAGGTGTTCAGAGGCTTAGAAGTGCTTCTGTGTCAGAACGGATGTTATTTGGGACATAAAGCTCAAGACTGGGGCTGGAGAGATGGCTCAGTGGTTTAGAGCACTGGCTGCTCTTCCAGGGGCCCTAAGTTTGGTTTCTAGCACTTAAATCAGAGATTATAATCATGCATAACTCCAGTTCCAGGAGACCCAATACGCTCCTCTGGCCTCCAAGGGTACAAGGCATATATATAGTGTACATATGTACATACACAAGCAAAACACTTAAAGTAAAAATAAATAAATCTTAAATAAATAAAACCTGGGACTGGAATTCAAGATGCGCAGATGTAGTTTAGTCAGTAAGACCTTGGCCTTTGCTATCCCTCTTGTTAAAGGAGATGTCTCTATGACTTGACAATCCCCAGCATCTCCTACTGCTGTAAAAGGCTTTCTAACTTCCGGTCATATTGCTTTCCCTTTTCCTTTCTAGCCCTATCACGATAGGAACTGAACTTGTTCTCGACTTCGAAAGAAAAACTGAGGCATAAGGAAGACTGATAGCTTTTTGTTGTTTGTTTGTTTATTCATTAACCAAAAAAGTGCATCCATCACCAACTCAATTAGAATCTGGAAATTTCAATTTGTCTTCTTGTATCTTAATAAATGCTAGGCTTCCTCGCCTCTGATGGGTGGATGATAGAGCCCACATCTTCATTTCTCAGAACAGCTGCAGACCTCATTTGCACATCCGAATTGTTCCTTTAATAACATGTCACTGGGCTGTCCTGTGTCAATTCATCTAAATCTATGACCTTGAGTGTTCAGCCTTCTGAAACAATGACCTTCACATGTTCTCTGTACGCCCCAAGGGACTGTGGGAAGTATGCAGAGGATGAGAGACTTTGCAATCCAGGTCATTGATAATATGCTAGGGATAGGCATCCGAAAGGGGAAGACATCCCCTGTGCTTCTCCAGGGAGCAACACAGCATCTAATTCTTATTTTCAGGCCAGGACTCTGAGCTGAAAATCCCTCTGGGAAAGACTATAGTGAACAGCTCACAGCAGGGCAAATTAGGTTACCTGCTTCCCTCAGCAACGAGCCTAGCTTGTCCTGTCGTGCAGGAGCACAGGGGAGCTGGGTCAGGGCTCTGACTGTCTGAAGCACTGACAGACAGCCAGGAGTGTGGGATGACAGGGAAAAGGCGAGAGGGACTAAGAAAGAAGCAACAAGGGTGAGCAAGGGTGGGAGACAGAGGGCACGCAGTGGGACAGAGTGGCTGTGGGTCTCCAGGGACTGACAGCGGAGGAGCTGCCCTGCTCTGCCTCACAGAGAACTCTCTGACCCCCAAGCTTGCCCTGGAAGCTGAAGCGGTGACGTCCAAGACTCAGAGGGTTTGTGAATATCCTCGGCTACCGTAACGTAACCTCAAGGACTCCTCTGCTTTTCCACTTTCGATATTTACCCACCGCTGCAAAGTTCTCAGAGCAAAGGAGATTCTAATCTAAGCGTTACTAATATGGGTTGAGCTGGCTTCAGGGGGAAACGATGAATAACAAATTCTCCTCTGTCACTCCACAGAGCGGACTTCTCTGGGTGGAACTGCAAACATCACCATCTTTAGTAAATTATTAAAACATAATCTTAGACAATATTTCCTTTTATGGAATTTCTCTTCCAGAGCTTCAACATATATCAAAGTGCATAAAAAACAGGTTTCTGTGATGTTTGAAGTGCCAAATAAATTTAGAATTATGCTTTTATGACTATCTCAAAAATAAAGAAGTGATGTTCAAGAGTGTTTTTCCTAGGAACTTTTCTATTTTCTCTGATAAGTTTTAAGTTTTAATTTTGCCCTCTCTGTGCTCTGTCTGAAGGGCTTGAAGCCTGGTGCACAAGTGCTCTCTGCAATCCAATCATTTGAGAAGTGGAGGTGGGTCAGGAGCTCAAGGTTATCCTTAGCTACATAGCAAGTTCAGGGTTAGTTTGGGCTACATGAGAGCCTGTCTTTTCAAGTAATAATAGATAAACATATAGGAATAAATATCAAGCAAGACCCATTTTATTCTTTGATCTTCACACACTTCTCCTTTTTTTTTTTTTTAAACAAAACGGGCAGTTTTATATGAGGAAAAAAAAATCATGAATTGGTAAACAAGATCGTTACCCTGAGGACAGAGCTCTGCCCAGACGCAGTGAGGGCTGACAAACCCCGAGGGGATTTGCGGATGGAAAGCGGGCAGAGTGACTTGTGATGTTCTCTTGAACCCCTAGAGAGAAGGACTCTCCTTAGCTGCAATTATGTTGCCAATTGTGCTTGAACCCCCCCCCCCCCACTTAAGTATGAAAGGTATATTAAGATGTGAAAGAGGATAAATACTCTTTGTGGCATATTGCTCTATGCTGAAAAGGTTTATTCCTCCTCTTGTCTGATGTCAGGGGCTAGTGCTTGCCACCACTGCCTGACGTAGAAAACAGGAGAGTGGAAATCTACTGAGGAGAGAGCCTGGAGCTTTGTCTCGGCAGTCAAGCACCCCCTCTCCTTAGATTTAAGGGCTAGAGCCATTTAAAATGCATAGGAGGGGTTAACATGGTCCACCACCAATATAGAATTTTCACAAAATAATGCGGATTGGCAGAAACGAGTGACATCAAAAGAACCATTAAAGCAGAAATCTCCCCGATGCACAGACAACTTGGTGGTCCTTTGTGTTTGTGGGTTGACCTGCCAGTCACAGCTCACCACTCACCGCTCTAAATATGTTCACGGAATCTAGGAAGAGGCATTTGTCCCATTAACGAAGCGTCTTTAACATTAACAACAACCTAGCTCCACTAGTGTTCTCTATTTGCTCTTTGAATGGTGGTTCTGGTAGGGGTGCCCAGTCTTACGCTACCATATGACACTGTCATTTGCAAATGTGTAGAAGAGAAGTCACAGATATCCCGGGGACACATGCAGCTGGCCATGGCTGCATCTAAACATATATAAAGGCCTGGGGCCATGGGTAGGACTTCAAAGGAACTAACACTCGATCTGAGAAAAGAGGAGCCCCACCTCCCAGAGATGCAGTGCAGCCTTTTGGGACACGAAGTTCAGAGTAAAAAGTAAGTCTGTCCATGCATGACACCATGCAACAGAACAGAAAGAATCTAGGAAGGAGACAGACTTGTCAACCCCTGCCTCCCTTTAGCAAAAGGGGACACTGAATTTCTGGCTTTTAATACTTATCCAGGACATACAGTGGCCCACCAGACCAACTGCTCACTAATGCTCCAATGTGAATCTGAGGAGGAAAAATCATTGGAGCAGGTCCTTTGAGTTTACAGCGCACCTCGAAAAAGACAGGATGACACATATCTGTAACACTTGAGAGGCTGAAGCAGGAGGACTGCTGTGAGTTCCCGTCTATCAGGGGCTGTGTAGTATGCGGACAGTCCAGGACCCTGGCAAAACCAGAGAGAAGCTGGACATGGTAGCAAGGTCTTGTAGACCCAGAATTTGAGAGGTTGAGATAGGAAGATTGATGTGAATTTGAGGCCAGCCTAAGCTACGAAGTGAGGATCTATCTGAAAACGGACAAACAAAATCCCAACAGATTAACAAGCCCCGGGCAGAACTGACCCTGGCACCAGGCAGGGGATTCCACAGGCCTACCTTGAACTCTTTCTCTATGTTGGCCAGCTTGGCTAGCTCATTGCTGAGTTCCAGCGCTGTGAGTACAGGGTCCTCGCTGGACAGTGACAAGTATGCTGGGCTGGCCAGTCCCTTGTAGGCGTTGATCCTAGACCTCGAGTGGCTGAAGGCGTCAAGCCTTTGCTTCTCAGCGCAGTCGGCGCAGCGACAGAAGTAGTCGTGTGGCCTCTCGATGCGCGCACCCTTGAGGAGCAGCAGGTGCACCACCTCGTACTTGTGGCAGTGTGCAGCCAGGATGATGGGCGTGATGTCAGGCGAGAAGCGTGTGCCATCCTCGTCGTAAGCATAGAAGTCGTCATCGCGCAGTTCTTGCTCGCAAGGGCTGAGGGTCAGGCGCCGGCTGGCTGCAAAGCCTGGGTGCCCCAGGATGGCCTCCACGATGCGCACGTAGCCCTTGCTGATGGCTAGCAGCAGTGCATCACCGATCCGCGCCAGGTTCTCCTTCTTCAGCAGCAGCTCGGTCACCTCCAGATGCTCATTGCCTACGGCCAACTGCAGCGCATTCTGGCCCATGTAGTCCACGCAGTTGACGTTGAGCGTGCGAGACTCCTCCAGCATCTTGCGCACCACAGGGATGTTGCCGTACTCCGCAGCATCCAGGAAGCGCTCCTCCTCAGCTGTGAGGCTGGGCCCACGAGCACCGAACATGAAGGCCGGGCCACGCACAGCCTGGCGCCGGCCCTTGTCACGCATCCCCGCAGTGCGCCACCTGGATGGGCTGCCCTCCGACGACCTGATCAGTGGGGCGACAAAACAACGTGGGACTTTGAGGCCTGTAGTTTCCCCCCCAGCAGACCCAGCTGCAGACCTGAAGTTAGGTAAATTGCTAAGACCAATCACCACAACTATCCCTCATCTAGCATAGGCTGCCTGAGACTCAGGGAGGAGCCCACAGCCCTTCCCAAATCCAGATTCCGTTCATTCTGCCTTCACTTAGAAAAATAACGAACTAATTTTCATGCACCTATTCCTCTCTGGCAAAAACAAACAAACAAACAAACAAACCACTACCACCATCAAGGACACTCTCGGTACTCTGCTGCGTCAGCCTGGTCCTCCTGTATAGCATAGCGACAGAGCATTTGGCCAGACAAAGTGTCAGGACCTGGATTCAATCTCTACTACCACAGAAAGAAAAACAATCCTGAAAATAGCGTCTCGTGAACACTCAGCATCCACGCCCTAGGCTGGCGTCCTAAATAGAGGTTAATTTTTGTTAAGCATCAACATAGAATAAAAGTCACAAGTTATTGAACATTACGCCAAAATTACACAATAGCCCAGTATTTAGGCTGAGTACCACCCTGTAGGCCTTAGCTTTAAGTTTTTCTCTTAAGGGGACGCCTTTTCCTACCGAAGTTATTATTTATTTATTTTTTCAGGATTCATCTTTGCAATGACCCAGACAACATGCACCAAATATAAAAATCCACGCATTAATCTAGATTTACTTTATCGAGAACAACTCCCTTTATAACAAGGGTTATTTAATTACTAAAATTACACCTTTGCCTTTTGAACAAGCAGGAAAGGACTTGACCAACGGATTAAAGATCACTAGTGCTATTTTGTAGCCACAGGCATGGCTCCTGGAGCTAGAACAACTGTGGCCTGAAATCCTGCAACCAGCCGCACCAGCTGAAGCCAACTGCTGCAAAGTCATGTCAGAAACTGATGTGCGAAGCAACTTCAATCCGCATCTTAATTTTAGTAAGTCTGGGTAAATGAGAAGTTACAGCCCAGAAGGAGCTCAGCTTCTACTAATCTGAGCATACAGAAGGCCAAGACCAAAGTCTCTTGAAAAACAAAACAAACAAAAAACAAAACCACCACCACCCAAAAAAGACAAAAAAAGAAAAAAAAAGAAAAACCTTAAAAATAATAAATAATTCCAGGCTCCGTGGCATTGACCTCTCAGCTACGGGGAATTGTAAAGCAGGAGGACTTGGAAGCTCAAGTCCAGTCAGGGCAACTTTACCTCAAAACAAAAACTGAAATAAGGTCTGGAGATTTAGAGGTTTAAAGGGTTGTCCAGCAAAAATAGTAAATAAAGTGAAAAGTTACAGACTTTGTATGGAGTTTATAAATAAAAGCTTTTGCAAATATTCCGAGTCTTTGAAAAACATTGCAAAATAAATTGTATAATTTAAACATTGTGGTTATCTGTAACAGCTGAATGATTTATACGTCTTAGTGGCCAAATGTCATACAACTATTATACAAATCCGTATCTTTAACTTTACCCAGTTCCGAGATTTTTTTTTTCTGATTCAAATGCTCGATAACTTTATTTTTAAAAAATCTGTAGAACTTTTTTTTTTGAGCGTGAGCTATATCAAAAGGTACCAGTTAAGCTTTTTTCCACATTACTGACTTTTGAAGCAAATAAACCAAACTTAAAAGTGAATGGCCAGGAAATCGGTTGCTTTATATCTGTTTCAGAAGCATGCCCTGCCACTGAAAAATGTATCCACAGAGCCAGGATTTGAAAATTCACCAGAGAGGATACCAGCCTCCCTGGGGGCCTGGCTAAATGAGGGAGCTTCCCTGGCAGCAGAAGAGGGGGTGCTAGCACCCAGCTCATCTCAGCTCTGTAGGCTCCAGACCCAGAGAGCAACACAGGATCTCTGACCCCCCTACCCCACCCCCACCCCACCCCCACCCTACATCCCACCCCCAGGGCAGTGTCCCAGCTAAGAGCAGGTAATTGCTGCAAGAGGACCTGGATCCAGTGGAGAGGAAAACCAGAGATGCCTCCTAAAGGTGCTAATGTACCCCAGCACAGATCACACTTGTGGGACATCCCACTTCAACTGCCTGCCTGGCCTGTAAGGTCAACAATTGTACTTGAGAGAGAGAAAAAAAAGACAAGATATTCCCAGCTGCAGTTTCCCTGAAGCTCTGGGGCATGGGACTAAAGAAGAGGGGAGATCTCTGCCTCGCACTGGTATCTTAGTGTGCAGTTGGAAGAGCTGTACGCATAGTTTGGACTTTATAAATAGTTGTGCGTTATTGACAGTTACTTTAACATTCAGGTATCTTTGGCGTGTGGTATGTAGAGTGTGAAGGGAGACAAGGGAGGGACTCAAGGCTGGCAGGCAGTTTTCAGATGGGTAGAAAGCAGAAAGCAGCACTCATTCACCGAAAAGTACAGAAGAGAACTTCAAACTCCATAATAAGGACTTTAGGAAAATCTTATATTACTGAGGATGATATATTGGTATTAATGGTATTCATTTCACTGGTCCTGTTAATGTTCAGTTATAAGCTAGACTTTGAATGGCTAGAATTTCCACGTTGCTTAAAAGACCTTGTTTCTGCCATTGATAATTTGTTCATACTGTTTAGGCATGGTGAGAGAGATTGTTCATGATTGAGGTCATGAAATAGTCATTTGAGGATAACAGGAAATGACTATTTCATGAACTTTCTCTTGGTATTTCTTAGTGTTTTTATAGTTTTTGCTTTTTTTTTTTTTTAACAACTATGTCTTTCTCAATCATGAACAATCTCTCTCAATCTGTTCTAGACCTGACTAAGTAGTCCAGGTTGACCCCGAATCCACAGTTATCTACCTGCCTTAATCTCAGGTATACAGATATAAAGCAGCTGATTTCCCAGACATTCACTTTTAAGTACGGGAATTATGGGCATGAGCCACCATGCCTAATTACTATTTTAATTGTTTTATTGAAAGGTGTAGATGTGATGCTTAAGAACACAGATACCAGGGGAAGTGGTGGCACACGCCTTTAATCCCAGCACTTGGGAGGCAGAGGCAGGCAGATTTCTGAATTCAAGGCCAGCCTGGTTTACAGAGTGAGTTCCAGGACAGCCAGGGCTACAGAGAAACCCTGTCGTAAAAAAACAAAAACAAAAACAAAAACAACAACAACAACAAAAAAAAAGGAACACAGACACCACCATTCAGCTGCCGAGCATTTATTGCGTTCTGTTATTTGGTAAGAGCAGCTAAAATCTACTCATTTGTCAAGAATCTCATTCACCGTACAATTTGTATTACCTAGAGTCCTTGTGTTACAAATTGTATATCTTAGCATTTCAAAGTCTTTATTAATGTTTATTTTTCCAGAACCTTTATCTCCACAATGTATACTGAAGCTAAACTGCTCGATTTCAGCACTGTGGTGGTTTGAATGAGAACGGCCCCATATAGCATGGTTAGCAGAACTGTTTGGGAAAGACTAGGAGGCAACCTTGCTAGAGTATGTGTGGCCTTGCTGGAGGAGGATGCCATTTGACATCCTTGTCTTCGAGGTTTCAAAAGCCCACCCCACCCCCACCCACCCACCTGCTGCCTATGGATCAAGATGTTCTCCGCCACTGCTGCAGCCAAGTCTGCTTCCACGCTGCCACGCTCCCCACCATGATGGTGGTGGATTAACTCTCTGAAAGCAAGCCCCCAGTTAAACACTTTCTTTTATAAGAGTTGCCCTTGGTCATGGTGTCTCTTCCCAGCAGCAGAGTAGTGACTGGCATAACAGACTCAAGTGAGAGGCCGGGTCTCCCAATGAAAACAAACTCAAAGCAAACTGTTATTTATCTTATGTTGTCACTTGAGAATAAAAGAGATGAGGGAGTGCTACTCATGTCATATGACTCACAGGAGGAGCGTCCTCTAACTTTTTCTACAGAGCAGAAACGGGCAGAGAGGTCGACCCCAGTGGGTAAACAGGTCTCCAGTGTCGGATGCCCTTTGTGGGACCGTGAAAGGCAACCTGTGTTCTGCTTGAGCTAGGTTTAAACCCTAGTGACCCAGCAGGTCTTCCTGCAAGGGACAGCCATTTGCTGCACTCCCAGACACCAGGCTCCTGACAGGAGGCCTCAGCTCTCCATAATTCTGTGGCCATCTGTCAGCAGGGCAATGCCCCAAGCCCCTCCACAGAGGATGTAAGATCAAGTAGCTTCAAGACCGATTTCCATTATAATGAGGTACCTAAAGGCCTGAAGGGCTTAGCCAATAAAGATCTCCTTCCCAGACACTCCTCTCTGCAAAAGCTATTTAACCTCAGGCCTGCCCTGAGAAAGTGGGATAAGTGTTACACTCAACACAACTCTCCGCCTACAATAAACGCTTAAAAATGCAGTGCTGGAACAATGGAGCAGATCTTTAAAGAGTCTGAAGCAGACTGCCTCCCTGTGCTCCCAGCCACACCCATGCGTCCCGAGCCTCAGCATATATGTGCAGTCAAACTTCCCGTGCCTGCGGCCCGCGCCCTGGTCAGATGCGGGCCACCATTTTAACCTGCAGCCCTTGGCATTCCAGCTTTTGAAATAAGGAAGGAAGGTGCCAAACTCTGATACTGTTAACAGAATATATTTTTAGTATTTTTCCCCTGTCTTCTGACCCTCATCCAATGAGATTGTACACAGCCAGCACTCTGAAGGGACTCCATTCTCGCAAAAGCACACAGCAGTGCTGACTGGTCTGCAAGGCTGCGTTCAGACTCCTTCTCTAGTGCTGCAGTGGACAACCAGAGACTTTCACTACTATAGGTGGAACTCTACTTCCCAGTTTTGCCTCTGGGCCCATGGGAGGCCATGTGGGGGAAAACAGCTATCTATGTGCAAGTCAGGAGACTCCCCACAAGAAACTGACCTTGTCAGCAACCTGACCTCAGAATTCCAGGTTCTGTCAGTCTACAGGGTCTTATTGGCACAGCCAGAATTGAATAAGACATTTTGCATTTGTTTAAAGATTTTTTTTGAATGCTTCTTGGGCTCTTTGTATTTGTACAAACATTTAAGCGGATGAAATTTTCTTCTGGGAACTATTTTTATACAGCCATTGGGAACCTCTGCTCCACTCCACTCAGAGGCAAAAATACAAGCTATGCTCCTCAGCTGCCATAACTTTCCATGGAGTCATCTGACCTCTCTAAGAGTGGCTCTGCAGCCATGACTGAGATCTACCTGAAGTGCGTGATAAAATGCAGATTTCCAATCTTACTCCAGAGGGACAGATTCTACATCTCCCCCAGGGTGGGACCCTGCAATATGCATTTCAAATGAACACCATCGGAAGTTTCTGTGTATGCTAAAATACAGGAGCCTGCACCATAAACCAGCAGCACTACTCTGTATCAGTGCCCCTGAGTTGCTAGGTTTTTCGGCACTTGTCACACTGGCCCTGACAAAAGTAAAGTTGAAATGATGTGTTTGAGTGGCAGAGGCTAAGGAACGTACAACCCCACATTCATTCTGTTTCTTTTATTGTTGTTGTTACTATTTAAAATTGGATCTCCTTAAGGTTTCTGCCAGGGCAGTCTCCGACGTGCCCTTACCTCTGACCAGTTAATGGCACGTTTTCACTTTATCAAGAAGTGAAGCTTTTACACGGGTTACCGAATTAAGCAGCGGAAGCCACAGCCTGTTATAACATCCATTATGCCTTTTATGAGGATTCAAGTGCTAAGGCCAAGTGACTCTTGTGTAGCCAGAAGCTTCTTTATGCATGAACTTTGTCTTCTTATGCTCCACGTATTTTAAAGACTATTAAAGCTATTGAAATTTGGAAGCAGTATATTAGCAAACACCTCCTTGGTGCCATTACGGCACACATTCAAGAGGAGTGAGATCGTTTCTTACTTATCATTATCTGTGGGGCACATCCCGTGCCTGAGATGAGATGCTTGCTAAGTGTCTGTGCAACGGAGCTACCTGCTCCGCTGTTCCCATGTGACGTAAGGTTCTGTACAACCCTCCATCTTGTTTCTCTGGAATACCCAAATCAAACCAGAATTCCTAATGCATGTCTCAATGTACCAGTTAGTCTAGGAAACCCCAAGGTCACCGATAGCTCAAGATTTGATCCTGCCAGTCAAAAAGTCCTGACACTTCCCTCCAGGGATGTCCTCACACCTCAAGCGCAATCTGTCTCTCCATCCTTGGCCACACCACCCTCTGGGATTTATCAAATCACCATTGGGCTTTCACAGCAGCTTTGCAAGTGAAGAGGGGCAAAGCAGGTCAGATTGAGCGGCATGCTGGGTTTTCAAGGTACCATCAGACTTAATTCTCCCCAACAGTGTTATGAAGCAAACTTGTTTTCCCTGCCTCATAAATATGAAAGTTGACCTAAAAAAATCCCAAGGTCACACATCCAGCCAACTGCAGGTTTGGGAGCCAGTGAAGTCTATTTCCTTTGGCGTTTCCTGGAGTCCCCAATCCTCTTTACACCCATAGTCACTCCCAGAATGGCGCCCATCGAAGACAACTCCCCTATCAAGACACATTTTTACAGTCCCCTTCTCAGTTAATACTCCTGTAACTCACCTTCAGGAATGTCCACAGCTCGCCGTGCCCAGCCTAGCCAACCTTGCTTTCAAATCTCTCCTTCTCCATTCTGTTAACATGTACTCCCTCTTCTGCCTATACTACTAACGCTATTTTCTAAAGAGGTGTTGAGATACTTTTTTTTTTTTTAATTTTATGTTTCCAAATGCAGGGTTTTTGCCCTTGTTGAGTGAGTGTCTTTCCTGACTACAGGACAGTGAGCATACCACATAGAAAAAGATCAAGGGAACATGCTGGGCTTTACAAGAAAAACTAGAATTCAGGAGAAGAATTTAGGGAAAGAGGAGGTGTTCTTGCCTGAATCTTCTCAGTTCCCTTATCTATGCATTCTGCAGGACTCTCACCACAGAATGATCACACTTCTCCCATTGCCACAGCAGAGAGGATCAAAGAGACTGACAGGAATCACGGGTGACATGTGATTCAGGAGGGTCAGGATGGGTGGGGTGCCTACCAGATGCCATACAGAGGATGCTGCACAGGGCGGGCGGGGTTTCTCCCGCCACTCCTGACTCCCATGTGCTGTGCACTGTAAGATGAGAGCCAGGGGGCCGGCATCAAAGCCTGGATGATGTGTCAAGAGTGCTGGACCACTCCTGCCGAGACAGAGGATGCTGCAGACACCAGGGACATCACCTATGTTCCAACAGAGAGGGAGCACTTTCTCCTTACAAAGCAAATCAGCCAAGATTAAGTTCCTTCCACCGGTAAGAAGCACCCAAGTGAGTACTGAACATGGCCCAGGGAACAGAAAGAGTCAAAGGTTATCAACACTCACAGCAGCTTCTTGGCACTGGACATTAAAGCCCATCGCCACAGTAACAGCCAAACTAGCAAGAGAAGATGCTTCATTTATCAAAGTGGGGGTGTAGCTTACATCTATCTAAGGATATCTGGTGTGTGTGTGTGGGGGGGGGTCCCCAGAGACAGAAAAGTCTACCCCTGGTGTCCACACGAGAGCAGGGGAAGGGATGACTTCCTAGGAGTATTGAAAATCATCCAAAGAATGTTTTCACTATAGTATCAAACAGCTAAATGAGGCCAGCTTTCCAGAATCTTCCACGCTTGCTCACAGACAGGGTGCAGAAGGGTCATGTAGGTTTGAACCTCTCCTGAGACTGGGAGGAGACTTGGGGAGTAAAAGGACTTATGCCCTGGCTCAGATTACAGAAAGACACTGCCCTAGTTGGCCAAATTCCTGTGTGACATAGAGCAGATCTCTCCCTGTCAGCTCATGTAACTGCTTAATTGCTTAATTAACTTGATTGCTTAATTTATTGATTGCTTAATTCACTTGCTGAATAAATATCTGTTTAGTAAGCAATGAAAACAAAACAACCTTACAACTTATTTATATCGCATATGGGCTATAGGCTTATCTTGTCTATTGCATTCAGCTGGTTGAAGACACAAGGCAAAGCCCTGCTTATCAACACTGTTGAGTGACTTCTTGACTCTGCTATACCAGCTTCTGGAGTGTTCATCTGTTGTTGCTTCCATCCTTAAACATCTTAATTCTGTCATTCATCAATTTAGATCCTTCCTCCAGCCACGGTCCAGCTCACAGTGTATCTTAGGATAGAGGGTGGAGCCTCTGTGACCAGCAAGATTCTGCTCATTCTGAGAGGTGAGGTCTTTAACCCTTTCTGCAATTGCTCTTGACCACAGGAGCCTGAACCCCTGTCATATGCATAACTTCATAAACTGAGATGACTTTATTTTCCTCCCTAATTTCTACCTCTTGTATCACTGGCATGTGTGTCCACATGTTTGATAGAGATAACACTTATTTTCAACTTCTTATGTCATCTCTAAAGGCCTCGAATGGTCCAGTCAATATTCAACACTAGACAATATTCAACAATCAACACAAAAACGCACCATGAAGCAGCCACTATGCCATTTGTGGTACTGGAGACAGTGGTGTGGGAAGCTGCCGGCTCTGACAAAGGAACATCTGCAATGAAATGTCAAGGAACAGATGACCTGTAGTCCTCCTAGCAAGCAGTACCTGCCAATCAATTTAGCCACTGCTGGAATAGCTAACATGTTTTTTTTTTTCCCAGCATGCCTACATATACCTAGAAGACGAGAAGAAAGAGCTCAACTGTGCTACCCCAAACCTCTGTGATCATGGAGGGGAGGTTGAGCCTCTCCTAAGCATATCAGTACCAGTACATGTGAGTCTCTAGGAACCTACACACTTCATACATCACAGTCCATCATCACTGTAGCAACCAGACCAGCAAGAGAAGATTCTTCATGCAACAAAGAAAAGGGCGCCGTCTTCATCTACGGAGATTCCCACGCAGCGTTGGAGAGATAGCATGGCAGATCAAGGTGCTGACAAGTTGATACATTTGAGTCTCTAGACCCAAGTAGTGCAGGAAGAGAACTGGCTCTGCTGAGCTGTTTTCTAGCCTTCATGCCCCCCCCCCTGCCAAATACATAAACGTTACAAAAGCAGATCCCCATGCCACAAAATTAAGATGTAGCAATTTCCACACTTACCAGGCCTGAAAGATAGTTGGGTCTCTGCAGTGGTGGGTGGTCAAGTCTCTGCTGGTTTGAATTACATCATATGTTTTTGACACGGTCTTACTGTAACCCTGGCTAGTCTAGAGCTCACTGTATAGACCTGGCTAGCTTTGAAGTAACATAGATCCACCTGCCTTTAAATCCCAAGCACTGAGATTAAAGGGGCATATACCACCATACCTGGTCCAATTCAGAATTAGTAGTGTATGGTAAGCCTGTTAGGTGTATGTTAACTGCAAAGGACAAGAAGCTATTGGGTAGTGAAGGGGGAGGCTCAGGTCTTTTGCCTTCGCTATCCCTTCATCTTCTGAAAGCATGATGCTATTCATCCAGACTCTTAGCAGCTAAAACCAGACAATGCAAAGAGAAACTGAGTACTTTGCTGTTACCTCCAAAGCCCACAGGGAACAGGAGGGGATGCTCCAGCCATTTCCTGCCCGATTCTTGGAGATATTTCTCAAATATATATGCTCATGAAAGCATCAGGGAACACATTCCAGAATGTGCTTATTTGTTTTCTGGACCGCATCTGTGCCTAAGGCCGTTAAACCAACTTTTGTAATACGGTGTGTCTGCCCATTTTCACACCCATCTCAAGGATTCGGTAACTTCCCTCGGAACACAGACTGCCCATGTGCCCATGTACCTGGCTGTCACTTACCATGGAGGGCACCTGCTGAAATATGCGTGCTCACTTGGCACCAATACTAACTGCTACGTCTGAGGACTCAAGGAACAGAGAACTTGCACTCAGGTCAAAGAATGCCCTTGGTCACATACGACAGCATGTGCTGGTCATGGTAACGTTTCAATAAAAAGGATATAATGAACGCATTAATGAACATTAATAATCATTAAAGTCATATAAACAACCACTCTCTCAACCAACTTTTCAACTTCAGATTTCTGCTTAATTACATCTGATCCTTAGATACACATCCCAGCCCAGAAGTATTTGCAAGTTAGATGCCTTTTGATTTTGATCTTACATAAAAATATGTCTTACTAGGAAAATCGGAGGGCAAATGGGGGATATATCATAAAATTAAGAATTTCTCATGACTAATTAATAATATAGACTTCCTTATAAAATAAATTTATTTTCAGGATAGCATTTGAGACAGACTCAATATAAACAAAGGAAAAATTTTTATGAATTCTGTATAAATGGAGTAGAAATAGAGACAAAATGAACTCAAACAACAAAAATCTACTGACTAAAGAGAATCACTTATTTGGCTACTTAAATAATAATTGTCATCAATTAATTCTGCATGACTAGTCTCTTATTTTATGAGAAGGAGAGAGACCTGGAGTTCTCTCATAAATGTCCATGTCCAAAGCCTGAAGCCTGGCGTTCTCAGATGTCTGTTCCAGCCTACCTTACCAGTCTGAACCCCGTGCTTCATCAAAGAATTCAAATCTCCATCTTTATTTGATGCAATGCATTTAGAGATGCAAAATTGGAGTTAAAAAATCACTGAGGTCAAGGTATGTACATCTGTGGGCATTTAAAAATCATTAAAACCCTCTAATATCAAATATCCTTTATGCTTAATGTTTGAATGCAGAGGGTAGGAGAGGATTCTCTAGATATCTTGTTTGTTGGTTGTTTTGTTTTTGAGACATGGTATTTCCTATGTACCTCAGCTTCAAACTTATAGTGATTCTTCTACCTCAACCTCCTGAATGCTGAAATTACATGTATAAGTTACTATGCCAAGCTTAGTTTTCTCTTAATAGGAGAATTTCTAACTAGGTAACTGTAGTTAAACATCCCCAACCTAGATGCTAAATTAAAGGCAGAGTGCTCTAAGAGGTCTAATTATTCTCCTAACGATTCTGCTGCTTCCCTTTTGTACAAGCGCGAAGCCAGCCACCCCTAGCCCACCCCTCCGTGGATGGCCAGACTCCCTGGGGTTCACCTTGCACAGACACTAGTTGGACTCGCTCACTTAGAGTAACACTGTCTTATGTTAAGGACAACATGAGGCTGGCTGAGAAGCCAGAGATTTCTCCTCTGTGGAGATACCTGTGGAGATCTCACCCCCATGCAAGGTGATTATGCCCCTCAGAGAGCCAAGATGACCAGGGCTTCTTCCTGCCAAAGGTGCAGGAGTTCTGACGTCAGTCTTCCTCCCCCAACACATTTTCCATGGTGTTTTATTGTCTAAATGCTAACCAGGGTTGTGGTTAGTGGGAAAGATTAATGGCAACAAATAACTTTAATGATATGAGGAGAGAATGAAAGACTTGATGTCCCATCACAGGAATGAAAATCACTACCTCTGCCCTCAAAGGATGGGCAGAGTCGGACTGGGACCCACCACCTCTGTGGTGCTGCGGTAAGGGATGGCAGTCACTCTTGGCAGGGTCACTTTCATTTCGAGAGGCCCTCTTCATTCCTTTGCCCTGACTGTGGTCCTCTGATTACCTCATAAGCAAGCTTAAGTAGCTCTGCCATTGGCAGCTGAGTTGTGATGATGACTTAATTGGATCTCATAAATGAGTTAATACTAATTAATAGTTTCCTATATTGTCCTTCCCTGGAGTAAATTTATTTTAAAATGTCTTTGAGAGAGAGGAGATAAATGTGTTAACTAAAGGAGGCCACAGCACAGACAGCAGAGCCCTGGGAACCTATTTGAGATGACCTGGGACCGCTGTGACTTAGATATCTAGTTGCAGCTTCCATTTCTTAATTTGTGAAGGAAGGCGAGGGACACAGCTTCCATCTCAGATATGAGTCTCCTCTCTCTTCAGAATACTTTGTGTTGTGTAGTTCTGAGATGACTGGGGTGGGGACTTGGGGGGGGCGGGTCTTATACCACTGTGAAGATGATTCATTTACCTGCTTGCTTAAAATCAGTCAGGACCATAAACATTCTTCCTTCTTCCTTCTCAGTTCTATTTTAAATGATACTATCAGCATGCAAATAAACAACAACCACAGAGATGTTTGGTTTCAAGCAAAGGAATAAAGGACTTCCTTATCCCCCGTCTCTTCAAGATTTCTCGTGGTCAGGAGAATAAAAAATAGTAATGAAAAACCCATAAAAAGCAAGAGACATTTTTACCCCAAGCCAAGATATATGGAGATGCTAAGGAGAGAGGTCAGAGAATAGCTCATTACTTAGACGAAAAGCAGGTGTCCAGACAGAGCACGGCAGGGAGCAGGTTGGGTCTGCTCTGTCCTCTGTCAGAGAAGGTCTGGAAGTTAAGGAAACTAAAAAATCAGGCTGTATCTTAAAATGAGTGACTTGCTGAAGTCTAGATAAGGTATAGGCAGAAGTGCTCCCCTAGACCCTGAACCCCAGTACAATCAAATGACAACCCTTCCACTCTTTTGTAAAAGACAGAATATGGCCCCTCTGGAGACACAGAAACAGACAACTAGATGTGGGTATTCCAGAGCAGGCATCAACCATCAGGAATTCCACTTCTACAACACTAACAAGACTTTCATAATTTTCTAGTCCTGTCCCCTGACCCTAAGAAATATAATTTTTAAAAATACATCACCAAATAAGAAAAAAATATGCTACCAAATGGAACATGTCTAGAAAAAGAGAAAGAAAAAAATTAAAGGGGAACATGCTTTAAAAAAAGAGGCCATAGAAGTAAAAGTTATTTGTTTATTTGTTTGTTTGTTTATTTATTTATTTATTTGAAGTGGCCTTGGGGATGGAGCTTGGTGCAAATGCATGTCCTTAGCTATGCATGGGGCTCTCAGTTTATACCTCAGGCCCTGTGCATGGAATTTCTCATGAAGAATAATGTGAAAGATAAGTATGGGAAGGCAGAAGAGAAGAGATAGGCACACTAGATCGGTCTAGGAAATCTAATGTCAAATCATTGGGATTCTCAAAAGAATTAGAGAAGGAAGATGGAAAAGAGCGATTAATAAATGAGGCAAGAATGAAAAAAAATCATTTCAGGAAGTACTGCAAGAAAATATCCCAGAACAGAGGGACAGCAACTCCAGGTCAAGGGTGTCACCAGGTATTCTGTTCAGCAGTGAAACCAGCTCCCTCTCCCGCAATGTGCAGCCCCAGAAAGAACACATAAAGAGACCACTCTAAAAGCTTCCTAAGGATGGAAAAGCTTAAAGGCCCCATTTGAAGTCTGAATAATCTAGAAGGGTTGTTTTCCAGAACACATTATGTGCGGGAAGACTTAGCTAAAGAACTAAAGACCAAATGTGACAAATAGTTATTTCAAGAAAACAAAGTAATTCTAAAAGAAATGTAGCAGTATTAGACTATTTGTTAGCTAAAAGTAAAATAGTCCCATGGATAAATAATGAAGATCTTAAGATGTTGGCCAGAAATTGTAACAAATCATGTTGTAGACGATGAGGGGAGAATAAGAAGTATAAGTGAGCAAAAATTCTCAAGATTTCTGATGGTCCCTCAATGATATGTGTATCAAAGTGTCATCAGGTGGTGGAGCTGAAAGTGGGGTGGAAAAACAGTAGACAGGAGAAGACGAGGGCTGGCAGAATAGTGTTCTAACATACAAAGCTATGTTTGTGTGCTGCTTTGACACTGTATAAAAATAATCTGAAACAAACTACCAAAATGACAGCTCTGTATCCCACTTGATGAAATTGTGCCCCTGGGGCATGAATCTGATGATATAATGAAAAGTGTCAAATCACTAAGGGTCTCAAGTTCTGTGCCACTCTGTGCTTTACTTGAAAACTAAACAAGGAATTTTCCTTGCAAGAAAAATCTGCCTTTTCCTTTATAACACCAGGCTAGATTCAACAGTCACTTGAGAACTGAGTTCTCCTCCAGTGGTGGAAAGGAGGTGTTACTTACAATCTGATATCTAAACCTATCCATATGATGGGTCCTTATTCCATAGACAAACCAACCCCTAGAAACCTACATCCAACTAGACAGCTTTGGATCTGAAACACTGTGTCCTCAGACCACCCTTTGAGACAGCTGAGCGTTGATAGCAGACTGTGTCTTGCTTAGTAACTTTTGGAAATTTTGTTGCTGTGTGTACATATTTCCTCATTTGTCAATGACAGTGACAAGCCCTGTTCTATGGAGATGTGATTCAACTAGGGTACACATAAACAGATACTGCTGTTTTCATTATAACTAATGTTTGGCACGGAGCTCTCTTTTCTAGAAGTCTGCCTCTGTTAAACCAAGCATTCTGAGAATTACAACCACACTTCCAGTACTCGTTCACATGTACTAGGACTGACTTGCCTTTACAGTAGATGCACAAATGTTGGTTGTCTCAAGTTTGTGCCACAATTCTATTTTCCATTTTCCTGAAATTTTCTAGACAGCCCAGAGTTAGCACCACCCTGCCCTCTCTCCTCTCCCCGCCCCTTTCCATCAAAACACTTTCCCCTCAAGGATCCCTCTGTCTCTCTTGAATGGCCCTTTGGACAATCTAACATAAGCCTACAACACCTCAACAAGTCCACCAGACAGCAAAGTCTCACCTTCTCCCGAGTTCCAGCCTGGAATTTCCATCTCTTTGTGGACACCATAATGAGAATCACCTCACTACCCTTTTCCTCCCAACAATGGCCTCAATAGTCCTGGCTAGAATACCCCGACTCACCCTAATCCAGCTTCTTTTTAAAAACCATTCATGCAAAGTACACTAAAAACAAAGCAACCAACCAAACAACCAAACAAATCCAATCCCGTAGATTTCATCAGCATGTTGTCTCTCCCGTTCTCCTTCTATCTCAAGCTCAGCCCTGACAGCGACAGCAGCCTCCTAATGGGTTCCTTCCTATTCTGTCAACTCCAGGGCCCGCTACACAGAGTGACTTTGAACACATCACTTTTAAACAACCAAAGGCTGCCATTTCTTGACACATAAAACCTTCCACACTGATGTCCAGAATCAAAATCTCTCCAAGCCCTACCACTTTCCTTCTCACATCCTAGCTCCAACCAGACTCAGCTGACATGTTTCTGAAACATACCTGGCATTTTGAGGGACAGAGCTTGAAATAATTACCCACTTTGTGTCATCCTAAGAATCCTTCCAGCCCATGTTAATTTCTTTAATTTCTTCACAAGTAACCTTGTCTCCTGTTGTCCCTGGCTCTCCACAGCTCTATTTTCATACTGTGTTTTGAGTAATACTCATTTTCCTCAGATTGATAACACAATTGTCCAGGTCCAGCATCTTTGTCACTCTCCCTCACAGAGGAAGGCTTTGTCCTCACCTTTGTGCATTGTTGTAGCATGCCTGCACTTGGCCCAAGACTCCTCGAGAATTGTCTTTGAGCTGGAACTCATGCGAACGCACTTCTAGACCTTTCCATATTTATCAGAGACACTTAATAACTGAAAACTTCCTGAATGAGGTTCTCTCTGATGTTGCTATTTGGTCCTAGTCTGCAAACAATAGAGACAGAACTGCTCTGTTTGAGTCAATGGTTGAGTCAAGAGTCCTGTGGCAGGATGTCAGCATTTCACAAGTGACTTGACAGAGGGCATTCTTCCCTCTTGAGCCCATTCAGATTCCCAAGTGAAAGTCTGGAGCATGAACCAAACAAATAAGCAACAGAATGTGTGTGTGTGTGTGTGTGTGTGTGTGTTGGTGTGCACACTCATGTGTGATTCTGTTACTAAACTAGAAGAGGGATCAGGAGTGGAGAGGAAGGAATCTTCATGGAAGAGGGAACTATAGTAATGAAATACATCCAATATGTAGAGGGGGAAACTAGGAGAAGGAAGAGAAGCAGAGGAAGAATAAAGACACAGGAGAGAGCAGTGGGGGAGGAGAGGATGGTCACGCAGGTATGATACTATGAGGAAACACAGTACTCATAAGCTAACCTACAACATTAACAACAGGACTTTGAAAGAAAGTGGGTCCTATTCTTAGATTCTACTGAGTATTAAGCTCAGCTGTACCACTGCGGTTACAGATTGTGACCCTGGGGTTGGCTCTGCAAAGTTGTTGCCCGGCTATGCCACTCGGACTCCAAGGCTGTCCTGCTCACCTTTAAACAGTGATGCAGAGACATCGTGGCTTTACCCTACTCAGCATAATAAGAGGAACGGAACTATGCTCTGCTGCAGGTAGCAAACCAGCCTCTGATGTCACCAAGAGTCAAATAAATGGGAAGAAGTGACCAGTCCTCTCGACCTTAAAAAATAAGGAACACACAGTTGTTGCCTGGCGTAAAGTCAGCAGAGGTGGGCTAGCAGTGAGGTCAGCACTCAGGAGGTGAGCTTCCGGTAGAGCCCATTGCTGGGCTTTGTGTAAATGACTTCACACTTCAGAAGGGAGAGACATAATTTGGAATCCACCCTACTTCCACAAATAATTAAGTTCCCTATGTACCAGTTATTTAAGATAATAGGAGAATTTCATAAAAATCAAGAAACTATACAGGTCCATAAAACCCATAAGCTGTTGTTTTATGTAAACAAAGAAAAAGTGGATAATCTTTTGAAACTTTAGAGGGTGGAAGTGAGCCCACAGCGATGTAATCCCAAAGGATGAGCCTTCTCTCCATTCCCTGAGCCATTTTCGTGTCCATTCACAGTCCCCCACTTCCTCCTTCCTCCCGGATGCGTAGCTGATTTTAAAGCAAGACCCTTCCTGAATGATTGCTGTGTATGTTCCCTGCCAGCCTGTTAAGTCCAGCCTGGCCTGGCCTGAGTTCACCAGTCCATCCTCCCCAAGCCACGGACCCGGCAGAAGACAGACTTTGGGCAGCAGGCGGCGCTGCAGAGCCTGTCCCCGACAGGAAAGCCACCTGCCCACTGGCCAAGAAGCCAGGGTCCCCACATCCGAGCCCCTTCCTCACAGGACACACTTTTCCCACACGTGCATCACATCGCATCGCATCGCCGAGGAAAATAGAGAGAGCAGCGCCCGCCCTCTGCATCTTTGCCTCTGGAAGCTGGCCGGGTGCTGTGTTGTTCGAACGAACAGGTTCTTTTCTCAATCATTTGGTTGCAAACTGCTACGTTTGCAGAGAGGAAAAGAGAAACAAACAGAGATGTGGAGATGGAAAAAAGTCAGAACTGGAGGGAAGGGGGCAGCGTCACCGGCCCTGAGCCTTCTGGGACCCATCGTCCAAGTTGGCCCTAAGCGATTGACTGTCAGGGACGCTGCCCTCGGGTTTGGGTGTGAGCGCGCACACCATAAGGGAAGCTTTCGTCCCACTCAGTGCACCCCGCACCGCACTGTGCCCCGCCGAACCCCGCTCCCTGTCCTCCACCCTGGCGAGCTGGAGAGGCATAGGGGGACCAGCCGCAGGGCAGCTGCGGGTCCTGTGCACACAGTACGGTCTAAGACCCGCGGGTAGCTCCGAGTTCGAGTCCCAAATCCTAGCCGGGGTGGCCTCGCTCCCTCTCTCCCCGAGCCCCGCCGTCGGTGATGGTGCCTGGGCAGTGCGTGAACCTTGAGCCCGGCTAGGGCCGGCTCAGCAGGACCAGGGTGCGGAGCCCGAATCCTCCTGGGAAGAGCAGCCGCTCCGCGCTTAACTGTTCCCGCTCCCGGTCCCGGTCCCACCCGCCCGCTCGGCCGCACTCCGGTACTCACGCGTCGGGCCCCGGGGACGGCGGCGCGCGCGGGCAGGGCGGCTCCAGCCCGCCGTTGACGCCCCTCCAGCCCCGGCGGCGGCGCTGCGGCTCGGCTCCCTCGGCCTCGCCATCCTCCTCCTCCTCAGGCGCGGGCAAGGTCACCCTCGCGGGCTCCCGGCACTTCTTGACCTTGGTGGACATAGCAGCCGAGCTCCTTTCCGCCCGCAGTCAGCAGCCCAGGCACCCCGATCAAGCACCGGGGCCGCGGCGCCGGGGATGCCCGGCCCGAGCGCGCGACCTGCAGCGGAGCTTGGGGTCCGCGGCCGCGTAGCCGGCTGTGCGCGGTCTGCCTGCCCGACAGCATCGCGGCGAGACGGCGCGGTTTCCCTGCGAGGAGAGGGAGGAGGGGGGGGACGGAGGAGGGATGGGAGGAGGGGAGACCAGTCCCTCGCAGACAGCGCTGCGCAGGAATCAGACAAACCAGCAGGTGGGGAGCTGAGAAACAGCAGAAACTTCTCTCCACCCTCCTTTTTTTTTTTTTTTACCAGAGACCCAGAACCCTCTTGCATCTGTACACACAAGTGTCCTGGGGAAAGAAAAGGAATACTCGACTTGTTAGTTTTGTTTTTTGTTTGTTTGTTTGTTTTTTTTTGTTTTGTTTTTTTTTTTTAATGCACGCTCAGCTATCTAGATTTTCAAAGCAAAGCATCGTTAGTTCCCCGTTGTCAGGCTTAGCAGAATCCACAGGGGTTTAAGGGCGGTTCCTGGGTCCCTGTGCCTCACAGCGCACTCTGTGCCTAAACATGTGGGATGCTAACTCTGTACTTTTCAAGAAGCAGTTTTCAAGGGAGAAAATTGTTCTGTTCGGTATTTTGTTTGTTTGTTTTTTGAGACAAGGTCTCGTTCTGTGGCTCTGGATGGCATTGGATGTTAGCATCTGGCACAGGCCAGTCCACACCTCACAGCAACCCTTTGGTTTCAGCCTCAGTAAATTACAGCAGCAGGTGTACATGATATGTGCTGGGGTGTGAGAGACCCGAAGTCAAATTCTAGTATTCTTCCTTAGGGCCATTTTCACCTTGTATGAGAATCTTTCGCTGGGACCATGGGCTCCTGGATTGGTTGTGGGCCAGCAAGCCATGAATCTATCTATCTCTACCTCTCCACCACAGCAGGCTTTAAAGGGGGGGGGGTGCAGGGAATGGAACATGTACCCCACCCCCCAATTATTTTTAAAACTTTAAGGCATGCACTTTGAAATTCAAGGCTGCTCAAATTTTGGGGATGAAGAGATAGAGAGTATGGTCAATGAGAATTTTAGGGGCCAGAAAATCTAGGTGTTGTTATTTTAATCATATCTGTTTATGCAGGATGCTGGGAAAGGAACCCAGAGCCACAGGCCTGTGAGCCTCTATCTCTGAGTTATTCACCAGCACGCGTGCCTAGATAAACTCCCTCCCCCTGTAAGCAGGTACTGGGGCAGCTCCCCTCAGACCCAAAGAGTATTCAAGACTTGCTGTTACTTCAGTCAGGCGATGCCTTCTACAATGCTTCCCGGAAGAATCACAGAAATGCCAGCTGAGCCATGGTCAGACAAGCGAAGTTTGTTCACGTCTGACATTTGGTGGCTACTGTGCTTCGTGGAGGAGAAACGGTTCTTTCCAAACTCAAGACACAAAAAGTACAGAACTGTGGATCCCTTTCACTTCGCTCTTCAAACACAAAAGTACTGTGGAGCCCTTGCAGTAAGCAAGCAAACGCTCGAGGAAGCAGTGGCGTTTAGTTTGACCCCTGCTTCAGGAAGATGGGAATGTTTGGAAATCCCTTCATGTGTCACTTCATACGGAAGAGTTAGTTCCCACAGCTGGGTTACCAGGCCCCCCTTTGATCCCATCTTTGAAAGACTTCAGACCTCCCTGTGCACTTCAATCGCTCTGCCTCCAGCCAGGCCCTGTGGTCCTCCCGGCTTCCGTAGCAGACCTCTCCCCTAAGGTGGACATTTTGTTCAAAGCGAGTCAGATCACGACTTTTCTCTATTAAAACAAACAAACAAGCAAACAAAAACCACTGGTAACTCCTGCTTTCATTTTAAAAATCCAAATCTGGCATGTAGGGTTTTATTGCTGTGAACAGACTCTGTGACCGAGGCAGCTCTAATAAGGACAACATTTAGTTGGGGCTGGCTTACAGGTTCAGAGGTTCAGTCCATTATCACCAAGGCAGGAACATGGTAACATCCAGGCAGGCATGGTGCAGGCAGAGCTGAGAGTTCTGCATCTTCATCTGAAGGCTGCTAGCAGAATACTGGCTTCCTGGCACCTAGGATGAGGTTCTTAAAGCCCACACCCACAGCAACACACCTACTCCAACAGGGCCACATCTACTCCATACAAACCATCACATTATGCAAATCTTCTGTGACCTGACCCTAATTCTTCAGCCTCCCCTCTTGCTCTGCATAACAGACACATCTGTATGTAACTCCTGTCCTGCACCCAACATCAAGGTCACGTTCCCGTTTCCCTGTCTCTGTGTCATTTACCTACATTGAAGTTGTCTTACTATTTACCCACCTTCTATTCTCCCATAAAGAGCTGGAGAGAGGTGGCCTCTGGTCTGACAGTCTCTGATATCCATCTGGAGTCCCCAGAGATCCAAGAGATCCTGAGTGTCTCTTGTGTATGAGATCTGATCACTTGAGGTTAACTCCTTATATGCTGGTCTCCTGTTTAAACTTCGAATTCCTTTTGTTTTTGCTATTTGAAAACCCATCTTCTGTCTTTGCCATTTAACTGGGCCCATTGTGCACAGGATGAAGACAACGTGCCGAATGAGTTGACAAGTTCACAGGTCCCTAAAATTTACACATCAAGTTCATGACCTGGCCTTCTAAGGCTCTGGGGTTGCAGGAGCCCCAAGCATTTGTTTACAAAGTCTACCATAGCAACATTTCAAAGATGGAGTTGCTTAAACAACCAAAATGTATTGTCCTACATCCCAGGGCCTGGAAGTCTGAGTTCTAAGTGTGAGCAGACTTATCATATTCTGTATTCTCTCTTCTTGGCTTGGGGGAGGGGGGTTAGGAGGTCTTTGCCCTGTGTCCTCACTTGTCCTTCCCTCTGGCCTATCTACTGTTCTCCTCTTCTTATAGAGACTTCATTCATATTAGATTAGGGATCAAAATAAATGCCACCACATTTTAGCTTCTTTCTGTCTTTGAAAAAAACATCTCTAACTATCGTCATCTTCTGAGATCCTGGGGATAAGGGCGTGAACATGTGAGTTTGGGGCACAGACACAGTTTAGCCTGTGATATACGCTGGCTCATATGGACCTATTCCAGCAGAGGCTAACAATCCTGTTTTTGACACAGGGCCTCGTGTAGCCCAGCCTGGCCTCCAACTTGATAATGATTTTCTGATTCTCCTACTTGAACCTCTCGAGTACTGTGATTGAGTGAAGGAGTGCCACCACAGCTGGATTAGGACCACAGCTGGATTAGGATGTCACTGGAACCCAAGCCATGACTTGCTGCATGTTACGCAAGGATAGACTAACAGAGCTTCATCCTCAGTCAGCCTGACATTTTTTTTTTTTTTTATTCTTAAGAGCTGTGGCCTTAAGCTTAAAGAAAACTCAAGGAGAGGAGAAATCAAAGAAAACAGTTCCTAGAAAAGAGGAAATGAGGTTCTTTCTTGGCACAAGCCAGCTTTGCCCTGTTCCATTTATCTGCAGAAGAGGGTCTTCTCACTGCATCATGAGTGCTGTCGGCTGCCCAGGGATTCAGTAAAGCACATATTTGCCACAGGTGCATCGAAAACCTGTTCCTTCTTTGAGGAACCAAAAATCAATATTTCAAAACTGCAGAGTTTTCAAGTACAGACTTAGCCACTTAGGAATGAGTGAAACATAACTTTAATTTCAATTTCAAATAAAATAGTGATTAAAAAGAACGGCAGCAGATGACAGGTCCCAAGTTTATGCTGTGATTTCTAATAACATTTTATACTTCTCCCCAGTCCCTTTATGAGAAGAGCAAACAGATTTATTAAGGAAAAGGGTAAAAGAATTACCCAGTTGAAAGGACTCTAGTGGCAGTATATCCTATACTTTTCTTAAGATCTGTGCTACAGCAGGAAAGCGGGCAAATTTCACAATCACATGAGAACAAAGACCTGCAGGCAACTAATGATGGCTGGGAGAGAGTGAGCCTCTCTCAGGGATGAGCTCCCTTACTGACGGATACTGAAAGTGTCAGCCCTGAACCCATGTGCACACAAATTATGGAAATTGACTCGTGGGTAGCATTTATATATTTATGCATATATAAGCTGTACGTACATATAAATAAGTATATATAAAATGTAACTATGTATTTAAATAACAATAATAATCAAAAGAGCAGAGTGTCAGTTGGAGAGTGGAGTGACAAAGGAACTGAGGGAGGGAGGGAGAGTGTGAGGCGATTCTATCTTAGTTAAAATGTATATATATTTTTAAATCTCCGTGGAAGTCTTCTATTCCTTATCCCCAGCCCAACTCTTTCTCTGCATGGTTGTTTATGAGACATCCGAGCACAGACACACTAAGGGTTACCTCGTGGCACCACAGCATGAAGGCTAGATCTGGCATTTTCACCAAGGACGGAGGACTGGAGTCAGGAATAAGGTTTCAAACGACATGTCTTTCTACATTCATATGAATAGAAGTCTCACTAATTGACCTTTCTTTCTTTCTTTCCTTCCTTCTTTCTTTCTTCCTCTTTTTTCTTTCCTTCTTTCCTTCTTTCTTTCTTCCTCTCTTCCTTTCTTTCTTTCTTCCTTCCTCTTTTTTCTTTCTTTTTCCTTTTCTTTCTTTCCTTCTTTCCTTCCTTCTTTCTTTCTTTCTTTCTTCCTCTTTTTTCTTTCTTTTTCCTTTTCCTTCTTTCTTTCTTCCTTTGCTTCCTTCCTTCCTTCCTTCTTTCTTTCTTTCTTTCTTTCTTTCTTTCTTTCTTTCTTTCTTTCTTTCTTTCTTTCTTCCTTCCTTCCTTCCTTCCTTCCTCTTTTTTTCTTTCTTTTTCCTTTTCCTTCTTTCCATCTTTCCTTCTTTCCTTCTTTCTTTCTTTCTTTCTTTCTTTCTTTCTTTCTTTCTTTCTTTCTTTCTTCCTTTCTTTCTTTTCTTTTCTTTTAGGTAACTTCACATCACTAGGTTTGTTTTAAAGGCATTTTGTTTTTTATTTTTTTATTTCAATTCATTTTTATGTGTATGGATGTTTTATGCCACCTGCTAATCAGGCTAAGGCTCTGCCCTGACTGTTCCAACTTCTTCAGAGTCTGTTTTGTTTTGTTTTTGTTTTTGTTTTCTTTCAAAGTGAGGAGTCAGGACCAGAAGGAGGGGCCATATAGTCTTTGGATTCTTTACTGAGAATTTAGATCAGACTCCCTTCCTTACCCAGCCCCCGGGAAGGCACCAGCTAGGTCTGGGGACAGCAATGTCAGTAGCATCCACCTGCTCTGGGCAAAGCTCAGCACCCTCACACTGGGTTCCTCAACAGCCAGGAGATGGCACACCATGTCTCAGGCGGCCTTCGCTGAGGTGAAAGCTTGCAGCCCTGGTCTGGTCAGTAGTCTCACCTGCTTGTCGATGAGCAGCAGGCCTGCAGCCCCATCTGGTCTAGGGAGCTTGCGCATGGCCCACTGCAACTGCTGTCCGCTGGGCCTCAGAGCCCAGATCAGCAGCACCACTCCCAGGCCGGGCTGCTGTGCACCCAGCTCCTCCCTTCTTGGTCATAGCACCTAGTCACTGCATCCACTTAGGAGCAGCTCAGAATGACAGCGACACAGCAACAGGACCGAGACCCAGGGAGCCCCTTTCCCTAGCCCCCTCCCTGTCAGCACACACACAGAGCAGTCCAGCCCGCCACCCTCCAGGCCTCTACACTAGTTTTTAAAGCAGGACAAACTACTAAACTAGGAAATGCTGCACGTTAGAATAATTAGCCCCTAACCCAGTACCTCTGAACTTACTACATACTAATTGTACTGGACAATTTTATGTCAACTTGACACAAGCTAAAGTCATCTGAGAGGATGGGACCTCAATTCAGAAAATGCTACATAAGATCAGGCTGCCCACAAGCCTGTAGGGCATTTTCTTGGTTGGTAATTGATGAGGGAGGATTTAGCCCGTTGTGGGTGATGCTGTCCCTGGGCTGGGGGTCCTGGGTTCTGTGTGAAAGCAGGCTGAGCAAGCCATGAGGAGCAAGCCAGTAAGCAGCACTCCTCCATGGCCTCTGTATCCGCTCCTGCCTCCAGGTTCCTGCCCTGCTTGATTTCCGGTCCTGACTTCCTTTAGTGATGAGCAGTGATGTAGAAACAGAAGCCAACAAACCCTTTCCCTGTTTGCTTTTCGGTCATGGTGCTTCAACGTAGCAATAGCAACCCTAACTAAGACACTAGTTAATGTCGTCCTGCTCTTTAGGCAGAATTTACAGTGCCTGGTAAAAATGCATGTCACTAAGACTTATGGCTCTTAGGAGTCAATCAGGTGCTAGCCAGTTGCAAACATAAAATGTCTTTCAAAATTTTTTTCATGAGTCAGAAGTCTGGAACTTAAAATTCACTTCATTATAGAAGTTAAGTCATGAATGATGGCTAGACTTCCAGAACACTCAGCTTACTTTTTCCAGTAACTGCCTGATGGAACTGTAGATGAGCATATAAAACAGGCCAGAGGTTTGCAATCAAATCACACCTCCACTATTTCCAGGCTCAAGCCCACTCCTGAACCTCTGGGAGCCTCTGTCCCAGGAGTGGTTCTCGACGTAGGCACAGTGAGAGCATTGTATTGACTGTACCTCCAATTCTGCCTGGCACACAGTAGGCGCTATGTAAACTTTTAGCTAATATCCACCCACTATTGCTGCAACAGAGTCTCAAAGTCTGCGTTCTAAAGCCAGGACTCACCCTGTGAAGTTTAAACGCTACACTGTAGCTTGTTTTAGAGTTGTGTTTGTGAACAGTATTTCCTGTAGCTCAGGCTAGCTTCACACTGACTGTTTAATCAAGGATGCTGTTGAACACCTGACTCTTCTGCCGGCGCTTCTTAAACAATAGATTGTGTGTGCTATCATGTATGGCTTAAAAACAACAACAAAAACCAGGCTGTGTGTGGCCGTGCCTGTGCCTGCGTTTTATCTGAGAATTTGGGAGACAGAGGCAGGTGGATCTTTGTGAGTTTGAGGCCAGCTTAGTAGACATAGGAAGTTCCATGCGGGCCATGTAGTAAAATATTGCTTCAAAAAACAGACATCACCCTTCCGAAATATCCCTGATGAGGGGAAGGCAGCACGGTGCCAGCCACAGGTGGTGTCTGAAAATGGCGCAGACTCTTCTCCTGGGTGTGTCTCCGTCTCCCGTAACCACTTTCCCTGGCGCCATATTACTTGAATCCTTCCACAGAGCTGTGTCTCAGGCCGACTCTGTCCCACGGAAGCTTCATGCTTCACAGTGGCCTCTGCAGCTCCATTAGTGCAGGCCACTCTTAGCGGTTAAAGGGAAGGCATCTTCCACAGATGCTCACTCACACATGCACGTGCCTGAAGGCTTTACATTTTTTCCTCCATAGGATAGAAATCCTAGCTATGTGATAAAGGGAGCACGGGGTCGTCCACTTTATGTGCAGAGCTCCTCCATCCTCGTCTGCCCTGGCTGATGCTGTGACAATTGTTTCCTTCATCCCTGGCCTGGGAGCTTTGATCCGTGTGCCACCATCTGAGAAACTGTGAGCATTTCCCTCATTAGCTTACACACAAGGGGGAATCCAGGCACTTCATAGCTTTAAAGGATTATTGGATTTTATAGTTAAAAAAAAATCATTGCTTTCCACAGAGTGCAATGTGCAAGAATAAGTGGGGTTGATAGAGGGCTTTGCCGTAACTTTTCCACACGGCTAGGCCCATCATTAATCCATTTCTCCACACCCAAGGGCTCTTCCACATACTTAGTAATACATTCTTTAAAATGTGAAACCAGTGTTCAAAAGAACCATTGCTTCCCCCTGGTCAGATAGACCTGATGGGTATCACAGTGTTTTACTGATGATCTGCAGCACTCCGACTGGAAAGCCCCTCACTAAGCCAGGCGTGCTAAAGCTATTGTGCTTGGAGATGTGAGGAAAAGCGGGCAAAGCCCTGGCATTCAATCCTTGACCTCACTCAGTGTGAACGTTCAGAAAGCAAATCATGCCAGCCTTTATTTTTGGAGAGGTTAAAAACAACTCTACTTTATCCTAATCCCTGCGATCTTTGCCGACCTTCTCCCAAAAGCTATTTGTAGATACGCTCCTCAAAGTTATATTTGTCCTTCCTTGAGGGCGAGGGAGCCTTCCAGTCTCTTACACACGAGGAACTGGCAGAGGCTGATCCTGTAAGTCACCTGTTGGGGGGAGAGGCTGGGAAGACAGATGGGCTCGGTCTTCTCAGTCCGATGACATTCGTCATTCAGCTTATTCAAGTCCAATTCTCCTCACAGCAGAAATTCCTCTTAAAGATCCACGTGCAATCTGCTTTTCTTACCCATGTAACCTCTTTGTGCTGCAATCATTCTGTTTCACAGATGTCTTTATAATCCCAGACAGCCCAACCATGGTCTTAGCCCTAGATTACTCCATGATAGGACCTGGTGGCACTGCTGTCTCTATGTGGCCAGGTAAGTGATCAAACCTTTAGTTACCATCCTGTGCTTAAAAGAATGAGTAGCCACTCGCTGCAGGCACCAGTCTGAGCAGTGCAGATTTGGGAGGTGGGGTGGAGCTCACCGCATTTAGGATATACAAGAACAGTGTTTCCTTCCTACTATCTCTGATCCCCTTTTATCCTGTATCTCTTAACTTGAGGGCAAAGTAACGCAAAAGGACAAACAGGACAGAACAACAACAAAACCCCCAACATTTCCTCTGAATTTACTTCTCCCTGTATTTACATGTAATAAATTATCTTAAAGATATATGAGACACCCACACAGGATCTTAGTGGTTCCGTTAATGCCAATTTTGTTTAAAAATTAAAGTCCCGGGGGCTGGAGAGATGATTAAGAGGTTAGGAGCACATGCCTCTTGAAGAAGACCTGAATTTGCTTCCTAATGTTTTGTTGGGCAGCTCATAACCATCCAGACCCAAGATATCTGACATCCTCTTCTGACATCCAAGGGCCCTCACACATGTGCCACACCCCCGTGTCACATGTGCCACACTCCCATGTAATTAAAAAGAAAATAAATTTTCTTAAAGTCACACATTCACACAATGTCAAAGATGTAACTCAATTGTTAGTACTTTTACTATAAAATTATAATGCCTTTAAAGGTTGTAAGGATAAAAGAATGAGAGAAGACGATCAAATGCAGAACATTGTGAATTGTGTGAGGCTGAAAAGGTTTTAAGAACATTCAGTCTCGTCACCTAATAGCGTTTGAGTCTCTGTGCTGGTCCGGTTTCATTTCCACACATACACATCTTCCTTTTATAGTATTTTTTAAATGTGACTTTGCTTGCCTCTACATATCTTTTAAAATACATTGAGTTCAGACCACTTAGACGTCTCAGCTGATTAAAAAAAAAGTTTTTACCCCTAAGCTCAACTTGAATTTAATTTAATGCTCAGAATCCACACGTGGAAGGAGAGAACTGAAGTAGTCTCCTGACCTCTGCCAGTGTGTCACTGTGTTTGCACACAGTACACAAATAAATAAATAAACAAATAAGCAAACAAATAAATGAGAAAATTTATTTTTAAGCTATAAAATGCATTAAATACTTTCTTAGAAGAGGTTTAGATGCCAGGATGAAAATTCTCAGGGTGGCATCCGCGGTAACTCATGGGATAGTCTGTAACTGCCTTTTAAAGGAGTTGTGGTGTCTGTCCTTGGTGGAATAAGTGATTAAGGAAGTTAATCTATGACATCTATGCATGTTCCCTGGAAAAATTGGACCTGCAGTATCCCCTGTATGCCTGAGAACTAGGGACCCCGACTGGAGGAAGAGCCAGTTTAGTAAACACTCCAATCCTCACTGAAACTTGTGTTCCTTAAACTCAAGCATTGGCTATGCCTCCATCAGAGATTCCATTCTATTTACAAGTGTGGAGGGAAGTGGGAGCCATTAATAAGGATCTGGTACAGTAAACCAGACTAGAGACAGGTTAGATAGTTATTCATGCAATAGATTTATCTTTGCCTACAAAACAGGAGAATAGTCTAAATTATAATTGAAAAGTAAAGGTTTTGAATCTTTGCTCAGTGATTCATCGTGGAGGAGCTGTGTCTGTTGGACTCTGTTGACACCAGGGGAAGACAGCACTTCTGCAGAGCCAGGAACAATGAAAGCCTTGGAATCCAAGTCAACCAAGCGATTCTTATGCACCAAAGCATTTCTTATAAAAGCTGTATCAGCCTTGGCTCTTGGCAGCAACAAAACCCATCAATTCAGTAGGGTGTTTTTGTTGGTTTTATGAAGATCCTCCCCCTCATCTCTTTAGCCAGAAGCTTACAGTTCCAATATCCCAAAGGGTAGAGAAGCTTCACGCACACAACTGCAAGAAGGTGGCAGGCTCCCAAGCCACAAATGGTTCCAATTTTCATGCAAAGTCAGATTAGTGAATCACAGGTGGATTTTTAAACAAACACCACATTGAAGGGCCTCTGCCACCAATAATACCTCATTCAAAATAATCAGCTCATCCTTGGCTGGGAACATTATGCACACTCTGGCCAAATACATTAAAACCTAGACAGCCCTGGATAAAACGCAGCAACAAGCCAATATCTAAAAGTGATTTGACATGGAAGAAATAATAAAAGTGGGCTGTGAATAGCAGCATGGGCTGAAGATCTATGGATTGGGACAGCCAGAACGAAAAATGAGGGAGGTCAGTTGGAGGAACTTCATAGGAGAACTTATGAGAAGATTTTGTTCATGAATTTAGATCTGTACCCAGAACCCATCTTCTATAAATGCAGATTTACAAGTGAATTAAGCAGAGAGAGAGGAAAAACATTACCAGTACCTATAGGAATTAAAAATCTCAAGATATTAAATGTGGTCAAGATTTAAAGGATCTGACTACAGGAAATCAAAGTCTCATGCATCATTCTAGGAAGATTTGATCAGAGGCTGTGTGTTCTCTGTCCCAGAGTCTCAAACCAGCACTACTTTCATCTTTATCAGAAGCAGCAGCAGGAACAACGTCACCATTACCCACCACTAAGTCATCCTTTCTGTCATCATAATCGTCATCACCATCATCGCCACCACCACCACCACCACCACCACCACCACCTCCATCATCACCATCACTGGTAGCACCAGACACTTCTCCCATTGCTTACTGTTGAATGCGGATTAGGATCTACAGTGAACCCAAGCACACACACCAGTGTGAGTGTGACTGTCTCCTTCCTCTTACCTCCCGACATGCTCAACAATTCCAGACTGTGAACCCATCAAAAGACTAATTGTTCATTACACCAGTTAACCTCATGACCAGGTCATCTCTGGAAATAAAACGCCTCCATAAACCCACCCAAGGGTGCACATTATTGACCTCCTAGGCACCTCTCAACCTGATCAAATTGACAGTGAGGATTAACTGCCCCACCTTCCACCTCCTTCATGTTCTTTACAAAACATCTGGCTCTCTGCAGTGGTCTCATCTGGAGCTCAACATCCGTTATCAGCAAACCTGCCTCGCCTCCGGTCTCTTTTCTGAAAGTTCCTTGCACCTTCTCGGTCTTCCTGCTTCAGGCTCTCCACCCTCCCTGTCTCCAGCTTTGGCATCAGTGCCCGCCGGCCTCACAAACTCATCTTTGTTGCCACGATCCTTTCATCTCCACCTAACTCTCTCTGATGTTGATTCTGTCCCTCTCTTTGCTACATTGTTGCTCATGGAGGGAGACTTGGTCTCTGTGCAGACAACCCCGATGCTCACAAACCCAGGTGATCTTCCCATCCCCTCAGCTCTGTGTCCGGAATCCTTTCTCTCCGCCTCATCCTGTGCTGCACCTCAGCCTTTACTTTCTGATCATGGTCTAGGTCCTGACCTTACCACCCCACACGCTGCAATCACATCCTCACCTAGCAGAATTCTAGCAATGGCTCCATCTTCCCAGATGTCTCCCTCTGATCTTTCGCTTTGTCCTTGTGTACCACACGCTCTTACCTAGATCAAATTCCAAATCATCCCAACTCTTCTCTAAATAATATGATCCCTCTTGTGTCTCACTTCTCTTTTTATATTCACCTAACAAAATGAATTCCACTGTGCTATGCTCTCTGTGGGCAGCTGGGCCCAGAGGGAATCCCAGGGTGATAGTAGTTCAACTAATAGGACAGTAGGACCAAAAGAGCAAGTGGCTTTATGCTGCCTGGCCCGTGTGACCCAGAGGATAAAGTGAAGGGTGCCGGAGGCATACGCAGGTTAGCTCTATAAGGTGACAGACAGACATGTGCAAACAGGTGTGTGTTTCTACAGAATACTTTTTCTTTTAGGTATCCTCTTTTGAGGATAAAAACTAAGTATTCAAAAGTTATTTGAGAATTAATTTAAAATGCTGCTTTATTATAGGTAATGGGATAAACTGGTAAACATTGTAGTAGATTGATGTTATTGTCATAAACTACTGTGTTTCTTAAATGCCTCTTATTTAAACATCATCCCTTTGGACAGATAACCTTTACCTCTTTGTAAAGTAAGAGCTGGATGCATTTGCTGGCAGACTTATTAGAGTTGTTTTTTCATTTGCTTCTTCTTGAGACAGAGTCTGACTATGACATATTGGCTAGCCTGGAACTTACTATATAGGTTAGGCTCACTTTGAACTCACAGAGATCCACCTAAAAGCATTCACCACAGGCCTGGTCTAGATTATAATTTTAAATTCTGAGAATACGGTGATTTTCTTTAGAGCAGAAGTCTCAGATTCCTGGTCAATCTCTTTGCCCCATAGCCTAAATTCACCTTACTTCTTTGACTATTTTCTTAATTATTCCTATCTGTTGCTATGTGTGCCCGGTAAAGCTACCCTGGGAGCCCGGGGTCAGACTGGGTAAGGCAGGTGATGCAGTGGCTGCCCTCCCCAGCCTTTCTTTATAATACATTTGATGTACTATCACCTATGAAACATTTGCTGTTCACAAAATATATCACCAGCTACCCAAAAACGCCTCACTAATGAAAAGAAGAAACACTTAGCACATAACCTGACTCATTTAATGGCATATTCTGAGCTAGTTTTGAGATTTTTCATCTTTCGCTTCGGTGGTGGAATTATTGAAAAGCTGATTGTGGCCTGTGACAGGTGGCCATAGCCTTGTGCTTCACAATGGAGTAAATAACCACAATTTGTGTGGCTTGAGCTTGAAAACTTCTGCTTACGGCAGAGCTGAGTCGGAGGCGCATCAGTGATTATATATTGGAGGATCAAGCACTTATATGATTTGTCTGGAATGCACTTGCAAACTTTCTGGAGTCACCAAAATTTCTTCCCAAACTTCTTGCTAGTAACTCAGTGAGATCTGTTAAATTATGTAGATAATAAATGCTCAGACTTTTCTTTGCTCCGTCCTGAAGTGATTTAAGACTGTGATTTTCCTAGAGCAGCGTTATACGCTCAGGAAAGAAATCAGTCAGTTGACTAATGCATATATTTGTCCCTATAAAATGTCAGTATCTTATTTCTCAGTCATACTTCACAACTCAGAGGGCTAGTAATTTTTCTGAGACTATGTAACATACGTGATACACAATTGCAAGAAATATTAGTTCTACTTTCTGTTTCCTGTTAATCAAATATCTTCTTTTTTTAAAGATTTATTTATTTATTTATCTATTTATTTATTATATGTAAGTACACTGTAGCTGTCTTCAGACACCCCAGAAAAGGGCATCAGATCTCATTACAGATGGTTATGAGCCACAATGTGATTGCTGGGATTTGAACTCAGGACCTTTGGAAGAGCAGTCAATGCTCTTAACCGCTGAGCCATCTCTCCAGCCCTCAAATATCTTCTTTTAGCAGAGAAATACCTGATGAATTATTAATTGTGATGTGTATTGTATATGATATGGCCATGACTATTCACAGAAGAATCATTTCTACTAAGGGACTAGAAGTGATGAGATGGTGGTTGGAGGGGTTCACGGTGTCCCCACACAGTGGGATGCTCTGCCACCAAAGAAGCCACACTACAGAAGGATAGTTCTAGATGTGGGGAGGTCACGATGTTAGTAAGCAAGCACAACAGTATGGGCTTCCTGAACAGCTCTGTCATTTTCCCTATACACCACTGGTCCTCGACTGTCCTAATGCTGTGACCCCTTAATACAGTTCCTCATGTTGTGGTGACCCCAACCATAAAGCTGTTTTGTAGTTACTTCATAACTGTAATTGAGCTACTGCTGTGAATTGTAATGTGAATATCTGATATGAAGGATATCCGACTCGTAACCCCTGTAGGTCATGACCCACGGATTGAGAACTATTGTTATAAACAAACAAAAGGACATGTATATTCTTCCGGGAGCCAGAAAGAGGAGAGATATCACAGTCTTTGAAGACTTAATGAAGTTTCCTATAATTTTCCTGTTATTTATAAAGTTTTTACACTGGTCATCGGTTATTTCTGCAAATAAAATACCCTTGAAGTTCAGTGTATCAAATTACAATCAGCTTTTTGTTTGATTTCATCGCCCTAATCAGACAGAATTTATCTGATGTCAACGTAGTAAGAGATATATAGGAAGATACGTTTACTTTTTAATTTTATGTACCCATGCTCCTGTGTGTGCCTGTGCACATGGGTGTTTGAGAACATGGAGGCCAAAGGACAGCCCCAACTGTCTCCTCACATGCACATTACCAGTGGTTGCTCCCATGCTTGGTATTTTACCTGGACTCTGGGGTTTGAACTCAGGTCCTCATGGTTGTCAAACAAGCATGTTATTGGGTGAGTGACCTCACCAGGCTCCAGGAAGATATTTTAAAAGAACACTTTCCCATCAGGGAGCCTCCAGGTATACATTAGAAAAATTGAATATAAAATATAACTAAAAAATGTTAATGATAGGGAGGGGGCTCAGCAGTCAAGAGCACACATTGCTCCTCGCAGAACATTGGCTCGGTTCCAAGCCCTCATATCTCTCTATATATATATCTCATATATATATATCTCATATAGGCATGACTGCCTATAACCTCATTTCCACAGGATCAGGAGCCTTCCCCTGGCCTTCACAAGTACCTACCTCTCACACCCACACAATTAGAAAGCAAAACCTTTAAAAATGTTGAAAACAAACTCAGGGATGTATGTGCTTAGTTGGCAGAGAGCTTGCCTGCCTGCATGAATCCCCGAGTGTGCTCCCTCCCCAGCACTGGACAGGCCGGTGCATGCCTGTAATCTGAGCATTCAGGAGTGCTCCCTCCCCAGCACTGGACAGGCTGGTGCATGCCTGTAATCCCAGAATTCAGGAGTGAAGGCAGAAGGACCAGAAGTTTAAGACCTTCTGCGTCTATGTATTGAGACTGTTTTAAAAGAAGTGGGGGGAGGTAGACAAGAAAGTTAAAACATCAAAGAGGCGATAACAACACAAGGAGTCAGAAGGAGAAGCGGCAGAGAGCAGAAGCAATGGATTTAATGGACAGTTATCCGGGGATGACTATTAATCTTATCCAGAAGGACCCTAACCAGCCCACGCTTTCTTTTCCTGCTTATACCAAACCCAGTTTCTCTAGTGACCTCATCATTTCTGGATAGCTCCTCTCAGTGATGGCTCAGTGTCAGTATCTCAGTAAAGCACCGGGTGTGGGAGCCTCCTGGCTTTGATGACAAACAGCCAGACTGACATGTAAGAGATTTCTGTAGTGACTCAGCTGTTTCAGCCCTGAGACTTGAATATAGACATAGGTTGTAAAGCTCCCTTCTCTACCTGATTCAGGGCGCTGAAGGATGGGAGAGGGGACATCTTTTTAATCTGGAGCTCAACCATGGGAGAGAGTAAAGTGAATTTATGTTGCCCGTGGGCATTTCTCAGGAGCCACACAGCTGTGCAAGGGCACCAGAGTGCAGTGCTCCATGTGAGCCTGGGGAGGGGCAAAATAGGAAGATTGCACAAAGGGGGAGCCCCCAAATTTAAATAAGGGCAAGCATTGATCAGTCTCCTCCTCAACTTAATAACATTTGTTCACTGAGTCAACAACAATGAAAAAGCAGTGTTTGTTACATTTAATATCAGAAAATGATGGCTTAATTTTCCCTAAGTGTCATCTGTGGGTAGGTAACAGAATAATTGTTGAATCGTATTACCCCATTATGCTATATAGGTTTTCACACATTTCCTTCGAAATGATTTTCAAAACCGCATGTGAAAATGTGCATTTCCCCCCAGAGGTGACTTAAGCACCGGATAAATTTACAAAGTGGTTCAGTAAAAGTGATAACAGGGTCTCTGTGATGCTTCCTCAGGCCGGAAGTGCGATTGAAGCAGGGTAAATATTTCCCCACAGACTTATTTAATTCACAGGGCTGTGGAGAAATGTGAATTTTGATGAAAATTCTAGTTTTTCTCTTTTCTATTGACTCACTCTTTCCTTTGTTTCTTCTAGTAAATGACATATCCATATGAGAAACTAATTCCTACAAGACTGCTGGTGTGTCTTCAACCTACTGATTTCACCAAAAAGTTACAAATCATTATATATGGAGAGAAACAAACAAGGTTGCTCAAAGAAAAGCAGTAACAGCTGTACACTGAAACAAAAGAATCTATTTTTAAGAAATAACTAAAAATGGGGCTGAGAGAAGGCTTAATGGGTATCTTAGGATTCTATTTTTATAATGAAACATTATGACCAAAAAGCAAGTTGGGGAGGAAAGAGTTTATTTGGCTTGTATTTCCACATCATAGTCCATCATGGAAGTGGTCAGGGCAGAAACTCAAGACAGGAACCCGGAGGCCGGAGTGGACGCAGAGGCCATGGAGGGTGCTGCTTATTGGCTTGCTCCTCATGGCTTGCTCAGTCTGTTTCCTTACAGAACCCAGGACCACCAGCACAGGGGTGGCACCACCCTTTCCCACCAATTAAGAAATTATCTTTTGGCCAAGTTTTATGGAGAACATTTTCTTAACTGAGGTTCGCTCTTTTTAGACAACTCTAGTACGTGTCAAAATATGAAAATAGCCAGCACAGTGGGTAAAGGCCCTTATTTGACAAAAATTAGGATGTCTCCCAGTACCTACATGGCCTGAGATGCTACATGGGCTGTGGGGATGAGGGTGGGCATAAGAGAATCAGTGGGGCTTGCTGCCCATAAGTCCACCCACAGGTCCAGAGAGGCAGACAATGTCAGAGGAGGACATCTGATATTCTCCCCTGGCCTCTGTATGCACACAGGCAAGCACACCCATACAGGAGCACATAGCACACACACACCATACCAACATAGGCTCCTCCAGAAAGCATAAACATAATTTATACAAAAACCAGGCAGGTGGTATAGCTATAGTCCCAGCACTCAGAGTATGAAGATTGTGAGTTCAATGCCAGTCTGTGCTATATAATAGATCCATTATGAGACAGATAATCATGAGCCCAGACTGGCCTCATACTCTCTATGTAGCTGAGGATGACTTTGAACTTGTGGCTCTCCTAGCTACATCTTCTGAGTGCTGTGATTACAGATGTGTATGTAGTTTTATGTGGTATTGGGGAATCAAACTCACGGCTTTTTACATACAAAGCAAGCAGTCTACCAACTGACTCCTCAATCCTTACATAGTATTTCTAAAATTTAAAATAAAAAAATAAATATATTATAACCAATGAATGACCTTGTCAGGCAATATTTTTGTGAAAATAATGCAGATCATGTTTTTTTTTTCCTCACAATCTATTTAAGTCAAGCCTAAGAGGATGATTATATATCATACTCTGTCCTAAATAATTAAAAGTCTATGAAATTTACATGAACTAGTAATTATTCATTAATATAAAATGAATATTCAATAATGTATGAGTAAAAATGTATGTGTGGGACAGTCTAACACAGAGAAAAAGGAACAACACAGGATATAAGGGGAAGAAGAGGAACTAAAGGCCAATGGGTATAGGGCATAAGCTATGAAAGAGGATATAAAGCTATTGTTTTTCTTTTTTTTTCTTTTTTTTAATTTATTGATATATTTATTTACATTTCAAATGATTTCCCCTTTTCTGGACCCCCACTCCCCGAAAGTCCCATCAGTCCCCTTCCCTCCCCCTGTTTTCCCACCCAACCCTTCCCACTTCCCCGTTCTGATTTTGCTCTATACTGCTTCACTGAGTCTTTTCAGAACAAGGGGCCACTCCTCCGTTCTTCTTGTACCTCATTTGATGTATGGATTATGTTTTGGGTATTCCAGTTTTCTAGGTTAATATCCACTTATTAGTGAGTGCATACCATGATTCATCTTTTGAGTCTGGGTTACCTCACTTAGTATGATGTTCTCTAGCTCCATCCATTTGCCTAAGAATTTCATGAATTCGTTGTTTCTAATGGCTGAATAGTATTCCATTGTGTAGATATACCACATTTTTTGCATCCACTCTTTTGTTGAGGGATACCTGGGTTCTTTCCAGCATCTGGCAATTATAAATAGGGCTGCTATGAACATAGTAGAGCATGTATCCTTATTACATGGTGGGGAATCCTCTGGGTATATGCCCAGGAGTGGTATAGCAGGATCTTCTGGAACCCTATTAAAAATGGGGTACAGAGTTAAACAAAGATTTCTCACCTGAAGAACTTCGGATGGCAGAGAAACACCTTAAAAAATGCTCAACTTCATTAGTCATTAGGGAAATGCAAATCAAAACAACCCTGAGATTTCACCTTACACCAGTCGGAATGGCTAAGATTAAAAATTCAGGAGACAGCAGGTGTTGGCGAGGATGTGGAGAAAGAGGAACACTCCTCTACTGCTGGTGGGGTTGCAAATTGGTACAACCACTCTGGAAATCAGTCTGGCGGTTCCTCCGAAAACTGAGCTATTGTTTTTCTAGTTCTAAATCTGCCATAGATTTGTTTTTGTTGGTGGATAAGTGCGTAAAAGTGTAAAACTTAATGTGGAACTCCACACCTTCTTTTCACATGCCTATTTTAACGGTATAGAGGTTCATTGACCTGCACAGACTGGGGGTCTAGTTAATGGTGTGTTGATATTTATATTTATATGCAAGTCTTTTTAGTAATAAAGTATATAAAGTTAAAATAAAAATGTACTCAAAACTAGAAATTCTACAATAAATTCTATCAATTTATTGATAGAATAAAGATCAACATCCCTCGTGACACACCTCCTGTCTTTCTCCCTAGTCCTTCCTGTGCGCTGTATTACACACCTGCAGTCAGGGCTCTGGAGTAAACTGAAGATTTTTATTGAGACGGCAGCTCAATAAAAGCTGTTCTCTGTTATTGTTGATTAACTGAATAGTCTTAAAAGTTCTTCTTCTTCTTCTTCTTCTTCTTCTTCTTCTTCTTCTTCTTCTTCTTCTTCTTCTTCTTCTTCTTCTTCTTCTTCTTCTTCTTCTTCCTCTTCTTCCTCTTCTTCCTTCCTTCATCCTCCTCTTCTTCCTCCTCCTCCTCTTCATCTGAAGTAAATGTGAAGCCCTGAATAATTGCTTGAGACGGAAACAGAAGTTCTATGATGCGGGCAGGGATCCTTGTACCTCACACAGATCTGAAAAGCCAGTGCGGTGCAGTGCTGCAACTGGGGAATCATAGGGAACCACAGAGGGTGTTTCTTACCACACCTGCTGTTCCAGAGGAGGGGAAGGAGAAAGATATGAAAGACAGAGGGTTGTTTTGATCTGCATTTCCCTAATGGCTAATGATGTTGAGCATTTCTTAAGGTGCTTCTTGGCCATCCGAATTTCTTCAGGCGAAAATTCTTTGTTTAGGTCTGTACCCCATTTTTAATAGGGTTATTTGGTTCCCTGGGGTCTAACTTTTTGAGTTCTTTGTATATATTGGATATTAGCCCTCTATCAGATGTAGGGTTGGTGAAAATCTTTTCCCAATTTGTTGGTTGCCGTTTTGTCCTTTTGACGGTGTCCTTTGCCTTACAGAAACTGTAATTTTATGAGATCCCATCTGTCAATTTTTGATCTTAGAGCATAAGCTATTGGTGTTCTGTTCAGGAACTTTTACCCTGTGCCTATATCCCCAAGGGTTTTCCCCAGTTTCTTTTCTATTAGTTTCAGTGTGTCTGGTTTTATGTGGAGGTCCTTGATCCACTTGGAGTCGAGCTTAGTACAAGGAGATAAGAATGGATCAACTCACATTCTCCTGCATTCTGACCTCCAGTTGAGCCAGCTCCATTTGTTGAAAAGGCTTTTTTCCATTGGATGTTTTCAGCTCCTTTGTCGAAGATCAAGTGACCATAGGTGTGTGGATTCATTTCTGAGTCTTCAATTCTATTCCATTGGTCCACTTGCCTGTCCCTGTGCCAATACCATGCAGTTTTTAACACTATTGCTCTGTAGTATTGCTTGAAGTCTGGGATACTAATACCCCCAGAAGTTCTTTTACTGTTGAGAATAGTTTTAGCTATCCTGGGTTCTTTGTTATTCCAGATAAATTTGAGAATTGCTTTTTCCAACTCTGTGAAGAGCTGAGTTGGGATTTTGATTGGGATTGCATTCAATCTATATATTGCTTTTGGCAAGATGGCCATTTTAACTATATTAATCCTGTCAATCCACAAGCATGTCAGATTTTTCCATTTTCTGAGGTCTTCTTTGATTTCCTTCTTCAGAGACCTGAAGTTCTTGTCGTAAAGATCTTTCACTTGTTTCGTTAGAGTCACACCAAGGTACTTTATACTGTTTGTGGCTATTGTGAAGGGTGCCATTTCCCTAACTTCTTTCTCAGCCTGCTTATCCTTTGAGTATAGGAAGGCAACTGATTTGCTTGCGTTGATTTTATAACCTGCCACTTTGCTGAAGTTGTCTATCAGCTGTAGGAGTTCTCTGGTGGAGTTTTTTGGGTCATTAAGTATACTATTATGTCATCTGCAAATAGTGATAATTTGACTTCTTCCTTTCCAATTTGTATACCTTTGACCTCCTTATGTTGTCTAATTGCTCTAGCCAGGACTTCAAGTACTATATTGAAAAGATATGGAGAGAGAGGGTAGCCTTGTCTAGTCCCTGATTTTAGTGGGATTGCTTGAAGTTTCTCTCCATTTAGTTTGATGTTGGCTACCAGTTTGTTGTATATTGTTTTAATTATGTTTAGGTATGGGCCTTGAATTCCTGTTCTTTCCAAGACTTTTAGCATGAAAGGATGCTGAATTTTGTCAAATGCCTTTTCAACATCTCATGAAATGATCATATGGTTTTTTTCTTTGAGTTTGTTTATGTAGTGGATTGCATTGATGGATTTCCATATATTGAACCATCCCTGCATCCCTGGGATGAAGCCTACTTGATCGTGGTGGATGATCGTTTTGATATGTTCTTGGATTCAGTTGGCAAGAATTTTATTGAGTATTTTTGCATCGATATTCATAAGGGAAATTGGCCTGAAGTTCTCTTTCTTTGTTGGATCTTTGTGTGGTTTTGGTATCAGTGTAACTGTGGCTTCGTATAATGAGTTTGGTAGTGTTCCTTCTGTTTCTATTTTGTGGAACACACCAGTCAGAATCGCTAAGGTTAAAAACTCAGGAGACAGCAGGTGTTGGTGAGGATGTGGAGAAAGAGGAACACTCCTTCACTGCTGGTGGGATTGTAAGATGGTACAACCACTCTGGAAATCAGTCTGGCAGTTCCTAAGAAAACTGGGTATGACACTTCCGGAGGACCCTGCTATACTTCTCCTGGGCATATACCCAGAGGATTCCCCAGCATGCAATAAGGACACATGCTCCACTCTGTTCATAGCAGCCTTATTTATAATAGCCAGAAGCTGGAAAGAACCCAGATATCCCTCAATGGAGGAATGGATACAGAAAATGTGGTATATATACACAATTGAGTACTATTCAGCAATTAAAAACAATGAATTCATGAATTTTTTAGGCAAATGGATGGAACTGGAAAATATCATCCTAAGCGAGGTAACACAATCACAAAAGAATACACATGGAATGCAATCTTTGATAAGTGGATATTAATTAGCCCTGAATCTCTGAATACTGAAGATACAATTAGCATATCAAATGATTCCCATGAAGAAGGAAGAAGAGGGCCTTAATCTTGGAAAGGCTTGATCCAGCATTGTAGGGGAGTACCAGGCCAGAGAAAAGGGAGGGAGAATGACAGGAGAATGGATGGAGAGAAGAGGACTTATGGGACATATGGGGGGGGGACTGGGAAAGGGGAAGGCTTCTAGAATGTAAACAAAGAATATAGAAAATAAATTAAAAAATTTTAAAAAGAAACAATGAATTCATTAAATTCTTAGACAAATGGATGGAACTGGAGAACATCATCTTAAGTGAGGTAACCCAGTCTCAAAAGAACACTCATGGTGGTATGTATGCACTCACTGATAAGTGGATTTTAGCCTAGAAACTTGGAATACCCAAGACACAATGGACATATAAAATGATGCCCAAGAAGAAGGAAGGAGTGGCCCCCGGTCCTGGAAAAGCTCAGTGCAGCAGTGATGGGGAATACCAGGACAGGGAAGTGTGAAGGGGTGGATTGGGGAACAGGGGGAGGGAAGAGGGCTTAGGGAACTTTTGGGGAGGGGATATCCAGGAAAGGGAAACTCACTTGAATGTAAATAAAGAATATATCGAATAAAAAAAAAGAAAAAATAAAAGAAAGACGGAGGGATCTCTCAAAGCCAACTCTCAAAGCCAATGCTGTGGAATCCCTTGCTGACCTGTGACCCGCCCCCTTCCTCTCCTTCACTCTTTGTCCTCCTACTTGTCCAAGTGAGAGAGTAGGTCACCCTGACCCGCTCTCCCTCCCCAGTCACCACAGGCTCCTATCAGCTGTGGCTCTGAGCTGCCTCCAGGTTCCTGGCTGCGCTCCTCTCCCACAGATGCCCACAGATCCAGGCCTCATTACTGCTGTGGCTCTGAATTGCCCTGATGCCCAGGGTTTAGATCTCTTTCCAACTGCTGTTTCATGCCATTTTCTGCTGCCAGCTTCATCTTTTACAACCATATTACATGTTAACACACCCATGAGTCCCTAGGGCATGTCTGTTGTCCCTTGGTAAAGTCCAAGTTATTTTCCTTTCATTTTAAATATTTCAATTCCAGCAAAAATGTGCTCCAATATGTATCACATGCAGATATAGAACAATGTGAAGTTTCTTATGTCAAAAATCTTATGGCGTTATTGAGGAAAATATACAAATATGGAAAATGATCTGCATGGCATCTGTAATGATTTCGGATTGATCATGTTATCTGAGTTTATATGTTCTTCTGTATACTCCATACTTGCAAAACTTAAGGCTATAGGTTTTCCCCCTTTGTATTGTATATTAGAGATAGGTTCCCAGGTAGCCCAAATAGCTTGTTTCCAAATGAAGCCAAAGATGACCTTGAACTTCTGGTCTTCCTTCTGCGATGACAGGCCTTCACCTTCTCCCTTGTGTTGGGATTCTCCAGAGAAACAGAATAAGGAGGAAGTGTATGTGTGTTTATGTATTTAGAAAAAGTTACTTATTTAGAATAATTTATTTTCAAATTTATTTTAAGGGATTGGCTTGATCTGCTTATGAAGTCTGAGAGTCAGGCAGAAGACAAGGAAATCTTACGGAATAATTCGGTTCGGGTTCGAAGCCTGAGAGTCAGATAAGCGGCTGGCACAAGCTCTGGTCCGAGGCTGGGATGAGGTGCCCACCTCAAGAGCGTGGCAGGAAACCTGCCTTCTCTTGTTCTCTCCTGGCCTTCGGTGGTTGGTGATGCTCGCCGCACTGGAAGGCGGGTGTTTTAAGGAGTCACTAGTTCAAAACTCTCATTTCATCCAGAAACACCTCATGGATACACTCCTGAGCTGGCCAAGTTGACCCACAAAGACTGATGATGAGGCGCTCAAGCGTTCCACACAGGAAGTCACATGGGGTTCCTTATTTAAACTCCAATCTCAAAGCAGATCCCGCCACCCCACGTGCCGCGTCCTTGCTGCTTCATAGATGGTGAACACACACGTTTTCTCATGGTCTGATTGGCTTTTCAGCTTTATACATCGGTGTCAAATCTTCTCTGACTTGTCCCCTCCTCCCTCCCCCCCCCTCCCCGAAAACCCTCAACCCCTCCTCCCACCCCCCCTCCACGTGCTCAATATTGTGTTGTTAAGATCTATCCACATGGAAGACTCTCTATACTCATTGGTAGGTGGAATTAATATTGTAGAAATGGCTATATTATCAAGCCAATCTACAGATTCAATGCAATCCCCGTAAAAAAAATTCCAATGACTTTTTTTTGACAGATCTAGGAAAAATAATCCTAAAATCCCCATGGAAACACATAAGGCCTGGGATAGCTCAAAGCAGTTCCTAGCAGACAGAATAACAGTGGAGGTACCACAACCTCCTATCTTAGATGCTACTGCAGAATTCTAGTTCCTTGAACACCATGGTTGTACTGGCACATAAACAGATGTATAGACCGCTGGACTGGAAGAAGAGAGGACTCAGAAACACACCCACAGAGTTAGAGCCGCCAAACAAAGCTGTCAAAAATACACCCTGGAGAAAAAGACGGTCTCTTTAACAAACAGTGCTCGGCACTGGACTCGAATACGCAGGAGAATGAACGGAATCCCCACCTCTCACCTTGCACAAAATTTGGTTCAAAGTACGAGGCCCCATGAAATCACCAGCCAGGTTGCTAGAACTCCCTCTCTCTGTCTTCCTGGGTTTCAGGTGACAGCCTTCTTAGGCCTCATTCTGTCCTCCATGTTCCTAAACCTATTTCATATCTCATCTCTTTATACCGCTATGGTACAGTCTCACTTATATGGCATTATTCAGGATTTCACTGGGCAGCCAGTTTTGTTTCAGGTTCTTGGGTTTCTGAATAAAACAAGTCTACCCTCTTGAGGAGGTACTTCCATTTAAAAATACAAAATGGCGAAACAGACAATAAATGTATATACATGAATATATATGTATAGATACATGCATATAAAATAAGTGAGAAAAGTGCATAGAGTATAGAAATGGAAAGAAAAAAAGTAATTTAAAAGCTAAGGAGTAGAGAAAGGTAGACTTTTTGTTTGTGAATGTCCTTCTTGATTATATTTAAACCTTTCTGTTTATGTTTCTTACGCCAACACGATGGCTCATCGAAAATAGATGCACTCTTAAGCCTGACAACCCGAGTTCTGTCCCTGGAAGCCACACACTAGGAGAGAACCAGCTCCCACAGCTTGTTCTTAAATCTCCATACATGCCGCGGCATACACGTGCACACACGCTCACATACACAGTGAATAAATAAATCAAAAAATAAAATAAACCCATATATCTTTTAAAAGTTCCTACCTTTTGCTGAGCATGGTGGCTCATATTGTAATGCCAGCACCTCCTAAGACAGGCAGGAGAATTGCAAGTTTGAGTCTGGCTTGGGCAATATACTAAGATCTCAAAATCAATAAATCAATCAATGAAAGTGTACTTTTACTGTCAAATATATCATTCATTCATCGTGAGATTCTATTCTGCAGTTAGCAGTCACACTATTGAGGGTTTGGGGGATGTCTGGACCTGTTGCAGCTCTGGAATTCAGCACCCCTCTCCTACCACTCTCCCCCCTCTGTGTCGTCTCATCTTGCCCCTGATCCTGTGCCCATGTGCTCTGTGCTGTGTCCTTCATGCTTTATCGTGTTTACTTTTCCCTTTGCCTGAGAAAGGAATTTCCTCATCCTTTTCTCTGTCTGGGGAAACTTCTTTAAGCTATTTTAAAGGGACCTGCCTTGAAATTCGCACCCCAGCACTGCATCGCACCTCTCCTGGGATGAAATTAATCACTCCTTCCTTTATGCAGTGGTCACTTCACTCCTGACAGCAGGTGTGGAGGTCTGAGCTAGCTTGGGTAGAGACCAGACTGACCACTTAGATTTACAGGATCATATTGCAGCCAGCTACGCTCCTTCAGTCACAGTGTGGTGGTTCAGGAAGTCTTCAGAGGGTGGCACTGAATTTGGGAGTCATGACTAGTGCTTGTTGTCCAACCCAATTCCTCCTCTCAGGTGATTATGGCTTCCGATGGTGTTGGTTATCTCCTAGGGAGAGTTCTTGACTTCAGGGGTGAGAGCTTTGTGTCTAATTCTAATAGAGCTGTTTTCTCCACCACACAACTCAGCAATGGCATTTAAACTCTTAAAAAAAGAAAATCTTTTTTTATCTTATTTTATTGAATATAATCTTCATTATATTTCAAATGATAAAACCTTTCCCAGTTTTCCCCCTCCCCAAAAAACCCCAACCCCTCCTCCCACCCCCTGCCTCCACGTATATGCCCTTCCACCCGACCCCCTCAGTTTCCTTTTGTTGGGGCATCTATTGAGCCTTCACCTGACCAAGGACCACTCCTTCCACTGATGCCCAACAAGGCCTTCCTCTACCACACTCTTGGCTGGAACCATGTGTGCCCCTTGGTTGATGGTTTAGTTTCTGGGAGCCCTGGGGCATCTGGGTGGCCGGCATCGTTGTTCTTCCCATGAGGCTGCAAACCCCTCCAGCTCCTCCGGGCCACCCTCTAACTCCTCCTTTGGGGACCCCATGCCCAGACCAATGGTTGGCTGCTAGCATCTGCCTCTGTATGTGTAAGGCTCTGGCAGGGCCCCTCTGGAGGCAACCATGACATGCTCCTTTTGGTATGCACTTCTTGTCATCCATAATAGTGTCGGGGTTTGTTGACTGTTTATAGGATGACTCCCCAGGTAGGGCAGTCTCTGGGTAGCCTTTACTTCAGTCTCTGTTCCACACTTTGTCACCTTTATTGGTCCTGTGAGTATTTTGTTCCCTTTCTCAGAGGAACCAAAGCACCCTCACTTCAGTCCTTCTTGAACTTCATCACAAATAATAGATGGCAAGGGTAATCATGAAGAACCCAATCATCATTTTTATGTTTTTTAAAATTGTTTTTTAAATATTCTTTATTTTTGGAAGTATAGTATAATTACATAATTTCTCCCCATCCCTTTCTCCCCTTCTGTAGAAATAGATTCCAACAGATGTGCTGGCAAGTACAATCAGGCAAAGAAGAGAGAATCTTCCTTCTTCAATATACTTATGTAGGTCTCCAGCAGAAGGTATGGCCCAGATTAAAGGTGTGTAACATCTTGCCTGGATATGGGACTTGTTTTGTCCTAGGCTGACCTTGAACTCAGAGATCTTGCCTTAGTCTCCTGGGATTAAAGGTGTATACTACTTTGCCTGGGCCTAAGCTTTTCATAGTCACTATTCCTCAAGATCTCCACGCCAAGATCTAGGTTATAAACTTGTATCTCCCAATCTCAAGATCTGGATCACAGGTGAGCTCTCCCCTTCTGGATTGTAGTTCATTCCAGATATAGTCACGTTGACAACCATTATAGCCATCACAGTGTCAATGAGTATGCATTCGATGTAACCAATAGCAAAACAAGGAAGCCCATGCCAAGTCCAATTCTACCTACCCGGATGCTTGGACTGACAGTGCCAGTAGTGGTTTCAGTTTTCACTGGAACAGAACATGATGGGATGGGTTTGTGCAGTTCATAAGAGTTAGGAAAGAATGAGAAACTGATAGCTATTCTACTGACCCAAACCACAGTAATATTTCACACTTAAGTGTTTATAGGAGTTATTCTGTCAGGTTGCAATGACTTTTACTGATATTTTATGGAAATTAATATTAGTGCTTAAAAAATATACAGAGGTCTGGCTTTGAAAAAAAAACCAAAACAATCCTCGGTCTCTCTACTTAAATAATGTTTAGTTTCCTGTAAAAGTTAGCAACAAAACTCAGAAAGGCTGTCCTTTTATTTATAAGAATCAGTTATAAACATGGTTCAATTTACAAATGACTACAGCAAAAGCATTTTTTCCATTTAATCTCTACGTGAAGGATTTGCACCCTAATTATAGCACAGGATCTTGGAAGGACTTGACGGGACCTTGGCAGACCCCAGGACAAATACTTCACTACTGAAGTGAAGTGAGGAAAGTCAAGCCCCAGAGAGGAGGGGCTTTTGATGCCCTCAGTGAGACAGAGGAGGAGTTGCATGGCCACCTCGGGCGACAGTTCCTCTCTGGTTTCTCTCAACCAGGCCCAGCTGCCTCAGTGTCTTCAGGGATGTTGTTTCCAGTGTCTTGACACAGAGAAGCATCTGTGACTATTCTTTGGCACTTCCTGAGCATAATCTAAATAAGAAACCACGTGGAAGGGTTCAGAGAGAGATTCAGGAATCCCTTCAGCCCTCAGTCATAAGGAACTCCCCTCAGGTCTGCAGCTTCGTGGAATTTCCTTCCCAAGCCAAGCCAGACTACACACGCAAGTCACGCCACCTGGGTTTTGTTCTTTGTTCTTTATACAGATCACTGTGGAACTCAGGCTGGTCGCAAACCACAGCCTTCCTGTTTCAGTCATCCAAGTGCTGGACTATGGTAGTGTGCTACCACGCCCAGGCCCGCCTTTGGCTTGATGCTCTACCTCGTATCCTGGGGCACCTGTGTAGGCACTGTGCAGAAGTGGGTTATTGACTTAGCTGATAGTGACTAAGCTAACAATTCTACTCCAGCTAAAAGTTCCTTGAATCCAAATGAGAGTGTGTGTCATTTATCTTAGTAACTGGGCAGCTGACAGAATACTTCATAGTAATTTTTATTTTCGTATTTTTAATCAAAGCAGGGCACACATCCTCAGCGGAGTGTGGATCACACGAGTATGAATCTATGAGCTTCCTCAAGTGAAGCTTTTGTGAGTCACATGGATCAAGGGACAGAACCTTACCCCAGAATCCCTGTCTATGCCTTCCCCGCCCTTACTCCTCCTATTTTTAATACAATAGAGTGTTTTTGAACTCTATATAAATGGGATCATGCAATACATGTCCTCCTTTGTGTTGGCTGCTTCGGCTGGGTATTGTGTTTGTGAGCTTTGAAAGCTTTTCACAAAATGAGCGAAGCTACAGCACTGTCTGAGATTGTAATCAATGTATATGAGATGTTCCCATATCATCAGCTCAGAAAGAGCGGCTGGTGTGAGGCATGCGTGAAATTCTCTTCTGTGGATATGGTGACTGCCTCTCACTCCCGCTAGGGCCACTTTGTTTAGGTGGTCCCCCTCCCCCATCGTGATAGTTACCAGAGAGCAGGAGGATATGAAGTTTGAGTGTTGAATGAGATTTGGGTGGGGCAGGGAAGGAAGGAAGGAGGGAGTGTCTGGACTGGAGAGCCGTCTGCACCACTGGGCTCATAGCAACCCAAGAGTAGGTTACAGGGAAGTGGCGTTTGGAGTGAAGACATCAGCTGGACCAGTAAACAAGACACTTTGCTTCTAGTTCTCCAGGGAAGAGAGGGTCCAGCAACGCGGATGGCCCTGGGCACTTCTTCAGAGGACAGGGTTGGCACAGCATAGCAGGTGACTGGCTTTTGATGGTGGGTGCAGGGTGACAAAGGTTCTCAAGTAATGGACATAAAGCACTGCACAGGGGCAACCAGAATAGAAGCATTTGCTAGAAATTGAGTGATAATGAGTTATGGGCTAACGGGAGGAAGGGCCATGAGGTGGAGGGGGTACCTCTGGGTTCACGCCCACTCTTGCTCTCTCACAGCCTCCTTCCTTCCCTCCCCTCCTCTTCCTGAACATGACTAATTGCTTTGCCCGCTGGGGCTGAGGAGGCATGCTCAGAGCACTGGGGCTGCCTCCTTGAGAACTCTCCGTTCTGCATCATGTGAGTCAGAACTGAAAGTATCTGGGATGGATTTGGAGGGAAAATGGCTCCTTGGGCTCCATAGGAGGGAAGTGGAACAGAGCTGGTTTGGGTTGTAGGGATCCATCCAGAGGATGACATCTGATTTGACCTGCAGGGGTGGAGGGTGGAGGGTGGAGGGGAGGGTGCTGACACTAAGTAGCTAAAAGTAGCTAGGCTGAAGGGATAAAAAAGAGCAGAGGGCACCGGGGAAAGGTACACTCATTTTGATACAGGATGCTGAGGGCCCTGAAGAAGAGAGAAGTTGTTGGACGATATTGTATCCAGTCAGGTGAGGGCTGCAGGTGTCTGTTATCCTGTAGGATACAGAGAAAGGAAAAGATCTGAAGCTTATCAGTGGGGTGACTGCAGCTGCCCCAGGATGGTTAAAATTAGCATCAACTTGAGACAAGAAGTGAGGAGAGCAAGCCAGAGGGAAAGGCCTAGAACAGAGGAAACTGTGAGGCCAGAGTCAGGACTGTACACAGCCTGGGGAGACAGAACTCCTGGCTATGAGCCTGACGCAGGCTTGACACCAGGCTGGATGCCAGTCTGCTGCGATTAAAATCAACGTCGCAAAATCCAGTCCCTGAGCTCCGTAATTTCCACATCATGTTACATTTTCTACACAATCATCTTGGTAGTGAAATGATTTCCAATTTGCAGGCTGTTTGGAGAATATGTATGCAGGAAGAAGGAAGCAAACAACCAAAAGGTATTAAATATGAAAGAAAAGAAGGGAGTGGGTGGGCTCGCCTGGAGCACACTCCTCTCGCGCGCGGGGGTAACAGGCGCACAGCTCGGGCAGTGGGAAGCTGTGCATCCTGGAGATGATGGCGTACAGCAAAGCATGCGTGGCTCTTATTTTCCAACACCGTCCTCCTCCAGCCTATTATCAGAGCTGCCAGGACTGGGGTGCAGCCAGGCGGCTCGGGATGGTTTCCAGGATTCAGCTTATCAATCAGAGGGCATTCATTTTCCAATCTAAGCAACAGAAGTGAGCTTGGATCTTCTCTCTGCCACAGAATTGTCTTTATTGTTCAAGAAAAGGTGTTGTGAATCTGTCCTTTATTCCCAGTGCACTAGATCTTCTTGCTGACACAGGTAATTATATCTTTAAAGGTAGTTTTGTAGTTTTTGAGATGGGATCTCACCAGATAGCCCTGACTGGCTTGTAACTCAATATGTAGCCCAGGCTGTCCTTGAACTCAGAGTCTGCCTGCCTCTACCTCCTTGGCAGAGTGTTGGGATTAACAGAGAGTAATTCAGTATCTTTTCCTCCTAGAGGAAAACCATATGCTCTTTCTCACGGTCTAGTGTCCTGATCATGTTAGTTGCCCCATAAGCATCTAGAAGATAGGTATCAGGAAAAAAAAATCTAATGAAAACATTCAAGATGGAAAAACTGCCATTGACATAATTCTAAGAAACCCCACTTTGCTCTCTGAAAATTGAAAAATTAGTAGATTTTTTTTCCAGGAGAAAAAAAAAACCTAAGAACAAAGATTTTCTATTCCAGATAATTAGTTCACCCATCACAAGATTTGAGAGGAAACTCTCAGTTCCGGAGATTGTAATTGGAGTTGACACTCTTCAGCTACTGCAGAGATACTGGGTAAGGAAGCATTGGGTGTTCCAAGGAACCCAAATTCATCCCAGAGAGTCTGGAGATTGCCCCAGCTTTCTAATTGTGGTGTTAGATATTCCATAGACCATTTATCAACCCAGATTTGTAATACTTTGTGTAAAGTAGTCCAGGGGTCTGTTTTTAGGTAAGGGAGTAATTAGAATAATGATTAATACTCAAGGCACAATTGAGAATGTTTGAATTATAATTTTTTCACAGAAGATGCTGAATAGGAACAAAAAAGAAAACAAGGGTGTTAGGTGCAGAGCCTCAGGCAGTAATGAACTGGTGTGTGTCGTCTCCTCTGGGTAAGAAGCGTCTGCTACCTGGTGTGTTCCACCTCTAGGAATTCAGTGTCTCCACTGATGACATAAACAAACATGCTAACAAAACACACAAGAATGGCAATAAAGCCCAAGTAAACCACAAATCCATGTTTTGAGGTGTAAGGAGGGGAAAAGACAAACCAGCTAAATCTTAATCAGAAAAAAATCGTCTTTTATAGAATTCATTAATTTATTTTTAAGATAGGGTATCATTATGTTGTCCAGGCTAGCCTGGAACTCCTGGGCTCAAGCACTCTTCTGCCTCAGCCGTCTGAGTGATGGTACTACAGCTGCACACTACTGGATCTGGCTGACAATTGTCTTTTAAGTGCCTCAAAGCATTTTAGGAATGACTTTCTTATGAGAAGAATAGCAACTTAGCACTTACATAAAACAATGATAAAATCTCTTACATATATGAAGTGATCATTATTTGAACTGTAGTTAACAAATAACAGTAGTAATGCACAACACATTAATTTAATTTAACAGAAAAATCAGAAGTTATCATTTGTAGAAATTGATTCTGAAGGTTCACAGATTTGCCAGCTGTCTCTGTTTGCTACTGCTGCGTAACAAACAATCCCAAATGGTCTAAAGGAACCATGTATTTAGCTGGTGACATAGCAAATGAGTTGGCGGTTGAGGCTAGCCTGGCCTGGACTCAGGGGTCTTCAAAGAGCTCTGTGATTTCTGGGTAGCTCTCTCCGAGGCCTGGGTGGCTGTTAGCCCAGATTACTTGGCTCTTCTCCAGACCCCTCATCTCTTTTCAGCTCGCCTTCTAGAGCTTGCTTATGGGGGAAGCAGGAGTCCAAGGCTGAAAAGAAAGCTTATAGGATGTTTGAGGGCTAGATTTAAAATTGGCATGACCAGTTGCCTGCTATTAGCCAAAGCATGCAATCAAGACAGCTCAGATTCAAGACCTTGAGAAACTGACCCTCCCCGTCTTGATTGGAGGGTATCTTTAAGTCCTAAATATAAGGAGCCTGTTAACTGGATCATTAACTGGTCAGCTACCACATGCTGGGCTTTTGTAACACTTGAAAAGTTATTTAAAAGTACTTTTCCCCTCACCTCTATTTAACTAAGACTTTTTATCCAGGAATAGATGAGCATTGAATTTTATCATCTTTTTGGGCTTCTGAAAAATGGCAGGGAGTGGTATTTTCTTCTGACATATTTACTGATATTGAACCTTTATACATGTCTGGAGAGGTCCTCACCTCACTGTTCTGCACCAACTACTTTAATACTTCGCTAGTATTAAAATTTTTAAATCACTTTATGGATGGTTGGCAGTTCTTTTTATGCTACATTTGTAGGATTTTGTTATTAGAGTTATAACTCTTCATCAGAGCAAATTTTCTGATAAAATAGATGTTTTCTCAAAGGACATTATACTCCAGTTCCCAAATACCTCACTGGATTTAAGATTCTGTTTTATAATTTCCTTACTATTCACTAGGCCCACTCTGGTTCTTCTTATTCTTCCAACTTCTTTAAGATTCTAAGCACATCTTTTAAAACAGCTGTAGAGTATCAAGCAGCTTTTGATAAGATCCCAAATGACCCCTGCATCCTTCTCCTTACGACCCTGGTCAATCCCTTACCTTGAATATGACTCTTAGTTGGTGGAGACTCCTGATCTATAGTGTGGTAAAGTTGATCCATAAGTCTATCTAACATTAAGGCATGGTATCTCAGGCCATGGTGCCACATGTGTTTAATCTTTGTACTGGGGATGCAGAAGCAGGTGGCTCTGTGAGTTCAAGGTAAGATCTTGTCTCAAAAATGAAATAAAGGAAGGTGACTTAGGACTGATAGGAGAGTGACTTCTGTGTTATCAACCAATTCTGTTTCTTGTAACTGTGAATAAATGAACTGGTCAGATTGGAGAGACAGACACGGCTCAAAAGCCAAAGTTACTTAGAGTCGGTAGCCAGCCTCCAGGAGCTGTAGCCTTCAAAGAATTGGAATTCCACAAGTCAATACCTTCTGGTCCAGCCTCCAGATGACACCCCTCCCCTGATTATACGTTGTCTATTGTTCCAGGCCACTGAACTAGGGACAATTTCTTACTTGGTACTAGACAACCAATACACTTCAAAGTGAAAAATAATCAGGATCAGAAGAACCCAAAATATCCAACTCAATTGTGACCTGCCTCAAGTGATGGAAAATTCATTAATGCAAAAACGAGCCTTTGTTGGGTACGTTATGATTTTTAGACAGTAGTTCACTTAAATAAGTTAAACATTTAATAATTATACTAAATGTTTTAATATTTTATAATTTTCACAGGTCATTATTTTTGCCTAGATATATCTAGATAAATACATTCTTCTTTCAAATAAAAACACTGAAATTATTTGATGACAGTTATGTTTGTCATGAATGAGAATGGAAACCATATGTATACATACACACATACATATATACACGTACTCACACATATATACATATATATACACATATACACATATATGTAGAATTTGTCATACTATGATGATCACTGTGACAGCCTGATATAAAAGAAATAATAACAAGTTTTGGAGAAATAAAACTGAGATACCATTGTCAGACCCTCCTAGTCCTCCTGAAATCCCTTACCTCGTATGATCTTAAGATCTCCTCATCACTCCCATTCCTGCTTTCTTGTCAAGACACATAGATATGACATTATCAAGGTTCAGTTTATGTGGCACCAATAATTGTGTACTGTTAGAATAACTAGTGAGCACAAAGTTGAAATCACTGTTTACATGTCTTGGGCTCATTGTGAAGAAACACTTATTTTTTTTTTTATATACATACTATACTAAGTCCTGCCCTTCCCGTGTTAAACTTATCCTGCTCAATTTCAAACTGTTCCATGCTTCCTATAACAAGAAGCTAAGGTCTCTTGGGGTGCTCATTTTTACAACCTAAGGTCATGTCTCTTGTTCCCAACTGCACATAATGTACAGATTTGATAAGATTTTATTTTTTTAAAAGATGTATTTATTATATCTAAGTACACTGTATCTGTCTTCTGATACACCAGAAGCCAGCTGTAGTGATACAGATTTCACTACATAGGGTTGTGAGCCACCATGTGGTTGCTGGGATTTGAACTCAAGACCTTCGGAAGAGCAGTCAGTGCTCTTAACCGCTGAGCCATCTCTCCAGCCCCCTTTATAAGATTTTAGAAATGTTTTTAAGTGTATTTTGTGTGTCTAGGTGTTTTGTCTGCTTGTATAGACATGCATTGCATGTATTCCTGGTACTCATGGAGGCCAGAAGAGAGGACATTGAATTCCCTGGAACTAGAATTACAGCCATGTGGGAGCCGGGACTTGAATCTGGGTCCTCTGGAACAGCAGCCAGTACTCTCCAGTGCTGAGCCATCTCTCAGGGCCCTGATAAGATTGTTCTATGATGTATCTGTATCTTGGATACCTGTATTGGCTACTTTTATTGTTACAACCAGCTGCCGGATTGGAACAAATTGACTAAGAAAGTTTTCCTTTGATTTGTAGTTTGAGCCCACCATGTTGGGGAAGGAATGGCAGTCAGTGCAGTTCAGATTGTGGCAGCCAGGAAGGAGGGAACGAGACAGTGAGGGGACCCAAGACAAGGCAGAGATAAAGGGTCTGTCCCACTGGTGCACTTTCTCCCACTGACCCCTTCTCCTCAAGCTTTCAGAACCTTCCAAAATGGTGTCACCACCAGGAGATTAAGCATTCAAACTAGAAACCTAATAAGGACACCTCATGTTTGAACTATAAGATAATGACATTAAGATCTAGGAATTTCATACAACGTATCACGCAGCTAAATGGACATAGCATTAAACTGTACCCTAAGTTTATTTTTTGCAGCAGCTGGCAATGGATACAGAGGCTCACAACTCATCACAGTGCAGAGAATAGGAGACTCTGCCAGGCCCTAAGTGGGACATGTGTGTCACATCTCCTCCTCCAAGGTCTCAAGGATCACTGTGGAAGAGGGGTAAAAAATACTGCAAGAGCCAGAAGTGGAAGAAGGCCCTGTTCCGGTTGTGACAGGGATGTTGAAGACACAAACTCACCATGGTTGTGATGGCATGCACAAGACCCAAGTAAAATCAAGCCAGCCAAAACCCCGCTGTGGATGGTAGAGGAGTTTGCAGAGTCCCGCCTCCAGCTGGGGAGCTATGGACATTAGATGGGTACTACAGCTGGGAGAGTCAGTTCCTCCTAATGAGGCCCCTGAGATCCTCCCAGTCGGGTGTGAGAAGATGGGTGTGCTCACACTCGTGCACACACAGATGACCTTCAGGACACTTTTCTTCTAAGTATGTGAAATTGAGAGAGAAAAGGAGTTAGAGAATAGGAGGAGTTGGAGGGGAGACAGTAGAGATGGAATTGATCAAAACTCATTATATTGATTTGTAAATTTTAATATTTTTTTTCTAAAACTGGAAATGAACGGTTGCTGTCCTCGTATACTAACACGCTGTAAGTATCGTCCTTTGTATAGATTACAGGAATGGCCTTTTAATTACTGTCTCTTGTTTTCCTTTTAAGTTCCTCCTTCCCAAAGCAGCCAGGGCTATTTAAGTGTGTAAGACTTAAGTCACCGTCTGCTTACAATTTTTTAATGGCTCTAGAAAAAATTCATTAGAACGACATTTTCTTATCGCAGTTTACAGGGCTGCGCACTCCTCCCAGCAGCAGCCCAGGATCAGTCGCTCACCAGCAGCTGTGAGTGCACATGAAGGGGTGCTCTTTCTTTGAAGATGGCTTGGCTCTTCCCCCTGGCGGACTTTTAAGGATTTCTCTTCTTTCTCGCTTCACTTTAAAGATAGTTACTATGTAGATGAGGCACCTTGAACTCATAATCCTGCTGCCTCAGCTTCCCAAGGGCTGGGATTACAGGTGTACACTGGGTGCCCGGCCCTGAAGTTTGTTTATTCTGTCTAGAAGCAGATTTCTGCGTATTCATTGGTAGTTTGGACTTGCTTTTTAATCCTTTTTAGAAGCATTTTTCCTTTGTATTTTTCAGCCCAGTGTGTTCTCATATAATCCTCTAATGGGTTCTCCCAACCCTTATCCTATATCGTCACTAGTTCACTTTTCAGCTTAATCTGGTATCAGATTCATGCATTGATTCTTGTTCAGTTTTAGTTGTCTTTGTTTTAAGTTTTACAAGTTGTATTTTTAAAATCAGCTTTGTTAAGCTTCATGGTTTGGTGCTTCCTACAGATGTCTGCAAGCTGCTAGTTTGTTTCTTTGTTGTTCAAGACCAGATTATTACCAATATGCGCGCGTGCACACACACACACACCCAACCTGGCCTTGTTCCACCTCTCTCATACCTGGCACTAAGAGGAGCATCAGTTACTGTATCTAACTGAGCATTCTCTTGTCTTGCTTTGACACCTTTTGGGGTCTGATTGTTTATTGTTTCTGCAGGGGGTGGGTCTCACTGAAGTCTACTTTTCCTGTTCCTGGTTCTCTTTGTCTAAGATGTGTGTTTGAAGATTGGTTAGGGGAAACAATCTAAGCCACAAAGATGAAAGACATTTGCTTTTTGTTTGCTTTTTGCTTCTGCTGAGTTTCTACTTTAAACTGAGCGTACATCTTGAGCTAGCAATTAAACCCAGGGTTTAATTTTCTTTAGTGCTGTTTTACTTCTGGTCATGCTTCCCTGGGCGTGTGTGTGTGTGTGTGTGTGTGTGTGTGTGTGTGTGAAATTATAAATATATATTCTCATATTATGTATTTTCACTATTTTCAGCAAAGACACTGATTCAAATGCAGAGGAAACAACTTCACTTCGAATCCACATTTTATTAATGTGCACCTGTGTGGCTTTGGGCAACTTGTCCTCAGTTTCCCCTACATAAAGTGAGAGTAATGCTAGGACCCACACAGACTGAGGAAGTGGCTCAGGGGATAAGATGCTTGCTTTATGAGTATAAGTTTGGATTCCCAGAACTCCTGTGAAAAGCCAGGCATGGTAGTGGGAGACGGTAATTCCTTGGCGGGTGTGGATACACGATGGATCGATCCCTGGAAGCTCAGTGGCCGTGTAGTCTACTTGGTGAAGCTGCAAGCCACTGAGACAGCCTGCCTGCAACAAACGGTAGAAGGATCCAGAGGACCAACACCCGAAGTTGTTCTGTGACCTTTGCACATAAGCATCTGCACACATGAACACCCTCCCTCCACACACACAAACACATGATATTGCTTGCCTTATGGGACTGCATGTAAGAGAGTGCCAACCTGTGGCAGTATCGTTTAATTATTAGTTACATATTATTAGCATTGTCATCGTGCAATAATTATTTCCTGAATATCACCAACTTCAAAAATCAGCGTCTTGCTTTTTATTGTCTTTTACTTTTCTCACAGAACATAAGCTCAACATTTTTTTGTTTTCCACTGTAAGTTAAACTAGCATTTTAGCTGAGTCGATTGATATATTCAAATTTGCATTATAAAAACATCAATGCCAATCATTCACGAATTGAGCGCAGACAAGGTTATGTGAAGAAATAAGCAATCTAAAGTCTATTCAATAGCACTTTGACATTTCAAAGGGTGCAATAAAAAAAAAATCTTGATTCAAGAAGAATGAAGGAATAATTGCCAAAGTCGTTTGGACATAGAGCATGCTATTTCTGTGTTTTAACTGGCACCTTTAATTCTCAGAAGACTAAAACATATTAGCTCAAGCCTCTTCTTTCAAAATTTCCCTATATGCCCATCTTCCTGGCGTCTCAGTCCTTTATCCTTTACCATGACTACAGACTTTGGTGGAGCTATGACTTCACCCACAGGGACCTGGGTGTTTTAGCGCATGATTTCTTACATGACAGTTCTTTGATGGAGCTGGTGCATTAGGCGCCCTATTCAGGGACAGTGAATAGGACCGAACAGAAAACATGGCTGTCTGTGAATGCCTCCTGGTAGAGGCTGGTTCCACAGGTCTGCCATTTGGAATGAGAAAGCCCATCATCTGCCGCCTCTTGAATCAGAATGTCAGATGAATGTGGCTCAGGTTCCCTGTGATGCTGACACAGCTCAGTTCCCAGGGCAAATTCCCTTGCAATGTGGGGAAACTCGACCCAAGCCCTTGCTAGTTGCCTTCTAATTGTCAAACAATCACCACCTTTAAGAAAGGTTTCAGTGACTATAGTTGGTTTAGAGCAACATAAACTTTTATATTCCTTCTGCTCACAATACATGTAGACCTTTGCAAAAAAAGAAATCTTAGATTCTGTGACATGGGCACACTTCCATTCATTGTGAAAACACAGGCTTTGGCCTCATTGGTGATTAATGATGGCAGCTCATTGTCTCTGTCCTAATGCTACATATTCTTACAGGATGAGGCCAGGTTAAGTGCAGGACATGCACGAGTCCAAGTTAGAAGTTCAAGTCTGATTTGCCTCCTTATTGGGATTTTATTTTTGTAACCTGATTAAAATTCTCCATGCCCTTTTATTTTCCCCATTGATTGCAGTCATTTCTGCCACGTCTGTAGCTAATGATTTTGAGTAGATACATATTTATATTAATAGCTAAATATGTTTATAAGTTGTATCTACTATAGTAGTATCATCAACTTCCCAGATCTCAGCACTTCAAATGTGTAAGTCCTAAGTTTAGGAAACAAACCTTTCTAAGGCATGCTCTCGCTTGGAAAAATGGGGTGAGATTGTACTTTCACTATGCTGTCGCCGCACGTTTTGCTGACTTGTAAAGGCAAACAGCCCCCTCCCTTCTTATTATCTGATGACCAGGAATCATCAGTTCTTTTTTTTTTTTTTTTTTTTTTTTGGTTTTTTGAGACAGGGTTTCTCTGTGTAGTCCTGGCTGTCCAGGAACTCACTCTGTAGACCTGGCTGGCCTCAAACTCAGAAATCCGCCTGCCTCTGCCTCCCAAGTGCTGGGATCACAGGCGTGCGCCACTACACCCGACTGGTTTATCAGTTCTTATGGGTTGACTCCACCTGTTGTGATTAATCCTGGACAGCCAGAGGACACCATCCCAAGGACAGGCTTTATTTGTGATTCCTTATTTTTCTAACTACAAACCAAAATTAGCTGTAAGCAAATGAAAGGATGGCTCGGCAGCCATGAGGCCGACTGTGGACTGTGTTTGGCCGGCCAGCTCCTATGGAGGACAGCCCCCTGTGGTGATGCCTCCTCCCAGGGGTGTGGCACCGTCTTTTCCCATTCCTGTGCTCTGTTGTCTGTCTCCTGCTCTCTTCCACTGCTCTCACCTGTGTGGGCGGCTCCTTCCCTGTCTCCACTTCCCTTGGTTTCTTTTCCTTCCTGTCTGAAAAGCTAAGTCGTATCCCGCCTTTCTCCAAAGACAGAAAGGGGGAGGGTGCAGGCGGCACCCCTGCAGTGCTCCGGGGAGGTAACTGACACACCGCTCACAGAGCATTCAGTCGATGAGTTTCCTGACAGTTGAGCAGGGCCTGGGCTCTGTGCGGCTTCACGAGCCAACAGTGAGCCTAGCTCTGCCGAGAAGACACATTCCTTCCTCCACGCTGTCCTTTGAGGAGACGCTGGCAGTTTCTCCAGGCTGGAGAAGATGGCCAAAGCCGATCGAGCACACCCCGTTCTTACTTTGAACACATAGCTCACAGGACTGGATTTCTTCATTGATGAAAAGAGACAGAAGGAGAAACACCTCTATTTCCCTGGACACTATTTCTATGACATGATGCCTGGATTTGCTCCACATAAATAAAAATGCTTTCTTAAAAGACAGTACATAAAAAAAAAAATACATCAACTAGTTCTCGAATAAATTAACCATGAAGTCCTCCTACTTAGGATTCTTGGTATGTGAATTTTTTATTGTTTAGATTTGTTTAGGGTTTTTTTCACTTACAGCTCAAAGCATGTCAATTACTATATTTTATGTATTAATGTAATGTAAAGTATTCTTATGTAAGAATATTTTCTCACATGAAGAAGGAAGGAGGAGGAAGAGGTAGAAAAAAGAGGAAGGAGGAGGAGGGAGGGGAAGAAGAAGTGGAGAAAGAGGAGGAAGAGGAGGAAGAGGAGCAGAAAAGGAAGAGAAGAAGAAAAAAGAAGGGATACTGGTACAATATGTGAAGCAGCAGGTAGGGGAATCTGCCAGAATCCATCTTTAACCCCTAAGGAAGCCTGGCTCCCGCCGTTCATTTTCCCTTTCTTATGAGACATTAAGGCAGATACGTGGAGTTTATAGATGAAAGCCAAGTAGCAGATATAGTAAGGGAAATGAAGATGTGGTTCCTCTAAATAGTTCTCAGTAGTAGAAACATTGGCTTAAGGGTGAGGTCCCCCAGTGGTCAAGTGTAAGTGCTACCAACCAACCCAGAAAGCAGAAGACCTTTAGTATGCTTTGGCATGTCACCTTTGAAATGACCCTGTGAGTGACTTGCATCCAAGTTCAAGAATTTAGTAGCAAAAGAGAAACAAGGTAAAGGGAGATCACCAAATAAATATTCCCTAAAGATGTTATGATCAGGACTTGTCTATTGTAAACAACTCATTCTGGCTGAAGTTCATATTATCAGAAACTTTAAGGTGAACTGGGTTCTGGGATAGGCTCCAAATAATTAAACCCTTTTCTCTTGGATCTCTCCACCCCTGAGAATTATAGATCTTTGATTCTGGGGTAGGCCTTCCCCAGTACCCAGCCTAGCACCAAGATGCAGGAACCTGCCCAGGCACTTGGGCAGAGACTGAAGAAGGCACAGGTTCTCAAGGAGAAGGTGGGTTTTGTCTCAGGAAGAACAAATCTATTCTGGACAGACACACCTGAGAAATGACAGCATCATCACAATCACTGCACGAATTAGAGCTGATGTTTTATCTGATTAATATCAGCTTTTACAGGAAAAGTAAATGCTATTCAGAAGTCAGAGAATTTTGAATTCAGCAGAAATTTAGTTTGATTTTTAAAATAATGTAACTGTTGAGTTTTGAGAATTGGGTTAAGACTTAGTCTTTTCTTCCCCCACATATTTTAATTAGAGTTATTTTTTCCCCTTGGAATTTTCTTTTCTTATTTATTTACATTTCAAATGTTATCCCCCTTCCCAATTTTCTCTCCAAGCCCCCTATCCCTTCCTCCCTCCCCCTGCCTCTATGAGGGTGATCCTCCACCCACCTACCCACCCACCCACTCCTGCCTTACTGCCCTAGCATTCCCCCTATGCTGGGTCATTGAGCCTCCACAAGAACAAGGGGTTTCCCTCCCAGTGATGCCAGACAAGGCCATCCTCTACTAAATATCCAGCTGGAGCCATGGGTACCAGTGTGTAGTCTTTGGTTGGTGGTTTAGTCCCTGGTAGCCTTGGGGGGGGGTCTAGTTGGTTGATATTGTTGTTCTTCCTATGAGGTTGCAAACCCTTTCGGCTCCTGTGGTCCTTCCCCTAACTTCCCTATTGGGGTTCCTGTGCTCAGTTAAGTGTTTGGCTGTGTACATCCATATCTGCATACGTCAGGCTCTGGCAGAGGCTCTCCAGGGACAGCTATGCCAGGCTCCTATCAGGAAGCTCCTCTTGGCATCATCAATAGTGCCTGGATTGGTGTCTGCAGATAGGATGGATCCCTAGGTGGGGCAGTCTCTAGATGACCTTTCCTTCAGTTTCTGCTCCACTCTCTGTCCCTGCATTTCCTTTTGACAGGAGGAATTCTGGATTAATATTTTTGAGGTAGGTGGATGGCCCCATCCCTCACCTGGGGGCCGTGCCTATCCACTGGATATGGTCTCTACAGGTTCTATCTCCCCTTTGTTGGGTATTTCAGCTAAAGTCCTCCCTGTTGGGTCCTGGGAACCTCTTGGGTCCCTAGCATCTGGGACTTTCTAGTGACTACCCCCACTTCCCCTCCCCCACTGCTACACATCTACTTTCAAATACCCTCTGTACTTCTCCCCCATCTCCTCCCATATCTGAACAGGCCCCCCTTTTTCTCTTCCCCTTCTCTCCCCCAGATCCCCCTTTCCCTCTGCTTCCCAGAAATTATCCTTTTTTGTTTTTTAATGTAACCATTTTCAAACACAAGTTTTGTTCTTAAATGGAAGAGGATTTATGAAGACACACATGGCTAAATCTCAAATATAAATTGAAAAGAGGATGAAATTGAAACTAGAGACATTGAACTTATTTCCCAATCATAAAGATGACAGCTGTGCGGTGACCAGGCAGGACTCCCGGGTGCAAACATCTATTACACCCCATCAAAGCAACAATTAAGGAGCTTCAGCAGTGTGGGCCATGACTGGGTTCACACCAGCCTCTGATCACCTCCAGAAAAGACAATTTAGTCAGGGAGTTGACATCATACATTAGAAGACAGTGTAGGCCCCATCTTTTCTCGTCAATGGCTTGTATCAAAACCTCCTCAGTCTCAAGACACTGATCTTGCAGTGTTATGGGCAAAAGTCCCAAAAGGAGCTCCCATAAAGTGGGAGGCATACTTCAAATTTCCAACAGACCTTTCATGTGATGTGTATTTAGGGATTTGCCTTTTAAAGAACCAGCCCTCCGCATGAATTAGAGGATGCCTCATCTTCACTGGCGCAAAGACAAAGACATTAGTTTCTTGTCCCAAAATAACAAGACATTCTTTCTTTCAAATAGAGGTACCTTGAAAACATCGAGGTAATTTATAGATACCATGTAATTGTGAGACATCATGTTATTCCAAAGGCTGAAGAAAAATTAGCTATGTAAGAGGTGGTTTATCTGAGTCAAAACTATGGAATGGCTTTTCAAGGGGTTTTCTTGCATCTCATACAAACCAAATTCCATTTTAAGTCATCACCTGAAGAGCCAAGCAGTGTACAGGCAGTGCATGAAGCTAGGCCCGGGATGGGAGTTAAGATCTGGACCAAGCAATGACACACCGAAACAAAACAACAACAATAAAAAACCCTCCTCCAAGTCATTCAATATCATCTTTTTACATTTTATTAATGAGCCAACATCCATCATCACAATGTGCAATAATATATTACATAACTCAGAGGGAAATAAAATCAAGTATATGAAACTAAAATTGACCATAGATATTTTTCCCTTGTAAGGAAGAGGTGCCATAATTTTATTTCAGCAGTGAAGTAAATCTTAACACTGCTTCTTTGTGGGAAGGACAGAGAGAACTGGAGTGGCAGTCTGCAGCTCAAAATCTTTGGCCATTTGAAGGAGCAGGGTGTAGTGACATATACCTAGACTACATAACAAGATCCCAACTACATAACAAGTTCAAACAGGAGCATGAGGTAAACCTTGCCTCATAACATGTTTTTTGAAAGAAGGGCTTGATCTTGCATTGGGAGATAATGATTGGGCAGAGGGATTGTGCTCTGTCCTGTCGAGACCAGGAAGAGCTGCTGTTAATGTTCGTTTTTGCAGCAGCAAAAGGAGGCAGAGTAAGGTCTGAGTAACAGCAGGAAGCTACAGTGATGATGTCACCAAGACCCTTCAAGAGCAGCTCAGCAAGCACAGTAGTCTCTGGTTGTCTAAGAGACAGGTATCAAGACCCCCAGCACATGCGTGAAATCACAGCAAGGACCAAACCTGAATAAAATCATTGCGGCACCATGGCTCTCACAGAGGATGATGAGCTAAATGGCCTTTTTCTGACTCTGGGGGAGGCAGTGGGTTAAGTGTAGATCTACTGAGCAGGGAACTGACTCAGTCACAAGTGGATAGAGCAGGAGGGCAGAGACCCTCGCCACAAAGAGTGCGTCATTTAATATGTACAAATTATTTATTTGTGGGGCTTTCCACTTACTATTTTTGAAGCATGATTAACCAGGGATAACTGAAACCAGAGAAAGCAAAACCACAGATGAGGAGGGCTTGATATATTTCTATAATGTGTCACTACCTTCTTGCCATTCATTGGAATTGAAGTAAAAATTCGCGACATATAAAAATGCAATTGCCCTTCCAGTTTCCTCAGTTGAGAATTCAATAGAGTACTTGAAGTTCTAGCTAGAGCAGTTAGACAACAAAAGGAGATCAAAGGGATACAAATTGGAAAGGAAGAAGTCAAATTATCACTATTTTCAGATAATATGATAGTATACTTAAGTGATCCCAAAAACTCCACCAGAGAGTTGGAGAAGAGACTGAAGGAGCTGAGGGGGTTGGCAGCCCCATGGAGGGAACAACAGTGTCAACAGGCCAGCCCCCCTGGAGCTCCCAGGGACTGGACCACCAAGCAAAGACTACACACGGACCAACCCATGGCGCTGGTCACATATGTGGCAGAGGACGGCCTTCTTGATCATCAGTGGGAGGAGAGGCCCTTGGGTCTGAGGGTGTTTGATGCCCCAGTGTAGAAGAATGCCAGGGCAGAAAGACAGGAGTGGGTGGATGGGGGAGCACCCTCATAGGGGCAGGGGGAGAGGGGATGAGATAATGGGGTTTCAAAGGGGAGACCTGGACAGGGGAAAACATTTCAAATGTAAATAAAGAAAATATCCAATAACAACAATAATAATAAAAAAGCAATTGCATAATTTGGGGGGGGGGGAATTCCACATTCAAGGAAGTGCAGATAAGATTTATGGAGATAAGACATCATGAGACAAAAATTCTGTAAAATAAGACTTGATTCAGTTGTATATCCCAAGGTGTGGCTCTGAAATTCTGGCATGAGACTTGCCTAAATATCTGTAGGTTGGTTTTTGTTTGTTTCTCTGTTTGAGATGGGACCCTAGGTATCCTAGACTGTTCTCCAATTGCTGGATATTCAAAGGTGATCTTGAACTTCTGGTTCTCCTTTCTCCACTATGCCAGTGCTGATATTATAGGTATGGGTAAACCACACTTCGTTTATGCAGTCCTGGGGTTGGAGTCTAGACCTTTATGCATGCTAGGTGTCATAGTCAGGGTTTCTATTCCCGCACAAACATCATGACAAAGAAGCAAGTTGGGGAGGAAAGGATTTATTGAGCTTATACTTCTACATTGCTGTTCATCACTAAAGGAAGTCAGGACTGGAACTCAAGCAGGTCAGGAAGCAGGAGCTGATGCAGAGGCCATGGAGGGATGTTTCTTACTGGCTTGCTTCCCCTGGCTTGCTCAGCCTGCTCTCTTAGAGAACCCAAGAACACCAGTCCAGGGATGGCACCACCCACAAGGGCTTCAATCACTAATTGAGAAAATGCTCCACAGCTGGATCTTATGGAGGCATTTCCTCCCCTGAAGCTCCTTTCTCTGTGATAACTCCAGCCTGTGTCAAGTTGACACACAAAACCAGCCAGCACACTAGGTCAGTGCTGAGTCAACTGAGATACACCTCCAGATGCCCGTATTTATTAGTAGTGATGATTACTAGCACATACTAAAAGATTTACCCAGCGTATGTGTACTCTCTTACCATCTCTCGAGGCAATTCCATTTGTTCACAACATTCCCTGATGAGATGGAAAGAGTGATGCGCATAGATGCCAAATACCTTGTCAAAACGGAAGTTAAATGGCGGACACAGAACCCCAGGACACAAAAGCCCATTTCTTAATCATTAGTTTGTAGAGAACCTGTGGGAGATTGGTACCAGTATCCTCCCAGATGCCCAGAGCCCGTGTGTGCTCATGCCTCTGTGGTCATACCCCTCACTGGTAGATCAGCTCACCTCATCTGTCAATCTCCACTTAAATACTTACTGCAGAGCCCGCCTAGGTCGCTCGGGTTGGCCCGACCTTACGATCTTCTTACTCAGTCTCTTGAGTGGGTGAGATTATAGGTGTCTGGCTGCCATGTCTGGGGCTGATGTTGCATAGATCACTGTTATTTATGGATAACTACAGAAAGTATGCACATACTTAGTTCAGATGAAATATTAAGCAGCATGCTCGATGCCTGGTTGACTCCACAGATGGGAGGAGCCTGCATCCTGACACCTCATATATGTCCCTTCCCTTTAGTATAAATACTAACTTTAAATAATATCCCAAGTGTTTAGGCCTTTCTTCAGTTTTGAAAGAAATCATTCTTATTGATAACCGTTAGTGGTTTTCCACTTGGTGTGTGTCATTGTAACTGGGCCATTAATATACATTTTCTAGCCTCATGAGAATCATCTCCAAACTGAGCAAATATAAGTAACATTAAAATAGAACCAATGCAATGTACAAGATTCTGAGCTGAAGCTCAAGGCTCAGGAAGTGTGGTGTAGAGCTATGGGAAATAGAGGAGATCATTGCTTGCTGGGACATGGAGAGAGTGAGTTGAGCTCTCTGTTCCACTGTCTCACTGTGTTTTACTTGGCGTACCCTTGCTGTGAGCATAAGCAAGATGATAAGAGTAAAATTGTTTTGAAAACCTCCAAGACTTATATAAACTCTGGCTATTTGTTCTGGAGTTATACTGCAAACATCACCATCTTCCTGATATTTAAACAAGGCCCACATCTAAGATTAAGTACAAGAAGGCAAGGCTACAATGAACATATTCAAGCAAAGCATCTATGTTTTACTATTTTTGTTTAAAAGAAGGTCTCCTGCAGCTCAGGCTAGTCTCCAACTCCCTATAGCTAGGATGACCTTGAACTTCTGATGTGTCTGCCTCCAATTCCTAAATACTAAGAATCTAGGCTTGGGCCACAATGCCCAGATTTATACAGTGCTGGGATCAAACTCATGGCCCTGTGCAAGCTAGGGAACACCACTTTTAACTCCTTACTTACCTCCTCATGTTGGGAGAATTGCTAACAAGAGAATGGCAGAGAGCGTGACAAGAGGAATGGGAGTCGCTGGGAAAGGGAAGGAGAAACATGGTCAGCTCAGATTCTGCCCTCCTGTTGGATGGAACCAGTGCCCTCAGTGCCCTGCTGCACTGAAGCAAACCCTCGTCTGCAGGCCATCCTCGCTGCCTACATCAGGCCCCTGTTAACTCTTGACTGGGCATTTCATCAGCCTCCATAAGCCCCTTTCCTGCCCCCCAGTAAGGTTTACTTTCTAAAATGCAAATGTGATTGTGTCACTTGTCAGTTTCAAGTCCTAGCTCATCTTTCCACTCTGCACAAGGTCTGGTGTTTAAGCACACCAGAATCCTTCACAGCTAGCTTTGACTTCTTCACAAGCCCCTAGTTGTAACTTACAGTCCAAGTCGACTCTTATGCATCTCTTCAGCGAGACCATGATCAGTGCCACTGCCGTACTATGGCACCAGGCCCCACATCTTTACTGGTCCTCATCTCACATCCTCATCTGAGCAGTTCTCACCCATCCCTGAAGACTCGCCCCTATAGAAACCTCTTTCCCATCTGCTCCACACTCAAAGTTAAGTTAGAGAATCACCCCCTCCCAATCACACTAACTTCCTCTTAGAGCATTTCCCACAGGCAAGTAATTACTTATTCCCCAAGCATTCCTGCTAGATTGTAAACTCCCGAGGGGAGGGACTTCCTCAAATCTGCATCCTTAGCATCCAGCACATATGCCTTCTCAATAAAGATTGAAAGGTTTGATGTATCTAAACCAACTTCAAAGTTCCCCATACTCCCGGAGCTTTGAGAATGATTACATTAGCAACACATCACAGCAAAACAGCCTGCTGTGATTTTTCTGCCCGTACTCAGCATGGAAATCCTTTCAATCAGGGTAACTGAAGTCATAATCATTTAGAAGCGGTGTCACCAACTAAACGAACCCTTGTGCTTGGGAAAATGGGAGCGTGGGGGTGATTAATGGAAAAAAATCCACCCAGGCGTTTTTTTTCTTCCCCCTTCTCTGTCAGGCTCCTCTCCCCTGGGACCTGCAGTAAAGTTGGAACTCCATCAGTCACAGGCACTACTGCCCACTGCCACTCAAAGCAGGACAACAAAAACATGTAAAAGAGAAACTGCTGGAGAGGAGGGGAAAGGAAAATGAAGTGTTTCTGTCTGAGAAAGGAGGAACTCCAGCACCCAGAGGCCAATATCCGACAAAAACATTTGCCTGGCCGTGTTCACTAGCCAAAGCACTGTATTTATAGTGGGCAGCATGGAAGAGGTCAGCGAGAGGCCTAACTATTTAAGATGACTTTCTTTTTTCTCAGTAGAGGCAAACAAATATCACAGGGTTGTCCAGAAAGTTTGAATGAAACATACTAGCCAGGACTCGGCCCCTGGGGAACTGCAGTGCACCCCAGATTATGTAAGAAAGCTGGTAGCCTCACACCCAAACTGATATGGTTGGCTTTCCTTATCGGTAAGATTTAGTTTTTGAATAGGGGAACTGGTCGGCTTGGCTTCTTTTTCCTATTTCCTCTCTGGAGGTTTGTGTTATTAAAATCTATGAGAAAATTGTAGCACCCCCTTCAAAGCCTGGGTGAGAACTCCAAACAGAAGGTCAGTGGTATATCATCTTTGTCTGTCCCAACTCCCATTCTCTTTTTTATTTTTGGTCTCACATTGCCCAGACCAGCCTTGAACTCAATATGCAGCTGAGGATGAATTTGGATTTCTGATTCTCCTGGTTCTATCTTCCTGGTACTGAGATTACAGGTATGCACCACCATACCTGAAGTTTGAACCCAGGGCCTTGTGTGTTCTAGGTAAACACTCTACCCAGTGAGCCACGCCCTAAGCTCCAGCTTCCATTTTGGATAGGGCTTTATCCTGCCTACTCTGTATTCTGTGATTGGGTCATACCAACTATTTCTTGAGTTCCAGACATCCCTGTCACCCAATACCTCCAGCCTTACCTGGTCTCTCTGTTCTTCACAGGGTCACCTTGCAGCACATGGTGACCCAAGTATCTCTCACTGCTGAGGGGCTTCCCAGTCACCAGTGCCTCCATATGGGATCCTGGGGAACCTGCTGGGCCTTTGGTTTGCAGCCTGTGTATATTCACACAGGAGCAGGGCACTGAAATGTGCCTCTCTTCCACACAGCCTGAGGCTCATTCTACATCACCTGCAGTCAGTGCCTCTGGTAACAGCTCTGGCTGCCCACAATGGTGACCAACTGATAACACGTCCTGGTGTTAGCTTCCTTCACACTCTGTGGTTTACTTACCTATGCTACGGTTTCCACTGATGCTCAAAATGACCTGATTGTAAACTCTGTCTCATTTCTGCTTTCTAGGGGCATCAGACCAAGGTAGTCTCCTAAGTTTCTACAATAGATACACTTTATCATAGCTAAGTGCAACAGTTACGAATGTAGCTTTTAAAAAATATTTCAGCTATATCGTTTACAATGTTAAAGCTCAAGATTCTTTCCTTCGCAATAAATGGTTCATTTTGAAAAGTGATCTCAACCAATGCACATACCGATGAACTGGGGTGAGATCCAGTTGGCATCGACGGTGCTTGACGCCAATGGTTTCCAAAGACCATGTGCTTTGAGTCCCAGATCCACGTGTCCGGCACCTACCAGAGAGGCACATTCTGTTGCCCTGCACCGACTCAGTCTTTTCAAGGTCTCGGAACCTTTGCTCTTTCTGTTAAGACGTTGTCTCCATTTCTCTGTTGCTTAAATGTGCTGTTATGTTCCTGCTTTTCTGCACGTCTCCCTGGGAATCATTTAAGGTCTCAGACACTTAAGCATCATGCTAGCGCGCTGTCCCCTAGATAGCATTTGCCTTCCTTCTTTCTAGGACAATAATCAAGAATTTCATGGTCTGGCAATAGTAAGCAGTCATGGGTGTATATATGTAGACTTAAAATATCATAAAAGTATTCCTTCTCAGGTCTCCCTTCTCTTTCCAATCTTTATCTTACTGCCTGATCCCATTTTAGCATATCATTTATCTACAGAAACAAAACAAAACAAAACACCATGTCTTCCGACTCAATGCCTGTGAAAGCTAGTCTGAACCTTTGGATCAGCTGTCTTTAGAGGTGTGCTAAAGTTGTCTTTAAAGCAATTTGTTTGCAGTTAAGAGAGACACACAGAATAAAAGACAAGGCAATGTAAAGGAGCTGTAGTCCGGGTGAAGCAACCCTCCCTAGTCTTCCACTGTGAGAGCCTTTTATGCTGTCCCTCATGTGATCACATCAACAAAACCAAAGTTGAGTCCACCTGTAAGTTTGCTTTCAGATAAACATCATTCCCTAGTTTCCTTGCGGTCAGGCTGGGGCTGCCAGGCTATGTTCTGGACAGTGGACCGAAGTGATCCGTACCACTATGAGGCTGGACTTCACTCTTGTGTCCAGTTCACTCCCTCCCTCCTGTGGCAACCTGGGAAGCCACCTGCAGATAATGACTGCATCAGCAAAGGGCACGAGTGAGTCCCGAGCAACCAAAGAGTTGAACCCCTCATCCTCCCATCACGGTCTCAGCTGCCACACCACAGGGACCTGAGAGGAAAGAAACCCTTCCCATTTTAATCCTCACAGATGTGGAGGTTGTTATAGCAACTCTCACTTCACCCTTCACACTGTGTCTGGGAGTATTCTTGCCCCAAATGGATGATTTCTTTCCTAGGATTTTGGTCATCGAAATCCTACTGGTGTTTAAGGATCCAGCTGACAGCTTTGACCCACAGTGATGACCATTTCTGAGGGAGGCCTTCCTCCCTCGCTCACATTTTGTGAGGTGTTGCTCTACGTCCTGTTCATACTTTAGATGTGCCCTGCACTGCTTTGCTATGCGATTTTTAAGAGTGTGTGTTTATTTGTCTAACTAGATTATAAATTCCCCACAGGAAAAGATTAGTATTATTAAGTCCCCAAAGCAATTATCGCCAACCTGTGTAGGTGTCACACCAGGAATGGAGAGTCAGAAGTCAAGTTTCTAAATGTCCTAAAAATATAATAGCATGACTTTAACGTGGACTAAATATAAGAAGTTGACCCTTGTATTTCTGGCTCACAGGTACATCAAGGAATTCTCTGAGGATGAAGCTGATTTCTATATTTAAATGAGTTGCTCAGAAACACATTCAATTTGCTTTATTTCCTTAAGGGCTAATTAATGTTATCTCTTCTTACACATCTCCCAGAAATGCAAGATGATTGAAATCCCACATTTGAAGGGAAGAATTTAGAATATGGGATCTTTCTGAAAATTCCTTATATCTCAGATCATCTCTTGCCAACATTTAGTTTTCTGTGGAGCCTGCAAGCTCAGACCATTCTTCCTGCCTCCATGTTTAGATAACAACAATGTTAAATGTGCCATTATAGCCCAAGTCAGTTCTTTTTGACCTTTTATGGAAGACCACCCTGCTGAAGCTTTCCTTTCAGTCTCTAGATACCTATGACTAAATCTGTAATTAAGCAAAAGGATTTGGGTGGACTGAAGAACCATCAGATCTGAAGCACAGGATCTAATATTTTTATATATTACTCTTCAGAGATGCTGGAAATTATGCAGAATGGGAAAAGCTGTAAATTTTGCTGTGGCTGCTGCAGTGAGCTGGCTTCAGCAGCGCTGAACAGCCTGGCTCTTTCAGAGACCTCTGTGTAGACTGTTTGCTTCTCTGTCTCTTGCACTTTCATTTCGAGCTGGGAAAAAAAATACTTCTGCAATCGCAGAGTTCATGCCCCCCAATCTACAGCTTCTTCTCCATTGAAGCCATTTGTATGAGGATCAGTCCCTGCTGATTCTAACAGTGGCCTTAACAATCACAAGGTATTCAGTCTTGTCCTTTTCAAGTTCCTGGTACAATGTACTAATGATGAAGAGTAAATTTCCCAGCCTTTAAAGAACAACTTGAAATGACATCGCAACACAGGACAAGTATCTGAGAAGCAAGGAACCATTGCAGGGACTGCCTGCCTTTCTTCTTTTTTGGGCACTAAGCCATACCTTAGCTTCTGGTTGACAAGAATAGAGGATAGGACAGGACATAAATATTCTGCTTCATATATTTCCACCCTGAAAATTCTACTGTGAGAAATACCTTTTGATATGCGGCTGGAGTTTATTAAAAATAGCCATCCCTGAGAGCTTTCAGCAAAGGTTTGCAAGCCGTGCTCCTCAAAGTCTTGAGTGTTATGTGGTTATGTATGTCATAGCTGCCAAATGTGTACCAGAATGGAGGCCTGACCCCTACTCCGTCCAACACAGAATGGGGGGAGGGGGGCTGAACCCTATCCCGTCCAACACAGAATGGGGGGCCTGACCCCAACCCCATCCAACACAGAAGGGGGGCCTGACACCTACCCCATCCAACACAAAACTGGGGGGGGGGCGGCTGACCCCTATCTCTTCCAAACAGGAGCTGCTATTTTTTTATCTTTTAAAAATATCTACAGACAATTTTTAAGTTTAAAAATAGATTTTGTTGAGAGAGAAAGGGAGGAAAGAAAGACATGGAGAGAAGAAAAGGAGAGGAGAAGAGAAGAGGAATTGAAAGAGGAGTGAGGGGAGGGAGGAGGACAGAGGAAGGGGGAGGGGTAAGGGGCACCGGAAAGGGGAGGGGACGAGGGAGGAGAGAGAACAGGAAGGAAAAGAGATCTCCACAAGATGGAACCAGTCTCTGCAAGCTTCATCTTACCTCATCAATACAACCAACACGACTCAATTTTTCCTGCATCAAAATAACCAAAATGCCAGAGTGGGGGCTTGTTCTGGTGTCTGCCTATAGTCACTGTTTTTTTGTTTGTTTGTTTGTTTGTTTGTTTTTAGCAGCACCTCTGTCTTACCGGAGAATTGTCTCACCCCAAGTGTCATGCTAGTGGCAGTGGGGGCCTCCTTTCATGGTGGAAATGACAGCCTCATCCTCTTCAAGGCCCAGAAGAGGACAGTCAGCTATCTTTCATCTTCCCAGGGGCTGGTACAGGAGAAACAGACCCTGACACTTTCCAAATTCCCCCAGCGGTGCCACAGCTAGTCAGGGACTTAACTCCACCTCCCTGAACTGCCACCTGGCTGCCCAATGCAGAGCCTGGCCCTCCAGCCTCACAGTCCAGTGAACCCTATCAGCCTTCCTCCCTCTGCACGTGCTTTCTAGTATGGTGTATTTTCATTTTCCTGCCTCATCCCCTTTGCTGGACTAAACACTAGATTGCCTTGTGGCAACTGTGGACCAAACTTTGAGAAACATCTCTTTCTAAGGGCTTTCTGTGGCCGCATCCTGTCTTCCTTTCCTAGGTCCTGTTTTACTCTTTCCTGTGGCTGGCGACTTCCTACGTGCTTCTGACTCTCCACAGTAGGTCACCTCAGTAATGGTGTGAAAGTAAGGAGAGTCCAGAACACCCATCATAAGAGAATGCAGGGAGAGTCAGAGACAAGAGGAACCACAGGGAGAGGCACGGAATCCAGACACTGAAATGTAGGTCACGGCCACAGTGAACTGAGAAAATCCTTCTGAGATGATGATCGTTTGGTAGAACAGGGACGACTGTGAGGGACACACACACCTAAATAAAACACCATGGATCCGAGTAGGCCTTTACCAAACCTCTTCATTATTGTATGAACACAATAAAGACAATATGACCTTCTCAGTGAGTTTTGTTAATAATAACACTTCTCATTTGTCTAGTGATTACTGTGCACCACGCTCGTTGGTAAAGTGCTTTAAATATAACAGCTGAGACAGAGCAAGGTTAAATAACTGCTGAAGATCATTTACCAAGTAAACGATGAAGCTGAGAGCAGAAGTCATGCTTGTCAACTCAGAGTCCAAGTTCTCCTCCGCTGGGCATTTTAGCCAAATGACATTATATTAGAAAAACTCTGAACATGCAGAACACTATATTCTTATCCAAAGTGTCTCAGGTTTCTCTTGCTGTGGTGTAACACCATGAATATCTTAGGGTTTCCATTGCTGTGAGCAGACACCATGGCCAAGGCAACTCTTACAAAAGACAACATTTAATTGTGGCTGGCTTACTGGTTCTGAGGTTCAATCCATTATCATCATGGCAGGAATTGGCAGTGTCCAGGCAGGCATGGTGCTGAAGGATCTGAAAGTTCTACATCTTGTTCCAACGGCCCACAGGAGAAGGCTATGCTCTAGCAGCTAGGAGGGGTGGGGGTCTCAAAGCTCACCCTCACAGCAACACACTTCCTCTAACAAGGCCACACCTCCTAATAGTGCCACTCCCTGGACCAAGCATATTCAAAGCACCACAATGATCAACATCAACATAGGAAGTAAAGGGTTTAATTCAGCTTCTCTCAGATCACACTCCATCATTGAAGAAAGTCAGAGCAGGAATTCAAGGCAGAAACTTGGATGAAGGAACTAAATCAGAAGCCATGGAGGAGTGCTGCTTACTGGTTTGCTCCTCACGTCTCTCTTAATTTTTAATGCAACCCAATCTGTCCTGATCAAGTTTGGTACCATCCAGAGTAGGCTGTGCCCTCTCACATCAAATAATAATAAATAATAATAATAATAATAATAATAATAATAATAATAAATAATCCAGTTGGCTTAGTGCTAGGCCAATCTCATGGACACACTTGTCTCAGTTGAGAGTCCCCTTTCCCAAATGACTCTAGCTTATGTCAAGTGTATGAAAACAATAACCTGAATAATTGGTCCCTTCTCAACTTGGCACACAAACACATTATTATTAAGCCATAACCTTTATTATCTTGTTTTCCCCAAGATCTTGTACTAATAATTTCAATATGAAACATAAGTTTTCACAGTCTTTAAAATTCAAGCACTTTAATTGTATTTAATGCATTTAATTGCATTAATTCACTCTCTTTAAAGCATTAAAAGTCTCTTTTAAAGTTCAAAGCCTCTCTAAAGTATCTAAAGTCTTTCCAAAATTCCCAAGTCTCATACATTGCTTTTATTCCTGTAGAATAAAAAAATAAATTAAAAATTAAAAACAAACAAACAAAACGAGTTATATACTTTCTCACTCCAAGATGGAAGAATCAGGTCACGGTGATAACGAAAGCAAACACAACCAAAATGTGACAATGTAAAAAGTTCAGGACCCACTCGAGATCCTCAGAGCTCCAAAAGGAATGGTAGCTTCATTTCTCCAGCTCTGGGGCCCGAGGGAAACACAGCTGCTCTCCAAGGCTGGGGCTTGCTTTCCAAGCTGCTGCTGTCTTTAGTGATAGCCCTGAGGCACAGGCATCTCCAAAATGCTGCTGGGGTCTCCACTGCAACTGGCCCATGCCTTCATCAGCACCGTCCTGGGCTCTCCTTAAGGATTAGGAGTCTGCCAGAGGGTAACAAGCTTTGCTTCTCTCCGTGACCCCTTTAATCCTAGGGCTTCTATTGCGACTGAAGCTGCATCTTCAGCAATGGCCCCTCTCCCTGCAGACCCAGCTATTGTCTACTACCTCTCCATGCTTTCAAAACCCTACCTGTGGATGCTCAAACATTTCCAAGTGTGGCCCTCGAAGGACCACAACACCTGTGTCAAGGTGGAAACTCAGGCAGGTAATCAGATCAATCCAGCCAAGACAACAGAGAATAAATGTGTCCTTGCTTGCTGATGCTAAGCTCATTTTCTTTGTTCTTACACCCTCTAGGACCTGCTTGCCTAGGAAATGGTGCGACCCACATAGGCCGGGTCTTCCTATACCAGGACACTCCCCTGTGAACACGTCCACAAGCCAACCGGATCTAGATTATTCTGTGTTAAGATTCTCTTCCCAGGTGACTCCAGGTTTCATCAAGTTAACAGTTAAAACTAGCCTGCATATGCTGTTAAGACCTAATATGAAGACATTTGGGCCTAGATAGGTCAGGGAAAGCAAGGCCTGTCAGAGATAATCCCCCTTGATGTCAAGGCTAGGAGTCTAGGTTGGCTCCCTCTGGTGGGGAGGTGAGAGATGTGCTTCCCTGAGCAGATGGGCTGAGCAGCACATAGAAATCCTGGAGAAACAGATTCGGAGCAGAGATGGAGGGAAAGTGAGAGAGATGAGTGTAGAACCAGGGATCAATGCGTTCTCAAGGCCCTGTTCTGCTCTTTATCTTGATTCACCCAACCAGGTCCAGCCAGGCCAATCATTTCCCATCCAAATCGTTCTATCCAAGACAGTGGGTTTATAAATACTCTAACAAATGGAGTCCGCCTTTCTCCTGAGATATTGTTTTATGAGACAGTGTCATGGAAGTCAAGCTAGCCTCAGACTAACTATATATTAAAGGTGATGTTGGGTTCTATCTACAAAGTGCTAGTATAAGAGGTAAATACTAACATGCCCAGGACATCACCACGTAGCCTCAAACCCATGACCTTCCTGCCTCAACCTCCCCAGAGTTAGGATTACAAGAGTGACAGGTGTGTGCCACTTGCCCAGCCTGTGGTTCTCTGTCTGTAAGCATAGACTTAGCACTCCTGAATGGAAAGCAGTGTTGAGGAGAGATACAGCAGAGAAAAACATTTCTCCCACTCCTCATTTTCTCTTTGATAACTGTAAAGACTTCTATACTGCAACAAATATTTTTCATCAGATAGCAATAAGGAAGCTTCCTATGGTGCCCCATATTTCAACAGAACAGCTAATCACAAAACTTTTGTCACTAAGAACTCGAATGTAGATGGGGGCTCTCTGTCATCAAGCATGGAAGAAACAACCGATGCTTATATGTTATCCTATAACAATTACTATAATATTGCTTTTAATGACTGACTTCTAAGACTGATCAGGAAATAATGCTGGACCTTACAAAAATATATCATGGAATTACTGCAACTAGCTGATGTCAGAGTCTAAATCACTGTTCTGACAACCTACAAAACCTGTCCCCATGGAAACCACAAGTTCCAGTGAGTTCCCACACATCTTAGTCTGCACATACTGGAAACATGTTTATTACAAGAAGCGAGATTACTGAGCACAGGTGTGCAGTGCACACACTACCCAGTGACCTCTGGTGAGGGGCTCAAGTGGCAGCCCTAATCCAGCCTAGGTCACATGCCTTCACCCACACAAAGCACCGCGCAGGGCAGGTGGCTAGCCTACATGCAAAGCAGATCTGTGGGAGACCCAAAAACTCATAGAACACAGAGATATCTTTTCAAATATAAAATAGAAGAATGACAGAAGTAATGTTTCACTAAAATTAAGCATTTCTTACCAGCTCTTTATTCCTCTCCATTGCCTCCACCCTGCCATTGCCCTGAACTACCTATCTGCACCCAGAATGAACAATGGCGCAACTCAGGTTACAAAGCATGGGGGCTTTTGGTTTGTCTACACTGACAATAAATTCCTCTGCAGGCTTCCCCATGGTTTATTTTTTATACCTTAGGACGGTCACGGACGGACATGGATAGCATGTTTTCTATAAATAGCATCCACCCATTCCAACTCCAGAATGAGCACATTCTCCTAAGCATAGGCTGTGGGTAAACGACCCTGTTTTCATTCCTATAGATCATGACTGCTAATCTAAAGTAGAGCAGTGTCTATGCCATTGCACAGACCTTGACTGTTTTAGGTTTTGCTGCAAAGGTCTCCATGTTGCTTCAAGTTCTTTATGGCTAATGCTTAGGCCAGTGTGGTCTTCATTATGGATTGTAGGCTTATATTTTTCAAAACCCATTTTAATTGGGGTTCTTAGACATTTTAACCTCCCTTCTAGCCCACCATCTACCAGAGATAGTAGGAAAGAAAGGTGATTAGGGCAAAAGGAAGATGTGGAACTGTTCAGAAATAATTCGTTGGGGGTGAATCCAATCTTCATTGTCAGGATAGCAGCAGTTCAGTTCACACAAATCAGCAACAGCAGTTCAGTCCAGAAGAAATCCCAAGGCTCTGCCCATTAACCCAAGTCTGCAGAAGCAGCAGGAAGCCGCTGGAATATCATGAAAAGTTCTTTGGTGCATTTCTCTCTACAAACTCACAACAATTGATCAGCAGAGAGTGGCAAGGCAAACCAATACCATACCAAGTCACCCACTGTCCATTGAGTTCTATTTATAAACCTTTCTAAACATCATGTGTTTTCTCAAGCGTTTCTAGCAAAGTCACATGCCCGTTTCCCAGCCAGCTTCCAGGAAAACACCACGTGTCTGTTCTCAGCAAAACATCCTCCCATGTGTCTGCTTCAGCAAAAACATCCTCTCAACTGAGTCTCCAAAGAAACCAAAAATATCTACTTCAATGGACTGTATAACCAAAGCTGAAATTTCACTAGTCAAAGGACCAAGGTGTGGCTAAGTAGTCCACCAACCAAGAGCCACAAGTACTTGAAAGTTAAGATATGGATATCACTGGCATAGAAATTGCCCATGCCCAAGAACTCAAGAAGTGACCAACACAAAGGCTTAGGGTGGGATTGTTCCCCACCCCCAGCCATCCCAGCCCACCCACCAATGACCCCTGTACTGTAAGACTTGACATGTCAACTCTTCTCTTGCTTGTTTGCTTATTCATTTTTGTTTTTATATTATTTTCCAAATCCCAATATAAATTGTGTCTTTTAGGCGACACCAATGCCAGAGTTTTCCATTGAGCACTAGAAACATGAAATACGGGCTTTCTGAAGTTTGTTTCTATTTCTTGAAGATGTCTGGCCTTTCCTATCACCTCCCACTTAGCTCTGAAATGCCAACAGGCCCCTTGGTCACATCATATCCGCCCTGCAGTGTAACCATGACCTCTCAGTGTTTCTCAGTTTATAACATGTGACATTACATCCTCTCCATCACGGGTCCCTGGGGGAACCCTGTGGGGAAAATATTCTTTCATCATGCTGACTGAATGATGGGCCCAGAGAGGAGCTGCAGAGCTTAGACTCCAGCTTTGTGTCCTCTCCTTTTCAATCAGAAGGCCTTTGGCCTTTAGAACTCTCCTGGGGGATGGTGATGGGAGGGAGAATCTGGACATCTACTGATTTGTTCATTGCTGCAGAGGAGTAGCAGAGTTTGCCTAAATCTCTATGCCTCTGTTTCCCTTCCTATAAAAGGGGTGCCCCACCCCCTGCTTAGCTCTCATATACTGTTCTACTCAGGCTTCCCATGGCTATGATAGAACATCATGACCAAAATCTACTTGTGGAGGAAGGGGTTAATTTCATCTTCCACTTCCATCATAGAGGGAAGTCAGGCTAGAAATTCAACCAGGGCAGGAGCCTGGAGTCAAGTACTGAACCAGAAGCTGCAGAGGGGTGCTGTTTACTGTCTCGTTCTTTGTGACTTGTTCAGCCTGCCTTCTTATAACACTCTGGAACACCAGCCCAGGGGTGGTGCCACCCACAGGGACCGCCTACCACAACTGTCAATCAACAGAATGTTTCATGGACTAACCTGGTGGAGACATTTTCTTACTTGAGGCTTTCTCTTCCAGAATGACTCTGGCTTGCGTCAGGTTGACACCAAACCAGGCAGAACATGCACTATGGAGGGTAGGGAGTCTTTCTTTCCTTGTCCCAACTGTCTGTTTCATGCAGAAAGAAAAATAGAAAATCTGGATTAAAGTGTGAGTTTCTCCCTCTCTTCTCCTTCCATCTCTTTTTCTTCTTCGTTTCTTTCTCTTATCATTCCTTTAATCTGATGCTCTTGGAGAATTAGCTAAGTGAGGAAGTCCATGTTATTCTCTTAGATAATCTATGTCTAGAACAGCCTGGTGATGTAGCACACAGCAGCAAGATAATCGGCATTTCTCTGTTTTTACTTTACATCCTTTAGTTTCTGTTCATGGTGAGAATCGACGTGCTGATATTCTTTTCAGTTTTGAATCCTAACTCTGCCCTCAAGTGTATGAACTTGCTGCTGGGCGAAGGCTCAGTTGGTGAGAAACAGGGCTTTCTGGGAGATCTGAGGTTCCCAAAGTGGCAGCACTGTGCTGGTCACCTTGTTGTATATGCTGGAGACACCAATTCTCAGACCTCCCACAAGACCTGCCCATTCAGAAGCTCTGGGGGATGACCAGACATGTCTGCAAGAACAAGAGTTCTCCAGGTATCTCTGGATCATACTCAAGTTTCAGAAGCACCAACTTCAATTTTTACCCTGTTAGGACACTCCCCAATCCTGCTACCCCACACAGTTTTAAGCTCTTCAAATGTCTCTGTAGCACCTGCGACTGGAGAGAAAGAAGCTTTATGTGGGGGCAGAGAGGCAATGCTGTAAGCAGAGAACAGTGGTAGCCTACACTGTAACATTTGTCTTTCCAGTGTTCCTATTGCTACCTTGAACTGTTTTAAAGATGTAACCAAACTGTATCTACCAACTTGCAATGTTTACACAATATCAAACTTAACAAACATCCGTCTGAAAATGCTTGTGTCTAGCAACTAAGTGTCAACTTTAGTTCAGCTCCATCAAGGCTGGTCCTGTGTCTAGAATCATCCCATTGGGCTATTTATTTCACTGAACATCCAGTTTAGTCTTAGGTTCAATTGATCCTAGACATTGACAACTTCTCTCGCATACGGTTTGTAAGAGGCTAAGACTGATTACTCTGAGGAACAGGCACCCCACCCGACTCCAGGAGCTATAGCTGGCCCTATTCTGTTCTGATAAACAGGCCCAGGCTTTACACATGTAGAAGGCCAGACTCAACTCATTGCAACAGGCCAGATAGAGATATTGGGATGGCAAGAAGTTGGCTTGGGCTACCGAATGCCTATGTGACCTCAAGGAAACCACTCAGTCCACAAAAGCCTGTGTCTTCATCTACAGAACAGTAATATTATTTCTGTCATTGAACTCTAGCCAGAACTAGAAACCTGGAGAGGAACCACATTTGGGTTTAAGGCAAATTAATTCCTATCCTCTCCCAAATTGATTGACCATTGAGGAGAGAGTTATCCCTTATCTTTGGACATAAGGAAAAAAAAATGCCACTCTGATATGTGAGAGATTTGGGTGTGAGTTATATTAAGGGACTTATATTGCTATATGTCCCTTATATTATGTGTGTCACTTTGGATAATTTAGGCTCTTTAAGATTTCGATTCCTTGTCTAGAAAATGGGGGTAATTGTAGTACTTGTAGAATTGAAGACATAAATATATGAAATGTTCCCCAGGCACACGGGACTTTCGGGGAGTGGGGGGCTAGAAAAGGGGAAATCATTTGAAATGTAAATAAATTATATCGAATAAAAAAAATTTTTAAAAAAATTATAGTGGCTTATCGCTAGCTTGGCTGAACCACTGTTGGGTCAGAATAGTTTTGATTTTTGAAACACAATCAATGATAAAATAACAACGATGATGATGATGATGATGATGATGACAATGATGCCGAAGATGATATAAATTTCATCTTTTACTACAGAAAGGGAAAATCTATAAGTTGGAACCAGACGGTCTTACTTCTTTTTTTGGATATTTTCCTTTGACAACAATACTTTTAAATGTGTGCTGGGAAACATAATGTACAGATGAATATAATAAAGACCCAGTTTTCCTCTCCATATAGGAGGGCTTATGGATGCTGTAGTTAGATGAGTTTAATGTAAGAAATATCCTAAGGGATCCCGCCTTCCAGCCTGAGAGGAAGCAGGGGCAGTGGTTCAAGACCGTGCATGGAGAGCATCCAGGAATCTGCTGCTCCTCCATGCTCAGGCTGTGATGCCTCCTGCTGCCTCTCACTGGCACTGAAGCATCTTTAAAGGCCGGTTGCCACCAGGTGCCACTGCCTTGGCGGTTTGAAACAACAGAAGCTTATTCTACTGTAATTCTAGTGATAAGACATACAAAACGAAGTTGTCTGAAGAGCCATTGTCCCCTGTATACAATGGGGAGGAAGGTCAGGACGCTGGTCCTGGACTCTGGTTGCCTGCAGGGAATCTGTCATCCCCTTGGGAGTTACTAGTCACTCTTGTCCTTCATCTTCACACAGATTCTCAGTGCCTATGTCTTCGCAAGGATGGACACGAGCCAAATACGATTAGAGTTACCCAGAACCTTGCCTGAAAAACGATACTTCCAAATAGTGTTTCATTCTGTTGTCCTAGACGTTAGAACACTTACATTTATTTTTCTGAAGGGATGGAGTGGACCCTCTGTCAGCCAACTTCCAGCACACACGTAGGAGAGGGACAAGCAGACAATGTCCTTCCATCCTGGCCTCCTGGCTCACACTCCAAAGTGACCAACCTGTGACATCACCCGAAGCTTTGTTTCACTTTGTATTGAAGGCACTCGGAGTTCAGGGAGAGGAACTACACAGCTTACTTGCGGCTCCACAAGCTTGGCATGCCCTGTCACAGCTTCCGTATCTGGACACAGCATCATCAACACCTCCAATGCCCCCCCCCCAGACTCCCTCCTCCCCATCACCTCTACAGGCAGCCCAGGAAAGCCCTCTCTCCTCACACCATGGGTTCATGTCACCAGTGTGTCAACTTTGTTCACAAGTGAAGTCATGCAGTGTGTTATTTTGGTATTTCTAAGAATAATCTGTGTCCTGTGTATTTGTGGTCTGTTAATCACGTTCTGCCATTCCCATAGGACTCCGGGATCTTAACCCAGAGTTTGTTTTAGTTACTATGTCCTGTTCTCAACCTTCCCCCTTAGTCAGCGGTTTCAAGTCCTTCAATCCTTCCTGTTTATGTCTGTCTCACTCCTTCTACAGTTACCACGGCAACCGTGTCCTGCCATTCAAATAGTGCCTGAGTTGGCCCTTCTCTCTCACTTCAATTTATCCTCTGCAGATAGAATAGTTTGTGTCACCTGCTCATGAAATGAGGAAGCCTTCCAACTGCCAATCAGATCAACCCATTCCTACCCATCATATTTCTCCTTATTTAGCACACACCATATCTATCTAATCATATTTCTCCGTACTTAGCATCATAACACACCCATCCTGCTACATCCATCTTCCTCCACCTCTCCAGCTGTCTTTACAATGCCTTTGATCATTTCTCTATTGACAAGAGCTCCAAATCTCAGCAATAAATAGTAGATTCTGAACTGACTTTCCAGTGATAAGGCAGAGATAATAGCAAAACACAAGATAGAAAGGAAATATGAACAGCATTTGTTTTGATAGAATCCTATTTTACAAAATTGCTAACACTTGAGGTTTGGCAATTGGTTTCTGTAGCCCTGAACAGGGTGTCCTAACTGTATAGTCTCTGCTTCCTGTCTAGGCATATTCCCACAGTTAGAATGGGAGAAATTTATCATTTATGAATTATATAGGGTGCTAAGTCTTTAATGAGCAAAGAGCCATTACTACAAAGCAAAGAAGTGAGGAATTAAGTATTTGATACTGTCCAAGCAGATGATCACTGGGTCACACACTCACAACTAGATTAGCATCTACACAAGATAAGACATCGTTTATATGCTTGCAAAATGACATCAGCAATGAAAATCAAAGGTTACAGCCCAGAAACTTCTTTTTTCACAACGTAGTTCATTTTTTTTCAACTGATACAAGAAATTGATTTTATCACACTATTTCTGGTAGCAAACTATCTCTTTGTCCAAAGAAATTCATCTAACCTATTTAGGGGGAGGGTGAGAGGTTAAGCTGCTCTATTCGTTTTCAATGTCCAGAGAGTTTACTCTTTCACTGTAGATCACTGTTTTAAACCATGGCCTTCTGTGTGCAGCTCAACCCAGAGGGAGCTACTGTGATTCAGAAAGCATAGTAATCTCTACTGGTCTCAGTATAACTCAAGATTAGTTAACGGCTCTTCACATTGTTTCTGGTACTAGACAAGAATGGAGCCTCGTTGGGCAAGCTGGTCTGGTATCTAGTGCTAAGTGAATATACACAGACAATTCTGTCTGTGTGCCATGCTATTGCGTGGCTTTGTAGCCAGCAGTACTTTGGAGCTGCTTCTCTTGTCAGGGGAGTTGATGATGCTTTGATCTCATAGGTGCTGTCAGTTTGAATTCTGATGTATCAGATTGTCATTCCCAAGCCCACCACAGCCGTAGTCTTGGATGAGGACATCTGTGCTGAGTTTGCTTTAGAAGAGGCTATAGAACAGTGGCAGCTGACCAGAGGTGAGAGCACAGGTCCCTAGGGAACCAGCCTGGGCCAGGAGCCTGGCAGACTGAGTAACAGTTAAAGATCTATGTAGAAATATATAGAAAGCTAAAACCTTAGATCAAGTATTTAAATACTCTTTTGTACTAGGCTACAAAATTCTTTCTTTGATTAAAAAATCTACCACTGCATGACTGGCTCATTGCCTCATTAATACAGACAAAGGTATGTGTTACTCTGGGGAAGTATCATTTATTATATAAATGATAATTTTTATGACAGCGGTGGATGTAGCTCAGTGGTAGAATGCTTGTCCAGCACACACAGGCTTGAACCTATGCCCAGTCTCTAGGACCTTGACTGTGGTGCCTCGTGCCTATAATTTCAGCATTTGGGAGGTAAAGCAGTAAGACTAAAAGTTCAAGGTCATCCTTCCTACAAACTGAGTTCAAAGCCATCCTGACTACATGAGACAAAACAAAACACAAAAACAAAGCACAAACCCAAAACCAACAATTATGACTATTATAACTCATAATCAACAGAAGCCCTATATCCAAGACCATGGGTCCAAAGTTCCTATGATACAGTACAGAAAAGAAAGTGCCAGAAAAGACCCAACAGCACAGAAAAAGCATCCATTTGCAGCATCCGGGGCTGTCTCTGCTACTTATAAGTTCTCTATAAGACCATGATGAAGACACATCTACATCTAAATCCTTCAAGGGTGTGTGCCATATTGATCACTGACATTGCAGGTGATGTGTTCTATTGCATTTTCCATTGAGGTGCTCTTGGAGCCAAAATACTTCCAAACCACCAATACTTGTTTATATCCTGTAGTTGTTCCATGTAGCATAGACCTCACTTACTGCTGCCTTCTGTAGATCAATGCACCACAAATTGATGGTCTGAAAGACAAATATCCATTTCTTGAATGCCTGGTTTCTCCAAATTTACTGACTTAGCAAAAGAGGTTTTGCTATTAGCTGAGAATAGATGATGTTAGTTACTGGTGATTAGAACCTACAAAAATAATGCTAATATGCCCTTTGAAGAATTTTTAAATGCTTAAAGTTTTTGAAAAACTAGAAAACATCTCTTTGAAAGTAGTCAAAATGAACCTAGCATATATGGAGTGTTGAACGCTTGGTTTCAAGCCAAATGAAACATTTAGATGTGGTGACAGTTTATTGAGAAATTTGATGTAAAGATCATGTAATGCTCTTGGGGTTAGGGGGACTGGAATAGGTCATGTGATGAGGCTGATGGAGAGATCTAGTTAGATGTGAGGGTAAGTTATATAACCTCCCACCTTGGAGCTAGCTATTTGGAAAGAGCTGGAGGTTGGCATGCCATCTGGAAAAATGCAAACTGGTAATAAATCAGAATCCTAGTTATTGATTTTTTCCCCATATAGAAGAATATTTGTTCTTTGAAACTTATCAAGTAATTAATTTAGAATGTATGTATGTGTACACATTGTGTGCAAGTGCACATAAATGTGCATTTATGTGGAGGCCAAAGGTCACTATTGGGCATCCACCTCTATCGCTCTCTACCTTATCTTTTGAGACAGGGTCTTTCACAAAACCTGGAGTTCATCAATTCAGCTAGACTGTCAGTCCAGTGAGTCTCAGGAATCCTCTCATCTCCACCTCCCAGAACTGCGATTACAGGTGCAGAGCAGCACATCCAGCTTTTTATGTGGGACTTAGGTCCTTGTGCTTGCAGGACCATCTCAGAGTAGATGTGGCTCTGTGTCAAAATCAGTTTCTTTTTTTTTTTCTGTGCATCACTGGAGAATAGGTTCAACAGTCCAACTCTGTCATCTATGTTGCTAGTTGCTAAGTTTAAGAAATAAGGAAATTGGTACCTATGTTCCAGTGTGTCTTTGTCTCTGTAGTGGTGGCTGTCCTAAACCTCAGTTGTCAGTCATGACTTCTCAACACTAACAGTAATTCCTCTAGTCTAGCCTGAGTGACTTTACCAGACCAACTACCAACTTCCTTTGTAGTGGTCAGCAGCAGTGGCTATTTTATGTCAGGTGTGATGTTGCCTATGTTGTCTGAACTCGGTTTAGAATCTTCTGCGCATGTCTGTGTGAGTGTTTCTGGAGAAGTTTAACTAGGGAGGGAAGATCCACTGTAAATGTCAATAAACAGCCTCCATGAACTCCCAATGCTGCTGTACCTTCCTATTATAATCGACCGTATCTCCTCTTAAACCCTAGCCAGAAGAAAATCCTTCTTCCTTTATAATTCTTCTGCCAAGTATTTTATTATAGCAGTGAGAAAAGTAACTGATGCACTGGGCAAACCACAGCAAACCTATCTGAGTGATGACCTGGAAGTGCAACCCACCTATCTTAGCAAGCTGAGCTCCCCTTAGCGTGATGCCATTGTTCCAGGGATCAACACAGACTGGTGTTCCTAAGCATCTGGAACAAAGTCCAAGTCTGGGGCTCTGAGACATGGATGGCAACCTTAGGATATGGGCTTGGGGATGTTTTCAGGACAGGGCAGTGGGGTAAGGGGAGTAGATTCAACTTTTCCTCTGACACCGAGGCCTCAGAATTTGTTCCTTGGACACACTAAACACAACTACATAGAGCTTTGTTTTTAAGCCTAGAATCTTGTTAGGACATTTTTGTCTTTTGCTCTTTTTGGTTTTTTGCTTTTATTCTTTTGTTCATTTGTTTTGCCAAGAATTATGACATTATAGGAACAAATGAATTTTTATATGGCCAGAGTCGTTATGACTAAAACTTCTTGTTTCTTGAGACTTGTCTTCCTTGTTAGCCTAGGCTCGGTTTGAATTCAGGGTCCTCCTGTTTCCACCCTCTGGGCATAGAGCTTGCAGGCATCATCATCACGCTGAGTTTTTATCTATGATGTGGTTTCTTATATAATTAATGATTAGAGTGTCTTCTGCAACAAATGGACTTGTTTAAATAATACCAAGGACATGGAATGCCAAGCTTCTTACGAAGTGTTCCCTTGATTTTCATCACTGAGTGAAGAACAGTTCTGTGTACACCAGGTAAGCACGATTATCATTGGGCGACCTACCCAGTCCATTCCCCTCTTTAGTTTTTCTTCTGAGATAAAGTCTTGTCATGTTACCCAGTTTGGTATTGAAATGACTGTTGCTTGGGTGTTGTTGCTGTTCTCCCTAAGTAGGAAGTTTTCTCAAAGGAGCCCATGTCATTCTCTGAACCCCTAACCTAGCTCCTGCCACCCCTCATCTGTCAAGCACATCTGCACTCATCCCCAGCACATCTGCACTCATTCCAAGCAAACCTGCACTCATCTGTCAAGCACATCTGTATTCATGTCAAGCACTTCTGTACTCATTCATGAAGCACATCTCCACTCACCCACCAAGCACATCTGCACTTATCCCAAGCACATCTGCATTCCAGCTACAAAGAGATCAGCTTTTGTTTTCCAATCAGATTCTGATTGAACTTTGTGTAAACCAAACAGTTTGCAAACATGGCGTGGGACATTTGCTATAATTCCATTATTGTGGAGGTAGGGGGATGGACTTCAAGGCTTGACTTGTCTACATATAAAGACCCTGTCTCAAATATCTAAGGACTTGGGATATATCTTAGTGGCAGTGTGATTGCCACTGGTTTCTGATCCTCAGCAAAGCAGAGGAAACAGTTTAAAAAGAATGCTACCAATTTTCTGTTTTAGTTTAACCAATAAGACCCATTACAAGTAGATTGGTGGTACTCTGTAACTGAGGAAACACTGAAACTCCATAAAAGACTATAGTTATTGTGGTAGTCTGAATGAAAATGGCTCCCATAGGCTCACAAGGAGTGGCATCATTAGAAAGGATTAGAACATGTGGCCTTGTTGGAGTAGGTGTGGCCTTGTTAGAGGAAGTATGTCACTGGGGGTGGGCTTTGAAATTTCAGAAACTCAATCCAGGACCAATGGCTCACTCTCTCTTCCTGCTGTCTGCCAACCCAAATGTAGAACTCTCAACTCCTTCAGCATCATGCCATGCTGCCACGCTTCCCACGTGGAAATGGACTAAAGCTCTCTATAAGCCAGCCCCAGTTAAATATTTTCCTTTATAAGAGTTGCCATGGTCATAGTGCCTCTTCGCCCTAAGTAAAATACATACACTATATTACAAAATATATATATAAAATATTCATACTATGCACACTATATACACTCTGTACAATATTCACACTATGTATACCACACACACTATATATACTATGTACACTATGTACACTATGTACACTATGCACATTATGTGCACTAAGTACACTAGCACACTATATACACTGTGCACACTATGCACTCTATGTGCACTATGCACACTATGCACACTATGCATACTATGTGCACTATGCACACTATCTACACTATGCACACTATATACACTGTGCACTATGCACACTATGTGCACTATGCATACTATGTACACTATGTGCACTAAGTACACTAGCACACTATATCCACTATGCACACTATATACACTATGTGTACTGTGCACACTATGCACACTATATACACTATGCACACTATACACACTATGCACACTATATACACTATGTGCACTATGTACACTATGCACACTAGCACATTATATACACTATGCACACTGTAGTGGCTATTCCTGGTTGTCAACTTGACTATATCTGGAATGAACTACAGTCTAGAATTGGAAGGCTCACCTATGATCCTAATTTGGAGGCTCAGAGATATAAGTTTCTGACCTGGATCTTGGTATGGAGATCTTGAAGCATGATGGCTAAGACAAGGAGATCTCTGAGTTCAAGATCATTTGGGATTAAAGGCATGGATGCACACACCTTTAATCTGGGCCACACCCTCTGCTGGAGACCCACACGCCAATAATCTGGGCCACACCCTCTGTTGGATACCTACAGCCTTTAATCTGGGCTACACCCCTCTGCTGGAGATATATAAGGACATTGGAAGAAGGAAGATGCTCTCTCACTCTTCCTTGCCTGCTTGCCTTGTCAGACTGAGAAACTGCTAGATCCTTGGACTTCCATCCACAGCTGCTGCTGACCATTGTTGGGGAGTTGGACTATAGACTGTAAGTCATCGACAAATTCCCTAACTATATAAAGCTATCCATATGTTCTGTGACTCTAGAGAACCCAAACTAATGCACACACTATGCACACTATGTGCAATACACACACTATACACACTAAATTCACTATGCACACTATGTGCACTATGCACACTATGTGCACTATGCACACTATGTGCACTATGTACACTATGTACACTATGGAAAATATGTGCATCATGTCCTAAGACAGTTACCACGCCTCAGGAACCAGCACAGACTTAAAGTTCCCGAAAGCCAGATGTGAGTGATCTCCTCTGTGCACAGAAGTTTGGTCTAGAAAAAGACATGGCGAGACCCTGCTGAGTGCCCACCAGTGCACACTGGCATCTTTACTGTAAGCAGCACAGTGAGAAAGATGTTACTTGTGCGGTGGCTTTGATAATGAGAATTTGAAACCACAGGATAAGCAAATTGGGGTAAATTGATTGCTTCCCCGCCCCAGGAATTGGTATTTGTTTTTTTGTTTTTTGTTTTAACAGGCAGTGGGAAGGGCAGAGGGCAGTGGATGAACTCAAGGGAACTTTTCAGATTGAAAGCAAGCCAAGTGGTTTAAGTTTGGGGAATTTTGGTCAGGCAGCAACAGGAAATGAGTGTGTCTTCCTTCTTAATCGTCCATGGAACACGATAGACAGGGATATCAGAAAGGACCCTGTATTTTCCCCATACTCAAAATGATTAACAGAAAAGAAGGTCAATAAGTAACTTTAAACATCCCAAGATAGAGGGAAAGGCATAATTTACCTTCTGTTTTTCTTTACTAGGATAAAGGAGAACTGCTTATTTATTTATTTATTTATTTATTTATTTATTTATTTACTTATTTATTTATTAAAGAATATTTATTTAAAATTTTTAAAAATAGACAAGGCTATTTGGCATTATTAGAATGGCTTATTGAGATAAAGAAACCAAGTGGGGAAGAATAAATTATATATTCTTGTTTCTTGCTCCTAGACCTCTTATCAGCCCTCCCTTACCCTCTCTCTACTTTACTTGTTTTTTAATCCTTGCCTTGTAGTCCACTCTGGCTTCATATTTAATCCCTCCTGCCTTTGTCTCTTGGTTGTAGGGTTAGCACACTCAGCTTCCACAGCCCGTTAAGGGATGCTGGGGGGAGGACACAGCATATCCAAGACCTGTTCTGGATCTGAGTGTCTGCTGAAAATCTAGGAATTCAAATGAGGATTGTCTGACTTTTGCTTTGTGATGAGAGTCTCTCCTCAACCTTTTTTATATAAAACAAATGCTTCAAAAGCAGGGCATGGTGGTACTTGCCACAGTGCTTGTGGAAACAGGGTGATGGACTTCACAGCGAACTTGGGCTGCATAAAGTGACTCTGTCTCAAACTGGGGCTGGGAGTGTAGTTTAATCATAGAACACTTGCCCATCAAACGCAATGTGCTAGGTTTGATCCTCAGGACCTTGGAGAAGAGGAGGAGGAGAAGGAGGAGGGGGGAGAGGAGGAGGAGGGGGGAAGAAGAAGAAGAGTGGGAGGAGGAGAAGAAAAAGTCTTGTTTTAGGCTAAGACCTTAGAAAAAAGCGACCATAGTCTGCAAATAGGAGGACTGCAGAAATGAAGATATGAAGAGGTTACAACTCTGAGAAACATGTCCGGAACTGCTCCTGGCCATGTCTGAATCTGTTTCACTCTGACAGGCTTTTGTGAGTCCCGGAGCACCTTCCCCACACCACCCCCCTTCTCAACATTCTCAACAACAGAGCCAGGAGCAGTGATGCAAGCCTGTGAGTCCAGCACTGGGAGACGCAGACAGGAGGATCAGACGTCCATGGTCTTCCGTGACTACATAGTTAGGCTGGGTTACATGCAACCCTCTTTCAAAGCAGCATAAAGGGTTTTTTCTTCAATGATAGAAATCATCAAGCTAAACATCCAAAACAGGCCCACTGGTCAGGGAGCATGAGTTGGTAGGATTTGTCAGAGCTCAGTAATGCCAAGCAAGGTATACACAGGCCCCAGGAGACCGACATGCACTAAGTCAGAGAACACTTAGTATTTTAATGCTTATAAAATTACTTCATACATGGGGGGCGAAGGTGGTCATCTATCAGAGCAAGTTCAAGTAGTATTTTAAAATGCAAGATACAAATTCCACAAGGCAAAGTGGATGTCATTAAAAATTCACAGTGGTGAGAAGGCAAATCAGCACCTTCCCTTAAAGTGGAAGCAAAGTGCTTATTAAAAGCACACAGCATGCAACATTCTGGAGATTAAAAAAAAAAAAAAGCCACTTTGCTCAGGAGGCTGAGGCAGGAGGACTGAGGTACATAAGGAGATCCAGTTTCAGAAAAAATAAAGGATAAATAAAAGAAACAAATAAAAACTCCCCAAAATACAATTCCGTCCCTAACACTGACAACAGAGCTCACATTTCAAACCGGTTTGTGAAAGCTCTCTAAGGACACACAGTGGGGCGTCTTTCTGTGTGTTTGTGCCCAATGCCGTGCTATTAGCTCACATATCCGAAAGAATAAAAGCTAATGAGCAAACAATCTGCTGGCCAGTTTCCTTGGCATAAATCCTCACATCATGTCTGTCACTGGCTGCAGAGTCGAAGGACCTTGCCCATCTGTGAGTCAGCAAAGCTGGCTTCAGCACACAACGCCCAGGGAGGAAGAAGGAAGGCCAGATGGCCTGATTCCTGGATGGGGGGGCCTTCCTTCACAGGGCATGAAAAAGGGGGGTGACTCTTTAAAATTTTTTGTTAATTTTTTTAATATACAGTACATTTTGAGGATATTTTTTTCTCATGGGTCTGGTCCATCTCCCCACCCACCTCAGGTTTTTTCTTTGTCAGAGAGAGAAAGAGAGAGAGAGAGAGAGAGAGAGAGAGAGAGAGAGAGAGAGAGAGAGAGAGAGAGAGAGAGAGAGGAAAATCAAAACAAACTAAAATAAAGTGATAATACAACAACAACAACAAAACAAAAAACAAAAACAACCTGCACAAAAAATACAGAATCCTTTTTGTGTTGGCCATCTGCTCCTGGTCTTGTGGTTGATACAGCCACTGACAGTACATTGGAGAAAACTGGTTTTCCTTTTATACAGAAGGTGTCAAGTGCAAGTAGATCCTTCATTAGAGGTAGGCATTCATGCCCACTTCCCTGTCACAGCACTGGATTTCGTCTGGTTTGAATCTGTGCAGGTCTTTTGTGTGCTCCTCCCAGTTTCTGCGTGTTCATATGCATATTAATCACCTTGTATCTAGAAGACACCTTTTCCTTGGGGTTCTCCCCTCTAGCCTACCTTCCTCCTCCCTGGGTACCTGTATCCTGAAGCCAGTTTTGCAGACTCAGAGATGTCAAGTTCTCTCAACTCTGTGGCCAGTGACAGGATTGTAATATCCCCTCTTACAGTCTCTCTGCCTCCTCTCCCACATAGATTCCTGAGCCTTGAGGAGAGGAGTTTGATGAAGACATCCCATTTAGGACTGAGTGCTCTAAAGTCTTCCTCTCACTCTGCATATCGTCCGGTCATGGGTTTTTCTGACAGTTACTATCTCCCACAAACAGGAGCTTCTCCGATGAGAGCTGATCAAGGCATGCATGCGGGCACAGCAGAATGTCATTGGGAGTCATTGCTATGTCCCTTTAGCAGAATGATAGTGGTAGGAGGTCCCTTAGACCCATCACTATCTAGTATCAGGTTCTTGGATACTTTGGCAGTGTCAAATATCTCTTGGAGTGGGCAAAAAAATGAAAAAAAAAGAGTAAGGGGTTGGTTACTCTAGTAAGAGCTTTTCCACCATTGCTGCAGTCTCTTACAGTCAGGTCACTATTGGGCACCATGGGGTCTGTAGCTGGGTGATATTAGTGAGTACCTTCCTCCTCCTGCACAGCATCTTCTAGCATGATGATAAACCTTGGAGTAGTCTCCACTTCTCAATCCCAGTACAGCTTGTGCATAGAATCCAAACCTTCATAGTTGCGAGTTACTACATTTTCTGCTTTCCTCTATATATCAGAGAAGTCACAAATTCTTATGAAATGTTAAAATCTCCTACGTGAGCAAACCCACAGACGTAAGAACAAACGCAGTTTGACAGTTTCAATCTCACTTGATCTGATGGAAGTGAATGCAGCTGGAAATGTGAAGGGTGAGGCTGGGTGGAAGGGTGCCAACGCTCCGGTCCTTAGCCATTAACAGCCGCCATTACGCTCTTTCTAAGTGGGGCCAAAGAACTCAGTGTGTTCTTTCTACTTGGACCGGTGTTAAACTTAGAATCTGGGTATTTGTAGAAAAAAATATTAGCAGCATAAGCCAAAGTGTGAATTAGGTAGCAGAGGGAAACATTTCATCTTGTTTCGTGGGGAAATGAATGGCTTAAATTAAAACACTGGCCACTGTGGAATAAAATCAATGGCATCAAGCTGTTTGTTAGCTACTGTATTCCAGGCCTCTCTTCCTGCTCCAAATGACTGTGTACTTCGCTGCACCAAAACCAGTGTGCACTTGGACCAATGTATAGAATGTCACGGGGCTCCTGAATTACAGACCGGTGTTCTAATCACGGAGTTGGGGAAGAATAAATGACACATCAATCACCCATGCTGGATGCCTGTAGTTGGTAAAAGGGAAGTGAATAAAATATAATAATCACGGCAAGCTGGTGTTGGAGGAGAGGGAGGTCGTATGGAGAAGCCGAGGCTATACTGTCGCCTGCAGTTCACAGCACTCCATTAGCATCTCGTGGTATTAAATAGCACCCCAGTAAACACTGCTGAGCACAAAAGCATACAGAAAACATTCCTTGTTTCTTCAGTGCTCTCTACACAATGCAGTCAGCACCCTACAGGCACCCATCAATTCAAAGAACTAGGAAAACAACATCAAATGGTTGCCTAAGACACAGAATTGCTGGAATGCAGAATGCCAGAGGGGGTGTGCTTTATTGGCACCTTCTCACACAAAGGCAGCCTAGATTAGCTGCATTAAAACCCAGGTTACCACAGAGGCCTCCCTGGTGGCATCCACTGAGCAAATGTCACACACCACTTATCTGAGGTCATTTTTCAAGCCTGGTCTGCTGAGACACACATCTGTAATTGCAGCTGTTCAGGAGGTTGAGGCTGAGGATGGCAAATTCAAGGCCAAATTCGAAGGTTACAGAGTGTCTTTGTTTGGGCTACTACTGCTGTGATGATACACCATGACTAAAGCAACTTAGGGAGGAAAGGGTTTATTTGGCTAACATTTCCATATCACTGTTCAAGAACTCAAACAAGGCAGGAACCTGGAGGCAGGAGCTGACACAGAGGCCATGGAAGAGCACTGCTTACTGACTTGTTCCACATGGTTGTTTGGCCTGCTTTCATACAGAACCCAGGACCACCAGTCCAGGGATGGCACCACCGACAATGGGCTGGGCCCTCCCCATCAATCACTCATCAAGAAAATGCCCTAGAAGCTTGGCTACAGCCTGATCCTATTTTTCTCAATGTTCTTCCCTCTCAAATGACTTTAGTTGTGTCAATTGACACAAGACTATCCAGTAAATAGAAAAATCTAGTTTGAAGTTCAAAGTAGGGTGATTACCTAGCATGTATGAGCTTTGAGTTTGATCCCCAATACTGCAAACGAAAGCTGAATTGAGAAATAGTGTACCAAATGATACATGGTGGTCATCACCCTCTGTCCAGCCACCTGGGACATGCTGGACCATCTGCACCCTTCTAAATGGACATGGATGTGCTATGACCCCACTAAAAGTTTCCTGATGTTCTTTGGGATCCTCACTCCCCTCTTCCAGATTTTCTGTTTGCCTCTATGAGGAACTTAAAACATCTCAAAGAATATTAGATGATTTCCCCAGTCTCATGGCTCCTCCTACCCCCAAATGAAACATTATAATAAAATTTAACCTGGGCTTGGTTGCATCCCTATGATCTTAGTACTCAGGGGGCACAGATAGGAAGCTCTTAAATTTAAAGTCATTCTGGGCTACACAGTGAGACTCCGTCTGGGGGGGGTAGCTTTATAAATCAGTAGTAAAGTGCTTGCCACACAAACCTGGTGATCAGAATTCAAAATCCTCAGGACTATGCAAAGGTAGAGGGAAAGACCCAATGGAACAGAGCTCACTATCTGTGACATGACATGCCTGTCTGTCACCTCCCAAAGGTACACAGATAACACACACACACACACACACACACACACACACACACACACACACACACAGGAATGACAGAATCAATCAATCAATCAATCAAGCCAGTGCCAGAAGCCAAAGAGGAATGTGGTAACACTATTTTAGAAATAATAAAAAAAATAGACTTTAGTAAACTGAGTAGACATTTCTCAAAAGAGAAATGCAAGTACCCAGAAAATACTTGGAAAAAATGTTTAATGTGCTTAGCCATTAAATTTAACTTATTGCAAATTAAAAGTGCCTTGAAAATTTCTGTCATCCCAGTCAAAGTGGCTATAATCAAGAAAACATGCTGGCAAGGATGTGGGAAAGAGAAACCTTTTAAAAATATTTATTTTTAAAGCTAGCCTTAAACTTGATATGCAGCCTAATGCAGCCTAGCCAAGGATGGCCTTGAAACTCTGGTCCTCCTGATTTTATCTCTCAAGTGCTGGATTATAGATGTATGCCTGCATCTGCGTCTGCGTCTGCGTCTGCGTCTGCATCTAAGGCATCTCTCCACCTCCACCTCTCTCTCTCTCTCTCTCTCTCTCTCTCTCTCTCTCTCTCTCTCTCTCTCTGTATATATATATATATATATATATATATATCGTTATGCCTGGTTTATCTGGACCTCAAGAGCAAATCTAGGTTATTATACATACTAGATGACTGGGCTATCTCTCCAGCCTCAAGAGGAGCATATTTATTCACTGCTAGTAGAAATGTAAACTGATCAGCCATTATGGGAATCAGTATGGAGGATCTCCTTAAAAAAAAAAAAAACAAAAAATAGAACTACTATGTAATCTGGCTGGACCACTCGAGTAAATACATGATTAAGCATCAATATACACAGATATATCTGTGTATCCACGCTTATTATTGCTCTACTCATAACAGCCAGGAAACAAAACCAGCCTGTTGATCAACAAACGCATAAATGTGGTGCATAAACACAATTGAGTTTTATTTGACCATAAAGAAAAGTGAAACCCTGCAGAAAAATTGACAGAGTTGAATATCACTGTACACAACGTAAGCCAAACTCAGAAAGACAAATACCACATAATTTATCTTACACATGGAACTCTAAAAGTGTGTGTGTGTGTATGTGTGTGTGTGTCTGTCTGTCTGTCTATCTGTGTCTTTGTGACAATAAGAATCATGAGGAGGAGGAAATCTTTGGGGAAAGAAAGGGTAATGGGAGGCACATGATCTGAGATGGGAGGAGAGGAGGCTGCCAGGGGACACTACAGGATGAGGGTGGCCGTGGGGCAGAGACACCAGTGAGAACCGGAGCAGTGGCAAGTATGTGTAAAACGCCACAGTGAAACCCACTACTCTGTGCACTGACTTGAAATTTAACTTTGAAGTTATATTAAAAAGAGTCTTTTCTTCTTACTTGGTTCAGTTTTGCCCACCAACTTCTGTCACCTTCTCCGGATTTTGAGAGAGATGTGATTGGGTCTGCGACTCCTCTCAGTCCACAAAATTAGTTTCCTTTGTCCGGTTGGATATTTTGATTTGACATCGTTAAGTCATTCCCATGTTTTTTCTGATTTGTTGCTTTTTCTTTCTCCTCAACATTTTTGCCTCTTCTTTTAGTATTATGACAACAAAGCAACAGGCCCTATTTTTGAAAGCTACTTTAAGCCTCATGTTTAAATGTGGCTTCCTGGGAATACTGGGTTAAGTGCAGGATTCCAGATGTGCTCTATCATGTGACACAACCCTAATTTTTCCTGATTGCTGAACCAGATGCTGTGTTCTCAAGCAGCAGGGCACCCGCGTTCCCCTCATTCAGTCTCTTCTTCATTCCGGCTGCCCTAAACCAGGTCTGTGGCCGAGTGCTTGTTTTGAAAGTGATGGTCCCGCGATCAGAATTTTTGATGCCCACCTTTTGCTTATTCCTGTATTTTCTTCATCTCTTCTATTAACTACTTAATCCCTTCCTTCCATTAACAACTTATCTACTAAGATTTCATCAGATGTTTTATAAGTCTTGGGCCTACTATAATTCAGATTTTGGTGCATTCTTAGAGACCTAGGTAGGGTATAATTCAGGGAATAAAAACTCTTTAATTGAAAATAGATCCAGATTGAGATTTAGAATTTTGGATTTCATACTTGGCCATGTCTTCCATGTCTCTGAGTCTCTATTTATTCGTGTACCTATCTTTTAGCAAAGGATGACATGTGAGCTTTGAGAGTTGTAGTATAGTCAAGCACTTTCCTTTCAAACATTGAGAAGGCCTGCACGGTCAGGCTCTCAATAATCCCTCTGTTACTGATTGTGGAATAATTATATTATTAAATAAAGTAGCTAGGAATTGTCAATTAGCCCATCTAATGCAAGTGAACAAGAACACACTGGAAATTCTACTGTAAGACTAGCTTAAGATGCAGTATTTTTACATTAAATAATACAAATCCATTTTTAAAATGGCCATCTAAAGACAACATCTTAATGGTACAATTTAATCATTGTCCTTCTACTAGAATATAACATAGATAAATATAACATACATTTACAAAGTACATCAGCAAAGAAACTTCCATTCAAGTTTGGTTGTAAGAGCCTTCGGGCTTCATCCAGACCTGCGCCTTTAGCCGCACAGCTCAGTTTTCCTTGTTCTTCTGCATCCTGCATGGTCAACCCTGACCTGCCCTCTAGGTGCATGTGGACACGACCACTTGCAAGCCTCAAAGAACCCCTGTGTCAACATGCTCAAAGCTGAGTTCATAGCCCTGCTTCTTCCCCAGTGCTCTCCACATCAGGGGACAGCCCTGATCATCTGTGCAAAGTTAGTTTCTGCTGTGAGAGCACATGGAAGTTTGTCAGTGTGGGAATTATCTACACTATAGCTTACCCGGTAAGATGTAAGTGTGTCCTTAAAAAGCCATTAAAGCATACCCCTAATAAAGGGGAAAATAGGTGAGCCGTTCTGTGACTGCCCCAATAAAACTATTAAACTGGTTTATAAAACTTTTTCACGATAGCAAATCTGGGTATTCTCTTGAACATATTACAGTCAATAGTTGCAAAATATTTTCTTGTGAATCTACATTACAGTTACCTGCTCTCAGAAAAGTGGGTCTTTCTCCTTTGCTTGTGTGCACATGAGTACGTAGGTGACCACACATGAACACTGGCATGCCCATTCCTCTGTTGCTCTCCACCCTATTGCAGTGAGACAGCAACTCCGGCCAAAAGCTGCCTCTCTTCAGCTGAGAAGGCTGGCCAGCAAGCTCTCAGCATTTCCCTATTGCATTAATGCTGGGGTCCCAGGCTGCCGTGCTCAGCTTTTGATGTGGGTGGTGGAGACTTGAACTTGGATCCTCATGCTTACAAAGCAAGCACTCTTAACTACTGAGCCATCTTACTATACCCTTCTATATCCTTTTCCTTTATAAGTTTGGAAGCTATTAGAATAATCAAAGAGGAAGAGATCTGGAACTAATAAAAGGCTGTTATCTCTAACACTCTGGACTTAGGCGCTGGGCTTACATTACAAAACAGAACAAAAATCATCTCCGCTCTTCATGGTAGCTATTGGGCACAATCTGCTGTTAATATGCGTGTTATGGAAAAACAAATCCATCTCATGTTGGGGAAGGTAAAATGTGTCTCTGTTGAATTGATGTTGTCAGTAAATTACCCATGATTACCAGGCTTCACTTCCACAATAGCATTGCCACTGCAGCTGAATATAAGCCTCTCCTTTCTCTCAGGAAAACAACAAGAAATAAGCTAAGCTTCCTTCCTTCTTTTTTTCTTTTTCTCATTTTAAGCTGCCAGAAATTGAAAGCCAAATTGAAGCCCCCAGTTCTGGCCCCTCCTGATGCCCAGGAGCCTTTCCTTTCCTGAGACATGTCTGTTTTCTTGTGTTTTATCCCTTGTTAAAAATCTATTTCTTCTCTTTTGAGACACAATAACTTTTATTAAAGAATTAATGTGTCTTGACTCAGCAAAAATAGAAAATTGCTAATGTAATATACTTCCAGATATTTGCAAATCATCAGCAAGCTGAGCTCTTAAAATCATGGGCAGACAATATCTGCTTTCCTCTCTTGTGATTTACACACACACACACACACAGAGAGAGAGAGAGAGAACCAGATACACTCCGTGAACGCAGGCAGGAGGGGATCAACTCAACAAACATTAACCAAGATGTGTGACATTATATAGGGAAATTCTGAGCAGACTTCACAGCCACAGAGACTTCTACTTGGAACTATCACCATCTCTGCTGCACCCACGTTTCCAGTCAGCCATCACATCCAGGCGGAAATGGAATTTTTAAAACAAGATGGTAATTGACCTTAACGGAAAAGAAAAAAATGATCTTCAGAACTTTAAATTTCAGATGAACTGCCTCACTGTGATTGGTCTGGGATCAGTGCCCCACAAGGGTCTGCTGCTGTGAATACTTGCAGGTCTTTTGAAACCTCCAATCCTGTTGCTGAACCTCAAAGCCATTCAGCCACAATGGGTCATCAACTTTTCTCTGATTTTTATTCAGAGTACTTTTGGAAGTACTCTTAATAAAACTTGTAAGCAATCACAAGTATCCTAAGACAGACCGTTTATGGCTTGCTCTGGAAAGGCTGTGGTTGGCCCAATGAGTGGACTATGACTCCACTGGTAGGGCCCATCATGGGCCTTTCTTGTTTTGATTGGCTGTTGTCAATAATTGCCCGGCCTTACTAGGTACTTTCGAAGTTGTAGACTTTAGTTAAAGCACACGCTTAAGTCACCAGTTAGATACAGTACCTCCCCATCCTCCCATTGTCCCATCTGATCTAGAAACAGAGCTTTTCTTTTCGTTCAAGCGTGCACGGAGAATAATCCATTTCTGGCAGAACAGTAGCCTTCAGACCAGGATTTTAACCTGAGTACTCACATGCTGTCCACTCTGGTAGGTTCGCTGTGGAAGCCAGGCTTGGATCAGCGGGAAGCAAAAGCCTGTCTTCCCATGTTTCAAATACTTCTGGGGAGAGATGAAATTTTCAGATTCCAAATTTATATGACAGTGAAGACGGGGTGATGACTCTCCCTTTCTCTCCTTCTGGGTGTTAATTATTCATTGAAAAGCTTTTTAAAGACACAGTTCAATATTTCCTTACTGACTTGCTGTTGATAAAATTGCAGGTAGGGATTGGAGTCCTTGATTCGTTTTGACAGCACTGTTTTATTTCTAAATTGCTCTTAGGCGGTTTTGGGACCGTGTGGCCATGGACTGTTGGTACATTAAGGGCCATCACTACTCACCATTATCAGGACCCACCTCAGTCCTCCACCCTGTGCTTTGTCCCATCTGCTACTCATTCTCCCAGCTCAGCTTCTGTTGCTGTCTGAGTAGCGGAAGTGCACAGGAATTATAAAGGAAGCTGGATCATTGGCCCAGAATTTGCAAATGAGATTTAAAGTTCGTTCTCAGGTTTTCTCCCAACGTTGAGCTAACATACCTAAGAGAAACTGTGGATGATATTCCAGTTGGATGACAGAGGTGTTGTCGCGTATGGCAAGTCTAAGATTCCATTAGTGTTGTTTGGGATGCTGCTAATGTTATTACTGTAACACAAACATCAAAGGAAATCAGATCACAGACTCAGGGAAATCACCCCCTGCTGGAAATCCTATTAGCTGACTTCAATTATGCAGAGCCTCATTCAGAGGGCTGGCTAACCTCATCTCCCCTTGCATCCCTGCCTAACGCATTTGAAATTCATCGAATTAAGTAAAATAAAGTTTTAATCATCTGCTTGTTTGGGTTCAGATCTTAGCAATAACAAAATGATTTTGATTGCTTCAAGTTCGTCTGTGGACAGTGGTTAGAAAATAACACGGAGAATTTAATTAGAATTAGAATTAGAATTAGAGACAGATCTCTCTCCTTCCTCCTTCTCACTGTCTCAGACAGGGTCCTACCATGTGGTCTGTACTGGTCTCCCCACTGCCTGACAGCTGGGATTGAAAGTGTGCAAGCCAACACCTGGTGGAAAAGCCTTTTTGGTGATAAGGTTTATAGCTCATCAGACAGAGTAGCTGTTTATTTGAGAAGCAACATATATTTTTAAACATACAATTCATGACATGTTCCATTTCCTCCATCTTGTTTCCTGAAGGAAAAGCATACTCACATAGATAAAAGATGCATCCTTTGGGAGGGGAGCTCATTTTTATTCTGAAAAATTTGAGCACATAGACAAGAGCCTAGAATAAGGAACACTTACTTGTCTCTCACCTGTAGCAAATAGCTCTTACTGGGTGGGGCCCTGTGGGGCATCTTTTACTTGACACTCGTGAGTCAGTTTCCTAAATTTGAAGTCAGCCTTGAGTACTTGTTGACTTCATCCATAGTGAGACTCTGTCTCAAAAGCCAAACAAAACATAAAGAGACAAAACTTATATTAAGGTAGAGCTATAATGAAGATATCAAATATTTAAAAAAATGATTAGAGGACTAGAGCTATAGCTCAGGCAGCTAAGTGCCTGCCACACAAACATTAGGACCAGAGTTCAAATTCCTAAAATCCAATTACAAAGTCCTCTATCAGATATAGAGATTGGTAAAGATCTTTTCCCAATCTGTTGGTTGCTGTTTTGTCCTATTGACAGTGTCCTTTGCCTTACAAAAGCTTTGCAATTTTCTGAAGTCCCATTTGTCAATTCTTGATCTTAGAGCATAAGCTGTTGGTGTTCTGTTCAGGAAATTTCCTGCTATGCCCGTGTGCTCGAGGATCTTCCCCACTTTCTTTTCTATTAGTTTCAGTGTGTCTGATTTTATGTGGCGGTCCTTGATCCACTTGCACTTGAGCTTAGTACAAGGAGATAAGAATGGGTTGAACCAGCACCTTTTATTGAAAATGCTGTCTTTTTTTCCACTGGATGGTTTTAGCTCCTTTGTCAAAGATCAAGTGACCAGAGGTGTGTGGGTTCATTTCTGGGTTTTCAATTCTAATCCATTGACCTACCTGCCCGTCACTGTACCAATACCATTCAGTTTTTATCATGATTGCTCTGTAATACAGCTTGAAGTCAGGGATAGTGATTCTACCAGAAGTTCTTTTATTGTTGAGAATAGATTTGGCTATCTTGTTTTGTTTTGTTTTGTTTTTGTTTTTTGTTTTGTTTTGTTTTTTGTTATCTCAGATGAATTTGCAAATTGCTCTTTCTATCTCTATGAAGAATTGAGTGGAATTCTCTGGAAGAATTGCATTGAATCTGCATATTGCTTTTGGCAAGACGGCCATGTTTACTACATCGATCCTGCCAATCCATGAACATGGGAGATCTTTCCATCTTCTGAGGTCTTCTTCGATTTCTTTCTTCAGAGACTTTAAGTTCTTGTCATATAGATCTTTCACTTGTTTAGTTAGAGTCACACCAAGGTATTTTATATTATTTATGACTATTGTGAAGGGAGTTGTTACTCTAATTTCTTTCTCAGCCTTTTTATTCTTTGAGAAGAGGAAGGCCACTGATTTGTTTGATAATATCCAATATATACAAAGACCACAGTGTGGACACTTTGGTCCTTCTTAGAGGGAGAACAAAATACCCGCAGGAGGAGATACAGAGACAAAGTGTGGAGCAGAGACTGAAGGAAAGGCCATTCAGAGACTGCCCCACCTGGGGATTCATCCCATATATAGTCACCAAAGCCAGACACTATTGTGGATGCCAACAAGGACCTGTTGACAGGAGCCTGATATAGCTGTCTCAGAGGCTCTGCAGTACCTGACAAATACAGAGGTGGATGCTCTCAGCCAACCATTGAACTGAGCACAGGGTCCCCAAAGGAGGACCTAGAGAAAGGACCCAAGGAGCTGAAAGGGTTTGCAGACCCATAGGAAGAACAATAGTAAGAACCAACAAGTACTCCCAGAACTCCCAGGAACTTAACCACCAACCAAAGAGTACACATGGAAGGACCCATGGCTTCAGCCGCATATATAGCAGAGGATGGCCTGGTTGGACATCAATGAGAGGAGAGGCCCTTGAATCCATGAAGGCTCATTGCCCGAGGTAGGGGAATGCCAGGTCAGGGAAGCAGAAGTGGGTGGGTTAGGGAACAGGGGGAGGGGGATGGGATGGGGATTTTTGGAAGGGAAACGTGGAAAGGGGATAACATTTGAAATGTAAATAAAGAAAATATCTAATAAAAAAAATTCCAATTACAAAGCCAGGCACTGCAGCTGGTGCCTGGTACCCTAGGCTTGTGGCCAGGGCCAGTCCAGCAGAAACTCACTGGCCAGCCAGCCCATCTGAACTGATGAGTGTCAGGCTCAGTGAGAGGGCCTGTCTCAAATATAAAGGCTGAAAGTATCGGAGAAAAGCCCACACTTTTATTGTCACCGCTTAGGAAAGTGGGAATATTCTCTTCTCCACATTTAATTTCCAGATATCATTGCATTTCTCTAATTGTCCTAAAGAAGTCCCAGCTTGTTTGCTCAAGCTAGGAAGCACAATCATTACAGAGTATCAAGGGTCCAGCTTCAACCTCAGCATGCCTGTGGCCATCTTTATACATTTTAAGGCTTCTTTAAATTGTTCTTAATATTCAACCAAATAAAATAAACATCCCAGTTTATTTCAAGCATCTGAGGTTGACTGTAACCTACCTTTTATTTCCTAGCATTTAACTCAAAATGCTTTGGCCTTATTTAATTTCTATAAAATGTTACAAGAAGCCAGGGGTTTCCCATTGATCAATAAACGGTTAAAATTTCCCACTCTCAAAAGTTGTGACACATGTTGTCAAAGGGGCTGGAGAAAGAGATCTGAGATTAAGAGAGACTTTTGATCTTGCAGAGGCTCCTTGTTCAGTTCCTAGTACCCACGTCTAGCACCAACCACGACCATCTAAAACCCCTGCTCCAGGGACCCAGTGCCCTCTTCTGGCCTCTGCGGGGGTTAGGGGGGACACCCATGCACATATCCTTAACCCATAATTAAAATCAATTTAAACAAACAAGAGTGCCAAGCACAAAACATCACATCTGTCTGTGACTCTAATGCATGGTGATCTGAAATGGTGACTGTCAATCTCTTTGATTTGAAAAGGTTTTGCTTGTCCTACTGGCTTCATGTGCCAACAGAAGCTATTTATGGTGGAGCACACTGTATCCCGGAACCTTGCAGGCCGAGGCAGAAGGACTCCTGCAAATCTGAGGGCAACCTGAGGTATGGCAGGAGTCCAGGGCCACCCTTGGTTACATAGCAAGACCCTGTATAAAAGAAATAAAAGCAAAAGAAGAAAGGGAGGTGAGAAGAAAAGAGGGCAGGGAGCGGAGCTGGCAATCCCTCACTCAGATGCTGTCCTGAGCCTTCTCTGGGAAGTTCAACCACCGGGGCAGGCCCCAGGTCCTAGGAATTTCCTCAGATCCGCAGCATATCTCCATTTACTTTTTTGCCAGTTATGTTGGGTAGGGGATGTAGAGAACAGAAGACCGCAAAGGCCAGCTTATGTTTAGACAGCATGGTACTAATGTGAATATCCACTATGAGTCAGCTCAGCACTGCCAGTTTACATGGGAAATGGTGCCATAGGTTCTGGAGTTTGAGAGTGCAGTCCCCAGTTGGTGATGCTCTTCCGGGCTGTTTAAGAGGCACAGCATTGCTGAAGGAAGTGTGTCGCAGGAGGACGGGCTTTGAGATTAGAATCTACCTATTTCCAGTTTGTTCTTTCTGGGAATAAACTATGCGATCTCTCAGTCTCTGCTCCGGTGCCATTCCTGCACCGCGGTGGGCTTGTATCTCTCTGGAAATGTGAGTTCCAACAAACATTTCCTTTTATAGGTGGCCTATGGTTATGCTGTTTCATCCCAGCAATGAAAGAGTAACACAAGTACACTGATAACAAGAAATAAGAAAGCAATGAACCATTCATCTCCCGTGAAGTCATTGTGTAAGCTTCATGTTGAGGTAATAGTTAAAAATCTGCTCTGTGCTCGAGGCTGGTGTGCACATGGCTCCTCTAGCACACGCCTCCTCTACACCTGTCCCAGTGTTCTGGATCCCAGATGGAAAGACACACACACACACACACACACACACTTTATATTTTAATATGCCTTGACTAGTTCAATGGCTCCGCTCTTCCAGAGCTCGCTCCCTGCAGCCAGCACATACGCCCTTCCAGTATTCTTGAGTTAACACTTACTAAATTTATATTTTATCTTTGCTGTCCTAGACCCTTCTGGGCAGCCTCCTGGGGCCACTTTCCCCTCTGCACCTACATTTCAGCAGTCTCTCCCTCCTGCTCCTTCCCAGGATGCTCTGTCCTAACCCCTGTCATGATGCGAAATCTTTCTTCTCCCTCTTTGTCTTGCTCAGGAATCCCAAAAGTTCCACCTCTGTCTCCTTGAGCCATTGGCTGCTGACAACTTTATTTCACAATCAAAATCAACTTGGGGGACAGGGACCTGCAGCATCCCTGAAGACAAGGGAATTTCCATGTAATTTGGGAATCCATTGAACCAAATCTCCAACAGCTTCAAAAAAGTTAAATTGAATTTTCAAATTTGTAAATGAGTATGCTGTTTTTATGGTAGAGCTAGTCTAAAACAATAAACTCTGACTCAATGATTCTTGCTGACTTCCGGAAAAGTGTGCCCTTTGTTTCTGTCAGTCGCCTCCTTTCCTGGTTTCTTCTGTCTCTGTCATGGGAGGGACCTGCCCTAGATAGTCTCAGAGGTCTTTTGCACCCTGACATCATGTGACACCCTCCTACTGTTGCTACAGAATTCTCCTTAAGCTTCTAGCACGGCAAGATTAATCTGGCTGGAGAATCAGGATGGAAATAGGAATTGATTCTTTTACATTTATTCTCAGCAGTAGGAAATTAATTATTGAGTTGCTGTTGAGAGAGGACCATTTCTGAATTACTGAGTCAACTCTGAGGTATGAGTCATCCTAATAGGTGTAAAAAGATTTAAGACACGGCACATTTAGAATGAGTAAGACCATCCTTCTTCAGTTTTTTCCTAAACTCATTACCCTTCAGTTTTGAGTGTCAGTGGACTCTGCAGGAGTCCCAAGACAGGCTCAGGAAGAGGAGGCTGGAACAGACACACACACAGAGCAGAACTCTTGGATCATCAGGATGTGTGTCCTGACTATCTACGTTTATAGATATATGTGCTTAGTAAGGAACTCCTACACCATTGATCAAATCATTTTCTTTCTACTTCATGTCTCTCAAAAGGAAAAAGACTGTCTGGCCCAGGAAGTATCAGCCATGTACCACAACCAGACACCAGTATAAATGCAGACTATTTCCTTCTGTTGCAAAGCCTTGACAATGAGTAATCATGTGAGCTGATGGCTCTTCCCGATGTGACCTATGACACAGAAGACAGAAGCAAACCTCTCTCAGATTCAAATGGATGTTAAAGGAGATTGCACAGGACAAGGTATGTTTTTCTAGTGTGGGATAGCTTCCTTTAACACCCTAAGTTCTTATCAAAGCAAAAAACAGACTAGGCCTGCTCTGCCTTCCCATTCCCCAAGGCACCCTTCCCTCCCTTCCGTGAAGGCCTTTAGAAACGATGATGCTTTATGTTACTCTGGCTTCAGTTTTGACTCTTCCCAAGAGTTCCAGCCATGTACCAAAACCTATGAAAATGCTCCAGGGGAGGAACCACGCCCACTTTGGAGAAACCACACCTCCTAGAGAAGTAGCCATAAGTACATAAAGGTACTTTTCCACTTGTCATGCCACACACACACCTCACTTACTCTGGTTTCATAAAACCAACAGATAAACTTTAAACTCTTAACTCTGAGACATCAGGACGTTCTTGAACATCGTAATTATTATTAACCATCATTAAGTTGAGTCTGGAGAGATGACTCAGTAGTTAAGAGCACTGGCTGCAGGGTCCTCCGGAAGTGTCATGTCCAGTTTTCTGAGGAACCGCCAGACTGATTTCCAAAGTGGATGTACCATCTTACAGCCCCACCAGCAGTGGAGGAGTGTTCCTCTTTCTCCACATCCTCGCCAACACCTGCTGTCTCCTGAGTTTTTGACCTTAGCCATTCTGACTGGTATAAAGTGAAATCTCAGGGTGGGAATATACCCAAAGGATTCCCCAGCATGCAATAAAGACATATGCTCCATTATGTTCATAGCAGCCTTATTTATAATAGCCAGAAGCTGGAAAGAACCCAGATGCCCCTCAAAGGAGGAATGGATACAGAAAATGTGGTATATTTACACAATGGAATACTACTCAGCAATTAGAAACAATGAATTCACGAATTTTTTAGGCAAATGGTTTGATCTGGAAAATATCATCCTAAGTGAGGTAACCCAATCACAAAAGAATACACATGGAATGCAATCTCTGATAAGTGGATATTAATTAGCCCAGAATCCCTGAATACCCAAGGCACAAATCGCATAACAAATGACTCCCATGAAGAAGTATGGAGAGGGTCCTGATCCTGGAAAGGATTGATCTAGCGTTGGAGGGGAGTATAAGGACAGAGAAAAAGGAGGGAGGTGATTGGAGAATGGGTGGAGAGAAGAAGGTTTATGGGACATATGGGGAGGGGGAGTCTGGGAAAGGGGAAATCATTTGGAATGTAAACAAAGAATATAGAAAATAAAAATATTTAAAAAAAAAAGAGCACTGGCTGCTCTTCCAAAGGACCCAGGTTTGATTCCCAGCACATGGCAACAACTCACAACCATCTGTAACTCCAGTTCCAGGGAATCTGAGGCCCTCTTGTGGCCTTCCCAGGTACACATGTATATGCATATATACATGAAGACAAGACACCCATATGCATAAAAATAGTTAAAAATCATTAAATTATTAGTTTAATGATTATTAAACCAATGATGCATACTTTCATTACTTTTCTCACAACTGTGATAAAGTTGCTGACAAAAGCCATAAAGGGAGAGGGGATCACCATGATTATCACACCTTGATCATCACACCATGATCATCACACCATGATCATCACACCATGATCATCACACCATGATCATCACACCTTGATCATCACACCATGATCATCACACCATGATCATCACACCATGATCATCACACCATGATCATCACACCATGATCATCACACCATGATCATCACACCATGATCATCACACCTTGATCATCACACCTTGATCATCACACCATGATCATCACACCATGATCATCACACCATGATCATCACACCATGATCATCACATCATGATCATCACACCATGATCATCACACCATGAGTTGATGATACAGTCAATCACGGTGTGAAAGAAACGATTTCAGAGCTGTGAAGCACCTGGTCACACTGCACTTCAGTCAGGGGCAGAGGAGGATGGATGCCGGGACTCTGTCTGCCTAGAAAGTCAGATGTGCTGTGATGCTTGTCCTAGTCAGGGTTTCTGTTGCTGTGATGAAACACGATGCCTAAGACAACCTTGGAAGAAAGGGTTTATCTGGCTCACACTTCCACACCACTGTTAATCGCTGAAGGAAGTCAGGACAGGAACTCAAACAGGGCAGGAAGCAGGAAGTAGAAGCTGATGCAGGGGCCATGGAAGGGTGCTGCTTACTGGCTTATTCTTAAAGTTTGCTCACCCTGTTTTCTTATAGGATCCAGGACCACCATCTTACAGGATGACGCCACCCACAGTGGGCTGGGTCCCGCTGGACCTTATGGGGGCCTTTCCTTAATTGAGGTTTCCTTCTCTCAGATGGTTTTAATTTGCATCAAGTTGACATAAAACTATCCAGCACAGTCTCTTAGGTGATTTTATGTCCTATTAACTCACAACCAAGAGCAACCATCAGAGAGGCACAGTGCCAACCAAAACTACTAAAATGAATTTGACCAGGAATAATGATGTAACATCCACACATGATAGAGATCCAGTTCCATGATATCTTACATGAAAAATAAAAACATAAGAGGTACTATTATTGGTCTTGATGTAAATAAACCGTATGACTGAATGAGCTATAATCTGTACTTTAAGCTGCATGGTAGAAACACAGCACTCGAGCGAAGGGAGATCTCCCTGATCAAATCCATGACTGTTTAAGGATCTGCATTTTACAAGGGTCTCTGGGAAGTGATAAAAGGTCTTAATGCAATATTTGTAAAAAATGCACAGCTACTGGAGATGCTTATCTCATAAACTACGTGACCACGGGCAGATGTGGCATCTGTCCCCCTGCCCCCTCCCCCTGCCAGACTATTCCAGGCTGACACATGGAGAGGGTCGAGCTGCTTGGTGTTACTTAAGAGAACAGAGCTACTGACTTGGGTAGGGAGGCAGGTGTCTTTTATTTAAAGCAAAGAGTTTTCTAATCATTAAAAAAAGTCCCAACTATACAATTAACTACTCTGTGGAGCAGAGATGACCCATTACTGGAAAAGATTCAACAGAGACTTTTCAAACACAAGGATCACAAACACAGAGTTTCCCATTCATGCCGACTGAAGGAACACAGTTCTGAGCTAGGCACAGTTGCAATTCTGAAGCCTAGCATGCACAACCAGTAACATTTGAGTCTGTACAGACCCTAAAACCAGACCACACAGGTCCAATGGCACAAGCCAGCCCAGACAAACACTGGCAGACCTGAGAAAACTTCCTTTACTTCTCCACACTTATTTCCTTGTCTGTAGAATGGGGGCACTCAGCGTGTTCTGAATATCAGTCTTGTTATTTAACATTAAGCACCCAGAGTGATGACCGGTGTATAGCCTTGTGTCATCTGAGTGGTCATGAGAAATTCCTGGAGGTGTGTCCTTCACCCACTCCCACATTGATGTTGAGAACTTTCCCTGCATCTTGCTCGACTTCCACAGCACCACAAATGTAAGTGGGTTGTCTCTGGGTCAAACTGTAAAATTTCTACTAAACATTTTCTTGTCAAATTATGTTAAACACAGATAAGCTTCCTTCTTACACATCAGCTTCTTAAGGAATCAGACCTGCGGAAAGCCATAAATGTCTCTACAGGTAACTGGCTCTCAGGGCTGCTGCCAGGCCACTAGGCTGACTGTTGTCCTGTTCAGAACAAATCATCCTTGAATTTGAACAACATTGTTTAGAGCCAGAGGTGGTGGACGACTCCAAGGAGACAATGTCATCGAGACGCAACTGGACTGATGTACATATGAACTCACAGTGAGAGTATGTGCAAGGCCTGTGCAAATCCAAGTCAGACAAAATCCTAGCACAATGAAGGGAAAGCGGGCACAAGGCCCCACCCCTAACCAAGAAGCCATTTGCAGGTGATACCTGCTACTGGAGGAAAAGTCAGTTGTCCCCAACGGAGTGACGCTGGGCATATAAGCCACACCCCAGAGCAAGCCTCATGCTCAGGAATAGTCGGTTGATACAAAGTAGGTGCCATTCTTTGGGGGAACTTTATTTTGGCTATGGTTTGGTGGCTTTTGTCTTTGGGAGTTTTGCTTTATTTTGTTTCCTTGTGTTTTGTTTGTTTGTTGTTTTGAGAAAAAGGGTGAATAACATGAGGTCGGGCGGATAAGGAGGAGCAGGGGATTTGGAAGGATGGAGAAGGGGGAAGAATATGGTCAAAATATGTTGTATATAAAGTTGTAGAGATATTTTAAAAGTGACTGAAATTCTATGAAACTGCAGGCTAAGGACAAAGTCCCCCTTCTTCTTTGTTCATCATAAGTGATGGCTATTTTAAAATAGTAATGTACTTATAAATGGTTAAATAAATCTGTCTGTTCAGCAACCATGAACCAATTCCTCCCAGAGCCAATTAAGGTGCATTTTTTAAATATTTTTATTTTCTATATTCTTTGTTTACATTCCAAATGATTTCCCCTTTCCCGGATCCCCCATCTCCATATGTCCCATAAACCTTCTTCTCTCCATCCCTTCTCTAATCACCTCCCTCCTTTTTCTCTGTCCTTATATTCCCTTCTAATGCTAGATCAATCCTTTCCAGGATCAGGACCCTCTCCATACTTCTTCATGGGAGTCATTTGTTATGCAATTTGTGCCTTGGGTATTCAGGGCTTCTGGGCTAATTAATATCCACTTATCAGAGATTGCATTCCATGTGTATTCTTTTGTGATTCGGTTACCTCACTTAGGATGATATTTTCCAGATCAAACCATTTGCCTAAAAATTTTGTGAATTCATTGTTTCTAATTGCTGAGTAGTATTCCATTGTGTAAATATACCACATTTTCTGTATCCATTCCTCCTTTGAGGGGCCTCTGGGTTCTTTCCAGCTTTTGGCTATTATAAATAAGGCTGCTATGAACATAATGGAGCATGTGTCTCTATTGCATGCTGGGGAATCCTTTGGGTATATGCCTAGGAGAGGTATAGCAGGGTCCTCTGGAAGTCTCATGTCCAGTTTTCTGAGGAACCTCCAGACTGATTTCCACAGTGGTTGTACCATCTTACAGCCCCACCAGCAGTGGAGGAGTGTTCCTATTTTTCCACATCCTCGCTAACACCTGCGGTCTCCTGAGTTTTTGACTTTAGCCATTCTGACTGGTGTAAGGTGAAATCTCAGGGTTGTTTTGATCTGCATTTCCCTAATGACTAATGATGTTGAGCACTTCTTAAGGTGCCTCTTGGCCATCCGAATTTCTTCAGGTGAAAATTTTTTGTTTAGATCTGTACCCCATTTTTTAATAGGATTATTTCATTTAGAGACCTAGCTGACATTTCCTATCCATCTAAACTCCTTCCTCTCTGTTAGGTCGGTGGTTCTCTTTTAAGGTATGTATTTTATTATGAATTATTCTACTCTATTATTCCACTAAATCAATAATTCTTAAAAGCTATATAAGTTTTACAATGTCTGTCCTATACTGCGGATTCAAGGTGCAATCTCTGTGACTCTGTCATCTTTCTTAATGAGGGAAAAATATTGACACATCATTTGGACTTTATTGGTAAATGCTCCTAAATCCTTGATTGATGAACAGAAGATGCTAAATCAAGAACTGCTAAAATGAAGTGGTCCCATGTCAGACCCAGCTGGTAGTAAATACAGAGGGTGTTGCCAGGAGACAAGATAGTGTAGGAGTTTCCTAAGCTATTTGTAAGGAAACTAGTGCCATCATCTCCTTAAGGACATTGAACCTTTATAAACCTAGAGTCCCCAGGGACCAGAGAGGGAGACAGGCCAGTTTGTAAGGTGTTCACTGTGCTAGACTGACAGGATCTGAGTTCAGATCCCCAGTTGCAACACAAAAAAGCTGAGTGTGGTAGCACAAGCCTGTGTTACCTCAGAGGCAGGAAGGGGGATACAGAAGGATCCCCAACGTCCTCTGAGCAGCTGGCCTTGCCAAATCAGTGAGACCCCTATCTGTAAAAGTAAATAAGATAGGGCTGGGCAGTGGAGGCACATTTTCAATCCCAGCACTTAGGTGGCAGAGGCACGTGGATCTCTGTGAGTTTGAGGCCAGCCTGGTCCACAGAAGGAGTTCCAGGACAGCTGAAATTACACTGTGAAACCATTAAAAAGAAAAAAATAGGGAGAGCTACAGAGGAAGGCACTTGACTTGAGCATCTGGATTTAACCTTTAAGCATGCATTCATGTACATACATACATGAACACACACACACATGCACCACATGCACATGCGTGAATACATATATACATGAAATACACACCATGATCCTAAAGCAAACAAACTGAACACTGGTTTTGATCTGACATCAATACCAACATTACACCAGTGTTATTACTGGCTTTACCACTTAGATTTTCAGGATTTAAAAAGAAAATGTAATGTGTCCATTTTATTTATAATACATACCCTTTATGTGTATAAATAAATATGTACTTATACATTTATTAATATATAAGCTGTGGTGATGGAATTGAACACAGCGTCTTGTGCATGCGATGTGGTGAATGTACTCCACACTGAGCCACAGTCTCAGTATGAAGCATATACATTGAGACAAGAGTAGATGTGGGACTCATGACCCGCTGGTGACAGACAGCCAGATCTCTGGAAATTTCTTTCTTGAGAAGTCAGAGAGACATCAGCCTTTGCCGATCTCTGATCAGCACTGCTACCACAGCCAATTTCAAGTTGCACCATGATATTATCAATGCTTGAGCTAGGAAGGTATGTACCGTTGGCCCTGGGGAGCTGATAGAGGTGAGTGTCTCAGCCATTGTGTGCTATTCTAGATTCCACCAGATAATATTAGGCCTATTATCTGAAATGTGAGGTGGACATACTTTTCTCTTGTGTGTGCCGTGTGTGCGGGGTGGGTGGGGTTGGGGGTGGAGGGGTAGGGGTGGGAAGAGGGCGGGGACTGTAAGTTGGCAAGCGCTCTACCTCTGAGCTGCATCTAGACTGAAATCACATGTTTAAGAATTGTTCTTATGAAAAAGAATGCAGATAAAATGGTAGACATAAAAAACATTACTAAATTAATTAAAAGGGGGAATTACAAACATTTTCGGATAAAATTGAAGATTTACATGAGAAATATTTCATTTGTCTATGTCTTTTTATTGGGGCATTGAATCCATTGTTGTTAAGAGATATTAGGGAATAGTGATTGTTGCTTCCTGTGATTTTTGGTGTTATTTTTATGTTTGTGTGGGTATCTTCTTTTGGGTTTGTTGGAAGAAGATTGTTTTTCAATATATTTCTTCAATTTTATCAGAAATATTTTCTGTGTAAATCTTCAAATTTATCAGAAAATGTTTATAATTCCACTTTCAATCAACTTAGGAATACTTTTATGCCTACCATGATTATATCTATATAAAATTTTCCATGATAGTCTTCAATTCTAACATGTTTAAAATTTTTAACATTTAAAATTTTTCTACAATTTTATCAGAAATATTTTCTATGTAAATCTTCAATTTTATCATAAAATGTTTCTATTTCATATTTCAATTAATTTAGCAATGTTTTACATGTCTACCAATTTACTCTAATTTTCCATTCAAAATTGTCAATTTTAATGTGTTTTTCTGTGTATATCTTCTATTTTATCTGAAATATTTTCCATGTAAATCTTTAATTTTATCATAAAGTGTTTTTACTTCCTTTTTCAATAAAAAATAATTGTTCTCATACCTGGTGCGATAGTTAAGCATATGATCCTTATATAGGATTAATGTCAGGCTGAGAATCGCTGTGGAGTAAGGCAGCCCATACGCAGGTCCTGGCCTGACTGACCACTTGACTTGCCATCAGTTACCCTACTTCTTTTTAGCCCTAGTGAATGTGGGGAGCTTAGCACAGCACTCAAGGGTGTTTGAGACTAGCACAGCACCCAAGGATATGAAGGACTCAGCACAGTGCCCAAGGATGTGTGGGGGTAGCAGAGCACACAAGGATGTGGGTACTTAGCACCGCGTATAAGGATGCGGAGGACTGATCTCAGTGCACAGGAAGTTGAGGGCTTACATAGCACATGGTGGACAGTGCTCTTTGGATACCCCACAGTTCTTCGGTTGCTAGGTCAGGCTAGAACACAGTTGGAGAGAACAGAAGCATCGTCGTCTTGGCATACGAGGTAGGAGAGTGTTGAGTTGCTTGTGGCCATTTTAGCCAGGAGACCATGCACTTACGTCTCTCATTAAATACACTGTCCACGTTACTCTTCCAGAAGCAGGCATTGTCTTGATTCTGAACAGCAGTCTCTTCACTAGTACAGGCTTCCTTCTCCATCTCACCCGACATGCGTGTGTTCACACACTTAGCAGTGAAAATGCAATGGAATGAAAAATATCATATTTCCCCTTTCCTGCTGGGCGTTGAACCCAGCATGGTGCTCTTACCCATGGAAGTGAAGGACACCATTTCAGCTAATAGCATAAAACTCTGTGATTCCATGAATATTAATACTGTCTCTACACATATATTATCTATGATAAATGTTTGAAAGCAAAATGTTTCTGCAGCTTCAAATTAAGCTGCATGCATATCGTGGAATATGAAAAAGAAACATGTAATAAAGAATCATAAAATTATTTAGACACCAAGAACTATGCACATTCATAACTAACTGGAATGGAGTATGACCAAAATAAAATGAAAACTCCTCTCTTCTCCAAAAGGAATCTCTAGTAAATAATGGAAGAGAAATATTAAAATATAAATGTGAAAATTGTAAATATTGAAGACAAACCAGCAGACAGAGGACAGTCTCCCCAAATATCTTTCCAAATGGGAATCGTCAGTGCCATCTGTGAATTTGTCTTTCTGCTATGTCTATGTAAGGCCCTTGAATGGTTCTAAATATACTCAAAACTCAGAAGCAAAACCTTTCTAAAAATGGATTTTGCCTCAGAAAACTGGTACAGCGCTGTCTAAAGCTCTCCAGCAATATTGCTATAATAGACCTCCCTTCTGACCACGAGGACAGCAGTGCAGATGCCAAGGCCACAGGTGACGCTCACTGGCCTCTCCAGGGCTGGGAGTACAAGCAGAGTATGATCTACTTGTGGCTGTCACAATCTCAGTTGCTACCTCTTAAATCCCTGGTAGCTCACCCTGTCACCATCAATCTACTCCAGTCCAGCACAGTGCTGTTGACTGACCACACTGTCCAGAACAGTCTTTAGGAACCCAAGAATAGACAAAGTAGTACTACTGTAGTTAGACTGAGAATATTATTAAACAGAAATTAAAGGAAAAAGGATTCAATTCAATGAAATGCAAGTGTGTTGGGCAGACCTAGGAACCTGTGAGACAGAATGACCCCTGACTGGTAGGAGGCTGAGACCTGGACGACATGTCTACTTTTCATCCTGTCCCCTGGGAGTCTGAAATGTTTTTTGGGTGAGCCCCATCTTGAGAGAGGTGGGTTCCTGTAGGAATTTTCACTGCCAAGGATACTTCTCGACTCTAGTGCTCCCCAGGCTCCACGCATGTGTTTTACCATCGTGACAAGTAATGCTGGGTTCAGGAAGATGAGTTACAGATGGCTTCTCGGTTGTTTTCCCTTCGGCTCCTATTGACCAAACCCACTGGTACTTGGCAGAAGCAATCGCACCTCTCACCTAAATTTATGGCATCTGTTTAAGGGAGGACAAGGTTCAGCGCCCCATCCACGGAATTTCCACCACAACCTTGACCAGTCCTCCTTGCTTTGGCTTACAATAAGTGTTCTCCTCTTGTCCACAGATAAGCCCCCAAACTCTACATATCCTTCCTCCCTCCCTCCCTCCCTCCCTCCCTCCTTCCCTCCCTCTCTCCCTCCCTCCCTTCCTCTTTCTCCCTTTCCTCACCACCCCCCTCTTTTATCTATTTGTATGCTTCTCTGTGAGGCTAGGTGCCTGTGCCTGAGGACAGAGGGCAGAAAAGCATCTCTGACGGACTCCCACATACTCTTCTCCTATTTTCCTTTGAGGCAGAGTCTCCTGCTGAACCCTAGGCTCAGGTTTTCTCAGGTTTTCTCAGATTTGCCTGGAAGCTATTGAGGCCAGGGATATTCCTGTTTCTGCACCTCCCCGGCACTTGAAGCTAAGGTTACAAGCATGTGTGGGATGCTCAGCTTGTTGCGTGGGTGCTGGATCTAAACTCCAGTCTTCACGATTACACAGCAGGCACCATTAACCGTTGCACCATCTTTTCTGTGCATCTAAACCCTTTTGTATTGGTTACAAGGCAGGGAGAAGGCCAGGTCCTGGGAGCAGCTCACAGCTTTGAAAGCCATAGGAAGACATTGCGGGTTTGTTTTGCTGTCTAGTTTTCCCCATCAGTCCCTGTATATCAACCCATGAATGTTCATGGTACCCAAATTACAGGGCAACTAAGCTTTGTGACTTTTGCTTCTCCAAAGATTATTTTTTTAATTTTAATTTTAATTTTGTATTATATTCAACACAATGTATTTTTATATCATTCATAAAAATAATGGACATGCTACTAAATGAACATAAAAGATAAAATCTTTTTGTTTGTTTGTTTGTTTTGTTTTTAGTAGAGCTTAAAATCTTGACTCTTATTGTGGTATAAAACCAAAATAAGAACAACTTTTAGACATTGGAGTTCATTGGAGTAAGGCTGTATTTCAATGTCCTTCCCATCACCAAAGGACTTTACTTTTATAGTAGCTACAGTTCTGCTGTGCCAAGGAATGAATTGTAGATACGATTATTTGGATACAGATTTCCTGCTATGCTCAGAGCTATTTGACTTGAGTGATTGTCATCATTCTCAGCCCATAGGGATCAGGCTGCATTCATTTAAGAAATGGTGTGTGTATTAAGATGGTCTATCCATGAGGTCATTCATCAACTGTTTCAGTGAACAATGGTTCTGCTTGGAGGGTGGCACACACATTAGGTAAGGGTAAGATTCTGGTTCATTGGCTGTGATGATTTTGAAAAGTGTTCATCTCAGAAAAAGAGTAACTTATAAGATCATCTTCTTCAAAATTGATAAAATAATTATAAATATCAAGTAAAACATTCAGTCTTATTCTTTGTTGTTCTCTTAGAAGTCACCTCCCAAATTGTCTATGTTTCTTTTCACTGTATAAATAATTTTGAAAAATGTAAGCTGTTCTGAAAACCATAGTATAGTGTAAAAACATCAAACAATCCTACTTATAGAGAGGCTGAGCTAGGAGAAGCATGATATCAAGACCATTATGTGGTACAAGGCAAGACACTGTCATACAAACAAGCAGAAACTGTATATGGATTGTACAATATTAGATATATCTCTCCAATTACCAAATTAGAGAGGCCACTGGTTGACAGCCAACTAATTTCTAATTCCTCATATTTTTGAATTTCAATCAATTAGGATATGTTGTTAATATTAATTTTTATATTAAGAGATATTAAGGAAAAGTCATTGTTACTTCCTGTTAATTTTGTTGTTAGAAGTGGAATTATGTTTGTGTGGGTTTATTGAAAGATTACTTTCTTGCTTTTTCTAGGATGCAGTCTCCCTCCTTGTGTTGGTATTTTTCATCTATTATCCTTTGTAGGGTTAGATTTGTGGAAGAATATTGTGTAAATTTGATTTTATCATGGAATATCTTGGTTTCTCCATCTATGGTAATTGAGAGTTTTGCTGGGTATAGTAGCATGGGCTAGCATTTGTGTTCTCTTAGGGTCTGTATGATATCTGCCCAGGATCTTTTAGCTTTCATAGTCTCTGGTGAGAAGTCTGGTGTAATTCTGATAGGTCTGCCTTTATATGTTACTTGATCTTTTCCCTTTGCTGCTTTTAATATTTTTTCTTTGTTTTGTGCTTTTGGTGTTTTGATTATTATGTGACAGGAGGAATTTCTTTTCTGGTCCAGTCTATTTGGAGTTCTGTAGGCTTCTTGTATATTCATGGGCATCTCTTTCTTTAGATTAGGGAAGTTTTCTTCTATAATTTTGTTGAAGATATTTACTGGCCCTTTAAGTTGGGAATCTTCACTCTCTTCTATACCTATTATCCTTAAGTTTGGTCATATCATTGTGTCCTGGATTTCCTGGATGCTTTGAGTTAGGAACTTTTTGCTTTTTTGTGTATTCTTTGACTATTGTGTCAATGTTTTCCATGATATCTTCTGCACATGAGATTCTCTCTTCTATCTCTTGTATTCTGTTGGTGATGCTTACATCTATGACTCCTGATCTCTTTCCTAGGTTTTCTAGCTCCAGGGTTGTGATTTCTTTATTATTTCTAGTTCCATTTTTAGATCCTGAATGGTTTTGTTCATTTCCTTCGTCTGTTTGATTGTGTTTTCCTGTAATTCTTTAAGGGGTTTTTGTGTTTCCTCTTTAAGGTCTTCTAGCTGTTTACCTGTGTTCTCCTGTATTCCTTTAAGGGAGTTATTTATGCCCATCTGAAAGTCCTCTATCATCATCATGAGAAGTGATTTTAGACCCGAATCTTGCTTTTCAGGTGTGATGGTATATCCAGGACTTGCTATGGTGGAAGAATTGGGTTCTGGTGATGCCAAGTAACCTTGATTTCTGTTGCTTATGATTTTATGCTTGCCTCCCGCCATCTGGTTATCTCTAGTGCTACCTACTCTGGCTATATCTGACTGGAGCCTGTCCTTCCTGTTGTCCTGGTTGTGTCAGAACTCCTTAGAGTCAAGCTGTCTCTATGATCCTGTGATTCTGGGATCCTGGGATCCTGAGATTCTGAGATCCTGGGTGTGTCAGAGCTCTTGGGAGTCAAGCTGCCTCTGGCACCCTGAGATACTGATGTGACCAAACTCCTGTGATCTTGTGATGCTGTGATGCTGTGATCCTGGGCATGTAAAAGCGCCTGGGAATGGAGCTTCCTCTGGGCGTTGTGGGACTGGCTGTGGAGTTTGAGCACAAGGTCTGCTCAGAGCACTGACCCAGACAGACCGGAAGGAAGCTGTGTCACTGGTCTGGTGGAGTTCCTGCTTGCCTGGGTCCTGCTGCTCCCAGTTACTCCCAGTGTTGGGACAGATGTTGCTGCTTCTCCAAAGTTTTAAGCCAGGGTAAGGCCAACTTTGGGCTGACTTCACTATTTAAAAGCCAGTAGACTTTTTTCTTATTCCCTCATGCCATGTGGCTACTTTATATGGCCAACAATGGCAGACAAGCATTAGTGAATGATGAAAGGTCAAAAGAGAAGAAACTGAAGCTCCTGATCCTCTTTGTGAGAGTGACCTTGAGCGTCAGGCAGTCATGGTTCAACTGTTGAGACTGTCATTAAACTTTATGGACCATAAGCCCCACAGAAACAAGGAGAGGGAATGGCTGTACCATTACAGGTCACAACTGAGGCTGTGTCACCTGCCTTGTAGCTGGTTTTAACACTCACCCAGCCTTTCCATTGGCCAACTGTTTTGTATTGGTTAGGAAGTCCCTAACTCATTTGCATTCAGAACCCTGTATCTCTATGCTCAAAGAGACAGGAAGTTCTCTCTGAGGGATTAAGGGATCCTGTCCCCTGGGGGACTGCGAGTTGGCCCATTTCTCTGTCAGGAGTCCTTGCTGAATAAACAAGGTGGTGATTATCCTGGTTTCACAGAGAAGGACCAGATTTCCCAGGAAGGTTTGGTAACCTCCTCAAGGCCACACAGCTCTAGAGAAATGCTAAGTGATAAGCACGGGTCTCTTTCATGCTTCCCTCTCACCCTCCAGCTTCAAAACAGTACAATTATTTAAATGTGAATAAACTTCGTAAAGTAGGGTGGAAAGTGTGGTGAACACAGGGACCTCCTTCTGTCACACACCCTGTATTGACTCTTCATTTAAGAAAATTGGGCATAGGAGAGTGGTCTGCGGCCTCCAGGGGCATTTATAGACCTTCTCTAGTTTCTCTTATGATGTAATTTGAGTCCAGCAATATTGACTGCTTTATGAATCCTCACAATGTATAAATAGATGGTATGTTTGCTAGGTATGACTAAATCACATTTTAGTGATGTCTTTTTAAAGTGCAGAAACAGTATGAAGGCTAATATACCTTTGAAAATGGTTGGACCATAAGCCCTTAATTACAATCTAAGATAAATATTCCTCATAATAAAATAATGTCTTTATGGCCAAAATCAAAATCGGGGGTCTTCTTTTTTATTGTTAACCTTATTTCTTAGATTTGTTTATTTTATTTGTGTATATATGTAAGTGCCTGCATGCATCCTGTATGCAAGTGCTTGCCAGTGCCTGATGAGATCAGAAGGGGGCAGCAAATCTCCTGGAACTGGAGTTACTTGTGGTTGTGAGCCACCCAGTGTGGGTTCTGGGAACTGAACTCTGGTTGTCTAGAGTAGCAGCAAGCTCCCTTAGCCACTGAGTCATTCCATTCTTCACTTTATGTTTTGAGACAAGGTCTCTCACTGAACCTGGCGGTCCTCAATTCAGGCAGCCTTGCTAGCCAGATGTCTGAGGAATCCCCGCCTCCAGCATTCTGGGATTCCCAGAGCATGCCGCTATGCTTGGCTCTGCGGTGGGCCCCAAGGATCTGAACTCTGCTCCTTGATATTGTGAGGCAGACATTTTACAATGAGCCATCTCCTCAGCCCCTTGATTATTTTTCTATCTGATAAGTATTTATCGATTGGCTGCTCTGCAGGGCCTCATGCTCCTTAAAGGAACGATGGATCAGATAATAAGCAGTCACTGAAGTCAGAGTGCTAAAAGTGTGACTGTATTCTGAGCAAAGCAGATGTACATTCAAATGTGTCAGGAACTGCTAAGCACCGGGAAGAAAAATAAAGGAAGCTGAGCATGGTGGGGTCAGGGTAGAATATTCTGCTTTAGAAGATCACTTCAAAAAAGCCTCACTATCAAGAAGACGTCCTAGCAAAGTCCTGGAGGCTGTATGGTTGCAGATGATCAGAATCATGAGCTCTAAGCTGAGAAGCTAGCCTCTACTAAGACTCTGTACCTCCTATCCAATGTGCACATGGTGTAGCAGGAAGGTCTGGATGCTTCCAGAGGTGAGCAGACCAGAGGCAGCTCTGTATAATCTCTGTGGGCCAGAACAGAGGATCTAGGAAGGCATTCTAAGTAAGAGGGAGCTTTAGGAATTCAGAGAGGAAGCACGTGCCATTAGCTAACTTACTTTACACAAGGGCAGCTGTGACTACTATGGTGTGAACTGACCTTAGAGCAGTGGTTTCCAACCTTCCTAATGTGGAGACCTTTCACACAGTTGCTCATTTCCGTGGTGACCCATCCCCCAACCATAAAATTTGGCTACTGTTATGAATCGCAATGTAAACATATGATTTGCAGGATATCTGATATCTGACCCCTGTGAAAAGGTTGTTCCACTCCAAAGGAGGTCGCCACCCATAGGTTGAGAACCACTGGCTTAGCGCCACAAAGACTGCAGCAGAGGAATCCATGGCGACAGTCTCTATCCAAGAGGATGCTTGCTGGGATCTTGATGGTAAAGTGATGAGGGAAGCAAATCCTGAGGGCAAAGGTGGTGAGTTTGTGAGTAAATGTGATGAGACAGTCTCCAGAGGCTCCTCCTTGCAGCTTTTGCTAAGTGCAATCAAAATGGCACAATAAGCAGAATGTTTATGGCCTTACATTGAAAAATAGAACCCATGCTTCCCACCCCTCTACTCAGACAATTTTGTTTATAATAACTTCCCTTATGATCAGATGGACCTATAAGTTCTGTTTCTACCTACAGACCCCAAGAGACAGAAAATGAGTTCAGTGTTATTGTGGATCTCTGTACCTGAAGATGCCCTTCCAGAAGTTGTGAAGATTATCAGTATTGATTGTCAAGTTGACACCATGTAGAGCCATCTAGTATTCAAGTCTCTGGGCATAGCTGTGAGGGGTGATCTCATAGGCTAGTTTAACTGAGATGGAAGGGCCTGCCTTTACTGTGGGAGCCAGCAGTCTATGAGCTGGGGTCCTTGGCTGAATAAAAAAAAAGAGAAATGATGAGAACCAGCGACCCTCTGCTTCTGCTTCCTGATTACAGAGAGAGGATGAGCAGCCGCCTCACATTCCTATAGCATGACCTTCCATCCGTTGTGGAGTACACCCTCAACGTGGGAGCTTTGGTCAGGCATTGTATCAATAGAAAAGTAACAGAAGCAGAAGTCCACAGCCTGATTCACTCACAGTCCATTTTAGATTCTGACCTAGAACTGTGAGGGCTAAAGTTATGTTTTAAGTTTAAATTACTGTGCTTAAAAGATTTAGTAAAAAATGCCTCTAGCCTTTAAGACCTGCTACCCCAAGGACAGACAACTTCCGGGAATGCGGGAGGCTGTTCATGTGAGATAACAAGCCGTGTGTTTGGAGGTCCATAAACAAGGTGGTTGCCCCAAATGCACAGGATGTGCTTGATAACATGTAGGAGGTAGGTGCGAGGGCAGGAAGTACTTCAGGATGAAGCCTTGCTCCCAACAGGATGAAGGCAGGAAGTATGTAGCCTTGTGGATTTTGCCTATTTTCTAGTACGATAAACGCTAGTCAGTAGGGGTGAAGGCTTTGGTTGGGCTCCAGCTTCACTCCTGTGTGTTCAGTGAGATGTGTTGGTATCATCTTCCGCAATAGGGCTTTGCCATCAGTTTGGGGATATCAGTCAACAGCATTGGAAATAGCCTGAATTTTTTAGGATTTTCCTCAAGGCCCCTTTGGCCAACAACTTAATTTGATATACCCCTGGCACTGTAACTTTCACTTGGTGTCCTGGGATGTCTAGTTGGAGCTGTGTTTCCTGTTATTTGGTGACTATCTTGATTTATTTCATATATGTATACATTGTCAGGAGCTCCTATTGCAGTAGGTTTCCATATGACCCCTCAACTGACCCTCAGCTTGTAGATGTTTCTCCTCATATTTCCTCCCTTACTTACCCTCCCCATTTAATCCTCCCATTCCAGTCTCCCTGCTGTGTCTCCATAACTATATATCCTATTCCTCCTTCTTTGGGAAATCCTCCATTACTCCCTAGACCCTTACATACTCTGGTTTCCTGATGAGAAAGACTGTTCATGTGCCAATGAGTTCAAAGTTATTCCTTATTTTCTTTCCCATCAGATTTGATATATCTGGGCTTATGCTAAGGTCCTTGATCCACTTTGAATTGGATTTTGTGCAGGGTGATAAATACAGATCTGCTTGGATTCTTCTACTTGCAGACACCCAGTTTGACCAGCACCATTTGTTGAAGATGCTGCCTTTCCCCCAGGGTTTATCTCTGGCTTCTTTATCAAAAATCAGGTGTCCTCACATGTGTGGATTTAAGTCAGAGTTTTCAATTAAATTCCATTGATTAATGTGTCTGTTTTTAAGCCAGTACCATGCTGTTTCTATGACTATAGCTCTGTGGTTTAATTTGAGGTTAGGGACAGAAATACCTACAGGAGTCCCTTTATTTTTCATGATTGTTTCAGCTATATTGTTTTTGTTTTTGTGTGTTTTCGTGTGAAGCTGAAAATTGTTCTCTCAATTTTAGCGAAGAATTGTGCTGCAATTTTGATGGGGATTTTATAGAATCTGTAGATCATTAAGCCCCTCTTTTTAAAAAGCTTTTCATTAATTTTTATAAAGTATACTTTTATCACATTGCTTTTCCTACTCCTTCCAGATATTCTTTCCATATCCTTACCAACCCCACTTCATGTTCTCTCTCTCCCTCTCTCTCTCTCTCTCTCTCTCTCTCTCTCTCTCTCTCTCTCTCTCTCCCCCCTCTCCCCCTTCCTCCCTCCCTCCCTCCCTCCCTCCCTCCCTCCCTCCCTCCCCTCTCTCTCTGGAAAAATGAAAATAAAAATAAAACATTGTGAAAACTTCACAGATAAAACATGGAGTCTGCTTTGCACTGGAAGTCTACTCCTGGTCGTGGGACCCACCTTGAAGTGTGGTTAACGCGCTGTGAGACCCCATTAGAGAAGACTAAGTTTTTCTTTCCCAGCAGTTATTAATCACAAACAGCTTCTTGATTAAGAATGGGACTTTGTATCCACTCCCACTTCTTGGTTCTGGGATTTTCTCTGGTTTGTACATGTGCGGGTCTTGTACATACTGCCACTGTCTCTGTGAGTTCATATGTGTATCAGTCTGGGTCTACAAGACACTGTTTGGAGTCATCCACAACATCTGGCTTTTACAATATTTTCATCTCTTTTTCTGCATAGATCCTTGAGCCTTGAAGGGAGGTATTCGATAAACATATCCCATCTCTATTTGGTGTTGAGTGCTCCAAAGTCTCTCATTCTCTGCACATTGTCAAGTAGTGGGTCTCTGTGTTAATTACCACCTACTTCAAGAAGCTTCTCTGAAGAAGACAGTGATGCTCTTATCTGTGAATAGAGAAATATGTCATTAGGAGCCATTGTATTGCTACATTCCTTTGGCATAATAATAGTACTAGGTTTTCCCCTATAGGTTCATTTCCTATCTAGTGTCAGGTATGGGTTCTGTCTCATGGAGTGGGTCTTAAATTCAATAAAAAGGGATTGGCTGCTGCTGTGCCATGGGAGCCACTGCTGCACCAGCCTACGGGCAGGCGGCTATGTGTTGTAAGTTGCAGCCTTTGTAGCTGGGTGATGCTGATTATTGCTAATGTCTAGTGATGTGTTAGTTGTGGCTTCAGCAATAGATCGTTACCATGATGGGGAGTAATATGGCCTTTGCAACAGCATGTGATGTTTGGGGAGGATCTGTGGGACTTCTTTGGCCACTGACTCAATGAGATGCAGCCCATTCCTGGTTCTGCTTGGTGGTGTAGGATGTTTCCTCCCCCACTGTGGCAACCCCACTAAATCCCCTTCAGATCCGTATGTACTGTAGGACGCTTCTGCTGCGGCAGGTTTCCATGTGGCTCTGCAGAGGGTGTTACTGTTACTGTCCTTCCTTTATGCTCTCCTTTACCCTGCCCTACAACTCCTACCCATTTCATCTGTTTCTTCTAACTTCCCCTTTTATATCTATTTTATTTCTCCCCCTTTGGAAGATCTCCACCTTTCCCCTGGTCCCTTATTAGCTTCCCTGATCTCGGTGGTTATTTGAAATTGAAACACCTATCTAAAGTTTAGAAAATAGCATTTATATATAAGAGAAAACATGCAATACTTTTATCTCATAATTTAACTTTTCTTAACAACTAAACAATACATTATTGTATAACTGTAGCACACGTTCATCAACCATGCACTGGCTTATAGGCATCTAGGCTGTTTCTAGTTTCTGACTATTATGATTGAAACCGCAGTGAACATGGGTGAGCGATCATCTGTGTGGTAAGATATTGAGGTCACTGTGTATGTGCCCAAGAGTGGTATAGCGGAATCTTGCAGGCGATCTATTTTCAGTGGGGTTTTTGAAGAACCCACACAGATTTCTGTAGTGTCTGTACCAGTTCGAGTTCCACCAGAAATGAATAGTTTTTCCCTTTCCTCGCAGCCTCACCATTGTTATTGTTTGTTTTTAATAAACAATGACCAATAAATTTGGTCATTTTGACAAGAGGCAAAATGCAATTTGAAGTAGTTTTAACTTGCTCTGCCCAGAAACTAAGGATGCTGAACATTTTAAAAAGTGTTTCTCAGTCATTTGTGTTTCTTTTCTTTTCTTTTCTTTCTTTCTTTCTTTCTTTCTTTCTTTCTTTCTTTCTTTCTTTCTTTCTTTCTTTCTTTCTTTCTTTCTTCCTTTCTTGCTTTTTTTGAGAAATCTCTATAACCATTTTTTAAAATTGGGTTATTTGTTTCCTTGATGTTCAGTTTTTTTAGTTCTTTATATAGCCTAGATATTAACCCTTTATTAGACATATAGGTGGTAAAGACTTGTCTCTATTTTGTAGGCTGCTGACCTACAAATAGGTTAGCTTAAATGACCGTGTCTTTGGCTGAGCAGAAGCGTTTTAGCTTCACAAGATTCCTTTTACCAACTATTGATCTTAATGCTTGTGCCCTGGGTGTCCGGTTAAAGTTTTCCTGTGCCAGTGAGTTCTATCAGACTCAGGGTCTTACATTGAGGTCCTTGATGCACCTGGAGTCGAGTTTTGTGCAGGGTGGTGAGTACTTACACTCTTCTCCACGCAGCCGTCCTGTCGGAAGCCCCTCTTGTTTACAACCCGTGTGCACACTTACTAATGTCTTTGTTCATGTTGCTTCTCACACCTCCACTATCCCTCCTTCGCTTGGTGTTCTTCTCCCTAAAGAATGTGTCCTAATTGCCATAGGGAGATTCTGTGAATGATAGTTTTGAGTCTTAGTTATGTCTGCAAATGCCATTATTCCCACCTTTACTGGGTATGGAATTTTACAGGCATCAACACTGTCTTCCTTTACTCATTTTTGATTATATATGATTTCATACGTTCACTTCACATAGATATTTATGTGCAAAATGAGCAATGTGTAATATTTCACAGCAAAACATGTAATTATGAAACCTAGAAACACTAAAGTAAATATTAAGCTCTTAATAAAACTAGTAATCGTAAACAGCACCCAGTACCTGAACTGGGATAGAGGGCTTGAGGTGTTTGTGCCTCAGGATGCTGAAGACTATGGATTTGAATCTTAGTGCTGTACAAAAGCAGAGGAGCTGTAGCAGAGCAGCACTGTTGACGTTGCCCCTGGGTGCTCATTATGGGTGCCCACAAAGGGCTCAGAAATTTGTGTCTACCTAGTGTTTATCACAGCTTTAACACACACACACACACACACATAGACACACACACTTAACTTCACTTGTTTAGAGGTTTAAAAAACAGGTCTCTCACAATTACTTTTCTGTCACCATCTTTTACTATTATGTTTTTGCAAAGACATGCCATTTATCCAATTTTTAATGTCTATAGTCTACCTTGCTTCATGAATGAGCCCAGCTTTATTTGAACATCCTCTATGCGTATACTATTAGATACTATTTGTGGTGTTGCTTTGCCATTAGTGTCAATGGTGTTTTGAATATTTTAATTTTATTTTGATTTGCTTATTTATTTAAATATATTTATTATTAGTGTGTGTCTGTCTCTGTGTGTATATGCCCCCCTCTGTCACTCTTCTCCCCTAAATCTGTCTGTGTCTTTCTCTGTCTGTCTGTCTCTCTATTTCTCTGTCTCTCTCTGTCTCTCTCTCTCTGTCTCTGTCTGTCTGTCTGTCTGTCTGTCTCTCTGTATGTACATGCATGTAAAGATCAGAGAACAGCAGCTCTGAGGAGGAGCTGGTTCTTTTCCTTCCAACCATGGCTTCTGCGATTTCAAGTCGCCTGGCTCGTGCGGCAAGCACTTACACCCACCGAGTCATCTTGCTGGCTCTTCCAAGCAGCACCGTATGTACTGACTGGTGCAAATCAGCAGGATTTTCCTAAGGCGGGTACCTACCAGCAGCTTCATGTACAACCTCATTAGGTAACATCAATTGCCCTTTCTAAGGGGAATCTCTCTACTTAAAATCCACGCAGAAGTCCTACAGGGACTGTAGCGGACTCCCGTTTCCCCCAGTCTGTGGCATAAGCTGCTTCTCTCAAGGTATGAGTTCTCCTCTAGTTTGTAGCCTCTGCTTATGACATTTTGCAGCAGTGATTTAAAGGCATTGTGACCAGCCTTGCTTAAGCTTCCTTGTCTGGCTTTTGTGCCTGGTTTTATGTTCCTTTCATAAAAACTTTCATTTTCTCCTTTCATCTGATGTTGCTGCCAAGAATCCTGTTATTAGACATCCTCTGATTGCTTTAAGAGTCACTCTTGGAATCTGTTAGGATTCCTTCTTATTTCTTGGTGCTCCAAAACTCCATCATAGCTTTTATATATAAGAACATTTTTTTTTTCAGAATCCTACTGTTTAGTGCAGTTTTTAGAATCAAACAGAAAGAAACCCTCACACAGTACTCAGGGGTTCATTTAGCCAGAGCACAGCCATCTTTCTTTCCCATCAGAGCTTTCCTTCTGCTTGCCCACTGCCCTGCTGCTCCACGCCTCTAGAACTCCACCTGGAGCAGACTCAAACATCTGAGCTGGGGCACAGTTCAGGAAGTACCCGATTCTGAGCAGATGCACCACACGGGGGAGGGGCTTCTCAACACTTTTCTTTTATGGGATACAGCATTTTCTTACCCTTTTCCTGCATGCTGGGAGAGGGTGTCTGGTCTTGATAACTGATCTACTCATGGGTTGTGTGTATTTTGCTATTATCAGTTATTATTTAGTGGACTTTAAATGTGATCTAAGGTGGGGATGTAGTGTGGTTGGCAGAGGGCTTGTCTCACAGGTAAAAGGCTCTAAGTTTGATTCCAAGCACTGCTAAAGCTGGGTGTGGGGGGGGCAAATGTCTGTAAGCCCAGTACTGGGTAAGTAGAAACAGGGGTATCTGGAGTTCAAAGGTCATCTTTGACCACAATGAAAGCTGCAGAGCAGCCTGGGCTACATGACACATCATCTTTAAAAGATGTGATGTCCAATTAATTCTTTCTTATTATAGAGTCTTAATGTTCTTGACAAAGAAGTCAGAGACCAGGGAGACATTTCCAGCAATTTTAATATAAAAAGCTGGATTGCATAAAACTAAATAATGCCGTAAGAAGCAGGAGAGGTGGCAGGAGGAACACCAGGCACCATGGTAAGAGAGAAACACAAAATAAAATGGAACAAATTGCGTATGGTCAGTAGCTCAAAAGATTAATGTAACCAGATTATTAAAAAAATATATTCTAGCACTGCATGGAATAAATCTAGCTCCAAGCTGTTTACAAGAGGTATATTTTTAAAACATAATTCTACAAGTTTGAAAATAGATATTTCAAGCTGTGGAGCCAGAAAATTACAATGATCTTTTATTGTTATTCCATCCTTGATTAAGCCGGCACCAGAAGCTGCAGATCGCAAATGGCAATTTAATGGCGAATTCTAAGCATCTACCTACTCAGCTGCGATGAAAATGAGTGTCAAGTGCAAAGCTAGCCACTGCACCCTGGGATATAAATAAACATAAAAACAGAAAATAGTTACAGAAAACTCATCCTAAAGATACCAAGAAGATTAATGCTAGTCCTGGGCTTTTTTTTTTTTTTTTTTTTTTTTTTTTTTTTACTTTTGGTCTGATTTATGCTTATTTTGTCAACATAAAGTTGAAATTCTATCTAAGTCTGTTCTATAACACAGGGTAAAGATCTAGCCATAGCGAGCTGTTTATTTCAGTCACACCTACAATGGTTGACTCGGGACTTGAGACATGAGACTTAGAAAAGGTCTAGTGTCAGTGTGACTTGGGTCATGAGACCTAGAACAGTGTGCTAGAAAAGTAAGCTTGTAGTGATGTTTATCACAGAGAACCACGTTTGTGGGTTATGTATTTATACATACATATGTATATATGGGAGACTACTCATAGGCTATTTTTCATAAGTTTGAGGATTAAACTTTATCACCAATCAGAATTTATATTATTAGAAAAATAAAATGGTTCCTCTTCTAAAGAAATCATATATATATTGGCTACACACACACACACACACACACACACACACACACACACACGCACACGCACACGTACACGTACACGTGCGCGCGCGCACACACACACACACATATATATTCCCTGGGATGATAAACACTCTCTCCCCCATTCATTCTATAATCAAAGACATCTCGGGGATTAAAAATCTGGGAAGATTGGATGTGGTAGCACAGGCTTGCTCTACAGTGGTGGTTGGGGGATGGGGAAGAAGGTGGTAGACAGAAGAGCTTTATGAGCTTGCAGCCAGCCTAGGCTAACATAACAAGATCCTACACACACACACACACACACACACACACACACACATATATAAACCAGATGTTGCTATGTAGACAAGGCTGGACTTGCCCCCAGCTTTTCAAATGTTGAGGTCAAAGGTGTGCTAGAATGATTTTTAAATTTAAAATTTTAGAAAGTATTAAGGATCAACTGTTATATAAAAGACACTACTTAGTTTTGTATAAATTTTGTCTTGAGCTTTGGAGTTTTCCTATCATCGATCCTTCAGGCTTTTGTATGGCCCTTGCTATCGTGGAGGCTGAAAAACCTAGTTCAGTGATACTAATTTTCTCCCTGAGAGAAGTCGCTGAAATCAGTGTGCACAGAGCAAAAGCTGGAATAAGACAGAAATGCAGAGAGATTTCATTATCCTGAAAGTTCACTGTGTTGTTCAAAGGTTAAATTTCTAGACCCAGTATTTAATGGGTAAAAAAAAAAAAAAAAAAAAAAATCTCTGAACCAAATGCAGTAAAACAAAATGCATACAGAGGTAAGGATCTGAAGTTTTCAGAGGGTGACTGTGTGGGGCGGCTTCCTGGAGGGTGTGCCATGGTGACAGACCAAATCCTCAGGTCCCGAAGGTTCAGCATTGAGTTACAATCAGGAAAGTGACAAGGCTAACCATCCACGGCACTGCCAGCACTGCCAGCACTGCCAGCACTGCCAGCAGGACTTAGCTTCTCCAGGCGGAGCCCTAAAAAGGCTCTCTTTGTCCTTCCTACCCCAAGCTCTCTTGGAAGAACAGAATCATTTGCCAACTAAAACACCTAGCCAGGCATGGTGAGGCACTTGATATCCCAGAATTCGTGTTGTTTACAAGTTTGGGGCTAGTATGAGCTACATAGCAAGCCCTTAGCCAAAATAAATAAATAAACACTAAGATTAAATTTAACACACATACACACACACATACACACACACTAAAGAGTATGTGACACAAACCCATAGCCAACTGTATCCTAAAGGGAGAAAAACTCAAAGTAATCCCATTAAAAGCAAGGAGGAGACAGGGCTGTCTTTGTCCCACTCTTGTCCACGGAGTGCTCAAAGTCTTAGCTAGAACATGACAAGAGCAGGAAATAAAAGAATCATGACTGGGGGAGGAGACAAAGAGCTCCTGTTTGCCAACGATCCAATGCTGCACGTGAGAGACCCCCAGAACCCCCACCAGGAAACTCCTAGGGCTAATGAGTACATAGCCAAAGTGTGGAATTAAAAAATAACCCAAAACTTTGGTAGCCATGAATGAGAAGCACACGAGAAAGAAATCAAGTAGTCTCATGCACAAGGCAAAAGAACCTTGAAGTAACTCTAACTTAGGAGGTGAAGGACCCAGGGGAAGACACTAGAAGATGAAAAGACCCCCTGTAGTCATAGTCATGGGTTAACTCTGTGAGAAAGACCATCCTATTAGACAGCGATTTACATGAAACCTCAGTGGAAATTTCCATGCCATTCTATACCAAAGCAGAAACAACCATAAAACTCATACAGAAGCACAGATGTCTCTGGAAAGCCAAAGCAACCAGGAACTAAAGGAACAGTGCTGGAGGCATTGCCCAGCCCAGTCTTACTGTGTGCTATAGAGATAAAGCAATAAAACAGCAAGGACTGAGTAGGAAAACCCCACCAGGAATGTGGACCCTACTACCTCCTAGGTGGGGCTGGGAGCTTGGGCAGAGCTCTCAGGCTCTGTGTGTGTGTGTGTGTGTGTGTGTGTGTGCGTGTGCGTGTGCGCGTGTGCGTGTGCGTGTGCGTGTGTGTGTGCGCGCGCGCGCGCGCGCTTACTCTGTCTTTGTCACTCCCTCTCCCCTCCCCTAGCCCCTCTCTCCCTTTCTCTCTTTCTCTCTTTCTTACTCCCCTCCCTCTGCTCTCCCCCCCTCTCCCTGATCACTATGTGAGCTGCTCTCCTCTGAAACTATGAGTCAGAATGAACCCTGCTAACTTAGATAGTTCAGTCAAAGATTTTTTTTCCCTAGCAGAAAGGAGTCTGGCTTACCCAGATGCTCACTGACTTTGAACATTCACCCTCCAGCACTGTCTGTCTTTGCAGACAAGTACTCATCAGGTACCCTGTGTATTCTACTGTTTCTCCATGCAAGTGCAAATAAATTGGAAGACATGTGATAGAACATAGAACTCAATGTGAAAAACCACAGAAGGGCATAAAAGGTATTCATATTGGCAAAAGGAATAATTAACCATTAAAATGAAATGGCCAGCATTTTTGGGCAGCTAGAAACTGGCAATAAAAACTCTCCAGGAAATCTGTACATTAAAATAAAGAAAATACATGTAAATTAATATCAATTAAAAAAATCAAAATAAATAGTCCATGTTGGCAGTAGCTCCATGTTGGCAGTAGCAAGCTGAGCACTTGCCTGGTTTATACAATACCCTGCTCTATCCACAGCCCGGCAAAAGCATTACCAACAAAGCAAGTCCTAACGATTCAGCACGAGACAAGTGCAAAAGGGCTAAATATCACAGGAAGACACGGAATCAGCAAGTTACGATTTTATTCAAAATTCAAAAACTAAGAGGAAAGTAAACAAGAAGCTAATAAGCCAAAAGGGAAAACCATAGCATAAAATGAGAAGTGACCACAAATACAGGGAACTGTGATCCCATACGAGCCCGGCACTCACCGTTACACCAATCCATTTAGAAGCCAAGTGGAAAAGAGGTTGCTTGATAGGACAAGAGAAATTTGTGAAATTGACCAAGGAGCTACAAGAAATCTGAACGACAGAAATGGAGATAACAGTCCCTCCTGCCCAACGGCACGAGCTAGGGTAATTGGGAAAGTCACTTTCACTAAAGCTCTGGGGACCAGACGGTTCCTATCCAGGATTGCTCCAGAGGGTAGACAAATATCAACGGCCACACAATTCATCCTATGAAACATATTACTGACAAAACCAGTTCTAAGAGAAAGAAAAAGCAAAATTATTGATGGATACGGATACAAAATATGTAATATGTTAGTATCAACTTATGAGGTATTAAAACTAATGAGTGCCTGTTAAAAATTTAACAGGAAGGATTTGCACTGGGATCTCCCTAGGGACCTTGGAGTTTGTAGACCTCTGTCAGGAGAGTCTGCGAGTCTTTAGGTTGACTCAAAAGGAGCACACAAATTAAACTCAATACCCACTTGTGAAATAAACTCTTACACAAACAGAAACTACCTTTAACTTGGGAAAAGCTCACATCTGGCATTCATACCATACTTAATTATGAAACCAGCCATCAGAGTGAAGTCCTTGCCTCAGACAGAAATCCCAGAAACAGCTAGACATGGTAGCATGTGCAGGATGGAGATGAAGCAGGAGGATTAGGAGTTGAAGGCTAGGTTGGGTTACATAGTGAAGCCCTGAACTAAAAACCCAAACCAAGCAAGCAAACAAACAAAACACTTAGTAATCATGATAAATATTATTTAACATAATATTGTTTTAAAATCAATATGATACATAAAGATGCTTTAAAATATCAAAATTTTAGGTAAAGACATGTCCCAGGTAGGCATGCAGAAGCATGAAGCAACAAGAGAATGACTCTGTTTCTGTTTAACAGTCTTGGTAGATGCTTTTTCTGCCATGTGTACATGTATGTGCATGTGTACAGCATGTGTGGGTATATATGTGGGGGTACATGGGCATGTGTCCACATGCATCAAAGGTCTAAAGTTGGTGAGGGGTGTCTTCTTTGATTACTCTTTACTCCACAGACAGCCTACCTGTTGGTCCATCTTCCCAGCCCCTAGTGCAAGCTATACATTTATCAAGGGATTAAAAAGAACGTTGTAGGTTTATATACAAAGGGATATCTGTATTTACAATAAAGTCACAAACCCTATTATTGAAAGTGAACAGTCTGATTCTGAGCTTACTCATCTTTCTATAGGGATGAGTGCTATGACAATATAACTCTTTTCTCTTTTCTCATTTTTTAAAATGAGATTTCACTATGTCCTCTTGGCTAGTCTGGCAAAATCTCACTTTTATAGAATTCATAGAGATCCACCTGGTCCTGCCTCCTGAGTGCTGGGATTAAAGTTATGTGACACCACATCCAGCGAATCATTGTGTCTTTGGGGATTTGTTTCTCAGGTATTGCTTGGGACTTTGGTTATTGAGATTAACAAGGCAGCTATATAAAGGTCACTCTTCATATTTATATTTTCAGCATTTCGTGATTTATTCTGTGTACTCACCAACCCACCATTTCCTCCACCTCTTCTCTCAGTGCTGGTCTCTAATCCAGCCATCAGAAATGGATGGCTTATCAGGCTTTCCAGATTTAGCCAATAAACATAAGCGATGGATGACCAAATAAACTCTAAAAATTAATAACATCAATTTTCATTTTCAAGACTTTACAACAATTAGTGCAAGAATTCTTCTTGCCATTATTTCTCATTGCTAGAATTCAGCAGGAATTATAAGGTGGGGATTATTATCAGTACACACAGAGGCTTAAATGCTAAATCGTTAGCTAGATCACAGATAACAGCAGTGAGGCCCAAATTCAGATACCGTCAGCTCTTCCGCTCCAGGGCAGCCAGTGAGGCAATCAGTGGGACAGATTCAGTGACATTACCACACTATGGTGCATGGAGCATGAGGAGTGGGCTTTCCTCTGCCTCAGGCTGCCCTGTGTCCCTTTTCTCAGATCACAACCCAGGAAATTGGGGATCTTATAAGAGGATGGGTTCCCTGGACATGGGGGAAAGCACAACAGGTGGACTATAAGCAAGAACTTTCTCTAAAAGCAAAATGATTGGAATTTTTTATGTTTAAAGAATAGAGGGTAACATTTTGACACACATATACACTGGATCGATTACTGTTTATCTTTAATGGGCTTGTGGTTAGTATACTTAAGCTACCTCTCTCACCTAGCATTTTTTATTAGGGTTTATATTGCTAATGATCCTTAATGGTGGTCATTGATTTCCAGAATATCCTCAGTCTGCATGACTCTGTGACTTTTGCCAACGCTTTCCTAAATTTCTATTTCACACACTTAGCTTTTTTTTTTTTTTGGTAGTAAGCCCCATAAAATCATACAGTATTGGGGACATATGTATACCAAAGATATACAGGCTGGAGAAATGGCTCATTGGTTAAGAGTCCTTGCTATTTTTCCAGAGGACCTGAGTTTGTTTCCCAGCACCCATATTGGGATGCTTGCAGGATCCAGGACATTCTTCCAGCACACACACACACACACACACACACACACACACTTCTATCTATATCTATCTCTATATCTCTATCATTTATATCCATATAAGATTATTCCTCATCAAGAATTCTAAATTATTTTCAACCACTTTTGTGGAATAAGAGCCAGTCAAATAATGAAAGACTTAGAGTGCAAAGGAAGTGACTTTGGCTCTCACCTCTCCTTACAAGAGAGATCTAAGGTTGCAGGGCTGAGATAGCGGTTCACATACAGGCATTTTAACATATAGGTATGAGTCCAATAAAATCTTTATTCTTGTTTACCAACCAATAGCTAGATCTATGTGTTTATCTTAGATTCACAAGCAGATAGAATTGCATTTGAAACATTTTCAGTCTCTGTACCACACATGGCACACAGAAGGTAAGGGTTTCTTAAAGTACCTGCAGAATGAAAATGTCAGGGTGTCAATGGGTGACACAAAATGTTTTTGTGTTGCCGTCATATTTTAATCCCTTGAGGATCTCAGGGTTCATTTAGAGTTTTCAATAGTCATTATTTTGGGGTGGGGAGAGTCTTTCCTACGCACGAGGTAGCTTTGAACATACACCCCATGAAAGTTAAGGGAAAGAACACGAGTTTTCACTACAGTAAGCTAGATCCAACCTGCATTAACTACTTCCTAATATTGTTTTAACATATTTACTTTTTATTTTAAAAACTTTCATACCCACTGGAAGGTTAAATGAATGCTCAAAAGATCCAACTCAGTTCAGTTCACTGTATTTGCATCTGGCCACATGTGTACTCATGAGCACAACACACACACACACACACACACACACACTTCCCCTTTGGCTCACCATTTAATTATAGAGAACAGATATCATGAAATTTTATCTCTAGACCTAGAACATCTTAGGAACCACAGCACTATCACCTTTTCTAAAATTTCAACATGAATTCAACAACATCTCAACATATAACACATATTCAATTTCCCTAATTATCTAAATCATGATCATTATAGCTCCACCCACTAATATTGACCTATTATTTGGTTTTATTACATTTCCTTCATCTAGATGGTTTTTTTAACTCCTTTGGCTTTTCACATACCTCTAAATTATTTAGAGGACTGAGCAGCTACCCTAGGGGCTGCCCTAGGGCATTGTACCTCATCTCAGCCTTTGGGTCCTTATGGAAAGGTTCCAGTGTGAACAGTGCTGTGGTGATGCCCTGAGCTCCCCATGACACCATGAGTCTTGAGATGCTGTGTGTTAGTCTGCCTCCTTCCACGGGAACATTACCACAGACACTTTTCCTTTTGGTAATTAGTAAATAATTTGTGGGGTGATCTGTAACCCACTGTTTAATCATTCACTAAAAATCTATGCCTGAATCAGTTGTTTTAGTGCATGTTACAAATGATGATTCTGGCATTAAATCATTTCTTCTAGAGCCATGAGCTATCATTCTTCTGGAAAGACCAGATTTCCCTTTCTCTTCGTCTTTCTTTCCTCGTGATGGTCCATCCAGTGTCTTATAATCCATTACCATCATTTTTCTTTTAGATGTTGAAATTGTTCCAGAATTGGTCAGCATCTGGCACTTCATGCTGGTGCATGGACCCTTTAGAGGCAGCCACTTAAATCTTTAAATATTTTGTTATTTTCTGGAACAAGGTGTTCCAACCTCACTTTGTACTTGAGATTTCCTTTTCTCAGACATTTAATCTCATGTTTCTTCAAAGAGATGACTCTTAGAAATCAAGAATTGAGTACAATTACTCCCAGAATGGAGCATCTTGTAGGCCCTGCTAATCATATGTTAATACTCTCAAACCACAGAATTCTCTCATTCAGGCCTTTTTTTACAATCAGCTGAGGGTCTCATAATCTTACTTCAGCATTAATTCTATCCTGATGAATAAACAAAACAGTTTTCAGAGTTACAAGATCCATTACAAACCTAAAAGATAAAACTGTGTATCTACAATGCCCTTATATGCCATACACAGTTTATAGTTTAACAATCTATAATGATCTATAAAGATCATGATTTAGATTATTAAGGAAATTAAATATGTGCTATGTGTTGAGATGTTGTTGAATTCATGTTGAAATTTTAGAATATGCTTAAACATTTTCTGGACCAATCTATGTCAGTAGGTTGCTAATTTCATATAGTATTGAAAGTTTTGCATATTTTTCTGATAAAAATACTATATGTTATTGATATATAAAACCATATGTATTAGTGAAGTCTTGCTCCAAATCCTCTCAAAATTGCTTTTATCACATCTGGATATGCAGATAGGTAAGTACCCAGTATTGCTTGGGTTTATCTCCAGTTGACTTTTTCTTGTACAGAGGAGAGCATTTTAATATACTCTGATTCTTTTTCCCACTAACAGTGTATCTTATTAATGAATCTACATCAGTTCTTAGATATTGTTCTCATTATTTTTGTAGCTACTATCATTGCATGATCACCCCAACTCTTTTCTAGATTGGTATTTAGATTGTGACTGTGCACTGCTATAGCTAATAGTGCCATAAGGGATAAACTTGTGCAGATGTTATTTTAAATTGGTGGCTTTGCAAACTGAGGGTTGAGTTTTAGGAGTAGAACTTTCAAATCTGAAAGCAAATACCTATATCATTTTGTTAGAGGTTTCCAAATCCTCATTTATAAAGATGGTAACATTTTGCACTGCTTTTGCAGAAGCAATGGACAGGAAGTTCCTCATTTCCCTAGTGTTTGGTCAGTAGAGTGTGGTGTCAAGCTGTCAAATTTATAGGCACGATATAATGCACTTCATAATATTTTGAATTTAGAAATACAATCCTGAGTAACTCACTAAGTCTTTTTGCACTTTTCTTCCCTATTTATGATAAAAATGTCCAGGTGGTTGTGGTTCACTCTGGTGGGACATGTCCAAGAAGTAGGGTGAAGGGGTCATGAGTTTAAGGACAACATGGCCCCCACCTTTTCCTTCCTTTTCCTATTTACTTCATCCCTCAATTCCTTCTGAGGGTATCCAACCAAAACACAGACCCAGAAACCTCACTAACTATGACAACACCACCAACAATGGCCACCACCACACAAGAAGCAACCGGAATGTGCTTCCTCTCAATAGCACTCTCTCCACTTCACTCTCCAGAGCCTGCCCCGCGTACTCCTCAAATGCTCACCTTCAAAGGTTGTTTGGATGATCAACTATACAAGACTCTGTTGCTGTGACAAATGCTGCAAGTTCAAGTAACTTAAGAGAGGAAACGATATTTGGCTTACACTTCCCACCATTGAGGGAAGTCAGGGCAGAAGCTCAACAGGCACTTTAAACCAGATCTGCTTAATATTCTATGAAAAATTTTCCTCTAGCCTAATCAGGAAATGTTCACAGCCAAGGACGTATATCAGGAACTGTGGAGGAATGCTGCTTACTGATTTACTTGTTTATTCTCTGGGTGATATATATGTGTATCCCAAGATCACCTGCCTAGGATTGGTCCTGCTTACAATAGGCTGGGCATCTTTCATCATTTAATAAAGATAATCTCTCCCAGACATGTTCACAGGCCAATCTGATCTAGAGGATTCCTCAGCTGAGGTTTTTCTTTTGCATGATTTGAGGCTGTGCTACTAGAACAGCATCTAGCTTGGCATCATTCTGCCTTATCCTTACGTGGCTGTGTGTGTGTGTGTGTGTGTGTGTGTGTGTGTGTGTGCAGTCCTCTTTCTTGAGACGTATGAGAAGTATGTAGCAGGCAATATGGAGTCAACATCTGAAAATTTTAGCAAGGACACAGATTAGCTGGGGGCTGCTTTGCAAAATTAAACTGTGGAACAGCCTTTGCAGACTTCTGTGATTATCTGGCACAATTCATTATCAATTAAGTTCCTTTTTATAGAAGAAAGGTGAGCCTGGGGGCGGGGCACAGAAGTAGAACAGGTTATTGAGTTGAATTTAGATTTGGCTGATTTAACGGAAAGATAAAATGGAAGAATAAATGGTTTTTCAAAATAGGGAGGAACAGAGTTACAGACATCTTATAATCCACTAAAATCATGGATTTTGTTGTTCTAAGTGTGAGGAGTTTGTTGGCAGAGCCAAGAAGCCAGCACTTGCAGTGTGAAGAGCCACATCACGGACAGGAAAGGGTTACTTGAGGAACAGCCCAGCTTACAGGCAGAGCAATCAAACAACATGACAAGCATCCCTACAAAGCAATACATCAAGTGCAAATTAATGCACAGCTACCCTTATCGAGATGTTACTTATCTGATGATCTCAACTCTGGACGCAGCCTTAAATCACTGAGCATGCAAATCAGTTTCTGGACAGTGAAAACACAAGTCAGAAGATATATGGCTTCCCCAGATGTGTTTTATTTATTACAATTCTAAATATTCCACACACTTGAGCTTTTATTCTTCAGAGACAGGGAAGGCATCACAGGGAATCTGAGTAGAGGATTTATGTACACTAGTTTGCCTTCAAAGCATCCCTTTGCCACCATGTTGAGAACAGACATGAATGGACAGCAAGGACACCAGCCAGAAGGCATTGCAACAGGAGGTAATACAAGTGCAGAAGGAATGGAAAGGGAGGAGTCACCAAGAACTGGTCAGCTCCAAGAGTTTACTGTGGGGGGAGAGAGAAATGGGGGGGGGAGAAAGAGTTCAAACTTTTTGTTAGAATAGTGGTATTTTTAAAACCAAGAAGGGAAAGATGGTGAGAGAAAAAATTAAAACAGAAAGGCTGGTGCTTTTTAATGGTGAAAAGACTGGCACCAAAAAGTTATATCCAGTAGACTAGGACATAAAAATCAGAACACACCAGTGATCTGGCATTACAGAAAACTTGGCCTTAAAATTAGTTTGGGTGACTAACCATTGACAACTCATGATATAAGATTAAGGCTTCAAATTTAGCTGTTTCATTAAAACAGTTGTTCCTTTGAAAAGTCAGAAAAGTGAAGAACTGTGTGTTTACTCAGGAGCAGGGGGATGCTTAATGGATCATTAGCTTCAATTGGGAAAGTCCTCAGCCTGGGGAAGTCCTTAGGAGTGGTTATGTCTAACTCTGAAGAAAGGGTTGGTTATGCCAGAGCAGAACAGACCTGAAAAGTCTTGTTGGGAATCTTAGAAGGACAGATCCTTCCTCAGGGAGGACTCAGTCAACACCAGGTCTGTTGAATCACAAGGTAGAAGAGAGTCAGTATTGCTGGAGGGGAGGGGCTCCCAGAGAGGAAGCAGAGTGAGCTGGAGTCACAGGGAGGCCTCAGCGGTCCTGACTCGGAACACCAGGCCCAGTCCCACCCCAGAGAAATTGACCAGATTGTATTCAAGGCACCTTTACGCCCCAGTTAAAATTCTGTAATTCTGGGAAGGGGTCATAATTCAGAAGGTATTAGCCAACTGTTCATCACCTCCAAGAGGACTGGATGTGAGGACTGGACATGGACCACTTAATCCTAACAGAAGTTATTGGTTTTTATTAAATCCCACAGCGAGGTCCTGAGAACAATCTGCCACCAGACTAATCTCCGTAAAACCTAGGTTGATTGTGTCACTGGCCTTTGCCAAAACCCCACAGCTTTCTGTGACTCCCAAGTGTGGCCTCAAGGTGACTGGGCAGTCACTGCTTCCCCTCCCATCCCATCGAGTGGCCTCATGGGGTGCCTACTGTCCTGTTTGTCCTTCCCAGACCACTGCAGACAAACAGGCCAGCTGACCTGAGAGAAAAGGAGGAAAACAAAGAGGAGGAAGGAAGGCATGCAGAGGGACAGAAAAAGAACAGGAAGCTTCTGGAGAAATGAAGAGGGATTTGGTACCCAGTGACAAACAGCATTGGTAACCAAACACTTATAAACCGTGATTTGAAATATGAATGTATACTTCCAATTTTAAGAACCTTTGGGTTAAAATTTGAAAAACAGCTCTCATTTCACTCTGAGAAGCAAGCACGCGGGACGGAGATGAATACCTAAGGAGCAACAGCCACAAAGTCGTCCATTATTAGTGAATAGTTACCAAAAATGGAGACACAGACCTTAAATCTGTCCCATAGGCAAAGTGACCCTGTTTATTGATTATAGCAATATATGCGCCATCTTCTCTCCAGTAAAGAATATTAAGTTAAATTCCACTTGCTGCAATTTTGGATTCCCTACACTGAAATATTTCTAGTCTAACCCACCAGAACATTTGCATTTTGATGTTTTATAGATCGTTGCAGCCACTTAAGTTTATGATTCATCTATAAGAATTCACTCAGGATGGTTGCTTGTTAAAATCTTCTCAGGAAAAGAAAATCCACTGATATTAATGACCAAATTCAATGCAGAGGAAGAAAGGATGCCGGTATAAACTACAAGGCAGTGCCTCTCACATCTGCCCACGTTTAAAACTGCTGTTTCAAGGTTGTGGACTTTAGTTTTAGAAAAGAGAAGTGGAAAGCAAAACCTTCTGATCTGACAGTTCAAAAACTATTTCCAGTCTTTCTTTCTAAAACTGACCCCAAACAACTCTGATCAGGTCTGTTTTTTGTTTGTTTGTTTGGTTGGTTGGTTGTTTGGTTGGTTGTTTGGTTGGTTTTTCGAGACAGGGTTTCTCTGTATAGCCCTGGCTGTCCTGGAACTCACTCTGTAGACCAGGCTGGCCTCGAACTTAGAATTCCACCTGCCTCTGCCTCCCAAGTGCTGGGATTACAGGCGTGCACCACCACCGCCTGGTTCTTTTTTGTTGTTTTTTTTTTATTTGATATAATTTATTTACATTTCAAATGATTTCCCCTTTTCTAGTCCCCCCACTCCCCGATAGTCCCGTAAGCCCCCTTCTCTTCCCCTGTCCTCCCTCCCACCCCTTCCCACTTCCCCGTTCTGGTTTTGCCGAATACTGTTTCACTGAGTCTTTCCAGAACCAGGGGCCACTCCTCCTTTCTTCTTGTATCTCATTTGATGTGTGGATTATGTTTTGGGTATTCCAGTTTTCTAGGTTAATAACCACTTATTAGTGAGTGCATACCATGATTCACCTTTTGAGTCTGGGTTACCTCACTTAGTATGATGTTCTCTAGCTCCATCCATTTGCCTAAGAATTTCATGAATTCATTGTTTGTAATGGCTGAATAGTACTCCATTGTGTAGATATACCACATTTTTTGCATCCACTCTTCTGTTGAGGGATACCTGGGTTCTTTCCAGCATCTGGCAATTATAAATAGGGCTGCTATGAACATAGTAGAGCATGTATCCTTATTACATGGTGGGGAATCCTCTGGATATATGCCCAGGAGTGGTATAGCAGGATCTTCTGGAAGTGAGGTACCCAGTTTTCGGAGGAACCGCCAGACTGATTTCCAGAGTGGTTGTACCAATTTGCAACCCCACCAGCAATGGAGGAGTGTTCCTCTTTCTCCACACCCTCTCCAACACCTGCTGTCTCCTGAATTTTTAATCTTAGCCATTCTGACTGGTGTAAGATGAAATCTTAGGGTTGTTTTGATTTGCATTTCCCTAATGACTAATGAAGTTGAGCATTTTTTAAGATGCTTCTCTGCCATCCAAAGTTCTTCAGGTGAGAATTCTTTGTTTAACTCTGTACCCCATTTTTTAATAGGGTTGTTCGGTTTTCTGGAGTCTAACTTCTTGAGTTCTTTATATATATTGGATATTAGCCCTCTATCTGATGTAGGATTGGTGAAGATCTTTTCCCAATTTGTTGGTTGCCAATCTGTCCTTTTGATGGTGTCCTTTGCCTTACAGAAACTCTGTAACCTTATGAGGTCCCATTTGTCAATTCTTGCTCTTAGAGCATACGCTATTGGTGTTCTGTTCAGAAACTTTCTCCCTGTACCGATGTCCTCAAGGGTCTTCCCCAGTTTCTTTTCTATTAGCTTCAGAGTGTCTGGCTTTATGTGGAGGTCCTTGATCCATTTGGATTTGATCTTAGTACAAGGAGACAAGGATGGATCAATTCGCATTCTTCTGCATGCTGACCTCCAGTTGAACCAGCACCATTTGTTGAAAAGGCTATCTTTTTTCCATTGGATGTTTTCAGCCTCTTTGTCGAGGATCAAGTGGCCATAGGTGTGTGGGTTCATTTCTGGATCTTCAATCCTGTTCCATTGATCCTCCTGCCTGTCACTGTACCAATACCATGCAGTTTTTAACACTATTGCTCTGTAGTATTGCTTGAGGTCAGGGATACTGATTCCCCCAGATTTTCTTTTGTTGCTGAGAATAGTTTTAGCTATCCTGGGTTTTTTGTTGTTCCAGATGAATTTGATAATTGCTCTTTCTAACTCTGTGAAGAATTGAGTTGGGATTTTGATGGGTATTGCATTGAATCTGTATAGTGCTTTAGGCAAAATGGCCATTTTTTTTTTTGAGAAAAAGTCTCACTTCATAACCCCAGGTTGGTCTTGAACTTGAAAATACTCCTGCCTTAGTCTCCCCAGAGCTCCTGCCATTTTTGTTGTTGTTTTTGGGCATGAAATATATTTATTTGCTTTTGGCAAAGTGCAAAGAATAGTGCCTTGGACATTTTTAGTACTTCTTTTTCTCTAACTTTCCTATGAAGCACCTGAATTAGACAAGATCAATGCCGACCTCTGTATCTTTCCCTCAATATAGGAATAATAACCTGTGAAGAGTAAGATGAGGACACTAAACAATATTATCTATCATAACATTAAGATGATTCATTAGAAATTTTAGATACTTGAGTTTTTCCATTATTACATTTATTCATGGTGACAGTGATTGCCATACCTAAAATAATCTTAAACTTCTGCTATAGAAAACGGATAGACATATAAATATTTGATAATTATGTGAATCCTATTTGTGGCAGGTTATATTTCTTTTGTATACCATTTATTTATTAATTTATTTATTTATTTATTTTAAGCTCCAGATTTTATTCCCCTCCCGGTATATCCTCCAACTGTTCCACATCCCATACCTCCTCCCCACACTCCTGTCTCCATGAGGATGTCCCCATCCCACCCAACCCCAGCAACCTCTAAACTCACTGAGGCCTCCAGTCTCTTGAGGTGCATCTCCTCTGACTAAAACCAGACCCAGCTGTCCTCTGCTGTACATGTGTTGGGGGCCTCATATAAGCTGGTGCATGCTGCCTGGTTGGTGGTCCAGTGTCTGAGAGATCTCAGGGGCCCAGACTAATTGAGACTGCTGGTCCTTCTACAGGGTCGCCTTCCTCCTCAGCTTCTTCCAGCTTTTCTCTAATTCAACCACAGGCGTCATCAGCTTCTGTCCATTGGTTGGGTGTCAATATCTGCATCTGACTCACTCAGCTGCTTATTGGGTCTTCCGGGTGCAGTCATGATCGGTCCCTTTTTGTGAGCCTCTGTAATAAGTGTCAGGCCTTGGAACCTCCCCTTGAGCTGGATACCACTGTGGGCCTGCCCCTGGACCTTCTTTTCCTCAGGTTCCTCTCCATTTCCATCCCTGCAGTTCTTTCAGACAGGAACAATTATGGGTCAGAGTTGTGACTATAGAATGACAACCCATACCTCACTTGATGCCCTGACTTTCTGCTGGAGGTGGGCTCTACAAGTTCCCTCTCCCCACTCTAGGTCATCTCATCTCATCTCATTTTGATTCCTGAGAGTCTCTCACCTCCCAGGTCTCTGGTACATTCTGGAGGATCCTCCCAACCTCCTCCCTCCTGAGGCTGCCTGTTTCCATTCTTTCTGCTGGCCCTCAGGGCTTCAGTCCTCCCCCCACCCCTGCCCAATACATCATGTTCCCCTCTTCCCCACCATGTCCACTTTCCCTCCCAGGTCCCTCCCCACTGTGATTGCTTTCTTCTTCCTCCCAAGTGGGCCGGAGGCATCCTCACTTGGCCCTTCAGCTTGTTGAACTTTTTGAGTTCTGTGGATGGTATCTCAGGTATGCTGATTTTTTTGTTTTTGTTTTTGTTTTGCTATTATCTACTTATTAGTGAGTACATATCATGCATGTTCTCTTGGGTCTGAGTTACTTCACCTTCAGGATGATATTTTCTAGTTCCATCCATTTGCCTGCAAAACTCAGGATGTCCTCATTCCTAATAACTGATTAGTATTCCATTGTGTAAATGAACAACATTTTTTTGTATCCATTCTTCTGTCTTGGGACATCTAGGTTGTTTCCAGCTTCTGGCTATCACAAACAAGTCTGCTATGGACATAGTGGAACACATGCCCATGTGGCATGGTGGGGCATCTTTTGGGTATATTCCCAAGAGTGATCTTACTAGGTTTTCAGGTAAATCTACTTCCAATTTCTGAGAAACCTCCTGATTGATTTCCAGAGTAGTGGTACCAGTTTGCACTCCCACCAGCAACAGAGGAGTGTTTCTCTTTCTTCACAACCTCACCAACATGTGTTGTCACGCGAGGTTTATATCTTAGCCATTCTGATTGGTGTAAGGTGGAATTTCATGGTTGTTTTGATTTGCATTTCTCTGATCACTAAGGACTTTGAACATTTCTTTAGGTGCTTCTCAGCCATTCAAGATTCCTGTTGTGAATTCTCAGTCTAGTTCTATACCCCATTTTTTGATTGGGTTGTTGGTTTTTGGTGGTTAGCTTCTTTAGTTCTTTATATATTTTGGATATTAGCCCTCTATTGGATGTGGGGTTAGTGAAGCTTACCCCAAATCTGTAGGTTGCCGATTTGTCATATTGACTGTGTACTTTGCCTTGCAGAAGTTTTTGATTTTAATCAGGTGCCATTTATCAATTCTTGATCTTAGAGAATGAGCCATTGGAATTCTGTTTAGAAAACTTCCTCCTGGGCCCATGTATTCAAGGTTCTTTCCCACTTTCTCTTCTATTCGATTCAGTGTATCTGGCTTTTATGTTGAGGTCCTTGATCCACTTGGACTTGAGCTTTGTGCAAGGTGACAAATACAGATTTACTTTCATTTTTCTACACACTGATGGCCAGTTAGAACTGCACCATTTGTTGAAGATGCTTTCTTTTTTTACATTGTATATGTTTGGCTTCTTTGTCAAAGATCAAGTGTCCATACACATGTGATTTTATTTCTGGGTCTTCAATTCTATCCCATTGAACACCTTGTCTAACTTTGTATCAATACCATGCAGTTTTTAATCACTATTGCTCTGTAGTAGAGATTGAAGTCAGGGATGGTGATTCCCCCAGCCATTCTTTTATTGTTAAGAATTGTTTTCACTATTCTGTTTTGTTTTGTTTGTTTGTTTGTTTGTTTTGTTTTGTTTTGTTTTGTTTTGTTTTGCCTTTCCAGATGAATTTGAGAATTGCTCTTTCTATGTCTTTGAAGAATTGTGTTGGGATTTTGATGGGGGTTGCTTTGTATCTGTAGATAGCTTTTGATAGGATGGCCATTTTTACTATGTTAATCCCGCCAATCCATGAGCATGGAAGATCTTTCCATTTTCCAAGATCTTTGATTTCTTTCTTGAGAGTCTTTTAGTTATTGTCATACAGGTCTTTCACTTGTTTGGCTAGAGTTACCCCAAGGTATTTTACATTGTTTGTGGCTATTGTGAAGGGAGTTGTTTCCTTAATTTCCTTCTCAGCCTGTTTTACTGATTTATTTGAATTAATTTTATATCCAGCCACTTTACTGAAGTTGTTTATCAGCTGGAGAAGTTCTCTGATAGAGTTTTTGTGGTCGCTTATGTGTACTTCATATCATCTGCAAATAATACTTCTATTTCTTCTTTGCCAATTTGTATCCTCTTGATTTCTTTTTGTTGTCTTATCATTCTAGCTAGCACTTCAGGTACTATATTGAATAGATATGGGGAGAGTGGGCATCCTTGTGTTGTCTGTGATTTTAGTGGGATTGCTTCAAGTATTTCTCCATTTAATTTGATATTGGCTGTTGGTTTCCTGTATATTGCTTTTATTCTTTAGGTGTGGGCCTTGAATTCCCGATCTCTCCAATAATTTTAACATGAAGGGGTGTTGTATTTTGTCAAATGCTTTTTTCTGCATCTAAGGAGATGATCATGTGACATTTTCTTTTGAGTTTGTTTATATATTGGCTTATACTAATAGATTTTTGTATATTGAACCAACCTCCCCTCCTTGGGATAAAGCCTACTTGATTGCGGTGAATGATGGTTTTGATATGTTCTTGAATTATTTGCAATAATTTTATAGAGTATTTTTGCATTGATATTCATAAGCAAGATTGATCTGAAGTTCTCTTTTTTGCTTGGGTCCTTGTGTGGTTTAAGTATGAGAGTAATTGTGGCTTCATAGAATAAATTAGATAGTGTTCCTTCTGTTTCTATTTTATGGAATATTGGTGTCAGGCCATCTTTAAAGGTTTGGTAGAATTCTGCACTAAATCCATTTGGCCCTGAGCTCTTTTTGGTTGGGTGCTTTTTAATTATTTCTCCTATTTCCTTATAGAATATGGGCCTGTTTAGATAGTTTACCTGCTCTTGATTTAACTTTGGTATGTGATATCTGTCTAGAAAACCATTCATTTCATTTAGATTTTCCAGTTTTGTTGAGTATAAGCTTTTGTAGTAGGATTTGATGATTTTTTTTAATTTCCTCCATTTCTGTTGTTATGTCTCCCTTTTTATTTCTGATTTTATTAATTTGGATACTGCCTCTGGGCCTTTTAATTAGTTTGGCGAGGAGTTTATCTATCTTGTTGATTCTTTCAAAGAACCAGCTTCTGGTATTGTTGATTCTTTGTATTATTCTCTTTCTATTTGGTTGATTTCAACCCTGAATTTGATTATTTCCTGCTTTCTTCCCCTCTTGGGTGTGTTTGCCTCTTTTTGTTCTAGAGCTCTCAGTGTGCTGTTAAGTTGCTAGTGTAAGATCTCTCCAGTTTCTTTACCAGGGTGCTTAGTGCTATGAATTTTCCTCTTAGCACTACTTTCATTGTATCCCATAAGTTTAGGTATGATGTGTCAACATTTTCATTAAATTCCAGGAAGTCTTTTATTCCTTTCTTTATTTCTCTCCTAACCAAGTTATCATTGAGTACAGAGTTATTCAGTTTCCACATGTATGTGGGATTTTGTTGGTTTTGCTGTTATTGAAGACCAGCCTTAGGCATGGTAATCTGATAGGATGCATGGGATTATTTCAGTCTTCTTGTATTGGTTGAGGGTTGTTTTGTAACCAATTATATGATCGGTTTTGGAGAAGATACCATGAGTTGTTGAGAAGAAGGTGTATTCTTTTGTTTTAGGGTGAAATGTTCTGTAGATATCTGTTAAATACATTTGGTTCCTAACCTCTATTAGTTTCACTATGTCTGTGTTAATGTTTGTTTCTGTTTCAATGACCTGTCCATTGTGACAGGCTGAGAGTGGAGTGTTGAAGTCTCCCACTATGTGGGGTTCAATGTGTGTTTTGAGCTTTAGTAAAGTTTCTTTTACGAATGTGGTTGCCCTTGCATTTGGGGAATAGATGTTCAGAATTGAGACTTGCTCTTTGTGGGTTTCCTTCTGATGAATATGACGTGTCCTTCCTCAGCACACTTGATAACTTTTGGTTGAAAGTCTATTTTATTGGATATTAGGATGGCAACTCCAGCTTGTTTCTTAGGATCATTTGCTTGGAAGACTTTTTTCCATCCTTTTACTCAGAGATAGTGTCTGTCTTTATTATTGAGGTGTGTTTCTTTTATGCACCAAAATGCTGGGTCTTGTTTGCATATCCAGTCTGTTAGCTTTTGTCTTTTTATGGGTGAGTTGAGTCCATTAATATTGAAAGATAGTAAAGACAGATGATTGTTGGTTCCTGCTATGTTTGGTTTTGTAGGTAGTGGTATGTGCTTGTGGTTCTTTTCTTTTGGCTTTGTTGTGATATGCTTAATATCTTGTCCTTTCTTTGGCATAAGTACCTTCCTTGTGTTGGAGTTTTTTCCTAGGACCCTCTGTAGGGCTTGATTGGTAGATAGATACTGTTTGAATTTGGTTTTGTTCTGGAATATTTTGTTTTCTCCATCTACTTTGATTGAGAGCTTTGCTGGTTATAGTAGCCCTAGGCTGGCATTTGTGTTCTCTTAGAGTCTGCATGACCTCTGACCAGGCTCTTCTGACCTTCAGTCTTTGTTGAGAAGTTTGATGTAATTGTGATAGGTCTACCCTTGTATGTTACATAGCCCTTTTCCCTTGTAGATTTTAATATTCTTTCTTTGTTCTGTGTGTTTAGTGTTTTTATTATTATGTGACTAGAGGATTTTCTTTTCTGGTCACATTTATTTGGTGTTCTATAGGCTTCTAGTACCTTTATAAGCATCTCTTTTTTTTAGGTTGGGGAAGTTTTTTTTTTGTTTTTTTTTTTTTTTTTTATGATTTTGTTGAAGACATTTTCAGGTCCTTTGAGCTGGGAATCTTTGTTCTCCTCAATTCTGATTATTCTTAGATTTGATCTTTTAATTGTGTCCTGAATTTTCTGGATGTTTTGAGTTAGGAGTTTTTTTTTTTTTATGTTTTGAATTTTCTTTGACAGTTGTGTCAATCTCTTCTAAAGTATCTTCTACAGTGGAGAGTCTCTCTCTTATCTTTTGTATTCTGTTGGTGATATTTACTTCTGTAATTCTGAACCTCTTTTCTAGATTTTTCCATTTCTAGGTTTGCCTCCATTTATGTTTTCTTTATTTTTTTTTCTACTTCCACACTTAGGTCTTGGACTGATTTATTCAATTCCTTCACCTGTTTGATTGTATTTCCTGTTTTTCTTTAAGGGATTTATTTGTTTCCTCTTTAAAGGCTTCTACCTGTCTACCTGTGTTTTCCTGTATTTCTTCAGTGAGTTATTTATATCCTTCTTAAAGGACTCTATTCTTTTCATGAGATAGGATTTTAGGCTAGCTTCCTATTTTCAGATGTGTTGGTGTATTCAGAGCTTGCTGTGGTGGGAGAACTGGGTTCTGATAATGCCCACCTATATTGGCTTCTGTTGATGGTCTTGCCCTTGTTTCTCGCCATCTGGTTGTCCCTGGTATTTGCTGGTCTGGGTGACTCAATGTGGAGTCTGCCTCTTCTGTCCCTGGGTTGCTTCAGATCTCCTGGTAGGCCTGTGGCCCTGGCTGTAGCAGACCACCTATGTGGCCTTCCAACTTGGGGATCTTCAGAGGAGCAGTCAAGCTGTTGTCCTGTGTGAAGCTGTTCTCCAGGGGGTCCTACAGATTGTGGTTTCTGTTTCCCTGTGTGCAGCAGAGTTCCAGGGAGGCTTTTAGTCTGGTGGGTTAGTTGTCCTGCATGCCACAGAGCCCCCAAGAGGTCTTTAGCCTGTTGTATCATATCTGTTGCCCTATGTACAGAGGAGCTCCTGGGATACCTTCAAGCTGTGGTGTCTTCAGGAGAGCAGACAAGCTGGAGATCAGTTGCTCAGTTACCCTGTGTGCAACAGATTTCCTTGGATGTCTCAGGCTGCAGTGTCAGTTGCCCTATGGGCAGCAGATCTCCTGGGATGCCTCCGGATGTGGTGTCAGTTACCCTGAGTGCAGTGGATCTTCTGGGATGGTTTAGTATTTGGTGTCTCCAGGGGGAGTAGACTAGCTAGCAGTCTTCTCTGGCAGAAAGGACCAGGCATAAGGGGAGAGGTATTCAGCTGAGCTCTTGCCATTTTAAGGAAGGTTCAAACCTTGACCTAAATAATAACTTCTATTTTTTACTTTCTTCCCCCCAAATCTAACTCCCTAAATAAACTGGTTGACAGAGGGAAGCATTTTATGGAAAGATAGTAAAAGTATGCTCCTGTGGAATGAGGAAGGAAACCAAAATACGTATTTGCAAATAGCTCAACCTACAACCTACCTGTTCTTGGGTTATTCCTTTGATGTTTTTATTTCTAGTCCAGGGATTCGACCTAGGATGTGAGAGAGTATGGTCTGCGTGTATGTGTGTTGATTCTAAAATTTGATGTTGTTTAATTAGAAATCTAAATAAATATCTAAATGCTTCGCTCTGTCATCTGATGGGATAAAGACAACCGTGTGATGTGATGTCTGCAGTTCTCAGTCCTGGGCCATAGGCAGTGTGCTAATTGCACATTAGCAGTGACATGTAAATCAATGCATATGTGGGAATGAACACAGTACTTATATAAGTTGTGTAAGATTTCACACTAATCACAACACCTCAGTGTCAGGTCACACCCCTGCCCCAGTATCACCCTGTCCTTGCAGCATATTTTCATGGATGTCTGCCCAGAATGTATTATTGACCACCTTGTTTCTGGTAATTTGGAGATACAGGAGAAAGTTGGGAGTCAATTCAATGAACAGTCAGCCCAGAAATATTAAGATAGATTGTAGTTTGATCAGAAATAGGTCAAGAGAGTGTTGAAAAGCAAAGAAAAGGAGAAGAAACCATGGGCAGAAATTCTTACCCATCCGCATCTGGTCAGGTAAAAAAAAAAAGGCCAGTGGAAAGAGGAAAGATGACCTTAGGAAGGAGGATGATGTTCACATGAAAGCCTAGCAAATATGGGACATCCGTTGCATGGGCCAATGCAAGTCAAATTATAGTATTCTCCTTAATATTAATTCTATAATAAGATAAAGTGATGAAAAATTAAATAAAACACTCAAAGGCAGTTAGGAAGCCTTTGGCTACTAGATACTTAAATTGTATACAGTTCTAAATTGCCACTTAGACAAAAATTGGTATTTTGGGAAGAACTAAATTAGAAAGCTCTTGTATCCTACTCCTTGAAAGGCTGTATCAAGTTGGTTTAACTGTGCTGAAAGCCTGTAACTGTAATCTTGATCGTTGTCTCTTCAGCCTATCATGACATGCTGATTTGAAGCTGAATGCTAAACCTGGGTTGGGTTTGCCCAATTGAAGCTCCTGAGCCTTGTAGGTGGCTATGCTGGGCTTTCCTCATTCTATCTACCTAGAAAGACTCCTGCAGGAACCCTCTCACACTCCCCCCACCCGTCTTAGTCACTGTTCTATTGTTGTGGAGAGGCCATGACCAAAGCAACTCTCATGAAGGAAAGCATTTAGTTGGGGGCTTCTTTACACTTTCAGAGACTTAGTTTATTATCACAGCAGGGAGCATGGCGGCATACATTGTACTGGAACAGTAGCTAAGAGCTACATCTTGATCTGCTGACAGGGGGATGTGGAGAGACACAAAGAGACACAAAGACAGGGAGACTGGATTTGGGATAGGTAACAGCCAAACCATCTCCCAGTGACATACTTCTTCCAACAATGCCCCACCTCCTAATCCTTTCAAAGAGTTCTACTCCCTGGTTACTAAGCATTCAAATATGCTTAACGACACCTTAATTAACAGAATGACTATCTTTTAGTTGAAAAGAGCACTCATTTTTACAAAAAAGCAAATAGCTCCTGCTTCTCCTGAAAAGGTAAGTTAGATTCAGTTACATCCTACCACCCAGCATGGACAGAAAATAAACATCGGATGGGGTAGAAAGAGAAATGCTGAAAGATGGAAATGAAGAAATCAAGTTGCAAATAGAGACGTGGATACAACTTCAGATGTAGGAGGTTTAATTAAGGAAAGGCCACTGGGTCGAAAGACTGGACTGGCCAGCACTGGGGTATCACCAGGATAAACAGGCAAGTAGGAAAAGAAGAGAGAAACAAGCTTGCTTCCATTTCTTGTCAAACACAAGAGATCTAAATAAATACAGCAGAATGAGTATTTCCTAAACCTGGCCGCTGGTGTCCACGCATGTACTAAAGTGGTTGCCTCTTGAGCAGCACATAGCTCTGGAAATGTCTCATAGGGGCAGATTTTGGGGATTCATCCCAGACTCACTGAATGGCAGGTGGAGATGAAAGCTTTAACAAGGCTTTCCCATCACACTGGAGCTGGAGAGTCACGACAGTGACCTGTTCTCAGTACTCCATGTTGCTTTAAGGTGTCACAGTGGTGACGAGGAGACCTTGACAGCAGCATTGGTAGATGGTAGCTCTGGGGAGAGGTCTATGTGGCCTGGCTGCAGGAAAGAGTCACAGGGTGTCCTGCAGAGTAAGGTAAATTTTTTTTGTTGTTTTTTGGTTTTTGGTTTTTTTTTTAAATCTATTTCAACTGTATAAAATAAAGTTTTGGGGTTATTTTTGGGTTTTTTTTTGTTTTGTTTTTGTTTTTTCTTAGTTAAGTTATATATTTAGCTTAGGTATAAATTCTTTTTTTTTTTTTGCCTTTAAGTTCTTTATTTATATCTAAAATACTTTTACATTTCTTTTTTTTATTCGATATATTTTTATTTACATTTCAAATGATTTCCCCTTTTCTAGCCCCCCACTCCCCGAAAGTCCCGTAAGCCCCCTTCTCTCCCCCTGTCCTCCCACCCACCCCTTCCCACTTCCCCGTTCTGGTTTTGCCGAATACTGCTTCACTGAGTCTTTCCAGAACAAGGGGCCACTCCTCCTTTCTTCTTGTACCTCATTTGATGTGTGGATTATGTTTTGGGTATTATTCCGGTTTTCTAGGTTAGTATCCACTTATTAGTGAGTGCATACCATGATTCACCTTTTGAGTCTGGGTTACCTCACTTAATGCACGGAATAAAAAAAGTTTCAGCAATCATGGGCACAAACTCTTTAAACGTGACCTAAGCTAACCCAGATGTTTTTCTCAGGTTTTGGAGGTTTTCCTGTGTTGTTCTTCTCCGTGGTTGTTCCTTCATCCTAGCAAGTTTCTAAAGCTCCCGGAGCTTAAGTGAGCGGATCTGAAGCTCCCCGCCAGGACATTAGTACTAATGGCGGAGCTGGAGAGCCTCTGCATTAAGATCACGTGCTTGACACTAGAGGCAGTGCCACCTCGCTCGACATCCCTTAGCATGGGGCTCAGAGAGTGGATGTCGAGACAAGCTCAAGGAGCCCGAACGCTCACACTCTAACCTGCTTTAGAATTAGTCCAAGTGGCCGATGCAGACGGCACGCTGTTTTATGGAAACTGCTTAGAGAAAGTGCTGTTGCCTGCTAGAGATTTGTGTGGCACACCCTGGAACCATTCGCACTGAAATTCTACCATTTGCAAAACTATAGAAATAAAATCATATTTCTTCACAGAGATGCCAAAAATCCCAAAGCTCTACTAAAAGGCAAGCTATAGTATTATGCTATATCTGAATTGTAATCAAGGTACTCGTTTTAGGGTCTTCCCTTTTGAACTTTCACTGAAACATCCCGAGAAGCAAGGCATGAAGCTTGGGTGGCCATAGGAAGTGAAACCCTCTCACAACGAGATTTTGATTTTATAGAAATAGAAACAGTTCTAAACACAAACTTCCTGTTAGCAGGTGAGATAGGCGGAACGATGCTCCCCAAAAGGTGGCCATACCCAAATCTCCAGAGCCTGAGTGTTCAGGAGGCATGGAACGAGGAATGAAGGTTACTAATAAGTAGGCTGATATGAGAAACTAGCAAAGACTATCCAAATAGGCCCCAAGGAGTCGCACAAGTTCTTAAAATGGCAGATGCTGGGGTGGAGTTTGAAGTGTAAACCAGCTAGCAGAAGGACTGAGGTTTGAAGATCTGCTAGGCCATTAGCCAATTAAGATGGAAACATTTAGAAGCCATGGGAAAGAGAAAATGGTGTCTTCTTAGAACCTCAGAAGGAAGGCAGTGCAGACACCTTAAACTCAAATGAGGTCTTCTTTCAGATTTCTGGCCTCTAGGACTATACGGTAATGACTTTGTTGTTTTCAGCTAGCAAGTTTTAGGCAATTGGCTATAACAGCAACAAGACACTAGTGCGATGTTGACACACTGCCTAGGAGAGAGAGGGTTACAATGTGGGAATCGCAGATTTTCTAAGGCTTTCTTTGAAACCTGTCATCCCCTTCGCTGCTGGGGTGGAGGGCTTATAGAACATGGTCTCATACTGGTCACACTGCTCTTGGTCTCAGCATGAAGAATTCCAGAGAAAATTCTGGCTTTGACAATACAGCCTACACTTGGATTTCATCATCTGTGAGTGAGATAATCATATTGGAGTCCCTCAAGGAAGACCAAGCTGGTCTCAAACTACCCTGTGGAGTGTGGGATTTGTTCCTGGCTCCTGGTATAAAGCTCCTAACTTTGGAATTTCTGATTCAAATGTCTACTCCACTGTCTTAAAGACCTCTATTTTATGTAATAGAAAATACCTCTGAGCTTGACTCAAAATTTCTCAAACTTAGAAGTTAAGTGACAACCAAGGAGAACTCGTAGAGTTCACGTAGAGAACCCATGAGTGTTCATGATAAAACTGACGTTAAAAAAAATTTAAAACATGTTTTGATTCAGAGAGACAGCTCAGCAGGTAAAGGTGCTTGCAATCAAACCTACTGACCCAAGTTTGATCCCTGAGACCCGAGTGGGGAAAACAAAATGCTGAATCTAGCAAGTTGTCCTTTGATCTCCACACATGCGCCAGGGTCGTAATGAACCCACCACACACAAACACACACAAATGCACAGAAAGTAGATAAATGCAGTTAAAAATATTGTTTTGACAAATAGCAATCTATAGTAATTATACTAGGAAGTTTATGTAATGGATATTATTCACATATATTCCTTCAAAGCAAAACTTGAAAACAGATAAGGCAAAAATAATTTTCATTCTTATGAATCAAGCATATAAAATCCATGGACATTTCTAAAGGATAGTACAGATTTGGAGAAACAAACTAAATAAAAGTAGTAAGCGTTAATAGCACAGAAACATGATCCAGAGATCCAACAAGAGAAATCTGTCTCTCTTTTCTCACTACTTCATTTCCACTTAATCCATTTGTGCGAGAATCCACATTCGGGGGTACTGTGTCATGAATTTCTCTAAGTGGCATTTTGTTCGAGTGAATGGAGGAAGGATCTCTAAATCTGCTGCAGACAAGAGCGGACTCTACAGCCTTCTCACTTCACATTCCCCACCACGTGGAACTAATGGGCTGTGAGGCTGACCTTGATGGAGCATTAGCAATAATGAGGAGAGAAAACAGGGAATCGTTTCCTACTGCTAAGTATTAGAGTGCTCTTTTTCATCTAAGACCTTTCTTAACAGAACCTGTATGGGCTGGGACTGAAGCTCAAGTGTGAGGCCCTGGGTTCAACTCCTACCATGTAAAAATGGAAATAAACCAGGCTGGGGGTGTGGCTCAGTTTCAATTGGTTAGAGTGTTTGCTGGACAAGCACAAAGCCCCTGGGTTTATCCCCAGCACCACACAAAACCTGGTGTGGTCTTGTGCCTCAGTGGATCAAGATTTTTTTGGGGGGGGGGGGGTTTATTTTATTTATCTATTTATTTTATTCGATATATTCTTTATTTACATTTCAAATGGTTTCCCCTTTTCTGGCTCCCCACTCCCCGAAAGTCCCATAAGCCCCTCTTCACCCCCCGCCCCCCCCCCCCTTCCCCCATCTACCCTCTTCCCACTTCCCTGTTCTGGTTTTGCCCTATACTGTTGCACTGAGTCTTTCCAAAACAAGGGGCCACTCCTCCGTTCTTTTTGGACCTCGTTTAATATGTGGATTATGTCTTGAGTATTCCAAGTTTCTAGGTTAATATCCACTTATCAGTGAGTGCATACCATGATTGATCTTTGGAGACTGGGTTACCTCACTTAGTATGATGTTCTCCAGCTCCATCCATTTGTCTACGAATTTCATGAATTCATTGTTTCTAATGGCTGAATAGTACTCCATTGTGTAAATATACCACATTTTTTTGTATCCATTCCTCCATTGAAGGACACCTGGGTTCTTTCCAGCTTTTGGCTACTACAAATAGGGCTGCTATGAACATAGTGAAGTATGTGTCCTTATTGCATGCCGGGGAATCCTCTGGGTATATGCCCAGGAGTGGTATAGCAGGATCCTCCAGAAGTGTCATGCCCAGATTTCTAAGGAACCGCCAGACTGATTTCCAAAGTGGTTGCACCATCTTGCAATCCCACCAGCAGTGAAGGAGTGTTCCTCTTTCTCCACATCCTCACCAACACCTGCTGTCTCCTGAGTTTTTGACCTTAGTCATTCTGACTGGTGTGAGGTGAAATCTCAGGGTTGTTTTGATTTGCATTTCCCTAATAATTAATGATTTGAACATTTCTTAAGGTGCTTCTCAGCCATCTGAAGTTCTTCATGTGAAAATTCTTTGTTTAGCTCTGTACTCCACTTTTTAATAGGGTTATTTGGTTCTCTGGGTTCTACCTTCTTGAGTTCTTTGTATATATTAGATATTAGCCATTAAAGAGAGAGATGCCCATTTTATTTATTTATATTTCAAATGTTCCTGGCTTCCTCTCTACACCCCCCTATCCCATACTCCCCTCCCTGCTGCCTCCATGAGGGTACTCCCCCGATTCACCTACCCACTCCCACCTGACCGCCCTAGCATCTGCCTATGCTGGAGCATCGAGCCTCCACAGGACCAAGGGCCTCCCCTCCCATTGATGCCAGATAAGGCTCCTCTGCTACATCTGCTGCTGGAGTTATGAGGTCCCTTCATGTGTATTCTTTGGTTGGTCCCTGGGAGCTCGGGCGGGGGTGGGGGTGGGGTGGGGAAGGGGGCTGGAGGTCTGGTTGGTCGATATTATTGTTCTTCCTATGGGGTAGATATTATTGTTCTTCCTATGGGGTACAATCCCCTTCAGCTCCTTCAGTCCTTTCTCTAACTCCTCCTTTGGGGTCCCCACACTCAGTCCAATGGTTGGCTCTGAGCATCTGCATCTGTATTGGTCAAAGCCATTTCTATCTGGCAGAGCCTCTCTGGGGACAGCTATACCAGGCTCCTGTTAGCAAGTGCTTCTTGGCATCAGCAATAGTGTCTGGGTTTTGTGTCTTCAGATGGGATGGATCCCCAGGTGGGGCAGTCTCTGGATGGCCTTTCCTTCAGTCTCTGCTCCAGTCTTTGTCCCTGTATTTCCTTTAGACGGGAAAAATTCTGGGTTAAAATTTTTGAGATGGGTGGGTGGCCCCATCCCTCAACCCGGGGCCATGCCTATCCACTGGATATGGTCTCTACAGGTTCTTTCTCCACTGTGCTGTGTATTTCAGCTAATGTAATCCCCATTGAGTCCTGGAACCTCTTGCTTCCCTGGCATCTGAGTCTTTCTAATGGATCAAGGTTCTTATCCAGTATACAATGAGTTTTTGGCTAGGCCTGGATGCATGAACTCCTATCCCTTCCTGAAACAAAACCAAAGGCAAAATCAAGTTTTCACAGAATGTGTCCTCTTAGAGCAGTGAAGCTCACTTGATTATCTCACCCAGGTAGAATGCAATATAGTATCTAAATGACTTTTTTCTTTTTCTTTTTCTTTTTTTTGTCTATCCTGAAAGTTATAGCCAAGTTTGAAATTATACACTTCCTACTTTCCATTTTCCATGATGCTGGAATATTACACAGGAAGTAAACACAGTTGAGTCTGTTTATTTCGTATAACGATGAGAAAAATGTGAACTGTTCTCAGAGTCACACCCAGGGGACCAGGCTCATGCTGAGCTCTCTGACACTGTGGACGTGTCTGGTCACTTTTCTCAGACGTCTGCTTCTCCCCTGATGGCTTGAGAAGTCAGTGGTCTGCTGAGAACCAGCATCCTGTCCAAAATCAACAGAAACAGGGAAAAGATGCAGTGCACTGGACCACACCAGTGTCCTACCACAGGGACCGAGAGACACCGAACCCTTCCTCAGCTGTGGCCTCCTACCCAGGACCTGAGTTTCATAATTTGAATGTAATTTACTAAATGGCTTCCAAAATAGTGAAACAATCAAAGCACAGTGTCTTCCCCCTACTCTTCAAACTGCCTTTGTTTACAGCTGTGACCTCAGCTCTTACAGAGAGCTTAGTTTAGCTTGTTTAGAGACAAACTTATAAGTAATGGTGCAGACCCTTGAGGGTTTGTGTCAACTGTTGTTGTGGGAAGAAGGAGGTGACAGAGAGAGAAGTGGGGGCAGCTCTGCTGGGTGGGGGAAAAGCTGTGTGGAGGGAACTCTGAAGGGAAACCTGAAAGGCACGCAGGGTCTTGCAAGTGCTGGAACACAGAAGGCCCAGGTGGACCTGGGGATCAGCAGCTCCAGCTGCTAGGATGCAGAGTCCACGGCTCTTTCAGATGGACATCTTTGCATCTCAAATCACCACTCTCTTTTCTTGATCATGTGGCCCCTGCCTGCCGCTTCCATAGGAAATCTCAGAGACCGAAGATGGAATTAGGGCGAAGTGTATGTGCTTGGCTTCCTTTTAAGTTGCAATTATCATATGACTTAATTTAGGGATCACTTATTAGTTAGCTTCATGTATTAACAGCTGGAAATGTTAAGGCCCCAGCCTCTTCTAGACATTCTATCTATTGTCTGTCTGTCTGTCTGTCTGTCTGTCTGTCTGTCTGTCTGTCTGTCTGTCTGAGCAATGTCTAAATATCCCAGACTGGCCTCAGACTTGCTATGTAACCAAGAATGATCCTGAACCTCCTGCCTCCACCCTCCGAATCCTGGGTTACTGGCACGTGCCACCATACCGTTTACAGGGCACTGGGAATGGAAGTCAGAACTCGATTTGTGTTAGGTAAGGGCACTATTGACTGAACCATATCTTCAGCCCCAGAGTTCCTGTTTTAGAAGTTTTTAAAATTTCAATAAAATGAAAGCAAAGAGGTCTAGCAGGTATTACTGCAGTGTGAAAATTATTTTGGCCTGAAGGCATTTGTAAATGGGCTTTTTTTTCTCTGAACTCCCTCGTCTGACAGAGCTCACCTGTCAGAAGCCCTCTCCTGAGGGAACCTAAAGAGGAAGATTTATTCTTATCAGCAATGACTTAAACAGACATTGTCACAGAGCTATCCTGTCTCCCATCCATTCTCCCGAGGAACCATTTATCTTTCTAAGAAGTCAACTGTCTTCCCAGAAGTCTTCTCCTATTAAAATGCTATGTGAACCCCAAATTTTTCCACCTCCTGATTTTATCTGTGAATTCTCGGTTATTTCATAATTGAACTTTCTCCATTTTCTTGCTATCTTCTCTTTTGTCATTTTAATTTGCTGGATCCCCATCAGTAAACGGAAGAGGTTAGAGGAAAAGCTTCTCCTCTCAAAAGCAGGGCACTTGGTGTTTTGTATTCCCCCTCTAATCACCTACAGCCTCTGCACACAGTGCAGTGCACAAACCCCGGCTTTTTTGCTGGGTCCTGGCCTATCTCACTATTGGTGCTGGTAGCCCCGCGTGCTCTTGTCAGTCTCCACTTAGGAAATACCACACAGCCCAGGCACCGAGGCACAACTGTGTGGGGCCAGAGTCAATATTATCTTCTCTGCTTTGATTTATGAGACAAGGTTGCTCGTGAAGCCTGAAGCTCACTGATTAGGCTAGAACGGTGGGCAGTAAGCTCAAGGGCCTTCGTGTCTCTACAGTGCCAGGATTATAAACATGAACCTCTGCACTGTAGTGTAAACTAATGGAGTCCCGTCCCCCCCCAACCCACCCCCACCCCGCCCCCTACCCCCCATCCGCACCCCCCACCCCTCACCCCCCTCCCCCCGCCCTAAGCTCCTGTATAACAACTCTGAAATTCAAATACCTAGGCCATATAGCTAGGATCATTCCGCCTAGGCTCATTCCCTGACTAGCTTGTAACTTATTTAAGCCATTTATTACAGTCATGTGGCTGATTATCTCTATTCAGCTTACTGAGTACTCCTCTGTGCTCCAGGAGAAGCTTACACACCTGCCTCTATTCCCAGTATTCTCTCTGCCTACCGGATGTCCCACCTCCTACCTTTTCCTATAGGCCATAGGTATTTTATTGACAAGTAGATACATCCGTACACTACACAAATATTCTCTTCACATTGTAGTTCTTAGGTAGGTCTTGGAGATTAAACTCGACTCCTCATTTTTGCCCAACAAACACTTTATCAACTGAACCATTGCCCCGTCCCTTATAGTCCCTTATAATTTAAACCTCTTATAATGTAAGGCTTAGTACTGGGCTCTCTCCCCTCTTCTATGGGTTATCAAATGCAGACAATGAGAATGGCTGACACTTTTATGACTGCTTAACTCGCCATGTTAGGCAGTGTTCCCAGTACATTGGGGTAAAGGTTAAATAATTGGCAGAAAGCTATGTAGCCTGAGTAGCTGGATAAGAAGTTCAAGGCAGGCAGCCTGGGGTCAGAGTTCATGTTTTTAATACCCATGACTTCCTATACTTTCTTTCCCTTCTGGGCCTATGTCTTAACCATACTAAACACTGCAAGCTGTGATTTACCATTGAAAATACGCCCAACAAGGAGCATTCCAATTTTAAAACAGCACTTTGGCAATAAAATAAAATAAACCTATCAGTATAGAAATTAGGAATCAGGCTGCAAGTTTCAGTTTCTGGCCCACAGTCCAAACACATGAATAAATGCAGAGTCGAAAGTATCCTACACCATTCCTCTCCAGAGACCTAAGGCAAAAGAACGGATGTGTGGTCTGATATTTCAAACTCTTAATTGTTCAAACTGAACTGAAATCCTGCAAACTCCCATGTCCTCAGAGTGAGCTGTTTCTCTCGTGTTTCTATCCCAATAAACCAATCTTGATTTCTCCTTTTTGTTTGCCCCTTTCTATTTCAAATCAAATTTCCTTTTTAGCCCACTGCAAACCATTTCCTCTCTAAATTGTAATAGACTAAGACCTATTTTGGGTCTTACTTTCCATTGCTAAACCACCCTTTTAAATGCACTGCTTCTGATTTCTCTTTCCCCCAAATATGATTTATCATATTGATGGTAATCAATCATTTATTCCTTTCCTCTGCTTTGAAGCTTCAATTATTCTTCTGCTAAATAACTATTTTCTGGTAGCAGTAAAGACTAAGAGGATATAAGTCTGTAATGCAAAAGAGGATTTTTGCAAAGTCTATTAGAAGTGGATGGGGGTCAGCACATCTCCATGGCTGAGCTAGCCTCTTCCTCTTTTCAACACATCTCTCTTCATTCCTTGGCTGTATTTCACTCAATCTCAACTGCTAGGAATCCTATTGATAGCCTGAGCCTACCCCAAGCCAGGGCTACTTGACTCCCCAGGTTGGACAAACTGGGGGGTCCCAGGCATGTCGACCATGCTAAGCTCAATTCCTGATATCCTCCATTACTTCGAGGTGTTGTATGTGAATCTAGTCTTGCACTCCTCATTCGTGGTGATCACCCCTCACTCACCAGCTGGTCATGATCCACAGCTGCCACATGCCCAGCAGCACCAGGGCAGCACCAGACACTGTGCGCCCGATCCTACACCGCAGATCCTACACCCTCCCCGCAGACACATCGGGTAAAAGAGCGCCAAGCACCAGCCATGCAGAAGCAGCCACCCTACCTGGCACAGCTATGAGCAGCCAACCTCTTCCCGAAGAGCCACTTGGCCGCCTGGCTCTTCCTGAGCCTTACAAACTGGACCACACACCCTCTAGCTTGCCCCTACCCCGGTTCCAGCCAAGCCCCGGGGCTCCAGGGTTGGGCACCGTAACTTCAGAGACGATAATTCTTACTTTAGGCAAAGGTTCCCACTGGCTTGAGATGTGAGAATCTTTCTAATCCAGCTTCACAAACAGCCCAGGGACTTACTGGACCTCCACTGCAAAATGTTAATTTTATTGCATCTACTCTTAAATTTACTAGAATACAGAGTAGGGAAATAATTATAATTTTTCACTCTTGCCTGTAATGCAGTCCCTAGGTCAGCTAGGATCAGGATGTCCTTGAGCTGGGACAGTGGGGTGTCTGGATCCTGTAATCTGGTGGCTGGGGTGACCTACCTTCTGGCTTGTTGTCACGTCCAACCTCGCTGGCAGGGAAAGACGCAATACCGGAGAGTTTCTTCCTTCTACCAGTTTATTTCAGGAACCTTGAACAAAACTTATTTTCTTCTTTGGGCGCCCCGAGCCCTCTCCCTCCCTGACCTTATATAGCCTACTCAGCCCTGCCTGCCATAGAGATAGCCCGCCGCTTCCTCATAGGTAAACTAAATGAATTCTTCATTAGCATGTAAGTGTGATAACGAATACAGCACACTGCACATGTACTAAAGTAATTTACTACTGGGGAGCTGCATCTGGCCAGCGCCATCTTGTAATGGAGATGAACAAAAGGTGGCTTACTACTGCTTAGGCAGAACCAGGACTCTTGTTTGTTTGTTTGTTTGTTTGTTTGTTTGTTTTTTAAAAGAAGATACTTCTCCACTTAACAAGTGCTGTTTGTGATCAGATTCCTTGCATGCAATTACCAATGTAAAATATGCCTGCTGTGTGTGTGTGTGTGTGTGTTTAAACTTGTAACTCTCCTGTCTTCTCCAGTGTTGTGAATACAGACATATGACACCATATCTGCTTGATTTATAGTTCCTTTGGTTTACCATTCAGGACCCTCTACAATCCTCCCCCTAGGTGTAGAACTCCATAACTCTTACACTTTGCTAGTGCTGTATACGATATTTCATGTCCTCCGTCTACCCAGACAAGCCATCAAGCTTGTGACCTGCCAAAGGTGCAGCTAGCTGAGCAGGCTCCACACCCTTGACAAGCAGAATCCAAATCACTGATACGGACCCTGTGGCAGAGCAGAGTTCCCCAGCTAGGAGCTCTCCCTATAATGCGCATGCGCACACAGAGGGACGCCTGGGAGGCAGAACAGGATACACTGGTGTAAGCCTTCATTTACCACTCAGAGCAGGGCTTCATCCTTATTTATTGTGTGGTTATGACAAAGCCTTGTAGGCTGGGTAATTATAAAACACATAATTTCCCCCCAGTGCTTGAGAGCAGGAAGTCCAGTACCAATGTGCCACCCTCCGGTGAGGGCCCCTTGTCATGCACCATGTCAGGTGAAGCTGACCACAGGGCTCCTACTGACAAGAATGAACAGCCACATGGCGTGGGCACATGTCACAGCTCCTCCTTTTATGCTAGTGCATCAGCAGAAGGCACACTGAAACCACCGCTGGGCTCAATACTGCCATTTAACTTCTCTGTGCTTCCATTTTGCCCTATGAAAATGGTGGCGGTAGCAGCACCTGTCTTCTTGGGGTTATTTTAAGCATAAGTGAACCAGCACTTTAGAGAAGTTAACCTTGCTAATCAGCACCTAACGTTAAACATCACCATCTTCATCCTCCCAGACGGTTTTAACTTAGGACTTGAACGTTCGTGAAGGTAGGCTTTGTGTATTATTTTCTAGGAAGAAATTTCTGATTTATGATATGAACCTTTCAGAACGGTCTGTCCTCTGATCCAAGACACCATAATCGTGTGAAAGTGGACATTTTCTTCCACAGAGGGTCATCTAACGACTCACCATGACTTTACTCATTTTCTATTAACAATCTGTTCTGCTAAGTGTTCGCTGTGTACAACACATGCTAAAAGCAATAATACTGATTGTCGACATCAATTCTAAAAGAGTATTTTTGTGTTGCACAGTCATGGATATGCGCTGGATTCTGTAAACAGAAGAGAAGCTATGATCTGGGATGATAAAACACATGTGGTAAAAACATAGCATCATGTAGCATCATACATGCCCTGAGCAGTGCCGTGTACTACTGTCTCACTGATTACTGCATGACCTAAGAGAGGAAGGCTGTTCAAGTCTGTTTCCAGATGAAGGTATTGAGGCACCACAGCAGTGACCGTTGGAGTTGGTTTATCTTCTGTTCCCTTGCAGCCTACAAGCTAAGAATGGTTTTTAAATGATTGAGAAAGTCAAAAATAGAGTAATGCTTCATGAAGCAACAATTATATGAAATTAAAATTCAAGTTTTCATTGATGGAGTTTTATTGGAAGACATCCATTTTCACTCGTATAAATATTGCCATGGCTGCTCTTATATTGTAATAGCCTAGCTAAGTCGTTGTCACAGTCCAATGATGCAGAAGGTGTTTACTAACCGGATCCTTATTAAAAAAAAGCTTGGTCAAGCCCTGCTCTTAGAAGTTAAATGATTTCTGTAAATCACACAGCTTGTAGGGGAAACTTTGAATCTCAAAGAACAGGCTAGGAACTAGTGGTTCCTTTGTTTTATAGAGAAAAAGTAAGGCAGTATTTTTACACATATGGAATCATTTTATGGACTGTTAAGCTTTGAGACTTCAATTTCAGTGGTGAAAAGCTTCAGTTATAGATGCATGAGAAGAAGTCTGCAGATTTAGCCTCTTGGGTGCCGCTGGCAGAAGCAACTCTCTCCTTCCTCATTAATCAGATGGCATGCTTCTGCTACAAGCCAACCTCAAAGCTGAGGTGTATTGCCTGCAGGAAGCCCATTCCTCCCAACGGTGCACACTAAAGTTTGCTCTTAGCTCACAGCCTCTGTAATACCCACCAAGAGCATCATGCCCTTCTCAGGACAATCAAAATCACACAAAGTCAGGAGAAAGAAAGATCTCTCTCACACATGGTGCCTTAAAGGTGGCTTCTTATCATCTTTCTGATGCTCAGTGACAATACCTTTTCTGTGTACTCCAGACACAAAGTGCTTTGAAAACTCTAATACTGTGTGTGCTGTGGAACAGTTCCCTTATACTGTGAGTTCAAAGTAATCTGGAAGAGCGCCATCTGTTCTCAACAGGGAGTGGCTTGTCTGGAAGATTTAAACAGGAACAAGATGGCCAATCTGGGCAGTTTCCCAAATATAGCTTTGTTGACTAATGATAGCCACTTTTTCTTATGAATTCTCAGAAAATTAAACACATCTATATCCAGACATACATATATTTACATATGCAAAAAATCCATATCATTTTTGAAACCCTTTCAATTTTAGAATAAGGGTTGGTGCTGAGAGCCAAGAATTGAATTTCCTGCAATATTTATCTAGAAAATACAGAACTTGATATCTTTCCCAATATTACATAAAGTATGAAGATCAGTTTTCCATTACCCATTAAGATGTCATATGCTATGACAGGTCACATATGACAGTGATTAACAAATTTGTCAAGGAGAAGGGTAAACTTCACACATACTACAGTAAGAAAACCTCTTAGAAAAACAATTGTAAGGTGGCTTATTTCATGTCTGCTGTCATTGTTACTAATAAAAGACAATTGGAAATATATTAGGCTTAATTTACCACTAGGCTGTCGGGTGACCTCTAACAAAGAAAGGGTGAGTCGACAGAAAGGTTCTATTTGCCTTAGTTTCATTTTTTCACTAGGCAGATAATAGTGACCACTGGATGCCCTCAAAGCAATTTGTAATTTAGCATGCTATTGCAGGGTTTAGCTCTTTTCAAGGTTTTAATATTGAATTTATTTAAGATTTACAGAAAATTGCAAATATTTCCATAAACCCTTCATCCAGCATGGTGGTTTGAATAGGTTTGGCCTCCATAGATTCATGTGTTTCAGGGCTTAACCTTAGGGAGTGACACTATGAAGAGACATGGCCTTGTTGAAGTAGGTATGGCCTTGGAGGAAGTGTGCCACTATGTTCAAATGAGGTCTCTATGCTCACCTGTGAGGTTTGATCTTTTGCTATATATTGTGAGGCTAACGCCCCCCCCCCTGCCCGATCTGGTTGCCTCAGGGACAAGAGAATCCTTACACACACCAAGTGACAGTATGTGACCTTGCTCCTTAATTTAAAGCTGTTGGTTGAATTAAAATGCCTACAGCCTATAGCTGGGCAGAAGAGAAGTAGGTGGAGTTTCAGTTTTCCAGCTTGGGGTCTGAGGAACACCACGAGGAGGAAGAGAAAGAGAAGGTTTAGAGAGGAGATGACACCATGGAATAGGGGATCGTGAGAACTGGCCACGAGGAGTGTCCAGTCAGAGTAAAAGTGGTCTAGGCAGAACATGGCAAGTCCTATCTCAGGGTTATTGCCTGGGAAGCTGACAAAATAGCATAGAGGGTAGATATCCGCCCAGCTCTGGTGCTTTTATGGCTTATTACAAATACAAAAGTTTTGTGTCTTTAATCTGGGAACTGAATGATCTAAGGCAGGATAGAAATCCCTGATTGATATTGAATATTTACTACAACACTCAAGCTCTACATAGTGTGGGATTTCAGTCTCTTCCTGGCTGCCTGCAGAAGACAATCTCCTTCTTCTTCTTTTTTTTTTTTTTAAATAAATACACATATATATATTATTTTCTATATTCTTTGTTTACATTCCAAATGATTTCCCCTTTCCCAGTTCCCCCCTCCCCATATGTCCCATAAGCCTTCTTCTCCCCATTCTCCAATCACCTCCCTCCTTTTTCTCTGCCCTGGTACTCCCCTACAATGCTAGATCAATCCTTTCCAGGATCAGGACCCTCTCCATACTTCTTCATGGGAATCATTTGATATGCTAATTGTGCCTTGGGTATTCAGAGCTTCTGGGCTAATTAATATCCACTTATCAAAGATTGCATTCCATGTGTATTTTTTGTGATTGGGTTACCTCACTTAGGATGATATTTTCCAGTTCCAACCATTTGCTTAAAAATTTCATGAATTCATTGTTTCTCCTTTTGGTTGCCTTCAGATCAGTCCACACCTCCAGCACCATGTCTGCCTAGACAATGCCATGTTTCCCACCATGATGATAATAGACTAATCCTCTGAAACTGTAAGCTAGCCCCAACTAAATGTATTCTTTATAAGAGTTACCCTGTCTCTTCACAACGATGAAACCCTAACTAAGACACCCAGATTCTACAAAGTTATATATATATCATTGCTCCATCATTTTGTAGACAGATATAGAGATAGTCAAGTAGATGGATGTAATTGTGGTTTTGTACCACTTGAAAGTTAGGGGTATAATACTGACCATACCTCTAACTGAGATATTGAACTATCATTCAATATCTCAGTTCTTATTTTCAAAAACAAAGGTCATTCTCTTGCCTAACCACAGCACAAACATCAAAACAAGGAAATTAGGTCAGCTCTACATGTCTCATCCAAATTTCACAAATGGCCCAGGAATACAGCTCAGTGACGGCGCATTTGAATAGCATGTGTGAAACCCCAGATTCTATCTTCAGAATGACAACACCAAAATGAATCGATAGTTGCTAATCATCTGGAGAAGTGTTCCGGGATACCAGATTCCATCTAGGGTTACACATTGCAGTGAGTTTTCATTTCTTTCTTGTCTCCTTTAGTTTGGACTCTCCAACTGGATGACCTTTGACTGTTTGGAAGACTCCAGACCATTTATCTTGAAGAGCAGATCTCTATTTGTAGCTTCTGATGTGTTGCCATCATTAATTCACACTGTGCGCTGAGGATTCCTAGTGAGGTTTGACCTAGTCTCATCTGCCTTGGAGAAACACAATGCCATTTTGTTAGCCCACAGATGATAATGACCTTGCACATATGGTTAGGGCAGTGTCTACTGGGCCTCTCCAGTGCACACTTTAGGTTTGTCTCTTTGTCATTAATACAAAGCCTTTATGAGCTTACTTTATGGCTATGTGATATTCCCCTTTTCATTAAGCTTTCAAACAGTAATGTTACCATGTGTGGTGGTCTTGTACAAAACAGATACAATCTGAACAGCTTAAGGATTGACCTAAATAGGGTGGCAGGAAGTGAAGAAATGACAGGCACACATACAGAAAAGCTGACCTGGATTGAGCCATGTACTCTGTTGGAGACACACTAACAACAGCAACCTGGAAACACAGCTTGTTTGTTTTACAGAGCTGGCCAAGGAGTCAGGCTTAGCTAATCTTGGTAGGAGAGCTTTGTAGGGAAGCAATCGCCAGGCTGTAAATATCCTGGAGGAGGAGACTACAGTCAACATTTTCTGCCTGGACAAGAAGTCCTTGTCATTTCCCTGAGCCTGACCCGAGGAAGGCATTGCCATTCCCATGGTCCCTAGGTGCTCATGTCAACAACACACACTCATTCAGAGTTTCATCTGCTCCCTACATAAAAGAATTATCATGATGGAGGTTGCCATCAAAATAACTACATTATCTCATCCATGATCAGGAGAAAGATGTCCGTTGTGTATGTGTGTGTATGTGTGTGTGTGTGTGTGTGTGTGTGTGTGTGTACATATATATGAATTGTTATTTTATTCATTGAATTTTAAACTAGTATCCTCATGGTTTATCCTGAAGGACAAATGGTATGAGTTTCCTTGTGAGATTTTAAGTGAGCAGAAAGAAACCTGAACTGTTGCGTGGTGCATTGCTGGTGGGAGAAAGTGCTTTTACCAAAGCAAGAAATAAGAGTTGGGGAAACATCAGAGGTGCTGAGAAACTGGAGACAAGGACCAAAGCAATGTTAGTGTCTCCGGGAAAGGGGAAGCAACAGCATTGGAACAAAGTGTGAAGGCATAGGACGAGGAGGTTGGGCCCAGGTAACCGGGCTGATCATGGTCTTGAAGGAAACACAGGGAACAGAGGGTAAGTGAAGGCAGGGAGCCCAGCCTGTACTGAGGACCCCAATGTGGAAGTGTCAGCATTTTAAAAACAATAAACTCGTTAAGGAAATTCAGCAAATGGCTTAGCTTAGGAGTTGTCAAAGGATGAAACTTTAGAGGTGAGCAAGCTCCTTCAGCAGGAGGAGAAAGCCAAATGGAGGGGAACAGCCAACAGCAGGGACTTTCTAAAATTACCATGTCAATTGCAGAGGGAGAGACAGAGGCTTCAGAAAGAAATGCAAACTTCCTATCCAGGTATGGTGGTCCAGGCCTGTAATCCCAGATCCTGGGAAGCTGAAGCAGAAGGATTGCCATGAGTTCTGAAGTCAGTCTGTCCTTCTTAGTGACTTTCAAGTCAGCCCTAAGTACAGAGTAAGACCTTGTCTCACCAAATAAAACAAAACCCAGCCTATGGGTCAGAAAGGATACATAGAACCCAATGACCACCCCTAAGGAAGTGGGTTCATTTAAGCCATGCTAAAGAGATGGGAGAAATAACTACTCTTTGAATGTGATAATGTGCCCTTCCTTCCTAGCATTCCCACCTCCCAGCACAGTAAACCCCACCCCCCCCCAAAGTTACCACAAGGTTGTGTTGAGTCTGTCCATATTTCTGAGTCCTGACTCAAAAAGGTGTAAGTTTTCCTTCTCTGTGTTTCTTTTGGGTGCTGACCAGAGCTGAAGTATGGTTTTTCAAGTATTTGGGTTTCCTTACTCTTTCTCTAAAGATCCCCCTTCTACCCTGCTGTATGGCTGACCTCCATGCCGGCTTAACTCAAATGGCATAGCTGTTTTTCTTCTCTGCTCTTCTCCATTCTATGAAGCTGTTGAGATTCTCAGCTTGTGCTGGAGAATCCCACTATTAAGGTTGCACTGCCCCAGGCTGGAGAGATGGCTCAGCAGTTAGAGCACTGACTGCTCTTCCAAAGGTCCTGAGTTCAAATCCCAGCAACCACATGGTGGCTCCCAACCATCTGTAATGAGATCTGACCCGCCTCTTCTGGTGTGTCTGAAGACAGCTACCGTGTACTTATAATAAATAACAGGTTAGCACTGCCCCACCCCCCCCACTGGATGACTCTCTGTGGAGGACTCCTTTCTCAGCAGGGCTTCCCTTTCTCTGCCTGACCCTGTCTAGAGAGTTCCCTGACCACAGGTGCTCCACCTTATCTGAAGAAGGACTTGTACAGAGCTGTGTAACCCAGGGCAGCTCCAGCTCCAGCTTCCCGATGCATGCTAATTAGGTACTGTATTATTATGACCAACTAGCCACAACCCTAAAAGCCCTTATATACTCTATTCCTGGAAGGATAAAGTAGAATTGTCCCACTGTAGTGGCTTCCAGAAGTCCATCTCACGGCTGTCCAAACGCTGCTCACTGCTTCTCCTCCTGTCCTCGAAGGCCCAGTGACAGATGCTCACCACCCCACCCCCACACGGCCAGCAGACAGGAGACCAACAAGCTTGCCTGACCTGATGGTTTTCTTTTAAACTCTAATGGAATTGTCTCCAAGCTTCTTTTTGAAGTCCCTCCTCAGATTCTTTTATGAACTCCAAGGGGAGACCCCAGTATCCCTGGTATCATAATGATACTTTTAATTCCTACATTAGCACATCTGTTGGCTGGGCGTGTGACTCACTGGGAGAATGAACCCACTCAACACACATGATATTCTGGGATCAATATCCAGAATTACACATGTAATAATGGTTATTAAAAACAAATAAGTTCATAGAAATAAATTATCGCTTTATCCAGCCGTCTCACAGCTTGCTTCTTGCCCTAGCCTCTGCCTCCCTACCTAACCTAGCTGATACCAGGTCCTCAGAGCTGCTGTAATTTCATTTGATTAACTCCACGCTACCCCACTTTTCATCCAGTCTGCCAAGACCCAGGGGTCTCTGTATAGACATGCATTCGAGCCCCCTGTTAGAAAAGACTAGAGATTAATTAACAAGTCTCTCCAAGCCAACGTTCTCAGAGCGTTCAACGGGGACCCTTCCAAGGGAACCAGGCTTGCGAAATTTAGATTCATTACATGTTCGCTATGGCAGCCTCAGAAGCATAGCGAGTGGCTGACCATGAAGAGAATATTAACATGGCCTTTTCTTCCAGAACGGTAACTTTCATTAGCTGGTACCCTGGGTGCCTTTCTTTGAAACTCTAATAAAATTGCCTAATAGAATGTAGGCTTGGTGGCTCCCATTCTTGGTTGGCTCAGTTTGGCCAAGTACCCAGGGACCCAACACAGTTCAAAACTCTGCTTATCTAAGCGTTTCCTTCCCCCTCTTCTGCACCAGACTGAAGACTCTCTTGCGTTGTAGCCTCCATGGGCTCCTGGCTTGCTTCTATAGGCTTCTCTTTCTGTTTCCATCTACAAGTCATTTTGGTTGTCAGTGGGTTTGCCCTCATTATCATGATGTATTCCTAACCAAGTTTTTATATTTTGTTCTTTTGCTGTGATAAAATACTCTGAGTAGAGCAACTTAGGGGAGAGAAGAATGTATTTGGCTTGCATTTCCAGGTCACAGGTCCTGTCTTTAAATAGGAACTGAGAGGGGAAACTTGAAGCAAGAAACTGTGGGGAAATGCTCAGCGTTGACGACATACAACATCACAAAGCATTGTTCTGAACTCCTTTATTCTTATGTGCAGTGTTATGTGCAGTCAAAAGCTGAACAGCTCCCCATGTGGCAATGTCCCTATGGGACCTTGTACCTACTGTGCCTGGAGTTACATCCAGAGATGCATTGTCCTGGGAGTCATTTTTATGGTCACTTTCTTTGGTGTCACACCTTTACAATTTTAGTAAGTGGCTTCAAACTCATGGGACTCTGCTTTTGGGAAACATCTCATTTTCCTTTAGGAAATTCAATTTTCAAGTTTTTAAATCGGGCAGATAAAATTTTCAGATATAGATTATGTATCACTTGGGTCTTAAAGTAGCATAGCAATGGCAACATTGTTTCAGATCTGTTTTCAAAGGGTTTCCTCTCAGGAAGGTGCTCTTCTCAGCCCTTCTCAGCCACCCTCCCCCACAGCCAATATCATCCTTGGCATAGATTTCATTTTAAATAAAGGGTATCATTGGGTATAGCAAAGTGTAGTTGTTTTAACCTGTTTAAGCAGCCAGCTGTTGTGCTGGTAGAAAGTTAAGTATCTCCTTTATGCGTTTTCACATACACACACTTTCTGCCATGTTTTTCGAGCCACTTGTCACCCTTACGAAGACTGGTTTAACAAAAAGCTAAAAGATGTAATCATCCAGACTCCATCTCTGTGTGCCCCAAATTCATGTGCGTGTGTTCTGGCCCTGTAGGTTCCTTCATATTCAAACATTAAATTTGGATATTGCTTAAATATCCAATTTGCATAATTGCAGAGACCAAACAGCAAAGTCCCTCCACCTCCCCGGCTAATCTTTCCTTTTGCTCCCAGTACCTGACTTGATATGTCACATAACGAACGACATTGGAATACCAGAGCCCATCTCCTTAGGAAATGGCTGCAGAGCTGCTTTCTCTGTGCTTCATTTGGACCCGACTTCAACCCGGAGGCCTTGGTGAATTCCAACTAGGAGTTGCTACATAACGTGTTAGGTGTTTCAAATCCATCAGAGCGAATTAGTGTCAAGACATAGAGATCCAATATTTCCAATGTTGTTTGCCAAGTCTTTGCACAGCTTTAAGATTATTCTGGCTTCGAGTGGATAAAGACAGACATACAGAAAACCTGAGATTGGGTGGTCTCAGTCCTCTGATGGAGAAGCCATGGCACCTCAGAAGGTTAATGTGTATCACGGAGACAGGTCCAGCTGGTCTTAGAAGGGGGACTCTATAAGCGACTAGTCCCCAGGATGTCAGCATCTGGGGGAGAGAGCTACAGTGGGCATTTCCTGCACACTGTCGACATTTGCACTCAGAGAGGAGGAAGACTTTACCACCCCAACAGCCTCAAAGGCTGGAGGGGGGTGGGGAAGGATGAGCAGCCATTTCTAGTTTCCAATGTGCCTGAGGCTCTGTTCATGTCAACAACACACATCCAGTTAAGAGTTCACATACTCCGGTCTTCCTCTGCTCCCCACAATTTCCATCATTTCACCGTATAACTCTGAGGGATAATTTTGGTAATTGACCTCTGACTCTGAATTTTGCCGAATTCTAAATACTTTTCTATGGGCCAGGTATGGTGGTGCATACATTTTCTTTTTTAATCCCAGCACTCAGTAGACAGAAGCATGTAGATCTCTGTAAGTTCAAAGCCAGTCAGGTCCACATAGTGAGTTGCCAGGCTAGCCAAGCCTACATAGTGAGATGCTGTCTCAAAACACAAGCAAAAACCAAATGCTCTCCAGTGAAGGAGTGGGTAACAGGTAGGAAGGACTTAAAGAGAAGGAAAAAAAATCTGGTCTACAGAATCGCTGGAGTCTGGCATTTCTCACTAGCTCCACATTTAGTAGTTATGGTGGTGTGCTGTTGATATGTCCCTGTAATTTCATAATAACATCAGGTGCCACTTAGTGTGTAGCATGTGCAGAGCCTCTTGAGTTGACATTTGATGCCGGGCTGTAGGTTCTAAGTGAGAATTATCTATCTTGGTCATCAGTACCATTCCAAGGTGATGTGCGCATGCCCAAGTCCTCCCTTGCCCCATGTGAATGTATATGGCTCCCTCTTCAGCCGAGCAGTGTGAGAGCTTTAACCCGTGAGACTGAAAGGGGAGATTCCTGAGAATTAGAAACAAATCATCGCTGCCGGAAACTAAAGGCACAGACATGCATCACACTGTGAGAAGATGCAGCAAGAGCCCTTCTCGCGGCATAGACAATGCGCACAGCACGAGCGCAGCTATAAAAAACCGCAAACAGAGAGTGTTTGTGGAAAACAGCTAAAACAACAACAGAAGCGGGGGAGGTGCTCAGATCCCTCGTGTGCAGAAGATAATTACCAGAAAAAGACTCTGGGGCTAAGAGAAGGAACCCGCGGTGCAGTTCAGACTTCAGATTCCAAAGTAAGATGTCTGCAGGCCTCGTCCCTCTTAGGGTATCCACAAAAGTTCTCAGTAGAGCGAGTGGTCCATTTTCTTCCTTGTCCCACCATCTAGAGGGGCAGGGAAGATAAGCAAGGCTGCAGTCCCCATCCCCCATCGATGAATTATTTAAAACTAAGTGCAGACGATGAATAATCCAAAGTCAGCTCTTAGTCTAAGATGTATATTTATTTCTAATGTCTTAACATAGCTCAAAGTAACTTGTGACTTATTGTGCATGTGTGTGATTAATCACAAATATTAAATTATCATATTATCCTTGAAATATAAACCTGCGCAAGGCCAGGCGTTTTAGAATTAATCAGAGTGAAAATAAAGAAATAACCCCCTGAAGTGATGCCAAACAGGTCATTTGACATAGTCTTATATTACTGTTGTGGAGGTTCAAAACTCCTATTTTATAGCTAAGTTTACATGATAGATTTAGAATTCCTCTTTGATATTGAAAGAATAATCTTTTTTAAAAAAACTTGGGTTTTCAGTTATTTCTCATGTTGTTTTGATAAAATAGCTCACCAAAGGAACTTAAGACAGAAAAGGTTTATTGTGGCTTATAGTTCAAGGAAACTGTCTGTGACAGGGAAGATGTGGAGACAGCCTATCGCCAGGGCGGGAGGCCAGCTTATCATATTGCATCCACACTCGAGAAGCAACGAGAATGAATATGAAATTAGTGGGGCCATAAAACATTAAGGTTCCCTCTCACTGATCCACTTCTCCCAGTGAGAGCCCACACCCTAAAGGTGCTATGACATTCTCACAGCACCACCAGACAAGAGACCAAGGCTTCAAACACACGAGTTCTAACCTTAGCATCAGTGAGACTAACATGAAGCCTGTTACACTCAGTCTATTTTACCATGGTTATCTTGAGAGTATGAAGTCCTAGAGGTCAATGTGCGTTTTGCTGATTGCTTGTCTTGGTTTTGTTTCTATTGCTGCAATAAACCGCATGGCTGAAAGCAACTTGGAGGGGAAGGGTTTATTCAGTTCACAGCATGTAGTCCGTCACCCTAGGAAGGAATGTAAAGCAGGAAGCTGGAGGCAGAAGCTGCAGTGTAGGTTATGGAGGGACACTACTTGCTGCATCACTTGTCTAGGCAGAGATGGCACCGCCCACAGTGAGCTGAGCCCTCCCACATCAATCATTATTCAGGAAAACGCTCCCATAAGCTGGCCTACAGACCGATCTGATGAAGGCGTTCCCAATCGAGATTCTTCTCCCCAGATACTCTAGATTGTGTCAAGTTAACAAAAACCTAACCCATACTGTTCCCAACGGATGTGACGTCACGGAAGGGGGCATTTTAGTCATTTAGGGCACTTTCATCTGGAATTAAGAGAAAATTCACTTTAATCATGCAACAAGCAATTCATGATGCAGATTATTTTTTATGGCAAGTCGCCCAGGCAAAGTTAGGGGAGGTTGCCAGTAGCTCTCGCCATTATCAAAGTTTTTTTCCATCTCTCCAAAATACTACTCATAGAATGTAAGCTTTGACTAACAGAACAACTTCTTCTCCTGTGGATTAGAGGCAGCAGACTTCCAGCGTCCATATGCTGATGTCTGAGTGTGATGAACATGTGGCTATTTTTTTCCCCATACATCCTGTGTAGAGGGAAACGTTTTACAGGATCCCTTTGACTCCTTTCCTTAGGAAGAGAACAACATGACCACTGCAAAACAATCGCTGGCAAAACACATTTGATTAACAAGATCTAATTCTGGGGCTTAGCGGGGTAAGACACGTAGCTACACCAATTAAGTTTCATTGGACTATTGTGTCATGGAGAACTAAACTAATTACTGCTTAAATAAGGAAGAAAATTCCCCCCACAAAAATATGCTATCTATTGACTTAAAACAATACCTTGTTTAGCTTATGAGTCTGATAATAACTGAATGACTCTTCTGGGCTAGTCTTGAATGACTAGCTGACTAGCTGACTAGGCTGCAGGTCATACATACTGAAGGAACATGAGTTTTATCTGCCCACACTCTCAAATGGAGAGGTAGACTAGACAGGGGTCATTCACAGAGAAAGGCCCCAAAGAACAAGCAGAAACAGAAAACCTGCCTATTATGGTATAACAACCCCTCCGTGTATTTGTCTGAGATCAGAAGGCAGTACCTGAAGTTCTGATTCCCCTCTGAGAAAGGAGGCTTCGTGTGGAAACCAGTCCTACAGGACAGAGCTGGGGTCGTCCTCTCTCTCCATAGGGATTTGATGTACAAATCCAACAGCATCAAGCTAGCACGTGTGACAAGGACAGGGCACTGGGTGATTAAGGTCTTTGCTTTCTCTTCAGACCTATCTGCCCTCAGTAGTTCAATTTGAGAGGTAAAGGAAATAATTCTGTTTTCTAAAGAAGACATTTGTTTTTATTTTATGAGCACGAGTGTCTGTGAAGTACCTGGCTACAGTGCCCCTCAAGTGCAGAAGGTGCTTGTGGAACTGGACTTACAAGTGGTTGTGAGCCACCATGTCAGTGCTAAGATTTGAACCCACTCTCTGGAAGAGCAGCCAGTGAGTGCTCTTAACCACCACGCCGACTCTACAGCCCCCAAGTGACTCTGTTCTTCAGTAAGCATCGCCTTGGGCTCACCCAGAACTGCTCCTGCAAAGCCCACCCACTGTGCATGAGAACTACACCGCCCCTGTAGGCATCCTGCTACTCCATCCTCTTCAAGGGCACAGCTGGTTGGGTTTTATCTTAATGATTTTTGCTCTTCTCTATACACGCCTGTAACTGACTTGGATTCTAAATTCCAGAAGAGCAGAGAATGAGGCTGTGTATAAAAAAAAGATTATTTTTAATATAAATGTAAGTAGTAGCTTACAAATAATTCCAGTGACTTTATCTATTGATCTTATGCTAGTCTCTAGTAACCTCACAGAGAAACTAAGATTTATTTCAATCTACACCTCAGTTGCTGGGCAATATGGATTTATATCAACCTCCTATGCTAATCTGGCCACCTCCCAGCCATGACCCCTGCATACCTACTTCTCATGATCGGTCTGGTTCTTCAGGTTCCAGGTGTGTTCTCGGAACCCCTTCCTCCTGTCTCCAATTCCTCCATCCTCATAGCCGATCTCTCTCTCTCTCTCTCTCTCTCTCTCTCTCTCTCTCTCTCTCTCTCTCTCTCTGTCTGTCTGTCTCTGTCTGTCTGTCTCTGTCTCTCTCTCTCTATGTCTCTCTCTGTCTCTCTCTGTCTGTCTCTGTCTCTCTCTGTCTGTCTGTCTCTGTCTCTCTCTCTGTCTCTCTGTCTGTCTGTCTCTCTCTCCTTTCTCCATGGCAGGTAGAAGCCACACTATTCTCTCTTTTGCCCAACCATTGGGTGATCAACTTTTATTGAAAAGGTAGAGAATAAATGGTAAGAATTATTTATACAAACTTGATACAGGAGATTCTTGATATAAGCATTACAATGCCATGTCCAGATTGAAACAAGGTATGAATGTAGATGAAGAGGAGTGGTTGTGGTGTTTTGATTTAATCTGGAATCTGGGGATACTGACGCTGAAGGTCCTTGTCCCCAGCTGGTTCTTGATCAGTCAATAAAGATGCCAGTGGCTAGTGGTTGGGCAGAAAGAAAGAGGTGGAACTTCCAAATATCCACAGGCTACGAGAGGAGAGGAGGAAGTGGAGGAGGAGGAAAAGGAGGAGGAAGAAGAGAAGTAGAATTGAAAGAGTTGGGGGAGAAAGATGGAACAGACTCAGAGCTACAGGGGAGATTTGCCAAAATGTAAGCAGAAAGGGAAAGTGGCCCACAGAAGGGCAGCCTGAAATGGCTTGGGCAGGAAGAGGAATGGGCTTCACAGAAGGTAACTAGACAGCTGAGGGGAAATTTAGAGGTTTTGATCTAGGAGTAAAGGGAAGGGCACACTAGTTGCAGGAGGCTTAGAAGAGCCCAGCCATGGAGCCAGTAAGGCAGGGTAAAATGAGCTAATGTGTGTATATCTTTACCCGCAGATTCGAGATGGCAACTGGAGAGGTGAGCACCTGAAGCTCCCTGGGAGCTCAGAGCACTGTAGCAAGCCTCACCACTTCAGGTAGAGAAGCCAACACTTGAATAACATGAGGGCAAGCTTGGCACAGTGCACAGAAACACGCCTGCAAGGCTGGGTGCCTGTCACATTAAATATTCAAGTAAAGAAGCCGTTAGGTACAACCACATACTTCATGGATTAAAAAGATGACCATAAGAAAGGACCCTGAAATCTGAAGCCTAAAGTCATAGCAAGCATTTGCACGAAGCAGGATTCCTTTGTTTGTGTTTAATACTTAAAAATGTTTAAATTGACATAAAATGATCGCACCTCTTTATGGTTTGGGAATTGCAATTCTTTATAAGGGATTCATAAATTTAGGTAGGAAATAATGACACATTTTTTTCCAAACTCCACCTGAAATTTAATAATTTCTTCAATTATCAATTCAGGCTACAAGACGGGAATGCATGAGACTTTGTTATCAGTAAAATTCACTGAGGTCATAACATCTTAGAGCTGTAAATAATGTAAAACACTGTTTTAAGTCATCTCTAATTCTTTTTTTTAATTTATTGATATATTTATTTACATTTCAAATGATTTCCCCTTTTCTGGACCCCCACTCCCCGAAAGTCCCATCAGTCCCCTTCCCTCCCAGTTTTCCCACCCAACCCTTCCCACTTCCCTGTTCTGATTTTGCTCTATACTGCTTCACTGAGTCTTTCCAGAACAAGGGGCCACTCCTCCGTTCTTCTTGTACCTCATTTGATGTGTGGATTATGTTTTGGGTATTCCAATTTTCTAGGTTAATATCCACTTATTAGAGAGTGCATACCATGATTCATCTTTTGAGTCTGGGTTACCTCACTTAGTATGATGTTCTCCAGCTCCATCCATTTGCCTAAGAATTTCATGAATTCATTGTTTCTAATGGCTGAATAGTACTCCATTGTGTAGATATACCACATTTTTTGCATCCACTCTTCTGTTGAGGGATACCTGGGTTCTTTCCAGCATCTGGCAATTATAAACAGGGCTGCTATGACCATAGTGGAACATGTATCCTTATTACATGTTGGGGAATCTTTTGGATATATGCCCAGGAGTGGTATAGCAGGATCTTCTGGAAGTGAGGTGCCCAGTTTTCGGAGGAACCGCCAGACTGATTTAAATGATAGGGGATTTGGCGTCTAATTTATACAACAACTCCTGGGCTAATGCCTGACTAAATGCAGTACTCCAGCCCCTTCAAGCAGACATGTGGAGCCGTCACTTCTACCAGCGCCCCAGCTTCGCCTGTTTCCTCCACCTGGAATGTTCTACTCTGCACTCCCTGCTTCTCATCACCCATCATTCAGACATTTAAAAAAGAAATCTGCTGAATAGAACAAAGCAGTAAGTATATCTCGGGACTCAGGGGTCTTTGCGCTCTGGAGCAGGGTGGACTGATCACATGTGGCTTCCCGAAGGTCCTTGTCAGCCTTTTAGCCACCACTAGGTGGAGTCTCTCTCCCTCTCTTCAAGTAGGCTTGAAGTCCGAGTGGGTTTCATCTTTCAGAATCTTCTTTCCTAAAAAGCCCATTCTTAGCACAAGGCTGTTTCTCTTTCTGCATTTATTTAGCACTTATGGTTGAATTTTGGGGTGGTATCAAATGGGAGGAGGGACTTTGCTTTGTTCCATTTCTGTAGTTCCGAATCTGTTATCTCACAGGAGCTTAATATTCACTGCCTGATGTCCAAACTAAATTGTTTGAAATTTATTGTTGTTATTTTTATATTTCTTTTTTTATTGTGTGTGTATAAGTATTCTGCCTGCCTACAAGCTTGTGTTTCATGTTCACATCTGGTGCCCGTGCAGGCCGGAAAAAGGCATCTAATCCCCTGGAACTAAGTTACCGATGGTTGCAAGCCACAATACAGATGCTGAGAAACAAATCCAAGTCCTCTGCAAGAGCAACACGTGCTCTTAAAGCACTGAACCATCTCCAGACCTGGGCTAAAGCCTTATTCAGTAATTTCTAAAAGATCTGTTTTGTTTTAAATCATGCATGTGTATTTCTGTGAGGTATGCTCCTGTGAATGCAGAGACCAGATGCACTGAATTTTGCCACCCCCCCCCCCCCCCGCTGGACCTGAGTTATTGGCAGTTGTTAGCCTCGCAACGTGGGTACTGGCCCCAAATCGCATCACATCAGCACACAAAGATACTCTAAAAATCATCATCCTCCTTCAGTTTTTGCTTCCTCCACTTCTGTCTTATTTTTCATCTGCTTTGTGTGTGCTCTGTGTGTGTGTGTGTATACTATAGTTAATATTAACTCATCATCTGGGGTAGGCACTGAGATCTGCTTCTAGTATTTTTCCGTTACAAATAATGCTCCTGTGGGTTTTTTGTTTTGTTTTCATAGTTTTGCATCTTAGGGGTCAGTTCCTTGGGCTGGGAATTACTGATTTAAATCCATGCATGGTTTTTATAGATGCTCTCCAATTTCCCTCATTGGGAGTTACACCCTCTTATCCTTCCTCGGAGACTCTGAGAGTGCTTGTTTTTGCACAGCTCAATCAAACATGTATGTTAATCCGTTTTGGGAATATTTGTTAATCTAATAGGAAACAATCTAATTCAGCACTTCTCAACCTGTGGGGTACGAGCCTTTTTGGGGGTTGAATGACATTTTCACAGGTTGCCTAAGAGTTGAAAAACACAAATATCTACATTATTAATTATAACAATAGCAAAAGTGTAGTAATGAAGTAGCAACAAAATAATTTTATGTCTGAGGATCACCACAACCTGAGGAACTGTATTAAACAGTCAAAGTGTTAGGAAGGTTGAGAACTATTGAACTAATTTTTGGTGAAGGTTTGATTTCTTTCCTTATTTAGTTCTTCTGTTATCTCTTCTGTGGATTTTTGCTTTGTGTAATTACAGAAGATAAGCTGAGATACTCCCGCATCTGTCTTTACTGCATATGATGGTCCCAACATCCCATCCCATCTGTCACCAATGTGCTGTAGTAATGCTGGCCTTCTTTCTGTTCCTCAAACTCCAGGTATCAGCAGGGCTTCTGCAGAGAAACACAGGGTATATGATACTCATCTTGACAGCAACTGCAGGATGGCTCTTCAGAAGTAAATTTACTATATGGGACTATAGAGAGACAGATCATTGTATAAATATGGGTTCATTAATGTAGAAATTTCTCTCTATATAAATCTACATGTATACCATATAGCCACATCTTTCTATCTTCATCAGTTAGTTAACTGATACATATATAAAGTTGGGTTTTGTTTTTGTTTTTGAGAATTATATTCCTGCAGCTGTGAGCTGATAAGTCTGAAATCCCCGAGCAGGCTGGCAGCTGGCAGCTCCAGCAGGATCATTAATGCCGCCGTACAGAAGCAGGATTTCATCTCCCTGGGAAAACCCTGGCTTTATTCTTCTGTAATAGCATGAGGCCGTCTACAGTATAGATGATAATCTGTCAGTCACCTGACTAAGGATGGTAATCTTCAATATCGGCATGTCCTAGGAAATATATAGAATACAAATGACAGATGAATAGCGATTAAATTGCTCACCTTTATATAAGAAAGAAGGGAGAGTGAAAGCATGTGCTTATTTTTTATTTATTATTATTTTTTAAATTAAATTTAATATTTTTACTTATTTGCTTTACATCTTGATCACTGCCCCCTCCTGGTACCCCCTCCCACAAACCTTCTCCCATTCCCCCTCCCCTTCTCTGAGCGTGTGGGGCTCCCCTAGTATCCCCTCACCCTGGCGGTTCAAGTCTCTGCAAGGATAAGTGCTTCCTCTCCCATTAAGGCCAGACAAGGCAGCCCAGCTAGAAGAACGTATCCCACGTACAGGCCAGAGTGCTTGGGACAGCCCCCACTCCAGTTGTTCAGGACCCACATGAAGGCCACGCTGCCCATCTGCTACAGATGTACAGGGAGGCCTAGGTCCAGCCCGTGTATGTTTTCTTGGTTGGAGGTTTAGACTCTGAGAGCCCCAAGAGAGAGAAGAAAAAGTGTGTGCTTACTTAGGACCTGAGAACGGGATCTGGACAGAAGTGTAGTCTGGGTTAAGCCTGATCAGATCCAAGCAGCACGAAGCACGTGCAGGTAACCCAGTGTTCCCCAGGCCATCGGCAGTGAGTTGTGTTCCTCCAACCCCACCTCCAGGAGAAGGGCAATGGGAAAGCCTCCACTTGGTTTATAAGGGTCTGCCAGGGTAAGCTGAGGTGACCAGCAGCTGCACACAGGCTCATTCAGAGGTGACCTTAGCAACGATAAGGGACAAGCACTTCAATGGGTTGAGCTCTCAGAGATTGGGAGGTCTGGGAGAGACGTCTGTATTTGTAAAGAAATGCACACTAAGTGCCAAGCCTCCCCCTTTCTAAAATCACAACTTAGTCACTAATAGCATTTGAGATAGAGGACAATCCGAAGTGGTTTGACGAGAAGGCATCTGCTGGCCTTTTGTACCTCTGAGCTAAACTGGCACAATAGCACAGATGTGAGCATATGGTTACGATATAAAAATATGTTAGGGAGAGGAACATAGCTCAGTAGTGGAGAGCACTTGCCTAGCATGTGTGTAATCTAGGTCTGACCTATGACACTGAGGAAAAAAAATGAAAAATTTTGAATAGCAATGTCTACTTCCCATTTACAACCACTGAAAATAACTTTTAGCTATTAACTTGACACAGACTCAAATCAACTGGAAAAGAGAGCTTTGATGGAGTAATTGTCTTTATCAAGTTGGTGAGCATTTATGTGAGGGGCCAGAGGTGGCTTGGATGAGAATGACCCTCGTTGGCTCTATGCTTGACTATTAGTCACCACTTGGTGGAACTATTTGGGGAAGGATTAGCTGGCATGGCCTTGTTGGAGAAGGCACGACATGGAGCAAAGCCAGAGAGCAGGAGGCAAGGGTGGAGGCCTCCTCCTTTAACCTAGGTAATTAACATGCATTACCTAGGTTATTCTCTTGCCCGCGCATTCAGTCTGAATCCACAACTAGGAAATAATAAGGTAATTGCGGATTATAGAATACGTTCCACTATGCCAAGCTTTGCAAAATATCATCCAAAGTCAAATACAAGGCAAGGAAACTCTGCTACATTAAAGAAGACAAAAGAGTTCTGGGACATGGCCCAGTTGGTGACGTGTAAGTGTGGCTGCCCAGGGCCTATGTTAAACTAGAAAGTCGCTATATTACTTCCAATGGAGGAAACACTATTATACAGATGATGAGATGACGTCATATAGCACAGAAATATAATAAAATTAAAAAAGCGATGAAGAGATCAAAACATGGAAAACACAGGCGTGGAAACGTGGTCCTTGGGGCTCCATCCTAACCCGCTTGGCAAGCTCTAGGTCCCAGTGAAAGACTGTGACTCGAAAACCAAGGTGGAGGTCCTGGAAAGGGCAAACAAGCCTCTCTTCCTGCCTACACACATACACATTCATCTGGTTATCTTCATACACATGAACACAAAATCAGACTTTTTCTGACCACCAACCCATAATAAATTATCCTCAGTGGGATTCTGGATGAGAACTGAGTGAAACAGTGAGAAGATATGTTTGGGCATGAGTTAGAGAAAGTTAAGCATTGTATCCAAGTTTAAAACAATGTGTTAGTTAAGGTTCTGTGAATGATAGTGATACCATGACCGTGTAGCCAAGGCACTTCAGAGAGACTTATTTAGAGCTAATAGAGGTATCCAGGGATCCTAACGGAGTGCGTCAGGTTGACAGATAGCTGCATTAATTAGATAAACAATTAATTTTAGTATTTCTTTAACTTTTGTAGATTTGAAATAGTTTCAAAGTAACGGTTTGTGGCCTAAAGTTTTCAAAAATAATTTATTATATCCATGCCTATAGGAAAAGCATTTTTGTGCAGTGGTACCCACAATAGAGCAATTTCAAAAGCAAAATTTAGTTAGCAGTAGTGCACTGACGAGACTGGCAGATGACTGACAGGAAGGAGCAGCTGACAAGGATCCGAGAGAGTGAATGGGAGTGGGGTAGCTAGCGAGGAGCTGCACACTGGAGAGGAATGATATTCAGAAACGACTTCCACAGGGCTGTCCCCAGAGGTCCACTGTCGTCACTGGCAAAGCAGAAAACTTAGGCTAGAGGGTGAGGGTTTCTGAAGAGATGGGGGTAGCAGGGCAGAGGGCGGGTGCTGAGTCCTTAGCAGCATCTCTGCTTCTCTTACTAGTGTGTATTCAGGGCTTGATTCTAAGGTACTTCTTTATTTATTTTTTCTTTCCTTTTTTTTCCTTACTCCATAACTCACAGTTCCAACCACATGGCCACCAGAGGGCGTAGGCTCGTGGTTATTTATTAGGTTTGTTACAAGGTTCTTCTTTCACAAGCCCCGGAGGAAAAGCTCAGGAATATGAACCGTACATAAGCCGGATGTTGAAGTGCAGTACTTCCGGAACAGTGAGCTACATTGTTTCCTAACCACAGGTTTACAAACATTCAGGGCTTTGTGCAACCAAGAAAGTAAATGAGTTGCTTTCAGTGTCCCATTTACTGTTCTTCCTGTTGCATACACATTTCCTCAACATCTGCATCTTCTGACACGCCAGGGAGAAGTTAGCAGCGCAATCCTCTACATTTGCCTGCTGCAGGGGCCGTGGTCACTATTGATGTCCTCTTCAGAGAAGCTGTGTCCTTTCATATGAAATGCAAAGCCTTGTATAGCCTCTCCCAACTGCCTTCCTAGTTTTCTATGCGTTTTCTATAGATACTTGTTTGTTGTTTCACATTTGTATGTTGGCACTTGTACCCCGCACCCTTGGACTTCATTATTGGAATACAGTGCTATTGTTTCAATGTTGTTATGGACAATAGTTATCGCCAACAGTACACAAGGAGATGTGCTGCATACATCTTCATTACACATGCACCAGGTGTTATCCCATGATTCATCCAAGGCCAGCAGGAACGCTAGGAAAAGTTCTCAGCTATGCACCTCTCAATAAGCTCAGCCTCCATCACTACACGCTGTCAAGTCCTATTTATCCCCTCCAACTATCACGTGTCCTCCTCAGGTCTTGCCTGGGCACGTTCTTCTATCTCAGCACAAGCTTCTGTCTCAGCTGACATCATCCTTCCAATCAGCCTGAGTCCTCAGAAGCTGCATGAGACTGCGGCACAACACCAGAAGTTTTGGCGCTTTTCTTTCTATGGACTCCCAACAAATGGAGTTCAACTATGTAATGTAAGGCAGACCCCGATGATAGATCCTTTCATTTTACCATTGTTTGGGGCTATACGTTTTATATATCAGTTTTTAGCACATATTCATATACCACATCATTTTTGTTTTAACATTTATCTATTTTTGATTCAAAAAACAATATTGGTTTGTTTTTTTTCACCAGGAATTTTCTTACCTTCCTTCCTTCCTTCCTTCCTTCCTTCCTTCCTTCCTTCCTTCCTTTATTCCCTTCATCTCCCTCCCTCCTCCCCCAACTCCCTTTGTTCCTTCCTTCCTCCTTCTCTCCCTCCCTTCCTCCATACCTTCCTTGCTTCCTTCCTTCCTTCCGTTTATTGAGACAGGATTTCATGTAGCCCATAATGGCCTAAAATTTGCTATAAAACCCAGGCTGGCCTTGAAGTCCTGATTCTTCTACCTTCAACTGAAATAAAATTGTAGACTTTGCTTATTTTTTTTTCTCAATACCTACTGCAATAGCCCCATTTCTTCTGCGCAATGAAATCATTGGCTTACTGCTTTTGAAGCAGGTTCTTTTATGTAATAAATTCAAATTTTCAAAATGGAGGCTTTTGGAATTACAATTTGTGAGTGCACTAGTCTCCCATGGCTGGAAATCTCATGCCCAATCCTGTTTCATGGTTTCTCTCCTGCTCGGGATCACCACTTTAGTTTTCCCTTCCACACTAGTAAAGACAGGGTATGGATTCTTTTAAGAGGCTTACCGCAGGAAGATAAAAACAGATGCCCTTGGAGAAAGGACTGTGTATAACTAGTGGTTCATCTGCTCACCTCCTTTACTTCAGTTTCAAGTCTGTGACACTGAAATAGCACCAGCGCTTCACAGGTCACTTTCATACAGCAATGGAGAAGCTGGGCACCATTGGCCCTGAGGGAGATGCAGTGCAGCCTGCCAGAGTCTCACATGTTCTCAAGGGAAATGCTTGACGTTTCCTTATTTAACCTTACATTTTATTTCCAGCTCCTATGTTTTGCAAAGCCCTCAGTGTATGTGCATTTGAAAAGTGTCTGTACATAGAAGTGGTTCTTAAAAAAAAATAAAACTAACTAAAAATATCATGCTATTAGACTCAAGTGTAGTTCAGTAGTAAAATGTGTGCTTAGAACAGAAAGTCTTTGGATTTGATCACCAGAACTGCAACACCCCCCAACACCCTCTCCATATACACACCCATCCCCCTCCATTGCAAGCACACACAAACCCCCACAGGCTCTTTCATGAGAACAAAAGAACAAAAATGCTAAAGAATCTTACCTAAACACTATATTTATATATATTCAAAGTTTAACTTTTATTCAAAGTTTTCTCAAGTTGAATATTTCTTAACTCAAAAGAAAAGAACTTTCAAGGTATTTCCAGACCCAAAAGTGTACAGACTGATTTTTAGAATTTTACCAGTGTTTGCGTCTGCTGCTAAGGGGACAATTAGTTTATGCAAACCAAGATGAATGATGTAAAAGTCTGTTTTGATTTTGACTGAATTACAGTTTCAGTGAAAAAAATGGCAGTGGGTTGCTTATGATAGCTGAAGGAATGAGGCAATAATTTAATAACATGTTATTGCAGAGAGAGTTTATGGAAGTCAAATGTGATTACTTTTACCAAAAAGTTATATTAGAGAATAATATTGGTGTATAGAGATAAATAAACATACTAAAATATTTTCTTTTAATGACTATATTATTATTTTGATTTAGGATGTAGATATTACTAATGGGGTGCCACAAAAACTGCTGCAGAGAATTTTATCTATTTCAGAAAAACATGAGCGATAGTTCAGTGGCATCATGTCCAACATCTGAAACAGTGGCAGAATTTTAGTTCTAGGGTACATTTACTAATTCAAATTATTTTCTCTTGTGCCAATTTTGTAGAAAAGACAGTTGAGCACCTTGTTTGCTCCTTAACACATTTTGATTCTGATGAATACAAATTATGTAAACACCAAGTAGGATTTATGAGATTTAGAATTTACTTTCCACTTTTACAATCTCACCCAAAATAGAACCAATTCTATGCATTTTTCTGTCTAGAGAAGCCATCCCCTAAAGTTCCCATATTCAAAATATTTATTTTGCCTAAACGTTTTACTGTGCCATGGATAAAATTATTTTTCTATTTCTCCCGTTTTATCATGTTGTTAATGAAAAGTTCATCTTTCAGGGTTTTGTTTTTGTTTTTGTTTAGAAAAGTTTTTTTATTCGATATATTCTTTATTTACATTTCAAATGATTTCCCCTTTCCTGGATCTCCCCTCCCCGAAAGTCCCATAAGCCCTCTTCCCTCCCCCTGTTCCCCAATCCACCCCTTCCCACTTCCCTGTCCTGGTATTCCCTGACACTGCTGCACTGAGCCTTTCCAGGACCAGGGGTCACTCCTTCCTTCTTCTTGGGCATCATTTGATATGTGAATTGTGTCTTGGGTATTCCAAGCTTCTAGACTAATATTCGTTTATGCTATTATTATGTGAGTGTGTACCATGTGTGTTCTTTTGAGACTAGGTTACTTCACTTAGGATGATATTTTTCAGTTCCATCCATTTGTCTAAGAATTTCATGAATTCGTTGTTTCTAATGGCTGAATAGTACTCAATTGTATATATATACCACATTTTCTGTATCCATTCCTCCGTTGAGGGACATCTGGCTTCTTTCCAGGTTCTAGCTATTATAAATAGGGCTGCTATGAACATAGTGGAGCATGTGTCCTTGTTGCATGCTGGAGATTCCTCTGGGTATATGCCCAGGAGTGGTATAGTGGGGTCCTCTGGAAGTATCATTCCCAGTTTTCTGAGGAATAGCCAGACTGATTTCCAGAGTGGTTGTACCAGCTTGCAACCCCACCAGCAGTGGAGGAGTGTTCCTCTTTCTCCACATCCTCGCCAGCACCTGTTTTCTCCTGACTTTTTAATCTTAGCCATTTTGACTGGTGTGAGGTGAAATCTCAGGGTTGTTTTGATTTTCATTTCCCTGATGACTAAGGATGTTGAACATTTCTTTAGGTGCTTCTCAGTCATTCGATATTCCTCAGGTGAAAATTTGTTGTTTAGCTCTGTACCCCATTTTTAAGGGGGTTGTTTGGCTCTCTGGAGTTTACCTTCTTGAGTTCTTTGTATATCTTGGATATAAGCCCTCTGTCCTTTGTAGTGTTGGTAAAATCTTTTCCCAATTTGTTGGTTGCCGGTTTGTCCTTTTGACAATGTCCTTTGCCTTACAGAAACTTTGTAGTTTTATGAGGTCCCATTTGTCAATTCTTGATCTTAGAGCATAAGCTATTGGTGTTCTGTTCAGGAAATTTTCTCCTGTGCCCATGTCCTCAAGGGGCTTCTCCAGTTTCTTTTCTATTAGTTTCAGTGTGTCTGGTTTTATGTGGAGGTTCTTGATCCACTTGGACTTCATCTTAGTACAAGGAGATAAGGATGGATCAATTTGCATTCTTTTGCATGCTAGCCACCAGTTGAGTCAGCACCATTTATTGAAAAGGCTATCTTTTTTTCCATTGGTTGGTTTCAGCTCCTTTGTCAAAGATCAAGTGACCATAATTCTGTGGGTTCATTTTTGGTTCTTCATTTCTATTCCATTGATCTACTTGCCTGTCACTGTACCAATACCATGCAGCTTTTAAAACACTATTGCTCTGAGGTACTGCTTGAGGTCAAGGATACTGATTCTCCCAGAAGTTCTTTTATTGTTGAGGATAGTTTTAGCTATCCTGGGTTTTTTGTTATTCCAGATGAATTTGAGAATTGCTCTTTCTAAGTCTATGAAGAATTGAGTTGGTATTTTGATGGGGATTGCATTGAATCTGTAGATTGCTTTTGGCAATATGGCCATTTTTACTATATTGATCATGCCAATCCACACACATGGAAGATTTTTCCATCTTCTGACGTCTTCTTCGATTTCTTTGTTCAAAGACTTGAAGTTCCTGTCATACAGATCTTTCACTTGTTTGGATAGAGTCACACCAAGATACTTTATATTGTTTGTGGCTATTGTGAAGGGTGTCATTTCCCTAATTTCTTTCTCAGCTATTTATTCTTTGAATATAGGAAGGCTACTGATTTGCTTGAGTTAATTTTATATCCAGCCACTTTGCTGAAGTTGTTTATCAGCTGTAGGAGTTATCTGGTAGAGGTTTTTTTTTGGGGGGGGGGGGTGTTGCTTAAGTATACTATCATATCATCCGCAAATAGTGATAGTTTGACTTCTTCCTTTCCAATTTGTATCCCTTTGACCTCCTTTTGTTGTCTAGTTGCTCTGGCTAGAACTTCAAGTACTATATTAAATAAATATGGAGAGAGGGCAGCCTTGTCTAGTCCCTGATTTTAGTGGGATTGCTTCAAGTTTCTCTCCATTTAGTTTAATGTTGACTACTGGTTTGCTGTATATTGCTTTTATTATGTTTAGGTATGGGCCTTGAACTCCTGTTCTTTCCAAGATCTTTAACATGAAAGGATGCTGAATTTTATCAACTGCTTTTTCAGCATCTAATGAAATGACCATATGTTTTTTTCTTTGAGTTTATGCAGTGGATTGTATTGATGGATTTCCATATATTGAACCATCCCTGCATCCCTGTGATGAAGCCTACTTGATCATGGTGAATGATTGTTTTGATGTGTTCTTAGATTTGGTAGGCAAGAATTTTATTGAGTAGTTTTGCATACTCAATGCAAAATTGGTCTAAGGTTATCTTTTTTTTTGTTGGATCTTTGTGTGATTTTGGTATCAGCAAAATTGTGGCTTCGTAGAACAAGTTGGGTAATGTTCCTTTTGTTTCTATTTTGTGGAATAGTTTGAAGAATATTGGCATTAGGTTTCCTTTTAATGTCTGAAAGAATTCTGCACTAAAGCCATCTGGTCCTGTGGGCCTTTTTGGTTGGGAGAAGTCAATGACCACTTCTATTTCTTTAGGGGTTGTGGGACCATTTACATGGTCTATCTGATCCTGATTAAATTTTGGTAGTTGGTATCTGTCTAGGAAATTGTCCACTTCATCCAGATTTTCCAGTTGTGTTGAGTATAGGCTTTTATAGTAGGATATGATAATTGTTTGAATTTCCTCAGTTTCTGTTGTTATTTCACCCTTTTCATTTCTTATTTTGTTAATTTGGATACTGTCTCTGTGCCCTCTGGTTAGGCTGGTTAAAGGTTTATCTATCTTGTTGATTTTCTCAAAGAACCAGCTCCTGCTTTTGTTGATTCTTTGTATAGTTCTTTTTGTTTCAACTTGGTTGATTTCAGCCCTGAGTTTATTGATTTCCTGCCTTCTACTCCTCTTGGGTGTATTAGCTTCTTTTTGTTCTAAAGCTTTCAGGTGTGCTGTTAAGCTTCTAGTGTATGCTCTCTCCAGCTTCTTTTTGTAGGTCCTCAGAGCTATGAGTTTTCCTCTTAGCACTGTTTTCATTGTGTCCCATAAACTTGGGTATGTTGTGCCTTCATTTTCATTAAATTCTAAGAAATCTTTGATTTCTTTCCATATTTCTTCCTTGACCAAAGTATCATTGAGTAGAGCATTGTTCAGCTTCCATGTCTATGTGGGCTTTCTGTTGTTTTTGTTGCTATTGAAGACCACCCTTATTCCATAGTGATCTGATAGGAGGTATGGAATTAGTTCGATCTTCTTCGAGTTTGTTTTGTGACCAATTATATGGTCAGTTTTGGAGAAGGTACCATGAGGTTCTGAGAAGAAGATATATTCTTTTGATTTAGGATGAAATGTTCTATAGATGTCTATTAAATCCATTTGGTCCAAAACTTCTGTTAGTTTTACTGTGACTCTGTTAGTTTGTGTTTCCCTGATCTGTCCATTGAAGAGAGTGGCGAGTTTAAGTCCCCCACAATTATTGTGTGCTTTCAGCTTTAGTAAGGTTTCCTTTACGAATGCTAGTGCCCTTGTATTTGGGGCATAGATGTTCAAAATTGAGAATTCTTCTTTGTAGATTTTTTTCCTTTGATGAGTATAAACTGTCCTTCTGTGTCTTTTTTGAATACTTTTGGTGGAAAGTCTATTTTATCGGATATTAGAATGGCTACTCCAGTTTGTTTCCTGGGACCATTTGCTTGGAGAACTGTTTTTCAGCCTTTTACTCTGAGGTAGTGTTTGTCTTTGACACTGAGATGCATTTCCTGTATGTAGCAAAATGTTGGGTATTGTTTACGAATCCAGTCTGTTAGTCTATGTCTTTTTATTGGGGAATTGAGTCTATTGATATTAAGAGATATTAAGGAATAGTGATTGTTGCTTCCTGCTATTTTTGATGTAATTTTTATGTTTGTGTGGTTATTTTCTTTTGGGTTTGTTGAAAGAGGATTATTTTCTTGCTTTTTCTTGTGTGTAGTTTCCCTCTCTTTGTTGGTGTTTACTTTCATTATCTTTTGAAGGGCTGGATTTGTGGAAAGATATTGTGTAAATTTGTTTTTGTCATGAGAAACCTTGGTTTCTCCATTTATGGTAATTGAGAGATTTGCTGGATATAGCAGTATGGGTTGGCATTTGTTTTCCATTAGGGTCTGTATAACATCTACCCAGGCTCTTCTGACTTTCATAGTCTCTGGTGAGAAATCCAGTGTAATTCTGATAGGTCTACCTTTATATGTTACTTGACCTTTTCCCCTTACTGCTTTTAATATTCTTTCTTTTTAGTACATTTGGTGTTTTAATTATTATGTGATGGGATGAATTTCTTTTCTGGTCAAATCTATTTGGAGTTCTGTAGGCTTCTTGTATGTTCATGGGCATCTCTTTCTTTAGGTTAGGGAAGTTTTCTTCTATAATGTTGTTGAAGACATTTACTGTCCCTTTAAGTTGGAAATCTTCACTCTCTTCTATACCTATAATCCTCAGGTTTCGTCTTCTCATTTGGTCCTGGATTTCCTGGATATTTTGGGTCAGGAGCTTTTTGCATTTTTCATTTTCTTTGACTCTTGCATCAATGCTTTTCTTTGTATCTTCTGCTTCTGAGATTCTCTCTTCTGACTCTTGTATTCTGTTGTTGATGCTTAGATCCATGACTCCTGACTTCTCTCCTAGATTTTCTATGTCCCGAGTTGTCTCCGTTTGTGATTTCATTATTGTTTCTACCTCCTTCTTTAGATCCTGGATGGCTTTGTTTAATTCTTTCCCCCATTTTGTTGTGTTTTCCCTTAGTTCTTCAAGGGCTTCTCCCTGTTTACTTGTGTTCTCCTGTATTTCTTTAAAGGAGTTATTTATGTCCTTCTTGAAGCCCTCTATGAAGCCCTCCATCAGCATCATGACCTATGATTTTAAATCCAAATCTTGCTTTCCTGGTGTGTTGGGGTATTCAGGACTTGCTGTTGTGTGAGAATTGGGTTCAGATGGTGCCATATTGCCTTGATTTCTGTTAGTAATGTTCCCACATTTGCCTTTTGCCATCTGGTTATCTCTGGTGTTAGTTGGGCCTGCTGTCACTGGCTGGAGGTTGTCCCTCCTATGTAGCTGCAGGTCTATCTCAGCAACCCTGGGTGACCTGCTTTTCCCCTGGCACAAATTGCTGTGGTGCTACCAAGTTCTTGGATGCAGGTGGAGGCCTGGTTAGGTGTGTCCCAAGCAATCCTCTACCCTGATGAACCCTGCCTACCAATCTGTTACACAGTCACAGGAGCAAAGATGGTGGCCGAGACCCACTCTCTTGTAGTTGTATTTGCGTATGTAGCTCTGTGGCCCCGATCAGCTCTGATGCAGGCTGTGCTGGCTGTCTCCTCCTTGCTGGCTGCTGGGTGTATAGCTGGCTTCCTGTACTGCTTGGAGATGGCGCTCTGTGGCCGAGGGTGTTCCTGATCAGGAAGTGGAAACCAGAAGGCTCTTGCCAGAGGCCTCTGGACAGGATGCTCTGATCTGCAGGGCTGGTCTCACCTGTGCAGGCTGCCTCTTCCTTGCTGGCTGCTGGGTGTATAGCTGGCTTCCTGTGCCGCTTCTCATCTTTCAGTTTTGATTGCAGTTTTCAGTTTTGACTTGGAGCATGAGTCTGTGTTAAGGCTTCTTTTGTCTCATGGATTTCTCGCCACCAATCTTTTCTGGTTTCTTCCCACTTTCCTGCCCATTTGGTCCCCTTCCATTGATATCTCAATCCCCTCATCAATATTAGAGGGTGATAAGCACCATCTTGAGCTACCTGTCTCTTCTTCCATGTGAGAACAGTTTGTTACACGTCATAGGAGCAAACACCATGGTGCAGACAACATTTTGCTAGAGAAGGAGACGTTGTAAGCATAGGAGATTTCAACCAATATCATTTTTCCATTCAAAATACACATTTTTAATACCCAAAATGTACTGTGCAACCATCAGCACAGTTTAATTTTTAGAACGCATTAGCTTTCTCTAAAAGAAACTCCCACACATTTTCAGTGAATCCCCAGCTGTCTTAGTTCCTTTTCCACAGCTGGGGTGCAGTGATCCAGGAACTTATAGAAGAAAGAGTTTAATGGGGGCTTTCAGTTTCAGAGGGTGAAGAATCACGTTGCGGAGCCTAGCAGTTGGCATGGTGCTGGAGCAGTAGAAGAGATTTTATATTCTTATTCACAAGCAGGGTAAATATAGAGCAGAGAGTAGCAGGGACTAATGGGGAATAGTGTGGGGTTTTGAAACCTCAAAGTCCACTTCCAGTGACACTTCCTCTAACAAAGCCATCTCTCTCAATCCTTCCCAAATAGTTCCAACCACAGGGTCCAGGCATCCAAACATGGGAGTCTGGCAAGGGGAGGAGGAGTCACTCTTTTTTTTTTTTTTATTGAATATAATCTTCATTTACATTTCAAGTGGTAAAACCTTTCCCAGTTTACCCCCTCTCCCAAAACCCCCAACCCCTCCACCCACCCCCTACCTCCAAAGTATATGCCCCTCCACCCCACCCACTCCACCTCCCCCTCTCTATTTCCCTTTGTTTGGGCATCTATTGAGCCTTTACCTGATCAAGGACCTCTCCTCCCACTGATGCCCAACAAGGCATTCCTCTGCCACATTTTTGGCTGGAACTGTGAGTGCCCCTTGGTTGATGGTTTAGTCCCTGGGAGTCCTGGGACATCTGGGTGGCCGAAATCATTGTTCTTCCCATGGGGCTGTAAACCCCTTCAGCTCCTCCCGACCACCCTCCAACTAGGAGAAGTTCTTCTTATTCAAACCACCACACTGACTCCTAGACACAACTCTTTCCACCCCAGGCCTAAATTGTATAATTTTAAATCAGTGTTTCTCAACCTTCCCAGTGCTACTTCATAACTATAATTTTGCTTCTATGAATTGTAAGTATCTGTGTTTTCCGATGGTCTTAGGCAACCCCTGTGAAAGGGTCATTTGATCCCTCAAAGGGGTCAGCATTCAAGGGCGAGAGCCACAGTCATAAAAATGAAATTGTGAAATATAAAGTCTTTAAAGGTCGGCTTTTTTCATTTATAATATTCTCAAGATTTACTGATGCTGTAGCAAGAATTAGTTTCATGTTTTGCTCTCTCTCTCTCTCTCTCTCTCTCTCTGTCTCTCTGTCTCTCTCTCTTCCTCTCCCTCTCCGTCTCCCCCCCTCTCTCTGTGTGTGTGTGTGTGTGTGTATGTGTGTGTGTGTGTCCAGCAGCCCAGAGGTCAACTTTGAGGGGTATTCCTCAGTTGCTCTCCCCCTTGAGTTTTGAGACTGAACCTGGAGCTCACCATTTTGTCCAGATGGACAGCTAGCAAGGCCCAGGGACTCTCCGCCCTGCTGCCCCATCCACCTTCCCAGTGCTGAGATTACAAGCGCTCTGCCATAACTAGCTTTTGACATGTGGGATGAACTCAGATTCTGATACTTGTAGGGCAAGCCCTTTACCATCTCCTCTGCCTCCGTTCATGGCTTCTTGTTTCTGAAAGCTATGCCATGGAATGGAATAGTGACATTTTCTTTATCAGCTGAAGGACAGGTCTAATAAATGACCAGTATGAATAAATAATACCACAATGAATATTCATTTTATGTGAACATATGTTCTGTGCTCTCTTGGACTTACCCTGAAGAGAGGGGTTGCTGGGTGACTCCTGGTCAACTCTATGCCTATCATTCAGGAGAAGTGTCAAACTGTTTTCTATAGCCGGGTTTCTATGTAGCCGTGTGGCTGCGCGGCTTTGCAATCTCATCAGCAATGTGAGAAGGTTCCAGTTTCTCCATATCTTCTCCAACACATACTTTTTCATAAATATTTAAACTTAGGATTTATTGTTTCTAGAAATTTGGTCTTGTTGTCCAGGCCAAGCAAATAACACCCTTGCTTCAGGCTCGTTGGGTTTTCAGGCCTGTGCCACTATCCCCACCTTGTTCTTTTCCTTGTGGCCATTAGAGTGGGTATGAAGAGACATTTGATCGACATATTGGTTTCTATTTCCCTGTCGATGAAGGATTTTGAGTATCTTTTCATGTGCTTATTACTTTTTGTAGACTTCCTGAGAAATACATATTCAGATAGCTTGTATATATTTTCACAGATCATGTCAAGCTTTATTAGGTGTAACATTCCCACCCCTCATCTCTTCCCTATTCTCTCTTCTCTTCCTTTCTTTAAAAACAACATATATAGTCCACGAACTGGCAGATTACCGTGTGGCCTTTTCGTGAGTACTTAATATTAATCTGTCCCACTCTGGCATGGTGCCATTTGCTTCTTTGGGTGGAGTGCTGGGACAGGATCTCATCTGTCATCACAGGATCTCATCACAAGCTCATCTGAAATTCACTCTGTAGCCCATTCTGACCTTGATCTCTGGACAATCCTCCTGCCTCAGCTTCCTGAGGCAGAACAAAACATTTCTGGTGGCATCTTTATGATCTGTGCTATTCAGTTTCTCACCAAAGTTTATGTGAAGCTGACAGGGCCCAGGGCGTCCTCATCCTGGCTTGTGAGCACTCAGCACTTGGATTTGTCTCCAGGGAGGCCAACCATGTGAAAGTCTTCCCTGTAAGGTTGATAGTGTTGAAACGTACTTCATCTTCCAATCAGTGGTCGGCTATAAATTGAAAGCTCGAAGGTTGTAAGTACTGAGTATACTTATGATCTTGCTCTTTTCCTTTTTGATGGACATGTTGGTGTTCAAATTTTTCTGCATAGCCACAAGGACCCAGATAGTGGTTGCCAGGTGTCTTAGGGTTTCTCTTGCTGTAATGAAACACCATGACCAAAAATAACTGGGGAGGAATGGGTTTATTTCACTCACAGTTTCATCAAACAACACCAAAAGCAGTGGACAGGAACTCAGGCAGGGCAGTAATCTGGAGGCAGGAGCTGATACAGAGGCCATGGAGGAGTGCTGCTTACTGGATTGCTTCCCAAGGTGTGTTCAGCCTGCTTTTTTAAAGAACCCAGGACCATCTGCTCAGGGATAACACAAGGATTGGGCCCTCTCCCATCAATCACTATTAAGAAAATGTCCTATAGACTTACCTACAACCAGATTTTATGTAGGCATTTTTATAATTAAGGTTTCCTCCTCTCAGATGACTTTAGCTTGTGTCAAGTTAAACTAAAACTATCAAGAATACCAGGGATTAGAGACAGCCCTGGAGAAGGGTGGAAAATGGCCATAAAGAACAGCAGGAAGGAAATCTCTGTGTGATGTTCAGTAATAGTAACATGAATTTAGATGTGACAAAGTAGCATAGAGCCGCACATGTATTATACCAGTGTAAAATGTTTTCATATTGTACTATACACATATAAGACAGAACCATCAGAGGGAGTGAAAAAGACCATTTTGTACCTGTGAACCGGCTGTGATTTCAAAGTAAAAACTTATAACACCGAACATCATTAATTGGCTTTTGTCGTGAAATTCTTTTCATTGTTTTTCACTTTTTGAGGTATGGTATTTTGATGTAGCTCAGGCTGGCCCAGAATTTTCTTCATTGGTCTCAAATCCAGGATTCTCCTGTGTTAGCCTCCAATGTGCTGGGAAGCTATGCATGCATTAGCTATGTTCAGCTAGAGAAGTTCAAATTATATTTGCTGGAGGCAGGTTTTATTTTTTATTTTTATTTTTATTTATTTATGACACCATTGGCATTTTTCACAAGCTGGCGAAAAGCCAAAATAGGGGGAAGGTTCTGGAGCCAGGGAGTGTTGCTATGTAAATTTTGTGAGCCACATGAACTCTGGGTCTAATCATCTTCACTGGGTTGGAGGCCTTTCCAACACAAAGGCTCTGCAATGAATAATCCATCTTGATGATGTCATCTCGTTTACACCTGTAGCTCAGAGTGGTTCTTAGTCATGGGGCTAAGAAGAAAGGAGACATGGAAGTGTCCAGATTCTCCAGTTTCTCAATCATTGTAGAGTAAGTCTGCAGGGACTTATGCCTCTCTTCCTGCTGTCCTAAGATCTTCCTCTTACCTCTGGAGAAATGTAGTTTCAGTTTAGTTTTGTTTTGGGGAAACTGAATCAGTCAATTCTAGTTCACATCTCAGTCAATTCTAGTTCAAAGAACTAGTGCTAAGACTCTCTCTCTCTCTCTCTCTCTTCCTTCCTTCCTTCTTTTATTAGTCTTATATCTGGCTTCACATCTGTTTAAAAGTGGATGTTCCCATCCCATGTGGAAATGTTGAGTGACCTGAACTCTTAGAACCAGAGGCTTAGATATTGACAGGTAGTGTAGAGAATGAACTGGAAGCTATGGTGTTGGGGTTCAAATCCTAACTCTCTACACTGACAAAGTAAGTACGTCAACTCCTTGAGCCTTAGGCTTTCAATTTGCGAATTGGAAGAAAAGGAGGATAAGAATATTCTTCATAGAACTTAGGGAAGGTAAGGGAGTACATACATCCTGCTCAATAGTTCGATCTTGCTGTTTCCATTTCTAGTTGTCTTATAAGCACGTTCCACTCTGCTCTAAGCAATCTGAAATCTTACACACCGTCAAGACTGTGGAATGCTTTGCTTTACACAATTTGTGCATAAGAAACACACAGGTCAAGTATCTACCCTAAACATTTAATTTAGAAAGTTGTTAGCCACGGCTCGCTTGCTAAATGGTTCTCAGAGTGGTGAGCACAGACCATGTTCATTTATAGAATAATAAAGTATTTGATTGATTTCCTATGTCAGTGTTTCACACATCAAATCCATCTTCTGGAGATGTATGTCATTGCTACCGGACTCTTCTTTTCCTGACTTCCTTTTTCTATGTTGATTATACTGTCTATAATCATACATTATACATTACCTCCCCAATTGGAATCTAGAACGAGATAGTTTTCAAATCAATAGTGACCTTTGTTTCTCAGACTCGGCTAGGCTATGCCCGGTGAACACGGCTCCGCCCATCCGTTCAGGCCTTTTCTCTTGTAAAGCCGGATTCGCCTCTAGGCATGGGTTCCAAGTTTAGTCTTTAGTTTGATCCTGAAGCTCAGGTCTTGCCCCTACCTAGATCTAGGTCTCATCCCTAATGGCCTAAACCCTGTCCCTCTGCCCAGGGCTTTTTAAGGCCCAGGCCCCGCCCCTCGCCTAGGCCCCGCCCACAGCCCTCCCCCCCGCGCCGCTTCTCTGTTCCGGCCCGGTGCCGGTGAGGGGCGGGGCCAACTCGGTTCTTGGGCGGGGCCAGAGCGGCGTACCCTGAGGCGCTGGCGCCCTGACGTTGCACGCTGCCGGTTGACGCAGCTGCAGTGCCGCCGGCCTCCGCTCCTGCCTCGGCTCTGCTCCTCCGCCCCATGGGTGTCCGAGGCGGCCGGCCGCGCTGGACCTGCCGCAGGCTGAGGGTGTAGGCATCAGCGGAGGTCCCGACTTGGGGCTGCCGTGCTGTCAGGTGAGAGGAGCTCGAGAGGCTGCGCGCGGTGAGGGCTGGGAGGTGGGGAGGTGGGCAGCGCCTTTCCGGGTGAGCCTGGAAGGTTTGCGGGGTCGCGGCTGCGGCGCGGGCCTGGGATCGGAGGTCGGAGGTTAAGGTGGAGGCCTAGCAGGCCCTGACAGCCGGGAGCCGGGGCTGCGGGAGGGCGGGCGGGCGGGCGGGCAGGCGGGCGCGCGGACCTGGCGGGGTGGGCAGGGCCGAGCGCCCCGGGATGGCCCGGCCCTCGTCCGGTAGGGCACACCTGAGTGGACACCTCTCCCGCCAGAGGAAAGTCCACAACGGTTATCTTCCATCCGGGACTATTAGTTGTCTCCCTTCCTCGCCCCACTGGCTCTGGAGTTGACAGTGCGATGTCTGGTAAAGGGAACGAATTCTTGTAAATTTCCTCTGAGCAGTCCTGGGTTCTGGAACTGAGAAAGTAGGTTTCAGGTGGTTTCGTGTTGCTGCTTTCATCCCATGTATGGCAATGACGCAGATTTAGTCTGACAAGTATAAAAGTGGCTGAATTAATCAGAATATTTGACTTAACGATGACGGCTATGTGCTATTTTAATATGCGCTCATACAGTTTATGACAGTACTATTGGGTGAAGTCTTTTCCCCACTTGGTAGCTGAGAACTTTGGAACAGAACTGCTTCAAACCTGGCTTTCTCACTTTATGGTCAACATGGCACCCCACTGCCCAAATGCCTTAAAAGTTTTACAAGGCAGCCCTGTGGTAAAATATGCCAGGTGCCCAGAGTAGAAAGGAAATGAAGGTACACTTCTTTCCAGCAAAGACTCCGTGTCAGGAGGAAAACTCATTCAAGGCTGCACTTTTAAGTGTGCCTTACAGGTAGAACTTCACCATTAGCATCCTGACTCCTACCTCATTGATGCCTATGTTCCTTTTATATATAAAATGGGTTTGAAATTATTTTAATCTCATTTGAGGTCTAAGAGTTCTTGTTACAAGGGAATGTAATATTGGACCAATACTGAAGAGTTTCCTGGTGTGTTTAAATAATTTAATTTGAGAAGGTTACTTTACCAACAAAGTTAGGATACCTTTTCTAATTGGTTGATAACCCTGCTCTTTTCAGACTTGTTAAGATGAAGTGCTGCAGAAGGACCTTCAGAAGAGGAAAGATTAACAACATTGAAAATTAAAAAACAAAAAAATCTTGGGTAAGTATTTTTGTCTAAGATTTAAAAAAAAAAAAAAAAAAAACAACTAATTTCTCATGAAAGCCCAGATAGAAAAAAGTTAACATTATGCTTCCTTTGTGATTCGGTCCATCCATGACCTGAAAATCCTTCCACCTGCATTTTGCACTGTTGATAAGCTGATTGATCATTAACTCCAGTGCATAACTTTCACATTGGCAGAAGAAAACCCGGGGCATCATCTCAAGTGCCAGCGTGCTTGTCTTTTGCTTACTTTGTTATCTGCTCATGTTTACAAAAGGCTTGAAAAAGAACATTTATATGTCTCTCTGTATGTGCTTGTCATTGTAGATCTCTGCAGCCAAGGCTTGCCTGGAGCTAGAGATTCTCCTGCCTCAGCGTCTTGGTATAGGCTTGAAACAATTACCTAACTTGAAGTGTTTTCTTTTTTTAAATTATGGGTTCTATAGAGAATAGTAAAAGACATGGATAAAAGGAATTTAATTCATTTAATAGATATTTATAGAGTACTATAGAGCAGACATCATTTTAAGCCTCTGGGAAAGATTGAGATTCTGGTAAAGAATGAACTAGTAGAAGAGAAATGAAGCACCTGTGTTTCTCTTGAATTATTTGCTGTATGAAGATTATTCAGGAGGTTCTCATATTAGCTTCCAGCTTCTCTTGTTGAAGCTGTTGGTATACAGTTAGAGGTGGCTGAGCTGTGTAGCCACAGTTTCTGTGGATGCTCTGTTGCCTTGATCCATTGCCTTATGCCAGATTATGCTGTTCCTATTAAAGGCTGTGTTAGTTTCCTTTTTAGTGCTGTGATAAGACACCATGGCCAAGGCAACATAAAGGACAGTTTAATTTGACTTATGGTCCTAGAAGGTTAGAGTTTGATGATAGAGCAAAGGCATGGTGACAGACGGCTAGAGCACAGCCAAGAGCTTCCATCTTGATCCATAATCAGGAGGCAGAATGCATACTAGGAATGGCACTGTTTGTGAAATCTTAAGGCCTGCCTCCATTGACACACCTGTTCCAAGGCTACACCTCTTGAGCCTTGCCAAACAGTTTCACCAACTGGGACCGAGTATTCAAACTACCACATTTCACTCCCTGGCCTCATCAGCTTGTGGCTATATCATAATGCATAACACATCTAGTCCAATTCAAAAATACCTTTTGGTCTCAAACTGTTTAAAAACCTAAAGTTTTAAGTCTTTTCTGGGACTCAAAACAATCTCTCAATTTTAAGCCTGTGTAAAATCAAAAAGCAAATTAAATATTTTCAATATACAGTGGCTTAGAATATGGATTCCAATTTTAAGGGGGGAAGAATAGGCTATAGTAAGGAAATACCAGCCCAGAAGAAAGATTGAAACCCAACAGGGAAAGCCCCCAATCCTGAGCTCCATGCCTGATGTCAAAGGGCTTAGATGGCTCTCTTTCCATTCGGCTTTCCTGCCTGCAGCACACTCATTCCTGGGCTGATTCCTTTTCCTCTATTCAAGTCTCTCTGGCAGATATCCTATGGCTCTGGCACCTCTAAAATCTTGAGATCTCCTATACAATCCTGGCTTAATTTACAGAGCTTCAGACAATGGTCTCTTAGGGTCTCCATGAAGGGATTTCTCTGTCAGATACCTATTCCTGTAATCCCTTTACTCTTTTTGTTTTTTGTTTTTGTTTTTTTTTTTAAATTTATTTATTTATGTGAGTACACTGTAGCTGTCTTCAGACACACCAGAAGAGGTCATCATATGCTTGTGAGCCACCATGTAGTTCCTGGGAATTGAACTCAGGACTTCTGGAAGAGCAGTCAGTGCTCTTAACCACTAAGCCATCTCTCCAGCCCCCTCCCCACCCCCCTTTACTCTTTTATTCTTCATGACTCCACATTCTGCTGCTCATTTGGGATGGAGCCTGGCCTCACATTTACTGTGGCTTTAATTTGTTGTTGCCTTTAAATTTCTTCGGCTTTTTCTTTTCACAGCTTGGAGGCTTCGTTAACTGAGGTCTTACTTAGTGTACCTCCTTTTATCCCAGGCTTGATCTCCTTATCTCTTTCAGAACAAGCCTTGGTTCCAACATTTCCTGCTCCACTTTTTTTCTTCAAGTTGTTCATTTTGTGTTTCCATTTGCCCTACTTGCTCTTTTTCATTGTAGATTTACATAAGAGTGGTTACTAATAACTATGTGACAGAGTCAATATTAGGCTGTCTTGAAATCTTCACTGTCAAAGAAATTAGTCTATTACTTTTCAACCTAGCCTCAGGCAGAGTTTTAGGATGAGGTTTAAAGTCAGCCACTTTATTTATTTACTTATTTATTTATTTGCCAAAATCCCATCAGAGTAGTCTGAGATGAGTTGCTAATATTTTTCCCCTCTAAACCCTCTTGAGCTGGGCCTCCATAGTCCACATGCTCTCAGTATGTCTGCTGTCTTTTCATGTTCCTCCACGAAGTAGGAGCTTAAGCTTTGCTTCTAGTACTCAAGTGCTTTTCTCATCCAGAGTCCTCAAGTCTTCCACATTTCCCCTAAACAAAAACAACAACAAAAACGGCATGGTCAGGCCTGTCACAGCAATAGCCCATTTCCTTATAGCAGCTGCTATATTAGTTTTTTGTTTGTTTGTTTGTTTGTTTTCTATTGCTGTAATAAAGACATCATGACCAAGGCAACTTATAAAAGGAAGAACTCAATTTGGCTTATAGATCCAGACAGTTAGTTTGAGTGGTTAGTAGGATGACAGAGCAAATGAGAACAAATGGCTGGAGCAGCAGCTGAGTTCACAGACCCACAAGCAGGAGGAAGAAAGGAGCACACTGGCAATGATAAGGGTGTTTTGAAACCACAAGCCCTTCCCTAGTGACACACCCCCTCCAATAAAGCCACACCTCCCAAGGCTTTCCCAAACAACTTCACCAGCTGGAGACCAAGTAGTTAAACATATGGCCCATGGAGGTCATTCTCATTCAAGATATCACAAAAGTCTTTACTAGCTCAAGATGTGTTTTAAACATTGGATTTTTGTCTGATGATTTTTCTTAGATGTTTTGTGTTGATCTTCTATTGTGAATGCTGGTAGATACTGATCATGTAAATTTATGCCTTTCCAGTCTCAACACCCTTTTCCTTTATTCCTTTGATAAGAATAATGAGTTGTTATAGTGGAAGATAGTGGTGATGTTGATTGAATGAGGAGTCTATGTTCTTTTGTGCATGGGTCACTGCTTCTTGGGTTTGATTAGAAACAAAGTATCTTTTATGTGGAGATTTGAATGCCAGAATATATCTTTCAGTTAATGTCAGTAGTAGACCCTATCTTCTTGAGTATATAATCATTTGATATCTCTAAGATGACAAAAATTAGCATAAATAGATACATGCCATTTTATCACATATAATTTATTATAAAATATGTGGATATTTATTTGTATCATTTTTTTTGAGATGCATTTAACTGGCCTTAAATTCAGGCTCCTCTAGGCTTAGTTACCTGAAGAAGTAAGATTATATAAGAAATATAAGAACATGTCTTACTCAGTTTGTAAACAGTGGGAAAAAATGTAAAAACCCTTTTCCCTGTTTTCTCTAGCTTTTCTGCTGTTTCACAGAACTGTCTGTTGTTCTATACCCCCATTTTACTTTAAGAGATGTTTACTTCTTTATGCTATGCTGATATTTCACACACACACACACACACACACACACACTACACACTTGGAAAATTATGATTTGTTGTGATCCTCAAAGTGAGAGTCATGGTGAATAATCAAAATATATTTAGAAAGTTGACAAGTCATATGTGAAAATATTATCTTTATCATTCTTTGAAAAGATTTACTGTCATTTTTTTTCTCCAGACTTACCTGCTTACCTGTGCGCGCGCTCTCTCTCTCTCCCTCTCTCTCTTTCAATATATATTATATTTAGATAGAAATATGTACACATTTCCTTTGTTGTTTACTTGCATTCCCAGTGAAAGATATAGAAGGCAATTTAACAAGCCTTGTAAATTCACCTTTTATCCCCTTACAAGATTTTTGTTACAGTTTTATGAATATTTGATTTCAAGTTTGTTAATCTCCTTTAGGCCTTCAGATGTTCTGGAAAAACATCAGTAATGGATCAAAGGAAGAATGACAGCATTGTCCCCAGTATCACTCAATTAGAAGATTTTCTTACAGAACACAATTCTAATGTTGTTTGGCTTCTTGTTGGTAAGTAAATTATGTGTTTTCTGCATGTATTGACAACTGCCAGGTTTTAGGCAGTGGCTGACTGAACCTGGATTGCTATAGTAGCATCCATTTATCTTTAGGAAAGGAGATTTTATGTATGTTCTTTGACTAATGCTCTGGAAACTGCTCTGTATTTTCCCCCCTTAGGCTTCCTAGTTATTTGTCTTAAGGGGGATAGGGAAGAAACATTGGTTGTGTTTAGCTTATTTTGCCTGTTTTAAATTACCTTCCCTATCCCTACTCCAACACATACACAAACATTTCTATTATAAATGTTGTAAATGCCCATGGTAAACATTTTATGGTGAAACAACATATTTTAATACTTTATTTTCATTTCTTTGTTTCTCAGTTGGGGAAAAATGGCAGTGGTTTATGCTATTTATATCTTTTTTGTCTTATGGTCTAGAAGTTTTCTAGGTATATACATAGTTCAAACAGTGCATAATTAAATATTAGAGATGGGAAGAGGAGGGAGGAAATGAATGACTGAATGGCCAAAACTGATTATGCAGGAGGAAAGGTAGAAAACTAATACTAGTGAAAAGGGGCTGTTCCTGCACACAAATTGACATGAAGTCATGCTGTTTAAGTTGGTCAGAAACTCAAAGGGGAGAAAGGAAAGCAGGAAGGGTAGAAAGGGAAAGGAGACTTACTGATACTCTTGCACATATTTACTGTACTGAATGAATAGGAAGTTTGCATGTGTTGTTTCAGCACACAAAGCAGTTTTATGAAGATAGGTCTTAAGTTTTTCCATTTTAATATGTTGGACCACTGTGGTCCATGGACCTTAAATAAGGCCCATGGATTACATAGCTGTTTGCCTAAGTGTTTTGCCTCTTTTCATGACTTGATGTCATATGCTATAAGGCAGGAGTATGGGTAGATGTGATCCATATACTGAAGGCATAGTGATGTTCATAATTTGTAGGTAGGATTGAATTACAGTTTAGACTTTGAGTTCTGTATTTTCTATTTGACAAAACTACTGTAAATTATTAATGAAAGCCAAAAATTAAAATGAGTACTTGCAGTACCCTGCACTCTTGGGTCCTAGAATCCTGATGGGGTAAGGTGGGGAAATGAAGACACACACACAGAAGGAGGAGTCAGTTGACACAGTCTGATGAAGTGGCACCTACTGCCTCAGTGTATTTATTGAGGACAGCACGGGGGAGGGCCTGGCTAGTCTCAGTGAGAGGTCTCTTTAGAGCAGTCTCAGGCTGTGACTGTCCTGAGGAGGGGAAGCTGTAGCTCCTTAGTTATGTGTGCTCTCACCCCTGAGGGAAGCTTTACATTCACCCGAGCATTACCTGGGCAAGACTTTGCCACTCCCGTGGGGCTGAGACATAAAGTCCCCAACATGACTGTGCTCATGTTACCAGTACACATTTACCCAGGACTTCAGTCTCTCAGGCTTCCTCCATTTCCTACCCATACTGAATATTAGTATGAAATAGAACTCAAAGGGTAGTGTGAAATACACATTTCATTGGAAATGGCTTGAGTTTAATTAAGTTGCAGAATTTTTCCTTATTTCAGATTTCTTTCCTGTCATGTACAGCTCCTGAATTTTTTCCTGTTCTATATAAATTCCTTTTTATTTATTTATTTTTTTGGAAAGAAAACAAACAGTAGCAATAAAAAAGAGAATTTTTCTAAAAACAGTTTTTGTGGTGAAATTGTAGTACTTATGTATCAAAGTTGACAGAGCAGGTGTGGCTACTGCCAGTTTAAGAAATATGGTGTTCTGTTAGGACTTGCTTACTGTTCTGAAAACTCTGCAACAAAATTTTGAACAAAGTTAAGATTTTACTGCGGTGTTTGTTAGGTTACATCTTAACCTACACATTACTTTCTCCTTTCTTAGAAAGACTTATACATTTAAAAGCAAAGGACAATTCATCAAAACAATACTTTTTGTGTTTTTCCTTTCATATGTTCATGAATAAGATGTCTTAATATTATAAATCTTGTAGATGACCATTCATAACTAGACTATCATTTGCTCTATCATAATCAGTGACATTTTTCAAAAGTGGATTATTGTCATTAGTTACTATAGATATTTAGGATAAGGCAGCCTATTTAATGTTCCTTTTGACAAAAATTCCTGTGTTTTCACTACTTTTTATTTTGTATGTGCATATGCGTGTGTATGTGTGTGTGTGTGTGTGTGTGTGTGTTTTCTGGAGACTAGGGTTGACATCAGGTGCTTTCCTCAGTCTCTCTCTACCTTATATCAAGACAGGGTCTTTCAACAAACTTGGAGTCATTGCTTCCACTAGGCTTGTTAAGCAGTGAACTCTGGGGATCCTGCCGTTTGTAGGCCCCAGGCCTGTTTGACAGTTGCATGGTGCCAGGCCTGGCTTCTGTGGGGTACTGGAGACCCAAGCTCAGTGCCTCATGCAAGCACTGTACCAGCTAAGCTTAAGTACCTGGCTCTACTTGCCTAAAGGGAGAGATTGTTGATTCATTATTTTTTAACAATGATTTTTTTCTAAATAAAAAAAAATCACTAAGAGGCATGGCTGAGGTTTAAACAGGAATGACTTGATTGTTGTGGCAACAGCTCTTAAGCTGATTACCTGTCCCTTGGGCTGAGCCATTTGTTCCTTACTGGCTCCTTGCAGCAGACTTCGGCTGGGCAGGGCAGTGCATTACTTAGAGGAATGGAGATTCTGTCAGAATCTTTGGGGAATAAACTGGGTATGGTTGGAATGCAGTGACCCAGTAAGCCATGGATGGAAGAAAAACAGTAGCTTTGACAAAAAAAATTGGAAAACAAGTCTTGGGGACTGTGCGGAGAGGGAGGTGGCATTGTGCTCTGGGTACCTTGAGACACGCCCCAAAGGAAGATCAGGTCACCAGGCCCATGTAAGAAACCGCAATCAGACTTTGTACCCAACCTATTTCTGTTTCCTTGATTATATTTCTCTTATATAACATCTAATTCAATTTAATGGGCCAGTTTGTTCAGCCCTGTTCTCTTTCTCCCTCTTAATTTTTGCTTTCCTTAAGAACGCAGATTGACATGGATTTGTGAGTCTTCCTGTGTCAGTCTTCCAAGCACTGAGGTGCTTTTAAGTTGTTTGACTACATTTCTTTTCATCTTCCTTCATTTTGCCATTAGACGGAGCTGCCTTATCTCTTCCTTTTACCCTTACTGTTACATCCTTCTGTTTGCTTTCTGTCTGTTGCTCGAATACAAATCACTTTGCTTTTTCCATCACTGTTAGTAACTACTACCTTGTTGTGCACTGTGTTTTGTTCTCATTCAAAATTATTAGGATTAGGCAACTGTTAATTAAAGATTATTCTGTTTTCATAATAGATTGCCTTGCAGTCACTAGTGGCTTGTTCTCAGAGTTGAGGCAAGTCCAATGGGGAAATGACACCTTAAACATATTACAGCTTAGTTCCACTTGAACAGTGCCCATATTTGCATTGAAAAAAATGTGGGTCATTCAAAATGACCTAATCTCATGACTATATCCCAACACAGACCAGCTAGAAACATTAAAAAAGCAAGGTCGTACTATGCATTTGAAAATTCCTAATTAGACAGTAAGAGACTCCAATGAGAGCAAATTAGATGAAATCTCAAGTCAAAAAAAAATAATAATGTTCAGTGAAAGGAGAGGACATGAATAAATTGAACAAATTCAAAGAACATAAACAATTGAATGAAATAAAGATGTCAATATAGAGATAAAGTGGCGTTCAATAGAGACATTAGAAGTGCTAAAAATAAATCAGTTTGAAAATTTGGAATTGAAAATGCCAATAAATTAAAAATAAAAAAAACTTAGAGAAAGTCTCACCAATATAATAAATAGATCAAATGAAAAGTGAATTCCAGGGCTTAAAGACATGATAGATGAATTAGAATATTCAGATAATAATCAAGGTGAAATAGTAAGACAGTGTGAACAGAACATGCAGGATCAACTTGGGATTCACGGCAGGGAAGAGGGAGTAAACAGTATGCAGAACAGAGAAAGAATGTGGAAGGCCTTAAGGGTGAAGCACCACTTTATACATAAAGGCAAACACTGTCAGAATAACTCCTTATTTTAGTTTTCTTAACCAAAAATGAAGGTGGAGGCATGTTGCAATGCCTACAAGTTCTTGAAACATTCTACTTTAATCTGATTAGAACCTACATTTTAACATTTTTAATTATTATTTTTTGTTTAGCAAGTGACTAGGAACAACAAAGTTATAAAAGAAAGAAGCAATCCATGATTTTAAGATTGCAGGTATTGTCAAAGTACAGATTACTATATGGTAGTAAACTTTGTTTTGGCTGACTTGTTTTCCCTCTCAACAGCTACCATTTTGTCCTGTGGATGGATTATTTATCTCACATACTACAATTCTCGGAATGTTGGTCTTATTTTAACACTGGTTCTTAACAGATTGTATAAACATGGCTATATCCATATTGGTAAGTGCATATAACACTATTTCTTCCATGTAATTATAAAGTAATATATTATAAATTTATAGTTTTTAAACAAATAGTAGCTTTAGAACATTACTGTTTATGTGTTTGAAGTAATCAATCTATTTGGCCTTTCCTGTAACATTCCTTAGATAGAAATGAGCTGCCATTTGGTTAGTTTTACCCTATTCTTACAGCTTAAAATGTTTCTATAGTAACTTTGCTCTTAAAGTAATTTGCTCCTTATTTTACTTTTTAATAAAATGTACTTATTAAAAATATTTGAGAAACTTAAAATACCTAAATCAAAGTTTTCTTAGAATCTGCCTTGATTTTTGACTGTTCAGTATAGGCTTTCCCCCCATTTTACAAGGTTGATACCTTAAACATCTGTAAGTTGGTATAATTTTGTAGATTACATTTTGTGGCCAGTTGTAGTCAGTTTCTTACTTTCAAGGGAAAACTTGCAAGTGGGTGGGAATTTGCATTAGGAAGCCAGGTTCCTTGGGAATCCTAATGGTTATTTGGCAGGATGGGCAGTGGGGTGGCTGGATAGAGCCCTTCCAGCAGTCCCCATATTCAAATGCTTCTTAATGAACACAGGAAAATCTTCTCTGAAATATAAATGATCTTCTATTAATTAGGGAAAATGACTGATGCGACAGGTTAATGGAGAAAGGTGATGAATTAGATACTGTTTGGGCATGTGTAGTAGCTGTTTATAATTAAATGATTTACTCATGAAGCGGTTACATATTATGGTTATTTAATAGTTCAGTCCATAGTGGTTTGATCTTTTTGTTTTCAATGGAGAAAGAAAGATGAGCAATTTATAAGAATTTCAAGTATGTGGAGAAGAAAATGGTAAAAAAATTATCTATTAAAGGCTAAATTCATCTGAGTTAATCCTCTACCATGCATTAAAAGAATTGTTTTAGGTAATTATTGTTTTTTTCTGTAACAGGTTCATTCTCTTTCTCTGTTCTTTCTGGAAAAGTCATGGTTCGTGAAATATATTACATTACAGAAGACATGTCTATTAGGTAATGAAAAGTGCAAAGAGACCCAAACAAATGTGAAATAAAAAAATTATTTTATTTAATATGACATGTATTCAAATAAGCCATAAATCTAATGGTGCTTTTTTCATTAACATTTAAAAATTATTTTTAGCCGTGGGTTAATTTAGTTTAGTTAATTTAGACTAGCAAAAAGTTTCTTTCTTTCTTTCTTTTGTTTTCAAGACAGGCTTTCTCTGTGTAGCCCTGGTTGTCCTGGAACTCACTCTGTAGACCAGGCTGGCCTCGAACTCAGAAATCCATCTGCCTCTGCCTCCCAAGTGCTGGGATTTCAGGCGTGCGCCACCACCGCACAGCTATCAAAAAGTTTCTTAGCTAGCAGTTTATAGAAATTAATAATGCCATTTGATTTGTAGCTGAAAAATCAAACCATTGAGTTACCTGACCATTTTAATGGTTGTTGCATGAAATAAATATTAGGAATATTGATAGTTCTTATAATTAGCTCCTTATTCAAGGTAAACACATACAAGTATTGAGCATGTGTTAGCAACTATAATTTTGCTGTGAGAATATAAAATTAATCTGAATATAATAGAAAACAATAACATAATTAAAGTGTTTTCTAAAAGTAAGCTTTGATGAAAAACTTACTTTATTTTTATGTTTTTTTTTTCAAAACTTGAGACGAAGGGAAATGATGGATTAATTGAGAAGTACTATGATTTGGCATTGTTTATACCTCATTTAAAACTTGGAGATAAAGCAGAACCATTGTTCACTGAAACAGTTGATGAATGACTTTAGGGATAGACCATCTTAATATACACAGCACTTCTTAAATGAATGTAACCTGTTCCCTGTGGGCTGAGAATGATGTCAATCACTCAAGTCAAATAACTTTGACCATAGCAGAAATCTATATCCAAATAAGTATGCCTACAATTCATTCCTTGGTGCAGCAGAACTGTCAACTCTTAGCTACCATGGAGGTAAAATCCCTTGGTGATGTGATGGACATTGAAGTACAGCCTTATTACAGTGAACTCTAATGTCTAAAAATTGTTCTTATTTTGGGTTTGTAACACAGTAAGAGCCAAGATTTTAAGCTCTTAAAACCAAACAGACAAACAAAAAGACTTTATCTTTTTATGTTCATTTAATAATATGTCCATTATTTTTATGATTGGTATAAAATATATATTGTATTGAATATAATAAAAAAATAAAACTTGGAAATAACTTCTGTGATTGTCTATAGTTACTTCTAAATCAAAGTAAAAATAATATTTATAAAGCTGAGAGTGAAAGTGAATTTTTTCAAGGCATGAAGTTATAGGTTATTTCTAAATATGAAAAGAGTATCTTTGAAAGTTTTCGGACCATCTTTAATTAAAGCTTTGCCTTTTAAAATAATAATCTTTACTAATACTTTAAAAATGTTTCTCTTAATAGAAAAATTTCCTGTTAACTTCATTTTACTGTAAATATATTCTACCATTACATTTTATCTAATTAGAACAGTTGGTTGAGTAATTTATATATGTTATACATGATAAGTCTATACAGTTTCTATCAACTAGATAAGTATTTCTAATTTGGATTTAGAAATACTTAGTCTTAGAAATTAATTAGTCTTTCTTTTTTAACGGAGAGGTGATGAAACAATTAGGAGCTGAGCAGATCTGGGTGTGGTGGGGCACACCCTTAATCCCAACATTTGGAAATGGAGACAGAATGATCTCAGAGAATTTTAAAGTCATTTTTGGCTTCAAAACAAGTTGAAGCTGACCTGGGTTTTAAAAAGTGAGTAGGTAAATCGTTTTCTTATTTTTATAATCTGTCTTCCTTCAGGATTCAGGATGGATTTATCATTTTTCGGTGGTGGAAAATGTACAACCCAAAGCAGAAACAACATGGTAAGTTCTCGTTTTTACATGTACAAAAGGTATTTAGTCATATAATCAGAAGTTTCCATTATAAGTATTTAAATGTTTCACATTATAGTTTTTAACAACTTGGCATTTACAAAGCTCTGATTTTATGTGTTGCTAAAGTTAATTCTTCATTTCACCTTATTCAGTTATGTTATCAATCTCTATGTTTCTAACATCTGTTGAATATGTAGACCTGACCATATTCTGAATAAAATGGCTTCCTACCTCTCTCATCTTCGGAAGACATTCTTTAGCTTCTCTTTATTCATACTTGCTATGTTACCCAACTTGATCTTGAATTCCTGGACTCAAGAGATCCTTGCGTTTCAGCCTCTCTAGTACCTGGACTGTAAGTATGTGTCACCACTCCTCACGTGATTAGTGGTGTCAATTACTTGTATATTAGCATTCATATGGCTTCTTTTGAGAACTATTAAGTCTTTTGTTCATTTCTTAAGTAATTGTTTTCTTCTTGTGGAGTAGTTTGAGTTCCTTAAATATATTCTGTATATCATCTTTACCAGAGGACTTTTTTTATTAGTTGTATGGTTTGAAGATATTTGTCCCTAAATGGTTTGTATTTTCTGTTAATTATTTCCTTTGTTATGAATATACTTTTATTTTGACATAATCTCACTGGTCTTTTTTGCCTGTGTTTTTGAGTCAAGCCTGAATATCAGTACATGGGCCAATGTGCTACTTAGTTATTGCTATTTTGCTCTTTTTTTCCTGGTATTTTATGGTCTGGGGCTTCACAAGTCTTTTAAGCTATTTTCACTTGATTTTTATATATGGTTTTGAGATGAGATATTGATATGGATTTATAGTTATCTATACCATTATTAAAGAGGTTCTCTTGGGTTCTGTGGTCCATTTTTCTCCTTTGCATCAGTATTGTGCTGTTTTAGTGGCAGCTACTTTGTATATAGTTTAACATTGAATATGTGAACTATCTTTTATGATTTGGGGTCAGAGTTTTTAGAGCTGTGTTTTGTGCTCATGATTTCCTTGGCAATTTGGGTTCTATAGTTCCACATGAACTTTAGGATAATTTTCTCTTTAGTTGCTATCAGTGTTCTCTTGCTGTGAAGAGACTCAGTGACCTCAACAACACTTAAAATGAAAAGCATTTAATTGGGGCTTGCTTACAGTATCAGGTTTAGTCCATTGTCATCATGCCAGGGGGTATGGCAGCACACCAGTAGACACAGTGCTGGAGAAGGGGCTGAGAGGTCTACATCCAGATCTTCAGGCAGCAAGAAGACAGGGATTCTGGCCTTGGAGTGGACTTTTTGAAACATCAAAGCCAGCGACATACTTCCTCCAACAATGTTCACCTCCTAATCCTTTCAAATAGTGCTAATCCCTGGTAAACAAGCATTCAGATTCATGAGCCTACTGGGGGCCATTCTCATTCAAACACCACAGCTATGAAAAAATTGGAATTTTGAGGTGATTACATTGACTCTGTAGATGACTTTTATTAGTAAAATTTTAACAATATTCTAGCCCATGAATATGAAATATATTTTCTCCTAATATTCAGTTTTTTCCTTCATGTTTTACAGTTTTAAGTTTTTAGGATTTTAACCCCTTTGGTTAATTTAATCTTAAATACTTTTTATTTTTATTGTTGGTAACTATTGTTGGGATTGTTCTCTTGAAAACTTATATTAGTGTGGAGAAATGTTAATGATTTGTGTATGTTGATCATTTTTAATCTTGTAACTTTGCTGAGTGAGTTCACTTTTTCAGTTTTAAGAGTTTTTGGTAGAATATTGAGGATTTTCTAACTAGAAGATCGTGTTGCCAGTAGTTTGATGTCTTCCTTTTCTCTTTGTGCCTTATTTATTTCTCTTGGCTTATTACTTGGACAAAGAATTGCAACAATTTTGAAATGACATGAGGGTTGATATTCTTATCTTCATTGGGTCTTAGAGAAAGAATTCCATTTTTCACTACAGAGTTAATGTTAGCTGTGAACTTTTTTGTATATTCCAAGCACCTTTTAAGGGAATTCTCTAATTTGGAAGTTAGTGTTCTTAGCAATGTGCTTATAATCATACCTATCAAAAGTAAAAAAAGATGTGAAATAGTAATACAGAATACACTGTTCAATCTGTGTATATTATTTTTTCATGATTTTGGATCAGTGTGTTAGAAGAAAATACATAGAGTAGTGATATGCTAGAATATAGCATTGGCAACATTTCATAAATTATGTAATTATTTATAACAATATTATAATAGTGACTATATTTACATTCTCTAGAAGGACTTTATAACTGAGATGTTCTTTCTTGCTGATTTAAGGGCAGATTCATGTGTTTTGACAATTATCCATTCAGTATAGATGGTTTGCATTCCTTGATGGAAAACTTAGAAGTCTGGCTGGAGCATGGGCCTGAAAACAGTGGAAACTATGCAGACTTCCAAGGAGATAAAGACAGTCTCTTGGTAGGACCAAGATTTTCATTAGAATTGTTTGATTGGAAGAAAAGAGTGGTGTTCAGGTTCATAATTTTTTTTTGCTGTAGATGTTGGTTAGAATAATTTTAGCCATTAACACATTGAAATTTGTTGGTTGTTCAAGATCTTCCTAGAGAGAGGTGGGGAGGGAGGGAGGAGGGAGACAGACAGACATATTTAATGCTTTTTAGCCATAGAATTTGGTATATATAATATTCTCTAGGTTATAAAATTAGTTCTTTGCTATAGATAGTTAAATATCTGTAGAAAGACATTTGTCATTGTTTTAGTAGTTGTAGGCTTGCATGTGTGACCCCAGGGTATGTGCCTGTGGGTGCTTGTCTTTGCATACTTCTAAGTCTCTATATGAGTACACCTGTGTGAGGTATACTTCTTTGTGTATCTGTCTCTTTAATAGGTATACTATTCATTGTTTCTCTATCTCTGTGGATGTGTTTTTAGGACACTTGTCTCTATGTATGTTTTGGGGTAGGGATGAAGGATGGAGGAAGGAGTTTTGCTATATAGAGTACTGGGAATTTTAAGGTTACATTTTTAAAACCTACTTTTAATAAGGGTTCTCAAATGCTTCACACACACCCCACCATTAGAAAAAATGTGGAAAAAAGATGCTAAATAGGATAAGGGGATGTGGACCCATTTAAAAGTAGTTCCTTAGGGTGATTCCATTTGTCAGAATACTAGCAGTCCAGTTTAGTAGTGTCAGGATACCAAACACAAATCAGCAGCTGATCCAACAAAAAGCACCAGGCCTCACCTGAATAGGCTTGAGTCAGAGGGAGCAACCAGGGCCAGCCAGGATGTCAGGATGTCAAAAGTTTTCTGTTGTCCCTCTTTCAACAAAGCAAAGATCAGCAAAGATGAAGATGCTAGACCAACGCAAAGTTAGGCATGCAAGCTTGCTATCACTTCCTGTTGAGTCCTATTTGTACTTTCTCCAAACATCATGTGTTCTCCAGGAGTCTTGCCTCAGCAAAATACCACACGAATCTGTCTTAACAAAATACCGTGTGAGTGTGTCTTAGCAAAACACCATGAGTCTCCATCACATGACATATCCAAAAACTTGTACTTAAGAGAATTATAGCAGGCTGGTGACATTGATAGAACATAATGACAGAAACCCTGAAGAACTACAGGTTATAAGTATGAAAATCAATCAATCAATCAATCAATCAGTCAATCAATCAATCAATCAGGCTTAGAAATGTGATTTACTGTTAGAACTCTGGCTGAAATATCAGTGCAGGCAAAACAAATAGAAACACTAGGGCACAGAAAAAAGTAGGACATGCACTCAGCTAAATGTTTCTTTTAAAAAAATAGGGAAAAACATGCTTTTACAAACTTTAGAAACTTGCTATTTAATACTTTTCAAAAGTGATTTTTAGAAGGAAAAGATGATCTGTAGGCTGATCAATACTGCCTAAACTTTGTTCAATCTAATTTAAAATTTAGACCCATTACTATTTTGTACAGTGATTCAAGTATGAATTGGGTTCCTTCCTATGTTCTGAGAATATAGGTGATGCCAGCGACACTGTAGTAAACTTAATGAGCAAACATTCTTTTCTAATAGAGGAATTAATGAGCAGTGTACAAAACCAGGAAGTGGAAGAAGGAATTAAGGGATCTTGCAGTGTTTGATATTGTGTACTTAGAATTTAAGAGGGTTGTCAAATATATTTAGAAATTAATACATTTATCTATATACATTGACATCTATAATACCTTAATGCAAGTATGTTATCATATCAGTTTTATTGAAAGGAGAGCATCTTCTGAATATTCTGCATGGTAAAGATGAAGCTGAGGGTAGCCCTGCTTCATTTTATGCAGTCCTCATTTGTTCACACATTACTGCTGATAGCATTAGGGACAAATCCTCACTGCCTTTATAGCATAAACACAATGCGTAGGACATTTGGCCTAAAGAGTCATTATTAAACTGATAGGTTAATGAAACTTACAGGCAGGTGCCTTAGTGAGTTTTGAATTGAGTTGTTTATGACTTGAAAAACTGTATAATAGTTTCTACTTGTACTGCTCTATGTAAGATTATAAAAATATTCTACTTTATATTTATTATGTTTGTACTTACTAAATATTTAAACAGTATAAGATCTCATTGTACATTTTTGCTTTTCTAGAAGTATAACTTATTAGGAAGATGCTCTGCTTTATTTATTTATTTATTTATTTATTTATTTATTTATTTACAAATGAGCTGTTCTGTGTAGCATTCTTCCAGGCACTAACAATTAATAAGCAAAATGGTCCCATTGTTCACTGATTCAGATAATCAGCAAGTAGTGAGAAAAATGCATTGAGGAGAAAAATAGTATAAAAGTAGGCACAATTGAATGTGGAATACTTTCTGGGGAAGTTGCTCTTGGGAAATCAGTAGATCCTTCATTGGCACAGCAGAGTTAAAGAGAACAATTCAGCAAGTAAGAGAGAGCATGACTGTCCCTGTTGCAGGGAGAACTTTCTGTGTTTCTTCTGTTCCTCTCTCATTGCCAACACCAATGGGCCAGTTTACTTGGAGTTAGGGTAGAAAGCAGAATTACCAGGTGAGAGTGTAGATTATGGGACTTACATACTTCAAAGGCCCTATTATTTTTCTGAGCAAGATAGGAAGCCATTATTAGAAAACTAGAGAAGAGAGGCTGAGGTGATCTTGAGTTTTAAATAATCTGGCTAGTGTGTTGAGTATAGGCATGAAGAACATGCTTCATGCTCTACAAAAGTAGAGACTGTTCTAGGAAGTGGAGAGTGATGGTGACTTGAGCCAACTCATTAAAAAAAGGTTGGATTCTGAGTGTTTGAAGAAAAGCAGACACGAAAGAGCTTTTGAGCTTTAGCAATGGAAAAGACATGCCTTCTGTTGATGAGGAACATTGTGTATTGGCTTTGGGTAGGAAAGTCAGGTGTTGGTAAAATCTTACTTCATAGCTGTTGCACACATTGAATGCTGCCATTTGCCCTTTGACCTTGGAGTCCTGGGCACCATTGTTGATTACTAAGCCCAGGTTTAAACCTGATGCATGATTGAATTTGATTTACTTGTTTAAACTGGGTAATTTTACTTATTGGTTTCAAGAATTGTGGTACTTTATATATATTAATAAAATACTGTTTATCATCTGCTTTTAAGAATTTGATATGCAGTAAGGAAGAATGATGGAATGGTTGATGTAATAGGGATTGTTTAACTCTTAGTCATGGTAAACCTGGAGAAACAGAGAATCCAGGCCAAAGAACTACTTAAATAACAGGAAGTTATGGTTCATGGACATCAAGTACTTGGAGTTAATATTAATTTTCTTTATTTTTAGTAAAGATTGATTTTTACTTTTTTAATTATTTTAAGGACTGAATTTATTCCCCGCTTTCCAATTGTCATAGGAAGTAATGAGAAAATACCTCAAGATTGAACTACTAGGATTACTATGCTAAAAATAAATGTTTATGGTTTGTTTTTCTTAGTTTCTTTTAAAAAATTGAATGGCAGCGCATTTTGTAAGTTAAAAATTTATATTTGCTTACAGTTTTCATATTTCATTTTGATGTCTTCACAAAGGATAGCTCTTGTTTAAATCATAGCTTAATCTACTACTAAGATGAAAGTTAATATGCTTTTTTTCACTCATTTTTAAAAATGAAAGTTTTTTTAAGTGCTTATTCAATTTTAAAGAGTATGCAATTTAATCTTTTAGGTGGAAGTGAAAAAATAGGCTAGGTTACAAAGATGTTAAAAAAATGTAGTATTTTATTTTAGAACAAAAGAAATCTTTGGTAAGTTTCTCCTAATATGGTTGATATGAAACTTTCTCCATAGAAACTAATGTCCTTTCTCTTATAAGTCGGTTTGTTTTACTTTGCGAAACAAGTTTTGACAAAAAATATTATGATTAAAATTCTTGAAAGTTGCCTAAAGCCTTTCTTTCCATTACTCTCTTTGTTTTATTGATTTTTTTTGTAACTTATATCTTTAGATCCAAAGGCAGAAACCAGATTATATATCACAGTTAATGACTTTGAATTTCATGTCTACAATCGGTCTGATCTTTATGGACACCTTCAAGAGTTGTTTGGTTTAGAACCAACTATAATTCCACCCAAGAAAGATGATGATAAAACCCGGGAAAATGGAAGAACAAGAACACAGTCCAAAATTGAAAGGTTCAGTGTCATACTTGAGTCTTATAAATTTCCGATATTTAAACTCTTTTTAGTAGAAGATCATTAACATTGTCCACCTAAACAGAATCTAATCTCTTTGTTTTATAAAGCTATATAATCTTTCAAATACTAAAGTAATGCAAGATTAGTTTATATAAAAAGCCCCATTTCTTTTCTTTCCTCCATATTAATTTTTTTCAGATTCAGACAGTTATTAATTTTCCTTTTATCCTTTTAATATGTGTACATGAATATATACCATACCATATTTATGTATTTGAAGTACACAGGTAAATATTGTGTTTATGAAAATCATGTGTAGCCTCTTATTCTAATGTCAATTTTCTCCTCTCCCTCTCTCCCTCTCTCCTTCTCTTCTTCTGTCCCCCTTTCCCCATCTCCCCTCTCTTTTTGTGGCTCTGTGATTACCCAGGGCCTTGGTCATTCTAAGTGAACACTCTACCACTTGCTAATTCCCCAGCTTGTGATCTGCTATTCATTTGGAAATATATGTTAAAATCTTTATCTGTATACCTGAAATATATAACAATTTACAAAGGAAAATATGATATGCTCTATGTGCTATAAAAATGTGTATCGTCACTTATCTTTGTTTACATATATGTTGTTAAAGTGTGAGAGTCAGAACAGGAACAGAGAAAAGAAAGTCTATTGTAGAAAGACAGATAAAACTTTAAGAGGGCACTTAAAATAATATTCAGAATCAGCACAATGTTCAGTGGAGATTAATTTAGTATGAGTCTTGGAAAATAAACCATAATTAGAAAGTTATTAGTAAATGAGATGCCTCATATACCTTTTCTAGTGAAAGGAAAGTTTCTTAAAAATTTTATTCAAGAGGATTTTTTTTGTCAAACTATTATTTTCAAATGCAGCTCATTTTAATTTTAACTTGTTATATTTTAAAGACACTCATCTTTTATTTATTTTTTAATCTGAAAGATGTTCCATTGTATGAAATATTACTCTGATTTTTTTAAGAAAAGGAAATCTTGTTATTTGCAGCAAAATGGATAATGATAAAACAAGCCAGGGCTAAAAAGGCAAATATAATCTTGTTTACATGTTGAGTTTAAAAAAATTTTTTTGTTCAGCTATGTATGGAGACAAATGTGAATTTTAGATCAGGTAATAGTGAGACCCTTTCTTAAAAAAATAAAAAAGAAAAAGAAACTTCCAAAGAACTAATAAAATAGGCGCCCTCTCCTTGAGTCTTAAACTCAGAGAAACATGGTAGAATTTGGTTCCCAGGGGCCAGAGGTGATGAGGGCTGTCCTGACTTAATCTTGATGGCAGGTCACCTGGTTGCTGTATAACCTTAGTTGTGTTATAAAGTGGGGGGAATGGAATGAGTGCCTCAGTACAGTAATGATGCCATGTTCTACTTTAGAGTGTTCTTCTGGAGAGGTAGTTTTTACTGTAGCTTCAAAAATAAACCAGAATGAAAAAGTACATGCTAAGAGATACTTTTACAGATAGTGTCATGTCTTCACATGATTATTGTTTTATTTACTTGAATGCTCTTTAGATGTATTTGGAAAATGCAGCTGGTGTTAGTGATGTATGATGTGAGGCAGTTCAGTTTTGTACTCTCAGGTATTTAAGTTTTTCTTCATGTCAGTTTTATTTTTCTCATCAGAGTTAAAGTGAAAACAGAATCTCAAGACCCCACATCTTCATGGCGATCACTTATTCCAGTCATTAAGGTCAACGTGAGCACAGTGAGTTAATTATGGTTGAATTACTGTTTGGCAGATTAACACATAGGACTTATATTTGCAAGTCAAAGTCCATGTAAGAAAAGAAAGCAATTTTATGTACATTTGTAGTTCCTATTTCTGTAACATGTGAATGAAGTATTTTAACATCAGTTCTACATTTGGATGCTTATTAAACCTGAAGGGATATTTACAAGTGTTTAAATTTCTCTAAACTTATCTCTAGATTTCATTAAATGTTGGTTTAAATAGATGACGATGGTGACTTTAAATAATGATTTAAGTAGCATTTACAGTTAAAGTGGACTCATTTAGTTGTTGCTTAAAAATGTTATTAGTTCAGCTAAGGAAAACAATGACTATAGACTATGCTGGTATAATAGCTCTTTTATGTTTTTAGGGACGCTTGGCCTTTGGGAATCATTATCAACCTCAGACTCTATGCATCAACTTTGATGATGCGTTCTTAACTTACACTACAAAACCACCTTCAAGTCATCTAGACCAATTCATGCACATTGTGAAAGGAAAGCTGGAAAATGTTCGAGTCATGCTTGTTCCTAGTCCAAGATACGTTGGCCTACAAAACGATGAGTAAGAAAACGACATGAAAATAGTAACTTCTTCCTACTAATATAAGTATCCACTGAAGCCTCTAGCATCCTTCTCATTTCTATGGTAGAAATTGTACAGGAAGCACAAGTTTTTCTAGTTGTTAAAGTCTTTGTGCAAAGAACTGGTATTTATGCTTTTCGGATTTGTTCTTTTAAGTCATCAAAATAATTTATAATAGTTAAATGCCTCTCAAATATATAGGATATCTTCTGAAGCTAAAAGTAATATGCACTCAAATAGTTTTTAAACTCTATTTGGAACATTAAATATGATAAAAATAGAAAAAAACTCTCTTATGAAAGGAAATTGTGACATGTTCCTGATTAGATAGAAACTGTTCCATCTCCAAGGGAGAATGCGCAGTGTAATTCTGTTTACATAGAATGAATTGGGTAGTGTTTCTTCTGTTTCTATTTTGTAGATTAGTTTGAAGAGTATTGGTATTAGGTCTTCTTTGAAGGTCTGATAAAATTCTGCATTAAACCCATCTGTCCTGGGCTTATTTTGGTTGGGAGACTATTAATGACTATTTCTATTTCTTTAGGGATTATGGGACTGTTTAGATGGTTTATCTGATCCTGATTTAACTTTGGTGCCTGGTATCTGTCTAGAAAATTGTCCATTTCATCCAGATTTTCCAGTTGTGTTGAGTATAGGCTTTTGTAGGATCTGATGATTTTTTGAATTTCTTCAGTTTCTGTTGTTATATCTCCCTTTCCAATTCTAATTTTGTTAATTTGAATACTGTCTCTGTGCCTTCTGGTTAGTCTGGCTAAGAGTTCATCTATCTTGTTGATTTTCTCAAAGAACCAGCTTCTGGTTTTGTTGATTCTTGGTGTAGTTCTTTAAGTTTCTACTTGGTTGATTTCAGCCCTGAGTTTGATTATTTCCTGCCATCTACTCCTCTTGGGTGTATTAGCTTCTTTTTGTTCTAGAGATTTCAGGTGTGCTGTTAAGCTGCTAGTGTATGCTCTCTTCAGTTTCTTTTTGGAGGTACTCAGGGCTATGAGTTTTCCTCTTAGCACTGCTTTCACTGTGTCGCTTAAGTTTGGGTATGTTGTGCCTTCATTTTCATTAAATTCTAAAAAGTCTTTAATTTTTTTCTTTATTTCATCCTTGACTATGTTATCATTGAGTGAGGCGTTATTTAGCTTCCATGTGTATATGGCCTTTCTCTTGTTTTTGTTGTTATTAAAAACCAGCCTTAGTCTGTGGTGATCTGATAGGATGCATGGGATTATTTCAATCTTCTTGTATCTGTTGAGGCCTGTTTTGTGACTGATTATATGGTCAATTTTGGAGAAGGTACCATGAGGTGCTGAGAAGAAGGTATATTCTTTTGTTTTAGGATGAAATGTTCTATAGATACCTGTTAAATCCATTTGATTGATAACTTCTGTTAGTTTCAGTGTGTTTCTGTTTAGTTTGTAATTCCATGATCTGTCCATTGATGAGAGTGGAGTGTTGAAGTCTCCCAATATTATCGTGTGAGGTGCAGTATGTGCTTTGAGATTTAGTAAAGTTACTTTTATGAATATGGGTGCCCTTGCATTTGGAGCATAGATGTTCAGAATTGAGGTGGTTTTTTGTTTTGTTTTGTTTTGTTTTTTGTTTTGTTTTTTTCAGGATGACCACAGTCAATTCTGAGACTGAAGACAGGTTTACTTTTCCCCAATCTGCTTTTAATACCATTTTAATTACATGCAAGTATTAAGGTCAATTCTCGGTTGAGGAACAAGCAAGACAATAAACATAAATAGTCCAGGAACAAGCAAGGGAATAAACAAAGTTCCATGATCATTCCCATGATCACTTGTTTCTAAGGGTTTATCAGGATGATAAAGATATCTGAGCTTACTTCCCTGTCTGAGCCCAAAGTTATATTCATGTCTGAAGCCTACTTCATTGTTCTAGCCTAAAACAAGTTTCCTGCCTGAGCTTACTTCCTTGTCATGGTTTAATTTCAGATTCCTGCCTGAAGTCCATTTCCTTGTCCTTGGCCAATGTCAGATTCCTGCCAAGCGGCACCCCAAGGGATTTCAACATCCCCTTCTTTTTTATTTCATAAACAAGACTGCATCTCTCTTAGGAGTTCTGACAAGAATGCCTTCCTTACCCATTCTAGAATATGCATTATCAAAAGCAATGCACTTCTGTCTTAGGTTGGTAAGAATATGTGCAGAACTTACCTGTCTTTGGATCACAGCCTGGTAATAACTCTGTCTTGGGGTTTTAAGCCATGTGTTTTGGCCACCAACATGTTAATGCTGTTAAAGGCAAGCTTTAACACGATCAGCTGGAATAAAAGTATTTCTAGGACAAAATGGGATAGCATGATTAAACGATATATGAAAGTTCTTCTTGGTAGAGTTTTCCTTTGATGAGTATGAAGTGTCTGTCTTCCTTATCCTTTTTGATAACTTTTGGCTGAAAGTTTCTTTTATTTGGTATTAGAATGGCTATTCCAGCTTGTTTCTTGGAATCATTTGCTTGGAAAATTGTTTTCCAGCCCTTTACTCTGAGGTAGTGCCTGTCTTTGATACTGAGGTGTGTTTCCTGTATGCAGAAAAATGCTGGGTCCTGTTTACATATCCAGTCTTTTAGTCTATGTCTTTTTATTGGGGAGTTGAGTCCATTGATGTTAAGAGATATTACAGAATGGTAATTGTTGTTTCCTGTTATTTTTGATGTCATTGTTATAATAGTGTGGTTATCTTCTTTTGGGTTTATTAAAACCCTTGTTTTTTTCTAGGGTATACTTTCCCTCCTTGTCTTGGAGTTTTCTGTCTATTATCCTTTGTAGGGCTGGATTTGTAGAATGGTATTGTGTAAATTTGGTTTTGTAATGGAATACCTTGGTTTCTCTGTGTATGGTGATTGAGTTTTGCTGGGTATACTAGTCTGGGCTGGCATTTGTGTTCTCTTAGGGTCTGTATGAGATCTGCCCAGCATCATCTAGCTTTCATGGTCTCTGGTGAAAAGTCTGGTGTAATTCTGATAGGTCTGCCTTTATAAGTTACTTGACCTTTTTCCCTTACTGCTTTTAATATTCTTTCTTTGTTTAGTGCATTTAGTGTTTTGATTATTATGTGACAGGAGGAATTTCTGATCTGGTCCAGTCTATTTGGAGTTCTGTAGGCTTCTTGTATGTTCATGGGTATCTCTTTCTTTAGGTTAGGGAAGTTTTCTTCCAAAGTTTTGTTGAAGATATTTACTGGCCTTTTAATTTGGGAATCTTTGCTCTCCTCTGTACCTATTATACTTAGGTTTGGTCTTTTCGTTATGTCCAGATTTTCTGGATGTTTTGGGTTAGGAGTTTTTGCATTTTGCATTTTCTTTGACTGTTGAGTCAGTGTTTTCTATGGTATCTTCAGCACCTGAGATTCTTTCTTCTGTCTCTTATATTCTGTTGTTGATGCTTGCATCTATGTCTCCTGATCTCTTTCCTAGGTTTTCTATTTCCAGTGTTGTGTCCCTTTGTGATTTCTTTATTGATTTCCTTTTTTAGATCCTCGAAGATTTTGTTCAATTCCTTTACCTTTTTGGTTGTCTTTTCCTAATTCTTTAAGGGAGATTTGTGTTTCCTCTTTAAGGGCTTCTAGCTGTCTACCGGTGTTCTCCTTTATTTCTTTAAGGGGTTATTTAAGTTATTCTTAACACCCCCTATCACTATCATGAGATGTGACTTTAAATCAGAGTCTTGGTTTTCTGGTGTGTTGTGGTATCCAGGGCTTGCTGGTTTTGGAGATCTGGGTTTTGATGATGCCAAGTAGCCTTGTTTTCTGTTGTGTATGTTCTTGCCCTTGCCCCTCACCATCTGAATATCTTTTGTGTTAGCTGGTGTTTCTGTCTTTTACTGTGGCTTGTCCCACCTACAAGCCTCTGTGTCAGTACTCTTGGAAGACCAGTTCTCTCAAGTAGGAATTTGGGTATGGAGATCTGTGGCACAGGTCAGCTCCAGGGTGGAGACAGAAACCTGAAGGATCCCATTTCCTGCTGTTTCTTCATTCTTGTATCCTGATGGCTCTGGGTGGGTTCCTCTTGAGCCAGGAATTTGAGCAGAAGTGATGGTCTTACCTGGCTTCACAGGTGTGTCAGCACTCCTGGGAGACCAGCTCTCTATCAGTGTTATTTGGGTATGGAGTGCTGTGGCACAGGATCAGCTCAGGGTGCAGATGGAAATGGAAGGATCCTGTCCCAGGCTGCTCCTCAGTTCCTGCGTCCTGAGGTCTCCAGACAGGTTCCTTGGAGTAGAAGTGGCGGTCTTACCTGTGCTCACAGGCTTGTCATCACTCCTGGGAGACCTGCTCTCTCCTGGTGGTATTTGGGTTTGAAGCATTGCGGCACAGGATTAGCTCTGTGTGCAAACAGAAACCCAGTGAGGTTCAGAGGTTCAGTCCAGTATCATCAAGGTTGGAACATGGCAGTATCCAAGTAGACATGGCACAGTAGGAGCTGGGAGTTTTACAACTTCATTTGAAGGCTGCTAACAAAATACTTGATAGTTATACTTTTCAGTGTGTAATTATTAGAATAAGTTTTTACTCTTTTGTTCACTTATTTTGGCTTATATTAAGCTCTGATGTTATTATGTTAGGATATCCCCATTAAAGGTGTATTTTTCTTTCTAGAGTCCTTAGATAAATAATAAAATGAAGAAATTAATTATAGTAGATTTAGTCAAAGTTGAAAATTGATCATAATTTTTTTTTGGAAAATTTGTTAGATTGGTCCAAGTTTGAGACAACTGTTTGACTTTCCTTTGAACCTCGAAGAGTTTTCTTGACTGCATTCTTATGTTTCCCCCATGCTGAAATAGCTGTTGTAGTTAGAAGATAGGTTCCATGAGAATGCACACCAAACCCACCCATGTGGTGAGATGCTTGTGCAGTAGCCAGGGACCATGCCTGAGGAGACAGCCCTTCTATAATTCCTGTTAGACATCGGGTATTGTATGTACCTCTGGAGTAACAGTTCCTAGTCATATTTTTTCAGTCTCTTTATTTCTTATAATGAGTACTCTGGCTGAAGTTTTATAATTTTAAGAATATACATAGAAAATTTCTGTTGTGATGTTTCAGCTCTTTCTTTGTTTTATCAGCAATGTAAGTTTTTATGAAATTATGGAAAGCAAGTTTTAACTCTTGGCTGATATGCTGCTAAAAGAAAATCTCCAGGATCAGCTAGCATTGTAGAGAGGTTTCTAGGTGTGAACCTAGGTTCTAGGTTCTTTGTGTGAGTTCTAGGTGACTATGTGTCGACTTTGCCTTAGTCTTGGAGAGTGTAGACTTGATTAAAGATATTCTGGAATTTGGTAGATGCACAAAACTTTGTATTAATAGGTCAAGTGTACTGAACAGAACTGTAGTTTTAAATAACTAAAGAAATAAAGTGTTCTCCTATTAATATTTTATATATCATTATTTAAAATTGTATTTTTCAAAAAATGTAGATAGTGGGTGCCCATGACTCTCATTTCAGCACATAAGAGGGAGGGTAAGGAGTACAAGGTCAGACATGGTTAGTGAGTCTCAGGCCTTAGGCTTCATGAAAGTATAGTTACAAACAAAGCAACCTACCGGACTGACTTAACTGTTGTGGCTTTATTGTGCCTTTATTTTATGGTATAAGAAGAAAATTATTGCATTCATATATGCTGTTATCTTATGATTGAAAAATGAATTTTTATGTAGAAGACAATACTATGGGATATGTCAGGGAAGTTGTTAACTCTAAAATTTGAGAGAAGGAAACTTAGAGAAGCATTCATGTCAAATTTTAAGTTCAGGATACTTGCTTTACATTTATTTTATTAGTCAGTGAAATAGAAAAAAGTAGGAAAAATAGAGAAAAGTAATTAAATTATTAAAGATGAAAAGGACAATTCTTTTGTTTCTAAAGGATGATAGTACACTTTGCTGGTTGATTAAATATTACTTAGGATTATAATGATACTAATATAAATCACTTAAATTTTGCCATAAAAGCAGAATTTGATTGCTACATTTCAATAATTATTGTTATGTTTAACCTCCATTTTAAATAAATTTATTTCATTCCAAACTTAAAGTGAGGTCTATAAGCCAGTTGTTTTCTTCCTAAACTAATTTACCAGTAAAATTTCAGAGTCATTTTATCATTTAACCTGATTAAAATACAACTGGAGTAACTTGTTATAGTGCTTGTCTGTGTGAATGATATTATGTTCTTTTTAAGATAGAACCTGTCGTGTGCTTTGTAGCTTTTTTCCTTCTTTCTCTTCACTCTCACTTACTGTCACCTAGGCTGCAGAGCATTTTGTAGTCTAAGATGTATTTCTTGTGTCTCACACTTGTTTCCATAGACCCCCAAGACTGATGGGAGAAGGATTTGTGGTGATGCAGTCAAATGATGTCGACATCTATTATTACATGGATGAGCCAGGTGTGTCCTCTCAGAGTATGTTATCTTAGAGGATGGTTCTGTTTCTTCTGTGATGTCCTGTTGGCCTACATATTTGAAATCTCCCGCAAGTTAGCATCAGTATGTTGTAAATTTGACTATGAGAGTATTAAATTTCTTTAAAAAATATGTAATATCTTAAGAATTGAATTATTATATTACTATTCTATAAAATAATTTATTTCTACAGATACCTCAGAAATTGATGCAGGAATTCTAAAGAAAATCCTAGGGAGTATGGAGTATGTCTTATCTTAAAGGAGAAAATCACAGTTGTTACACTTGAACTTTAAAACTTAAAAATTGAGACCTAGCTACTTTGAATGATTGATAGATGGCTTCCATTTGAGAAAAGGACCTAATATTGGATTGTTTCAGCTCTTTTATCACATTTCTGTTCTTTTTGCCACCAAGAGGTGTAGTCACAAACCGCATATTTTTAGGATATTCCTTGCCAGGATTTTACTTGCCTTTTTATTATGACATTGCAGAAGCAATGGTGCTTACAAATTAGTGCCATGCATCGACAGTTCAACAGAAAATGCCAAGTCTCAAAAGGATTCCTAGATGAAAACATAAAGATTTTCAATTTTTATTGCTTACTGATCCATAAGTAGGATATACTTGGTGTGATACATTGGGAAGGAAGTACTCATAGGAGACTGTGCTGCAAGCCAGAGTATTCCAGTGAGTTCAGAAAATGCACTCACTTGGTTGGCTCATAAGCTTGTTTGATTTTTTTTCATGGAATGCTGATTTTACTTGGAAAAATAATTTATAACAAACCATGTAGATTTTCATGTGGAAATTAGAATTTTGCAAACTTTGCTACTGTATAAGAGCATCTCAATATTAACAGCTTTTCTAATGAAAATGTTAGTCATATTAGCATGTGGTTTCAGAAAAAGTTTAACAGATTTGCCAATATTTATAAAAATGAACATAATTCAATGAGCCACTGTTTTTCAAATGACCAGTATATAATATTAGAGTCATGCATGGATAAAAGATTCATTCAGAATACCACAGTCAGCAGAAGATTTTAACATGAGAGAGTTTGAAAAAAATGAATAATGGGTTTTAGGGTCTACACTGTTATCTTTTGACAGTTCCACTTGTTGAATTTTGCTTTAGTATCAGAGAATATATGAAAAGCCTATTGAAATGTCCAGATGGCTTCACTTCCTCTTAACAGTAGATAAGCAGAAGCCGCTGTGACAACCTGCCTGTTCTCGGTTTGGCTGCACATTGACTTATTGATGAAAAGAGCTTTACAAACACTTTTCACTGAATTGTTGTGGAAACTACAGTTTCGGGGTTTTTTTCTTAAAATGAAATCTTCATTTAATTTTTATTAAATAGTTATATTTTATATTTATTCATACATACTTTTATTACTGTCTTAGTCAGGGTTTCTATTCCTGCACAAAACATCATGACCAAGATGCAAGTTGGAGAAAAAAGGGTTTATTCAGTTTACACTTCCAGTTTGCTGTTAATCACCAAAGAAAGTTAGGACTGGAACTTAAGCAGGTCAGGAAGCAGGAGCTGATGCAGAGTGATGGTACTTACTGGCTTGCTTCCTCTGCCTTGCTTGGCTTGCATTTCTTATAGAACTCAAGACTACCAGCCCAGGGATGGTACCACCCACACACAATGGGCCCTCCCCCCTTAATCACTAATTTAGGAAATGCCCCACAGTTGGGTCTCATGGAAGTACTTCCCAACTGAAGTTCCTTTCTCTGTGATAACTCTAGCCTGTGCCAAGTTGACACACACAACCAGACAGTACAATTACTAAAGTTATTCTTTATGTAGATAAATAGTAATATATTATTTAAATAAAATCATGGAATTTTAATTCAAACACAATAAATTTGATATATAACATATAAACAAAACAAATTGAAAACCTCTTTGGGACTTAAAAAATTTTAAGTATAAGGTTTCCTGAGACTAAAACATTTGAACTGCTAATGTATGGTGGTTTTAACTAATTGCCTTTATATATTCTTGAATATAGGACTTGTTCCAGAAGAAACAGAAGAGAGTATAGAAGGAGATATAAGCAGTGAAGATTGCAAATTACAAGACTTACCTCCATGCTGGGGATTAGATATCGTTTGTGGTAAAGGAACAGATTTTAATTATGGACCCTGGGCTGACAGGCAGAGGTACTTGAGTGATTATATATTTAATAGTCTTTCAAGTGCATTGAGATCTTATTTTTTTTGAATACTAGCTTAATGTTTAAAACTGTTTTTATTATTTTTTTAATTATGTGTATTAATGTGTCTGAGGCTGTGTGCACATAAGCTCAGGTATTCATAGAGGCCAGAGAGTCTCCTGGAGCTGGAATTACCGTCAGTTTTGAGATGCTCATCATGGGTACCAGGAACCAAACTCAGGTCCCCCAAAAGAGCAGCAAGTTCTCTTAACAGCTGAGCCATCACTCTAGCTCAGGTAGTCTTAGTTTTTGTCACCTATTATATTGTGGCAAAGAAAGTAAGTTTTCAGTGAACCACCTTGATCCAGATATTAACTTGTTTGTGGAGAAACCACAAGCAAACTGCAGTGAGCAGTCTACTTGTTGGTTTCTTTGTTTTATTTTTGTATTTAATTGATGATTTACTTATTGACCCTCTGAGAGCCTGAGAGCCTGAGATTTTGGGGATATATAGATTCAGAAATGAAAGACTTGATGAAATGAATGATATAGCTTTAGTGAAGCTTTAATTCATGAGGAAAGGGTTTTGGTGACAGGCTTAGAAAAACAGTTGTTTTCCAGGACTGAATAGGAAAGCATCCCTGGGATATAGGTTCAACCGTGGAAACTTGTTTAATCAAGTTCTGGAGGCCAAGAGTCCCACTTAGAAGTGTTAGCAATGTTGGTTCCCTGTGACCATCATGAGAGGAGGATATATCCTCTCATGAGGATATAACCAGGCCTCTTTTTGAAGCTGAGGCCACATGTGATGTCTCTGTAACCAAATACAGTCATGTTCTGAAGGCTGGGCTTAGAATGTAAACATGATTTTTTTGGGGGCACAGTTTAGCTTGTGACAAACTATTTTTGCATCATGGTTAGCACAGTGAATGAAAAAGGCCTTATTATTAGATATGTGGATGTAGTTTATGAAAGAAGTAGAGATTTTCTAGGGGAAGGAAAATGGTGTGAATTATCAAGGAAAAATGAATTGGGATAGTAGAAAATTGCCCTGAGGGTCTCCTAGGTAGTTCAGAGTTCTATAATAAAGACATTTCAACATTCACAGAGGCCTAATCTGTAGAATTGTGAATTGGAGGCCAGCCTGAGCTAGGAAATGAGATCCCCAACTAAAAGCCATGAGCTTAGGCTGCTAAGTAAATGGTACCTTGTCGACCTAATTGCAAGGCCTAAAGAAAATAAATAAGTAACAACTAATAATAATTGCATTAATGGGTTTTACAGTAATGAGGATTATCTGAAAGGCTTGCTTGTTTTGAGGTGGGGGATCTTGTTCAACCTGACCTTACACTCTGGATTCAAGTGATCCTTTTGCTCTTGAGTATCATACCTGTCTACCTGGAAGAGTTAGTCATTTGTTAATTTTAAAGTAACTTTTATTTGTAATATATTATAACCAATTTACTATTTTTGAAGAATTTTAAAGGAGACATTTAGTAGTGATTTTTTTTAAAGGTCATTTTACATTGTTTAGAATTACTTTAGTTTTGAATTCATGCTCTAGCTTTCTTGTAGAGGGAAAAGTCAAGTCCTCTCATTGAATCAATACTTATTAACCTGTTGAAAGAGTGGTGAGATTTCTACCAATGCTGTCTTACTTAGGTTTCCATTGCTGTGCACAGACACCATGACCAAGGCAACTCTGATAAGGACAATATTGAATTGGGGCTGGCTTACTGGTTCTGAGGTTCAGTCCATTATCATCATGGCAGGAAGCATGGCAGTGTCTAGGCAGACACGGTACAGGAGGAGCTGAGGGTTCTACATCTTGTTCTTAAGGCAAACAGAAGACCACTATCCTCAAGCAGCTAGGAGGAAGCTCTTTAAAGCCTACACCCACAGTGACATACTTCCTCCAACAAGGCCACAGTCCTAATAGTGTTGCAGCCTGGGCCATGCTTATTCCAACCACCACAGATGTATTGGTTGTTTTCATACTTTTCTTAGTTTCAAAAGAACTTCCTACCTTCTGTTGGAATAATTGCACTCTTTGTTAAATGCTATGGTCTTTGTTCTTACTTTTTAAAAAATGGCATTAAAAATGAAGCCAGGACCCCACATATGTTAGGCAAGTATTCTCATTTTATTTTAATGTTAGTATTTTATATATATTTAAGTAATTTGCTTCAATAGATCAGTGTTTAACAGTTGTTCAAAAATGAAACAAATTTTTGAAAACATTTGAAATATGATATCACTAAGTTCTGTTAGATTGCTTATTAAACTTGAACATCAATGGAGCTTAGTAATTCAGGTTAGAGCAATATTCTTCATGTTATTAGGTGCTGCTTTTCTTTTTATAGTCATTTTTTAGGTTTAATGATGCTGTGGTCACTGAGGCATCAGATGAAAATGAGATACTTGTATTAAGTAATGCACTTAATCTAATTGGACTGTACTAAGAAATCGTAGGAGAACTTAAATATTCTTTTTTTTTAATCTGTTGAACAATTCTATTAAAATGAAATGTTTTTATATTTTTATTGTCAAATAATACATGATTCTTAAATTATATTTAATATTGCTGTACTTAAAAATATTAGTACATATTTACTAAAAGCACAAGTTAAAATTTTTATAATACAGTTTTTTTAAAAAAGATGTTATCTATTATATATACAGTGTTCCATCTGTATGTATGCCTACAGGCCAGAAGAGGGCACCAGATCTCATTATATATGGTTATGAGCTACTGTGTGGTTACTGGGAATTGAACTCAGGATCTCTGGAAGCAGACAGTGTTCTTTACCTCTAAGCCATCTCTCCAGCTCCAGTTTTTGAGTTTTGAGACAAGGCCCTCTACATAGCCCTAGCTGTCCTAGACCTCACTGGGTAGACCAGGATGGCCTCAAACTTAACAAAGATCCACCTATCTCTTCTCCTGAGAGCTGGGATGAAAGGTCTGTGCCACCACTCCTCGCATATAAATTTACTTTAGAGACTGACCGATCTTTGTATTATTTAGAGAAATGATACTGCAGTTAATGTGCAATAGAACTTCGCTTTCACAACCTCCTCTAGCAGGTTTTCCTTTTGTTGAGAGAGAATCCCAGTATATTGTTTATTTAGGCTCAGAGCCATTCATGTTCATTAAATCACAAGGCTTACTTTTCAGTGCACTTTGTTCATGTGAGTAGTGTTTGCTTCCTTATTTTTGTGGAAGGATGGCTGTGTGATGGGGGAAGGTATTGCACATTTCTTAGGTTCTTTCATCTTTGTCAAGTGATATAGGGAGGCATACACTAAGGCTCAGCATCTAAATACTTGTTTACTTTTTAGAACACATTGTTCTTTGTCCTTTCATTTATATTATGTTGATTAAAAGTGATTGCAGACAGTTGGAATGATGACTTGGTGGCTAAGAGAACTGGTTGGTTTTGCAGAAGACCTTTGCTTGATGACCAGCAGTCACAGCTGTCTATAACTGGTCCCGGGGCTCTGACAACCTCGTTTGTGTTTCACATGTGTTGCATGCATATAGTGAACATATACATGTGCAAGCAAAATACTCATATATATAAAATAAAAATAAAGGTTAATTTTTTTGAGTGATTATGAAAATAATACAAAAACTCTTCCATGGTTAAATATTTTAACTTAATCCCCAGTACCACTCCATGAGATGAGTTATTCTTATTTATAGACAAGGGAGAAGACCAGGTTTCCTCAGAAAGATTAGATCACCTGCTCAGGGAAGAATGATGAATTACGCTATACTCTTTCAGTTCTTGATAGTTTGCACAACTGGTGTGTTTGCAGCATTTTTACAACTCACATATACTTGGATTGGATCCTGCTCATGTCTCACTCGGTAATATTACAATGTTAGGTATTCAGAACTCATTGATAAGATGTGGAAAAATAGTTTGTCAAATGAGATAGCAATGATAATGTAAGTAAAATATGACTTTGGACCCTTATCAAAGACAGTATTTGACTAACACACTGTTTCTCTTATTCCTTTTCATGTAGAGATTGTTTATGGAAGTTTTTCTTTCCACCTGATTATCAAGTTCTGAAAGTTTCTGAAATTGCACAGCCTGGAAGACCAAGACAAATCCTTGCATTTGAACTACGAATGAATATTATTGCAGATGCTACCATTGACTTGCTATTTACCAAAAACAGGGTATTCACTATAAGATTGTAGAGAATAGTATTTAAAAATCTGAAAATTGCTTCTCAGAGTTTTTCTGGTTCATAATTCTATGCTTAGCTTCATTCTGTGGGCTCTCCATACCTCCTTAATTATTACTTTTGCTTTCATAATACTTTATTAAGTGCTAAATAATGGAAAGAAATTAATAATGATTAATAGTAATAACAATGAACCTTGAAGTTATCTTTAGTTTCTCTTTTTATTTTGTTAAATTGCTTTAAGTGTATTTTTTATACAAATTTGAATCTTGATTTTTACAGATTTTTAGTAGTTCATATTAATAGTAATTATATTTCTTTGTAATTTAAAAGTAAAATGATAGGAATATAAGTACAATAAATCTCTTGTAAATTAATCTTGTTTTCTTTGGTAGGAAACAAATGCTGTGCATGTAAATGTAGGAGCTGGCTCATATTTAGAAATTAATATTCCGATGACAGTTGAAGAAAATGGTAAGCTATCATTATTTTTCCTGAAATTATGACATAATTAATATGTTATTGTAGTTTGTTAGTCCTTGCAGAGTAACATTAATACTTTTTTCATTTTTATTTTTTGTCTTTTAATTTAAATATAAATTTGCTGATAAATAATAAATTAAATATAAATTAACTGATACATAAAAAAGTACTCATTTATGGTATGCCATGTGATACTTGAACTTATGTATATATATATATATATATGTATATATATATATATATATACTTAGAATGTTCAAGTCAAAGTAAATATGTCTGTTTCTACATTTGTAACTTCTGTGTGTAAAATTCATTTAAAATTTTGTTTAGCTTTGCACTTACTGAGACAGTGTCTCACTGTGTAGCCCATGCTGACCAAAGACTTGCTGTGTAATGTAGGCTTGTCCCTACCTGAGATAGTCTTGTCTCAGACTCCCAAGTGCTGCGATCACAGCTTGGCACCACCATACTGATAGGCTTTCCTTGAACTTTGAAAGCTCTACTGCATATTCTCATTTTCTGCAGCTTGCACTTCTGACTGTAACTCAGTAGTCCTGTTCACTTGCACCCACCCTTCTTTCTCCTTATTTGCACCCACCTTGGATAACTACCATTCTGTTCTTAGCTTCTGGGACATCAGTTTTTGTTATTGTTGGTGTTTGTTTTTGTTTTTATTTTAGATTGCATGCTTTAGTGAGATCATTAATAAGATCAGGTCATTTTTGTGCTTTGCTTATTTCACTTGAAAATGACTTTCATTTTGAGCCATTTTGTTACAGATGATAGGATTTCATCTGTTTTTTAATACAGCTAGCTTTCGATTTTATATATGTACCATATTTCTTGTCCTTCCATCAGTTGATGGGATCTCTACTTAGCTTGTTTTCATGTCTTGGCTTTTATGGACGGTGCTGCAGTGAATGTGGGTGCTCAGGTGGTCTCCAGCCTTCTTAGTTCATTGCCTTGGGAGATAGACCCTGTAATGGAGTTGCTGGATTACATGATGGTTCTATTTATAATTCTTTTGGAAGTATTCATGAGCATATTAGCTATAGTTTTAATTTTTATGTACTTGTTGTTTACACTATTGTACAAATATTTGATATCTAAACAGAACAATTTTCTACCTTTCTAGATGTTTTAATTCTGTATTTTTCTTATGTTGTGTTTATCTCTTCTAGGACTATACATAATGTGCTTACTATTTCCTAGTTAGACTCTGGTTCTATGAGAATACATACTATGCAGCTCATATTGAACTCAGCTCTTGGGATTTGAGCAGTAATTAGATGAATAACAGGCTTAAATGGTTTTTTTTGTTTTTTGTTTGTTTTTAGTATTTTTGTTTTTTGTATTTTTGAGAGGAAAGAATATTTCATCTTATATCTTATAGTACATTATGAATGGTAGTCCGTACAGGAAATCAAACATGAACTTGGAGGCAGGCATGAAGAAGAGGTCCTGAAGGAATAGAATTGCTATCTTGGGCAGACTGATTTCTTATTCCAGCTGTTCAGGGATGGCACTTGCAATAGTAAATCATATGTCAAGAAAATACTCAATGATCTTTTGCCTACTAGACAATTCGATGGAGACTTTTTCTCAACTCAAGTTTCCTTTTTCAATTTGACTCCTGTTAGACTATATTTGATAAAAAAACTAAAACAAAGAAACAATGAAAGGAAGGAAGGAAGGAAAGAAGGAAGAGAGATTTTCTCAAAGAACCAGCTCCTGGTTTGTTGATTCTTTGTATAGTTCTTTTTGATTCTACTTGGTTGATTTAAGCCCTGAATTGATTATTTACTATCTTGTCTTGGGCACCTGTATTGGTGCTAGTATATGGAAAGAGAAAATAGAGAAAAGCTGTAGCATTTGGGCTTTTCAATTAGGTAATCTATTGAAACAATAACCGAGGAAGACATAATATCCACCTCACCTAACTCCATGTGATTTCTTGTGAAGAACTACCTATTATATTCACTGGATTTAAAATAATAGTCATGTGGGGCCATGAAGGAGATAGCTGAGATTCTTTACCACTGCCTAATTCAAGGGAGGTATTGATAAGAAAAGTCTATTAGGAATGCTTTAATTGTAGTCTGTCACAGGGAAGAATGGAAGTTGGAAGTTGTACAAAATTAATAATGGTTCCCATATGGCAGTGCTTTTCCCTTAAAATTGATAATACAGGCTCTAGAGAGATGTTTCCACACACAGTTCAAAGCACTTTCTGCCACTACAAAGGACCAGCACTTCTTGGTGCCTACAACCATCTCTAACATTCTTTTCTGGCCTCTGAGACACCATGAACACATGTATGTGTGCACTTGTATATGCACATACATAACACAGGCAAAGTATCCTGTGATAAAATCCTTAAGTTGATAATTGTCTTAGTTAGGGTTTCTTTTTTTGTAAAAGATATATTCTTTATTTGCATTTCAAATGTTGTCCCCTTTCCTGGTCCCCCTCTCCTGAAAAACTCCTAACCCATCCCCCCTCCCCCTGCTCAGCAATCTACCCACTCCCACTTCTCTGTCCAGGCATTCCCCTATACAGGGCCATCGAGCCTTCTCAGTACCTAGGGCCTCTCCTTGATGTCCAACAAAGCCATCCTTTGTTTCATATGCATCTGGAGCCATGGGTCCCTCCATGTGTACTCTTTGGTTGGTGCTTTAGTCCCTGGGGAACTCTAGGGGGTACTGGGTGGTTCATATTGTTGTTCCTTCTATGGCATTGCAAACCCCTACAGCTCCTTGGATCCTTTCTCTACCTCCTCCATTGGGGCAACCCTGTGCTCAGTTCAATGGCTAGCTGAGAGTGTCCCCCTCTGTATTTATCATGCACTGGCAGAGCCTCCCAGGTAACAGCTATATTAGGCTCTGGTCAGCAAGCACATGTGGGCATCCACAATAGTGTCTGGGTTTGTTAACTGTATATGGGATGAATCCCTAGGTGGAACAGTCTCTGGATGGTCTTTCCCTCAGCCTCTGCTCCACACTTTCTTTCACTTGTTTGGTTAGAGTCACACCAAGATACTCTCTATTGTTTATGACTATTGTGAAGGGTGTCGTTTCCCTAATTTCTTTCTCAGCCTGTTTATCTTTTGAGTATAGGAAGGCTACTGATTTGTTGGAGTTTATTTTGTATTTAGCCACTTGCTGAAGTTGTTTATCAGCTGTAGGATTTCTCTGGTGGAGTTTTTTGGGTCACTTAAGCATACTATCATAACATCTGCAAATAGTGATAGTTTGACTTCTTCCTTTCCAATTTGTATCCCTTTGACCTCCTTTCGTTGTCTAATTGCTCTGGCTAGAACTTCAAGTACTATATTGAATAAATATGGAGAGAGAGGGCAGCCCTGTCTAGTCCCTGATTTTAATGGGATTGTTTCAAGTTTCTCTTTATTTATTTTGATGTTAGCTACTTGTTTGCTGTATATTGCTTTTACTAAGTCTAGGTATGGGACTTGATTTCCATATATTGAACCATCCCTGCATCCCTGGGATGAAGCCTACTTGATCATGGTGAAAGATTGTTTTGCTGTGTTCTTGGATTTGGTTGGCAAGAATTTTATTGAGTATTTTTGCATTGATATTCATAAGGGAAATTGGTCTGAAGTTCTTTTTCTTTGTTGGATATTTGTGTGGTTTTGACATCAACGTAATTGTGGCTTCATAGAACGAGTTGGGTAGTATTCCTTCCGTTTCTATTTTGTGGAATAGTTTGATATTAGGTCTTCTTTGAATGTCTGATAGGATTCTGCACTAAAACTATCTGGTTCTGTGCTTTTTTTGCTTGGGAGACTTTTAATGACTGCTTGTATTTTTTTAAGGGGTTATGATATTGTATAGATGGTCTATCTGATCCTGATTTAACTTTGGTATTTTGTATCTGTGTAGAAAATTGTCCATTTCATCCAGATTTTCTAGTTGTGTTGAGTATAGGCTTTTGTAGTAGGATCTGATGATTTTTTTTTAATTTCCTCAGTTTCTGTTCTTAAATTTCCCTTTTCGTTTCTGATTGTGTAATTTTGGATACTGTTTCTATGCCCTTTGGTTAGTCTGACTAAGGGTTAATCTAGTTGATTTTCTCAAAGAACCAGCTTCTGGTTTTGTTGATTCTTTATGTAGTTCTTTTAGTTTCTACTTGGTTGATTTCAGCCCTGAGTTTGATTATTTGCTTCCTTCTACTACTCTTGGGTGTATTAGCTTCCTTTTGTTCTAGAGCTTTCAGGTGTGCTGTTTTGGAGGCACTCAGAACTATGAGTTTTCTTCTTAGCATTGTTTTCATTGTATCCCCTAAGTTTGTGTATGTTGTGCCTTCACTTTCATTCAATTCTAAAAAGTCTTTGACTTTTTTTCCTTATGTCTTCCTTGATCAAGGTGTCATTGAGTAGAGCATTGTTCAGCTTCCATGCATATGTGGGCTTTCTGTTGTTTTTGTTGCTATTGAAGACTAGCCTTAATCCGTAGTGTTCTGATAGGAGGCATGGAATTATTTCAATCTTCTTATATCTATTGAAATCTGTTTTGTGATTATATGGTCAGTTTTGGAGAAGGTACCATGAGGTGCTGAGAAGGTATATTCTTTTGATTTAGGATGATATGTTCTGTAGATATCCATTTGGTCTATCATTTCTGTTAGTTTCACTGTGTCTCTGTTTGTGTTTCCCTGATCTGTCCATTGCTGAGAGTGGGGTGTTGAAGTCGCCCACAATTATTGTGTGAGGTGCAATGTGTGCTTTGAGCTTTAGTAAATTTTCTTTTATGAATGTGGGCACCCTTGCATTTGGGACATAGATGTTCAGAATTGAGAGTTCTTCTTGGCAGATTTTTCCTTTCATAAGTATGAAGCGTTCTTCCGTGTCTTTTTTGATGACTTTTGGTTGAACGCCAATTTTATCTAATAGTACAATGGCTATTCCAGCTTGTTTCCTGGGACCATTTGCTTGGAAAATTGTTTTCCAGCCTTTTACTTTGAGGTTGTGTTTGTCTTTGACACTGAGGTGCATTTCCTGTATGCAGCAAAATGCTCGGTTCTGTTTATGTATCCAGTCTATTAGTCTATGTCTTTATACTGGGGAATTGAGACCATTGATATTAAGGAATAGTGATTGTTGCTTCCTGTTATTTTTTATGTCATTTTTATGTTTGTGTGGTTAACTTCTTTTGGGTCTGTTGAAAGATTACTTTCTTGCTTTTTCTAAGGTGTAGTTTCCCTCCTTGTGTTGGCGTTTCCCATCTATTATCCTTTGTAGGGCTGGATTTGTGGAAAGATATTATGTAAATATGTTTTTGTCATGGAATATCTTAGTTTCCCCATCTATGGCGTTTGAGAGTTTTGCTTGGTATAGTAGCCTGGGCTGACATTGGTGTTCTCTTAGGGTCTGTATAACATCTGCCCAGGATCTTCTAGCTTTCATCATCTCTGGTGAGAAGTCTGGTGCAATTCTGATAGGTCTGCTTTTATACGTTTTCCCCTTACTGCTTTTAATATTCTTTCTTTGTTTAGTGCATTTGGTGTTTTGATTATTATGTGACAGGAAGAATTTCTGTTCTAGTCTAGTCTATTTAGAGTTTTGTAGGCTTCTTGTATGTTCATGGGCATCTTTTTCTTTAGGTTAGGGAAGTTTTCTTTTATGATTTTGTTGAAGATATTTACTGTCCCTTTAAGTTGTAAATCTTCACTCTCTTCTACACCTATACTCCTTAGGTTTCATCTTCTCATTGTATGGATATCCTGGATTTCCTGGATGTTTTGGGTTAGGAGCTTTTTGCATTTTGCATTTTCTTTGATTGTTGAGTCAGTGTTTTCTATGGTATCATCAGCACCTGAGATTCTTTCTTCTATCTCTTATATTCTGTTGTTAATGCTTGCATCTATGGTTCCTGATCTCTTTTCTAGGTTTTCTATTCCAGAGTTTCCTCAATCTCCCTTTGTGATTTCTTTATTGTTTCTACTTCCACTTTTAGATCCTGAATGGTTTTGTTTAGTCCCTTCACTTGTTTGTTTGTATTTTCCTGTAATTCTTTTTCTGTTTCCTCTTTAAGGGCTTCTACCTGTTGACCCATGTTCTCCTTTATTTCTTTTAGGGAGTTATTTATGTCCCTCTTGAAGTCCTCTATCATCATCATTACATGTTAGATCCAAATCTTGGTTTTCTGGTGTGTTGGGGTAATCAGGGCTCACTGTTGTGGGAGAACTGGGTTCAGATGATGCCATGAAGCCTTGGTTTCCATTGGTAATGTTCTTGAGTTTGCCTTTTGCCATCTGGTTGTCTCTGGTGTTAGCTGGTCTTGCTGTTTCTGACTGTGGCTTATCTGTCCTGTAAGCCCATGTATCTATATTCCTGGGAGACCCATTCTCTCTGGGAAGAATTTAGGTATGGAGAGCTATGATATAGGGTCATCTCAGGTGTACAGATAGAAATCAGAGGATCCTGTTCCCAACTGATCCTTGGTTCCTGTGTCCTCATGGCTCTGGGCAGGTTCCTCCTGTGCCAGAATTTTGAAGAGAAGTGGTGGTCTTACCTGTGCACACAGGTCTGCAGGCACTCCTGGGAGACCCACTCTCTTGTGGTGTATTTGTGTATGTAGCTCTGTGGCCCAGGACCAGCTCTGGGTCCAGACAGAATTTGGAAGACTCCTTTCCCAGGCTGCTCCTGGGCTCTTGTGTCCTTAGGCTTTCCAGCTGGTTCCTCTGAGCAGCACGGGTGGTCCTACCTGTGCTCTCAGGCCTCTTTGTACTCCTGGGAGGTAAGCTGTCTGCCCGTGCCACCTGGAAATGGTGCACTGTGGCAGAGGATGGTCCCCCGCTGGAGAGAGAAACTAGAAGGCTCTTGACTGAGTGTGCTGGATGTGTTTCTCTGAGCAGCAGGGGTGATCCTATCTGTGCTGTCAGGCCTCTCCTGCGTGGTTAGCCACCTCCCTGCGCTCCTGAATATGGCACTCTGTCTTAGTTAGGATTTCTGTTGCTGTGATGAAACATGATGGCCAAAAAGCACTTTGGGGAGGAAACGGTTTATTTGGTTTACACTTCATATTACTGGTCATCATTAGAGGAAATCAGGATCAAACAGAACAGGAACCTGGAGCTGATGCAGAGGCCAGGGAAGGATACTGTTTACTGCTTCTCTCCCCAAAGCTGTTCAGTCTGCTTCTTGTAGGACTCAGGACCACTAGCCCAGAGATGGCATCCAACCACAATGGGCTTGGTCTTTCCCCAGCAACCACTAATTAAAAAAATGTTTTCCAGCTGGATATTATACAAGCATTTTCTCAATTGGGATTCCCTTCTTTCAGATAACTCCAGCTGTGTCAAGTTGACATAAGACTAGCCAGAGCAGTAATGCATAGTAAATGTCGCTGTGCCATTTTATAGTGTAAACTTTTGTGCACACTGAGATAAGGGGGTCACCTGAGGACTGAGGAATCATTATCTCAGTTAGTAGAAAGAGAACTAACTCTCATAAATTATTCTTTAACCTCCACCCAGACATCTATCCAACTTAATAAAATGTAATAAAAATTGTTAAAAGGATTTGGTAGATTTAAGATAATTTTATGGACCTCCAACTCCAAATACACAAAAGCCTGACATATTTTTCAAATTCAGATGTTTGGGATGAAGTAGAAAGCCTACATCAGGGTATATGCCAGACTAGCTATAAAATTTTTAGAATAATAACATATAGCTTGTGTTCTTTGAAAAAGAAGCCAGTTAAAAAAAGAAATGGCACTTTAAACTTCTGCTTATGCTGAGAATAGCCTATATTGTTGTGAGACTGTCATTACAGGAGAAATAGATAATATTTGGCAACTGTCCTTATACAGGGAGTAGTTGAAAAAAATGGTTTAAAATATAATTTAATCAGTGGATAAAGAAAAAGTATAGGACTTGTGCTAATAGTTGAAAATTTTACTTAGAAGCAAACATGTACAACCAGTTCTCCCCTTCATAAGCTTAGCATCCATAGACTCAAGCAGTTGTGATATGGAAATATTTAAGCAAAGTTGCAGGTATACTATGTATTTCCCCTGTCATCCTCTGAACAATACTATCCAATGGTTATTACATATTAAATATATAAGTAATGCCATATAATTTGGCATATGTGGGAGATAAATAGAAAAATTGGAATATTTTGGTATATTACATGAAAGTCTTGAACATTTGTAGATTTTAGTTTAAGTGTGGCATCTTGGGATCATCGTATTTGGATACTGAGAGACCACCATGGGTTTGTTCTCAAAATCAAACCAGGAGATATGCCATGTGGTGGTGATGTTTACTCATTGTTTTCTTGTCTGAGAAAGATCTCTTGTTACATTAGTCAGCTCCCTGTCACTGAAATATACTTAAGCTGTTTTTCAAGGATTTCATTTTTAAAGTGGTAGTGGGAGTTGGTCCTGTGCCAAAAATTTTAATTGTATACTTTTTATTCTTGCTCTTACATTTTATGTTTTTGTTTATTAGGTTATACCCCTGCAATTAAAGGACAACTATTACATGTCGATGCCACTACCAGTATGCAATATCGGACCCTTTTAGAAGCAGAAATGTTAGCAGTAAGTCTAAACATATGATATACATTTGTTTAGTAGCTATAGATTTAGTTTTAATTTTTTAATGTAAAATTTCTAAAACTTATCTGTATTTTTATTTAAGAACTACCAAGTAGGTACTCTGGTTCTACCCGATTTGGGAAGAGAGGTAGATTCCCCATACTGTGTCCTGCCTTTGGCATTCCTTTGTTGTTCTACTTCTAATATGTAGGAAGTGCTAGAAGGTCTCAAAACTTTTTAGGATGTAATTTTCAAATTTCATGTGTTTTTCCTAAATTGTAAGTAAAGTAATTTTTGATCACATGTTCTGGCCCTTTTGGACTTCTCTGAGGGCTTAATTAATTTTATTCTTTGTCTTAAGTCAGTGACTAAGTTTTAAGGAAAAAAAAATCTTGATGGTACTCTGAATATTTGAAGGTGCCCATGGTTTAAATTTCAGATTAGGTTCTCATTAATCTGTTACTTTAAGAAAAGGACAGTAACAAGAACAACAACAACAACAAAAATGTACTGTGTAATATGGTTGGTATTCACAGAAGATTCATTTGTATAAGATGATGTCATAAGGTTCTTAATTATTTGTTTTAAGCCAACATCTTATACATTAAGATGTGTAAGATAAGAATTTCATAATTAGTAAGAAAAGCTCATACACCTGCATGCACGTGCGCGCGTGCACACACACACACACACACACTCCAATTATAATCACCTATGATAGCATGCACAAATATGTTGTTTTAGCCTTAGAGTCTCTGTGCAGTATTATCTGTTGATGTGGGTTAAGTCAATGCCATTCTAGTTGAAATAAAAACCAACTTATTTCTTGGATTATAAGTATAAAAACATGTAATCAGTATGTAAATAATACAACATTACTATATAAAATCTATTATTACATAAAAATATAGTGTTAAAATTATCAAATTGAACATTCATTACAGTTCAGCACTTGTTTGAATTCTCAAGCTATTGCTGATAAATGGGACTGTGTAAAACAATGCTATTCCTAGGCAGGTAGCTTTTTCCTTTGCAGAAATTCCAAGGTCAGGTTGTACGATAGTGTGCATGATATTCTACCTTCCTTCCTTTAACAAAGGAGGAATTAGGGACATGGGCTGTTTGTTACCTTCTACACCAGCTGGTGTGTGTTGCTGAAACTTGAGAATGTTTCTTTCCACTCAGCAAATTTTTACCACATTAAAGCTTAATATTGCAAAGATTTGGGTGTTGACCAGAGACATTGACCTTTGCAGCAGTTTTAAAAGTCTCAAAAACACCTTCTGTTCATCTCAGTGGGAAAATAAGTTTTAATTATTCACTAGAGTGTGTGACTTCATTCCCAGTGCTGTAAGCACTGTCACATTTTAAGCTCTAACATTTGTTTTGCAGTTCCACATCAATGCCAGCTACCCCAGAATTTGGAACATGCCACAGACATGGCAGTGTGAATTGGAGGTTTATAAAGCCACATACCACTTCATCTTTGCACAGAAGAACTTCTTTACAGGTAATTTCTGGTAAATATAGGGAGTAATTTGTAGTGGTGAGCTTATGTGTATTCTGTAGGTTTTACTTTTACATTTAATATAGGCATGTGCTGATATGATGATATGATGTATGCTTTCCTTTTTTCCTATAATTTTTCCATTTATTATTCTCTCATATATACAATACTTCATTTTCCCCTCCCTCCCCTCCTCATAATCTATCCCTCTACCTCCCCTTACCCCTGAACCCACTCCCAGCCCTTCACCTTTCCTCAGAAAAGAACAGGCCTTCCAGGGACATCAACCATATATATAACATAAAAATCTACCATAAGACCAGGCACATAGTCTAACATCAAGGCTGGATATGAGGTATCCATGTGAGAGGAAAAGACTCCCAAAGTTAGGCAAAAGAGTCAGAGACATCCCCTGCTCACACTGTTAGGAATCTCACAAAAACACCAAGCTACAAAAATGCAACATATAGGATCTGATCAGCCTGGGCCACAGCACTCAGTCTCCAGGAAGAGCAGGAGACCTGGTGTGCACCCAGAGGCAGTCTGGGAGCGCACATCTTGCTCTGGTGGCACAGAGCTTGGGTTCCAGTCCTGAGGCCTCTGGCTGGAGCCCTCAGATCTCTCCTCTTCCAGATCCAGATCAGCCTGGGCAGCAACACCACATCTCCAGGTCCTGCAAGAGGCAAGAGGGGCTTCCGGGCGGCCAGCAGGGAGAAGTCAGTTTGCTCTGGTGAATCCAGCGGGCCCCGGCAGTAGCCTCCAGGTGTCTGCTTTGGGATCTGAACAGCCTGGGCCACAGCACTCTGTCTCCAGGAAGTGCAGGAGACCTGGTGTGCACCCAGAGGCAGTCTGGGAGTGCACATCTTGCTCTGGTGGCACAGAGCTTGGGTTCCAGTCCTGAGGCCTCTGGCTGGAGCCCTTAGATCTCTCCGCTTCCGGATCCAGATCAGCCTGGGCAGCAACGCCACACCTCCAGGTCCTGCAAGAGGCAAGAGGGGCTTCCGGGAGGCAGGTTGGGAGAGGGCAGTGTGCTCTGGTGAATCCAGCGGGCCCCGGCAGGAGCCATCAGGTGTCTGCTGCTGGATCTGAACAGCCTGGCCAACAGCACCCTGTCTCCAGGCAGTGCAGGAGGTAAGCTGTGTACCAGAGGCCACCTGGGAAGAGACAGCTTGCACTGGTGAGTCCAGCATTGACAAGACCAACTAACACCAGTGAGAACTAGATGGCAAAAGGCAAACTCAGGAACGTCACTAACAGAAATCAAGGCAATATGGCAATATATGGCAACATCTGAACCCAATTCTCCTCTACCAGCATGTCCTGGATGCCCCATCACACCAGTAAAACAAGATTTGGATTTAAAATCACTGGTCATGATGCTGGTACAGGAACACATGAAGGACATACTTAAAGAAATTCAGGAGAAAATGGATCAAAAGTTAGAAGCCGTTGCAAGGGAAACACAAAAATCATTGAAAGAAATTCAGGAGAATACAAAAACCAATAAGGAGGAAACGCAAAAAACACTTAAAGAAATACAGGAGAACTTTGGTCAACAGGCTGAGGTCATGAAAGAGGAAACACAAAAATCACTTAAAGAATTACAGGAAAGCACAAACAAGCAAGTGAAGGAGCTAAGCAAAACCATCCAGGATCTAAAATCAGAAGTAGAAACAACTAAGAAAACTCAAAGGGAGACAACTTTGGAGATAGAAAGCCTTGGGAAGAAATCAGGGGATAGAGATGCAAATATCAACAACAGAATACAAGAGATAGAAGAAAGAATCTCAGATTCTGAAGATACCATAGAAACCATGGACTCATCAGTTAAAGAAAATGCAAAATGCAAAAAGCTTGTAACCCAAAATATCCAGGAAATCCAGGACACAATGAGAAGACCAAACCTAAGGATTATAGGCATAGATGAAAGTGAAGATTTAGAACTTAAAGGGCCAGCAAATATCTTCAATAAAATTATGGAAGAAAACTTCCCTAACCTAAAGAGAGAGATGCCCATGAATATACAAGAAGCCTACAGAACTCCAAACAGACTGGACCAGAACAGAAATAATTCCCGTCACATAATAATCAAAACACCAAATGTTCTAAACAAAGAAAGAATATTAAAGGCAGTAAGAGAAAAAGGCCAAGTAACATATAAAGGAAGACCTATCAGAATCACAGCAGACTCTTCACCTGAGACTATGAATGCTAGAAGATCCTGGGCTGATCTCATGCAGACTCTAAGAGAACACAAATGCCAGCCAAAACTACTATATCCAGCAAACCTCTCAATCACCATAGATGGAGAAACTAAGATATTCCATGACAAAACCAAGTTTACCCAATATCTATCCACAAACCCAGCCCTACAAAGGATAATAGGAGGACAACACCAATACAAGGAGGGAAACTTCACCCTGGAAAAAGCAAGATAGTAACCTTTCATCAAACCCAAAAGAAGTTAACCAATCAAATTTAAAAAATAACATCAAAAATGACAGGAAGTAACAATCACTATTCTTCAATATCTCTTAACATCAATGAACTCAATGCCCCAATAAAAAGACATAGACTAACTGACTGGATACGTAAACAGGACCCTACATTTTGCTGCTTACAGGAAACACACCTAAGGGTCAAAGACAAACACTACCTTAGAGTAAAAGGCTGGAAGACAATTTTACAAGCAAATGGTCTCAGGAAACAAGCTGGAGTAGCCATTTTAATATCAGATAAAATTGACTTTCAACCCAAAGTCATCAAAAGAGACTCTGAGGGACACTTCTTGCTGGTCAAAGGAAAAATACAACAAGAAGAACTCTCAATCTTGAACATCTATGCTCCAAATGCAAGGGCACCCTCTTTCGTAAAAGAAACTTTATTAAAGCTCAAAGCACACATTGCACCTAACACAATAATTGTGGGTGACTTCAACACTGCACTTTCCTCAATGGACCGATCAGGAAAACAGAAACTAAACAGGGACACAATGAAACTAATTGAAGCTTTGGACCAATTAGATTTAACAGATATATATAGAACATTCTATCCTAAAGCAAAAGAATATACCTTTTTCTCAGCACCTCATGGTACCTTCTCCAAAATCGACCATATAATTGGTCACAAGACACACCTCAACAAATATAAGAAGATCGAACTAATCCCATGCCTCCTATCAGATCACTATGGAGTAAAAGTGGTCTTCAATAGCAACAAAAACAACAGAAAACCCACATACACGTGGAAATTGAACAATATTCTACTCAATGATACCTTGGTCAAGGAAGAAATAAAGAAAGAAATTAAAGACTTTTTAGAACACATTGAAAATGAAGACACAACATACCCAAATCTATGGGACACAATGAAAGCAGTGCTAAGAGGAAAACTCATAGCCCTGAGTGCCTCCAAAAAGAAAATGGAGAGAGCATACACTACCAGCTTAATGACACACCTGAAACCCTGGAACAAAAAGAAGCAATTTCACCCAGGAGGAGTAGAAGGCAGGAAATCATCAAACTCAGGGCTGAAATCAATCAAGTAGAAACAAAGAGAACCATACAAAGAATCAACAAAACCAGGAGCTGGTTCTTTGAGAAAATCAACAAGATAGATAAACCCTTAGCCAGACTGACCAAAGGGCACAGAGAAAGTATCCAAATTAACAAACTTAGAACTGAAAAGGGAGATATAACAACAGAAACTGAGGAAATCCAAAAAACCATCAGATCCTACTACAAGAGCCTGTACTCAACACAGCTGGAGAATCTGGAGGAAATGGACAATTTCCTTGACAGATACCAAATACCAAAATTAAATCAGGACCAAATAGATCATCTAAACAGTCCCATAATGCCTAAAGAAATAGAAGGAGTCATAGAAAGTCTTCCAACCAAAAAAAGCACAGGACCAGATGGTTTCAGTGCAGAATTCTATCAGACCTTCAAAGAAGAGTTAACACCAATACTCTTCAAATTATTCCACAAAATAGAAACAGAAGGAACACTACCCAATTCCTTCTATGAAGCCACAATTACACTGATACCAAAACCACACAAAGACCCAACAAAGAAAGAGGAAAACTCAGCCCTGAGTGCCTCCAAAAAAGAAAATGGAGAGAGCATACATTACCAGCTTAATGACATACCTGAAAGCCCTGGAACAAAAAGAAGCTATTTCACCCAGGAGGAGTAGAAGGCAGGAAATCATCAAACTCAGGGCTGAAATCAATCAAGTAGAAACAAAGAACCATACAAAGAATCAACAAAACCAGGAGCTGCTTCTTTTAGAAAATCAACAAGATAGATAAACCCTTAGCCAGACTAACCAAAGAGCACTGAGACAGTATCCAGATCAAGAAACTTAGAAATGAAAAAGGGAGATATAACAACAGAAACTGACGAAATTCAAAAAATCATTAGATCCTACTACAAAAGCCTATACTCAACACAACTGGAGAATCTGGAGGAAATGGGCAGTTTCCTAGACAGATATCCAATACCAAAACTAAATCAGGATCAAATAGATCAACTAAACAGTCCCATATCACCTGAAGAAATAAAAAGGGTCATAGAACGTCTCCCAACCAAAAAAAGCACGGGACCAGATGGCTTCAGTGCAGAGTTCTGTCAGACCTTCATAGAAGACCTAACACCAATACTCTTCAAACTATTCCACAAAATAGAAACAGAAGGAACTCTACCCAACTCCTTCTTCGAAGCCACTATTACGCTGATACCAAAACCATACAAAGATCCAACAAAGAAAGAGAACTTCAGGCCAATTTCTCATATGAATATTGATGCAAAAATACTTAATAAAATTCTTGCCAACCGAATCCAAGAACACATCAAAACGATCATCCACCATGATCAAGTAGGCTTCATCCCAGGGATGCAGGGATGGTTCAATATAAGGAAATCCATCAATGTTATCCACTACATAAACAAACTCAAAGACAAAAACCATATGATCATCTCATTAGATGCAGAAAAAGCATTTGACAAAATCTAGCATCCTTTCATGCTAAAAGTTTTGGAAAGAACAGGAATTCAAGGCCCATAACTAAACATCGTTAAAGCAATATACAGCAAACCTGTAGCCAACATCAAAGTAAATGGAGAGAAACTTGAAGCAATCCCACTAAAATCAGGGACTAGACAAGGCTGTCCTCCCTCCATATCTTTTCAAATTAGTACTTGAAGTTCTAGCTAGAGCAATTAGACAACATAAGGAGATCAAGGGGATACAAAAATGGAAAGGATTAAGTCAAATTATCACTATTTGCAGATGACATGATAGTTCTGTATGAAAAGAACTTCAGGTCTCTGAAGAAGGAAATTGAAGAAGACCTCAGAAAATGGAAAAATCTGCCATGCTCGTGGATTGGCAGGATTAATATAGTTAAAATGGCCATCTTGCCAAAAGCGATCTACAGATTTCAATGCAATCCCTATCAAAATCCCAACTCAGTTCTTCACAGAGTTAGAAAAAGCAATTCTCAAATTCATCTGGAATAACAAGAAACCCAGGATAGCTAAAACTATTCTCAACAACACAAGAAATACTACAGAGCAGTAGTGTTAAAAACTGCATGGTATTGGCACAGTGACAGACAAGTGGACCAATGGAATAGAATTGAAGATCCAGAAATGAATCCACACACCTATGGTCACTTGATCTTCGACAAAGGAGCCAAAAACATTCAGTGGAAAAAAGATAGCCTTTTCAACAAATGGTGCTGGATCAATTGGAGGTCAGCATGCAGAAGAATGCGCATTGATCCATTCTTATCTCCATGTACTAAACTTCACTCCAAGTGGATCAAGGACCTCCATGTAAAACCAGACATACTGAAACTAATAGAAAAGAAACTGGGGAAGACCCTTGAGGACATGGGCACAGGGGAAAAGTTCCTGAACAGATCACCAGTAGCTTATGCTTTAAGATCAAGAATGGACAAATGGGACATCATAAAATTACAAAGTTTCTGTAAGGCAAAGGACACTGTTAAAAGGACAAAACGGCAACCATCAAATTGGGAAAGGATATTCACCAACCCCACATCTGATAGAGGGCTAATATCTAGTATATACAAAGAACTCAAGAAGTTAGACCCCAGGGAACCAAATAACCCTATTAAAAAATGGGGTACAGATCTTAACAAAGAATTTTCACCTGAAGAAATTCGGATGGCCGAGAGGCACTTTAAGAAGTGCTCAACATCATTAGTCATTAGGGAAATGCAGATCAAAACAACCCTGAGATTTCACCTTACACCAGTCAGAATGGCTAAGGTCAAAAACTCAGGAGACAGCAGGTGTTGGCGAGGATGTGGAGAAAGAGGAACACTCCTCCACTGCTGGTGGGGCTGTAAGATTGTACAACCACTGTGGAAATCAGTCTGGAGGTTCTTCAGAAAACTGGACATGAGACTTCCAGAGGACCCTGCTATACCTCTCCTGGGCATATACCCAAAGGATTCCCCAGCATGCAATAAAGACACATGCTCCATTATGTTCACAGCAGCCTTATTTATAATAGCCATAAGCTGGAAAGAACCCAGATGCCCCTCAAAGTAGGAATGGATACAGAAAATGTGGTATATTTACATAATGGAATACTACTCAGCAATTAGAAACAATGAATTCACAAAATTTTTAGGCAAATGGTTTGATCTGGAAAATATCATCCTAAGTGAGGTAACCCATTCACAAGAGAATACACATGGAATGCAATCTCTGATAAGTGGATATTAATTAGCCCAGAAGCTCTGAATACCCAAGGCACAAATTGCATAACAAATGACTCCCATGAAGAAGTATGGAGAGGGTCTTGATCCTGGAAAGGATTGATCTACCATGGGAATGGAATATAAAGAGAGAAAAAGGAGGGAGGTGATTGGAGAAGGGATGGAGAGAAGGTTTATGGGACATATGGGGAGGGGGTATCCGGGAAAGGGGAAATCATTTGGAATGTAAACAAAGAATATAGAAGATAAAAATATTAAAAAAAGAATGCAACATATATGCAGAGGACCCAGGTCAGACCATACAGGCTCCCTGATCTCTCTGAGCCCATTTGAGTCCCAGTCCATTGATTCTGTGGGCTTTGTTCCTGTGGTATTCTTGATCCTGTGGATCGTCCAGTCTTTCCTCCCCATCTCAGTACTCCATAAGCTCTACCTAAGTTTGACTGTGGGACTCTGCATCTGTTCCCATCTGCTGCTGGATGAAGTCTCCCTGGTTTCTCTGATGACAGTTATACTAGGCTCTGGTATCAGCATATCCTGCAGGGATGACAAAGTGTAAGTTGGAGATTTTTGTGGCTGGTTTGGGGTCTCAGTCTCTCCACTTGAGGCCTTACCTGGTTAAAGGGGATGGCTCCATGTACCCCAATTACTAGGAATCTTAGCTAGTGTAGAGTCCATGGAGTTTCCATTGCACTAGGTTTTTATCTTACTTTCTGAAATGTTCCCCAGTTCTCTCCCAATATTGTCTTCCCACCCCATCCTTCCTCTTCCCATGCCTACTAACTCCCAGTGCACCCACTAAATTTATTCTATTTCCCCTTCCTAGCAAGATCCTTAGCCCTCTCCCCTCCCCAAGCCCTTCTTGTTAATTACCCTCTCTGTTCCTGTGGGCATTAGAGGTAAATTTATAGCACTAAGCCCTCATAAAGAAATTGTAGAGAGAATACACTAGCAGCTTAACAGCATACCTGAAAGCTCTAGAACAAAAAAAAAAAAAAAAAAAAAAAAAAAAAAAAAAAAAAAAAAAAAAAAAAAAAACATACTCAAAAGGTTTAGATAGCAGGATTAATAAAACTCAGAAGGAAATCAACCAATTAGAAACAAAGAATAACACAAAGAGTCAACAAAACCAAAAGATGGTTCTTTGAGAAAATCAGCAAGATAGATAAACCCTTAGCCAAACTAACTAAAGGGCACAGAGACAGAATCCGGAATTTTAAAAAAATCAGAAATGAAAAGGGAGACAGCAAACAGAAACTAAGTAAATTCACAAAATCATCACATCTTACTACAAAAGCCTATACTCAACAAAACTATTAAACCTAGATGAGATGGATGATTTTCTAGACAGATACCACATACCAAAATTAAATCAAGAGCATGTAAACTATCTAAACAGTCTCATAATTCCTAAGGAAATAAAAGCAGTTGTTTAAAAATTCCCAACCAAAACCATCCCTGGGCCAGATGGTTTTAGTGCAGAATCCTACCAGACCTTAAAAGAAGTGCTAGTACCAATATGCCTCATACTATTCCATAAAATAGAAACAGAAGGAACACTGCCTAATTCAATCCATGAAGCCAGAGTTACTGTGTTACCTAAAGCACAGGAAGAGCCAACAAAGAAAGAGAACTTCAGACCAATTTCACTTATGAATAGCGATGCAAAAATACTCAATAAAATTCTCACAAACTGAATCCAAGAACATATCACAGCTGTCATTCACCATGATCAAGTAGGCTTCATTCTAGGGATGAATATAAGAAAATATACATAAATATTCTTTTCATTGTGTCCTGGATTTCCTGGATGTTTTGGGTTAGGAGCTTTTGCATTTTGTATTTTCCTTGACTGTTAAGTCAATATCTTTTATGGTGTCTTCTACACCTGAGATTCTTTCTCTTATGTCTTATATTCTGTTGGCGATCCTTGCATCTGTAGCTCCTCATCTTTCCTACGTTTCCCATCTCTGGCGTTGCCTCCATTTGTGACTTCTTTATTGTTTCTCCTTCCATTTTTTGGTCTTGTATCACTTTATTCAAATCCTTCACCTGTTTGATTGTGTTTTCCTGTGTTTCTTTAGGGGATTTATTTATTCCCTCTTTAAGGGCTTCTACCTCATGAGTTATTTATATCCTCCTTAAAGATCTCTATTCTTCATGAGATGGGATTTTATTTCAGCATCATGCTTTTCATGTGTGTTGGGGTATCCAGGGCTTACTGTGGTGGGAGAACTGTGTTCTGATGGTGCCAAAATACTTGGTTGGCTTCTGTTGCTTATGTTCTTGTGCTTGCCTCTTGCCATCTGGTTATCTCTGGTGTCAGCTGGCCTGGGTGACTTTGTCTGGAGCCTGCCTCCTTGGAGTCCAATTGAGGTCTTTGACCTGGGTTAGAACAATCCTCCTGGGAGGCAGGCAGTACTATTTCTCATTTGGGTAGGGAGTATCTTATGTCCCTGGTTATAGGAGGCCTCCTGTGTCCTTGAGTAGAGCAGTCCTCATGTGTCCCTGGTCAGGGAGGGCACTTCTCCGGGGCTATAGGCAAGCTGTGGGATGTAGGGGAGGAGTAGGCACACCAATCCGCAGACATTTGGTAGAGATGCAGACAGAAAGAGATTGGGATTGCATAGAGGCGAGGGGTCCCCCATCCTCTGGGCTCTGTAGGGGTCCCAGTTGGGGCAGTTATTTGCACAGGGTTCTCAGCTGTGTCCCTGGTTGCAGTAGATCATCTAGGAGACCTGCAGACTTTGCAGTTGCTAGAGGGGCTGACACGCTGATCTTTCCCAGCAGAGGTGCAGACCAGAAGGTCCAAAGGAACTGTTTTAAAACAAAATTTTTGTTTTTATTTACTCCAAATAATAACAATAAAACCATTAATCCAGTTTTGATCTTTGAAGCAAATAGAAGAACTCAGTTCAGCCTGTTGATTTTATCAGGATAGTGAAAAGTAAAGATTGCATTGATCAATCAGTTGCTCCCTCTTCCAGCTTGATTATTTCATTTTGATTATTTTCATCTATGACATTATACTGAAGTAGTCTAGTATGTTATTCTAGGCTCAGAGTTTAGTCTTTTCTGTTAGTATGGCTTAAGTCAATGCCATCATAGTTGAAAAAGGAAGTAACAACTTAGCACATTTGTATTTTATGATTATAAAATTATATAGCCTGGGTCTATGAATAATATAAATATTACTATATTAAATATAGTAGCTTTTATTGATTCAGGCTCTAGACAATTATTCCCACAGAGTCGATCTGATTTATTAGAATAAACTGCTTCTCCATGGAAATATGACTTTTGCTTTACTACATTTTACTATATAAATCTTTTTATTAGATATTTTCTTTACTTATATTTCAAATGTTATACCCTTTCTCGCCCCCTGAAAACTCCCTATCCCATTCCACCTCCCCTTGCTTCTATGAGGGTGCTCCCCCACCCACCTACCCACTCCCTCCTCCCCACCCTGACATTCCATTACACTGGGGCATCGAGTCTTCACAGGACCAATGGCCTCTCCTTCCATTGATGCCTGACAAGACCATCCTTGTTATATATGCAGTAGAGCCTCCACATGTACTCTTTGGTTGGTGGTTTAGTCCCTAGGAGCTCTGGGGGTGGGGGGGTCTGGTTGGTTAATATTGTTGTTTTTCCTGTGGGGTTGCAAATCCCTTCAGCTCCTTCAGTCCTTTCTCTGACTCCTTCATTGGGGATCTTGCGCTGAGACAAATGGTTGGCTGCAAGGATCCACCTCTATATTCATCAGGCTCTGGCAGAGCCTCTCAGGAGACAGCTATATCAGGCTTTCGTCAGCAAGTACTTGTTGGCATCCACAATAGTGTCTAGTTTTGGTGACTCCATATGGGATGGATCCCCAGGCAGGGCAGTCTCTGGATGGTCTTTCCCTCAGTCTCTTCTCCACACAAATACTCTCTGTATTTGCCCCCATGAGTATTCTAAGAAGGACTGAAACATCCACACTTTGGTTTTCCTTCTTGAGCTTCATGTGTATCTTGGGTATTCCGAGCTTTTGGGCTAATATTCACTTATCAGTGAGTTCATACCATGTGTATGCTTTTGTGACTGGGTTTCCTCAGTCACAAAAAAAAAAAATACCACATAAAGTACCACATAAACTTCCACATTTTCTGTATCCATTCCTCTGTGGAAGAATGTAAGACTTTTCCTATTTTCAGATTCTTATCACTTTATATTACTTTTTTCGGGCATTTCATGTTTTGCATCAGCAGTACTAAAAATAGAGAGGAAATTAAACTCTCCATGGTTTAAAAAAGTTTAAAGTTGTTCTTTACTTTAAACTAGATGTCTCAAAAAGTATTAGTTACTTTTAAATACTTAAGTATTCCTTTAATTAGAACTGAGTTTTCTGTAAACTTGTTTTCTGTTACTCTGATATTTATGCTTTACCTGTTGTAATTCATCCTTTTAAACAATATATTTGTACCATTTAAGTTCTTGTTGCTCAGATAACTGTCACATTTTCTCTTAATTCTGAAAGTCATGACAGCCTTTTAGTAGCTTCTTTTACTAATTTTCCTAAACATCTTCCTCTTGGATATTGTGGTCTGGCCTTATTCTTGGTCAAGGTGGTTGGATTGTTTTCATAGTTGGCAAAATTTATAGAACAGAAGTTTTCCAGCTTATGTGAGGGAATGCCCATTATTTTTCAACAGAGAAATATTTCTTTAGAGATTTGGATGTGGGGTAGAGCATTATCATAAATATAAAGCCCCAGGAGTAAAACAAAGGTGGAAACTGAAGCCTTTTGTGGCAGTTATTAGATAGGCTTTGATTATTAGTTGAGGGGTGATGGTGAATAATGAAATGATACTAAGCACTTATAATAATGGGTTAATATTTTATGAGTTATTACTTAATTTAGATATAAAGTAAGTTATTGGTATGATTTTTGGATTAATTTTTAACTTACTGTCTTTAAAATTTTTTTAATTCCTTGCACAAATGTATGAGGTCATTAAAAAGTACTTCAATTTTCTAATCACAGTGTTTAATAAGTCCATCTGGTAATGTGAGCAGCTTTTGGTCTAAGGAAAACAATGTCATTAAAGTGCCACAAGTGCTTGACGAAGAAGTTAATAAAAATTTTTTTGGTGATCACTTGTAAGACTTGTAATGGTACCATCGACTTCTGTAGAGTAGAGTTGCTTCTTGTCATGTGACCCCAGCACTTGCATTAGATCACTTGCTGTAGCAATTTTCCTTGGCTGACTGCCACTGTGGTAGTGGATGCTCAGTTTGATTATGTATTTAATTTTCATTTTTCTTGGATTCATTTGGCTTCTCAATTGAACAGAGTTTTCTGGTAGTTTGAAGTTATTGTTTTTTGTAGTGGAAACTTAGTAGTGTCTGTTATGTATGCAAAACTATTCTTCATTCTAATTTTAAATATTTTTTAGTAAAGATTATAGAAGCTGGTAGGGAGAAATTATTTGATATAAATTTTAAGTAAGATTTTAAAATCTTTATTAAAGTAGAAGTTAGCTATTTGCACCATTTCAATTACAACTGAAGAAAAATATAAAATTTGTTAAAATAAGAATTGGCAAATGAATTTATTTACAAACTATATTGACTTCTTTAGATATTAGATCATTTGAATTTTAGTTTTACACCAGCTTCATTTCTGCCTTTTAACCACTTTGAGAATATGGTAAATAAATGCTTCTCTTTGATATCCCAAGCTTCATAATAATTTGGAACAAATACTAATTATTATTTCTGTCCATAGAAAACTTGTAGACATATGACTTTTTTCCTTGTTTTCCATCACTAATCTCAAGTACACTGACAGCCATACTACACATAAAACAAAGGCAAACAGTATCTATGTTGAGCTAGATTTAAACTATTGTGCGTATACTGCATCTAAGATGAGAGAACATCAAAATCATTAGTGTCGGAACCCATTCAGAGAAATACGGGAGGATTTTTAATGGTAGAAATGAACTTTATAAAATGAGTTTGATATAATATGTTAGGTATGATTTACATAACACATACCATTTATAAAGCTTATTAATTTATATCTTTTTAACATACTCTAGAAAGCAATATTATTATCTCTGAGTTAACAATTAGGAACTTGCAGCACAGAATGTTATTTTTCTTTTTCTTTTTTCTTTTTTTATTAGATATAGTCTTTATTTACATTCCAAATGATTTCCCCTTTCCTCGTTCCCCCCTCCCTGAAAGTCCCATAACCCTCTTCCCTCCCCCTATTCCCCAATCAACCCCCTCCCGCTTCACTGTCCTGGTATTCCCCTACACTGTGTAGCACAGAATTATTGAGGCAAAATTAGTGGATACATCTAAGATTAGTATCTTGGACTGCAAACCTTGTGCTTCCTGTAGCACCTGGCATTAATAATCTTGTTTATCGTCATCAAAAAGGCTATGAATGGCAGGAGTCTTTGATAGCCATGGGTAATTCTTTCTGTGTTAGATAGAAAATCTGTAGATGCTTAAGGCCGCCTATGAAATGGTATGTTTCTTGCATATAGATTGTATAACCTTCTGTATATCTTCATTAATCTGCAGATTACTTAAAAATACTTATCACAGTGTGAATATTTCATAAAAATACTTATAATATTCAAAATACAATGACAGGGAACCCTTCTGCATGTTTAGTTCATATAAAAATAAAAATATTTTCAACCCACAGTAGATTGAAACTGTGGTTAAGGAGAGATGACTATATTAGTTTCAAACAGGATTTGTAGTTTGAGTAGGAATGCTGAGACATGAAGAGTTTATTAAAGAGAAAAGAAGTCAGCCTGGAAAATGATGAGTTCCTTTGTTAGAAATTAACTCTCTCTCTCTCTCTCTTTCTTTCTCTCTCTCTCCTTTCCTCCCTCATTCCCTCCCTCCCTCCCGCCTGCCTCCCCTGTGTGTTTAAAGGTAAACATAGATGTGATAAGGGGTGCCTACCCACTGTAATTTTTAAATGAAATAAAGATGCATTTAAAGTAAATTTGATATACTAAAGATTTCCTTTTTCTATTAGTAGAAAAGGTTTTATTTTATTTATAGCTTATCAATGGAGTCAGTTACAGTTAAGATTGCCGTTTTATTAAGTCTCTTTAATGTATATGGATGGTAGCTATATGTATATGGCAGCTGGTTTTTAAATGAAATTGTACATTTACACCTGATTTCTGTAATGATTCTAACTTGTATGTTTTCAATTCAAAGATTGTCTTTAAAAATAAAATGACATTTGATAACCTATAATTTTCCTTATAGTATTCTCAATGATAAATGCATTCTATTTATGAAGTGCTTTCTTGGTACCATTTATTTGTTAAAATATCACATAAGTCATCTCAATTCTTCTAATAAGTTAGGAAAATTGTTCTTTTAAATAGGAGAAAATAACACAAATTACATTGCTAATAAAATAAAGCCAAAGCTTGAATTTACTATGGTCTGATATCAACGTTGGAAACATGTACCTAATGTTGTACATACAACATCAGGGTTTCTATGTACAGTGAGTGTACAGAGATGAATCTGACACCTTTACTAATAGAGCTGTTAATCATAGGTATCAGTAAGTATATACAATACACACAAGTGATAGGAAGGCAGAAGGAAAGGTTGTGGGAAGTGCTGTATTCTAGAGCTAGTATTATCAGTCAGAGAGCCTTTGCGTCTGAGTTTAAAAGAAAATTAAGATAAATACTACATGTGTGAACACACATTTTAAAGCAGCAATTAGGGACCAGTGAGATGGTTCAGCCTGTAACAGTGCTTGCTTCATAAGTCTGGTGATTTGAGGTTGATCCCTGTAACCTATGTAAAGGTAGAGGAGAAAACTGACTCTACAGAATTATCCTCATATCTATACTGTGGCATGATTATGGCCTGACACACACACCATACACAGTGAGAGGAGGAGGAGGAGTAAATAAAAATTTATATAACACCTTTAAGCCACAATTTAAACATAGCACATAAGCAAAGATGATCTTTTTTTACTTTTAGGATGACAACGTTTTTTTTTTTTTTTTTTTTTTTTTTTTTTTTTTTCGTTTTTGATACTGTTTATTTCATTGCAGTCCTAGAATCTAGAACAGAGGCTGACACACACTAGGCTCTCAGTAGAGTTTTATTTCATGAACAAATGTGAAAAACATTCATCTGAATCTTTAAAACAAATATTAGTTGTGTTTATTTTCCTTCTTTCTCTCTATTATATATATATATATATATATATATATATATATATATACACACACACACACACACACACATGCATACAATTTTTTTCCTATTTTTAAGACAGGGTCTCTCTCATGCATGTTGACTGGCCTGGAACTCACAGAGATGCTCTGCCTCTGCCTTCTGCATGCTGAGGTTAAATGGGCTCAACACTATACTTAGCCTTATTTATTATTAAGAACATTTATTTAGTGTTCACTTACAAAATAGCAAGCCCCCATGCCTGCCAATTAAAAAGTAGGTAGAAATAAACATAAGAGCATTCAAAGAAATAGGTGTACAAGTATAATGATTCTTTTTATGTGTGTGTGTATGCATATGCACATGCATGTTCAGTTAATTTTGCTTTTTGTTTTCTACTCTTATATTTTTAGATCTAATTCAAGACTGGTCTAGTGATAATGCTCCAGACATTTTCTCATTTGTTCCATACACATGGAATTTTAAAATCATGTTTCATCAGTTTGAAATGATTTGGGCTGCTAATCAACATAACTGGATTGACTGTTCCACTAAACAACAGGAAAACGGTAATAATGCTAGAAATTCGGCTCATATTAAGATATGCCAACAAAAATAGTGTTGAAGTTCAGTGGCTTCCCTTCCTCTCTTCTTTCCTCTGTCCCAGAAATCAGATGTTGTACTCTTGTAGTCTATCCCTTAAGACAAAAATTTGATAGCCTGTGGTGATTGAGCAGGTCTTTGTAGAAAAAAATAAGCTCCCTTCTAACCACAAGACACATTTTTAGTCCCATTACCTCCTCAGTAGGTAAGTCAGGTCAAATTATCCAAGTGCTACAAAGGTTGACTACCCCAAAAACTTAAGAATCAAGGATGCCTTTTTCTCTCAGTATCGACAGCTCTTCTGTTCACCCTTATCCATCCCCATCCAGTGTTAACACACATGAGGTGAGTATCTCTTCTACGTCAGGGGCTTCTTCAGAAGAACTGTCTACAGGGTTAGCTCACATTAGCACTTCTCCTCGATCCTGCTTCTCTCTTCATTCACTTATAACAACTAGAGTCGATTTTCCTGTATTATCTCAATTAGTCTAATTGAGAATTGGCTTAGATTTTCATGTTTCCTTGCAGTTAATCTTATTCATGTGTACATTTAATGTAGTCTTCCCATTTAAAGTTTGTTGACATTAAAGCAGATCTCCTTTTTCTTTTTACAGTGTATCTGGCAGCCTGTGGAGAAACACTGAACATTGACTTTTCTTTGCCTTTTACGGACTTTGTTCCAGCTACATGCAACACCAGATTCTCTTTAAGAGTACGTACAGTTGGTTGTATTGTTTCTCCCACAGGTTACTAGTAAGTTTGATTTCCCAGACCTCGTATGTGCGCCTGCCTTTCCATCCATTTCTCCCCTGAGCATGTAGCATCTGCCAGGGACCACGAGCTTTAGTGTCAGTTACCTCCTCTGTCCTTGTTAACAGCCCCCAAGAAATTAACCACAAACTATTTTCTTACAATTCATTTGTGATCTCTTTTATCTTTTTTTCTTTTTATTGTTGGTATAGCACCTTCTACCTGAAATATGCTATTAACAAATTTTGTGCTTCTTTCTATTTGATTCCTAGTTAAACCATAAAATCAGAGAACGACCATAAGTTGTTGGTTTTTTTTTTTTTTTTTTGGTTTTTGTTTTTTTTTTTTTTTTTTTTTTAGTTTATCTAAAAAACAGCAGTTATGTACTTCTAAGTTCAAAATTTTGTGTGACGTCTAATATTAATGTATGGTAAACACTGCCAATCCCAATACTATTTGAATTATAGTAGTAAAAACAGCAGTAATGATATGACCAATTAACACCTATTAACCCTTTGTAAGTGAACCAGACAGTGCTCTGAGTGCTGTATGCATAGTAATTTATTTATTTATTTATTTTTTACAAGCCACATTTTATACCCCTGCTTCAGTCCACCCTCCAGCTTTTCTACATCCCATACCTCCTCCCCACCCCCACTGTCTCCACGTGGATATCCCCCTGCCCTTCTCCCCCCCCCCTCCCCCCCCACCCCCCCCACCCCCAACTCTCCTGACTTCCCTGGAGCCTCTAGTCTCTTGAGGTTAGGTGCATCATCTCTGAATGAACACAGATCCTGCAGTCATCTGCTGTATATATGTTGGAGACCTCACATCAGCTGGTATATGGCTGCCTGGTTAGTGGTCCAGTGTTTGAGAGATCTTGGGGGTCCAGATTAATTGAGACTGCTGGTCCTTCTACTGTGGGTCACCCTCAGCTTCCTTCCTTCAGCCTTCCCTAATTCAACAACAGGAGTCAGTTGCTTCTGTCCATTGGTTGGGTACAAATATCTGCATCTGACTCTTTTTTTTTTTATTTTATTATATTTATTTTATGTATGTGAATACCTTGTTGCTGTCTTCAGACACACCAGAAGAAGGCATTGAATTCCATTACAGATGGTTCTGAGCCACCATGTAGCTTTTGGGAATTGAACTTAGGACCTCTGGAAGAGTAGTCAGTGCTCTTAACCACTGAGCTATCTCTCCAGCCCCCTGCATCTGACTCTTTTAGCTGCTTGTTGAGATTTCCGGAGTATAGTCATGCTAGGTCCCCTTTTGTGAGCATTCCATAGCCTCAGTAATAGTGTTAGGCCTTGGGACCTCCCCTTGAGCTGGATTCCACTTTGTCCCTATTGCTGGATCTTCTTTTCCTCAGGCTCTCCATGTCCATCCCTATAATTCTTTCAGAGAGGAACAATTATGGGTCAGAGTTGTGACTGTGGGATGCCCCCCATCATTTGATGCCCTGTTTTCCTGTTCGAGGTGGGCTCTACAAGTTCCCTCTAACTACTGTTGGGCATTTAATCTAAAATCATTCCCTTTGAGTCCTAAGAGTCTCTCACCTCCCAGGTTTTTGGTGCATTTTGGAGGGTCCCCAAGCCTCCTATCTCCCGAGGTTGCTTGTTTCCTTCCTTTCTGTTGGCCCTCAGGGCTTCAGTCCTTTTCCTTCTCACAATACCAGATAGGTTCCCCTCTTCTCGCCCACTCTGCCACCTCCCCTTTCCCCCTCCACTTTTCCTCTGAGGTTCCTCCCTCCATCCCTACTTGTGATTGTTTTCTTCTCCCTCCCAAGTGGGACTGGGGTGTTCTCACTTGGGCACTGAAGCTTGTTGACCTTTTTGAGTTCTGTGGAGTAGATCTTAAGGTATTCTGTACTTTATTTTATTTTTTTGTGTGGCTAATATCCACTTATTAGTGAGTATATACCATGCATGTCCTTTTGGGTCTCAGGTACCTCATTCAGGATGATATTTTCTAGTTCCATCCATTTGCCTGCAAAACTCAGAATGTCCTCATTCTTAATAGCTGAGTATTATTCCATTGTGTAAATGAACCACATTTCTGTATCCATTCTTTTATCGTGGGACATCTGGGTTGTTTCTAGCTGCTGGCTATCATAAACAAGTCTGCTATGAACATAGTGGAGCATGTGCCCCTGTGGCAGGTGGAGCATCTTTTGGGTATATTCACAAGAGTGATATAGCTGGGTCTGCAGGTAGATCTGTTTCTAATTATCTGAGGAACCTCCAGACTGATTTCCAGAGTAGTTGTACCAATTTGCAATCCCACCAGCAATGGAGGCATGTTTCTTTTTCTCCACATCCTCTCCAACATGTGTTGTCACCTGAGGTTTTGATCTTAGCCTTTCTGATTGGTGTAAGGTGGTATCTCAGGGTTGTTTTGATTTGCATTTCTCTGATCACTAAGGACTTTGAACATTTCTTTAGGTGCTTCTCAGCCATTCAAGTACAGATTGGGAAAAAAATCTTCACTAACCCCACATCTAATAGAGGACTAATATCTAAAATATATAAAGAACTCAAGAAACTACCAAAAAACCCAATAAAAAAATGGGGTATAGAACTAAACCGAGATTTCACAACTGAGGAAACTCATTTAGCTTTTACAAAGCTGTCTTGATATTGTTACTTGCATTTGTATCTTAGAAAACTGTGATGTATTTGGGCATGATCCTTTAATTTTAGTATTCAGTACCTAGAGGCAGGAAGACGACAAATTGAGGAACATTTGAGCTACATTGACCTATAAGAGGGAGGATGCTTAAAAATTGGGAAACAGGTTATGTAAAATTTTGTGGAGCTAGTGAGTTGCCACATTGGATTTTGAGCCGTGACAGTGTAGCTTAGGGAGCAGCATTCTTTAACCACCCTGTTCTCCTGCTGCTGTGTTATCTGCTGAGAAGCTAGGCATTAAAATGAGAGAAGAATAGGGGACCCATAAGAAATAGTGACCCCCAACCAAGGTCAAGTTCAGAAATTGTAGACCACATTCTACTTGATTCTACATTAGAGAAGTTTTGATTTTATTAAATTGAGTATGATGTAATATCCATAAACAATATTTTTTTTTATATTAAATGCGGGTTTACTGGGAAGCTGCTTTCAGGTTGGTAAGTTTACTGGCCCCAAGACTGAGGCCAGGGAAGTCATCTTGGGGATAGAGAAATGGGAAGTGGGGAGAGAAAGAAAGTGCATGCCGACAGAGAGAGAAGGAAGAGAGAGAGGGAGCCATAAACAATATTTTTGATCATCAAAAATAGTCATTGAATTGCTATTTGGAAACTGCATTGCTTTTTGTAATATTTGTTCTATATCGTTCTAGAATTATTTAATTTTAGTCATTGTTAAATCTTATTCCTGGTATTTATCTGACTTTTCAGTGTAAATATGGTATTTAAAATTTATCATTTGATTTTCAGTTTGTTTTAAGGATTATATAGTTAGATTTAAGTGTATATAGTATGCTAACATATGTACATTCTGATTATTATTATAAATTATATTTTAGGGAGAAGATGTTGATCTTCATTTATTTCTACCAGATTGCCATCCTAGTAAATATTCATTATTTATGCTGGTAAAGAATTGTCACCCAAATAAGATGGTTCCTGAAACTGGTATTCCTGCCGAGTGTCAGAGTGGCCAGAAAACAGTCAAACCAAAGTGGCGCAACGTTACTCAGGAAAAGTAAGGGCATAACATAGTGGTCTGAGGATTTTGTGCTCGTATGTAGAGAAATTCCTTTCAAATAGTAAGCTTTATGTGTAAGTAGTGTCCTGTACAGCTGAAGATGGCGTGTCTGAACAGACTCTGTTGTTGTTCCCATTTGGAAGGGCTGGCTGGGTTGAGTGTTGGGCTGTCCCGAGTGTGCTGCTTACCATTGACTATACCTGGCATCCAGTTTACCCACAACGAGCAGACGAGCAGCTAAGACAGTCATGTAAGTGTTTTGTATATCATGTGTTTTCAAACAACTGCTGTTTTAGTGATGCTTGATTGAAGATACAAAAGATAAAATTAATTGACATCTGTGTATTCTCAAATACCTATGAATTTGTATTCTTTACCTATTTTGGAATAATTTTAGGTAATTTTGTTGAGCATTTACTCTGTACCAAAATGGAATCAAACAGTTTTCTTACTTATGCCATTTGTACCTTCTTGGCACTCTGTGACATGGATAATGTAATTATGCTTATTTTAGAGTTACAGAGATTTTTTCCCAGGATCTACCAAAACAAAAGTAGCAAAGCTGAACTATAAAATATAGTGTTATGTAGTATATTTATGATGGCTAATTGAGTGGAATGTTAGTTTTTAATACACTTTCACAACTATCATATAGTTTATAGATTATCAAAGATAATGTGTTGCCTTCCTGAGTGTGGAGGAAGAATTTAGGGGTTAAGTGATTTTTTATTCTTTGTATTTTCTAATTTGTTATGTTTCTAAGAACAGTTTTTACAGTTATTCATTTTTATGATATTTAATAATGTCACACATACTTAACTATTTATATGAAAGCAACTTTGATTTAATGCCTAAATAGAGTTGGTGCCTATTGTGACCTGAGTTTCTGAGTTTCTTAGGGTCTTACAGTGTTCTGTGTAGTGGGAGCCCTCCATCGAGTCTAACTTATACTCTCCTTGTTGGTCTTTGCTTTCTGCATTATTGGCCTTTCAGAGTTTTTTGTTAAATATTACAGATGCTATATTATGATTATTTGATTTTATATAAACACAGTGAAATTTTATATAATGTCTTTGAAGAACTTCTAAAAAGTCATTTTATTTTTTTCCTGGCATACTAATCTTTTCACCTCTATCTGTTTATTCCAGTGTCAGAAATGGAAGAAACAATGCTTTCTGTGCTAAGGCCAGCTCAGAAGCCACCTGAGAGAGTTGTTTCTTCTCCATCTACATCACCACGTCCTCCTGTTGATCCCTCAGAACTTCCCCCTGATAAACTTCATGTAGAAATGGAACTGTCCCCAGATTCTCAGATAACTCTCTATGGACCGCTGTTAAATGCCTTTTTATGTATAAAGGTATTGTATTATTTTAGGAAAAGCTTATGTTTTTAAACATATGTTAAGCAGTAATAATAGAATATTAGGGCCATAAGGAATATCTAGTTGGATGATTTAAATAGTTGTTTAGTTAGTTTATGTGTGCAACTGGACCCTATCCTACCCTCGTCCATCCAGTGACCAGATTTTTTTAAGAAAATAATTTTTCATGTTTTTCCCTCCCCTAACTCCTCTTAGAGCCTCCCTACCTCTCTACAAACCCAAGTTTACATGTTTTGTCCCTCTATCTTTAAAAAAAAAAGGATATGTATAAAACTAGTAAAAAAAAAAAAAAAGAAAAACCATAGATGCAAGAAACATAGGTGAATACTATTCTGCTGTGTAAATTCATCACATTTTAATTATCCATATAACATTTTATGGATATTGAGACTCTTATTTCCAATTTCTGGCTGTTATTAATAGAGCAGCAATAGCCACGAAACAGCAAGTATCTCTGTAGTAGGATGCCGAGCTCTTCGGGTATATGCCCAAGAGTTGTATAGCATGATCTTGAGGTTGGTTATTCCCAGCTCCTTGAGTAACCACCACATTGATTTCCATAGTGGGTCTGCAAGTGTGCACTCCCACCTGCAATGGATGGGTGTTCCCCTCATAGCATATTTCTGCCAGTATGAGCTGCCATGTGTTTATTCATTTTGGTCATTCTGACTAGGGTAAGATGAACTCTCACATAGTTTTAATTTGTATTTCCTTGATGGCTAAGAGTGTTGAACATGTTTAAAGTGTTTCTCATTTGTGTTTCATCATTTGAGAACTCTGTGTAAAGTCCTATAGCTTGTTTTTAAATTGGATTTCTTGATTTTCAGCTTTTATACTTCTTTATAATCTAGATACTAAGCCTCTATCAGATGTTTCATTGGTAGGACCTTGTCCCACTCTGCAAGCTGGCACTTTGTCTGAGTGATTGTGTCCTTTGCCATACAGAAGCTTTTCAGTTTTGTTTGGTTCCATTTATTCATTGTTGGTCTTACTGACTGTTCTATCAGTGTCCTTTTCAGGAAGTCTTTTCCTATGCCAATGAGTTTATTCTAACCTCACTTTCTCTTCTATTAGATTCAGGGTATACTGCCTTATGTTGAAATCCTTAATTTATTTGGAGTTGAGTTTTATGCAGGGTGATTGATATGGATCTATTTGCATTCTTCTACATGCAGACTTTCAGTTAGTAATAGTTGCTAGAGGAATAGACACTAAAAGAAGAAATGAAAGAAGACAGATCTATGGATATATTTTAATATATTATAGCTAATATAACAGAAGTAGCACTTAATATTTGAGCATAATTAGCTAAGATTTCTTGTAAGTTATGCTTTACAAATAAAAACTGATTTATCTCACAGTCATCCAAATTATTTAAAACAAATTAAGTTTTAAGTGGATGTGGACCATATTTTGGAATGAAGAATGAATCCAGGGCTGCTTCCTTTTGGCATAACTTTTTCATGTTGATTAACTGCACAGTAAAATAGCACTTCCAGGTTAATGCCGGAGGTATGGTTATTCATTTAATATTCCAGGGGCTATTTCTGGAAAAATACTTGAGGACTGACTGTCCTAGAGATATTTTTACTTTTTTTATATTCAGATTAAATATTAAAAATGCCTCCTATAAGTCATCATCAAGTCTTACTAATTTATTAATTTTTTTCTAGTAAGTGCTGTAATCCGTCAGGTCCTGTTTCATAGCTAACAGCCTTGCTTATGATTAGAGCAGCTTTGTGACATCACTTATATGAACTCCATGAAACTATTTGCTTAGGAGTTTGTAACCTTGTTTTTATTTTTCTGTTAGATGTAAACTGTATTTGATTATAGAAGGATTCTCTTCAGCAGCAGTAGATTACTTGTGACAAAGATGTTTTTGGTGGATCTGATTTTATAATGTCATTCCCCTTTTAGTTTTACGACTGCAGAGATTTGGTTATTGAAAGCTTAGTTAAATGGGAATTTCTTATATGACATTTTCTGGGAAGACATACTGACTCCAGATACAGAGAGCACCATCAGACTGAAGAAAACATTGCATCTAACTCTGGCTTGGTGAACCAGTGGGCTTACTGGGGTTACTTAATAGAAGCATGAGGAACTCTAAGGTAGCATCACCACTATGAAGTCTCACCTCTAGTGTTTTCAATAATGAAAAGCTGTACCACTAAAGTCTCACTCCCTTAGTCAAACTGCTCTGTCTTACATTCTGTAGTTCCTTCCAGGACCTTATGCAGCTGGAGGAGAATCTTAGGTGAGGGTCTTGTAATACTCCCCCCCTTCCACCAGGGAATGTTAGGAGCCTCATCACCATTACCGCAGGCCTAGCTGTGAGCCACATCCTGCTTGTTGGTTGCTCAGGCTGTAAGCCATGATCTTTTGTAGATCATCACAGCCACTTTGTTTCGTGAGTGCATGCCCAAGAAAGTAGCTTCCCAGTCCATAGTTTCCTGATACATTACATCTAGTCAGAAAGCAGAGAGAGATGAATGCTAGTGTTCTTGGATGTTCATAGGGTGATGTCACCCACATCTAGGGTAGCTCTTTTCTGCCTAGTTAAACTTTCCTGGAAATAACTTCATAGATGAACCCAAAAGTATATACTTTTATGGTATTTATAAATCTCACCAAGTTGAAATGAGATTAACCATCACAGGTGACTTGCAAAATTATAGCTCAATGAGCTGCTAAGGAATCAGTGAGACTATGAGGTAGCTTCAGAGATGCCTTAGGTCTGATGGTAGCTGATGAGGTAAAACCATAGGTGCCAAGGGCTGTGCAGAGAGTTAAGATTAAAAACAATAAAACTGTGAAGGATATTTATAGTTCTATCCATGAAATGCCTATAACTTATAGGTTTACATATAGAAAATGAGTATGTCAGTATATACTTTTGCCTCAAGTATAGTGTGTTGCTTTTTAAACATTTTTATTTGAAATATTTTTATGTTAGGGAATATTTCTACGTAGGCAATCTTTGTAGCAAATGTTAATGGTGCTGGCATTCTTGACTCTTTCCTGGTGAGATGTTTCAGCCAGTTTCCAGGATGATGGGTTCCTCATTCTACTCCAAAAATTTGCCCTGTTACTATATTGTGTTTTGATGTAATTCTTTTTATGTGATACCAAAAGTTTCTCTTGTACTGAAAAAAGTTTTAAAATCTGAATGATCTAATAACTTAGAGCTTCTATGAAATATCTAAAGCAAGTTATAAAATATATGACTTGATATTAAATATGTAAAAATTTTAGGCAAACATTTGTCTAGTTTAGTGAACTCATTGCTTCTTTTTGTAATTCTTTAAATTTCTGATTTGTGAGCTAGAAAGCATAGCATCATGCTTGCAAGAGGATGATGTTCTGTCTTAAGATCCTTACCTTCTGTTCTGTTAGTAGCCTGTCCATGATAGAACTTTAGAACTTTTCAAGGAAGGCATTATCTATATATGTATCAAACTACAAATTCACATATGTAGATGAAAATATAAAGATCCATTTAATTTATAAATGATATACAAAAAAATATCTCTGTAGTTGGTTGTTTTCGAAAAAGGGATGTCAGATCCACAAAAAACACTGGTCCTAGTTTTATCACCATGATAAGGAACTCTAGGAAGAATACAGGGTGGGCATGCTTTAAAGTCTCTGAAGCTACTTTATAGAATAGGAGTTTGATAACATAACTATATGAACCCAAAGTAATTTCAGTCATTGAAACCTCACTTCTATAAGTACTGTGTCATTAAAAAAAAAGTAAGCTTCAAGTCATTTCTTCTGTTAAGACATATGGTTGTATAATAGTACTATTAACATACTTACCTACATTTACTGTTTTATTTTTCACTAATGAGGAAGACAGTCTTGTTCTTTATAGTCATGTCATATGTTAGTGGTACCAAATAGTCACTGTGGATGAAAGTTTTATGCAATACGTGTGTTCCTTATTTAAAGTGGTTTTAATGGTCTTGGGTAGAAATCCCTCCCACCGTTGATTTTGTTCTTTTTCTTTGTTTTAGCAGGAGGGGGATGTACATTTGTTTGTTTGTTTGTTCTTGTGAGACAAGGTCTTTTGTACTCCAGAGTGGCTTGATACTAATCTTGTAGTTTAAGCTAGCCTTGTTCTCACAGCAATTCTCCTGCCTCAGTCTCCTGAGTACTTAGATTATTGGCTGAATCAAAATTCCTGACTTCCTCTTTCTTTCTTTTTTGAGATTAATATAATTACATTTGTCCCTTTATTTCATCCCTCTAAACCTTCCTAGCACCCCTCCTTGTTCTTTCAAATTCATGGCCTTATTTTTTGTTATGTATACACACATACACATGCGCACATAGATACAAATAACATATACATACATATATATATATATGTATATATATATATATATACACACATACATATACATACACATATACATTCCTAAATATAACCAATTGGCGTACTCTTCCCTAGAGAAGAAGATTTCTTCTGCTCTCAGCATTTTTCAGTTACCTCTAGTTCTTTGTGGAGTTTTGCAGCCTTATGGGCTTTTCCTCTCTACTTTGGCATGTCTGTTGGTATCATTCTTGTTTAGCGCATGTCCAGGCAGCCATGTTGGTGAGACAATGAGTGTGGTACTTGACTTTTTAGGAGACACAGTCTCACAACAATCTTCCGATCTTCTGGTTCTTAACAGTATTTCTGTCCCCCTTCTGCAATGTTCCCTTAATGTTTCCTTAAGTGTGGGAGTATTATGCAGATGTGTTTACTGGGACTAGGTTCCACAACTCTGCATTATTGATCACTTGCAGTTTTCTGTAGTGATTACCAGTGGATTTTGTAGTGCAAAATCCAGTTTCCTTGATGAAGGTTGAAGACTATACTTATCTGTGGGAGTAAGGGTGAGTGTTAGATTGTTAGGGATTATTCTGGTTTAGTAGTGGTTATAGATTCCCTTCTAATATCCATGACTTCACATCACTGAATAATTAGTTAGGTTTCCAGTACTAGGCATAATTTACTTCTTGTTGAGCAAGTCTTAAGTCCAGGTCAAGAGCTATTGGTTACCACTAAGGCATGCATTTGAATTTTTTAAGTTTGAACAACAACCACATTTGTTTTTATAAATTTAATATTATAGAGCCTGGACAAATGACTTAGTTGGTAAAAGAGCTTGCTGTGCAAGCATTAGCACCTGAGTGGCATCCTGAGCACCCACATAAGAAGTCATGTATGATTGTGTGTGGGTTCTGGAGGCATACTGGCCAACTAGCCTGGTTGAATGGTGATCCTGCAAATCAGTAAGACTGTTCTCAGCGACTAAGGATAGCAGTAATGGAAGGCATTCAGTGTCTTCCCGTGGCCTCTGCATGTGCCAGCACCAAATATTCATATACTACACATATCTAGCACACATGTTTATACGTGAAATGTAATGTTGGAATTAAGATATAATTTTATTTTTTTATTCATACTTTTTATCCTGTTTTACAAGGACAATGATCACAGTTTTAGGTTGCAACTGTGCTATTTATAGGTGGACAGGACTAAAGAAAATAGGGAAAGGTACTGGTTGAGTTAATAGTAGTAGAATTTTACTTATAGTCTTTTTATTAATTATATGAGCCAAAAGAATATCCTTTCCTAAAAAAAAAAAAAAAGAATATCCTTTCCTAGAAGAAGGTTCTGTGGCCTGATATTTACAACCTAGTCCTAAAATAAATTTGTCAGTAACCAACAGTACAGAATATGCCAAAATACTGACTAAGTTCTCATACTTAACAATATAACTAACAGTGGTGATACTTAACAAGTTTTCTTTCATACTCACAGATCAAATAGGGAAAATGAAAGAGAACTTCAATCAAAACTAAATTTGTTTAAGATAAAGTTTATTTACAAATGTAAGGAAATCAAAATAATAATACTTTAAATACTTGGATATAAAATAAAAATTAATGAATTATGTGAATGAAATTTGATAATTGTTAGTAAATTCTGCTTTATTTCATTAATAATATAAGATGTACACTAAGAGCTTTTGAATCTTTTGGGAAATATTCTAACTGGCATATATAATTACATATTTATCTAATTGGACTTAGCCAAATTAGCTTTCAGTGAATGAGTCTGCTTCTCTCTGAAAATTCCCCTGGGGTTATCTCATTTTGAGAAGCAAAGACTGAAAGCCATTGAGACCTTCAGACCTTCAGAGTGTCTTTGAAGATCTAAATTTTTGTAAGTTGTCTAGGAGCTTTATTATATTGCATATTTTAATGCAGAACATTTATTTACAAAGAGAAATGTTCTTTTTCATATGACTTAAGTAGGCCTGATGCTTTTAGGTAAATATGGCAGTTTGGTAAGATACATATTATATAACATAGGGCTCAGAGACTTCTCTTATTAATGGTAGCTTGTTTAAATACTTACAGGAAAACTACTTTGGAGAAGATGACATGTACATGGACTTTGAAGAGGTCATTTCAAGCCCTGTCCTGTCACTGTCAACATCCTCCAGTTCTGGATGGACTGCTGTTGGAATGGACAATGACAAAAGGGAAAATGAAAGTTCAGCCAAGTCAATCCATCCTCTTGCCTTGCGGCCCTGGGATATTACTGTACTTGTTAATTTGTATAAGGTTCACGGGCGCCTTCCTGTGGTAAGTGTGATATGTATATTATGATACCTGTCTAACAGAGGAAGCTGTATATCTTTGAACTTTACATTTTCTTTTTTTTAATTTCTTTTTTTAATTTACTTTTTATTTATTCACTTTACCTCACACTCAGTGCCCTCCTCCTGATCACTCCTTCCCACAATTCTTCCACCCCTCTCCTTCTCTGAGCAGGTTGGGGCCCCCTGGGTATCCCACCACCCTAGCATTTTAAGTTTCTGTGAGTCTATGTACTTCCTCTTGCACTGGAGCCAGACAGGGCAGTCCAGCTAGAAGAACGTATCCCACATACAGCCAGAGCGTTTGGGACTCACATGAAGACCAAGCTGCACATCTGTTACATATGTGCAGGGAGACCTGTGTCCAGCCTGTGTGTGTTCTTTGGTTGGTGGTTCAGATTCTGAGAGCCCTAAGGGTCCAGTTTAGTTGATTCTGTTGTTCTTTGGGGGCCCACAGTCCTTCCTCCTATGCTTTCATAAGAGTCCACAAGCTCCATCCACTGTTTGCCTCTGGGTATTTGCATCTGTGTGAGTCAGTTGGTAGGTGGAGCTTCTCAGAGGACAGCCATGCTATACTCCTGTCTGCAAGCCTAACAGAATATTTGGTATTTGTTTATGGGATGAGTCTCAGGTTGGGCATGTTATTGATTGTCTATTCCTCAGTCTCTGCTCCACCTGCAGTCCCTGTATTTCTTGTAGACAGGATAAGTTTTATGTTGAAAGTTTTGTGGGTGGGTTGGTGTCCCTATTTCTCCACTGGGTTCCTGCCTAGCCACAGGAGGCAGACTCCCCAGGCTCTATAACCCCAATGATGTGAGTCACAGCTAAAGATACCACCATTTATTCTTAGGTGCCTCCCCTACCCCAGGTCTCCATCTCTTCCTGGAGATGCCCCCCACCAGTCCCCGTGCCCCATCAGTTGCTGATTCATTCTCATGGTCATCCTGCTGTCCCCCCTGCCCCTTCCTGCACCCTGCTCTGAAACCCCCAAATTCCCTTCCTGATCTCGCTCACCCTGTTCCCTCCTTCCGTTTATCTGCCTTCCATGGTCATTCCATTTCCCCTTCCAAGTGAGATTCAAACATCCTTGCTTGTGTCCTCGTTTCCTGTCCAGCCTCCTTCAGTCTGTGGAGTGTACTAGGCATCCTGTACTTTATGGTTAATATCCACTTATAAGTGAATTCATACTCTATGTCCTTTTGGGACTGGGTTACCTCACTCAGGTTGATATTTTCTTGTTCCATTTGCCTGCAAATTTCATGATGTCCTTATTTTTAATAGCTGAGTAGCATTCAATTGTATAGATATAGATTGTATAGAATACCATATTTTCTTTATCCATTCTTCAGTTGAGGGACAACTAGATTATTTCCAGTTTCTGGCTATTATGAATAAAGTTTCTATGAACATAGTTGAGGAAATGTCCTTGTGGGAGAGTGGAGGACCTTTTGGATATATGCCCAGAAGTTGTATAGATGAGTCTTGAGCTAGAACTATTCACAATTTTCTGAGAAACCACCAAATTGATTTCCACAGTTATACAAGTTTAACCTCCCACCAGCAATGGAGGAGTGTTCCCCTTGCTCCACATCCTCACCTTACATTTTTTTAACTTTTATCATGAGACCATGAGGGCATTCTGGAAGAAAGGAAAGGAAAGGAAAGAAAGAGGTTCAGGTTTGACCTCAGAGGTTGAGTTGTGTTATAGGTTTGGATTTGGGATTGGTTTTGGTTCTGCTTCACTTTGCAGCCTGTCGGTGAGCCTGTTGAAGCTGACTTGGCCTGACAAAGAAGCCAGGAGCTTCCGACCCATACAAGGAGAGGGCTCTGGAGCTGTGCTGCAGTCTGCCTTCAGGCCACACATACACCATTGTATAGCAGAACTCACCTCTAGTTCTTATGTGTTAAAAAGTGGACACAATAATTTGATCAGTTTGCACTACTACTATTCCCTTTGAAGAATCAAAATCTCTTATTCGTGATAATTGTGATTTCTGAACTTTGTGTTTTGATGGTGGCGTTTTGTTTAACTCTAGCACGGAACCACTGATGGCCCTGAGTGCCCAACAGCATTCTTGGAAAGACTGTGTTTTGAAATGAAAAAAGGATTCAGAGAGACCATGTTGCAACTTGTCCTGTCACCCCTGAATGTGTTTGTTAGTGATAATTATCAGGTAATGTCAAAGTGACATATGGTAAAAATTTAAGATATTTATCATTAATATATATGTTGTCAAAATAATGTTAGCGTCCATGTGTGATTGTTTTTTAAAATAGATTTTTAATTTCACTGTAGTACTGTTTTTTTTTTATATATGTGGACATATTAGAGCTGTTTGTAGAGTTAATCATATTTTTTTGTTTGTGCTAATCCTTATTGATGTAATCCTAATTATGTTTTACTTTTTTTTTTTTTTTGCTTTCATAAATGGAATGAAATAGTTCATGACTGATGTGTTTATAGAAGGGGATGATTTCTGTTAACTAGTACCATAAAGCATACATGTCAGTGATTTAATTCTGAGTCACCTGATAAACTTAGACAATACCTTGAAAGTTCCCTCACCATACTTTTTGGGAATCTTTAGGAAGAGAACTAGTGACTCTAACCAGATAAGGATTTATTCTAATCCTGGGCAGATTCACACTATAATTGTTTTTTTAAATGTCAAATGGCTTCTATTGCTACCTGTTACTACAAGTGTGTGTGATGTCAAAATACAATTGGAATTTAGTGTAAGGCAAGTACATGAAACTAAAAATGTACATCTCCAGACCATTAGTAGACAATCACTTTTAATGGAGTATGTACAGTAACCAGTCATTTTATTTTAAAAAAGGATGGCCATTTTTACTTTTGTTTTAATCATAGCTGATTATATTTTTATTTGTAGACTTTTTATTTATGTGAACCAGTGACATTCAAAGGATCCAGGCCTGCTTTGAACTTGTAATCTTCTGTTTCTTGGCATGTTGAGTGCTGGAATTCTAAGCATGAGCCAACATCTATGGCTAGTTTGAATATTTATTTATTTTATTTTTAAGTTGAAATTTTTTTCTTTATTGAAAATAGTTTTTTTTTTCATGCAACACATCCTGACCACAGTTTCCTCTCCCTTTACTTCTCCAGCTCCCCAAAGTCTACCTCAGATCCACCTTCCTCTATTTTATCTTCAAAGAAGTGTAGGCCTCCAAGAAACAACAGCCAAATGGGACAAAACAAGATAGACTAAGAAAAGGCAAAAGCCCTCCTATAGACGCTGGACAAGGAAACCCAAAAGGAAGAAATGAGTTCTAAGAGGAGGCAAATGAGTCAGAGGAAACACTTGTTCCCACACTCAGGAGTCCTACAGAAAAAACAGCTAATAGCCATAAAATACACTTGAAGTCCCGGCACAGACCCATGTAGGCCCCATTTTTGCCGCTTTAGTCTCTGTGAGCCCATATGAGACTTGCTTAGTTGACTCAACGGACCACTTTCTTTTGGTGTCCTCAGTCACCTCTGAATCCTGCACTCTTTCCTCCTCCTCTTCCAAGGAAGGTTTCCCTGATCTCCAAGGGCACCCAACGGAGCCCTACAATTTAGATTCTCTATTTGTATAATGTTTGACTGTGGGTCTCTGTACTTGGCTCCTATCTGTTACCAGAAGAAGACTCTCTGATGATTACTGGACAGGGCACCAATCTATGAGGATAGCAGACTGACATTAGTAATTACTTCATTGAAGTTTTTTTTCCAGTTGTATTGGATTCTACCATAGGTCTATGAGCTATACAGTGTCCAGGTCCTGGCCATGCAGGCAGTGTAGGGCATGGGCTCTTTCATGGCATGAGACTAAAGTTAAACCAAACACTGATTGGCCACTCCCACAAGTTCTGTGCCGCAAGTGCCCCAGCACATATCGCAGCAGGACAGATTATAGGTGCAAGGTTTTGTGATTGGGCTGGTGTTCAGGTTTCTCTTTCCATAGCATGTAGGGTATCTTCTTGTGCCAAAAAGTCTAGAATGTGGCTCAGTGCTTTTACCTTCTCTACCTCTCTTCTTTCACTGAGTTGCAGGGATGTTGTCCTCATTAGTGGGGCTCCTGCTGTAAGTTTTCAGAGTGACCTTCTGTCCTAGCATCAGCCTAGGTTGATTTGGGATCTCCATGGGACACCTTTGTCCAATAGTACAACTGAATGTAACTCAGTTCCATTACCAGAAGCCTTGGTTGACTTACAAAAGATGACCAGTTCAGACTCTGTAGCCTCTAATATTAGAGGACCTCTGTAGGGTTAGTTACCCTTACAGATCCCAGGAAGTTTCCACTGCATTAGGTTTCCACTTATATAGAGAATTTTATTTTTTATATTTATATATCTGATGTAGCTCATCATAATAGCTAAAATCAATAATAATTGTTAGACAATGTTCTTATTTTCCTTTTTTAAATGTTCAGTTTGAGATAATTATAGATCTTTAGGAAATAACAAAAATTTTAGGGAAGGCTTTTGAATAAACCACTCCACCCAAACTCTTTTATAGTATAAGACTTTTATATAATTACAATTTAGATTCAGACTGTACATTGATATGTATCATATGTGTTCATAGCTCAGCATCATTTTATTACATGCATATCGACACCACTAAAAGGAAGAGACAGGACTGACATCACAGAAATCTTATTTGCATAAAGCTTTAATTTGTCATAAAATTTGGAAAAAAACATTGGACCTCTTCTGTGATTAGTGGGTTGCTACGGTTAATTTGTATTCTGGGATATGTGTGTGAGGAAAGGTAAGGAAAGGTTTTTTAAGCCTTGATATTAATAAAGGGGAAGACTATTTCCTTATGGATGAGTTCTGAGAATCTTAGATGAATATCTAGTTTCTTCAGATTACAAAATCATGCTTCAACTTTTAATTACTTCATTCACAAAAGTCTTTACTAGATTTAAAATAAAACCATTTTGTTGAGCTCATTATGAAGTTTTATATTAATCCATATTGTTGAGGAACATGAGTGTGTAGAGATATGAAATTTTAAAATGTATTTGTAGAATTAAAAAAAATAATTCATGGGAAGGAGATGTTGAGGTAGTTGGTGTTTTGTTTCCTAGGTTATTTACACTTCGTATTTCTTCCCAAACACAAGGGTGCTGTACCCATCCGCCTGGGATTTGCTTACCTGCTTATCTTGTTCATATTCTGTTAGAGTAAGAAAGCATGTGAATATTTGTCTTCACTGTTTACTGTGCTTCTGTGCTAGGAAGCCTCACGGTGTAACCCTCCCTCTCCAGCGACCCTGCCACTAGTACTCCTGGTAGCATTACTCTTACCAGGGTGCTCTGAAGGAAAGGATCTGAAGCCAAATTTTGGTTGCTGTATACAATTATGAAGCAACACCCCTTTTTATTTGTGGTCATTTCTGATCTGTATTAGTTGCCTAAAGCTATCTTAATAAAGTACGTGGACTGGCTTGCTTCAAATAACAAGTCATTTATCCCCCGACAGCTCTGGGTGTTCACAGTGGTAAGATGTTAGTAGGGCTGTTATCACTGAAGACACTTCCTGACTTTTCTTAGTTGCTGGGAATCTCAGCAGCCCTTGGTATTTCTTAGTTTATAGATGCATTTCTCAGATTACTGTCTCAGTTCTCAATGACATCTTCCCTGTGCACCTTTTGTCTTAATTTTTCTCTTCCTGTATGTACACTGGTAATATTAGGGTCCATTCTAATTTAGTACAAGCTCATCTGAAAGTGATTGATTATACCTGTAAAACTGTATTTTCAAAATGCATAAGTTCCAGGACTGAATCTATTTTTTTTAGGAGTTACAGTTCAACTCAATACAGTATGATACAAGGCATAACATTCAAAATATAGTACTCATTTTGATAAATTCTGAACTTTTTTCCAGAAGATACTTTTATTGACTATTTTCTGCATTCTTTCTAATAAAAGGAGTTAAGGCATAGAGAATAGATAAAAGTTTTATATAAAGTCATATAAAATCATGTAAAATTAAAATTGTAGGAGAAGAGTTTCTAGAGTTATTGCAGTTATCATTTGAAGTTTTCTTTATAAAACTTCTTACAGATTTAGTCCTTATCTTTAAAGAATGTTTTAAAAACTGCATTTCATAAATGTATTTCAAGGCAGGGACACTAACATCATGATAGGACCTATACACATATACAAAAAGAAAGGCAATGGTAGTTACAGCTTACTAAATATCTGTGAACTATCTTAATATTGATTGTTATATTGAAGGCCCCAACAAAGCAAATCTGTCTAGCTAGTTAGTAGCTTCCACTTTTTATGTCACATTGCTAGTTGAAGTGAGATTCTTTTTTTTTTTTTTTTTTCTGAACTTTGGTTTTTTTTTTTTGTCTTTTTTTTTATTCGATATATTTTTTATTTACATTTCAAATGATTTCCCCTTTTCTAGCCCCCCCACTCCCCGAAAGTCCCATAAGCCCCTTTTTCTCCCCCTGTCCTCCCACCCACCCCTTCCCACTTCCCCGTTCTGGTTTTGCCCTATACTTCTTCACTGAGTCTTTCTAGAACAAGGGGCCACTCCTCCTTTCTTCTTGTACCTCATTTGATGTATGGATTATGTTTGGGGTATTCCAGTTTTCTAGGTTAATATCCACTTATTAGTGAGTGCATACCATGAGTCACCTTTTGAGTCTGGGTTACCTCACTTAGTATGATGTTTTCTAGCTCCATCCATTTGCCTAAGAATTTCATGAATTCATTGTTTCTAATGGCTGAATAGTACTCCATTGTGTAGATATACCACATTTTTTGCATCCACTCTTCTGTTGAGGGATACCTGGGTTCTTTCCAGCATCTGGCAATTATAAATAGGGCTGCTATGAACATAGTAGAGCATGTATCCTTATTACATGGTGGGGAATCCTCTGGGTATATGCCCAGGAGTGGTATAGCAGGATCTTCTGGAAGTGAGGTGCCCAGTTTTCGGAGGAACCGCCAGACTGATTTCCAGAGTGGTTGTACCAATTTGCAACCCCACCAGCAGTGGAGGAGTGTTCCTCTTTCTCCACATCCTCTCCAACACCTGCTGTCTCCTGAATTTTTAATCTTAGCCATTCTGACTGGTGTAAGGTGAAATCTCAGGGTTGTTTTGATTTGCATTTCCCTAATGACTAATGAAGTTGAACATTTTTTAAGATGCTTCTCCGCCATCCGAAGTTCTTCAGGTGAGAAGTCCCTGTTTAACTCTGTAGCCCATTTTTTAATAGGGTTGTTTGGTTTTCTGGAGTCTAACTTCTTGCTCTTTCTAACTCTGTGAAGAATTGAGTTGGGATTTTGATGGGTATTGCATTGAATCTGTATATTGCTTTTGGCAAAATGGCCATTTTAACTATATTGATTCTGCCGATCCATGAGCATGGGAGGTTTTCCCATTTTTTGAGGTCTTCTTCCATTTCCTTCGTCAGAGTATTGAAGTTCTTGTCATAAAGATCTTTCACATGTTAGGTAAGAGTCACCCCAAGATACTTTATACTGTTTGTGGCTATTGTGAAGGGGGTCATTTCCCTAATTTCTTTCTCAGCCTGCTTATCCTTTGAGTATAGGAAGGCCACTGATTTGCTTGAGTTGATTTTATAACCTGCCACTTTGCTGAAGTTGTTTATCAGCTGTAGGAGTTCTCTAGTGGAGTTTATTGGGTCACTTAGGTAGACTATCATGTCATCTGCAAATAATGATAGTTTGACTTCTTCCTTTCCAATTTGTATCCCTTTGACCTCCTTATGTTGTCGAATTGCCCGAGCTAGTACCTCAAGTACAATATTGAAGGAGAGAGGGGGCAGCCCTGTCTAGTCCCTGATTTTAGTGGGATTGCTTCAAGTTTCTCTCCATTTAGTTTGATGCTGGCTACCGGTTTGCTGTATATTGCTTTTACTATGTTTAGGTATGGGCCTTGAATTCCCGTTCTTTCCAAGACTTTAAGCATGAAAGGATGCTGAATTTTGTCAAATGCTTTTTCAGCATCCAATGAAATGACCATGTGGTTTTTTTCTTTGAGTTTGTTTATGTAGTGGATTGCATTGATGGATTTCCGTATATTAAACCAACCCTGCATTCCCGGGATAAAGCGTACTTGATCATGGTGGATGATCGTTTTGATGTGTTCTTGGATTCGGTTGGCAAGAATTTTATTGAGTATTTTTGCATCGATGTTCATAAGGGAAATTGGTCTGAAGTTCTCTTTCTTTGTTGGATCTTTGTGTGGCTTTGGTATCAGCGTAATTATGGCTTCGTAGAAGGAATTGGGTAGTGTTCCTTCTGTTTCTATTTTGTGGAATAGTTTAAAGAGTATTGGTGTTAAGTCTTCTTTGAAGGTCTGATAGAATTCTGCACTGAAACCATCTGGTCCTGTGCTTTTTTTGGTTGGAAGACTTTCTATGACTCCTTCTATTTCTTTAGGCGTTATGGGACTGTTTAGATGATCTATTTGGTCCTGATTTAATTTTGGTATTTGGTATCTGTCAAGGAAATTGTCCATTTCCTCCAGATTCTCCAGTTGTGTTGAGTACAGGCTCTTGTAGTAGGATCTGATGATTTTTTGGATTTTCTCAGTTTCCGTTGTTATATCTCCCTTTTCATTTCTAAGTTTGTTAATTTGGATACTTTCTCTGTGCCCTTTGGTCAGTCTGGCTAAGGGTTTATCTATCTTGTTGATTTTCTCAAAGAACCAGCTCCTGGATTCGTTAATTCTTTGTACGGTTCGCTTTGTTTCCAATTGATTGATTTCAGCCCTGAGTTTGATGATTTCCTGCCTTCTACTCCTCCTGGGTGAATTGGCTTCTTTTTGTTCCAGGACTTTCAGGTGTGTCATTAAGCTGCTAGTGTATGCTCTCTCCATTTTCTTTTTGGAGGCACTCAGAGCTATGAGTTTACCTCTTAGCACTGCTTTCATTGTGTCCCAAAGATTTGGGTATGTTGTGCCTTGATTTTCATTAAATTCTAAAAAGTCTCTGATTTCTTTCTTTATTTCTTCTTTGGTCAAGGTGTCATTGAGTAGAGTATTATTCAACCTCCATGTGTATGTGGGCTTTCTGTTGTTTTTGTTGCTATTGAAAATCACTCTTACACCATAGTGATCTGATAGGAGGCATGGGATTAGTTCGATCATCTTATATTTGTGAGATTCTTGGTAAACAAAACTTAACTGATTTCAGTAGAGAAGACTATAGGGAGCAAATTGAAATTAATAAATAAATAATTAATAATAAATAATTTCAAGTATATAAAGTTCTAGAAGACATATGTTGTGCTTTGGTAGCATATTATAGGGTCTGGAGGTAAGATTATGATATTTGCATTTTTGAACAATCTGTCTCATTGTTGATAGAGTGGGAACAAGAAGATAAAAAGAGAATATTGGTAGGCTGTGTGATGTTCTCACAGGAGCTTAGTTATCAGAGATCATAGAGAGGAGGGAAAATGTCCATGTGTTTAAGTGTGTTTCCAAACTAATGTGTGAGTGTGTTCATGCATGTGTGTGTGTGTGTGTGTGTGTGTATGTATTAGCAGGGATCAAACCTAGGGCTTCATGTATGCTAAGGAAACATCCTGTCATTGGGCTAGGATACCTTTCCAGGCCTGTATATATTCTTAATGCCTTGTGAAGTCAGTGTATCAAGGAATACTTTGTTTTAGGATATAGTATGTCTTAGATTCTTATTCTTAGCCAAAGGGCTTAGAAATGATTTGGAATGTCTTAATTTCTCTCTATAATACTTCCTTTTTGGTAGTAAGCAAATACGTCTATGAGATAAAATTATCCTTTTATTTGTAAAAATAGTCCTCAAAATCTGTATGGGTATTGGTTCTCCATTCCTTCCCTACCTTCTTAATTTTATCGTCTTTTTTTTTTTTCAGTTTTCTTGTTTCAGTATTCTAATAGTATAATTCCTAGCCTCCCTACAAGACTTACCTCTTACATTCCCTGTCAGAGTACTAACTTGATTTCATTCATGTTACCAGCAGTTACCAGTCTGAGATCTGTATACTTTCCAGATTTAGTGTCTTTCCTTGTGGTGGGCCTCATGTGTAGATGCTGTACATATCAGCTGAATAGATTCTGATCTCTTACTCCCAGACAGCATACTTTCACTGTTCATTTCCATGAGGAATTAGGCCAGTAGAAATTAGAAATTACAAAGTGTGCTTCTTTGGACTTCTTATTATCTTATTGTTGTTTTCAGCAGAGACCCTCCGGGGATGAAGTACTCAGGGAAGGTCACATCAATTTGTCAGGTCTCCAACTGAGAGCACATGCCATGTTCTCAGCTGAAGGTCTTCCCTTGGGAAGTGACTCCTTAGAATATGCATGGCTGATTGATGTGCAGGCTGGAAGCCTTACAGCTAAGGTCACAGCACCCCAGGTAGGTTTCACAGCGCCATCTCCATAGGTTTGTCCTCATCGTACTATGTCCTGTTATCTGCTTTGTTTCTGGCTCTCTGTTGCCTGCCATTGGATCCTCTTTCCCCAGCCCAGCTGTTTTGTCTGGCCTCAGTAGGAGAGGGTGCACTTAGTCCTGCTATAACTTGATGTGCCAGGGAGGGGTGGGTACCCAAGGGGGCCTTCCCCTTCTGTTCAGTGGATATAATGAGGGGAAGAGTCTGTGAGGGCGAGACTGGGAGGAGAGGAGGGAGAGGATGATTCAGTCAGGTGTAAAATGAATAAATGAGTAAGTACATTAAAAAAAATTAGAGTCACCGTAAGCCAGCCTGATATTTATTGTATCCCAGTAGTGCCATTCTAACAGGAGCCATTCTTGATGCTCAGAATTGAGCAACAGTAAAGCCCTTGCCAAATTTTATGTTTTTTGGGTCATATATGATTGACTGATATGTAGTTCCATATAATACATGAATTTTAGACTTGTTTTTTGGGGAAAAAGATGCTCCAATATTTGAAGGCCAATTAATTCAGCTTGAATAATATTAGAGAACAGTTCTCATCATCTTGTGTTTTTCTCCATTGAATGTGTTATATGGAACCACATTACTTTAACCCATAGATAATTTTATGTTTATTGTGTTAACTAAAATTATATAGTCTTGTTTGTTGAAATTATGTATTTAGAATGACATATGTATCTGTCTCTCAATATGTTTATTGTCAACAACTCTAATGCATTATAAAATCAAGGGTATCAGCTCAACGGTGGTGGTGCATCTCAGTATCTGAATTATTCTGTTCACTTAAGCTGTTACATAGAAAGGCTTTAATTTTCAAAGTACCTATTTTTTTAAAATTGTAACTCAGTATTATCATAAGTAGTTTTTCAAAATTAAATATTAATTAGAGAATTTTCAGTGCCTTTTTGTGCAGTTACCTATCTGGTGGATCCAGTTAGCTTTAGAAGATATTTGACCTTTGATTTTAAAAATTATTTGCTTAGACATTGTTGAAATAGAATGTTTAATTGAAATTAGTTTTCTTTTAATAATGTATTTTGACATTCACAAATGGAAAGCAAGAAGCTCATAAATGATATCAAGGTAGAATATCATTGGTTAGCCAGTATTTATTAAGTAGTAGCTACACAATTTTGAGTTCTTTCAGTCATGTTAGACTTGGTAAATTTTTGAATACTGGATACTTATTTAGAAAGCTAATAATCTTGTCACCCTGTTATTTCTGTAGTTGGCATGTCTCTTGGAATGGGGACAGACATTTGTTTTCCATGTGGTATGTCGAGAGTATGAGCTGGAAAGACCAAAGTCAGTTATAGTATGCCAACATGGAATTGATCGCCGGGTCTGTGAAGCCAAGGTATGTTAACAGGTGTACTGGCAATACTAAACCATTTATGCCATTTTTAAAATGAAACATTGAGACTTAACTATAAATCAAATGTATATAGCCATGAAGTTAGTAGTTCACTATTTTCAATGAATGATTTTGTAAATTCTTAGTTATTTAGTTGTATCTAAAATGAGGCCAGTATGAAAACAATTCACAAATATTAATAATGTAAGAATTTTATATTAATTTGCATTTTTATTGTTAAAATTCCTATCTTATCCATTTGTAATTTAGCTATGTATGTACATATATATATGTATGTATGTATATATTTAGAAATTGAAGCAATAAAACCAAGTAAGTCCCTTATGTAACTTAATTCACGCAGCATCCTGAAACTTAATTTCAGTATTGGCATTTAGATTTTTGATTTTACAGACTGACTGTTCTTTTCAGAATACTGAGTTTCCTCAAGGTAGTGTTATTTTAGCAACCCCACAGAGCCATAGAGTATAGATAGGAGGCTCTACAAACTGTTTTCAATGACAAGTAATTGAAGAATATGACTGTCACTCCATGCCCTATGAGTTTGGACATCTGCTCTCAGTTTTTACATATGCACACTTCAGAAGATTGAGAAATCATGGCGTTTCAAGCAAGGAAAATAATGGTAGTTGTGTGCAGATAAGATGCTTACAGTTGACCCTGTAACATTTTATTCCTTAACAGTGCTTCCTGTATGTTCTTGCCATTCAAATTGTATTTGTTTGTTATATCACTAAAATTCTATGTTAAAAAAGGAGCAGTGCCCCAGAGAAGTGATTATATCGTTAAAGGTTTTATTAATCAAGTTCATTGTAGCATAATTTACACATGTTATATTTACTCCTTTTAAGTTGTAAAATATAAGGTTTAACATGTGTGTTTAAGATGTAAATACTGTATACGTTTGTGTATCCATTAGCACCAGTGCAGATAAAGAACATTTTATACCTTGGGAAGTTTGCTTTTATTTCACTCAGCCCTTGCACTATAAAAAGTGTGCCTCTTTTGTCAGATCATATTATTTTGTGTAAACACTTTCATGTTGTTGCATGTGTGTGTGTTTGATGCATGTACATGGGTACTCATGTACCTCAGTGCTTGTGTGGTGGTCAGAGGACAGCTTTCTGGCTTTGCTTCTCTCTTCCCACCTCTTGTGTAAGTTTTGGAGTTGAATTTATGTTAAGGACTTGTATTGGCAAATGCTTTACGTGCTGAGCCATCTCACAAGCCCTTCTAATTTTTCCTAGAGGAAATCCATTGATATAGAGCATTGATTGCTCTGAGAAGCAGCTGTTTCTTCTTGTGCCTATGCTGCTAATATATCACACGTGTTCTTTGTCCAAGCGTGTTTACTCATGGCTTCCATTTCCCCAAGTTCATTGAAGTGGGAGTATGTCTGTTTTCTTCCAACCTAAACATTACCAGATCTACTTTAGAATCAAAATGAAATGAAATTTGTGTGTATTATGGATATATTTATAGTTGATTTCCTCATGCATGGTATGAAAACATGCATATGTGACAAATATGTGCCTGTGCATGTGATTTTCTTAGGGAAATCTTACACTAGAAGACTTCTACTTATAAGTGTTATGCAGCTTTATATTAAACTTGTGATGTGTTTACTTCATCTGTTTACTCTAATTTTAAGTCTCAGTAATAAGTAATATATATTATATATGTTCTATATATAACATATATAGTATAATACAGTCAGAGAGAGATTGAGAGATTTGCCAGTTTTAAAATTGGTACCTGGTTACATAAGACTAGATTTCTAGTGGGTTATTTTTATTTCTGATTATTTCTGTTGTCATTATAAAACAGTGAAATTCAGTTGAATGAAAAAATGACTATATAACAAGAATTTTACTTAAATAATGAGATTTAACTAAGTGTCAAAATAATGAATTAATACTATCCTTTTTTTTTTTAATTTTAGTTGAGTTGTATTCCTGGGCCTTGTCCAACATCAGATGATTTAAAATACACCATGACTCGTTTAGCAGTAGATGGAGCTGATATTTATATTGTGGAACATGGTTGTGCTACAAACATAAAGGTAACCATTTGTTTATTTCTTACTCAGGGTAATTCACTTTCTTTTTACTAAAGTAAATTTTTATGTTTTGAAACATTTGTCCTGTACGATCTCATAGACTATCTACTTTATACTCATATCTATTTTGTTGAACTGTTTTTTCTGTTAGTGCTTCTACCACTTTTTCACCTTGAATTATCATGACATTGATTCATGGAAGGATGTAGGTTATAATTATGCCCATAGTATTTTTAAAAATATATCTCTATGAGTCACTTAAAAAGCTGGATGCACTGACACAACTAAAGCACCCCAAAGGGAAGGTGGACGCAGATATGAGACAGGAGGACTGCCTCGAAGCTTGCAGGCAGGCCAATTAGAACTGCAGAATAGCAGCAGAAGGAAGAGAGATCCTACCTCAGCAAGGTGCAAGGAGAGAACTGACTTCTGAAAGCTGCCTTCTGACTTCCAAGTGTCCACGGCCCATGGCGGTGTGTCCCTCCTTCCTCCCTACTTTCCCTCTCTCACTAAATAATTAAAACAAGGAATGTTTTGAATGTCTGTTGGTTTTACCCATTTATCTTCCCCCCCTTGGCTTCCGAAAGCATTTGCTTACTTCCTCTGCTCTATGTACTTTTATTTTTTATATCAAGCGCCGCCATGTTCCTGTGTGGTTTCAATGCTTTACCTTCCCTTGTTCCTTTGTAGGCTCCTTTCCTTGCAACTGCTTTTTAGGAATCACTTATTTACTTAGTTGGGGGTGAGGGGATCATATAAGCGCCATGCTTGTGGAGGTTGGGGACAGCTGGGAGGAGTTGCTCTCTCCTTTTACCATGTGGGCCTGGTGCTCTAACTCCAGGACTGGCAGCATGCTTCCCTTCCCTATGTTACCTGTCTCCACCCCTGCTTTGAGCAGATTTTTTTTTCTTACATTTATTTATTTGTTTGTTTGTTTGTTTGTTTGTTTATAGTGTGTGTGTGTTGAAAATCAGAGGACAACTTGTAGAACTTGGTTTGGTTCTCTCCATTTACTCTTTGGTTGTGGGGATCCAGCTCAGATGGTCAAGATGGTGGCAAAGTCCCTTACCTCCTGAGCCTTTCCTTCTGTATTCTTTCTTTGTGTTTCTTTCTTCTACTATAGTTTTTTTTTTTTTTTCAATTTCAGGTAGGCACTAGTTCTATAGTTTCTGCTAAGATACTTAAAATCCTGAACTCACAGCTTTGTTTCTTGTCTGCTTCAACTCTAGATGGGTGCAATTCGAGTTGCAAACTGTAATCTTCACAATCAGTCAGTTGGAGAAGGAATAAGTGCTGCAATTCAGGACTTTCAAGTGAGACAGTATATTGAGCAATTAAATAGTTGCAGGGTTGGACTTCAGCCAGCAGTGCTGCGGAGAGCCTACTGGCTGGAAGCTGGGTCAGCCAACTTAGGTCTTATTACAGTTGATATTGCATTAGCTGCCGATCATCATTCTAAACACGAGGCACAAAGACAGTTCTTGGAAACTCATGATGCCAGAACTAAAAGGTGGGTAAAAATCTTTTAAGAGTAGTGACCATTGAAAATTATTAGGCAATATTAGAGGAAATTCTACATTTGGGGTAGATTAAGAATATTTTAAGATTTAATGACTATGCTCCTGTCTGTACCCTGGATAAAGAAGCCTGATACTTAAAGTAAATGTATCATTTGATTCTGTAATGATGGTGTGGTTTTAGAAATAACATTTTTTAATAATGTTTTAAAAGTCTATACTATGTATTTTACAATGATAACAATTCAAATTATGGTTTCCAGATAACAGTTTATAAGACACTATTGGCTCTCTAAGCTCCATGCTTTCTAGCTGTAGGAGACTGTCATATCATTATGTATAACAGAAAACTTTTTTGGCAGGCCTTCAGAACTTGAGGGACGAGTAAGAACACCTATATCTGGTTTCATTAGCCTTTAATGAATGACAGTACCTTTTAAAACAGTTGTCAGAGCCTGTTAATATTCTTATTTTCATCTTTCTTGTTGTGGCACAGCTGTGTTTTTATTTTGAAAGGTAAATTGATTAAAAATATATACTGCAATATTAAATGGGTTGTTGTGTTTACTTTGATTTTTATATATATTAATAATTGAATTCTAATTGATTATCTACCAATTTTCCTAATGAGTTTTCTTCTATGTTTTTGTTTTATTTTGTGTTCCATTTAGATTGTGGTTTTTGTGGCCAGATGATACCTTGAAAAATAAAAGGTGCAGAAACAAGTGTGGCTGTCTCGGTGGCTGCAGATTCTTTGGTGGCACAGTAACTGGCCTAGATTTCTTCAAACTTGAGGAGTTGACACCTTCCAGTAGCTCTGCATTTTCAAGCACAAGTGCAGAGTCTGATATGTTTTATGGCCAGTCTTTGCTACAGCCTGGAGAGTGGATCATTACTAAAGAAATCCCCAAAACTGTAGATGGTAATAAAAATGTGTCGTATGTCATGCTAACTTCTTGCCTCTGACCCTGTGCATTCTGAGAGAAGTTCTGTTATTTTATTCAATAAAATTGATTTTTTTTTTTTTTAGTAATGTTGCAGATAGGGACTAAAATAATCTATATGAATTTTGCAGGTAACTTAAAGTGATATAAATGTAGTGTTTACTTTGGAGAGGCATGACATAGGATCAAAGTAGGTGTCCTATTCAGACTCCTGCTCTTGATAAGGAGCTGCTCTCCTGCCAAGCTTAGCCTAAGCCTGTCCTCACGTACACTGATTCCCTATAGCTCACTTCAGTTCACTTTTATAGAATAGCTATCACTAGCAACATTGTTGTTAATGCCCCATGTCACCAACTCATTTTCCAATATATTTTTATTGCTAATAAAATTGAACATGTCACAAAGAGAGATCTGGTTTTTTCTGAGTGTATCTGAGATGCTGTTGGAGACACACTGGTTTGAAATGAGCAGTGCTGCTGTCACTGTTTTTGAGTGTGTTAGATTTAGATTTAAGTGTTGCCTTTTCTCCAAAGATTTTAGAAATAAGTTTCCCTTTGGGCTTCTTAATCGATACATTTCTACAGTTAAGTTAAATGTTTACTCCTTAAATTTGCACACTACATAGATGTAAAATATAAAGATACGTTTTGATATTTCATCAATATTTAGCATTTTTCCATTTAGGTACTCAAAAAAATACTAACTTTTTCTTTTCTTTTGGTAGATTTTTAAAATAAAAATAGTTTTAAAAATTCTTATCAGATTGATTTCCTATACATAGAAAGAGACAGGGATGCTACTATGCTTAATCCTTGTATAATGATAATGCAAAAATGTGTATGTGTCTTTTAGGGGCATTTTATTTCAGAAATATTACTATTACATAAAAGTACCTAAAATTTCTTGGGATTTAAAAAATAAAATGTATATTAGCACATAGTCGTCTTCTTGTAACCTTATGGGTAAATATTTATTTTAAAGTGTTAGCACTGCTATTTTTCTCATTTCTTCCTCAAACTATCATGTGAGATAGATATTATCCCTGTTATTTGTGGTTTTGGAATATAATCTTGCTGTGTAGCCACTTTGCCTTTACATCATAATTCCTCTGACTCTAGAGTTACAGACTCTTTTGTCTTTCCATGTTTTGCAGAGAGGAAACTGGAGGGTTTTTGAGGTTAAGTTGTATTAAGTGGAATATGGGTTACTAAAGACACTTTAATGTTCTTTCTTGTATTCCCAAGTTAGTACTAATAACAGGGACTTCTTGAGTTTCTGACTAGCAGATTGAGTGAAACCTAACTACCACAAATTCAAGGATTGTGTGTGGAGAGATTATGCATGGTGCAAAGTGGGAAGAGCAGTTTCCAACATGTGAACAGTGAGGGCAAGGCTAATTATAATTTTCACATTTAATCTCCTTGGGGAACAGATTATAGATACTAAATTACCTTGGACTCATATGTAGGAAGATTGCAGTTAGCACCTACAGTATGTGAGTTTCTAGTTGTTGAGCCTTCCTAGAGCCAAGTGTAGATATGTAGTGTTAGGATGGAGTGTACTAAGTTTATGCTGGTAGAATTAAAGAATCACTTAGTGCTTGTTGTCTGGAAATGGGTCAAGCAAACCTGTTTTTCTTTTGGCTTTCATTGTTCTGTTTTGCTTTGTTAATTCCAATGAATCTTTGCCATCCTTGAATTCTACCCAGAACTGCATTCTCATTAAAGAATGTGTTTTTTGCTTAGCAGCAGGGGTCATTTTTCTTAAGTAGTTCAGGGTTGGCTGCTCCTAGGAGAGGTGAAATGGAGCAAATTTTATGCTATGGTAGCTAAAAGGTGCACTAGCTCTTAGTGCTAGCTCCTTCATTTTCACATCCCATCAAAGGGCTCTTAGAACGCACATAGGGCCCGGTCATTTTAGCTGTGAATTTATTATTTATTCATCTACTTATTGCTTTGTGTTTAAGGTTGTTCTAGACACTGGAAATACATCAATGAGTAGAGAATGATAAATCCCTACTCCGATTCAGTTTGTACAGAAAATGTGGAAGATGTTTAAAACAAGTAATCTAAGTGCAGTACATTATGTTCTTGTATTAAAGTTTTCTGTTGATTATAAACCGAGTGCATAAGTGTGCACACATGCACATACATGCTGGGGACTAAACTGCTGCTGTCCACATCCTGATCAGTCTCTGCCACTGATAAAGCCTTAGTTCTCAAATTCTTTAAATGAAAGATTACAAAGAAAAAGCAAGAGTACCCATTGTAGACTGTAGACCCAGAACTCATTATACAGCTTTTTATAGTGTGTAACATGTTACTATGTGAAGTTAGATACTTTTATTTTTTAAAAAGGATAATACTTTAAAGTGTTGTTATATTAAATTGCCATATTTTTCATATATTCCTTCAAAAATGTTTGCAGTCACTTAACCCACATTTTATTTGCTTAGGAAATGTGAACAGTATGAAGAGGAAAGAATGGGAAAACAAATCAGTGGGAATAGAAGGAGAGAGAAAAACTCAGCACCTTAGTCTTCAGGTGCCCTTACGGTCTCACAGTTCATCCTCATCCTCAGAGGAGAACAGCAGCTCCAGTGCTGCACAGCCATTACTGGCTGGTGAGAAGGAGAGCCCCTCTTCTGTTGCTGATGACCCCTCGGTTCAGAAAGACTTTTTACATGGTACCAAAAGAGATGATGGCCAAGCAAGGTCAGTATTCAATTAGACTAAAAACCGGGTTGTAACTGGATTATGCTTACCTAAAATAGTAGCACAGGAACCTTTGTCCTCTCTACTATTTTAGATTATTTTTCCCTTGAACCTGAACATATAGTGATATATCATGTCTTTCCAAATAAAATTAATATACTCTTTGCAGATATTAGAAAATGCAAAAGTGAATTTTAATGGAAATATTTCACATCCTACAAGTCAGTGCATTTTTGTTACTATTCATATAGTCTACTACTTTACTGAATACTTGTTGGTCTTCCTAGCAGGTAACAGTTGAACACTGCCGACTTACGAATTGCCCTTGCTCAGTAGTATCCTTCACAGTTTGCTTCCACCTTCTTGGCTGGACCTTCTGTGTCCAAAGTCAGGCTCTTCCCTTTGCTTTTCTTCTTTTGCTTCCTCTTCCTATAGCCTGACACTTGTTGAGAGGTGAGGTTCTTCTGAGTTCTGTTCTGATCTTTCTCCATTTATTCTGTGCAGCTTCCCTAGCCACTCTTAATAGCTATTTGGCTTGATTATGACTATAACTGACATCTTTTATATATAAAAACTACAGTCAAAACCTTTGTTCCTCAACCTAGGTCCCATGATGTTTTTGTTTAGATGCTTCATGGAGACCTTCAATTAAGTGCTGTTAGAATGATTGTTTTAGTCACAGTTCTCCAGAGAAGTGTTCTCACCCTTCCTTAAAGCTGCGACCTGTATTACAGTTTGTCATGTTTTGGTGACCCCCACCACCACATAATTATTTTCATTGCTATTTCATAACTGTGATTTTGCTGTTATTAATTGCAATGTAAATTTTTTAGAGGTAGAGATTTGCCAAAGCTTGTGACCCACAGATTGAAAACAGCTGCTGTAGAGGAGCAGAGGGGATAGAGTGGGGAGGGAAAAATGCCCTCCTTATCTTTTCCTCAATAAAACACCCCGAGTCTATATGGCTCAATGAGCTTTTAGAAGATGTGGAAAGAAACAACCTTAAATATGCTACTAATTCTAGATTTCTTTAAATTTTTTAATGCTTAACATATTTTGTTTTTGTTTGTGGGTTGGTAATTTTTTTGTAGCTTTATGAGGGATATGAACTCATGCTGTAATGTTTTACTATTTTGAATTAATATTTTATTGTAAAATTTTAGATATTTTATTTGTAAAAAGATAAAAATTACTTAAATGATTTTATAAGTAATTTACATTTAAATTATATGATATGCTGAAAATAGAAATAGATTTCTTCTCTTTTAGTATTCCTACAGAAATCTCAGGAACCAGTCCTGTGTCTCCTAACACCCAAGATAAGTCAGTAGGACAGTCTCCTCTCAGATCCCCTTTGAAGCGGCAAGCCTCCGTGTGCTCCACCCGACTTGGCAGTACGAAGAGTCTCACTGCTGCTTTTTATGGAGACAAACAGCCTGTTACAGTTGGAGTCCAATTTAGTAGTGATGTCTCTCGAAGTGATGAGAATGTCCTAGACTCACCAAAACAGAGGAGAAGTTTTGGTTCATTCCCTTACACACCATCGGCAGACTCTAACTCATTTCATCAGTATCGGTCGATGGATTCCAGCATGTCAATGGCTGATAGTGAAGCCTACTTCTCTGCAGCTGAAGAATTTGAGCCCATTAGCAGTGATGAAGGCCCTGGAACTTATCCTGGTAGAAAAAAGAAGAAAAAGCAAATGCAGCAGATTGATTACAGTAGGGGTTCCATATATCACAGTGTAGAAGGGCCCCTTACTGTCCATGGAGAAGGCGTTACAGATCCCCGAGCTCTCCCAGTCAAAACCCACCCTTCCCAGGCTTCCTTCGTTTCTGCATTAGGTGGTGAAGATGAAGTCATAGAGCATCTGTACACTGTAGAAGGTGAGAAAACAGGAGAGACTGAGCAGATCACCTCTCAGCAGCCCGTGATGAGTTGCTATCAGACTTACCTTACTCAGTTTCAGGTAATTAACTGGTCAGTTAAACATCCTACCAACAAAAGAACCTCCAAGTCCTCATTGCATCGCCCCCTTGACCTAGATACACCAACCAGTGAAGAAAGTTCCTCATCATTTGAACAGCTTTGTGTTCCAACATTCAAGGTACAAATCAAATCATTATTTTCCATCAACATACTGTTCTAGTAAAACTATTTTTAAGTTGTTAAGCTGAGTCACAGCTATGTTCTGAAAGATTGACTTTCTGTTGTATGTGACTCCGTGTACCACAGTTAGACTACAGGGTTATTTCTATTATAAATTTAAACAAATTACATCAATGATGGTATAAGGTTTCAGTGTGTTAAGGTAGTAAATTACCATGTAGCCTGATTCTATATTGCCAGTGTTCCTAAGATTAGGATCAAATCTCCTTTGTGAGTTCATCAAGTCTGAAGTAGGCTTTCAGAAAACTAACTTGTGTGAAAAAAAACTCACAGAGGAAGGACACCTGCAATTCCTGTTTGAGTTATGTCTTTTACTCTGATTCTACCTTCATAATTCGTGTCACTTACTTGAGGAAAACATGAAGTTACCCATTGAATATCTTCTTTTAAATATTTATACTGAATATATCAAGATCATAATAGTAAGGTTACTTTGGGTACTCATAAAACCTGTCGTAACAATAAGAAATAATTAAAATTTTAGACTATAAGCAACATTTTATTCTATTCTAGGTCATCAAACAGGGACTTACTGCTAATTCTTTGCTAGATAGAGGGATGCAACTTTCAGGATCAACTTCAAAGTAAGAATTTTATGTCTTTTCCTTTTTCCCTTCCTTTCTGTTTCCCTTCCCTTCCCCTTCCCCTTCCCCTTCCCCTGCATTCCCCTTTCCTTTCTCTCCCTTCCCCTTCCGTTCCCTCCCCTCCCTTCCCCTTCCATTCCCTCCCCTCCCTCTCCTCTCCTCTCCTCTCCCCTTCCCTCCCCTCCTCTCCCCTTCCCTTCCCTCCCCTCCTCTCCCCTTCCCTTCCCTCCCCTCCCCTCCCCTTCCCTTCCCTTCCCTCCCCTTCCCTCCCCTTCCCTTCCCTTCCCTCCCCTTCCCTTCCCCTTCCCTCCCCTTCCCTTCCCTCCACTTCCCTCCCCTTCCCTTCCCTTCCCTTCCCTCCCCTTCCCTCCCCTCCCCTCCCTTCCCCTTCCCTCCCCTCCCCTCCCCTTCCCTTCCCTCCCCTTCCCTCCCCTTCCCTTCCCTCCCCTTCCCTTCCCTCCCCTTCCCTTCCCTCCCCTTCCCTTCCTTTCCTTCCTCTCCCCTTCCCTCCCCTCCCCTCCCCTTCCCTTCCCTCCCCTTCCCTCCCCTTCCCTTCCCTCCCCTTCCCTCCCCTTCCCTCCCCTTCCCTTCCCTCCCCTTCCCTTCCCTCCCCTTCCCTTCCCTTCCCTCCCCTCCCCTTCCTTTCCTTCCTCTCCCCTTCCCTTCCCTCCCCTCCCCTCCACTTCCCTTCCCTCCCCTTCCCTCCCCTCCCCTTCCCTTCCCTCCCCTCCCCTTCCCTTCCCTCCCCTCCCCTTCCCTCCCCTCCCCTTCCCTTCCCTCCCCTCCCCTTCCCTCCCCTCCCCTTCCCTCCCCTCCCCTCCCCTTTCCTTCCCTTCCCTCCCCTCCCCTTCCCTCCTCTCCCCTCCCCTTCCCTTCCCTCCCCTCCCCTCCACTTCCCTTCCCTCCCCTCCCCTCCCCTTCCCTCCCCTCCCCTCCCCTCCCCAAAACAAAAATATTTGTTGTCATGTAATATAATTGCCATATTTGACCAATATGCATTTTAGTACCTCATTCGGCCTAGTTTTGAAAATTCTTTAGACTTGAAATATTAGTCTCTGTCTGTAAATTTTTTCACTGAGATAAGATTTAAATGTTCACTTACTTTGACAAATATTCAACTTCTATTCTTATTTATATTCTTTTCAATATATGCTTTTATGATTAAATTCTATAGCACACCATATACTCCACTGGACAAGAAAATTGTTGATAACACAGATGATGAAACATTAACAGAAGAGTGGACCCTAGATCAGCCTGTTGCTCAGACCAAGACAACAGCTATTGTTGAAGTCAAAGGAACTGTTGATATTGTTCTGACTCCACTGGTAGCCGAAGCCTTAGACAGGTATTACCTTTGTCTAAAAAATAACTGCTGCTTTATACAGTGATATGTTTACATGACATAAGTACATAGAATACAGAGTTTATTAAGTTTATTAACTAGCTGTTTTTAGTAAAAATAGAAATAGATTTTAAAGTGGTTATGTTTTAGTTAATCATCTGATATGTTTTCCATCTGGAAATATAGTGTTATAATAATTATATACTTTGTCTTTTACATTTAACTAATAAGCATAGAATGTTTAAACATGTGGGAAGTAATTATTTCATACTCATACATGTTAATCGAAAAGATAAAGGGAAAATAATAGTTACTTTGTCCTGCAAGATATACACATGCTATCAAAGGAGATAAAACTGACCCATGTAGAAGCCAAAATGAGACAGAATGGAGTGTGAGTCATGTAGATAATGAAGAAGGGAAGGCTCAATGAGAGCCAGTTCTCATGAAAATACTTATTCTGCTGGACTGTACATGATGTTTTCTGATAACTTGGCAAGATTCTTGGAAGGAGTCATACTAATGAAAAATATAGGTAATTATCTTTAGGAGAATCAGAAAGACTTTAGGAGAATCAAATACTACTGTATTTTACTGGTTTATGTCATATTTGGTTGATATCCCTTGGAGCCCTACCTTTTTCTGAAGGGACATGGAAGAGGAATGGGTTGGGGGAAGAGGGGAGGTAGAGGAGAAGGATTGAGAGGAGAAGAGGGAGGGGAAACTACAGTTGGGATGCAGTATCTGAGAGAAAAAAAATAAATGAACAAACAAAAAATGCATAGTGAAGAACATTGGGACATTAAAATCTATGATTTCTTCATTTTCGGGGTGTTTGGACTGTGCAAAACCATAGTGAAAAATAACTAAAATAAATAAATGAGATTACAACAAATTAAAAGTTTTAGCAGACACAAGACATAGTTCATAGGATGGAAGAAAATATTTATAAAGCAAACTTCTGACCGTATGTTATGAACTCTATAAATCATTAGCAAATAAAGAACCAATTAAAAATAGACAGTAGATCTAAGTAGACATTTCTTAGCACTGACATACAAGATATATGAAAAATTACTACTGACTTGGGAAATGCCAATTAATGTTATGGTGCGATATTACCCCAGTAAGAATGACCATTGTTAAAAGGAAAAGCGACTGTTGTACATTGTTTACAAGAATGTAAGTTAGGACAGCCCTACACTGAGGTTCTTCCCAAAGCAAAAGACAAAACTACTGTTATTCGGCAACCCTAATAGTAGGTTTTTATGCAAAGAAAATTAAATTATTATGTTGAAGAAACATCTTTCTCCCATATACACCAGCATTATTTACAGTAAATAAGTAATGAAAGTGACCCATGTCTGCCAAATGATAAAATTTTGTACACTTACACAGTGGAATATTGTTTAGCTTTAAAATGATTAAATCCTGTCATTTCTGACAGTACAGATGGAACTGAAGGTCAGTAGGTTAAGTCAAATAAGACAGGCACAGACAAATTGTACATGGTATCACTCATGGAATCTCAAACATTTTTGTCTCAGAATATTAATGGTAGACCAAATTCTAGGGACAGACAGAGAGAGAAGAGGTAGAGGAATATTGAGTTTCAGTTAGAATCTGATATGCACTGTTGATGTGTGCAAAAGTTTTTAAAGTTTTTACCTTAAAAAAATAACATTCATATTACCTACATGGTACCATGTTAGTATGTACAATCCTAAAGTTTTTATGCATTGGGTAAAAACAAACAAACAAAAAAACCCCAAAGTTTTGGAAATAAATAAATGTAAGGTGCAAGTTTGTAGAAATTGTTGAACATTGTTTGTCGTAGGTGCGAATGTTCCTGCCTTATCTGAGGTTTTGAGGGTGATGGTAAGGCTAAAATTTCAGAAATGTTCTTTCCTGTAGAATATCTAAAGATATAACTTAGGATTTTGTATTTTAGTATTAAAGAATTGTAAATATCACAACGGTGGTAAGTTTCACTGATTGTTTGGTAAAATAAGTCATAATATTAAATGACATTTTAATTATTTTTCTTTTCCTTTTATCAGATATATTGAGGCTATGGTTCACCGTGTGAGTACTCGGCACCCAGCTGCAATTGTAGATGATCTTCACACTAAAGTCCTTAGAGAAGCTGTGCAAAATAGTAAAACTACCTTCTCAGAAAATGTAAGAAGTCTTTGATTCAGTGGGTATAGCAAGTTGAGTCTTCCACATGTGTTGGAATATCTAAACTTGTAAAACCTAAATGTATCAAAATTTTATCACTAAGTTAAATTGGAATCCATCTGATATGTTCTAAAAACCATTGGCTTCATAATAGCACACATAACTACTGTGGATTAAGTAGCACTAATTAAAAACCATAGCTTTATTTTTATTCTTCTGTTTCAAAAGTAGCTTAGTTCTAAGCCTTTTCTAACATGCCTTGTTCTTAAATGATGAAAGCGTTAAGATTTATTTTAAATGTGTGTGTGTGTGTGTGTGTGTGTGTGTGTATGTGTGTGTAGTTATGTGCACATAATTACAGATGCCTATCAAAACCAGTAGAGGGTTTTAGACCATCTGGAAGTAGAGCTATGAATAGTTGTGAGCTGCAAAAGGAGGATCCTGGGAACAGATCTGTGGTACTCAGGAGCTGCACTATAGTCTTGTAAATGCTGAGTGGTCCATGGTAAGCATTCTTTAGTATTAGTATTTTATTGCTTTCAGAAGCTAAGATAGACTTTTTTTTTCTCTGTCCTGGAAGTCACTCTGTAGACCAGGCTGGCGTTGAACTCAGAAATCTACCTGCCTCTGCCTCCCAAGTGCTGGGATTCATATCTTTAGCTTCACTTTATTTTTATGTTGTTTCTTTTTCACCTCAGTGAACTGAGTAACTCTATTTTCTGTGTGACATCTCTACTCCTGCTGTCCTCTGGCTGTGCCACCAGTTGCCTAACAGTCATGCACTGGTGGTCTTTGGATGATTCTCTTTTGATTTCTTTCAAATTTATCCGTATCATATATATATATCATATATATATTAGGAACTAGGATGGGGGAAATTGAGCATAAGTGTTTCTGGTAAACTAGTCATTGTTACTCATTCTTAGTTGGCCTTTCATGTGCTACATTCAGGTATTTCTGGTGGAATGGTATAAATAAAGGTAATGTGAGCTATTTCCACCCAATAAGGAGCCTTTGGAAACCAAATCAGCCTTCAAAACTATAGAGTTCAATTTTATTACTACTACTGCTACTACTACTACTACTACTAATAATAATAATAATAATAAAACCTATTATAAAAATATATGATTACCATTTTTGTTTATCTATGAATGGTTTTTATTTTTGTATATAGTGCTGTTTTCAGTCTGGTGAGCTGGCCTATTTGCCAGCTTTTGCCTGAATTTCAAGATTGACTATTAGGATAGTTGATGTCATGTAGTCTGGCAGTGGTAACAATGAATATACGTGTTGTGGATGATTTAGAACTTAGGAAATGCCTGGAAAATAATTTTGTTCAATGCTTTCAGTTATCTCCCAAGCAAGATATTCGAGGAACAAAATCTGAGCATCCTATGATAGGAACAACTAACCAGGGACAAATTCACACAAATGCCACAACAAAGCAAGATAATGTGACAATTAAAGGTCTGCAGGCTAATGTGAGCATACCAAAGGTAAAGTTAAGCTTTTCAGAAACATTTTTCTGATATAAGTTGGCATATTTATTTGTTTTGCCTTATGTTAGTGAAACAGTTTGCAATATCAAAAGATATACTCCATTCTCTTAATGATCTAATATACATTTAATATAATTAACTTAATTTAGCAGACTACTAGTAAATATCTAGTAAAATGTTTTATATTCATCCAGTAAAAATTCAATTGTGTTTTTTTATTGTTTGAGAATTTTATGCATTCATATAGTGTGTTTGATCAAGTCTTCCCAGTTCCCTCCCCCTGAACTCCTCCCTCTCCACCTCTACCACTTTTCCCTCCCAATTTCATGTGTGTGTTCCTTCTCTAAAGCCACGGAGTCAACACTTAGTCTCTTAGTATGTGCACAGCCCATCAGGGACTTTATTCCTGAAGAAAACTGAGTCTCTCGCTGGTAGCCATCAGTTGACTAGAGCATCTCAAACACGCTTAGGATGTTGTTGAGCCCCTACTTTTCTTGCTGGTTTGGCTAGCTTGATTTTTTTTTTAAGTGTAATTGTTTTTAATTGAAAAAACCTTCTGTATAGAATATATTTTGATGGTGCTTTTCCCTCCCCTGGTTCATCCCAGCTTCCTTTCCACCTCCTTACCTACTCAGCTATATGCTCATTCTCTCTCTCTCTTTAAAATAAAGAAAACAGGGACATTAAAAAATCAAAATAAACATGACCAGGACAAAAACAAACAAACAACCAAAGCAAATTGGGAGAAAAAGCATCTACAAAAATACAACTCAGTTCTTTTTGTGTTGTGTGTTAGCCAACTACTTCTTGGAATGGGGCTTGCCCTAAAATATGGTTTATATTCCCCGTGAGACTCCATTGGAGAAAGTGAGTTTCTCTTTTGCCAGTGGTTGTTAGTTGCAGATAGCTTTTAGAGCCATCTGGCTTTAATTTATGTGGATCTTCTTGTTCATGCTGCTTACAGTCTCTCTGAGCTCAGATGTGCATCAGTCCTGCTGAAAGAATACTTGCTTGGAGACACCGTCACCTCTGCCTCTTACAATCTTTCCTCTTTTGCTAGAACCTTGATCCTTGAGGGGAAGGGTTCGTTGAAGACATCCCACTTACGACCTAGAGCTCCAAAGTCTCTGACTCTTTGCATTGTCCAGTTGAGGGTTTCCGTGTTAATTACCATCCAACACAAGAAGTTGTTTCTCTAACGAGGCCTAAGTGAGGCCTAAGTGATCTTATGGATATAGCAGTATGTCATTAGGAACCATTTTATTGCTGAGCTCATTTAGCAGAATAATAGTAGGAAGGCTTTCCCCATAGTCCCTCCACCTATCTAGTTTTAGGTTCTTGGCTCCTTTCACATTGTCAGGTATGGATTCCACCTAGTAGAATGGTCAGAAAGTGTTTGGTTTCTCCCATAACCATTGCAACAATTTATCTTACAGGCATGTCATTGTTGTGGATTGCAGGTTTTACAGCCAGGAAATAGCTTTTCTCCAGTAGTGGGCAGAGTACCTGCCAGTGTCATAAATGGTTGACATGATCTTGTGTTATATACAGTTATATATAATGCTTGTCATATCTAGAAGGCACAGTTTCACAGCAGTTATTCACCATCTTTGGCTCTTCAGGTCTTTCCTGCTCTCTTTCTCACTGATATCTGAGACTTGGGAATAGGGGTGTGATACAGATATTCTGTTGTTTCTGAATGAGTACTCTTATTCTCTATATGTTGATGAATTGTAAGTTTTGGAATTAATTGCCATCGAGTTTACAAAGAAACTTCTCTGCATTTTTCTTTTAAAATGTAGTTGACCACACTCTGGTGGGAGAACACACATCCATATGTATTGTATGTAGCACAAATTGGTCTTGAAGATTTTTTTTTTCTAAAAAAGACACAAAACTGGGTGGGTAGGAAAGGAAGGAATAGATCTGTAAGGAGTTTGGGAAGGGAAAGAGTACAATCAAAATTTCAACTAATAAAGAGAAACAGCTTCTTGAGCGTTAAGAGATGCAATAATAGATGAGTATAAAGACATACTTAGGAAAAAATTAATACTGTGTCTATTTAGCAAAACAATATTAGTAGGTTTTCTTCAGAGTTTGACCTATCCAGCTACCAGTTCTTGGCTCAGTGAACAATTCCAAGCATGAATTATCTTGATTAGGCCTTAAACTAGTCAGAAAGTATTGGTTACTATCATAACATTTTTGCCACTGCTGTACTAGTGAGCATATCTTCACAGGGATCATGGCTGTTTTGAGAACTTAACAACTTTTGTCATTATTACTTTCAGATAGATCTTTATACTGTTATTATTGTTCTTTTATTTGTATTAGTGATCTAGGTATAAAAGAAACTTTAACAATTCTGAAATCTGTGTCATTTGTATGTTAGGTTAACTTATGCTTGTTGCAAGCTTCAGTGGAAGAAACTCCAGCCACAGTTCCTAGCAGAAGTGTGACTCATGTTTCCCTGGTGGCTTTGTGCTTTGACAGAATTGCTACACAAGTTCGTATGAACAGGTGAAAAGATCTTATTACTTTGCGCCATGATTGTTGGAATTGAAACGCTTTGTTCTATCCTAGTTATTCATAATTATTTAAAAGGAACATTTGGGCAATGTAATTGATATTGGTTTAGTTTAGATAGAGTGCTTCATTTTAAACATTGTAGTGAAATGTTTTTATTGTATGAAATTATTTAAATGTTAACCATTTTGTACATTTTCTGTTTCCATTAAGAGGTGTGGTTGAAGAGACTGCAAATAATGTAGATACTAGTAAAACATCAAATTTTGATAGATATGTTCATGCCAGCAAGATGCAGCCTCAGTCATCTGGGTCTCTTAGGTCAAATGCTGGAGCAGAGAAAGGCAAAGAGATTGCTGCCAAGTTAAATATCCATCGAGTCCATGGGCAACTTAGAGGTCTTGATACTACAGGTAAGCTTCAAAAATTTTGTTTGTCACTTGTAAATGTGAAATTTTCCAACATTTTCCTTTGAACATTGCTGCAATTTGATACTATAAGGAAGAGAAACGCACTTCTATGTATGTTGTACTCATCATATTTAACTATTCTATATCATGTTCTGTGCAAAATGGAAATTATGTTTTAGGACTATCTGTGTTCTAGGTCATTCTAACTGCTGTGTCTATCTCAGGGTTTGTCTTAGAGTTTCTGTTGCTTCAGTGAAATACCAGGACCAAAAAACAAATTTAGGGAAGAAAGGGTTTATTTGGTTTACACTTTACATTATAGTTCATCATCAGAGGAAGCCAGGACAGGAACTTAAACAAGGCAGGAACCTGGAGGCAGGAGCTACTGTAGGTCATGGAGGATTGAGGCTTACTGGCTTGCTCTTCATGGTTTGACCACCACCCATTTATGGGGGCATTTTCTTAAATGAGGTTCCCTCCTCTCAGATGACTATAGCTTGTGTCAAGCTGTTGTGAATTATTTAGCATACGCTTATTTTATCTCTTTGTATAAAGTCACAGCATCTGACTCAAGGCTTTTTAAAAGGCAAATTACTTTTTATAATTACCTGCAAACTCTAGTCTTAAAACTGAGGCAAAGCACAGTGGTTTGAGTTGTAAAAGGTCTGTAGATTGTAGTGGTGACCAGTTTGCACTTGTTTATTAGATCATAGGCTTTACATTATGTAACTTGAAGCCCACCAGCTAGAATTACAAGCAAAAGTCCCCATGAAGTTCCACAGCACATTTGCATAAAAATGCAGAACAAGTGCAGATGTTTGAGATGCTCAGTCTCATGGCATTTGATAGCCACAGAGAGATGCGGTCAGTTTCTGAGTGCAGTGCTCTGGGCTTTCTGTTGAGTATGCCCTCATGTGGGGTAGACTGCTCACAAACTTAAACACACTTAAAACTAACTCTAGGAGATTTAAAGAGAAATGCAGATAATTAAGTTATCAGAAAGATTTGAGAAAATGGAGATTCATTTTACTCATTGCCTGTGTAAGCAGTGGATTCTTGGCAATGTCTAATAAAACCCAGTTATATAAAATTTTAATGTTAAAGTGTCTTTAAGTAAAAGTTAACTTTTCCTAGGAAATAATGTTTTTCCTGAGGCTACATAATTAAAATAATTTTATTCTGTAAATTATGAAAGCTCTTTAAAGTACTTTGCCAGAAAGCTGAATTATTTAGACCTTTGTTGACAGAATTCTTTAATCTTGATGAATTCATTGTTAACTCTGGAATCGTCTTTACTGCATTGGAGATAGCTTTATTTTCTTTACATGTTTTGTTTATTTTTCTGCCTTTTAAGAATACCAAGGTGCCTTTTTAATACAACTCATACTGACATCTGATTTTTGTTTTTTTCTTAAAAAGATTTTCATTGTGCTCTCTCAATAGTAGACATTGGGACCTGTGCCATCACTGCCATTCCCTTTGAAAAGTCCAAAGTTTTATTTACTCTTGAAGAATTGGATGAATTTACTTTTGTAGATGAGACAGATCAACAAGCTATCCCAGATGTAACACGGATAGGTCCCAGTCAAGAAAAATGGGGCTGGATAATGTTTGAATGTGGACTTGAAAATTTAACTATTAAAGGTAAACTTTAACCCCTGAGTTCTGCTTGGGTGGGGACTGAAGTGTATTTAACAGTTGTTATAGCACCCTGCATCAACATAATACAGCAGAAATTGTGGTGCTTTTACCTACAAGGGGTGTATAGACATCTCAGTTATGCAAGTGGAAGTTCCTTCCACAGCTACATAGAGAGTCCTTTTGTTACAAACCGTGGGGTCTCACGGGGCAGCTGGATTTAGAAATTCCTGAGTTTACTGGACACCACCCCTCCCCCACTTTTTTTTTTAAGTGTTTAGAGCCTTGCTATATAAGAAGTAAACATTTCATGTGAATTCTTCCTTTAGTGAACACTGCTGATCTATACTTGTTTCTTTTATAAGACAAGGGGAGGAGAGAAAAGGTGGAAGGAAAGTCTCATATGGTTGTGAGTAATACTTTAGAGCAGAAAGTTGAATTGTCGTAAGACTTTCAGGCTTAATCTTACATGATATAGTAATTTAAAATACTCGTAGCTGAATGCCCACTGCTTCTACCTAGAAAGTCATACATGACTCTCTTAGATAAAAGCAAAGGCTAGTGAGGAAAAACGTGATCTTGATGAAGTTATCTACAGATATTTAGAATATAACAGGAGAACACATATCCATTTTCCTTCTAACAAATGGCTCCCTTTATTTCCATAGGAGGAAGACAATCTGGTGCAGTTTTATATAACAGTTTTGGAATTATGGGTAAAACTAGTGTCACAGAAAGAGGTGGAGTGCTGACATCCAATAATTCTTCCGATTCTCCTACGGGCAGTGGCTACAATACTGATGTCTCTGACGATAACTTACCATGTGACCGAACCAGTCCTTCCTCTGACATAAATGGAAACTCAGTTTCAGATGAGCAAGTTGGTGATTTTCTAATGATACTAATAGTTTGGAAATAGAGAATTATATACTCAATTCAAAATCAATTTCTAGAGTATATTTCCTTGTCATTTCCTGTTTTAGACTTGTTGAAACATTTTGTTGACTATAGTATGACTAGAGTATAGTTAATGAATACGTATAGAAATATATACTTATGTTGCATATTCCTACCCATTATACTAGGTATCACAATACTCTGCTTATGTTATACAGATAGTAAACATTGGTTAAATAAATGAATTTATAGAATTTAAGAAAAGTAAGCCTTGATTAATTAATTAGCTTTTAGTTAATTTTAGAAGTAGTTTTATGCTTACTGGTAATCTTTTATATATAAGTAATAAAGGTTTTTAATCCATATCTGATAATTTTAGGTATCATCTTAAGTAATACCTTATATTCAATTCATTTATTACTTTTATTGTGGTAGAATTTAATTGTGATGGATATGGTAAAAGCAAAATTATTTAAAATTCCATAATGTTGAAAAGTTGGGCCACTAACTGGTGACAAACAAGCAAGAATTTAGTGAATGTTTACACATATACACATAGACTTCTCAGAGGTACTCAGTGTTCACAGTCATACTCACCTCTGATCCCCATTTCCTGGGGTTATTTATTTTTATTTCTCTGTGTATGAGAGACATATGTGTATGTGGGTATGGGGTATGCCACACCCTACATGTGGCTGTTAGTCCTCATAGGTTCTTCCAATGCTGTATAACCATGTTGGCTGGTCTTCGAACGTTGGAGGTCTCCTGTCACCACCTCCCATTTCCTAGTAGGTACACACTGACACACAGACACATGCTTGTGGGTGTTTTGTTTTGTTTTTTGCTGTTTTTAATGTGACTTCTGATGATCCAAACTCAGGTTTTCAGGCTTACTGGGCAAGTGCTTTCACCCACTGAGTCATCTCCACATCCCTAGATATTTATTTGGTGCATATTTGGAGAGTTTATCCATTTCTATAACAGCCTGTTGGCTCAGCAGGTAGAACCAATTGCTAGGTGTCCAGCTTGGCGACCAGGGTTTGATCTCTTGAATCCTTGTAAAAGTGGGAGGGGAAAACTGACTCCCCAAAGTTCTTCTCTGATGTCCATATTTACACCATGGTACTCTGCAACCACACTTACACATCATATTCACACACACCCACAATAATCATAAATAAAATTTTAAATTAATCACTTTCAGTATTAGTTCTTTAAAAGTGTTTGAGGGGGTTCCATTAGAATTTTAATGAAGAGAATTAAGACATATGTGTCTATGCATTAAACAAGAATTCTTTTAGCATTCTGTCCTTACCTTTTGAAAAACTACAGAATACTTTTTAAAGATTTTTATTTTAGGTAGAGGAGTGTTTTGCCTGCATTTGCATCTGTACACCATGTATATGCCTCATGCCCAACTGAGACCAAAAGAGGTGCTAGATCTCCACTGTGTTGGCACTGGGAATGGAGCTCAGGTCCTCTGGAGGAGCTGCTGGTGTTCTTGACTGCTGAGTCGTTCTCACTAGCCTCACTTTACTGAATTTTAAGGGCCTTTCTCCCAGATCTTGTGCTCCTTGGATTTTTTAACAATTTATCCAATAACCTCTGTGTTATTTTTTCCCATTTCTTTACAGAATTATTTCTCCTCAAACATGGGTATTCTCGGAAGTTATACTCATGACACTAATTTCCTTGGCTCACTGATATTTTCATTATATAGTGATACTTTCCCATGTTTCTTTATAAAACTTATGAACCATGACATTAAGTGTGCCATGGCTTCAGAGACTAGGCAGTCTGTAATCACATGCTTGACCATGCATGTTGCTGCAGTAATAATGCATGTCTCTCTCATTTTTTTCAAAACTCAAATTCTACATCTTTATACACTCAAATGACTAGTCTATAGCTTCTGGAGAAATCAATGTTTCACATGTTATTTATTATGTTTTGTGATACTGAGGATTAAACTTAGGACCTTACAACATGCTATGCAAGAACTAGCTCTACAACTGAATTACCTCCCCAGCCATAGAGGCTGTTTGTGTTGTTGATGGATTTGATTTGTTTCTGGTTTTTTTTCTCATTATTTTGTTTATCCACTTAACATCCTGATCATGGCCCCCTTTTCTCCTCTCCTTCCAGCCCCATCCTCATAAGTCCCTTCACCCATCACCCCTTTTCCTTCTCCTCAGAGAAGGAGAAGCCCTTTTGGCTACCGCCCTGCCCTGGGATATCAATTTCCAGCAGGACTAAGTGTATCCTCTCCCACTGAGGCTTCACCAGGCAGTAAGACTGGGGAAAGTAGAAAGCAACTTTCTACTTTCTCCAGTTAGAGACAGCCTCTTAATATTTAAGGGACCCACATGAAGACCAAGCTGTACATCTGCTACATATATGTAGAGGGAGCCTAGGTCCAGCCCCTGCACTCTCTTTGGTTGGTGGTTTAGTCAATGAGTCTCTATTGGCCCAAGTCATCAGGTTTGGCATCAAGGCAGTAAATGCCTTTGTTTTCTGAATCATCTCACTGGACCGTATATACTTTACTTTGATTTAACAACAACAAAAAAAAAAAAAAAGCTAAACCTTAGATACTCAGGACGCTGAAATAGGAGTATCTCTTAAAAGCCCAGGTCAATACTAGTCTAGGCAACATAGCAAAGTTTTCTCTTAAAAACAGAAATAATGAATCTGAAAAGCTTTTGTAAGGCTAAGGTCATCATCAATCGGACAAAGTGACAACCTACACAATGGGAAAAGATATTCACCAACCCTACATTCAGACAGAGGGACTAATATCCAAAATATACAAAGAACTCAAAAAGTTAGACTCCAAAAAATACCCAAATAACCCAATTAAAAATGGGGTACAGAGCTAAACAGACTTCTCAACAGAGGAATCTCTACTGGCTGAGAAGCATGTAAATATTCAAAGTCCTTAGTCATCAGGGAAGTGCAAATCAAAACAACTCTTGAGATTCCATCTTACACCAGTCAGATGGCTAATATAAAAAATTCAAGTGACAGCACATGCTGAGGAGGATGCAGGAGCAATTGCTTGTGAGAGTGGAAACCTGTATAGCTGTTTTGAGCAGCGTGCACAGGTCAGGGTTCTTTGTAAAGGTGTAGTCTGTTAAGCCTCATGAATGAAAAGGTTTTGTGCTTAAAATGCTAATAAGTCTGTCTGAATAGTTCTGGAGGATAAATGTTGTTTTTGGCTTTTTTATATAGGATGAAGGAGTTGAATCTGATGATTTGAAAAAAGATCTACCTCTAATGCCACCACCTCCAGATTCATGTAGCATGAAGTTGACCATTAAAGAAATTTGGTTTAGTTTTGCAGCTCCTACAAATGTGAGATCTCCTGCACATGCATTTTCTAGGTAAGAAATTTTAGAGTATAATTTTGTCCAGACAATTCCTCCATATTTCAGACAGCTTATCATTTTGTTTTGTGTGCTTCCTAAATTATTTTTCTGACATAGCTAATACCCCATGAGTGCTAAAATGGCTATTTTTTCCATCTTTCTCATTGAATATTTTCTATAGATACTATATATTGTCTAGTTAGCCCAATTTCTTTCCTAGTATTTTGGCTGTATTTACTTGGCTTGCTTCTTTATACTTTTGTTTTATTTTTCATTTCAAATACATTTCCCTCTTCTACTTTTCTTTTATTTTTTTTTTTTTTTGAGTGTTAAGAAGTCTAGGCTTTATTTTCCAAGCAAGTACATCTTAATTTGCCAAAAGAGAAGAAAATGGGATTTTGAAAGTGCAAACTCGGAGGAGCCTTTTCCCACACACCTACAAAGTTGCAGAACTCAGAGTTCAGACATGAGCATTCCATCACTGGAGTCTGCCAGCGGGGGAACTGAAATTTAGAATTCCATTATGTTTGAGCCGCAAAGTAGAGTATTTGCTGGTTTTACATAATGAAAGATAAACTCTTCCTGGGCAGTGTTTTATGAAGTTCAAGAACACAGGAATGTCTATGAAAGTAAACAAGGCAGCCACTATTCACTGTTCTACCTGGCCATAACTCACTTTCCACTGTGTCTGCAGGGAGAGCGATTGATTGGCTTAAACTTCTTTTTTTTTTAAATTTTTTTTATTTTTTATTTTTTTATTCGATATATTTTTTATTTACATTTCAAATGATTTCCCCTTTTCTAGCCCCCCACTCCCCGAAAGTCCCATAAGTCCCCTTCTCTCCACCTGTCCTCCAACCCACCCCTTCCCACTTCCCCGTTCTGGTTTTGCGGAATACTGCTTCACTGAGTCTTTCCAGAACAAGGAGCCACTCCTCCTTTCTTCTTGTACCTCATTTGATGTATGGATTATGTTTGGGGTATTCCAGTTTTCTAGGTTAATATCCACTTATTAGTGAGTGCATACCATGAGACTGATTTCCAGAGTGGTTGTACCAATTTGCAACCCCACCAGCAGTGGAGGAGTGTTCCTTTTTCTCCACACCCTCTCCAACACCTGCTGTCTCCTGAATTTTTAATCTTAGCCATTCTGACTGGTGTAAGATGAAATTTCAGGGTTTTGATTTGCATTTCCCTAATGACTAATGAAGTTGAGCATTTTTTAAGATGCTTCTCCACCATCCAAAGTTCTTCAGGTGAGAATTCTTTGTTTAACTCTGTACCCCATTTTTTAATAGGGTTGTTTGGTTTTCTGGAGTCTAACTTCTTGAGTTCTTTATATATATTGGATATTAGCCCTCTATCTGATGTAGGATTGGTGAAGATCTTTTCCCAATTTGTTGGTTGCCGATTTGTCCTCTTGATGGTGTCCTTTGCCGTACAGAAACTTTGTAATTTTATGAGGTCCCATTTGTCAATTCTTGCTCTTAGAGCATACGCTATTGGTGTTCTGTTCAGAAATTTTCTCCCAGTACCGATGTCCTCAAGGGTCTTCCCCAGTTTCTTTTCTATTAGCTTCAGAGTGTCTGGCTTTATGTGGAGGTCCTTGATCCATTTGGATTTGAGCTTAGTACAAGGAGACAAGGATGGATCAATTCGCATTCTTCTGCATGCTGACCTCCAGTTGAACCAGCACCATTTGTTGAAAAGGCTATCTTTTTTCCATTGGATGTTTTCAGCCCCTTTGTCGAGGATCAAGTGGCCATAGGTGTGTGGGTTCATTTCTGGATCTTCAATCCTGTTCCATTGATCCGCCTGCCTGTCACTGTACCAATACCATGCAGTTTTTAACACTATTGCTCTGTAGTATTGCTTGAGATCAGGGATACTGATTCCCCCAGAATTTCTTTTGTTGCTGAGAATAGTTTTAGCTATCCTGGGTTTTTTGTTATTCCAGATGAATTTGTTAATTGCTCTTTCTAACTCTGTGAAGAATTGAGTTGGGATTTTGATGGGTATTGCATTGAATCTGTATATTGCTTTTGGCACAATGGCCATTTTAACTATATTGATTCTGCCGATCCATGAGCATGGGAGGTTTTCCCATTTTTGGGGGTCTTCTTCCATTTCCTTCTTCAGAGTCTTGAAGTTCTTGTCATAAAGATCTTTCACATGTTTGGTAAGAGTCACCCCAAGATACTTTATACTGTTTGTGGCTATTGTGAAGGGGGTCATTTCCCTAATTTCTTTCTCAGCCTGCTTATCCTTTGAGTATAGGAAGGCCACTGATTTGCTGGTTGATTTTATAACCTGCCACTTTGCTGAAGTTGTTTATCAGCTGTAGGAGTTCTCTAGTGGAGTTTTTTGGGTCAGTTAGGTAGACTATCATGTCATCTGCAAATAATGATAGTTTGACTTCTTCCTTTCCAATTTGTATCCCTTTGACCTCCTTATGTTGTCGAATTGCCCGTGCTAGTACCTCAAGTACAATATTGAAAAGATAAGGAGAGAGGGGGCAGCCCTGTCTAGTCCCTGATTTTAGTGGGATTGCTTCAAGTTTCTCTCCATTTAGTTTGATGCTGGCTACTGGTTTGCTGTATATTGCTTTTACTATGTTTAGGTATGGGCCTTGAATTCCTGTTCTTTCCAAGACTTTAAGCATGAAAGGATTCTGAATTTTGTCAAATGCTTTTTCAGCATCCAATGAAATGACCATGTGGTTTTTTTCTTTCAGTTTGTTTATATAGTGGATTGCACTGATGGATTTCCGTATATTAAACCAACCCTGCATTCCCGGGATAATGCCTACTTGATCATGGTGGATGATCGTTTTGATGTGTTCTTGGTTCGGTTGGCAAGAATTTTATTGAGTATTTTTGCATCGATGTTCATAAGGGAAATTGGTCTGAAGTTCTCTTTCTTTGTTGGATCTTTGTGTGGTTTTGGTATCAGCGTAATTGTGGCTTCATAGAAGGAATTGGGTAGTGTTTCTTCTGTTTCTATTTTGTGGAATAGTTTGAAGAGTATTGGTGTTAAGTCTTCTTTGAAGGTCTGATAGAATTCTGCACTGAAACCATCTGGTCCTGTGCTTTTTTTGGTTGGAAGACTTTCTATGACTCCTTCTATTTCTTTAGGCGTTATGTGACTGTTTAGATGATCTATTTGGTCCTGATTTAATTTTGGTATTTGGTATCTGTCAAGGAAATTGTCCATTTCCTCCAGATTCTCCAGTTATGTTGAGTACAGTCTCTTGTAGTAGGATCTGATGATTTTTTGGATTTTCTCAGTTTCCGTTGTTATATCTCCCTTTTCATTTCTAATTTTGTTAATTTGGATACTTTCTCTGTGCCCTTTGGTCAGTCTGGCTAAGGGTTTATCTATCTTGTTGATTTTCTCAAAGAACCAGCTCCTGGATTCGTTAATTCTTTGTACGGTTCGCTTTGTTTCCAATTGATTGATTTCAGCCCTGAGTTTGATGATTTCCTGCCTTCTACTCCTCCTGGGTGAATTGGCTTCTTTTTGTTCCAGGACTTTCAGGTGTGTCGTTAAGCTGCTAGTGTATGCTTTCTCCATTTTCTTTTTGGAGGCACTCAGGGCTATGAGTTTACCTCTTAGCACTGCTTTCATTGTGTTCCAAAGATTTGCTGACTCTCTACTTTTCTAAGTATCCATTTCTTATTTATATGTTCATAATTTGTCAGTGATCAAAAGGGAAAAATATCTCAGGATAAAATAGCATTTAGTGCTTGAAATATAAAGTTTGATCTTAACACTTGTTTTTTTTTTTTTTTTAAAGGCAGCTGAACCTCTTAAGCACTGCAACCCCAGCCGTTGGTGCATGGCTGGTTCCTATTGATCAACTCAAGTCATCCTTAAACAAATTAGAGACTGAGGGAACCTTGCGGATTTGTGCTGTTATGGGATGCATAATGACAGAAGCATTAGAGGTGTGTCTTTTAATCATATAAGGTATCAGATGTACTTTATTTCTATAAATTATTCATTACTATTAATAGTTGTTGGAATCTACAAGTTCTTAATTACTAAATATCTTTGATAATAGAAACTTTTATACATACAATTCTAAGTCTTTTGTTTGGTTTTCAGAATAAAAGTGTACATTTTCCTCTAAGAAGTAAATACAATAGACTTACAAAAGTTGCTCGCTTTCTCCAAGAAAATCCTTCTTGTTTATTATGTAATATTCTACACCACTACCTGCAGCAAGCAAATTACTCCATCATTGACGATGCCACAATGGTGAGTGCCGCTTTCTGTAGCAGTCCTGGGTGGGCATGCTGAGAAATGGCTAAAATTCAGGTTATTAGATGCTAGTTTACTCTGACTGACAGCTTGTATATAGAAGCTGTCAACATGGATAAAATTTCTCAGCTTGATAGATTGAATGAGAAATTGTCAAAGATGAAATTCTGAAAAAATACCAAACTTCAAGAAGGTTAGAGAGGTTGTATAAAGCTAGAGTGCTGAAAAGGAAAGTAAAGATCTAGAACTGAGACAGTGGTCTTCTAGAAGCTAAAAGCATTTAATAAAATAGAGATTCTGTTTAGTAAAATCTCTATTTAATAAAATAGAGATTAATCACAGAGGGAGCATATATAATTGTACAACTCATCCCCACTCCTAGAAAAACAATTTGTGGTTGAGGCTTGAGAATTTTGAGGACATTGCTTGAATTCTCGTACTTTCCAAATAGTAGAGCATACACAACAATATTCATCCAAATTAGGCACCTGTGTATCAGTATTATTAATGGCTATCCGAACCTTTCACTAGGCAGGTGAAGTATTTATATTAAATAATGGGTTTTACAAAGATGTTTATATTTAAGACTGAAGTAGTACTTGGTACTTTTCTGGAACTGAAGACAAAGTTGTACTATGTTAGCCTGACATGCCCATCCTACTTGTGGTCAGAGAAACTAGAACAGAGGAACTTGAAAGCATTAACTATGAGTGAATGCTCTACATTCCAAGACAGGAGGCCACAGGCTGTGGAGGTAGTGGTCTTGCTCTTTAATATCTGACCATATACAGACTAACCAGGTCTCAACAAAATGGCTGTAATGAATTCTAAGACCACTGTTCTCTGTGATCTTCACTAGAGCTCCTCTTAAAGATACCACCTCCTTCCGAACATTGCCACACTGAGAACCAAACTTTTAAAGTACATGAACCCTTGAGGGACGTTTTCAATATATGTGTAGCTGTAGAGGTTTTATTGTCAACTTGAAAATCTGGGTAATGTTAAACAAATTACAGGTCTAGATTTTAGTTCCTTTATCTCTAAGTGGGCATTTTGAGATTAACATTAGTTTTTCATTGTTACTACAGAGTGATGGGCTTCCTGCATTGGTAACTTTAAAGAAAGGATTGGTTGCTTTGGCAAGGCAGTGGATGAAGTTCATTGTGGTAACACCTGCCTTTAAAGGAGTTAGCTTACACAGACCAGCTCAGCCTCTGAAACCTCCAGTGACTGTGGACCACGAGCATGACGAGGGACTGGGCCTGGACAATGGAGGTGGTCTGCAAAGTGATACGAGTGCCGATGGTGCAGAATTTGAGTTTGATGCAGGTAACTTTTGTTCAGGGAACTTTTCTTTCTTCGGTGTAAACCCTGTGTGTTCTTATAGAAATAACTTCATATCAATAATATGCCTCTTTAAAAGATACCAATCAAGACCTTTTGCCTGTAATTATTAGAAAATTAGTAGTAGAAGAAAATTCTGACTGTTATATACTTGATTGATCACATGATACTCAGTAGTTTTAATAATTTTTGTCCCAAATTTGAAAATGCTGTGGTTGAACTATGTTGTTGTGAATTTTATTAATCCAAAGTCACAATGACTTTGGAATTTTTTTACTGAACAGATTTTATAAGCTATAGTAGACCAATGAATATGTCTAATAGAGACAGCTTTTATAGAAAATTTGCAAACAAAAACCTGCCTTTTAAATTTGTATTTGTCCATTTGTCTGTTCTTGAAGGAGTTTTCTTTTATTACCTGTTAAATATATTTTACTTTTAATAAATTTGGAGGCCTGAGCTAAGCATATAATTCTATACATAGGATATGTTGCATCTGAAAGAGGTGGATATACTTTTTTGAAATGTATGTTTTTACTTTAACTTTTTGCCAAATATTAATTTTGTATTATGGTGATAGATTGTCTTACAGTGCTTTAAAAAAGATTAAAAGTACTGTGTGGAAGAAGTACTATAAGGAAAAATTCCTAAAATTTAAGCTTCCAGAACATTTATTTAGCTTAATTAAAAAAATACTTTTAATAAATACATTATAAGAAGTAGCCTGAGTTTTATTGCATATTATCTAGAATTTGTTATGCACAGAGGCTGAATTAGTTCAGTAACTATACCTTGTAAACACCAATGATGTCTGTGTTCATTTCTGACACTCTGCATATTCTAGAGGGTGACTGAATTGGTTGTTGGTCACCGTATCAGTTAGTGTAAACTCAGATTCAGACTGGAAAGTAAGGAAATAAAAAAGTAAAAATCATAAACATTGTACATTTTTTTTTAGATTACGAAAATGTTTAGTAATTTTACAGACCAGAATGTTAGTGATGTTTCAGGTAAATATGTGATCATATGTATATAACTCACTTGTCTTTTGAACCACTTCAGCCACAGTCAGTGAACATACAATGCTTCTAGAAGGAACAGCTAACCGGCCACCACCTGGGAGCTCTGGACCTGTCACTGGAGCTGAAATAATGAGGAAGCTTTCTAAAACTCACACCCATAGTGACTCGGCATTAAAAATAAAGGTCGATATTTTCCAGATCCAACCATTTACCTAAAATTTTCATGAATTCATTGTTTTTAATAGCTGAGTAGTATTCCATTGTGTAAATATACCACATTTTCTGTATCCATTCCTCCATTGAGGGACATCTGGGTTCTTTCCAGCTTCTGGCTATTATAAATAGGGCTGCTATGAACATAAAAGAGCACACATGGAATGCAGTCACTAATAAATGGATATTAGCTCAAAAGCTCTGAGTACCCAAGACACAATTCACATATCAAATGACTCACAAGAAGAAGGAAGGAGAGTTCCCTGATCCTGGAAAGGCTTGATCCAGCATTATAGGGGAGTACCAGGACAGAGAAGTAGGAGGGGGTAGATCAGAGAACGGGCGGAGGGAAGAGGGCTTATGGGACTTTTGGGGAGGGGGGGAACCGGGAAAGGGAAAATCATTTGGGATGTAAACAAAGAATATAGAAAAAAAAATGTCGGTATTGCTAGCTTTAAGTAGAGTTTAAAACTTACAGAGGTGGCCTACCTTTTTGGTTCTTTTTGTTTTTTTTTTTTTAATTTCAGTGTTAAATACCTTAGACATCTATTCTGAATATTCCAGTATTTTATGTTAGAACTAATAACTTTTTGTTGGTTAATAACTTTATAGATTTCCATTAAATTTATACCATCAATACTTAATACTTCTTACTGAATATTATATGCAGTAAAATTCAGTATTGAAAATGTTGATAATCTCGTGATTTTAGTTTTAGTGAGAAACCTTGTGGCTACAAGTTTAGGTTAAATTTTTACAAATTATAATCTTAATTTATACTCCATTGTTTTAGCAAGTTTAAAGAAGGATGCTTGCTACTGAAGGGAAGTAGAGCCACGTGAGTAGACTAGATTGGGAGCAGTATCCTCCCTTAAATCCTGCCTTGTACCTGGAAATTTTTCAGACAGAACTGTGCTCAGCTTCTTAATTTGTTGGGTATGGGTTTTGACAGTGTCGTCCTTTGGAAGATTGTAGAGAGGAATAACTGCCTGAAGACATGACACGTTTGTCTGACACTTCATACTGTTAAACTTTACTCTTGCTCTTGTTACTGTGCTTCTAAGAACTGAATATTTGAGTTAATAGTATTACTTTCACTCAGAGTCTGCATGCAGACTTACGCTGTAACTTAGAATAATGTCAACATTAACATTTGACATTTCGGGGGTCTGGAGAGATGGCTCAGTGGTTAAGAGCACTGACTGCTCTTCCAGAGGTTCTGAGTTCAATTCCCAGCATCCACATGGTGGCTCACAACCATCTGTAATGGGATCCAATGCCCTCTTCTGGTGTGTCTGAAGATAGCTGCAGTGTACTTATATGCATTAAATAAATAAATAAATCTTCAAGATTGAAATTTCAAAACTAAAATTATAACTAAAAACACATGAAAAAGGGCTAATCTGTCTCAAATAAATAATTACACAAGTATTTTAATAACTAAGAAAAAGATATTAAAAAGAAAAGTTTAAAAAAGTTAAAATCATAAATTGTTACAGAAAAATATGTATACAAATAAGAAGATGTATTCTCTCATAAGAAAATATGACATAAATTGACATTTTTATTTTTATCTATAAGATTAGGATAACAAAACTTGATATGATATGTGAAAATAAAAGAAAAGTCATTCTCATAGAATATTAGAATATTATATGTATGACAAAATTTTTTCTGGGAAGATACTATACACATGTCTTAACCTCAAATAGAGAACTCCTGATAGACCAAAGTATAGATACCACCAGAATCCAGCTTGGTGAACTAGTGAGTTTTATTGGAGTCACTTTCAGGAGTAGGAATGGAAAGTTTCAGTCTTTGAGGAAAATGTTACATAAGAAGTTTACATGGTTGTGACTATTTTCATTTGAAAGACCAGTGTGACCTTAAAGTATAAGTGAAAACATTTCCATGTCAAGGACTTTCATTCTGGAAGGAACTGTAGATGATCAGATAGATCCTAGAGCTTTTTTGGTAATACTATAGTGCAAAAATAGTGGATGTGACATAAAAGAATTAAAACATCTCAGGGCCAATAAATTATGTACACTGTTATAAATGACTACTACAAAGCCTTTCCAAAAAGGGATAGGTTTAGGTGCAACTATAGATGCCACTGGAGTTACATAAATTGAATTAATAGCAAAATATAGGGGTGTTTGTGTTACATTTCTATTTCTGTGTATAAACACCTTGACCAAGACAACTTATTAACAAAAATGTAAATGGAAGCCTCCTTAGAATTTCAGATGATTATAATTCGTGCCGTGATTGTGATAACCATGGCAGCAGACGGGCAGGCACAGCAATGGAGCAGTAGCTGAGAGCTTACTTGTTACAACAATCAGAACACAGAAAGAAAGATCTTACTGGGAATGGTACAGGCTTTTGAAACCTAGAAGCCCAAGCCCATGCCCTCTTCCTACAAGTCCATACCTCCTAATTCTTTACAAACAGTTCCACCAACTTCCAGAACAAGCATCCATATTTAGGAGCCTATTGGGAGTCATTCTCATTCGAACCACCACAGTGTATTTGGTTTTATAACACATAAATAATATAGGAAGATGAGAAACTAGAAAACTATTGGGGAAATGATTTAGAAGATTAGAACATAGGACTTCCTATTGAAGTTTCTTTTGTGTACATATTGCCTTTCAAATTAAAATATTTTTTAGTGTTTAGTCTTAGTGTTGTATTTTGACTATATATGTATATATATATACATATATATAAAACATATATACATATATATTATATATATTACATTTGAGACCCAAAAATCCTAGTAGACAAAAAGCACTGTGAGTTTAAATGATAGAATAAGGTAAATAAATGCTATATAAATAAATGCTATTAAGTGCTAGAAGGGTGAACATTCTAGTTTCATTTTGTTGCTATGACAAATAGTCATAAAAAGCACCACAGGGAAGGACAGGTTTTATCATGTTATTGCTCATTATTTCAGGAAAGTTAAGACAGGAACTTGAGTAGCTGGTCATATCATATCGATAGTCCAGGGAGACTATTTGCTCTCAGCTATGTCCTCCTTTATACTGTTCAGGGCCCCTTGAGCAGGGAGTGGTTCCACTTGCAGCCTGGGGTTTCCACATCTATTAGCAGTTAAAACAATCTTCCAAAGACATGGCCGTAGGCTAACCCAGTCTTAACAGTTCCCCTTTAGACTGTCTCCCCAGTGACTCTTGGCTGTGTCAAGACCAGTGAGCAAAGATAGTCTAATATCAAGAATTGTTGAGTAGAAGTGAGGTATATGGATTAAAATATCTCACTTTTCTTGGTTGGTTATTTATAAAACTGATTTTTCTTTTGTGAGATAAAGTTAATCATCTACACAAAGAACATAGAATGGACAAGATATGAAATATGTATAACACATGTTTAGTATGGTTTAAGTACTCTTCCTTCCTATAGTGAGAGGCTTCTTCCCCTTCCCCCATCTATGTGAAGGCATGTAAAAATGAATAGACCTTTCTACTTTGTCCTAAAACTTCAGTGGTCTAATATACTTGAATATGATATGTACTTGTCCTTACTTAGTTTCCTGTTCTTAGTCAGAAAGCCTCAAGTTTCCTTTCTGTTGGTTTTCTCCAATAAAAAGACTGGCAAATATTTCCTTCTTTAGATTTGCTCTGGATTTTTTGTTTGTTTTTTGTTTATTTTGATAAAGGTCTTGCATCTCCTTGGCCGGCCTAGAACTTACTGGTAGGTGATGCTAACCTTGAACTCACAGCGTGCTCTTTTCTTAGCCTCCTGAGTACTGAGACCGTCCTGGTAGTGATAACTTATTTTTGATGGTGTCAATAATGTAACAAGTTGGTTCTTCATTTTACATGGAATAGTTGTATAAGGGAAGTTGATTCTGAATAATCAGTTTGCTGGTTCCATAATTAAGCTATTATGCAATTGCTTCAGGCTACTTCTTATTCTTTAAGTAGCCACAAGCATGTTCTTTAAACATGTGGGTACTACCCACCCCACCCCACCCCCAGATATTAACCAGCATTTTGTTTCCTGTATTCTGTTCAAGATGCTGTTCTATGACTCTTGTTTAGCTGTAGAAATTAATTAATGATTCATTGTTAAATTGCTTCAAGGAATATACTTGAATATGATGTACAGTATTGTATTGCAGAGTTATAAAAATATTTATTTTACATTTGACTCAATAATCTTAGTAGATAAAATCACTGGTGGGTATTAAAGGATAGAATAGCTAGCAGCAATAGGAATCAGTTATGGAGGTTGTAATTATTAGCAGTTAGTTTCACATACTTCAGAAAAAAATCATCCCTGTGTTCATCTTATAGGGTATTCATCCATATCATTCTCTGAGTTATACCAGTGGAGACACGGCTACGGATTCTCCAGTACACGTTGGACGTGCTGGGATGCCGGTAAAGGAGAGCCCAAGGAAGGAGAGCCTTCTCAGCTATCTGACTGGAAGTTTCCCAAGCCTGCACAACCTTCTGGAAGGCACTCCTCAGAGAAGTAGTGCAACTGTGAAAAGTAGCTCCCTAACAAGGACAGGTGTGTAGCTCCAGTGGGTCCAGCTCACTCCTCTGACTCCAGGCAGCTGCACTCACTCACACATACACAAACGCACACATAAAACTTAAAATAAAAATACTTTCAATTAATTTTTCTTTTGTGAGTGAAATAGAAAACTATTTTATCATATGCTTTGGTTGCATGACTAAACTTTTTAGTTACTTTGTTTTTGAAAAAATATTTTATAACAAAATTGTAAATTTCTCTTTATGCCTTTTATTTTTATTTTCAAATTAGTGCTGACTAATGTCAAGCTACACATTCTGAGTCTAAAGAATATAAAATCATCATCATTATAATAACAAAAATGAATTTTTTTACTGATGCTATAGGATCCACATACCAATATCATGAAATGAGAGTTTAGAAATACTTGGAGAGATGGCTTAGTCATTAAGAGTGCTAGCTGCCTTTGAAGAGAACCTGGGTTCCGTTCCCAGCACCATCATAGCTACTGACAGCCATCTGTAACTCTAGTTCCAGGGAATCCAGATGCCCTCTTCTGGCCCCCACAGGCATGGCATACACTTTGTACACAGACACAGCTTGGGTAAAGCACCTATATACCTAAAATAAGAATAAAGGAATCTTTTTTTTTTTTCAAAGAGAGGCATTTTAATCCAACTTTCTGAAATCATGCAAGTAGCATTTTTCTGCTTTATAGTATATAATAATCTTATTCACCATAAACTTTGTTTTCAGGGAATACAGTAGCCACTGACATGTTATCTGAGCATCCTTTATTATCTGAGCCATCCTCTGTGAGTTTTTATAATTGGATGTCAAATGCTGTGGGAAATCGTGGAAGTGTGGTACAGGAATCTCCTGTTACAAAGTCAGGACATAACAGTCTTCCAACAGGTAATACAGTTATCATTTTTATCTTAACTATCTTCAGTGGCACACACAGTTACAGCAAAATCTTGTTTCTCAGAGGATACTTAAAGTGTCAGCTATTTGGATAAAATTGGACCTTTTCAGAAAAAAGCAAATTAAACTTGGTGATAATATCAAATTCAAGATTTAAAGAATTTAAAACATTTAATGTGGTTTATTAAACATTTATAACCCAAGAAGAGGAAGGTTAAAAATCATAAAGTAGGGCTGGAGAGATGGCTCAGTGGTTAAACCAGACTGCTCTTCGGAAGGTCCTGAGTTCAAATACCAGCAACCACATGGTGGCTCACAACTATCTGTAATGGGATCCAATGTCCTCTTCTGGAGTGTCTGAAGACAGAAAAAGTGTACTTATATATAATAAATAAATAAATCTTAAAAAAAAAAAAAAAAAGCAGCCGGGCTTGGTGGCGCACACCTGTAATCCCAGCACTTGGGAGGCAGAGGCAGGCGGATTTCTGAGTTTGAGGCCAGCCTGGTCTACAGAGTGAGTTCTGGGACAGCCAGGACCACACAGAGAAACCCTGTCTTGAAAAACAAAAACAAAAACCAAAAAATCAAAAAAACAAAAACATATAGTATAGTTACAACATGATGTAACTACAATACAGAAAATGTTTTGAGTTTGTCTAGTTCCCGCTGAGATATAACTATTAACTTATATACTCTTCATAGTTACTTAACAAATATGTAATCAGATCTATGGGAACAGTAACGTAAGATTTCTTTCCTTAAGGAGAGAAATAAATTAGGGCTATTTATTAATTTTAAAAGAACATGCATGTATAAAAAAATATGACAAGATGTTCTTCTAGAACGTGGTAGCTATAGCCAGTGTAAGTGTATCAGCCTTCCTTTTCCTATTTTTGATGTTTTCCATGTTAGTAAATATTGAAGAATATTGAAGTAGACTTTGGTATGGATTAATAAAGGCAGCTAACATGAATTTTAAAATTATTTAAGCCATGTGACTTATTTTCAGATAGAAATAAGAAAAGTGGTTGATTTGTGATTGCTCACTGAGCTCTTTCTCACATTGATGTGATCTGAATTCTAACGCATGCTAGGTTTCTGCATTGAATCTTGACAGAAAAAGATAGAAAGATGACATCCCACAGTTTTTGGCATCTTTCTGCTGTTCAGAGTGGCTGTAGTTTAAATTTCAAGACAAATTCAGTGGAGCAGTTCATCTCTATCAGGGGTCCTTTGTCTGGAAGGGCAGGATACAACAACATAGTGTTCATCCTGTTCACACTGTGCTTTCCCTGCTATGCTTCTGAAGGACTTTCCAGTCAGAAAATTCTACATTTTAGATTGACTAGCTTGAATTTCTGAATAAACATCACTGGTATTTTCTGAATGTTTAATGTCATTTTTTATTAATCACATCTATAAATATTTATTATTTTATATTATTAGGTTGTTTTTTTGTTTTGTTTTGTTTTTCCTCTGTGGTCTGATAAGGGTGTTACAACATAGTTGCTTTTAAATTTAACTTGGGATGCTTTTGTTTGTTTTTTGTTTCCCAAATGATTGATATTTACTCTGTACGTTTTGCTGTTAGGAGTTGCACCCAATCTCCCTACAATACCCTCAGCCTCGGATTTCAACACCGTCTTATCTAGTGATCAGAATACCCTGGATGGGACACATTCTCAGCACAGCACTAGTCAAGATGATGTGGCAGGTGTGGAAGAAGCAAACCAAGGGTTCCCTGCTGTTCAGCTTGCTGATGCACAGGTGAGCGAGCCTGCCTTCCTGAGGCTGACCCACTACGCTCAGCAGGCCTTAGAACAGGCACCATCAAGCAGTAGGTGCCTGGGGTTCCAATGAGGAGTAGCCTTTAGAAGCACTTGGATTAGTTATGAATGCAAATTACCCAATAGGTTAACATTAATTGAAAGTTTCATCATATTTTTGTTATGGGTTAAAAATTGACCATAACATGCCTAACAAATTAAATTTTATCATAGTCTACAGAATCTTATACAGATTTAAGACTTTGTTAAGTGAGTAGTTAAGTGTGTAGTTGGGAGACAGTGCATTTAGAATAAAGAAATAGAGTAATGAAAACATGTAGTTATCTATGAGTAGCAGTGTCTTCAATGACTAGGAGGAGAAAGCAGACGTGAAATGTGAACTGTTAACATAGTTCATACCAGAGAAGATGAAATCTAGGAAAAGTTGTTTGCAAAAGGATAGACAGATATTGTGAAATTATTTAGAATATATTTAAGTTTGAATGAATGGAAGGTAAGTTGGAAAATGGGGTATGGGGGATAAGTGGAATTTTAAATGTGGACCTCTGAAAGCTGTGCATTACAACTATTCATGGAATACACAACTGGGTAAGAAAACGATTGTACTTCCCTCAGTGGTTTCCTTCCCTTCAGTAGTAATAGAAAAGAACAGTTCATCTCTTTCCTATCGTAATAAATAAGTTTTACAGAAGCAGAGGCAGCTGTTAATACCTCATATCCCATTTTTTTAATTAAGTAATTAATTTTTTAACATCTTGACCACAGTTTTTCCTCCCTCCTCTCCTCCTAATCCTACCCACCCCTCACCTCCCCCCTCTTCTTATCTTCAGAAAAGGGGAGACCTTCCATGGATACCAGCCATGGAATATCAAGTTGCAGTAAGACTAGGCACTTCTTCTCTTATTAAGGTTAGACAGAACAACTCGGTATGAGGATAGGGACCCGAAAACAGGCCACCAAGTCAGAGAGCCCATGCTCCTAGTGTAAGGAGTCCATAAGAACACCACGCTACACAGCTGAACATTTGAGCAGAAGGCCTAGGACAGTCCTCTGCGGGCACCCTGGTTGGAGGTTCAGTTTCTGTAAGCATCTATGAGCCCAGGTTAGTTGACTTTGTGGGTTTTATCATAGTGGCCTTCACCACTCTGGCTCCTAAATCCTTCCTCTTCTTCCACATGATTCCCCAAGTTCCGCCTAATGTTCAGCTATGTGTCTCTGCATCATTGTTCATCAGTTGCTGGGTGACATCTTTCTTACGACAATTGTGCTAGGCCCAATCTATGGCTATAACAGAATATGATTAGAAATCATTTCATTGACTTCCTAATCATTTATTCATTTATTTTTGCTAGTTGTGTTTGGTTCTACCCTCTGGTTCCTGATCCTCCAGGTAGTGCTGTCAGTGGGCTCCCTCTAATGGTGTGGATCTCAAGCTGGACTACTCATTGTTTGTCCTCTCACACAACTTTTGTACCAACTTTATCACAGCACATCTTGCAAGAAGGACAAATTGTAGGTCAAAAATGGCTAGGTTGGTGTCCCAAACTCTCCACTGGAAGTCCTGCCTGATTACAGGGGATGTCTATTTCAGGTTCCATATCACCCATTGCTAGATGTCTTAGCTAGGGTCCCCTAGATTCTAGGGTCACCCTCATAGATTCCTGGGAGTTTATAGTGAACTGGATTTCTAGCTTGTCATAGAGATTCGCACTCTCCCCATTCTAGTTGTCTCTCCCTGTACTCTCTCTATCTCCACCTACGTGATCCCTCCTCTTCCCTTCCCCATACCATCCATCCATGTCCTTTCCCCTGTCACCTGTGATGTCTATTGTATTTCACCTTCACAGTGAGAGTCATGTGTCACCATCACCACCACCACCTGAGCCCTGCTTGTTACTTAGTTTCTCTGGATCAGTTTTCTTGGATCTGTCATCAGTGAATAACAAATTATGATAATGCTGTTGTTTGTTATCTTCCAGGTTGTTTTCAAACCTCTTCTGAGTCATACAGGGATCCAGTCACAGGACTCAATGCCCCTTTGTTACCGGATGTACTTTGGAGAACACCTTTCATTTTCAGGAACTTTAGACTGCCTCAGAGCAGATATTGTAGATTCGGACACAGCTAAAGACAGAAAAGGGAAAAGAGCAAGAAGGTATTTTTTATATTTTATAGCATTTTATTCAAAATTATAATTTTAGTAACAATGAGAAGATAATTTCCAGTTAATCAATATAATAATTATATTTTATTATGAATAACTTTATTTTATTAATGCATCCAGCAGGATTTCAGGCCTATTTTTATGGAATGTACATGAGGTATTCTAAAGTTTATCTATAGATAAATGCACTCAGCATTATATGCTTAACTTCACTAGTGAAGATTTTATGTTTCTGTGGTTTGAATCTTTGTACTGACAGTTTATTATAGGAGTGGGGTGTGAACATGCACAGAGACCAGAAGAGGATGTCCAGTATTCTTTAGCATTTTCTACCCATTCATTTGAAACAGAGTCTCTCCCTAACCTAAGGCTAATCATTTCTTTGCTAGGTTGGAAGCTAACAAACCCTAGAAATCCTCCGACCTCCTCTTCCGTTAGAGCTGGGATCTTTAGGTGTACGTGGTGTGTTTGGCATATTTCCTGAGTGCTGAGGTCTGGATGCCAGGCTTCATAATTGCATAGCAACCAGTGAGCCACCTCTCCAGCCCCTCAGACAGTATTTTTTATCCAGGGATAGAGTAAGATTCATATCGAGAGCATAGCCATAAGAAACAAATATACAGGAAGATATATGTAACATATGACAGACAAACATATGAATGATCTGTTAACGGCCATTCTCTGTTTTCATTGGTAACTTTTTACATTTACTGCTTGAATAAGCACTTGCATATATGCTAATAGGTTTGACTCTTCTTTTGAAAGTTGGAATTTCACTTTGGGTATCTTGTTGACACGGCCAGGAATCCTGAAATATGGTCACAGGTAGCATTCCTGATAATGTTTTTCAACAGTCTTAGTTTTTTTTTCTTTGTAGTTTTGCAAGGTGTAAGAGTAAAAAATCACTTATATCCAATTTAAACTTAAGCAAACTGGATTTTTAGCTTGTATATTCTGTTTAAATTTTTTAAAAATGAAATTGCATTTATTTTTGTGTGTGTGTATGTGCATATATATACTCATGTGAGAGGCGTGAGAGCATTCCTATGGAGGATAGAGGACAGCCTCTTAGAGTCAGTTCTGTCCAGCATGTGGGCCTAGAATTAAACTTACACCATCAGATTTAGTAGCAAGTGCCTTCATCATTAAGCCATCTTAATGGCCCATATTTAAATTTTTAAATAATTTAATAAAATTCATTTTTATAAATGAATCATGTATAGAATATAGGGCTTTCTTTAATTTTACTTGAGGTCAAATTATCTGAGAATTTTCTAATAATATAGAGACATAGAAATAGTATTCTCTTTTCTGGTAAATACAGGAAGTTTTTGCAAACTGTAAAACTTAATGGAAAATTCTTCAAAATGTCGAAATATTGTGTATAAATATATATGTAGTGTATAGGAGCATAATACTTTTAACTTTCAATTGTAGCTTTGGCTTTATAGTGTCCATGACAGTACTTAACTCATCTGCTGCTTTTGCCCTAAGTGACTGCTTCAGCATGGGCCCAGAGTCCTTTTCTCCTATTCTTGACTATCCTAAGATTCTTTTCTTCCTTTTGGACATCCTCACATATTTCAGATTTTTTGGGTTTTTTATTTGCTTTTTCTCAGAGATTTGTTATGTCACCCCTCAGTTTTGGATTATTTTTATAACTTTTTATTCTTCTGTTTGTTCTGATTCTTAGTATCCAGTCTTCCTTCTGCAACACCATGCAGAACTGATAGTCAGCCTCTTATGACTCTCTACACATGTTCATATTATACTATCGTGTGGCATACTTTTTAATTAAATAATAAATTCCATTATTCAATAAGGAATTATAGCTCTAGTTATAAATTCGTATTTGAGTTGAGAATATCAAAATAGTTTCTGAATTTTTTTTAATAGAGATATGGCCTATGTTTCATTTGCCCTGTGTAGCAATGTATTCACAGTACATATGGAAAAAAAGAAGGGACATGATGATTTACTTGAGCTTTATCATTGTTGTTGGTAGAAGTTCGGTGCCTTTTTAAAATAAAATAATTAAATTAACTGTATTTTTCTCAAAAGTTATTAGATAAATCAGAGGATGTAACAATATTTTTTGTGTAAGATTTTAGGTATTTTTAGTGTGATTTTTGTTTCAGTTGGGTTTTCTTTCTACTTGCAACTTGGTAAACGAAGCTGTAAAGATTTTCATTCCAATTCCCAAGAAGAAGGAAGGAGAGGGCCCTGGTCCTAGAAAGGCTTGATCCAGCATTGTAGGGAGTACCAGGACAGAGAAAAGGGAGGGGTTTATTGGGGAATGGGTGGAGAAAAGAGGACTTATGGGACATATGGGGAGGGGAGAACTGGAAAAGGGGAAAGCATTTGAAATGTAAACAAAAAATATAGAAAATAAATTTAAAAAGAGATTTTCATTCCAATAACAGAATTATATATATACTAAGTTTAAAAATTTAAGTTTAGTATGATGGGCTCATTCTAAATGATCTGTGGCTAATTCTAAATTTCCATACTATGGATGTGATATTAGATAGCAAGAAAAAAGTTTCATTGTTTTTTTAACTGTATTTTTTTTAATAAAAGAAAACTGATTTTGACTTTTTAGTTATTTTTAGAGTAAAACTAGTAAGAAAAATTAAAGGCCATCTCCTAGCCCATGAAAAGACTAGACTAGTGCAAACATGCAATGTATTGAATCTCTTGCTTAATGTCACAGTTCACCTTGGAGGTTATTATGTTTATGAATGCATATGAATATGTTATGTAGTTCTTCACAAAAGGAAGTAACAGCCCTTGCTTTCCAACATTTTAGGCAAGGCCATGTGAATCTTCCCCCACTGGAGTTCAAGCCAGCATTAATGCTGGAGACCTTCAGCATCAGTGCTGTTGTGATGGAAAAGTCAGTGTGCACGCCGCAAACCTCCACCAGTGCCCTTTCCTTTCATGATCTCAACAAGCGCTATTACAACACCTTCCATTGCAACTTCACAATTTCCTGCCAGTCAATAAGTCAGCATGTGGATATGGCTCTGGTCCGTCTTATCCATCAATTCAGCACAATGATAGATGACATCAAAGCAACTCAGACAGACATTAAACTTAGCAGATACACAGCTGGATCAGCTTCCCCTACACCTACCTTCAAAACCAGAAAACATCGGGATTTCCGTTCATCTGACTTCAGCCGCAGTTCGAGGGGGAGTCTCAATGGTGGCAACAGAGTCAATAATGCCAAGAACAAACGGGCCAACAATGAGAACAATAAAAAAGAATCCCGAAACAAAAATTCATTAGGAAGGTCTGAAAGAAGGACTTCAAAAGTATCTAGGAAAGGTTCAAAAGATGTAGTGGACCATATGACCATTCATATGGATGACTCAGACTCCATCACAGTGTCAGAGCAAAGTGAGCCTTCCGCCGAGTGCTGGCAGAACATGTACAAACTGCTGAACTTCTACTCACTCATCTCAGATCCAACAGGGATATTGGAAAAGTCCTCAGAAACATTTGGACCAGCAGGTAACAAGCATTTTTATGACAAGCATTTTCTGTTTAGGAATGCTGAGAAAGACTATTCGCCATATTAATGGTATAAATTATTGAAATGCAGAGAAATTGGTAGGCACCAAAAAGAAAATAGTGCTGACATTCAGATATTCATTCTGTCAGCATACTTCCTCCTTGACCCCTAACATGGACTGCTTTTAAAAGATTCAGACAGACTTAATTTCAAATATTTAGATTGATCATTTACTTCAGTAGGTATTAGAGAAGATGTTGAAAAAAAATTAATTGAATCATTTAAAGAGGGAAAAGTCTAGTTTAATGTTTGAAACCAAGAAAGCTAATACAGTATTTAGAATACTCTTTGTGCTGTGTTTTTTCAAGTCTCAAACCACATATTTCCATTTACTATAAAGGTGTTCGGAGTCCTACAGAGCCAACATGTAGAGTTGTATTCGAGAATGAGCAAGACAGCAACAGCTTGACTAAGACACAAAGGAAACGTAGTCTGGTGACCTCCGAACCTCAGCACGTTACCTTAATTGTGTTTGGGATTGGCATGGTGAACCGCACACACCTAGAGGCAGACATCGGCGGTCTCACAATGGAGTCGGAACTGAAGAGGATCCATGGCAGCTTCACCCTCAAGGAGAAAATGAAAGGTGGAGCGTTTTCCTGACACTGTGATGCTGCTTTGCCAAAGAAATGCATTCTAATATGTGAAAATTCAAGAAAAATGGAAGTTGTGCAGTACTTGCTTTTCCTTATTGCCACTATAGAAATTTATAATTTAATATTCAATTTTAGTATTTTTATTAAAAATTAACTTCACAAAAATTCTATTACTGGAAATAAAATTTCCCTAAAGTAATTAAAATATGCCATTTATTTCTAAAATGGTCTCAGAAAATATGATAGTTCATAAAATCTAAGAGAGCATCTGTTTGAATATACTCCGTAACTTTATGTATCACAAAGAAAATAATAGTGTCAGATGAAATTGCTTGTAAAATATACTCCAGTTTCAGAAATTCCAAAATAAAATTAAATGTTTTAAGTCTGTGGATAAAGCAGTATGGAATTCTCTTTTGGAATTCATTTGCATATCAGTGTTGTTTTCTTCATGGTTGTTTTATTATACAAGAAAAGAAACTTTTTAATTTGTTTTTGCTAATTTTATGATTATCAAATATATGAAGTCTAAATTTTGCATTAAATACTCCTCTTTAGCTGTTTTGTTTCATACCCTGAGTATGAAACAGAAGTTAAAAACTGATTTTTATATGAAAATTTATGTGTGATTAAGAAAATTATGTAAAGAAATAAAAAACTATAAATTACTGAGAGAAATAAAAACACAAGCATTTTCAGATACAAGGCAAAAGATGGCTATATTAAAGTAAATTTTTATTTTTAGTTATTTTAAAATTAACCAGCTTTTTCTTCTGCTGATTTAGTAAACATTAAGAATAACATTAAAGCTTTTGTTTAGAATCTGGGAAATGGACATTCACTTCTAAATTAATAGTTTTATCACTTTCAAAGTTTAAAGGTTTCATCAGTATTCTCTAAACTATTTCTTTAGTATAGCAATTCTAGTTCTACAAACTTTCAAAGAACAGAAAATGACTGATGTTAAAGAGCTGGTAGTTATTTTTATAGCCCCAAGACAGTTTAAGATTTACACATTAAAAGTTGTATCATAGGATTTGTTTATATGAAAAAATGCTAAAAGAGAAAAGCAGTCAAAATTACATGTTTATTTTATTTAGGTTTATAAGTAATAAATATATCAAATTCATGGGAACTATATGGACCAAGAGTAGAGGTTTATCTGGCTTCCTTTTTTTTTTCCTTCAAAGTACATCCGTGGTATAGAACCATTTAAATCCAGTAAATTACTTAATGCATGAAATCATGTTAAAGTGCATTTCTGCATAACTCTACTTTTTGAGGCATACCCTGTATACATATATGTATGCAAAACAATAAGCTGAGGAAACTTTCTTAAGGTAGTCTGACAATAATTGAGCACACTTATTATAATTTATAATTATCATTTGCCATCAAATAGATTGTAAATAAAGTAATTTAATATTAGATACAGTTATTTTCAGAAGTCAAATTATACTTCTTTCATATTTAAGATGTTTTGCATCAAAAGATGACTGAGACCTGTGCTACTGCTCACATCGGTGGAGTTAATATTGTGCTACTTGAAGGAATCACACCAAATATACAGTAAGTGTGCTTGCTTCTTTTACTGTTTTCTTTTACTTCCTTGATACAGTTTATAAATAACTTGGAATTCCTTGAATGAACTCATACTATGTAAATTTTGAGGTTTATACAGTGTTTCTAGATACAATTGGAAAAAACAATAGATTTTGTTATCCCTATCTACCCTAAATTCACCCCCTCTCATTTAAAAAAAGATGCCTGATTTCCAGTATCTGGTGAGATTGTCTTATAATAAAAAATAATCACAGTATAAATTTCTGCTTAGCATATAGGTTGTTCCTGTCACTAAAATAGTTAATTAAAATTACAAAGAATAAAAACTCTCTCAATTTTAAGTTAAGTAGTCATTATTCACCTAGACTTCAGATTTGTCATTTAGCATTTAAGAAACCTAACAGTGAAGCCTTTGAAATCTGTTGTAGTATAAACTAAGCATTTTTAAAAAGACAATATCAAGCCAGGTGTAGTAGCTCCAGCACTTGTAATTCCAGCACTTGGGAGATTGAAGCAAGACACTTGTCACGAATTAGAGGCCAGCTTTGGCTGTATACTGCATCCCATGCTACCCTGAATTACAGAGTAAGAATCTGTCTAAACACAGAAACAACATCAACAAACAAAACCCATATACTGTAATTTAACTCTCTGTTCTTAATTTTTTTCTGTAAGTTCTGTACTTGGGTCTGTTCTGATTAGAATGATTCTGATGTTGATAACACTCGTGGTATGCACAGCATTTGTATATGAGGAATGCATTTAACCATATGGCTTTATATCTTTGGTAGTATTTGCCTTAATTTCTAATTTCTTTTCAATGGGCCAGTTTTGTGTTATAACTAGAAGTGTTTTAATAGTTAAGGTCATATTTTGAGTCTTTGTTCTTCTTTGATAATATAATTAATGTTATACTAATGTTATCCTGCCATATAGTCCTCAGGCTACATAACCACTACACACAAGATTTAACCCCTTCTCTAAAAATTCTTATTAGGTCAAACTACAGTTCTAATCACAATATTTTAAAAATCTAGATAATACAAAAACCTGTATTGGGCAACATTTCAAATAGATATTGATAAACAAGCCAGAGCCTGGTGTCGAGATCTCAGACTTAACTCTTGCCCAAGTAGCTTATGATACTTACCTGGAATCAGCATTGATAATCTATTCATAGGCACTTCCTAGGTACATCCCACCTTAAAACAAACAATGGAAAAAAACTAGACCAGGGGATTCCCATGGTTAAAACAGTTCTCTTCATTCATTATGGACAAGCAGCAGGATGTGTGAAACCCCTGTTGTGGACCAGGAATTGAATATCTGCTCATTTACTTAATCCTCCTTGCAATTCTGTGAGCCTAGGTGATTTTTATCTCCACTTTATGAAATAAAAGAAGTGAGATTTAGAAACACCAACGTAGTAGCATAAACTGTTTTAAATGGTGCAGTCAGAAGAGCCCAAAGCTGCACTGCTTCTGTCTTCCTTGTTCATCTGCAGTAACCCCTCACAGAAAGCAGACTGGTGATTGTCCAGTGGCTCTGAGCCAGATTCCCTTAGATGTCCTAAGTGCTGACTCTTTCTTGTGTCTCCCTGTCTGCATTACCTCTGAATGGCTCCAGTCTCTCAGCTTGTAGAACTTAACATTTATAAAATGAGGTTTTAAATAACGTAGAGTTGATATTTCTTATCTTTCTCCTTTATCAGCTTCATTTGAAATATAAGTTACTCCTTGGTTACTGTCAAAGCTCTTAGTCTTAAGACTTCTGTTAACACTTAGTGGATTTATTCTTCAGCATTTCCAACTGCAATTAAAAGGAAATAGAATGGAAATGGTAGTTTCAAAATTCATTTGAAAGAGAATGTTAAGAGCTGGACATTAGGAAACTTCCTGATAGGCAGTCGTGTTGTAACTCAGTCTCTGTGAATGCTGACTCGCTTCCCTTTTGTTTCCCTGCTCTCTCTTGAATCTGCATCTGTAGATTGGAGGATTTTCCTACATCTCCTACAAGCACAGCCAAACAAGAATTTCTGTATGTCATATTCTTTTTCATGGCTTGTGATTAACACTGTGTTGTATAGTATTTCTATTATCATTGTGGGATGTGTATAGTTAGTTCCCATCTCGTGTTCTTAGTCAAGCCTAAGTGAGGCTGTCTCTTTGGCAAGACAGACTGTGTTCTTGTGCTTCTGTGGGCATATTATTATTTGATATCATAATAGAGTTTTTCAATTGGTGAGTTTTTATTAATTAAAAACTTAAAAACTAACAGTGCATCTGCATGTTTCAACTTTATAATTGTGTTTTAATGGAAAAATTGTTTTATCTATGGCTTTTACTATATGTGTATTTGTGTTTGGAATGTTTTAATTTAAACCAGTGCATATGTTTGCAGTTAGCTGTACTTGAGGAATATGTATAGATGCACACCACATGAGTCTGTCACCATGTCACATTAGCATTTAACTTAGCATTAGTTATGTCTTTGGACATTTTAAAAATAAATTTAAATGTATTGAGTAGGTAGGTGATCTATATGTTTCCTGCTGGTAAGATCATCATATTTTATGAAATTTGTTTCATTATTTATAATAAGCCATAGATAAAACATCATCAGTTCAAAGTCATTTGTTGGGATTATGTTCTATTTTACTTCACTGACCAACTAAAAGTAATAAAAATTTAATTACTGAAAAATAGCCTGTATCTTTTTATGAACAGAAATAGCAAACCAACCACATTTAATTCCACTCAGTTCCTGGAAATATTTTTTTCTTTTTATTTACTGGGTTCTCTGGATATTTAACCCAAAAATAATCAGTATTAACTTTAGAGATAATTGTTTTAGTGGCCAAAGATCACATTTTCTTTTTTTTTCTTTTTTTCTTTTTTCTTTTTTCTTTTTTTTAATGGGCTTGAATATTATGTACTAGAAAGGCTCTGGGAAAGCAGCAATGGAAAACTAACAGGTGGTCTTTGTAGTGATATCACATTCTGCCACCCTGTTCCATTCTCAGGTTTTCTGTTAAGAGAAACAGTCATGTATAATCCACTTGCCAAGTGGGAAAGAAATTCTGTCTTTCATCATTGACTGAATAGCATATGGTCATTCAGCATATTCCACATTTCTATTGTAGAAAATTTCAAGCAAACTGATCAGAGATAGCACAGAACATGTTATGCAAATTAAGCTTCACCTTCCTCCCTCTTGGAGCCAGTTCAAGGCAGCAAGGCTAAAGTGGGGCCAGAGGTGTAGAAATTGAGATAATGCTTCTAGATTTCTTTAAGACTGATAAGACTACTGTGTAAATAAGGCCCTCTAATGGAGCAGGACAGATCTTCAAGTTCTTGACATCAAAATTTCCACTGAATACTTTAGTATGAAATCACAATCAATCTGCAGTCACAATCAGCCCTATTATCTTTCTATGAGCATCAGTAAACTTTATGGTGTGGATAAAGGCATTTCGGAGAGTTAAACACCATGACGATTGTGCACTGATCAAATTAAACTAGAAGTTATATGGGATGCTCTTGTCAGCCTTGAAGGAGATGTAAAGAGACCTGGACTATAAGTTAGTTTACAGGTTGTTAATACAAGTCATCTATTTACACTTTTGTTATTATTGGAGAGAGTTAACATCTAGTTTAAGCCATACAACATATATCTCTCAAGTTTTATTCAAGGAAGATATGGTTTTCTCTGAAAGATGACTAAAATTTGCAGCATTTTGATATGTTAAAAGTTCATGGCAGATGTCCATAAAGACAGGCTAAAGATTCACAGCTCGTGCAATTTACAGAGCTCTACCAGATTTACTGTACTTTACAATGCCAGGCCTGTTCCCACTTCTTTTTTCTGTGCTCAAGCAACGAGGCCTTTATAAAGTAGGTCCATGCCTTCAATTTCTTTTAATAGTGTAGATGATTGTTACAATAATTTGTTTATTTTTGATACCATTTTAGAAGTGCATAAATGGATCCTTTTTTCTTTTTATTTTTCTGTTTTTCTTCTTCTTTTTTTGTATGCAGTCTGTCTCTCTTTAGATCCCAAAACTAAAATGGAGGAAAAAAGAGGTTCTGAGTGAGAAAAAAAATCAAAGTGAAATTTTTTTGCTTGTGCTAACAGTTGCTACTGTTTGTGCTTACTAACATATTTGTATATTCTAAAGAAATAATAGACTTTCTAATGCAGTATAAAATTAGTATATCTTAGTATCTTTTAAAATAACTCTTCAGACTATGTTTTGACACATGAATGCTTTTCTTCTAACTCATTGAGTAAGAGAGAGTATCTTGGTATTTTTCAATTTTTCTTTGCCTGTGTTTTAATAGTTTTCGCCCTCTATCTCTAGAACTGTGGTGAAGTGTAGTATAGCCAAGTCCCAAGCCCTCTACAGTGCCCAGAGAGGGCTGAAGACAAACAACGCAGCAGTGTTCAAAGTAGGAGCTATCAGCATTAATATCCCTCAGCACCCTGCCACATTGCACAGCATGATGGTTCGAAGTTCTCACCAACTATCCAAACAAATCTCAGACCTCATCAGACAGCCTTCCACAGCGTGAGTTATTTTAGTTTTTATATTCTGTGACTATACAATAAAATATACTTTTAGTTTTGCTATGATAACAGAGGTTTGTAAAAAATGAGTAGTTACTGTGAGCATTGATTCTCACAGTAATGGAGCTGGTAGAGAGTATTCAAATGATATCTTGGGAGAATCATAGTGTGTATCATTAAAGTATTGTATGACAGTGGCCAATAAAGTATTATATCACATTGTCAAATGCTAAATATGGAATGTAAACATCAAGTTTAAGAAAGAGATTCTAAAGATTTATTGGCATCACAATAAATTTTAATGAAAAGCAAATTAATGAATTCTAGTCATTGTTTAAATTTAAGAAATCGCAGTGGTCATTTATAGCATGTATGGTTTTGCATATTCCTTTATTTTTAAATTACTGTATAATTTTTAAGACAGACTACATGCCACATAGCATTTTAAAGAGCAGTAAATCAGACCTTATCACGGTAACTTGTATTCCCTATGCATGTTCCACTATTCATAGCATCTGCTTTTAAGACTTCAGGAAGTCAGACTTTTAACACATTCTCTCTCTCTCTCTCTCTCTCTCTCTCTCTCTCTCTCTCTCTCTCTCATACACACACACACACATACACACACACACACACACACACACACGTTTCACCATTCTATAAAGTGATGAAATAGTGTCTTGATAGTCTCAGAAACCAGTGCCTATTTTTCCATAGTTGTTTTATCCAGGTCTTTAGTTCTTGTGTTGATAAATTATGGCTCAAGTTATTACTCTATCTGCTTTTCTAGGTCAGCATTTGTTAGCTGTTTTCCACTGAGAAATCTAGTAATTTTATCAATAAAGTAGTAGTTTCTAATAGTTTTATGGGGTGTGTGCATTTTGGTTTGTAGCCCACAGCCTATGAAAGAAGATATTGCAACTCCACTGCCCTCTGAAAAAACCCCAACAAGTGTTAATCAAACTCCTATTGAAACAAATGAATTTCCTCAACTCCCAGAAGGCTTAGAGAAGAAGCCTATTGTTCTCAAGTTCAGTGCTATGTTAGATGGCATAGCCATTGGAGCAGCACTCCTCCCATCCCTGAAGGCAGAGTACAAGATGGGGAGAATGAGAAGCCATGGCATGACAGGTAACATGGAACTTAAGTTCAGCCATGTAAAAGCACCCTCCCAATATCTTTCCATCCTTTTTCCCCGTTTATAAAATGGTTTAATCTTCTTTATTGGTTTTGCCTTGTCTTACTTACACTTTTTAAGGTGTAATAATCATTTTATTAATGATTTTAATTTTTAAAAATTTTATTTAATTATAAAATTAATGATAAGTGTTTAGGTTTTTCATAGATTTCCTTTGTCACATTAACAAAAGGGATTGTTTTCCTACTCTGCTGTGAAATTTCTTTAAAAAGTAATTGGTGACTAAATACAAATACTTTTTTCTATACCTATTGAAATAAAAATGTCTTTTCCCCCTTTTTAACATGATAAATTACATTAATTTTTAAAGCACTAATAAAGTTACTCAAATACAATGTTGTATTAAGGATATATGTATTACTACTTTTAACATTTCAGAGTTTGTTTATTAAAATCATTTTCTGAACATTTTAGTCTTTATATTAACAGAAAGAGAAACAAAGTAAATTGAGTTTTTAGATTTAGCAGACTTAGAAAACATGTCTAAATCAGAGCCCACTTCTGTCAATACACTGGCTAATTTGCTCATTTTGAAGTCTACTGGAATCCATAGGCTTATGGAAAGAGCAAGCCAGATAGGCACTTTGGAGCTAGGAAAAGTATATCTAAGAATGGACACCTTGTTGAGTAGCTAAACAAGAACCCAGAATTCTGTAAATGAAGAAAAAGGGCAGAGCCAGTAAGAGTGGCACACTCATGATTATAGATGAGTGGTGACTGTGGCCTTGAATTGCTTTGATCTGAATGTTTTTATTTAGTGACACTGGCAAGGGAGGGAGGGAGCCACTGTTAGTGAGAAGACCTTACCTCCTGCAGCTTCCAGGAGCCAGTCAAAGATAGACTTGATTATTATAAGGTATAAGGTTTAAGAGGAGCTCAGTGTAGTGAGGACCTCTGTGGCCATCTCAAAGGCATGGTAGTAGCATAGTAGCATCTTTCTGTTTAATGAGAGAAACTGGGTATATACACATGACCTACATCCTTAGCAATAATAGAGTTGATGACAATCTTTTGCCAATTTGTCATATCCACATAGCTGAACAGTATCAGCAAAATCATAAAATTAACTCTACATTAATATTTCCTTGAACCACTCTTTGCCAGATAGAGAATTTAGAAAATAAACATATATTAAATTAAATTGTAACATATTACTTGGTTTCTTAATAGTTAAGGATAAAGGAGTGTATGTTTAATGTTTCAGATTTTGGGACTTGTTTTTAGCTTGAGTTGCTTTATCTTGTTATAGTATAAGCGTCTCTACATGAAGAGAAGTATCTTTCTGTTCTCCCTTCTGTGATAATGCAGAATGTGTCTCTGCATCTGATACAATGTTGGGTGCACAGTAGGCATCATAAATACTGCTGGCTTAATAATACTTGCTGACTAATTCTTTGTATAAGGTGTACTTGCTTAAAGGTAGAGAGTTACTCATGTAAATTTTAAATATTACTTTTATATATAATATAAACTGTGGGATGACAAAATGTTTTTTCTTAGACATCATTTTTGTAAAGTGATATTATTGCATTCTGTACAGTTATAATATTCCTTATTTCTTTCAGGGGCACAGACAAGGTTTACATTTGAATTACCAAATCACAGATTGCGTTTTACCTCAAAAGTTTCTGCGACAGATATGTCAACTATCCCTCCTTCTGCAAGTCTTAACCTTCCACCTGTGACCATGTCAGGGAAATACATTATGGAAGAACATGATAGTTACTCAGATCAAGTGTGGAGTATAGATGAACTGCCTTCTAAACAAGGGTACTATTTACAAGGGAATTATCTACGTTGTGTGGCAGAAGTAAGTTTACTTTCAAATTACTTTTTGCAGTTTATAAGCTTTCAAGATTTAGATATGAAACTACATGATGGTCCAAACTTTGAAGGTTAAATGTTAAGTTATTTGTTCTTATGGAAGGCTAATCTACTGAATTTCAAGAGAAGAGATGTGTGTCTATCTCTGATTTGCCCCCTTCTTTGTCTTTTATTGAAACATGCTTTTTGAAACAATGTACTAATCATCTACAAATTTTCATCTTACATGTTAAATTTCAAGTTAATAAACCATAATAATTTTATGGTTTACTTTATAAAAAGAGAATTAAAGCTAACATTGAGAGCTTTACATATTTACTTCCTTAGTCCTTTAACTTTGAGGTAAACATACCTCTTTTTAAAGTGTGTCTATGTTGGGGGGGAACTGATTTTTTTAAAAGATTTATTTATTTTTATTTATATGAGGGAACTGATTTTTAATAAGGTTATATGGAATTAAAACAACTATTAGTCATGATCTAAAGGTTACATGGAAAGGTAAAATAAATTACCAGACTTATTTATTATTTAAGATAATGCTAAAAACTGGCACTTCTGACTGCCTCATTATTTTCACCTCTATGTATAACTGTCAAAAGCTTAAAAAGCATGATGCACCTGTTTAATTTGGTTTGGAAATACATAAGAAAGCTCTTTGAGTTTTTATAGAAATACTGTAATTGGAGGAGACACATTTAAGTTTGATATACCTTTTCCAGTTTGGGCTTTCTTTAGTACCTAAGAGTTCTAATTTTTTTTTAGTTTTTAATTTTGTATATGAGTGTGTGTGTGTGTGTCCCTGATGTGTGGTTGAAGGTGAGATGCCACAGTACGCATCGGGAAATCCGATGATGCCCTGTGGAGTTTGTTCTTTGCTTCTACTTTTACCTAGGTTTTTGTAGGGACAAAACTCAAGAATCTAGGTGTTCATGGTAAGCTTCTTTGCCCAGCAATCCACCTAGTCAGGTCAAGAGTTGAGATTTTTGTGTGTAAAAACAAAAACATCCAAAGTACACAAGCTTTTAAGAATCCTAAGATTAAATTAGGAGATTTATATTGCTTGTATGCTTTCCACATAGAAAAATAAATGGCCCAAACTAGTTGAGCAATGTTGTTAATAATGCTTTGATTTAAAGAAAGTAAATATAAAGCAATGTATGATATAATTCCATTATTAATGTCAGATACTAAAAAGGAAGAAATTATACCGAAAGGAAAGGAAAATAACAAATTAATTTCATAGCATTTAAAGTTGAACCTTATGTCAAAATTTGGTATTTTGCAATTGGCCTAAAATAGACACACTGGAACTCATTTTTGTCCTGTTTGTACTTTTCTGTGCAAGATAAAAGGAGGGACAACTCAGTAGCTAAGAACATGTGCTGATCTCCCAGAGGGAGTGAGCATGCACTCACTTGTAAGTAAATGCTGCTCTCAGCACCATATCAAGGCAGCTCACCACCAGCTCACAGGAATGAATGTTACACCTCTGATCTCAGCAGGCATCTGTACTCATACCACATACAGACAAGACACACCATTAAAAACAGTAAAGATACTTTTAAGTGCCTCCTTAAGCTCTTTGTGATTTTTCATCAAAGATTACAAATCTATTTGCTCTACTAATATTTGATCAAAATATGAACCATATCACAATGATAGAAGTATTTGCTTTAATCATAGAGTGCCTGAATCTGTGTTTTCTGTAATGGTCACTTAATTAGAAGCTGCTTTCTACTTCATCTGTTTATTGATTAATTCTTGTCAGAAACTAGTACCTTTGTACTAATCACAAGACACATGCTACATATAATTAGATTAGGTATGTGATTTGGTAATTCACTCTCACATAATCCTGAGACCTTCAGTGTGCTGTTTATTTTTAATCACTATATTTTTAGTATTTAATACAAATAGAAATGGCCGTTGGAACTGAATACTTGTAAGCCCATTTTCAGTGCATTGTTCTTATATAGTATGTAGATAATTATCTCCTTTTCCTAAAGTTTTGGATGATTGCCTTTACAGAAAAGCAGAGCTAACATACTCAGCAGTTCAATCTCACAGTCTGATTTTGTTTGGCAGGTTGGTTCCTTTGAACACAATCTCACAACAGATCTTCTAAACCACTTGGTGTTTGTACAGAAAGTGTTCATGAAGGAAGTGAATGAAGTAATACAGAAGGTGTCTGGTAAGGCTGTCTGGGGCTAGGAATGCAAGTTTCTATTTTTATTTGTCATGTGGGGTTTCATGATCTAATTTAAGACATAAGGGACACACAAATTGTATTGAAAACTATTGTGTGTGTGAGAGAGAGAGAGAGAGAGACAGACAGACAGACAGACAGACAGACAGAAAGACAGAAAGAGACAGAGAGACAGAGAAAGGCACGAGAGAGAAGATGCACATTCAGAAAGCAAAAGAGATTATCAGTAGTTTCTTTTATTTTCTTTATCTTATTCTCTTAAGCTGGGGTCTCTCATTGAAACTGGAGCTCACCTGTTGTTGTTTAAGACAGTAAGGTCCTTAATTTCAAGAAAGAAAACCTGTTGCTGTGGCGGATTGGAGGAGTGGGGCAGTTCTCTGTAAGAATAAAAGTCCACCCTTCCCTTACAAGGTGAAGTAGTTATAGGGCAGACAGGGAGGGAGGCAGGGAAGCAGGATGAAGTTTCCTTTTTGGCCAGAGATGGGCTTTTTCTAGGAGTGATCAAAGGAATGGTGAGTAGCAAATAAAAGAATGTAGGTGGTAGGTGGGCAGCTCTCACGGAAAGCTTTGAGGTGTGCAGAGCCCTATGTGCTAGGAATCTAGTTCGGATTCAAAGTGACCATGATTAACATTCTTGATTTTTGTTTCCATGGGCATGTCATTCATCTAATTATCTGCAGTCAAGATCAGCATTCCCATCAGAGTTTGGGGGCAGTTTCTAGTGTTGGCAACTTTGGAAGAGGACATTTTTAAGGGTTGAGTCCTTCCCCAGAGGCTTCCAAGCCTGCTAATAATACCTATCTGTCTAACTCTCTCTCCTTGTGAGTTGAGACCCTGAAATCATTTAGAAGATGGAAGTTGAATTAGTCTGCCTCCTTCCAACAAGCATTGGGAGATTAAAGAGGAAATAGAGAGAAATTAGAGAGATTCTTGATGACTATCAAGCATAGGAGAACAGTCAAAGGGACCCCAGGCTGGATCAGCTCAGGACTGTCTGAATATGGATCAACTGTAAACGAGTATAGACAAAGCTAAGACATGGTTGAATACATGGGTCTAGAGAAGAGCATTCCAACCAAGATTAGAGTAGGTGTAACAGGGTTACTACAGAGATCCGTCTGGAAAGCTGTTCACCAACGACATGGTAGTCTTTGGCATGTTTTTACTCTTATTTTGTATATCTTGTAAAGCAAAGGAGACATATGCAAAATTATCAAATATACAAAAAATATTTATGTGATTTTGAAAAACATAAGCATCCTTTAATGGATTAAGGAACTTAATTTTATTAAGCCCATTGTTTTATTATATTATTATCAATTGTTTTAACTATGGTTATATTTTTCTGCTGTGTGCTTAAGACTTTGCAGGTGGCCAGATTAATCACTTTATTCTTTCTTTGGGGGACATTTATGGTCTGGTCCTCACGGATTACTTGGGCTCAGGAGGACCTCTGGTCAGTTGTTCTGTCTATATGAGGATAAGCGAAAGGCCTTGCTGAACACACAGCTTTACCTGCAAACATGGAGGAAAATATCCCTCTGTATTTATCCTCCTCTTTGTAGAATGGATATTATAGTCTATATGGTAGGGTCTTTACAGCCTCTTAAAAAACAGGTGACTCACCACAGCTGCAATAAGAGTTGATTGTGGAAGGCAAAAGGCAAACTGCACCTTTTAATCCCTCTGCCCACATTAGTATAGGTCCCAGAGTATAATTATTGAACACCTAGCTAGCACCAGTTTAGTATTTTAACTGCTATGTAATAAAGTTTAGGCAAAAACTAAGCACTTCTAAATAAACCTTGATTATATGCACATTTTGTCCTTTTAAGTCAGTGCTTATATAACTAAGAACAGATAAATAAGACAGTAATTTGAGTAGAGGTATAATATCAATGTTTTGAACTTTGACCTTAGAAAGTTGTATTATATGCACATGTATATGCATGTATATGCTTCTGCGTGTCTTGTATAACTTAGAGCTTTCATGACTTAGGTTTTCCAGGAAGAATGACTACTCTAATCTTTTACATGAATACTGTAAGCCCAAACCTAGTCCTTCTATTTCCATAGCAAGCAGTCTTACCCATTGAGCCATCTCCGCAGTTTTGGATAAATCCTTATAACCATTCATCTTTCTTTGTTTTTCTCCTTTTTTATTAATTTTATAGGTTATCATGGAAAGTAATGGTCTCCATCCTTGTACTTTACATGCATGCTATTATACTTTGTTTTCATCTATTTCTCTACCTCACGAGTACCCTGTGGGACGTAAAACTATGCCAGGAAGTTTGGTAAGGCAGAGCAGGTTGAGACCCATAGACTCAGTGGGCACACACCTGAGGCTTAGGCGCCTCCCCGCTCCCTGCCTGACTCCTGACCTGGAACTCATGTCATGCTCTTCACAAAAGAAACATGTCCTATGATCACGTAGGCCCAGAGTTCTCCATGCTAATGAGGTACCTAAAGGCCCAGAGGGTTTAGCCAATAAGCTTTCCCTCCCAGACACCTCTCTCTTTAAAAGGTATTTAATCTCGGGTCTGAGAAGTACCCTGAGAAGTAGGCATGGCACAGTATACATCCATTTTCTACCATTAACAACCAATAAACTGTTTAGAACTATGCACTGTCTCTTTCATCAAGATCAACCATGGGGAGCCATGAAGAAGGCCTTTGCCTACAGAGCCACAGCTTAATTCTCCTGTAGACGGTCTCTGCGCTCCTAGCCACAGCTGCCACCAAACCTGCCTCCACCAAGCTAGGGACAATCCCTACTGGAACAGGCAGAGCTCCCCTTTCCCCCAGCCTGTCCTGGGCTAGATACTGTTCCCAGCCCATGGGCTTCCAACTCTGTTCTCAGCTCTCCCAAGATTCCCAGCTGTGCCTGAATGTCTAGGAGTCAGAACACCTCATAACCCTGGTCTCATCGCATGCCTAGGAAACCCCAAACCAGCCTTAGCTTTCCCACACCTCAGACTGTGCTGCTCTGGGTGGGCCCCCAGAGCTGTGTCTTGGTACTTCCCTACAACCAGGCCCCTGCTCCCGCAGTGGTGTGGAGTAAGCACAGCCCAACTCCCCGCCCCAGTTCTACCTCCCCAAGAGGTAGAGTGATGCAGACTGACTCTGCCCCACTCAGTGATCACTGCACACCTCAGGCAGACCTGCTCTCCAGTCATGTTTCTGACTTGCTGTCCTGTAGCATGCATTCCATTTCCCTCCCCTGCACTTAAAGAGTTCTTCTTTCTCTACCACAATTCCCCTTCTAGTGTATCTTGTATTCACGGAGAAGTTACCATTTATTTATCGTTTAACTGAGAATTCCAAATATTCTGTAAAGGAGACTCCTGTAATCCTTACTTGGTCACACATGCACTTTATTGGTCATACCTTAAGGTTACTCTATAGCAGTGGTTCTCAACCTTCCTAATGCTGCAATCCTTTAATATGGTTCCTGATGTTGTGGTGAGTCCCAATCATAAAATTATTTTCATTGTTATTTCATAGCTGTGTTTTTGCTACTGTTATGCATCATAAAGTGTCTCTTATGCAGGATATCTACTATACAATCTTTGCAAATGACTCAGTCATTCAACATCCTTCCACAATGGGGTCTCAACCTATAGGTTGAGAACCACAGCTCTAGCATCATTGAGAATATACTCTTGACTATAGTGGCATGTCAGAAACTAAGAACTTTACTGGCTTAAACATTTTTATTAGCAGTATTTTAAAAATACTTCTCAAAGTGTAAGTAACTATGCCACGTGATTTTTTTTTCTGTAGTACATGATATACTTTTATGTTTCTAAGTAGGAATTGCCTCTGTATGAATTATCTTTATAAACTGTGTTTCTATAGAAGAGATCTGATACAAAAACATTTAAGTAGTATTTATGAGATAAAAAATATGTGGCTCCAAGTTAGATGATGAAGTTACAAAGACACGTGGAAATAACAGTTATCAGGCTTAGCAAACTTACACCTTCGTTAGAGTGGTCATGTGCCTACACATGTGTGCGCTCATGTACGCACACACACACACACACACACACACACACAAGTATTAAAATTATTAAGAAGAAAGGACACACTTTGTGAATACATTATCATTGAGGACTTCATGGTATCACAATGACTTAAAGTAGGACTTGAATGCATTCTAGTTTTTGATCATAGAGCCATTACAAAAGACAGAGACAATATGGGGAAAAAAACCTCAAAAAGAGGAAGACGTTAATTTGCCATGATTGGCCTAAGAATTGCGGGAGCCTAAAGAAAGTTATGAGCACTTGCCATGGCTGGGGTGAGGACGGTGGTATAGTCATGAGTGGAGATGACAGGTGGATCATGAAATAGCACAGGTGCCCTTGACAGCTCAGAACAACACTGAGAACCATGAAGATGCTGCTCAATGTAATTTGGAACATAAGTATGGGGATAAGTAAAACTTATACCAGGAATGGGTATTTTTTTTATCATATCACATTAGAAAGACCAAGTTTTTATAACAGTACATCAAGGAAAAATTAATAAATTGAGAGCTAAGAATCAGAATAAGGACTGGAGAGATGCCTTAGTTGTTAAGAGCTCTCACTGCCCTTTCAGAGGTCCTGAGTTTAATTCCCAGCAACCACATAGTGGCTCACAACCATCTGTAATGATCCAGTGCCCTCTTCTGGTGTCTGGAGATGGCTATAGTCTGAAGATGAGCTGCAGTGTACTCATATACATGAAATATTTTTTTAGAAGAGGAATCAATGTGCTAATGTGTATAGACTAACTTGAGTATATAGCACATTGCATGCACTCATTCTCCCTGGTACTTGGGTCCACACACATATCTGCTTAGTTGAGAATGTAGCAAGTAAAAAAGAAAAGAATACGGATAGAGGGCCAGAGTTGCTTTAGAAAAGGTAATCCAGAGAATGGTAACATCAGGAGAACTGTGGCTTAGAATTCAAATGAAAAAAAAAAAAAGTAATGGTGATTTAACATTTTAGAAATTGCATTGAAATGTAATGTAAACACTCTCCATTGGAATGGATTAGCACGAGACTTCCAACTGTGGCAGCAGAAAAGGCCTTACTTGAAGGAAATTAAGCTATCTAAGAAATACTAGTAATTTATGTCACCTGAAACTTTGGTGGTACCTGGGTGATAAAGACAGGAAGAAAGACAGTGTAGTTGATAGCTGGCGGCAGAAAAGGTAATCACTAACTAAGATTGGTTAAGAAAGCTTGTTGTGGGTTTCAGATATGAGGTAGAAATTGGGACCTGATGATGAGCAGAAGAAGGGGAAGAGCAGTGCTGGAATTCTAGAGCAGAACTGGTGAGAGAGGGAAAGTGTGAGCGTGCAGGTAGGCACGTAGCCTACCAGGGCCGTGCAGTGTGTACAGGCTTGCAGGAGATGGATGTTCTGCTAGTACTCACAAGTCCTAAGGATTTGGGTTCCCATCTCATCATACATACTTTTGCTTTTCTCCCCCCTCTCTCAGACTAAAGATTGAATTGTCATTAAAAAAAATGTCTTACTGGAGCTTTTCTTTTTAATGAACAAAATATAGTCAGAAATTTTTCTGATAAGGAAACTGTTCTAGTCCTTCAGTATTTAACCTTTTCTAGGTGGGGAGCAGCCTATTCCTCTCTGGAATGAACATGATGGAACAACAGATGGAGACAAGCCGAAAATTCTCCTCTATTCCCTGAATTTACAGTTTAAGGTAAATTTCCCTAACATTGATGCTTTTAGGACCAACTTTCTAATTAATTAGTGTATATTTTATGTGGAAATTTTGCATGATACATAACTACAAAATAGTGATAATAAACCATTCTGCTTACTCAGAGAAAGCTTTAATGTCTGAATTTTCTATCAGAGCTTTTTTTTCTCCTTTTCTTTTTCATATTGACCCTGCCTGGCTTTGAGCCCAGGGCCTTACAAACTGACAGCAAGCCCACACTGAGCTACATCCTCAGGCCTCAGCTGTTTAAGGGCAGGCACCAGGCTTCCTGCCTTTCCTTCCGGTTTCCTTCTTTCCTTCCTTCTTTCCTTTCCCTTTCCCTTTCCCTTTCCCTTTCTCTCTTTCTCTCTCTCTCTCTCTCTCTCTCTCTCTCTCTGTCTCTCTCTCTGTCTCTCTCTCTGTCTCTCCCCCCCCCTCTCTCTAAGACAGAATCTCAACTATGCAGTCCTAACCGGCTTGCTGGAACTCACTGTATAAACTAGGCTAGTCTTGAACTCAGAGATCCTCTGCCTCTCCAGTGCTGTGGTTAAAGACATGCATACCACCATGCCCGAACTACTGCTACAATAATAATGTAGTGACAATGATAATAATAACAACAACAGCATTATTATTATTATTATTAGCCTGTATTTTGAAGCCCTCTGTATCTTTCTATACCAGACTATTGAGATCAGCTCTACCTTCTGAAAGCTGTACTATATTACATAATTTAAACGGTTTGTGTGGCTATGTTCCAGTGAACACTTGATAGTTCTAATCGCTTCTTATAATTTACTCTACAAGAATATTTTGAACATTTATTCAATTAATAACAGTATTTGTGGGAGGCAGTGGTTGAATGGCTGGCCCACATGTACAGTTATCTGAATGAAGCAAAGCGATGGATTCTTCCTCAGCGCCTAAGGTGGGAGAGCAGGGCGTGCCAAGGAGAAAAAGAAAAAGCTGTAAAACTTTAAGTCTTAATTATCTGTAAAAATGTAGAAATGCTAACATACAATGTCTTAGCTGTAGCATCCCACTATAACTGACTTAGAGAATGTGTCCTTAGACATCTTACGAATGCATTAAACATGACTTGTTACCATACTTCAAAAACTGCATTTCAGGGAGTCTGTATTGTTTACTTTCTTATTTTCCTCATAACATGTTATCTGCTAGGGTATCCAAGTAACAGCTACCACACCTTCAATGAGAGCTGTGAGATTTGAAACTGGACTGATTGAATTGGAACTTTCAAACCGACTTCAAACCAAAGCTTCACCAGGAAGCAGCAGCTATCTGAAATTATTTGGTAAATGCCAAGTGGACTTAAATCTGGCGTTAGGGCAAATTGTCAAACATCAGGTTTGTACAGAATATAATGGTATTGGCACAATTGTCTGTAAATTAATTTATGTGTTATAATTTTAGAAATATTTTAAGTTCTTAAAATTTGCATTGTAAATTCTGATGAAAACTTACTTAGGCCTTTACAATTTTACTTTGCCATTCCTCGCCAGTTTTGACTATATACTTTTATTACGAGTTTGTGCAAGAGCAATCTCATGAGACTGTCCAGAATCTGTATAAACATTTGCTTGTAATGTTTTGGTTTCTTAAGCATTATTTTTATTTCTTGTGCTTTTATTAGTATGTAAATGTTAAGTTTATACATTCCCTATAGAATGTTTGAAATTTTTATATGTAATAAATATTAAATATGTAAAGTTTTAAGAAAATGACAGCAATTAGTGTAGTTCCTTAATCAAGTTTTACTATTTATCATAGATACTTTTTGTTGTTTTAATTTAATTTTATTAAATATGTCTTTTTAATGTCCTATCTAATTTTGATTTGAAGAGTCATTTTTTAATTGCCAGTTATAGTTTTAAAAAAATCAGTGGCTACATTACCTATTTAAAATTCTTATTAGAATTAGAAAAACTAATTTTTTCAAATGGAAAGATATTTTGAGAGAAATCTTATTTATTTCAAACACTTAGCATATCACTCTGCTGGGTACCTGTGCTTGATAACTTTAACACAGAGCTAGATCCCCGATTCAAGTTTAACTTTTACATGGTTCTTCATACTTTATATTAATTTTAAGTATTTATGTTACAAAATATAAAGGATCTGTCATTTAATGGCTGAATTTTGGAAGTATACTAGAGGTCTTTTGGAGAACAATAGTATATAATATTTAGATTATGTGGTAAAATTTTCCATTGTTTGATTTTGTTAAGTTTTGAATTTTGTTTTAGGTTTATGAAGAAGCTGGTTCTGATTTTCATCAAGTTGCCTATTTTAAAACTAGAATTGGACTAAGGAATGCCCTTCGAGAGGAAATCAGTGGTTCTTCAGATAGGGAAGCTGTGCTTATTACTCTGAATAGACCAATTGTTTATGCACAGCCTGTGGCCTTTGATAGAGGTAAGTTCATATCAGCCATTACTGTCTACATCTGGTAGGCATACTCAGGATATGTATGTATGTATGTGCATATATATGTGTGTGTATATATATAATGTGTGTGTGTGTGTGTGTGTATGTAAGTATTCATATCGTAGCTTTCCAGTGCAGACGCCGCCTAAATGCCTCCTAAATCTGAAATGTGAGCAGAGCACCTAAAACAAGGCTTGCTAACTACAGCTTTTTATTTTATTTTTATTTTCTATATTCTTTGTTTACATTCCAAATGATTTCCCCTTTCCCAGATCCCCCCTCCCCATATGTCCCATAAACCTTCTTCTCTCCACCCATTCTCCAATCGCCTCTCTCCTTTTTCTCTGTCCTTATCTTCCCCCCCAATGCTAGATCAATCCTTTCCAGGATCAGGACCCTCTCCATACTTCTTCATGGGAGTCATTTGTTATGCGATTTGTGCCTTGGGTATTCAGAGTTTCTGGGCTGATTAGTATCCACTTATCAGAGATTGCATTCCATGTGTATTCTTTTGTGATTGGGTTACCTCACTTAGGATGATATTTTCCAGATCAAACCATTTGCCTAAAAATTTTGTGAATTCATTGTTTCTACTTGCTGAGTAGTATTCCATTATATAAATATACCACATTTTCTGTATCCATTCCTCCTTGAGGGGACATCTGGGTACTTTCTAGCTTCTGGCTATTTTAAATAAGGCTGCTATGAACATAATGGAGCATATGTCTTTATTGCATGCTGGGGAATCCTTTGGGTATATGCCCAGGAGAGGTATAGCAGGGTCCTCCGGAAGTCTCATGTCCAGTTTTCTGAGGAACCACCAGACTGATTTCCAAAGTGGTTGTACCCACAGTCCCACCAGCAGTGGAGGAGTGTTCCTCTTTCTCAACATCCTTGCCAACACCTGCTGTCTCCTGAGTTTTTGACCTTAGCCATTCTGACTGATTTGCTTGAGTTGATTTTATAACCAGCCACTTTGCTGAAGTTGTTTATCAGCTGTAGGTGTTCTCTGGTGGAGGTTTTTGGGTCACTTAAGTAGACTATCATGTCATCTGCAAATAGTGATAATTTGACTTCTTCCTTTCCAATTTGTATCCCCTTGACCTCGGTATGTTGTATAATTGCTCTAGCTAGAACTTCAAGTACTATATTGAAAAGATATGGAGAAAAAGGACAGCTTTGTCTAGTCCCTGATTTTAATGGGATTGCTTCAAGTTTCTCTCCATTTAGTTTGATATTGGCTACCGGTTTCCTGTATATTGCTTTAACTGTGTTTAGGTATTGGCCTTGAATTCCTGTTCTTTCCAAGACTTTTAGCATGAAAGGATGCTGAATTTTGAGATGATCATATCGTTTTTTTCTTTGAGTTTGTTTATGTATTGGATTGCATTGATGGATTTCCTTATATTGAACCATCCCTGCATCCCTGGGATGAAGCCTACTTGATCATGGTGGATGATCGTTTTGATGTGTTCTAGGATTTGGTTGGCAAGAATTTTATTAAGTATTTTTGCATCAATATTCATAAGGGAAATTGGCCTGAAGTTCTCTTTCTTTGTTGAATCTTTGTGGTTTTAGTATCAGCGTAATTGTGGCTTCATAGAACGAGTTGGGTAGAGTTCCTTCTGTTTCTATTTTGTGGAATAGTTTGAAAAGTATTGGTGTTAGGTCTTCTATGAAGGTCTGATAGAATTCTTCACTGAAGCCATCTGGTCCCGTGCTTTTTTTGGTTGGGAGACTTTCTATAAACCTTTTTATTTCTTCAGGTGTTATGGGACTGTTTAGATGATCTATTTGATCCTGATTTAGTTTTGGTGTCTGATATCTGTCTAGGAAACTGTCCATTTCCTCCAGATTCTCCAGTTGTGTTGAGTATAGGCTTTTGTAGTAGGATCTAATGATTTTTTGAATTTCCTCAGTTTCTGTTGTTATATCTTTCTTTTCATTTCTAAGTTTGTTAATCTGTATACTATCTCTGTGCCCTTTGGTTAGTCTGGCTAAGGGTTTATCTATCTTGTTGATTTTCTCAAAGAACCAGCTCCTGGTTTTGTTGGTTCTTTGTATGGTTCTCTTTGTTTCTACTTGATTGATTTCAGCCCTGAGTTTGATGATTTCCTGCCTTCTACTCCTCCTGGGTGAAATAGCTTCTTTTTGTTCCAGGGCTTTCACGTGTGTTGTTAAGCTATTAGTGTATGCTCTCTCCATTTTCTTTTTGGAAATGAAAATTCAGGGCTATGAATTTTCCTCTTAGCACTTCTTTCATTGTGTCCTATAGATTTGGGTATATTATGTCTTCATTTTCATTGAATCTGTAGATTGCCTTTGGCAAGATGGCCATTTTAACTATATTAATCCTGCCGATACACAAGCATGGCAGATTTTTCCATTTTCTGAGGTCTTCTTTGATTTCCTTCTTCAGAGACCTGAAGTTCTTGTCATATAGATTTTTCACTTGTTTGGTTAGAATCACACCAAGTTACTTTATATTGTTTGTGGCTATTATGAAGGGTGTCATTTCCCTAACTTCTTTCTCAGCCTGCTTATCCTTTGAGTATAGGAAGGCAACTGATTTGCTTGAGTTGATTTTATAACCAGCCACTTTGCTAAAGACAAGGCTGTCCCCTCTCTCCATATCTTTTCAATATAGTACTTGAAGTTCTAGCTAGAGCAATTAGACAACATAAGGAGGTCAAGGGGATAGAAATTGGAAAGGAAGAAGTCAAATTATCACTATTTGCAGATGACATGATAGTCTACTTAAGTGACCGGAAAACCTCCACCAGAGAACTCCTACAGCTCCTTCACTTTCTTGTTTGTGTTTTCCTGTAATTCTTTAAGAGATTTTTGTGTTTCCTCTTTCATGACCTCAGCCTGTTTACCAAAGTTCTCCTTGTGTTTCCTCCTTATTGGCTTTTGTATTCTCTTGAATTTCTTTCAATGATTTTGTGTTTCCCTTGTAAGGGCTTCTAACTTTTGATCTATTTTCTCCTGAATTTCTTTAAGTATGTCCTTCATGTGTTCCTGTACCGGCATCATGACCAGTGACTTTAAATTTAAATCTTGTTTTTCTGGTGTGATGGGGTATCTAGGACATGCTGTTAATGGAAAATTGGGTTCAGATGCTGCCATATTGCCTTGATTTCTGTTAGTGACGTTCCTACGTTTGCCTTTTGCCATCTAGTTCTCACTGGTGTTAGTTGGTCTTGTTGTCAATGCTGGACTCACCAGTGCAAGCTGCCTCTTCCCAATTGGCCTCCAGTGCACAGCTTACCTCCTGTACTGCCTGGAGACAGGGTGCTGTGGCCCAGGCTGTTCCAGAACCAGAGGCAGAGACCTGAAGGCTCCCGCCAGAGGCCTCAGGACTGGATCCTCTGCTCTTCAGGGCCCGACTCACCAGAGCACACTGACTCCTCCCAGCCGGCCTCCTGGATGCACAGCTGGTCTCTTGCAGAGCCTGAAGATGTGGTGTTTAACTACAGCTTTTAAAGTCATTTCATATTTTACAATTATTTTGCTTTTGACATAAATAGGTTTATTTTATTCCAAATTTCAATCTTAAATGCTAAGATTTTGGTTGAATTATATACCCATTTGTATTTTCAACATACATTGATTCATTTATTCTGAAATTATTTATTATGTGCTGGCTAAAAGTGGGATACAATGGATAACAGGATCAAGTTTCTAGCCCTCCAGTAATGTAGTCTGCTGAAAAAATTCATATTCAACTTAGAATGTAGAGTTCACCAAGGAGATAATGCACATGAGATCAAGTGTTACTCTCTTTCTTATCCTAGGGCTAGAACAGTCCTAGCATACAGTACTACATATGAACCTTAGCTAACTTAGAGAATGAGTGTTTGTGAGCACAGTAGTCTAATAGAAGATAGCAGCAGCTTTAAGATTAAAAAGAAGGCTGATGGGATGGACAAATTAATGTTTAAATTATTTTTCAGAGGCAATAAGGGAATACTTCTGAATCTGTGTAAAATTTCAGTTCTCAGTTGTCTTAGATCCACTGTTAACTGCTTTCCTTTTGGCAGTGCTACCATAGCTGCTTTCCCTGAGCCCTTTGCTCATGAAGCACATCTCCCATTTCACCAGCCTTTCCTTATCTCTCACCAGGTCTTAAAACACTCACCTGGTGTGTGGCACCGTTCTTGATTTTTCTCTCCTAGTGGCTCTCCACTTTACCTTCTTACACTTCCATGCTGTCTTGAGATGAAGATTTTTCCTTTGCGTGTTTTTCTTACTAACAAACTCAAATGACGTTGACCATTCCAAGTCACAACTTTTAAGATATGTGCCTAGCATTGTGTCTGTTCTTAGAAATGTTTCAGAGCAGTAAGTACATATTAGTTGATTTTCTCTTGATATGATAAAATACTGTGAACCATGGTATCTTGTAGATACAGAGTTCATTTGGGCTTAGAGGCCCAATAGGATAGTCCATGATGGCTGTAGAGGCATGACAGTAGGTAGCCACAGCAAAAGCTAAGAGATTATATCTTATCCACACTGAGGAAAGCCCAGAGTGAACTCTAATGGGGTAATGCTGTGAACGCTCTATCCACCCTCAGTTGCCTATTTTCTCCAGTAAGGCTTGCTTCTACAGTTCTCATAACTTCCCCAAATAGTAACCTCAACTGGGAAACAAGTGTTTAAATGCCTGATCCTGTGACATTTCTCAGCCAAACCAACATAAAAGGTAAATTGTACAGTTAAGGTCAAGGCTCATGTTTATTTGCATGTGTTATTATAACCAAGACCAAATGTATAATAGGAATTCTACAATATTGAATGCATAAATGTACCTTGGTTTTCTTTCTGTTGTCATCAGACGCTTGCTTTTTGTTTCTTTTTTTTTTTTTTCATGAAAAGTATTAACTATGTCACTTTAGTTTCATTATAATTTTAGCCAAAATTTTCTGGTAGTAATTTTTATTAGAAATTATTATTAATGATCAGAATTTTATAATAGTTTGGATTTACTAACTGTAATAAATCACTTGCATCATTGACTTTAGTTTTCTTTCTGCCTGTTCTTAATTTGCAAAAGCTGTCCTGTTTTGGCTGAATTACAAGGCTGCCTATGACAACTGGAATGAACAGCGAATGGCTTTACATAAGGATATTCATATGGCTACAAAGGAAGTGGTGGACATGCTCCCTGGTATCCAACAAACATCCGCCCAGGCCTTTGGGACTCTCTTCCTCCAGCTAACTGTGAATGATCTAGGAATTTGCCTCCCTATAACAAATACTGCACAGGTACAGAAATATCAAGACATAGGACACTTTATTCCAGAATTGAAAGCTAGATATTGCTACTCACCATTTCTGTGAATATAGATTATAACCATTTTAAGTAGAGCTGGTTATAACTTGAGCAAGGAAGAACTCCCTAATTCTTACTTTTGCAAATAAGCTTTAGAATCTTCTTATTGCTTTTTTTTTTTTAAGTAAGGACTCTTAGGATTGATCTTTGTATAAGTGGAAACAGGAATATTTCAAAATGACTTTAATACCCCCATCTAAATATGGTTGGCAGTTTCAATTTGCTTACAAAATAGAGTATGAATATTAAATAATGATTTAAAAAACTTGCAAGTTATCTATGTTCTTAGATTAAAAAACAAGATGCTATCTTCATAATTTAGGGCTAGTTTTCAGAAATGTGTTGGTACTTGAACTTGTGGTTAAGTAAGAAAATGCTATCTGCACTTGTCAGACCAAGAAGAAATTGCTCTAAGAATTACATGCAGAGATTGGTCTTATTGCTACACTCTTCCTTCATTGTCACCTTTGATAGTTTAAATGTCATGGCAGAGATACTAACACTCAATGGAATAAACTTCTGTTGGGGATTTTGTTTGGTAGAACAGTGCTAAGAAAAACTTGGAATTCAAGATGTACTGGTTGTGTCTAAAGAGTTGAGATGTGGCAACTGTTTTAATGACATGATAAGAGGGTTCAGGAAAGTCACACATAAAAGAACTGGCTACCATAGCCCACTATACAGGGGCTAGAGGAACACTGATATTAGCCCTTACATATTAAAAAGGAAAAACTACACGAGGAAAATATATTTAATTTGAGTATTGTTTAAAACCTATTTTGCTAAGTTGCTTTATATTGAAGATTTCTAGACTTAACCCTTTCTAGATTTTTATTATGAATATAAAGATTTCTAAATTTTAGAAGTCGTCTGGTCTGGAGAAATGATGCAGCAGTCAAGCGCACTTGTTGCCCTTCTCGAGAACCTGGATTTAATTTCCAACACCCACATGGAGGCTCAGAACCATCTGAACCACTCTTCAGTGGATCTGAAGCCTTCTTCTGATATCTGTGGGCACCAGACAAACATGTGGTACACATATGTATAGGCAGGCAAAAGATTCATACACAGAAAATAAATTTTTTTAAAAACATTTTAATTCCCCTTTTGCCTCATTTCCCTGTGATTTTTTTTTAGTCTAACCACACTGGAGACCTGGACACTGGCTCTGCTCTAGTGCTGACCATTGAAAGTACTCTTATCACTGCATGCTCCTCAGAGTCTCTGGTTAGCAAAGGCCATTTCAAGAACTTTTGTATCCGTTTTGCTGATGGCTTTGAGACATCGTGGGATGACTGGAAGCCAGAAATCCGTGGAGATCTAGTAATGAATGCTTGTGAGTCTGATTTATTTTCTATATGAGGCTGGTAATTGTACAAAAAACAAAAAACAAAAGTTGAAATGTCTCTGTTGAAAATTGAAGGATGTTCAGATAATAGGAATGCTTTAGAAATGAAATAAGGGCTTCTTATAGTTAAAGGTAGCAAAATACACTCGTAAAAAACTGTAACTTCAGCCTTCTGGTAAGGCAGAGAAACTTCTACACATTTGAAACTTTGTTCACTACCTGGTTTTTCCTGTAGTTGAATGACCAGATAAACCACCCTTGTTCCATAGATCTGTAAGAGAGTAGTAATTGTAAAACTCAACTTACTAAACATAGAATATATTGTAAATCTATTAGACTAGAATTTCAGCTTTAATTATAGCTGACACAGAAATAACCCAACTACACAGCCCAAGTTTCTAGGATTTGAAAAAATCATTGTGAATTGCTCTAATTCCACTATTCATTTGCATGGTGATTTAAAAGGAGAAAGGTTTTTAATATCTTTAGGTATCGCAGCAGAGATACTACAAAATCATTTCTTTATAATAAAGTAGTGAACATACATATAGACCTTAAAGATGGTGAACTGAAATCTTGAGGCAATCCTATCATACAAATACTCTTTAGAAGGTGGTTTGCCATCATTTATTTAATTTTCTCCTTCTGAATGATCACTATAACTTAGTATTTTTCCAAATTAAAGGCAAACATTAGTTTAAACATGATTTGTTTTGAGTGTGACATCTTTCTTATCCATGCACTAATTAAAATAAACTATGGATAGAAAGGAAACAGATCATTTTCCTAGTAATTAGGAAAAAATACCTCATAGAGAATATAAGAAATAGGCCTAGGGCTTAGAGTTAAAAACTAATTATTAAAAATAAATACATTATTTAATACCTTGATGTATATTCTTTTAGCAATAAAGAATCTTGCCATTCTGATCTCTGATATTCAGAATAACCAGATTTAGACTTTGCAGAAAATTTACTTTTGCAGCTCACTGTTATTTCTGTGGAAGGGAATCAGAGGAAGAGTAAAAAGAGTTTTATTACTATGTTATATTAATTCAAAATGATAAAATGGACAAATTGATTTAATAATTTGTAGTGTCTGATGGGAGAGATACTAGTATATAATTTTTATATCTGGGGGGTAGAAAAAGAGATGATGTCAAATTTTAAAGAGTTTTCATTGTAGTATTCTTGAATTTGAAAGGTTATTAATGTAGGCTTTGTTCTGACTGATAACCTTGACTAAAAGGTTACCAGAACCTATCTTAATCAGAAGCCACATCTTGCATTGTTGTTTTAATTTAGAATTGACAATCAGTTAGACATTCATACTTTATGGTTGAAAATACATTTTCTAACAGTATTTTGTTGTATTTTTAAGAGCATAATAGGGCTGGGGATGTAGCTCAGTTAGTAGAGTACTTGCCTAATTCAGGAACCCTGATTTAGATCTCCAGTAACACATAAAATTGACATGGTAGGCATGTCTGGAATCCCAGCCTTCCACACAGAGAGGCAAAGGGACCTGGAGTTCAAGGTTGTTCTACTAATCATCAGCTATGTAGCAAATATGAAGCCAGCCTGAACTGCAACATGAGGCACTAAGGACCCTTCTTAAAAAGGAAGAAAGGAACTGATCTTTACTCATGAAAGACAGTGTGCCTACATTGGGAATGTTTTTCTTTCTAGGAAATTTTCAAGGAAAGACAAACTTACTAAGGAAGTTCTTAGAAAAAGAAAGTCACTCCAACCTTAAGTGGCATGTGAATACTGATTTAGAATTCACATAAAGTTGTAAAAGGACATTTCACTTAGGACTAATCAAATTTAGATTGATATTTAATTTCCGTTAAGGCTTACTGAAAGTAACCTTAATTCTTTCTTTACAAGTTCTTTTGTTTAGAGATTATTTATTTCAAAGATAGCCTATTCTTCATAGGTACCAAGTTAAAGCCAGGTGTTTCTAGACTTAGATCCAAGATTGTGAGGTTGACATCACAGCTATCAGCCGTTTTCCACCAAAAAATATTCCTTGGCAAAAAGATGACAAACGTGACAGATTATTGTGAACTAATAAGGCAGTTCATTTGCTCTTGTTTTCTTGTTGATAGAGGGTTTCTCTGTGTAACAGCCTAGACTGACCTGGAACTTGTGTCATAGATCAGGCTCACATAGAACTCTCAGAGAGCCACCCAAATGTGGTAGTTCTTAATTATCATTTTATTTTTCATTGCCTTCCCTCCTCAAAATATTCATACATGGGGCTAGCCAGTAAAGACACTTGCCATTATGCTGATGAGGTGAGTTAATCCCCAGGACCTACAGGGAAAAGGAGAGAAACTAACTCCTGCTCTTCACTCGTGTCATGACACTTGCACAAGGTATATGCACATGCTCGCTCATACATACATACATACATACATGCATACATACATATATACATACATACAAAATTAGGAAAATGTTCTCTCCAGGGTTTGTCTTGTCTGTAATCCTAGTACTTGAAATAACCTGAGACTGGATTGTGATTTTATGACCAAGCCAAGCTACATAGCAAGAGTCTGTCATCTAAAAATAGAACCAGCAACAACTGTGTGTGTGTGTGTTGTATATACACAGAGTCACAAAAATTGTCATAGAATCCTAGAAATGCCCAGATAGTGTGACTAATAATTACATGCTACAAGTCAAGCCAAAACTGAGTAAGTTATTAAAATTGTAAAATAAAACACTTTGTATAACAGGACTGCTTAGTCCAAAGTTTGCTCTTTTGTGGGGAGCAGTTAAAATCCAGAAGAGCTAGAAATCCTGCTTACATTTATGTAATTGTCTTTGGGAGAAAATATGTGATGCATGTTTAATCACAAGCATATTTTTATTGACAACTATTATTGGGTTCATTCTTGTGCAGGTGTAGTTCCAGATGGTACCTATGAGGTTTGTTCAAGGACTACAGGACAAGCTGCAGCTGGTAGGTTCACTGTTTACTTTGAAAATAAGATGGGAAGTCTCAAATGGTACATTTAGGAGTTGATTGTCAATATTTGTAAATATTTTTGAGTAAGAAATCAAATGGTGATTCCATCAAAGGAATACTTCAAGGCAGTAAAGCATAGAAAACAGCTGGGTGGTAACTGGAAGTGTGGTGGTTTCTCAACCAAGAAACTGGACAGCAGTATCCAGTATTAATTTCTTCTACAATAAACGTTAACAGATGCACTAACAGTAGACATTTCCTTAAAGGCTCATTGGATGTGGAGAGCCATAGAAGTTGATTACAACCAGTTTTCTTTTCTTGCTGGTCCTTGACACTCTTCCAGGCATAGCCTCAGTATTCATTCTGAGTAAGAGATCTCAAGAGACACCTGCCATTCCCAGCATACAGTTCGTAAGTGCTTATACTCCTATTCCTAGGACCTTGAAAAAATGCCACTTCTTTATTTAAACAGAAAGTAGTAGTGCTGGAACCTGGACACTGAATGTGTTGTGGAAAATGTGTGGAATTGATGTCCACATGGACCCTAACATTGGCAAAAGGCTTAATGCTCTGGGCAACACCCTTACAACACTGACAGGAGAGGAAGACATAGATGACATTGCTGACCTCAATTCAGTGAACATAGCTGACCTGTCAGATGAAGATGAAGTCGATACTATGTCTCCTACAATCCATACTGTAAGTGTATTCACTGCCAGGAATTCTTTCAAAACTGGATTTTCCTGAGCTAGATAACTGGTTAACTCAGAGTTATTTTGTGTGTTGTGGTTGCTGTTGTAGAGGAAGGGAGGAAGGTGGTGATTTCTAGGTCTGCATTTTACAGTGCTGATGTGTGTTTCATAAAATAATACCTTTATGAAATGTGCCTTAACCTCAGTGTAACATAGTAACACTGAAAGTGAGATAAGATCAATCTATAAACACAGAAAGTAAATCAGTGGGTTTTGAGTCTGGGGCTGAGTGTGAGGTTTGAGAGCAGGGAAAGAAAGGCCTGCTGTAATGAGAGGAGCTTTTCTGGCTAGTGCTAAGAGTGTGGTAGAGACTGCTTAGCTCTGGCCATCCTAAAGCCACTGAGTTGTACATTCTAAATGGATGGGTCTTATGATCTGTAGTCATATCTTAGGGAAAGATTTTACAAATAAGTCTTTCAAAAAGCAAAGTGTTTATACTGTAATATATACATTTAAAATGTCTTTTTCCAACTATACTGCTAATTCTGTTGTATCAAGTTATTTAGTAGCAACAAAGAAAGTGACTTTCAGGTTTCATTCTGGTTTTGATTTGTAAAGAGATTTTAAATACATTTATCTGTTGTATCATTAAATAGCTTTGTCCTGAAAAGTAATTTTAAATTAATAACACTGTTCATTATTTAGAGTTCAGATGGAAGTGCAGTAAGTGGAGATGGCCACAAACTCACCTTTGGGCAGCGACTTGTAAATCACCTACTAGGCCTGGCACCGCCAAATCAGCGCTATTCTGTTCCTGCAGAATATCTGTGTGATTCAGGGACGCGGGGCTCCCCTCGATCTAGCCAGTCCCATTTGAAAGCGTGCAGAGCACACTCATGGGGACACGTAGGTAGCAACTCAGTAGATACCTTGTAAAATGAGGGCTTGAATCAGTGGAGAATTGCAATCATCTTACCTGCTATAGATGGCTTTGATTCTTGCATGCTCTCTTTGATCTGAGGCATTAATTTTTGTAGTATAGATGGTCTGTATGAACTGAAAGTGATATTAACATATATACTTTGATTTTTTTGTTTTGTTTTGTTTTTTTTGTTTTTGTTTTTTAGGAAGCCATAGATTATCGAAGACAAGGAACATCTTCTAGTCAGCCAGGAGAACTGAGAGGAAGAAAGATTATGAAGCGTTTAGTGGACATCAGAGAACTAAATGAACAGGCCAAAGTAATAGATGATCTTAAGTATGTCATTGTTTTTTACTTACTATAGCATTCTCTAGTAATAGAATAATAGGATGCTAAAGATAGAGGAAAACTTATAGTTTATCAGTGAAGTCATCAGTGCTCCAAGAAGTTCAGTATTTTTTCTGAGATTATAAGTAATAAAGGCTAAAATCCTAATTTTCTGTCTTTACAACTCATTTCTGCACTGAATGGCCAAGGAGCTCCATGTGCGTGTTCATGCCTGACTGATTCATGTGTAGAGTTGATTGTGTGTCAGTTTGCTAACCTTGTTGACAGATTGAAACTGGTTTTGAGGAGTTAAGAATCAGCATTTATGAATGGCTGTTCTGGTGTGACATGTCATCTCACGATAAACCTCACAATGTAGTTGTGAAGTTAAATAGCATGTTCAAAATGGACTCTTAAGAAAACTGGCTCAGAGTAAAGAACTGAGATTTGCACTTACATAAGTGTGAATTCAAAGTGAGTGTGTGTGTGTGTGTGTGTGTGTGTGTTTTAAGTCTTGACAGTGAATATTGACAGTTTGGGGTTTTTTTTAGGGAAAAAAAAGTAGGGATAAGGCAGTAAGCATCAGTAACTTTTGTTAAAAATCTCTTGCCAGCAGTTTTGTAATTTTACTAAGTGCATCCTAGTCAAGGGTGCACAGTCTCCTTGCTACATTTTGAGGCTTTCATTTTCTCAAAGTGGCCATGCTTCATCTGTCTAGTCTTCAGATGCTTAGACCTGTGGGGTTTCTGTTGTTATTTCTTCAATCAGGATTTCCCAAAATACAGGGCTTTTGAAATATAAAGGGTATGACCTTTAATGTTTCTCTGTAAATCATCATGTAATGATTCGTATTTTCCATTAATTTGAGTTTTATCCTCAGGGAGAAAAATGACGATGCAAAATATGTCTTCCAAAATCATCATACGTTTTTCTGTAGAGTGAATGTTTGCTTTTCATGAGATTGCTTGTACCTGAAGATATATCAGTAGGTAGAGAGTGCAACGGTATTTGCCTAGATGTTAGTGTGTCCTTTGAAATGTACCAAGGCTGAGCATTACGTGTACGGGAGTTGGGCTATCTAGATATGGTCCTCGGCTTTCCTGGGACACGAGAGGGCTGAAAGAAGCAGTGCGAAGCCACTGTACATTCTTGCTTCTTTACAGTAGCCCCCTATTATGGTGGGGTTTTTCTTTGTTTTGTTTCATTTAGAAAATTGGGTGCAAGTGAAGGAACCATAAATCAGGAAATTCAGCGTTACCAGCAGTTGGAGTCTGTGGCTGTGAATGACATCCGAAGAGATGTTCGTAAAAAGTTACGGAGGTCCAGTATGCGAGTAAGTACATGCTTAGGAATTTCAGAAGACTATTTTTAAATGCTTACTTTTTGAAACCTAGCTGATATTTATGTTCCTGTTCATGTTGGTGATGATATCACACTTTTAACCACCTATAAATCTCTACAGCAACCCTATGAAGGAGCCTTTTTTTCCATTTTAAAAATGACAAAGCTGATACATAGAGAGGACAGGTAGTTTGTCCAGGTTTATCTAGCCACTAATGCTGATGGAGTCAAATTTCAAATCAAGTGATGGAGCCCTGTATTTAGGCCTGAGTTCCTGTGGTTTCCTGCCATCCATGTATTTCAAATTTCACATTCTCTTTGTTCATTGCAAGGATTTGGAAGAGCAAATTGGCTTTTATATATTAATTTTATATCCTGTAATTATGATATAGTTGTTTATAAGTTCCAAGTAGGAAATTCTGTATTTTCTACATAGAGCATTGTGTCACATCCATAAGCAGAGGCAGCTTTATTTCTTCCTTCCTGATTTGTATTCCTTTCAGGGCAGTGTTGAAAAGAAATGGTGAGAGGGAATATGTTAGCTGACTCCTTTACATGATAAAATACCTGAGATAATCAGCGTATAAGAAGAAAAGGTTTATTTTGGTTCCCGGTTCCAGTCTGTCACCCTGTTGCTTTGTGTTCATAGTGGTAGACTGCCTCATGAAGGGGTGTAGCAGAGACCCGCTCACTTCATGGGAGCCAGGAAGCAGTGAAAGAGGAAGAGAGAGGAGCTTGGGGAGCACACACAGCCACAGAAGGATCTCAGTACCCATGGCATGTTCACAGTTACCTAACTTTGCAACTGTGATTCACTCCTAAGTTTCAATTGCCTCCTAGTTGTTCTATTATGGGCTGGGAACAGAGCCTCTCAGCATGTGACTTTGGGGGATATTCTAGATTCAAGGGGGACTCCTATGCCTTGTTTCTGTTCTTAATGGGTAAGTTTGGAGTTTTTGATCACTTAGTATGTTAGCTCTACAGTTTTTTGTAAATTTTTTCTTTACCCAATTCAAATCACCCCCCTCAGAGCTGGGAGATGGCTTGGTGATAAGTGAACTTGCTACCCAAGCAAGAACACCCAAGTTCAGGTTCCTGGCACCCACTTAAAATGCCCTTGTGGTGTTGTGCTCCTGAACTTACCCAAGCACTGGGCAGGTGGAGACTTGCTAGCCAGTCAGTCACCTAGGTGGTGAGTGCCTGGTTCTCTGAGGGACCCAGTCTCAGGAAGTTAGAAGACACTTGGCATTGACTTATGGACACACACACACACACACACACATAAAGAAAGTTCCTCTCAATCTTAGATTACTTTGTTTTTAATGTAAGGGGATATCAGGTTTAATCAAATACCTTTTCTGTATCTATTAATATAATCACATTACTTTTCTTGTTTAACTTGAATTTTGAGTGTTGAATCACCCTTGAATACCCAGAATAATTCTACTTAGTTGTAGTGTAATTATTTGGATTTGGTTTGCTGATTTTATATCTGTTTTTAAAAGATACCAGTTTATAATTTTTTCTTTCTATCAAAGTCCTTTTAGATTTGATATTGTAATGGTGGTCTCACTGATTACATTAGAAAATATATGCTGCTACTGCCTTCCTAAAGTGCTGATAGAAAATGACCTTCCTTAAACACCTGGTATAAATCATCAGGACCTATTGCTGAACAAATTATTTATTTATTTTAATAAGCATGGCTCTATTCACAACTTTTTTCTTCTTATGTAATATTGCCAACTCTATCTTTCAAAGAATCGGTCTGTTTCATCCATGTTCATTCTCAGATTTCAGAGTATCCCTTGACACTTAATGTTTGTAGGACCTGTAATCCTGTCCTGCTTCCTTCCCTGTTAGTGAGATCCACCTTTGAAGCCTGCCTAGGACTCATTGGTTTTGGTAATCTTTTCAGAGAAGCACATTTGCTTTTGTTGACTTCTGTTTATTGACTTCCTCTCTGTTCCATTGACTTCTGTGGAAATATTTATTTCTTCTTTTTCCTGTTTAACTTTTCTATCATCTAAATTTAGACAGCTAATTGTACATTTGTCCTCTTTAATATACCCATGTAATTTTGTAAATTTCCAGTTAAACCCTGCTTCCATTACCTATCACAGGTCTTTGTGTTACTTTTATTTTCATCTAGCTGGAAATAATTTAAAAGTTCTCTTGATTACTTCTTTGATACATACTGTTTAGAAGTATGTTGTTTAATATTGAAGCATTTTTTCCAGATAATTTTCTGATACAGACATATACACAGTCTTGTTAAATTATATTGCAGTCTGACAGAATTCGTTATAAGGTTTCAGCCCTTTAAATATAGCAAATCTTAGGACCTAGAATGTGGCCTGTTTGCATGAATTTCCATATTAACTTGAAAAGATTTTGTACGTGCTGTTAATAAACAAAGTCTTCAGTAGATGTTGATTATATTCATGTGACAGATATGCAGCTGAGTTTAAGTATGTCCAAGTGGATTTTTTTGTGTGCATTGGGTCCATTTCTGATGACAGGTCTCCACCATGATAGTGAATCCATCTGTTTCTCTTTGTATTTCTGTTAGTTTTTGCCTTACATAGTTTATTTTTTTAATTTTATTCGATATATTTTTATTTACATTTCAAATGATTTCCCCTTTTCTGGTTCCCCACTCCCCAAAAGTCACATAAGCCCCCTTCCCTCCCTCTGTTCTCCCGCCCATCCCTTCCCACTTCCCTGTTCTGGTTTTGTCTTATGCTGCTACACTGGGTCTTTCCAGAACTAGGGGCCACTCCTCCATTCTTCTTGTACCTCATTTGAAGTGTGGATTATGTTTTGCATATTCCAGTTTTCCAAGCTAATATCCACTTATTAGTGAGTGCATACCATGATTGATCTTTTGAGACTGGGTTACCTCACTTAGTATGATGTTCTCCAGTTCCATCCATTTGCCTAAGAATTTCATGAATTCATTGTTTCTAATGGCTGAATAGTACTCCATTGTGTAGATATAACACATTTTTTGCATCCATTCTTCTGTTGAGGGATACCTGTGTTCTTTCCAGCTTCTGGCTATTATAAATATGGCTGCTATGAACATAGTAGAGCATGTATCCTTATTACATGCTGGGGAATCCTCTGGGTATATGCCCAGGAGTGGTATAGCAGGATCATTCGGAAGTGACATGCCCAGTTTTCTGAGGGACTGCCAGACTGATTTCCAGAGTGGTTGTACTAATTTGCAACCCCACCAGCAGTGGAGGAGTGTTCCTCTTTCTCCACATCCTCGCCAACATCTACTGTCTCCTGAGTTTTTAATCTTAGCCATTCTGACTGGTATAAGGTGAAATCTCAGGGTGGTTTTGATTTGCATTTCCCTGATGACTAGTGAAGTTGAGCATTTTTTAAGATGTTTCTCCGCCATCCGAAGTTCTTCAGGTGAGAATTCTTTAACTCTGTACCCCATTTTTTAATAGGGTTATCTGGTTTTCTGGGGTCTAACTTCTTGAGTTCTTTGTATATATTGGATATTAGCCCTCTATCTGATGTAGGGTTGGTGAAGATGTTTTCCCAATTTGTTGGTTGCCGATTTGTCCTTTTGATGGTGTCCTTTGCCTTACAGAAACTTTGTAATTTTATGAGGTCCCATTTGTCAATTCTTGATCTTAGAGCATAAGCTATTGGTGTTCTGTTCAGGAACTTTCCCCCTGTACCGATGTCCTCAAGGGTCTTCCCCAGTTTCTTTTCTATTAGCTTCAGAGTGTCTGGCTTTATATGGAGGTCCTTGATCCATTTGGAGTTGAGCTTAGTACGAGGAGACAAGGATAGATCAATTTGCATTCTTCTGCATGCTGACCTCCAGTTGAACCAGCACCATTGGATGTTTTCAGCCCCTTTGTCCAGGATCAAGTGGCCATATGTGTGTGGGTTCATTTCTGGATCTTCAATCCTGTTCCATTGATCCGCCTGCCTGTCACTGTACCAATACCATACAGTTTTTAACACTATTGCTCGGTAATATTGCTTGAGGTCAGGGATACTGATTCCCCCAGAATTTCTTTTGTTGTTGAGAATAGTTTTAGCTATCCTGGGTTTTTTGTTATTCCAGATGAATTTGAGAATTGCTCTTTCTAACTCTATGAAGAATTGAGTTGGGATTTTGATGGGTATTGCATTGAATCTGTATATTGCTTTTGGCAAAATGGCAATTTTAACTATATTAATCCTGATGATCCATGAGCATGGAAGGTTTTTCCATTTTTTGAGGTCTTCCTCTATTTCCTTCTTCAGAGTCTTGAAGTTCTTATCATATAGATCTTTCACATGTTTGATAAGAGTCACCCCAAGGTACTTTACACTGTTTGTGGCTATTGTGAAGGGTGTCATTTCCCTAATTTCTTTCTCAGCCTGATTATCCTTTGAGTATAGGAAGGCTACTGATTTGCTTGAGTTGATTTTATAACTGCCACTTGGCTGAAATTGTTTATCAGCTGTAGGAGTTCTCTAGTGGAGTTTTTTGGGTCACTTAGGTAGACTATCATGTCATCTGCAAATAATGATAGTTTGACTTCTTCCTTTCCACTTTGTATCCCTTTGACCTCCTTATGTTGTCTAATTGCCCGAGCTAGTACCTCAAGTACAATATTGAAAAGATAAGGAGAAAGGGGGCAGCCCTGTCTAGTCCCTGATTTTAGTGAGATTGCTTCAAGTTTCTCTCCATTTAATTTGATGTTGGCTACTGGTTTGCTGTATATTGCTTTTACTATGTTTAGGTATGGGCCTTGAATTCCTGTTCTTTCCAAGACTTTAAGCATGAAAGGATGCTGAATTTTGTCAAATGCTTTTTCAGCATCCAATGAAATGACCATGTGGTTTTTTTCTTTGAGTTTATGTAGTGGATTACATTGATGGATTTCTGTATATTGAACCAACCCTGCATCCCTGGGATAAAGCCTACTTGATCATGGTAGATGATCGTTTTTATGTGTTCTTGGATTCGGTTGGCAAGAATTTTATTGAGTATTTTTGCATCGATGTTCATAAGGGAAATTGGTCTGAAGTTCTCTTTCTTTGTTGGATCTTTGTGTGGTTTTGGTATCAGCGTAATTGTGGCTTCATAAAAGGAATTGGGTAGTGTTCCTTCTGTTTCTATTTTGTGGAATAGTTTGAAGAGTATTGGTATTAGGTCTTCTTTGAAGGTCTGATAGAATTCTGCACTGAAACCATCTGGTCCTGTGCTTTTTTTGGTTGGAAGACTTTCTATGACCCCTTCTATTTCTTTAGGGGTTATGGGACTGTTTAGATGATCTATTTGGTCCTGATTTAATTTTGGTATTTGGTATCTGTCTAGGAAATTGTCCATTTCCTCCAGATTCTCCAGTTGTGTTGAGTATAGGCTTTTGTAGTAGGATCTGATGATTTTTTTAATTTCCTCAGTTTCTGTTGTTATATCCCCCTTTTCATTTCTAATTTTGTTAATTCGGATACTTTCTCTGTGTCCTTTGGTCAGTCTGGCTAAGGGTCTATCTATCTTGTTGATTTTCTCAAAAAACCAGCTTCTGGATTCATTGATTCTTTGTATGGTTCTCTCTGTTTCCACTTGACTGATTTCAGCCCTGAGTTTGATGATTTCCAGTCTTCTACTCTTCCTGGGTGAATTGGCTTCTTTTTGTTCCAGGGCTTTCAGGTGTGTCCTTAAGCTGCTAATGTATGCACTCTCCATTTTCTTTTTGGAGGCACTCAGGGCTATGAGTTTTCCTCTTAGCACTGCTTTCATTGTGTCCCAAAGATTTGGGTATATTGTGCCTTCATTTTCATTAAATTCTAAAAAGTCTCTGATTTCTTTCTTTATTTCTTCTTTGGCCAAGGTGTCATTGAGTAGATTATTGTTCAGCCTCCATGTGTATGTGGGCCTTCTGTCATTTTTGTTGCCATTGAAGACCACTTTTACTCCATAGTGATCCAATAGGAGGCATGGAATTAGTTCGATCTTTTTATATTTGTTAAGGACTGTCTTGTGACCAATTATTCATTTTTGTTTGTTCTTAGAATTCCACCTCTAGTTATATTGTCCAGCTGTTCTTACACTGTTTTGTTCATCCATGATGGCCATAATATATTAATTAAAACAGTACTTATTATTCTAATCTGACAGTTCCAGCGTCCCTGTCATGTTTGATTCTGACTTGACTTGTTTTTTGTTTTTGTTTTGAACGCGCGCATGTGTGTGTGTATGTGTGGATGTATTTTTTGGGTTTTTTTGTTGTTGTTTTTGTCTTAAGATCGTACTTCATTTTTACCTTTTGTGTATTTTGTAATTTTTTTTCTTGATAGCTAGATATGAGGTACCATGTGAAAGGAACTGCTTCCTTCTGGGCTGAAGTGCTAACGTGACTTGTGATTCGGTCTGTGAACCACATAAACGTTAGTCCTTTTCATCTTTCCTGTTTTGTTGACACAATATAAGTGCTGCTGCTTAGACTTTGTCTGGTGTGCTGTGACAGTATCACCCAGATCAGGGTGGCTTCTGGCCAACTAGTTTCTGTTAAGGACAAGCCACATGTAAAACAGTGCAGCTGTTAGTCTATATTTGTGGTCTCCACAGTCCTGAGCTAAGGTTGCGACAGATCGGAAATATTTTTTAAAATAAATAAATAAACATAATTGCAAAATAAAAATTTAAAAAATTGCTTTTGTATTGAGTATGTACATACTTTTTCCTTGTTATCCCCAAACAACATACCATAATAACTTTACCTCATGTTTATTATCATACTTGGGATTTTAAGTAATCAAAACATTCAGACTATGCAAGAAAATATGTGTAGGTTGTATACAAGTACCAAACCATTTTATTTTTTTCCATGACCTAATTAACTCTTTTAAATTTATTTTTATTGTTTAATTTAGTTTAAATCCTGTTACTAACTCATTTTACATAAGAGACTTGCACATACTAATATTTGACATACTCCATACAACTATACTTGATTTTTCTTTTCTTTTCTTTTTTACCTACCTTCCTTTCTCCCTCCCTTCCTTCCTTCTTTCCTTCCTTCCTTCCTCTTCTCTTAGTTATGTTAGTATAAAATATTTTTTTACCTTTTTATTGGTTCTTTGTGAATGACACATCATGCACCCAATCCTACCTATCTCGCACTTCCCTCCTACCTGCCCTCCACCCTTGAAACTTCCCTCCAAACAGAGAAAAAAAAATCCCCTATGGAAGCTGTAGTGTGCCCCAGTGTGTCCCATAGTACACCCTCTGTCCACACTGCTTTGCTTACAAGTGTTTATTGCAAATGACTGTTGGTCTGATATGCAGCTTCTGGCTTCTGCTCCTCTATCAGTACTGGAACCTCAGTGGGATTCCTCTAGGGTATCCTATAGTTTCAGGTCTGTAGAAGCAGCCTCTTCGTGGTCTCCAGCAGTTTGTTGATGGCATAGATGTTGGGGTGGTCCAATCCAAAGCCCCAGATCTGGTCCTGAGAGGTATCTGAGCTGCTCATTCCACCACTGTCATGCTCTCATGCCCTCGGGGCCGAATCACCAGCAACCCCCTCAACCAGGGCCAGCTCTGCCCTGCCCAGGCAGGGGTAGGGCCTGCTCTCCACGGTGTTGCAGTTGGTGAGGGACATGGCCTCTTCCCACTCTCATGAGCTCAGGGCCCGCTGTCCTGCTTGCCATAGGTGGCAAGGATGAAGGTGGAGGGTGGGATATCTTCCTCACCCATGCTCCTACACAGCAGACAAGTTACAGGCCCAGCTCTCCCACCCCCATGTTCATACCCTCAGGGACGGCTTGCCTGCACCCCGCCATCAGTGTCAACTCTACTGTGCTTCCCAGGTAAGGGACAGGGCCTTCTCTCCCAAGTGCTGCACCTAGTGAGGGGCAGGGACAGCGCTCCCACCCTCGTAACAGTGGGGCTAGGTCTCCTGCCTGCTGCAGGTGGTGAGGAGCAAGCAGAGAGGAAGGTGTCTCTCCCTGGCCCACACTATATAGGAGGCACGCGGTAGGGACAGCCCTACCATGCTCATATCTCCAGGGCTGGCTCACCAGCAACTCCCACAAGTGTGGAGCCTTCTCCCAAGTATTCCAACTGGGCTAGGGGCCGGGGCAGCTCTCCTGCTCTCAAGCACCCAGGACCAGCTCTCCCATGATGTCTAAATGAGGGGTGAGACATAGCCCTCAAACATTAACATGTCCCCAAGCTCAGGCTACAGTCCAGATCAGGGACTTCTACCTGGCCTTTGGTGATAACAAGACTTCTGCTATTACAGGGCCGACCCTCAGTGGCAGCACAGACCAGGACCCCACTGTGATTCCAGGTGGTGTCATGGAACCTGACATTCACATCAGGCTGTTCTACTACTATCCTGGGGTCTACAGTTCTGCCTCTCTTCATTGTGCCCACATCCTTCTGTTTCTCTTTCTCTTCCATTTCACTACCATTTACTTGTTCCTCTTAGTAGTGTCTGGGGTCTCTTAGTGTCTGGAGCCATGTCAGGAGTAGTCTCAGGAGTGCCATGTGACACTTTTGCATCATGGCACTGAGGCAGTGTCCTCCCCCGACCCCATCAGTATACAATTGCTGTGAGTCACTCTTTTTTTTCTTCCTCTGCCATTTTATTAGGCTGCTTCCCTCAAGGATAAGTGGGGTTTAGGTTACAAACCAAGTTACAGCCGATCAAAGAGCATTTCAGCTTCTGGAAGACCACCTCTTAAGAGAATGGAAAGAGCAAGGTAATACTTTAACCAATCAACCAAGATTCAATACCATTTTTGATAATAAATCACCATTATAAGTAAAATAGAGATGATGTACTGTCAAACATCATTGGTTTAAGGAAAGCTCAAACCTTTATTCCTCAAGGTAGTAAGAACATTTTAGTAAGGCAATTTTATTTAGATATGCTTTATGTATAAGCTTATAGACTATATGAAGAAATGAAAATTTTCATACTGGTGGTTGATTTCTCAATAGTCTATTTAGGAAATATGATGGTACCCATTAAAATCCTGTTTGAATATTACGTCAGCACTATAAAAATAAGATGTATAAATTCCTGAGGTGGGTTCTAGAGTGCTTGGTAGAGTATTTGCCTGGCATAGATGAGGGTTTAATCCCTCGTACCACACATATTGCACATCCTGTATTGCAAGTTCTTAGCATAGATAAGGGCATCAGAACTTAAGAGCATTCTCTGTCTCAGCGACACAATGGATTTGAGGCCAGGATACATGAGAACCCTGTCTCCCAAAAACTGAAAAAGTATAAATTCTTTTTATAAGTTTAATTTTAGAAAATTTGAAGGTGATTAAAATAAGACTTCTACAGATGTTGGAGGTTAATACATGGAATGCCAAAATTTCAGTTATCTGATAAGGTTAATAGTTAGAAATGTCATTAATAAGACTTATATAAAGCCAAGATTTTTTTAAGGTGACCATGTTGGGGGTTTGTATTTTATATTTGTGTTGATTGTTTATGCTTATATCATAACTACTTTATTTTATTTATAGTTCTCGAATAGGAGAAACTGATGAGCTCCCAGAAATCCGTGTGGATGCAGCATCTCCTGGACCTAGAGTAACCTTTAACATCCAGGACACAGTAAGGAAGACAGTACTTGTTAGAAATTTGTGTTGCTAAGTAGTTTTTAAAATTAGAGACTTGCAGTAATATAATTTTAAAAGTAGAAATTGTCACCTGCAATGACAGGTTGTGACAGCTGAAGTATCTGCTGGCCAGCAAGCAGGTGCTGCCATAGGAGCCACAGCGCGTGCACATGGTAAAACCCATAGCTGCACGCCCTGCATGGCATTGGTGCTGGTTTTGTGTTAAGCAGTTTTTGTTAGTAAGGACCCATGTTATACTGTCTTTAATGCAGTTGTTAATGTGAAATAAATACTCATTTATGTATTAATAGTTCACAGGATATAAATAATAGAAGGATAAGGAAGGTCAGCTTCAGAGCTGCACACTATAGCACATTAAAATTTATGTTAAAATGTTTATTTGTGGATTGTTTGTTCATATTGTCTTCATTTTTGATGTTTTATTTTCTTTTCTTATCATTTTAATTAAGTTGGCAAATACAATGTGGGGAAGTTCACCACAGCCCAGCTCTCCAGGGGAAGGGTACTTTCAGGTACTGATGAAAACAACACAAAACTTTTCTTTAAAACTAATAAACTGCCCTGAAATTTTGCTTTCAAAATGTCTTCTTTTTACACTAAACTGAGACCTCAGAAATACTTTATGTAAAGATTTAAGTTTGTTGGAATTCTATTTTAATGTATATTTTATAATACCCACTTGGGTTTTATAGTTACATGTACCCTAATTTTACTTTGACCTTCAAATGTGAGGAATTTTAATCAGCTTATCCAATCAACTAAGCCAAATTTTGAAATTCTAGAACTGCAGTTTAGAAAATCAGTTACTATTAATTTGTTGATCCTGAAATCAATCTCTTTTTGATCCTAAAATCAATCTCTTTTCCTTACATTTAACTATGAAGTAAACCATTTTAAAATCAACAATCTTTGTTAAGTGCATCAAATGCAAATCAAATCTAACTCCAAATAACAAATTGATTGATCATTTTTTAAGTCACTGTAGTTCATTAGTGTTTATTAAGTGTTATATTCAGAACTGAATCTGATGGCACATGCCTGTAATTTCAGCTGCTTGACAGACTGAGGTAAAAGGAAGGGAGTGTAAGCCCGGCCTGGAGAGCTGCCTTTTGTTTTCAGTATCTGAGGCAGGGTCTCACATAGCCTAGGCTGGCATCAAGCTCACTGTATCACTGGAGACTGCCCTGAGTTCCTGGTCCTGCTGCCTCTGCCTCCCAGTGCTGAGATTATAGTCATGTGCCACTAAGCTAGTTCCCACCCTGAGAAACTTGGTGAGCTCTTATCTCTACATAAAAGCTGGGCTAGGCACATTGCTCACTAGTAGACGAATGCTATCATGCATAAAGCCCTAATTTTGATCTCTAGCACCAAAAAATAAAACTAAAAAGATCCATTTAAAAAACTGTTACATTCTGAACAGTATGAAAATGTGCTCCATAATACTTATTACTATAACTTAACATTTTAAGCTATATTTTTAACCTGAATGTATCATTAAACTAGACATATATATAAACTACTAATGTATGTATGTGCATATGTATATATTCTACACACAGCACCAGATATCTAATCTTCCTTAAAAATTTTCTTTTACCTTATAGTTAAAAACAAAAAAAGGAAAAGAAAAAGAAAACTGACAATCACTCCAAATAGGTTTCCTTGTCTTTATTCTTTCAGACTTAAGTCTCAATATACATCCCATAGTTGTACTGTGTTTAGTCAAACTGTATTTGATCTCAAAGCAATTAGAGTTTAATACAGGGCCTGGAGACATGGCTCAGCAGTTAAGAGCACTTGCTGCTCTTGGGGAAGACTTGAGTCTTCTCAGCACCCATATGGTGCCTCATTACCATGTATAACTCCAGTTCCAGAGAATCTGATCTCTTCTTCTGATCTCTGTAGGCTCCTGCACACATGTGGTACATATAATATGCTCAGGCACATACACAGAGAAGAGTTTTTTTTAAAAAAAATGAATGATAATACTAAGTTTGACAAAGATTTACCATTTTAAAATGAACTTGAAAAATGAGTCATGTATATGAATTTAAATGGATTTTCTAGTTAAAAGACTTTTTGAGTTTTGGGGTTTTTTGTTTTGCTTTGGTTTGGTTTTTTTTGGGGGGGGGTTGTTTGTTTTTATGTTTTTGTTTTTTTGTTTTTTGTTTTGTTTGTTTGTTTGTTTGTTTTTTGTTTGTTTGTTTGTTTGTCCTACTGAGGATTGAATCCAAGGCCTCACACATACCAAACAAACCAATACTTTATATCTGCAGTTATAATCAGAGAATTCTTACTGGTCCCAACTTTTGGTGAGCCAGAGAGATGTTTCAGTGAGAATGCTTACTACCAAGCTTGTCAGCTTAGTTTTAATCCCTAGATCCACATGGGAGAAAACCAGCTAGCTTAAATTGTTTTCTGACCTCCACAAGTACATTTTGGCACATGTATGCACTCTGCCCCTCTGCACATACATACACAATTAATTAAATGTAAAAATATTTGAAGATAACTCAAGTCCTAATTTTAGATAAAAATATATTCCTTTATTATTTAAAAAAGTATATTCCTATTTATTTAAAAAAACTTAAATTAGATAGCATGAAATTAGATATTAGACTTGGCAGTTATAAATTGGAAAATAGATTATGAATGTATGATTTCATATAAAATAAATATCAAGCAAAGAGATTATCTTTTACAAAAATTGATCAACTTTAAAAATTGGTGGTGCATGCCTTTTATCCCAGCACTTGGGAGACAGAGGCAGGTGGATTTCTGAGTTTGAGGTCAGCCTGGTCTACAGAGTAAGTTCCAGGATAGCAAGGGCTATTCAGAGAAACCCTGTCTTGAAAAAACCAAAAACAAAAAAAAAAAACAAAAAATTAAAAGATGTTCTGAAAAATCCATTCATTTACTCACTTATCTTTTAAAGGGAAAAATACCTGATTTCTACAAATGTTTAATGCTTTGTTTGCATGATTTTACTATGAATCTTACAGTAGCATCTACTACTTTTTCATAATAAAAATCACATCACCTTGCCAGCTGCATTTAATCAGGGCTACTCATTTCAGACGATACTGGAGCAGCACTGTTTAGACAGGAAACTGAGATCAGTTCATAGCAAGGTTGCACACTTCACAACTGGCTTGCCCATCAGTGGTGGCACATACCTTTAATCCCAACACTTGGGAAGCAGAGAAAGGCAGAATGGTTTCTCTTGAGTTTGAGGCCAGCAGGGTTAGAGCAGAGTTAGTTCCTGGACAGCCAGGTGTACACAAGGAAACCTGGCCTTGAAAAACTAAAAAAAGAAAGAAAGGAAAAGAAACAGTGGACTCCAGCAGTTTATTTAAAATACAGCATGGTTAAGTTTGAGTAATTAATACATGTTTTATTACTCAAATGTTTACACATCTTTTGTCAATCCATGAAAGTTCAATTTTTAAAGATTTGTCCACAAAACTTTGTCTTAAAAAAATATCTTTACTAACAGTCACTGTGCTCGTGCTGAATTGTTCTGTTCTGATTTATATTTGATTGTTTCTTTACACTTAATCTGCTTCCACTTTCTGTGTACCAATTAAGCATGATGCTCTATGTTCCTATAAAGTAAAATTTCACTGTGATTTTGTTTTGAAGTGTCAGTGGTAACTTGACCTGTTTCTTCCTTGATATGCCATTTCATATGTTCACAAGTCTGACCTTCCTTTCAGTTCACAGTGAGGAAATTCAAATCAGAGATTCTAAAATGTTTAAACTTACATCTTTCATATTTTTAGTTTTGTTCTTTTTAATTGAGAGAGAACTTGAAATACAACCTGATTTATATTTTCTCTTTTGTAATCAGTTTCCAGAGGAGACAGAACTGGATCTTTTGTCAGTAACAATTGAAGGTCCATCACATTACTCATCAAATAGTGAAGGGTCCTGTTCAGTATTCAGCTCTCCCAGAACCACAGGCGGTTTTTCTCCAAGTATTCCTTTCCAGTCAGAAGATAGCCGAAGGGATGACAGTCTGTCTTCTACCAGTGAGGACTCTGAGAAAGAGGAGAAGGATGAAGACCGTGAGAGGGAAAGGTTTTACATTTACAGGAAACCCTCGTGAGTAGCCATGTTCTGTAAGATCTTTAGGGGGTAGGTCAGAATCTAGAAGTGAATTGAAGGTATTCTATCCAGTCTCACAGTTAACAAGCCAAGCATGATATCTATTCCTCAGACCTGGGGGCAGGAGGCTCAGGAGCTTACGGTCCTCCTGGACTACATGGCAGGCTCTGCTCCAGCCTGGGCTACATGTGGATCTGTTGTAAATATAAAATCATAATAATAACAATAAAAAATTAGCAAAAAAGTATTCATTTTTAAGTAATACTATGATACTGAACTATAATTTCTAATGTGATTTAACTTTATATGGTGCTATTTTCTTCTAAATATAAATGGGTTTATTTATGTTGCTTTAATTATTTCTCCATGATAATACTTGTCAATAAAACAAACATAGAAATGTGGTTATAAGCTATAATATAGAAGAAATCAATATTCCTCCAGGGCTTAATAAAAATAAAAGGAGACCCTAAAAGATATCATATAGTTGAGAAAATAGTAATAGTAAAGGAAAGTGTATCAATGGATGGGGATTTTAAATCATTCTTGGAAGAAATGAAAATAGAGTGTTGATGAAACAAAAGGCAGATGGATGGATAGATAGATAATAGATAGATAGATAGATAGATAATAGATAGATAGATCTACATATATAAAGTCTTACTCAGAAATGTGCCCTCATGAGGAGCTAGAAGGACCTTTCAAATTTACCCACTTCTAAAGCCTGATCCACTGCAACTGTGGCAATAAGATTAAGAGTTTCCACTGTTGCCATCTCAGTCTTCTTACTGAGCTCAGGGGATTCCTGCACCCTTACTCCAGAGTGAAACCACTTGCTTTGGAACCTTTCATATTAGCATATTTTAGCCTATTCCTTTACTTACTGAAGTATAGCTTTAGATAACCGTCAAAGAATTATAATTCAAATCTGCTGTCTTAAAGGTTTAAAAAATATGAAGTAACTTTTATGTGCTCATTTGATTATTGGATTGAGTATAGAATTATTTTCTAAGAATTAATGTTTCTTTTAAGAAAATGATTGTCATCTAGCACCAGTATTTAGCATTTGTTGTTTGTAATCTTCTCAATTCTGTCAGTGTAAATTACCCTTCCTTTTCTAAGTGTCTGTGTGTATGTGTACTTCTGCAGGGACCAGATGGGTGTCAGATCCCTGGAACTAGAGTTTCTCAAGGTTGTGAGCTGCCATGTAGGGTCTGGGAATTGAACCTAGGTCCTCTAGAAGAGTAATGCTTTTAACTGCTGAGCCATCTCTCCAGTATGCATATTTTTTTTTAACAGTAGCTCTCTGGGTCAAACAATCGCTTCCATTGGGTAGAATGTGTATCTCTTTTGTTTTTACACTTCTCATTTCAAAAAAAAAATGATTTTTTTCTGATTTTGTGATCTTTTCCACGTGTCCACCTTGATCACTTTTCTGTTTTCGTTAGTCACGAACACTGAGCATGAGATGTACCCTTCATTGATATCTGATGGGTAGTGCAGCACTGGCCTCTGTGGCCAGGGTGGCACAGCAGGTTTTCTAGAGCCCATCTTGAGTAAATGAGACATGATGGTGTTTGTTAGCAGTTCCTTGTGGTACCTGTTATTCCATTCCTTGCTTCTGTGATTTTTGACTTTCAAAAAGGAATCATGTTATATCTGTTCTTCTTTGATCTTGGTTAGTATTAGCTTGTTGAATACTTTCTATGAGCTTATAAATAAATAAAATTTCTTCAAAGACATATTCATATAACATTGGGAAATAGTTCACTAAGCAGACGTCAATTGACTCTAACGTCCTTGTTTTCTGCAGACATACCTCTCGGAAGAAAGCGACAGGCTTTGCTGCTGTTCACCAGCTACTTACTGAGCGCTGGCCTACAACCCCAGTCAACCGAAGTCTTAGTGGCACAGCGACTGAGAGAAATATTGACTTTGAACTTGATATACGAGTTGAAATTGACAGTGGAAAATGTGTGCTTCACCCAACCACCCTTCTGCAGGAGCATGATGATATAAGTTTAAGAAGGTAAGAGACTGCCTGGGCGGTGGTGGCGCACACCTATAATCTCAGCACTCTGGAAGGCAGAGGCAGGCAGATTTCTGAGTTCGTGGCCAGCCTGGTCTACAGAGTGAGTTCCAGGACAGCCAAAGCTATACAGAGAAACCCTGTCTCCAAAAAACAAGAATGAATGAATAAATAAGTAAATAAATAAACAAACAAACAAATAAATAAATAAATAAGAAGGTAAGAGACTGCCTAGAAAAATTATATGGGATTTATTAGTCAGAAACACTGTTCATATATCATGAATTATCACAAACTTTCCCCATCCAACACTACAAATTTTAGCTGATTGAAGTTACAGTATTCATTTGCATAACATAGTTCATTAAAACAAACCTCTTTTCTGACAATTAAAGCAGATATCTTATTTAGAATCTGGGAAAATTGTTAATTAAAATAGATCTATAGACCCGGTATTTTAGCTCAGTGGTAGAGTGTGTATATATCATGTAAGCACAGGATTCAATCCCCAGTAGTAGTGTTCAAGTGCGCGCGCGCGCACACACACACACACACACAAATATGCATGCACTCACACACACATGCAGAAACACATGCACAGGCATGCACACACAAAGATATAAGTAAAGAATTCTTTGGAATTCTTTCAACAAGCCCGAATTTCTGTCTTGCCCCTCTTTGTATTGATTGAAAAGATTTCTGTTTTGAGAATACTGCAGGACTCTTAAGAATTTTGATATGTTTATAAAGAAAGACTGGAAGCAGTTATGCAAATAGGCCCTACCTATATTGAACACAAATAAAGCCTAACTAAATAGAAATATTCAAGGTGTAACTTCAGGATTACCATGAAATGATGACATAAACATTTAATATTGGATTTTGGTTGTGTTTTTTGGGGTATGTGTGTTCACACATATGTTCTAGTGTGCGCTTTTATGTATGAAGATCAGACTCAACCTGGGATATTGATTCTCAGATGATGTCCACTTTGTTTTCTGAGACAGTCTTTCACCAGCTCAGAGCTCACCATGCAGGCTAAGCTGGCTGGCCAGAGAGCCTGAGGTGTCCCCACCCAGTACTAGGATTACAAGGGTGTATCACCATGATTTATTCTCCAGGGCTGTGTGTCTCAAACTAAGGTCCTCAAGATTGTTGCTGCAAATTCTGTCCTGCGTGAGCTATTTCTTCAGCTCTTTCTTTGAATATTTCTTCTCCTTTTTTCCTTCTTTCCTGGTCAAAAAAATTAATTATGAAAGTAATCTGTTGAGGGATACCTGGGTTCTTTCCAGCATCTGGCAATTATAAATAGGGCTGCTATGAACATAGTAGAGCATGTATCCTTATTACATGGTGGGGAATCCTCTGAATATATGCCCAGGAGTGGTATAGCAGGATCTTCTGGAAGTGAGGTGCCCAGTTTTCGGAGGAACCGCCAGACTGATTTCCAGAGTGGTTGTACCAATTTGCAACCCCACCAGCAGTGGAGGAGTGTTCCTCTTTCTCCACATCCTCTCCAACACCTGCTGTCTCCTGAATTTTTAATCTTAGCCATTCTGACTGGTGTAAGATGAAATCTTAGGGTTGTTTTGATTTGCATTTCCCTAATGACTAATGAATTTGAGCATTTTTTAAGATGCTTCTCTGCCATCCGAAGTTCTTCAGGTGAGAATTCTTTGTTTAACTCTGTACCCCATTTTTTAATAGGGTTGTTCGGTTTTCTGGAGTCTAACTTCTTGAGTTCTTTATATATATTGGATATTAGCCCTCTATCTGATGTAGGATTGGTGAAGATCTTTTCCCAATTTGTTGGTTGCCGATCTGTCCTCTTGATGGTGTCCTTTGCCTTACAGAAACTCTGTAACCTTATGAGGTCCCATTTGTCAATTCTTGCTCTTAGAGCATACGCTATTGGTGTTCTGTTCAGAAACTTTCTCCCTGTACCGATGTCCTCAAGGGTCTTCCCCAGTTTCTTCTCTATTAGCTTCAGAGTGTCTGGCTTTATGTGGAGGTCCTTGATCCATTTGGATTTGAGCTTAGTACAAGGGGACAGGATGGATCAATTCGCATTCTTCTGCATGCTGACCTACTGTTGAACCAGCACCATTTGTTGAAAAGGCTATCTTTTTTCCATTGGATGTTTTCAGCCTCTTTGTCGAGGATCAAGTGGCCATAGGTGTGTGGGTTCATTTCTCGATCTTCAATCCTGTTCCATTGATCCTCCTGCCTGTCACTGTACCAATACCATGCAGTTTTTAACACTATTGCTCTGTAGTATTGCTTGAGGTCAGGGATACTGATTCCCCCAGATTTTCTTTTGTTGCTGAGAATAGTTTTAGCTATCCTGGGTTTTTTGTTGTTCCAGATGAATTTGATAATTGCTCTTTCTAACTCTGTGAAGAATTGAGTTGGGATTTTGATGGGTATTACATTGAATCTGTATAGTGCTTTAGGCAAAATGGCCATTTTAACTATATTGATTCTGCCGATCCATGAGCATGGGAGGTTTTCCCATTTTTTGAGGTCTTTTTCCATTTCCTTCTTCAGAGTCTTGAAGTTCTTGTCATACAGATCTTTCACATGTTTGGTAAGAGTCACCCCAAGATACTTTATACTGTTTGTGGCTATTGTGAAGGGGGTCATTTCCCTAATTTCTTTCTCAGCCTGCTTATCCTTTGAGTATAGGAAGGCCACTGATTTGCTGGAGTTGATTTTATAACCTGCCACTTTGCTGAAGTTGTTTATCAGCTGTAGGAGCTCTCTAGTGGAGTTCTTTGGGTCACTTAAGTAGACGATCCTGTCGTCTGCAAATAATGATAGTTTGACTTCTTCCTTTCCAATTTGTATCCCTTTGACCTCCTTATGTTGTCGAATTGCCCGAGCTAGTACCTCAAGTACAATATTGAAAAGATAAGGAGAAAGGGGGCAGCCTTGTCTAGTCCCTGATTTCAGTGGAATTGCTTCAAGTTTCTCTCCATTTAGTTTGATGCTGGCTACCGGTTTGCTGTATATTGCTTTTACTATGTTTAGGTATGGGCCTTGAATTCCTGTTCTCTCCAAGACTTTAAGCATGAAGGGATGCTGAATTTTGTCAAATGCTTTTTCAGCATCCAATGAAATGACCATGTGGTTTTGTTCTTTGAGTTTGTTTATGTAGTGGATTGTATTGATGGATTTCCATATGTTGAACCAACCCTGCATTCCTGGGATAAAGCCTACTTGATCATGGTGGATGATCGTTTTGATGTGTTCTTGGATTCGGTTGGCAAGAATTTTATTGAGTATTTTTGCATCTATGTTTATAAGGGGAAAATGTGGTATATCTACACAATGGAGTACTATTCAGCCATTAGAAACAATGAATTCATGAAATTCTTAGGCAAATGGATGGAGCTAGAGAACATCATACTAAGTGAGGTAACCCAGACTCAAAAGGTAAATCATGGTATGCACTCACTAATAAGTGGTTATTAACCTAGAAAACTGGAATACCCAAAACATAATCCACACATCAAATGAGATACAAGAAGAAAGGAGGAGTGGCCCCTGGTTCTGGAAAGACTCAGTGAAACAGTATTTGGCAAAACCAGAACGGGGAAGTGGGAAGGGGTGGGAGGGAGGACAGGGGAAGAGAAGGGGGCTTACCGGACTTTTGGGGAGTGGGGGGGCTAGAAAAGGGGAAACCATTTGAAATGTAAATAAATTATATCGAATAAAAAAAAAAAGAAAGTAATCTGGCAGTTACTAGTGAGTGAAAGGATAGAAATGTAGCTAAGAATGTCAGGTTATAACAGCTGTTGAAATAGATAATGAAGGTTCCCCATCCCAACCCCTTGATTTTTATGTCTAAAATAAAGTACTTTAATGATCAGTCAAATAATATTTTTATAAAATGAGAGAATAAAAATACTTTAGACAAGTATAGTATCTTATAAGAGTAATAATGCTGCTTTAAGAATGGCTGGCAGACTGTTTTAATTGAACCATAACAGACGACTGTGTCTGGCTGTATTTGGTTCACCTATTATGTTTAAGTGACACAGGTGTGAATTTAGAAAAGAATAGGGCAGCTGTGCATGGCACACTTGTAATCCCAGCATTCGGAAAGTAGAGGCGGGAAAATGCCTGGTCTTCTTACCATGACTCTGTTATGAACAAAGAATACTCACATAAATAAATAGTGATAGCTAGTTTTAAGACATATAACATTATTATTATTATTCCTCTAAGATATTAACCACTCGTCCTTTTCTTAAATGTTTCCTTTTTAAAATATTTTGATTTAGATTTTTTTAATCTACCCCTGCCCTTTTTTTTTTCCCCTGTAGGAGTTATGATAGAAGTTCTAGGAGTTTAGATCAAGATTCTCCTTCAAAAAAGAAAAAATTTCAAACGAATTATGCTTCAACCACCCACTTAATGACTGGCAAGAAAGTACCATCCTCTCTGCAGACAAAGCCCAGTGACTTAGAAACAACAGTATTTTACATTCCTGGAGTAGATGTAAAGGTAAAAACTGAATTGTATAGAATTAGAGACTAGAATATTAACAGTTTATTTTCTACTAAATATTTTTCTTTTGCTTATTTTGTTAATGATGAAATTTTCTGACTTATTCAATGTAGCCATAGTCTGAATATAATAGTATCTAAATTGTGGCTTACCATTTATTCATAGTAGGCTTGCTAAACCTTGCCTTCTATAATTTCAGTAAACAATAACATATTTTTTTTAATTTCTAAAATTGTCAAATGTTAGGCCATTAAGCTTAAAAGAATGTTAAAGACAATTTGGATTAAGCTATTTAATTTTAAAAATGTAAAAGCCAAGTACTTTCCAGAACCTTACTTATAAGCAGAAACTAAATCTTCGGGCTCCTGAACCAGTATTCCTCCCAACTACACCTTCTGTGTTTCATGGTATTTCCTCATCTGCAAAATTTTGATTTTGATTTTTTTAATACAGTTGCATTACAATTCTAAGACACTAAAGACCGAATCACCTAACGCCTCCAGAGGATCTTCCTTGCCTAGAACTCTCTCCAAAGAGTCCAAGCTGTATGGTATGAAAGATAACGCAGCATCTCCTTCTCCTCCTCCTTTACCTTGCACTGTCCAGAGCAAGACTAACACCTTACTTCCTCCCCAGCCCCCACCTATTCCCGCAGGTACTTAAGAGGCTATACTGTGTATCTGTCATGTTTTCTTAATTTTCTTAATTTGCTTGCTCTGTTGAGATTCTTTAATTCCTCTGTTTAAGAAAGGCTATAGACTTGTCAGTAATGACTATAAAATCCATATGTAAAAGTATAGGACAACTACTTTAGATTCTTTTTTCAATTTTTATTATTTTAGAATATTTGTAATAAATAAACCACATTTTTAGAACAATGTATATTTGCCAGAGAGTAGTTCATATGGTTTAAGTTTGGGAGCTGTGATCAGCTAGGATCATATTTACACATTTATGAGCACACTGGTATTATCTGCAATTATTAATTATCTGTTGTGACTTAACCTATTACCCAAAATGTACAGCCTTAATCACATGGCCTATTAAAAAATAAAACAAACAAACAAAAATACCAAGAGCCGTTTCTCAACTTACAATCTTTTATGAGATTGAAGTCAAGATGCTAGCTAGGTAACTTGAATACTTGACTATACTAGAAAGATCTTCCAGTCATGTTCTAGTCATGTGAATGGCTTACTGGTACCCCAATTCCACCCCATGTGGACATCACCACTGGCTTGGGAATATTTTTATGATATTACAGTTAACAACCTTTGGGTGGGATGATTAAAGGAAAAGCTGACTGAACCTGCAAAACTTAATACCTTAGCTTTAAAAGTCTTACCTTTACAGTTTCTTATTGATTATACAGGCCGTAGAGGACAGGAACTAGAGCCTGAAAGCCTGCAAGGATTCTTGGAAAGCATCTAAGAAATGGATATCATAGCACATGCATGATACTTTACACACACAACACACACTAGAATTTCTATCATAGGGACTGTAAGAACTATGCAAGAATTATTGAAGAAGTTTCATTTAGAAATTTCACATAATATGTAAACCCTTTAAAGTAGTCAGTAAAGAATTATGACAATAATGCCTAGCTAGTGCTTACCACTTTCCATTGACAAAGTATAGCTAGATCCATTAAGAATGAGGCACATACCAGTATTACATTTTATAAATGGACAAAATTAGGGAGGGCATATAGATTTAGGGCATTTTCCTATATTTATACAATTAATTTTCAAATTGGAGATCAAAAACAAAGCTATGACTTCGTTGGGTACTTTAATGCATTTTATAAAGCAGAAATAGTTGACTAGGAAGAATGAAAGAGTCACGGTCTCCTACGTAGAGACCTGTTGTCAGTGTGTACATACTAAGCATAAGAAAGCCAAAGGCTGTGATACCTTCTCTTCACTTCCCACTGATTTATATTAGTTGAGATTTTCTATCTTTTTAAGTGAACAAATGACTAGTACCAGACAAAAAAGTATAGAGTTGATCATTTGGAACTTAATGTGTGACTGAGCACAAGTAAGACTAAACATAGTATTATAAACATTAATAGTATTTAGTCTAACATCCATATATCATTTCTATTGGCCTATTTTTACTCTTTTCTCTTATAGTCTTAGATAAAGTACTTCACTTAAGTTGTCATGCATTTCTAATTTCTCATCAATATGTCATATTTTGTTGGGACATTTTATTGAATTCCATTCAATGCATCACATTTATCAATATTCTAGCTAAAGGAAAAGGAAGTGGAGGAGTAAAAACCGCCAAGCTATATGCCTGGGTAGCACTGCAGTCATTACCAGAAGAAATGGTTATTAGTCCTTGTCTATTGGACTTTCTTGAAAAGGCCCTGGAAACTATCCCAATTACCCCAATAGAAAGGAATTATACAGGTAAGTACTCTCCACATATGCATTCAAACTTCAGATCTTATTTTATAGAGGTTCTCACTGCTATTATACATTGTTACATATTCCTATATAAAACAAAGAACTGGAGAAGAACCAGGGAGGTCAGTTCATTCTTGTTTGCAGGTAGAGAATCCAAGCTGTGGTGAAGCCATATTATTTTTTCAAGGTTACAGCTAGATAGTGACAGCACTAATGATTGTATGTCCTATATTAATGTGTTTCTTGTGCTGGACTCTCTTCATGGGATGGCATAAGTGCTGTTTTCTGTGTATAGTATGTGCTGTGCTGGGAGAATTTAATTTGGGGAAATAAACATGAGATTTGAGTAGGCAAGGATATGTAGCCTGACAGACTTCAAAGCAACTTTCTGCTGTTGATATATCTTATATCAATACTAGTTAGAGAAAAGGATTTTCTGATGATTTGCCCTTGATATGAAGTAAAAGATGAACCTAAATATTTTAACAGCAGTCAGCTCACAAGATGAAGATATGGGACATTTCGACATCCCAGATCCTATGGAGGAGTCGACCACATCCCTGGTGTCGTCTTCAACGTCCGCTTACTCCTCCTTCCCAGTCGATGTTGTTGTGTATGTGCGAGTCCAGGTGAGACTGTTGTTTCTTCATAAAGAAAATATTTGAAATTTTAACATTATTTCCTTTCAAATTTTTCTGAATCATAATCTCATGAATGTTTGGCATCTCTACAATGGCTTAGAAGTTTGCTAAGTCCTAAGAAGTATATTTTGAGAATCTCTGAGAAGTAAATTTGTATGTATTTACTAGTCTGAGCAGCTAATATACTAAGTAATTAAGAGTTTATAAAAACTTTTGTTACTAACACAGCAGTATTTATCAGTGTTTTGACATGTGATTACCTTCTTTAAAAGATTTTAGTATTAACAAAAAATAATTTGGACATAAATATATTTTTTATTCAGTATATTTTTAATTTACATTTCAAATGATTTCCCCTTTCCTGGCCATAAATATGTTTGAGATTCTGAATTATCCAAATGACGGATATTCAAATACTTAGTTTATTGTAGACAATGTCTCAACTCTGTAACCCAGGATGGCACGTACACTAAGTTGGCATTGAACTTGCAATAACCCTCCTCCCCAGAACCCCTGAGAACAGGGTGAGCTCTGTTCCTACAATATTTACCTTCAGAGAGATCATGCCATCCTGTTAATACACTTTGGTTTACATGACATCCTTCTGTTTTATAAGTAGTGTCATTAAATTTAACTGCTTTTAAATATCAGATGATTAAACAATATACGTTAAATATCTAACTATTTTAAGAACTATTCAGTTCTTAAAAATCTTTTCCCCCTGCTTTTTGCACTTTAGCCTTCACAGATCAAATTTAGCTGTTTACCAGTGTCAAGAGTAGAGTGCATGCTGAAGCTACCATCTCTGGACTTGGTATTTTCTTCAAACCGAGGAGAACTGGAAACTTTGGGGACTACGTACCCTGCAGAGACCCTATCCCCTGGTAGTACTGCTCCTCAGAGTGGAGCAAAGGCCTCTGCGAGCAAAGCTGGAATGCCAGGTAGAGAACTGTTACATCATCTGGTCCAAGGCCAAGTACTGTTCTTAGTAGTTATTCATCTATATATTTTTATCTATATTTTAAATAGATTTAGAAAAGCAGAATATTAGAGAATTGTGGCATTTGTAGGAAAAATGCCTATAGTAGGCCAAAGTCATAATTATTACTTCATCTATTAGTAGAATATGAGTAGAGTCCTCTCTAATTTATATTTTACCTCAACAGTAATTAGTGTTACAGCTTTAGCTGGCATGACACTAGAAGCGCCCTAATAAGAATACTAACAGTTCATGCATCCATGTACTTTTGAATGTTCATATCATATTGGATTATACATTTTAGGAACAATGAGTTTTGCAACTGGAAATAAAAGATATACTTTTATGAAGAGCTGTCCTTATCAAATTTTCCCAAGTAGCACTTATATTTTTAAATGGTAAATTTTGCTATCTACCTCATTTGTTTCATTAAAGGTTTGATTATAAAGTACAGTTGAGGATTTCTTGACTCCTAACACTCCTCACAAAAGCTCTATGCTGTGAATCATACAGAAATACAAATGTAAATGAGAGGGCAGTGTTGGCTAGTTTGAGTGGAGATTGACAGTAGACTTGAAAGGTCACTTACACCTCAGTTCTTACCCAAGGGCAGCAGATGCCATTCCATACCGGATGTCACAACTGAGAGTCTTTAACTGGAAGTGAGTGGGGAAAGCAGGAAGAGTGTGAAGATGTCCAGCCAATCTGAAGACCCTTCTTTCTAGTCGGATCATTTGACCTAAAATGCTATAATGGCCAAGTGGAACATATAAAAGCAAAATGTGTGAATGAACTCCTAAACTCCAGTTTCTAGAGAAGCATGAAACCTGTTGAAGGGAAATCAGCCTTCAGATTTAGAAGGTGTCACTCAGGCTTAGGTCCTATTTTTTTGTACAGTTATATTGAATTCAACATTTTACCAAATAGCCTTATGTTTGGCTTTTGAGAGAGAGCATGTTAGTCCTTGTAGACTTCCTTGTGGCTGATGATGCTAGAATGTCTCTTACTTACAGGCTCTTCGGGATTGGGCAGCCCACTTGGCCGAAGCCGGCACAGCAGCAGCCAGTCGGATCTGACCGGCTCCAGCAGCAGCTCGTCTGGCCTGAGCTTCACGGCGTGCATGTCTGACTTTTCCCTGTATGTGTTTCACCCCTATGGCGCAGGGAAGCAGAAGTCCACAGTTTCTGGTCTCACATCTGGATCAGGAGGGCTAGGTATATTTGCTCATTAGCATCTTTGTTAATTTTTTTTAAGTTTTCTTTTCTTAGACTACATTACTATGGCTATAAGCCAACATGGAAATTTGTATTTTTCTCTTGATAATACCTATTTTATCCCTGTTTTATAGTAAAAATATGAAACAAATTCATATAAACTAATTATACACGGATTTAAAACTTAAGGATGCTTGTTAAATGATATGTATAGCATAATATCTATAGATAGTTTTCTTAAATTATTAAATTCATTAAAGTATTATCAAATCACTTTGTATAAAATTATAGTCCATAAAAAGTAAAATGTTTGAAGTATGTAGGTTATGCTTGGTAATTTTAAATGAGATCACTAAACCATCGTTTAGTAAAGCAAAGTCTGTATTTTAAAGTTCAGGTCTCATTAGTGAATATTTCTTGCAGTCATATAAGTAAATACTACTTTATTATTGTTATTTGAATGAGCTTGTCATATATGTGGGCTTCAACCTGTCTAAACCACTGTGAGAAATGCAAATGCTCCTTAGATTATTCTAAATTTTCACTAATTTAACTCCTTTTAATTGGTGGCATGTTACAGTATATTGGATAATTTTCTTTAACTGGTTGTGTGTATATGCACTGTGTATACATGTGCATACATATGGGCATTTTTCTTGTTTTGGTTTTCTTAGGGAATGTGGATGAAGAGCCCACTTCCGTCACAGGGCGAAAAGACTCACTAAGTATAAACCTTGAGTTTGTAAAAGTGAGCTTGTCTCGGATAAGGCGCTCAGGAGGTGCCTCGTTTTTTGAAAGTCAATCTGTAAGCAAGTCTACAAGCAAAATGGACACTACACTAATCAATATATCTGGTATTCTCTTTTATAGTTTTTAATTAAAATATTATGATTTTTAAGCAATGAACTCTATTTTTAACAGTGCTTAAATATTAAGTATACATAAACATTCAGCTTAGTGATAAAGGTAAGAAGCTCAGCCCAGCCTACAAGACTCTCAACTCAAGCAGTTAGTGTTAGAATGAGTCCTAGGTAGACATATCCAAGGGTAAAACTATGCCAAATTAAAGAACAAAAATTCTTACTTTTTTTATTTTGCTTCTTTTTTATTATGAGTTCATAAAATTTATGACTTTTTATTTGTATCAACTTGTAGATGTTTACAACACTAAAAATGGGATGCATAGCCTTAATAATAAGTCCTACTTTGTATTAGTAGGTCTTATTTGTTCTCTTTGAATTGTAACTTGAGTATTTAAGTTAAGTAAATATAACCATCTTGGGAATTTAGGGTACTAAGTGAAAATTTTTATAACAATAATCTCACTAATATAGTATGTTCCCTTAAGTTGATAACCATTTAGGCAATCATTTTTTATATTCCCTCCATATTGCCCAATATACTTTTTTAATTAAATATTTTCTTTATTTACATTTCAAATGTTATCCCCTTTCCTAGTTTTCCCTCCCAAAACCCCCTATCCCACCTTCCTCCCCCTGTACACTAACCTACCCACTCCACTTCCCTATCCTGGCATTCCCGTATACTGGGGCACCAAGCCTTCTCAGGACCAAAGGCCTCTCCTCTCATTGATGTCCAACAAGGCCATCCTCTGCTACACATGCATCTGGAGCCATGGGTCCCTCCATGTGTACTCTTTGGTTGGTGGTTTAGTCCCTGGGAGCTCTGGGGGTACTGGGTGGTTCATAGTGTTGTTCCTCCTATGGGGCTTAGGCAAACATACCTATATTTTATAGTAAACTTTTGCCAGGCACTATGCTTGGTTACTAGTATGAACAGACATGAGTAATGCAAGGTCTTACATGTGGAAAAAATAATAATAATACAATAATTTCAGAAAATATCCTTGAAAGTAGCAACATGATATTTTGAATCATAGAGGCATCGAAAAGGGTATCTTTGGAGCATGCTTTGGCTACTATGGCTGAATCGTGAGGTTTAATCAGAGACTTGATTGTACAGAGTAGATGGAGTAAGAGGAAGAAGTCCTGGCTAAAGATAAAGATGATGAATTAGGCCAGTAGCATACTGAGGACTCAGATTGAACTGAGGGACCAGATATTCATTCTTCAGGTGGTAAGAAGCCATTAGCAGTTTCTAAAGAATTGGGATGATTCTTCAGATTGTTATTTTAGAAAGAAAGTCAGTAGTACCACAGAAGATGGGAGGAAAAGATGCTTGAGGATGGTGTTTAATCAGCAGTGGTGAGTGAAAATCTGATGTAACAGTAAAAAGAGAAAGATGGGAATAGCTTCAAAGTAAGAGAAGAAAATCCTCAAGTTGTATAAGGAGCAGTAGAGGACGAAGCGTGGCTGTGAACTAAGTGATCTGGAGGGGAGTGGGTATAGAATGATTGTACAGCAGCCGTGGGTCAGCTGTCACCAGGCCTGTCTGCATGTGCTCAGGTGCTATGTCCTCACAGGCACTGGCGTGCTAATCTAAAGCTGTGGAGGAGGAACAGAAGAGAAAGGGGGCAGAAAGGAAACGGTGTCAAAACACAGCCCCAAAGAGAATCATAAGGGTACTTTTCTTATGAAAGTGTCTGCCCTGAACAAAAAGGGAAATAACTACTCCCTTGCACACAGCGGTTTGGTTTGCAATTCCTTTGTGCAAGGTTATATCCCAGCTCATAATCTTGACCTATTCTCCATATTTGATGAGCCCTGTGTTACACTAAAAGCTTGCTTTATAGGTAATCTCTAGAACCTCTCTGTGACAGAGCAATAAATAATAGAGACATAACCATCTCCCAAAGAAAGGACACAGAGTTAATAATTTTGCAATGCACTGTTTTTCTTTATTTTGAAGATAAAATCACTTGTTAATACAGTGTATCTTAGTATTTTATGGTTTAGAGCAATATGTATATTAAGCTCTATAATTCCATGTCTGATAAAGTGTTAAAAGTTTTGGAAGTCTGTTCTAAGCTCTAACAAACCATTTCTGCATCAGCTGTTTGTGATATAGGGTCTGCTTCATTTAAATATGATATGCGCCGACTCAGTGAAATCCTTGCATTTCCAAGAGCCTGGTATAGGAGAAGTATTGCAAGGCGCCTGTTCCTTGGAGACCAAACTGTAAATTTGCCAAGTAAGCGTGCTATGTAACCAAAATTACATTTCTTTTCATTTGGGTTGAAGAAAACAAGACCCATTATTAATAACACAAATTTTGTAAGCTATACCATGTAATTCATTCATTTGTTCAAAAGAATGTCTATTGAACCCCTGAAATTGCAAACACTATGCATACCAAACAAATACCTTCCCTCTTGAAGATTACCCCCTAATATTTTATTCTGTAATAATTTACTCTATAATCCTTTTAAATTTGGAAGTGCAAGTATATATTTATTTAAATAAATAGTTAAAGTATAGAAAAATGAAAATATTGAAGATATCGTACTGTTTTTGTCTTCATCTCTTTCTTAATCTTACATATTGTTATGCTGAGCTGAAGAGGTTGTGGTTGATTTTAGATATTGTTATAGATATTGTTAAGTTGAGCTGAAGAAGTTGTGGAAATGAATAGTACACTTGGCCTGATACAGTGGAAAATGTAAAAAAAAAAATCTTGAGTGGGTTTGTTCTCTCTCTAGTAATACACTTTCTGCCAGAATTTAATAAAATACTGGATTGTTCTTTGCAAATCCTGCCATCTGTGGAAGGAATAAATATTGTAGTTAGAAATAGAGTCTAGGTGAAAGAACTTTTATCACTTAATGTTCCTATCTGTGACTTTTGCTTTGTCTTCTACTGTTGTACTAGCATCTGGTCCAGGGACTCCTGACTCCATCGAAGGAGTGAGCCAGCACCTTTCTCCTGAGTCATCAAGGAAAGCATACTGCAGAACCTGGGAGCAGCCAAGCCAGTCAGCCTCCTTCACCCACATGCCTCAGTCTCCCAATGTGTTCAATGAGCACATGACCAACAACACCATGTCCCCGGGGACAGCAGCACAGAGCCTCAAGTCCCCAGCTTCCGTAAGATCAAGGAGTGTTTCAGACTCTTCAGTTCCTCGACGAGGTAACTTTGGTTGCCAGTATGCCTCCAGTGTTCCTAAGATAAAAATCTAATTACTCTCAGGTTTCTGCCCCAATTACTGGAGATGGATTCTTGAGGAAAAGAAAGTACCAAACACTTCCTGTCAGTGTACTCTGTAAGGACAGCTGCTTTTAGAAACATTCCAACAACATTGTGAATGTACCAAAAGATGGTTCAATATTGAAAAAAATGAAGTCTTTATATTGATTCAATTGTTCATTTATTTAGTCTTTTTTTTTCAACTCTTGCATGCTAGTATTGTCCATGGGCTAATGCCTGAATATATCAAAATGAATGATAGAATTCTTGACACAACAACAAAAAAAAAAAAAAAAAGAAGTCAGTACTTGGTTTGCTCACTGAGTTCATTAGATGATCACCAGCTACCCAGCCAGTGCATGCATTTCTGAATGGTTCCTGCATTTGAGGCTTCTATTTGATTGAAAAACTTTGGCTTTGGCTTTTATGAAGAAACTCCTGAAGTGATGAATTATCTGTGCAGCTATAGCTCATGCACACCAAAGCTCCCTCATCTCACCTGTTTTAGAAGCAATGTGACTACTATTAAACATTTGATCTCATACAACAATATACTGCCTACCTTTTAGATTATAGAAACTAGTGCGTTTTACTTTGTAATAAGCTTTGTTTTATGTGAATAAATGTGCATTTGGGCTTTTTCTGACTTTAGATTCAATTTCAAAAACATCAACTCCTGTTAACAAATCAAACAAAGCAGCAAGCCAGCAAGGGACTCCGTGGGAGACACTAGTTGTGTTCGCTATCAACCTGAAACAGCTAAACGTCCAAATGAATATGAGTAATGTCATGGGAAATACAACGTAAGCTATTCAGAGAAAATATATCTATCTAATAGCATTTTAAATGTTCCTTACAGTGTTGTAAAGGAGTTCAAACCCTTTTAAACATAGTAATCTTCTGAGACAGTAAATAGGTAAAAAATTTTAGTCTGAAATGGCTGGTTAGGATACTATAATATAAACAACACAAAACACATTCCCAATGGAGAATTATAAGGAAATAGAATACTTTAGCTATATAGTTCTAGCTATAAAGCTTCATTAGTTTTAATATTCAAACATCAACCACATGGTATTTAGTTCAAATATGTGTTGAGCTGGGTGTGGTGCATGTATGCCAATCATCCCAGCACTCAGGAAGCTGAGGGACAGTCATTTCAGTTCCAGTATTCAAGACCAGCTTCATCAACTCATGAGAACCTGACTCAATAAAAGGAAGCATTTCATTGTAAAATTGGATCTTCTTTGTATAATCTGATTCACTACTGGTTTTAATTCATGACATTACCAGCCACATATCTAACAATCTTTTCCTTCTTTTTAGTTGGACAACTAGTGGTTTGAAAAGCCAAGGCCGGCTTTCTGTAGGAAGTAACCGTGATCGAGAGATTAGCATGTCTGTTGGTCTGGGAAGGTCACAGTTAGATTCCAAAGGAGGAGTAGTTGGTGGGACCATTGATGTCAATGCTTTGGAGATGGTTGGTATGTTGGAATTTTACAACTACACAGCATATTTTCAAACATTATGTTAAAGACGTTTAGAAAGTTGAATTTGATAAATTTTCCATGAATATTTCTATGGAAAATAATTATTGTTTTTTTATTTTAGCTCATATTTCTGAACATCCAAATCAGCAACCAAACCACAAAATACAGATTACCATGGGTTCTACTGAGTCTCGAGTTGATTACATGGGCTCAAGCATCCTCATGGGTATCTTCAGTAATGCTGATCTTAAGCTTCAGGACGAATGGAAAGTAAACCTATCTAATGCCTTGGAGTCCAGCATGACCGATAAAAGGTAGTATTAGGATGTCCCCTTCTGAAAACTTTATGTGGCTGCTGTTAACATTTTTTTTAACATTCAGGGGCAGGAGAAGTAGTTTGTTTTTTATCTACAGACTAATTTTTATATTATACGACTAATACAAATGAAAAGGCTGGGCAGGAGAGGATAATTATTTTTGCATTATTTGTCTCTGAAATTTATTATACAATTTCTATTTCATGCTTTAGTGAGATTTTTGTGCATGGAGATTTGAAGTGGGATATTTTTCAAGTAATGATATCAAGATCAACTACACCAGACTTGATAAAAATAGGAATGAAGCTCCAGGAGTTTTTCACACAACAGTTTGATACTAGTAAGCGAGCTCTGTCGACCTGGGGACCTGTTCCTTACCTGCCACCCAAGACAATGACTAACAACCTGGAAAAGAATTCCCAAGAACAATGTAAGAACTAGAATTCAACATTGATATATTTGTCGTCTTCCCTGTATGTTATAATTCTTAAGTAACACATTTATATGCTGTACTTGGAAAGTATCCTGTGGCCTCTCCATCCCATCCGTTCAGCAGAAAACTGGCTGTGTTCCTAGTAATGGTGTCAGCTGCCCTTTGGGAAGGTATTACTTTTTACCCTCCACCACCACTTACCTGTAGCATGCCTACTCCATGACAAAGTTAGATTCTGATTTGTGGCATGTGCTGAGGACGCAGAATAACTGACTCTGTCTGTTAACCTAGATCTTAGGCAGGTTATTTTCTTTCAATCAGTAATTAAGGAATTAGCTTGTATTTATTAAGCAACAACTACATGCTTTGGTACTTCTCTAGGCACAAGAGTTACAAAATATGACCATCCCTAATTCAAGAACCTTACATTCAAATAGGAGATGGAGACTATAATTAAATATATAAAAGGCATGGATTCTGGTAGATAGAAGTGCTTATTTAAAAAACAATGGGAAGAACATAGAAGAGGTGAAAGTGAAGTAATGGCTGCTTCAGAAAAGATGACCAGAGAAGCCTTGTCTGAAGGGACATGTTAGCAGAAATGAGTCAGTGGATGAAAGATGTGAGATTGCATGTTGGGGAAAGTTCTGGACAGAAGGCTGTGGAGGAGGTCTGAGGCTCCTGTGTTCCTCATAAAATTGGCTTACTTGAGAATCATTGATGAACCTGGTAGCATAGTTCTCTAATCTTAACTACTTGGGAAGCTGAGGCAGGAGACTACAGATCAAGTTCAAAGCCAGCTTGGACTACTTAGTGTAAGACCCTGTCCGAGAATAAAATGGTCACAATAGTTTGGAGGTGTAATTCAGTGATAGAGCCCTTGTCTGACATGTTCTCAATGGATGCGGGGATTTGAGAGGAAATGAGAGTCATTAAAATATCTTTGAACAGAGCAAAATGATCAGTAAGAAAAGTCCTGGACATTACCTCAGGTAAAGGGAAAAATAAGATTTTTAATATGATCTTATAGTTTTTAAGACATTTGGTAGCATTTGGTTTACCATGGCATAAAATACTCCTTTGCAAATAATCACCATGGCAACTGTGGGGAGAACAGACGATGTAGGCAGTTAGGGATGACACAGGGAGGACATGAAAATCCAGAATGAAGAGGGTGGTACCTTTAACTAGGATGACAGTGGTAAATGTGATCAGTAGTAAGCGGAATGAGGACAATAGTTACTCTTAGTTGGTAACTCTTTATTTATGGTTTTGGGGTTTTCTTGATTCAGGGTTTCTCTGCATAGCCCTAGCTGTCCTGGAACTCACTATGTAGACCAGGCTGGCCTCCTAAGTGCTGGGATTGAAGGCATGCACCCCTATGCTAAGCAGCCAACTCCTTAATTAATTTTTATCATAAAAATAATGTGTGTGCATTGAAAGTAAGCTAGAAAATGAAAACAAAAGTGAAGGATCACACTCCTGCCTCAGACGCATCACCATGAAGCAGCTTAGAGCTGAAACATAAACAGATTGCTATGTAGTTTCTACATATCTGTACACTTGCTTATTTTACTTTGCTTTGTTTTTTGAGTTAGGGTTTCTCTGTGTATCCCTGACCTTCCTGGAATGTTGTTTGACCAAAGTATCATGACCGTTTTTACACTTCAGCTTTCTACTTTGCCAGTTAGTTATCTGTCTTCCAGGAACTATTCAAACTTGGTGACTGACCCACAAGTACCAAGCAGTTTGTCTTAACCATGTTCACAGTTTAAATCTGGTTGATAACTATCTTTACCCTCCTTTAGTTTGGCATAGTTTTTTTTGTATGTCTATACTTATTAAATAGACATGGCCAGTTGTCTGCAGGACACCATACTCTATTCAGTGACTTGTTTGTGGTGTCATTTTCTTATTCCTCTATACCTTTATAATCTTTATAAGCACTGTTGTTAGCAAGCATGTGTAAGTTGTGGTGCTGTACAAAGTGTATGCCTTACTTTATTTTAAAAAGTACTTGTCAAGACCAAATAAATACAATGCATGATCCTTGGTAGCGCTGAGAAAATGGTAAACAGCGAACAAGGACATTACTGGAATAAGTGAACAAAATCTAAATCTGAATTCTGTGATTGATTAGTCCTTTCCAAATATTAATGTGTACATATAACACCTGGAAATCTATATTTTGAAAGTACTAAGGAATGAGCTCAGAGCCTTCCACATGCCAAGCAAATGTGCTATCTCTGAGCTGTGCTCAGCCCAGGAAATTCTTTTGAAAAGCAGATCTGATTCAGGAGATGGCGAGTGGACCTATGAATGTCAAATTCTAACAAGCTCCTGGTGTGCTGCTGACGGTGCTAGTCATCTGAACTCACTTTACGTAGAAGACACGTAGGAAAGAAACATAAAACACATAAAACCCCTCATTCTGGTTTTTAACCGGTGAAAAGTTAATAGATGTAACTGACAGTTGCCTTATTTCTTGTTGTGTATAATTTGTATGAAATACCCTTCAGGCTCTTTGTAAGTCAGTCAGCATTACAGACATCGAGCTGTGAGAGTTGTGAACACTGGAAAGTTCATACCTTCCCAAGCTCTGTCTGTCCTCCTACAGCATCTTTTCCTACTGTCTGTTTAACAGTTTAGCATCCCCCATGGTTTCCACTCATCATCAGAATGGAGAACACATCATGCACATGACTGTACAACGGACCCACCTCTCTGCCTTTTGCCCTGTTCAAGATACATGAGACAATTTATGACAAATATTTCTTGGTTTTCTTGTAGTGCTTGATGCTGCACACCATCGACACTGGCCAGGCGTGTTGAAGGTGGTGTCTGGATGCCACATATCCTTATTTCAGGTTCCATTACCAGAAGATGGGATGCAGTTTGGAGGATCCATGAGCTTGCATGGAAATCATATGACCCTGGCTTGTTTTCATGGTCCAAATTTCCGTTCAAAATCCTGGGCCCTTTTTCACTTAGAAGAACCAAATATTGCCTTTTGGACTGAAGCTCAGAAAATCTGGGAAGATGGTAACCTGACACATTTCCAGCTTTTATTCTTTGCATGTTCTAGCATGATCATAAATGACTTAAGTCATTTTTTTCTTTGATATTTTGTGTGCTGATTTTTAAGGAGTGAGTGTGTGTGTGTGTGTGTGTTTGTGTGTGTGTGTGTGTGTAGCATAAGTGTGTTGTGTATGATGTGTGTATGTTTGTGTATGGTATATGTGTGTGCATGTATGCTGTGTGTGCATGTATGTCTATGAATGAAGGCATGTACATGCCACGGTGCATGTGGACATTAGAGGGCAACCTGGGGTATAAGTGCTCACCCTCTACCTCCTTTAGGACTAGGCTAGCTGACTCGTGTTTCCAGGGATTCCCCTGTGTGCACTTCACATCTCACCATAGGAGTCCTGGGATTAGACACACAACACTGTTTCCAACTTCATATTGGTTCTAGGAAGTGAAGCTTCAGACCTCACACTTTTACAACAAATGCTGTACACACTAAGCCATCTCCCTGACCTCCTTTTTACTTTTGTTTGTTTGCGGTTTTTTATTTTAGAAGGGATTCATTTGTGCTATAACACACATAGAAGTCAGAGGACAGCTTGAGGAGTTGGTCCTCAGTTTGTATCATGTGGATTTTAGGGGTTAAACTCAGGTTGTCAGGCTCTGTAGTGAGTGCCTTTATCCTGAGTCATCTCACCAGCCCCTTCCCACTTTTTTTTATTAGAGAAATCTCTCTGTTTGTTATCCTATAAGTACAAGATCAGGACAGTCATTGTTAGTGAATCAGCATTTATAAGGTATAGAGTTGTTTAAGAAACATCTAAACATACTTCTAAACTTGCCCTCTTACTCCATGTTACTCAAATTTAGTGCTGCTGTGACTGGCCTTAGCATATTTTCTAGAAATAACTCTTTGTAAAATCATGAAGACAGTGATGGTGTGAGAAGATTCTCTGTCAGACAAAACTGCGTTATAAAACTTGAGGGCAGTAATAGAACCCTGAGATACCTCCAGGAATATTTGGGCAACACAAGTTGAACTTGGTGGGTATTTTAAAAAGGACACCAAGACATAAAATTGTAAAAAAAAAAAAATCAGTTCCCTTGAGCAGTTTCCTATTCAGTGCTTTACTTTTTAACAGTGTCTTACTTGATTTCCCAGGTTGTCCTGTAACTCGTGATCCCCCTGCCTCTGCTTCCTGAGTGGTATACAGATGTATACCACTGACTGACCCACTCTGAGGCTCCTTAACAAAATGGTTGATGTTCTTCATCTCACTGGGATAAATCCAGCTAACTATTTGTGAGCTTCCTCACTTATTTAGCCTTTCCTACTCTGTAGGGCTTAACATCATCTGTTGCTCTGATGCCACAGTTATTTTCTTAGCCATAAAAACAGCTTATCACTTTTAGAAACATTCTTTTCTTGTGTTGTAGGTTCTAATGATCACTCCACATACATTGTTCAAACACTGGATTTTCATCTGGGTCATAATACCATGGTTACCAAACCATGTGGTGCTCTGGAGAGTCCCATGGCAACAATAACCAAAATAACAAGGCGTCGCCACGAAAACCCACCCCATGGAGTAGCCAGTGTAAAAGAATGGTTCAACTATGTCACTGCCACAAGGAATGAAGGTTGAATATTTAGCCTTTGTTGGGCTTATTTTCTTTTTTGTTTTATCAAGTAGTGGTCAAATTTTCATGTCTTAATGAAGTTTTCATTTTATTACTGTTGATGCACAAAGTAGTTATTTAATACAAGAAATAACCACCTGGTAGTACAACATTTTACAAATACAAATTATTCTAGAAATAACTGAAACAATCATAAATAAATTGGTTTTAAATCAATAAAAATTAATCTTGTTAATTTTGTAACATTTGGTAAATATTTTAGAATTATTTGAAAAATTGTTTTGTAGTTATTCTAAAAATTAGATGTTTAGGAAATGGTAAACTAACAAAATGCAAAAAATGTAAGATTCTACTTACCTGGAGTAAAATAATATTGCTCCTGTCAATTCATAATATAAAAAAAAAATACTTTGGATGAGTTTTTCATCTATGAGACCACATTTCTGGTCTAATAACCAGGATGACAAGACATCACCACAAAAGCCCTCCCCATGGCATAGTGAGTGTAGAAGAACATTCAACTATGTCACTGCCAAGTCATGTTGTAAATAACTGTAGTATTTGCCAGGTCGCTCCTATGTGGTTGCTTTCAGTTTGCATATGTAACATCGTTTTTATCAATCGTCTGATATTTGGCAAAGCTGATTAGATTAAGACATGTTATGTTTTGAATGTTTTACTTAGAAGTGACCTTTCTAAATGAAAAAGATTGCTTGTACCATATGATTTTAGTTTAACTTTCAGGAATAGGCACACACTCTGGATGAGTAAAAAATAGGTTAAAAAAAAAAAAAAAGAAGGTAAGAGAAAATTAGACTATGGCCTATTTTGACTTTTAGACATTTGGAATAGGGTTGTTGAGGTTTTTGTTGTCATTTTGTTTCTTAAGATTTTCTTTTAACTAGGATGTTCTAGGAAGCTGTTTACATATCCACAGCAATAATCTTCACAGCAATAGAGTAGTTATAATATTCCAAAAAATAGGACTTCTACATAATTTCAAGGGTCGGGATAATATTTAGTGTCCAGTCTATATAGCCCATTCAGTTTGATAAAATACAACTTAAGACATTAAAATTGACAGTTCTAGACATATTAAAACTGGAAAAACCCAAACTAGCAGGCATTGATTGGGTTTATCGAAAATTCATATTACGAAGTTTTGGTTTTGACAACAGTAAGGTCTTTTTCTTAATGATATTCTTCTGAAGAATATCATTATTTCCAACTTGTAAGGTGATTAGCATTTGATATACTATCTTTAAAACCTCACTTTGTACCATTTAACTAAATCTATTACTCTGAAGCTTCATTTATTTGCCTATGTCTAAATACAGTTTATCACTTTTAGAGGCATACTATTTTTGTCACTAGGCTCTAGTAATTGTAAATTATTTATTCCAGCTATCCCATATAAAAGATACAAAAGCCTGGTATTTTCACTTACAAGCTGTAAGCCTAGATTGAGCAGGTTCTGAGCTGTTGTAACTTACATCGCAGCTATACACCCCTAGTACCTTACTGTTGGAGTCTCGACGGGCTGTTCTTGCTCCATCAGTCTGTCCTCAAGGTGCACTTCTCTTGGTCAGGTCCTGCCTTTCTCTCTCCTGCCCAGTCACTGACTCTAGCCTCTATTCACCAATACCTTTAAATTAGTAGGCAATGTTTACAAAACAAAGACTGGTATATATGAGAATTCACTTGTCTGAGGACAACCAGATCTTGGGGTTCAAAATTTAAATTTGTATACATAGCAACAGATGAATGCCCAACAAGTGATCATTTTCTAAACATTGTTTAAATTCAGTGTGGTGACAGTGCCCTTCGGTTTAACATAACCCTTTCTGTTTTATGTATGTAGAGCTAAACTTACTTCGTAATGTTGATGCTAATAACACGGAGAACAGTACTGCTGTGAAGAATTCTAGTTTGTTGAGTGGGTTCCGGGGAGGTTCTAGCTACAACCATGAAACAGAGACTATCTTTGCATTACCAAGGATGCAGCTAGAATTTAAATCAATTCATGTTCAAGAACCACAGGAGCCTTCATTACAAGGTATGTGTAGAAATATCCTTAGTCTTAACATTACAAAGAAAATTCTAAAAAAACTTCATACTGCCCTTACTCTCTTACTACTGGCTATTTTGATATGTTAATTTAATAAAACTGGTGATGTAGGTCAAATTGATGTTTTTACTAGATATACATAGACTGTGATAAATTTATTTAGCCTATTTGTACCTTTTTGCCAAATAATTGGGAAGAATAATTGGACTTTATTATAAGGAACAATTATGCATTCTAGGAATTTTTAATATATTATCATTAGTCTATACATCATATACACATGCTCAATTCTCAAATCTTTACATTAATATTACAAGTGTATGCATTTACATGGGTCTATGTAAATCTTTATTGATTGAAGAGGCTTCATGGAATTTTTTTACTGTAAAATACCTTTCTCGTCTCAGATGCCAGCTTGAAACCCAAGGTAGAATGCAGTGTGGTGACAGAGTTCACTGACCACATCTGTGTGACTATGGACGCTGAGCTCATCATGTTTCTCCATGATCTAGTGTCAGCATATCTGAAAGAGAAAGAAAAAGGTGGGCTACGTATCTTTTCTTTCTTCTTTCACTTTACAGGAAAGACAAGTGTCAGTGAATTAACGTGGAGAATGTTTTTATGGTCTAGGGATAGGATGAATGCCTTTTTCCTCTGTGGGCTGCACATGTCATGAAGCAGCACTTCAACGACTACACGACAGATTCCTGAGTTCTGCTGGATGCGTGGCACTTTTGAATATTTTGTTTTACATTTCTTTAGGTTTTTGGGGGGGGGGGGTAAATTCACCATGCCACACATATACAGGACAGAAGACAACTTAAAGGAGTCTACTTTCCTAACACTGTACTGTCTCCAAAAGTTAAACTCAGGTCATCAGCCCTGGTGGCAAACCTCTACCTGCTGAGCCATCTGACTGGCCCACAATGGTACTCATTTTAATCATGAGGTGTTTCTTACTTTATAAAGAGGTTAAAAAAATTAGGGACTAGAAAGGTGGCTCAAAAACAATCTATAGCTACTGCTCCAGAGGATCAAACACTTTGTTCTAGCCCCTACTATACACACAGACATAGATGCATGAGTGTGTGTGTGTCTCTCTGTGTGTGTATTTGTGGTAGCCAACTTTAAAGAGGCTTTTCTTAAGCACTGGGAGGAAAGGATTGTATACAAATGCTGCTTAGTGACACTGTTAATGTAACTATACAACTATTAATATACCAAAAAGCACTGATTGCACACTTACTTGAATTTGGTATATAAATAACAGTCCAACTAAACTTTTAAAAGTCATCAAGCTACAACTTTTTTGCTATGTTGATGTTTAGACTCAAGGTTTCACATAGCTAAGAAAATATTTAACCATAGAATTAATAACCTCTGGCCCTCCTTTTAATTTTTATTTTGAAACACAATCTCACCAATTTTAATCTGGCTTGAAATAGGCAGTGTCCTCAGTTTCCTACCCAGCTGGGATTACAGATTTGACCAGCATACTCAACTGCTAGTCAGGAAATTCACCTCTGTTGACTACAGTGCCCTACACTTGCTAACACAAATGTGATCTCTACATTCTTTACCACAGTGACAACCTCACTTTTCTCAGAAATAAAAAGAATTGATATTTTCCCTTGGGTTATTTTAAGATACCTTTTAACTGGTGTAATTAAATGAAACTTAGCATGGTGATAGAGGTAGTGGTGGTTCTTAAGATCTGGCTTTATATATTTATTATTATTATTACCATCATCATGATTATTATCATTATTATTATAGCCATTTTTCCGCCTCGGATTTTATCCACCCGACCAGGACAAAAATGTCCAATTATTATACACGATGATAATTCCTCTGACAGAGACAGAGAAGATAGCATCACTTACACCACTGTGGACTGGAGAGACTTTATGTGCAACACATGGCATCTGGAGCCTACTCTTAGGTAAGGATTGGGTGTGCACAACCTCAGCATGCCCAAGGGTATTAACGTGGTTGCTTTTCCAACTGATGTGCCCAAATGCTTGGCAAGAAGCTGAAGGTGGGGGAGTATTGTGGCTCACAGTTTAAGAGGAAATACACTCTCCTTCTTGGTGGCACAGTATGAGGCAGCTGTTCATAGTGTATATACAATCAGAGCAAGAAAAGTAGCAGGAAATGTAGCCAATCTCTAACACCTGAAAATCTGCCCTTTGTGACCTACGCTTCTTCCAGTAAAACCTCACCTCCTAAAGATTCCACAGTCTCCACAATCTTCAACACTGGCATTAGCTGGGGACCAAGTGTTTGATGCAGACCATTGGAAGACATAGTTTATGTTCAAACCACAATACCCACTTCATCCCCACAGGTTTAAAGCCACCCCATAATGAAAAATGCATTTATTCTCTTTCAAACATTTTCATAGTCTCAACCCTATTTAAAATTCCAAAGTCTCTTTTGGGACTTAAAGCTGTTTCTTAACTGTAAACTGCTATACAATCAAAGAAGTTAATATTTCTAATATACAGTGGCACAGAATAAACCTTCCCCATTACATATGGAGGAATGGGGCATGGCAAGGAAAGACTGGGCCAAAGCAGTACTGAAACCCAACAGGGCAGAAACCAAGGCTCCAAACGTGTTGGGTGGCTCCACTCTTCCAGCCCTGCCTCCTGCAGTACACCCCCTCTCTCCAGACCTGCAGCTTTCCTCAGGAGACATCACACTGTCCTGGCCTCCCTCATTCTAGGCTTCCTTTGCTATTTAACACTTCCACAGCTTCCTACAGTAAGCTCTGGGCCTTCTGTGCAGACACTTTGAGCCAACATATTTTTCAGAGATACAAATGCAGTAAAATCTTCTTTATCCTTCTCCTTCATATTCTCTCTGTCTGTCTGTCTCTCTCTCTCTTCCTCCCTCCCTCTTTTCCTCCCTGCCACAACTCCCCCAGCCCTACCTCTATTTTCCCCAGTAATTGGCTGAAGCCACTTTTATTTAACCAATAGCTTTAAATTGGGGAGTAAGGTTTATACAACAAAGGCCACTGTATATGAAAATTCACTAATCTGGGGGCAACCGGATCATGGGGTTCAGAATTTAGCCTTTGCATATATACCACCAGACCAGCCCCAACACTTATCAGCACACATAAATTTTTTTTTTGGAACTATTACAATTTGTACAAGGCTTTTCAACCCAAGTATTCAAATATATCTGCTAAAGTGTTTTATCCTGGGTGTATTAAGGAAGTGTAGTAATGTTCATGAGTCATACACCTTGATAATGACCATTTCTAATTACTATTTTAGATTAATTTCTTGGACTGGAAGAAAGATTGATCCCGTAGGTGTTGATTATATTCTTCAAAAATTGGGCTTTCACCATGCCAGGACTACTATTCCCAAATGGCTTCAGAGAGGAGTGATGGACCCACTGGACAAGGTGCTGTCCGTTCTCATCAAAAAACTCGGAACTGCCCTGCAGGATGAGAAGGAAAAGAAAGGAAAAGACAAAGAAGAACACTAGAATAGCGACTCCATCTGTGAAACATCTGACACTGTCCGTTAAGTTCTATTACACTGCAGGGGTTTTTTGAGCATAACTTTAAATGGTACTTTAAAATAATTCTAATTTTGTTGCCACTATTGAAACAGTTTGTAAGTTAATCTGTTTATTCTAGCTCTACCATTCTGTATACAGTAAAGTATTGCATGAAAATGTAAATTTTGTAGAAAAACTAAATTAAGAGATATACATCTGCTCATTAAAGTTTATGATTGTTTCATGTGCAATATGGTTGCTGTATTTAAAGTATTTACAGAGTAACTGTGAATTTTTTTCTTCTTGGCCATAACTTTTAGAAAAAAATCTTGTTGATAATGTGATTGGGGGGGTCTTTTTTTATGTAGACTTGTATAAAGATCTATTTGTATATAATTTGAGTAATTGTGATTATTGTATACCACAAAAATATTGTTTGTAATTATTGTAATAAAGTCACAATAATGGCTTCAGTCCATAGTTGTTTCATATCTTTGTTTCATTTGCTAGTTTGTTAGTATGTAAATGCTCTTTATGTTTCACAGTTAACCATTTGTTTTTTAATATGGTGCTTGTAACACTTTGGATGCATAAAAATACTTAAATAAAATAGTTCCAGGTAAAAGGTCCCCAGAGCCATTAGGTATTGTTCTTTCCTGTGGTGAGTACACGGATGCTCATTTTTATCATTAAACTGCATTTAATCCTTCTGTATATGTATATAACACTTAATGCTTATAAAGTCATATGATATAAATGTTACATATATGCATATATGTATACACATGCATGCATAGTGTATGTGTCAAAAACTAGTCCATATGTAGGTGTCCTAAAAAGATTTGCTTTATCTCCAGTTCTTAGTGTACAGGAATAAATAAATATTCAGAAGTAGGTATATTGTTGATAACTCAGGTTGAAAATTTGACCAAGCCAGAACAGTCTAAAAAGTGGGCATGCAGCAGAACTGAAGAAACCAGAGCTAGAAAACATCTCAAGGGACCTTCTTGTAGACCTTTGCATAAAAATGAATATTAAATAATAGAACAAGCCTCTAGAAAAATAACATGCTCAGTCACAGAACTATGTCCAATATTCAGTGATAAAAGGGGAGCTAATTGCTGACATCAGACATCTATTTTGTATCTTGACAGACCATCTCATTGTGTAAACTGATTCAATAGAAATGGAGATCCTCTGAGGTGACACTTGTGCCCTCAGTTTGGCTATTTGACTATTGAAAAGATAGGCCTCGGGGAATTGGAATTTCTCCAGAAAATTTCATACTTGGAAGAAACCCTTAAATCCTGAGCCAGGCAGAAAGGAAACTTTTTTCTTGGGAAGAGATTTTCATCTGACAGACCACCTTGCAGAAGAGTAAAGCCAAAACAGTGATGACTCCAGGACTGTTTAGATATGCATAACTCTATCCCTCTACTCAAAACTTAAACCTCACTTCAGGATCCACAAGATGCACTTAGACGTATCATTAGATCTTTGTCCCTCTTCCCTCAGTGGCTACATTGAATAAAAATCTCCTTGATTTAGCTCTTTGCATTGACTTATCAAGGACAAATAGTCAAACCTGGCTTGTTGAGGCATAGGCTGACACTAAGTCTAGTAACAGTCTGTCATATGTCAAACTCTGAATCCTCTATAGCTCACTCAACAAGTGGTCCCAGAGGTATCTATAAAATTCATTTCATTATTCAAGTTTACCAGAGAAGCAAAGTGTGTGCCTATTTTGGTTATAAATGCTAAGATAAACTTAAATATAGAGCATGAGTTATGCCTGCCAGGAGCCATCAAGGAGAAGCTAAAAACTAGCAGGTGATCTTCCTGAGATGGCTCTGCGGTGGACTGTGAAAGTTAATAATGGAACTGCTTCTCTTGGCAAGACCAAGGAGAATATCATTTTAGGAAAGATTCTTGCTGTTAATATGCTTTTCCTGTTATTATTATATATATATATATAAAACAATCACTAGACATTCATCCACCCTTTTAAACAGATCTCTGCAGAACAACGAAGATGTATTGTCTTGTAGTGATGTTGTATAGACAAATAGATGCTTTCTTAATTCTTGATGATCCTATAAGAATTTCTAAAAGTAGTCATTATTATGCTCTTTTAGAATAGGAGGACTGCTATTAAGTCCTTCCTGATGTCAAAGCTGCATTGAGAACCCTGCCAGTCGTCAAGTGTCTGGAGTTAATCGCTTTTGAGATAGCAAGTATGCATCTACAACTTAGAGCACATTTCAAGAGATTGTAAAACCATTACCCAAAGGACATAAAATGGGAACTAAGGATTTAGTATAGATTCAAGGACAAAGAAGCACCTAAAGAAATGTTCAACATCCTTAGTCATCAGTGTAATGCAAATCAAAACAACCCTGAGATTCCACCTCATACCAGTCAGAATGGCTAAGTTCAAAAACTCAAGTGACAGCAGACATTGGTGAGGATGTGGAGAAAAAGGAGCACTCCTCCATTGTAGGTGGGATTGCAAGCTGGAGCAACCACTCTGGAAATCAGTCTTGTGGTTCTTCAGAAAACTGGACATAGTACTACCAGAGGATCCAGCTATACCACTCCTGGGCATACACCCAAAAGATGTTCCAACATATAACAAGGACACATTCTCCACTATGTTTATAACAGCCTTATTTATAATAGCCAAAAGTTGGAAAGAACCCAGATGTCCTTCAACAGAGGAATGGATACAGAAAATGTGGTATGTTTACACAATGGAGTATTACTCAGCTATTAGGAATGAGGACATCCTGAGTTTTGCAAGCAAATAGATGGAACTAGAAAATATCCTGAGTGAGGTAATCCAATCACAAAAGAGCACACATAGTATGCACACACTGATAAGTGGAAATTACCCCAGAAGCATGGAATACCCAAGATATAATTCACAAATCAAATGATGCCCAAGATGAAAGAAGAACAAAGTATGGGTACTCTGGTCCTTCTTAGAAAGGGTAACAAAAACTCATGGGAGGAAATATGGAGACAAAGTGTGGAGCAGAGACTGAAGGAAAGGCCATCCAGAGACAGCCCCACCTGGGGATCCATCCCATATACAGATACCAAACCCAGACACTTGTGGGTGCCAACAAGTGCTTGCTGACAGGAGCCTGATATAGCTGTCTCCTGAGAGGCTCTTCATATATATAAGCCTGACATATACAGAGGCAGGTGCTCACAGCCAACAAGTGAGCTGATTCTGCGGTTCCCAATGGAGGAGTTAGAGAAAGAACTGAAGGAGTTGAAGGGGTTTGCAACTCCACAAGAACAACAATATCAACCAACCAGTGCTCCCAGGGTCTAAATCACCAAGGAGTACACATGGAAGGACTCATGACTCCAGCCATATATGTAGCAGAGGATGGTCTTGTTGGGCATCAACGGAAGAAGCCCTTGGTCCTGCGAAGGCTCAGTGCCCCCACATAGGGTGAATGAGAGAGCTGAGAGGTGGGAGTGGATGGGTAGAAGGGGGCACACCCTCATAGCAGCAAGAGAGGGGACAGGATAAGGAGTTTCTGAGGGGAGATCAGGAAAGGGGATAACATTTGAAATGTAAATAAAATAATAAAAAATAAACATAACATATGTATATGTGTTATACGTAAACCCAGTCTCTATATGTGTGTGTGTGTGTACGTATGTATGTATGTATGTATATCAGTGATAACATAGTAATGGTCTTTAACTCTCCATGAACCTGTAGAGTGTAGAGCTAGTTACAGATAATGAATGTTTAACCAGATAAACTTAATATCTTAATGCGTATTCATGTAAACATTCTCTGTTCTAAACTTAATTATTTGAATTTAAGTTTGAACTTCAAGTGAACTTTTTTAAAATGGGGGGGGGTGCTTGGAAAAACCATGTGATCTATTCTCCTAGAAAAGGTACAAAAGACTAGCAAAGATTACATTGGAAGATACAATATTAGAAAGCACTGGGAGCAAGAGCACTGTTACATTGGAGCAGGAGAAGAGGGCAAATTAGGAGAATGCAGAGTGGAATTACTTAGAAAAATAAGGCAACATAAAAAATTAAGAGAGCAATATGCAGAATGCAGAGGGAAAGTGGGAAAAAGAAGAAGCTGCAGAGAGAGCAGAAGGAGCAGACAGGTTTCTCCTTACCATGGCACAGAACAGGTCTTAATAGCATGGCAAGCTTAGTCTTACTAATGAGAACAATCCTTTCTTCTTACAGACTTCGTTTTAATTCATTTAGCAATAAAAGAGTAAAACCTTTTTCTTTCTCTATGCAATAAAGATCAGAGCTCAATTTTTAACTTCTTTTTTTAATTCGATATATTTTTTATTTATATTTCAAATGATTTCCCCTTTTCTGGCTCCCCACTCCCTGAAAGTCCCATAAGCTCTCTTCCCTCCCCCTTTTCTCCCATCCACCCCTTCCCATTTCCCTGTTCTGGTATTCCCCTATACTGCTGCACTGAGTCTTTCCAGAACCAGGGACAACTCCTCCGTTCTTCTTGGACATCATTTGATGTGTGGATTATGTCTTGGGTATTGCAAGTTTCTAGGCTAATATCCACTAATCAGTGAGTGCATATCATGATTGATCTTTTCAGACTGGGTTACCTCACTTAGTATGATGTTCTCCAGCGCCATTCATTTGTCTAAGAATTTCATGAATTCATTGTTTCTAGTGGCTGAATAGTACTCCATTGTGTATATATACCACATTTTTTGTATCTATTCCTCCGTTGAGGGACACCTGGGTTCTTTCCAGTTTCTGGCTATTATAAATAGGGCTGCTATGAACATAGTGGAGCATGCATCCTTATTACTTGCTGGGGCATCCTCTGGGTATATGCCCAGGAGTGGTATAGCAGGGTCCTCTCGAAGTGACGTGCCCAGTTTTCTGAGGAACCTCCAGACTGATTTCCAGGGTGGTTGTACCAATTTGCATTCCCACTAGCAGTGGAGGAGTGTTCCTCTTTCTTCACATCCTCGCCAACACCTCCAGTCTCCTGAGTTTTTAACCTTAGCAATTCTGAATTGTGTGGGGTGAAATCTCAGGGTTGTTTTGATTTGCATTTCCCTAATGACTAATGATGTTGAGCATTTTTTAAGATGCTTTTCAGCCATCCAAAGTTCTTCCTGTGAAAATTTGTTGTTTAGCTCTGTACCCCATTTTTAATAGGGTTATTTGGTTTTCTGGGGTCTAACTTCTTGAGTTCTTTGTATATATCAGATATTAGCCCTTTATCTGATCTGGTGAAGATCTTTTCCCAATTTGTTGGTTGCCGATTTGTCCTCTTGATGGTGTCCTTTGCCTTACAGAAACTTTGTAATTTTATGAGGTCCCATTTGTCAATTCTTGATCTTAGAGCATAAGTTTCTCTATTCAAGAACTTTCCCCCTGTACCAATGTCCTCAAGGGTCTTCCCCAGTTTCTTTTCTATTAGCTTCAGTGTGTCTGGCTTTATGTGGAGGTCTTTGATCCATTTGGAGTTGAGCTTAGTACAAGGAGATAAGGATGGATCAATTCACATTATTCTGCATGCTGACCTCCAGTTGAACCAGCACCATTTGTTGAAAAGGCTATCTTTTTTCCACTGGATGTTTTCAGCCCCATTTGTCGAAGATCAAGTGGCCATAGGTATGTGGGTTCATTTCTGGATCTTCAATCCTATTCCATTGATCTGCCTGCCAGTCACTGTACCAATACCATGCAGTTTTTAACACTATTGCTCTGTAGTATTGCTTGAGGTCAGGGATACTGATTCCCCCAGAATTTCTTTTGTGGTTGAGAATAGTTTTAGCTATCCTGGGTTTTTTGTTATTTCAGATGAATTTGAGAATTGTTCTTTCTAACTCTATGAAGAACTGAGTTGGGATTTTGATGGGGATTGCATTGAATCTATAGATTGCTTTTGGCAAGATGGCCATTTTAACTATATTAATCCTTCCAATCCATGAGCATGGCAGGTTTTTCTATTGTCTGAGGTCTTCTTCCATTTCCTTCTTCAGAACCTTGAAGTTCTTGTCATAGAGATCTCTCACTTGTTTGGTCAGAGTCACACCAAGGTGCTTTATATTGTTTGTGGCTATTGTGAAGGGTGTCATTTCCCTAATTTCTTTCTCAGCCTGCTTATCCTTTGAGTATAGGAAGTCTACTGATTTGCTTGAGTTGATTTTATAACCTGCCACTTGGCTGAAGTTGTTTATCAGCTGTAGGTGTTCTCTGGAGTTTTTAGGGTCACTTAAGTAGACTATCATATCATCTGCAAATAGTGATAGTTTGACTTCTTCCTTTCCAATTTGTATCCCTTTGACCTCCTTATGTTGTTTAATTGCCCAAGCTAGTACCTCAAGTACAATATTGAAAAGATAAGGAGAGAGGGAGCAGCCTTGTCTAGTCCCTGATTTTAGTAGGATTCTCCAAGATTCTCCCCATTTAGTTTGCTGCTGGCTACCAGCTTGCTGTATATTGCTTTTACTATGTTTAGGTATGGGTCTTGAATTCCTGTTCTTTCCAAGACTTTAAGCATGAAAGGATGCTGAATTTTGTCAAATGCTTTTTCAGCATCCACTGAAATGACCACATGGTGTTTTTATTTTAGTTTGTTTATGTAGTGGATTGCATTGATGGATTTCCATATATTGAACCATCCCTGCATCCCTGGGATGAAGCCTACTTGATCATAGTGGATGATAATTTTGATGTGTTCTTGGATTCAGTTGGCAAGAATTTTATTGAGTATTTTTGCATCGATGTTCATAAGGGAAATAGGTCTGAAGTTCTCTTTCTTTGTTGGATCTTTGTGTGGTTTTGGTATCAGCGTAATTGTGGCTTCGTAGAAGGAGTTGGGTAGTGTTCCTTCTGTTTCTATTTGGTGGGATAGTTTGAAGAGTATTGGTGTTAGGTCTTCTTTGACGGTCTGATAGAATTCTGCACTGAAACCATCTGGTCCTGTGCTTTTTTTTGGTTGGAAGACTTTCTATGACCCCTTCTATTTCTTTAGGGGTTATGGGACTGTTTAGATGATCTATTTGGTCCTGATTTAATTTTGGTATTTGGTATCTGTCAAGGAAATTGTCCATTTCCTCCAGTTTCTCCAGTTGTTTTGAGTATAGGCTTTTGTAGTAGGATCTGATGATTTTTTGAATTTCTTCAGTTTCTGTTATATCCCCCTTTTCATTTCTAATTTTGTTAATTTGGATACTGTCTCTGTGACCTTTGGTTAGTCTGGCTAAGGGTTTATCTATCTTGTTGATTTTCTCAAAGAAGGAGCTCCCAGTTTTGTTGATTCTTTGTATGGTTCTCTTTGTTTCCACTTGATTGATTTCAACCCTGAGTTTGATGATTTCCTGTCTTCTACTCCTCCTGGGTGAATTAGCTTCTTTTTGTTCCAGAGCTTTCACATGTGCCATTAAGCTGCTAGTGTATGCTCTCTCCCGTTTCTTTTTGGAGGCACTCAGGGCTATGAGTTTTCCTCATAGCACTGCTTTCATTGTGTCCCAAAGATTTGGGTATGCTGTGCCTTCATTTTCGTTAAATTCTAAACAGTCTTTGATTTCTTTCTTTATTTCTTCTTTAGCCAAGGTATCATTGAGTAGAGTATTGTTCAGCCTCCATGTATATGTGGGTTTTCTGTTGTTTTTGTTGCTATTGAAAACCACTCTTACTCCATAGTGATCTGATAGGAGGCATGGGATTAGTTCGATCTTCTTATATTTATTGAGGTCTGTCTTGTGACCAATTATATGGTCGATTTTGGAGAAGGTACCATGAGGTGCTGAGAAAAAGGTATATTCTTTTGCTTTAGGATGAAATGTTATGAATATCAGTTAAATCCAATTGGTCCAAAGCTTCAATTAGTTTTACTGTGTCCCTGTTTAGTTTCTGTTTTCCTGATCAGTCCATTGAGGAGAGTGGAGTATTGAAGTCACCCACAATTATTGTGTTAGGTGCAATGCGTGCTTTGAGCTTTAGTAAAGTTTCTTTTATGAATGAGTGTGCCCTTGCATTTGGCACATAGATGTTCAGAATTGAGATGTTGAGACTTCTTCTTGATGAATTTTTTCTTTGACCAGCAAGAAGTGTCCTTCCGAGTCTCTTTTGATGACTTTTGGTTGAAAGTCAATTTTATCTGATGTTAGAATGGCTACTCTGGCTCATTTCCTGAGACCATTTACTTATAAAATTGTCTTCCAGCCTTTTACTCTAAGATAGTTTTTGTCTTTGACACTGAGGTATGTTTCCTGTATGCAGCAAAATGTAGGGTCCTTTTTCCTTATCCAGTCTGTTAGTCTATGTCTTTTTATTGGGGAACTGAGTCCATTGATGTTAAGAGATGTTAAGGAATAGTAATTATTACTTCCTGTCATTTTTGATGTTATGTAGTAAGCCACCTTTTGTTCATCTCTATTACAAGATGGTGCTGGCCACATGCAGCTCCCTGGTAGTAAATTACTTTAGTACATGCGCAGTGTGCTGTATTCCTTATCACACTTACATGCTAATGAAGAACTCACTTAGTTCAGCAATGAGGAAACGCCTGGCTATCTCCCTTGGCAGACAGGGCTGAGTAGGCTATATAAGGTCAGGCTGGGAGAGAGCCCGGGGCCACCAAAAGAAGAAATAAGCTTAATTCAAGGTTTCCCGAATAAACCATAAGAAGGAAGAAACTCCCTGGTGTTGCGTCCTCTTTGCTGGCGAGAGTGGACATGACAATGTTATTTTTACATTTCAGTGGTTATCTTCTTTTGGGTTTGCTGAAAGAAGGTAACTATCTTGATTTTTCCAGGGTATAGTTCCCATCCTTATATTGGAGTTTTCCTCCTGTTATTTTTTGTAGGGCTGGGTTTGTGGAAAGATATTGTGTAAATTTGGTTTTGTCATGGAATATCTTGATTTCTCCATCTATGGTGATTGAGAGTTTTGCTGGCTATAGTTGTCTTGGCTGGCATTTGTGTTCTCTTAGAGTCTGCATGAGATCTGCCCAGGATCTTCTAGCTTTCATGGTCTCTTGTGAGAAGTCTGGTGTATTTCTGATAGGTCTTCCTTTATAAGTTACTTGGTCTTTTTCTCTTACTGCCTTTAATAGTCTTTCTTTGTTTAGTACATTTGGGGTTTTGATTATTATGTGACTGGAGGTATTTCCATTCTGGTCCAGTCTGTTTGGAGTTCTGTAGGCTTCTTGTATATTCATGGGCATCTCTCTCTTTAGGTTAGGGAAGTTTTCTTCCATAATTTTATTGAAGATATTTGCTGGCCCTTTCAGTTGTAAATCTTCACTCTCATCTATACCTATAATCCTTAGGTTTGGTCTTCTCATTGTGTCCTGGATTTCCTGGATGTTCTGGGTTACAAGCTTTTTGCATTTTTCATTTTCTTTGACTGTTGAGTCAATGGTTTCTATGGTATCTTCAGCATCTGAGATTCTTTCTTCCATCTCTTGTAATCTGTTGATATTTGCATCTATGGCCCCTGATTTCTTCCCGAGGTTTTCTATCTCCAAAGTTGTCTCCCTTTAGATTTCTTAGTTGTTTCTACTTCTGTTTTTAGATCCAGATGGTTTTGCTCAGTTCCTTCATTTGTTTGTTTGTGTTTTCCTTTAATTCTTTAAGAGATTTTTGTGTTTCCTCTTTCATGACTTCTGCCTGTTGACTCAATTTCTCCTGCATTTCTTTAAGGGTTTTTTTTGTTTGTTTTTTTTTTTGTGTTTCTTCTTTATTGGCTTCTATCTCTTGACCCTTATTCTCCTGAATTTCTTTAGGTGATTTTTGTTTCTCCATCGTAAGGGCTTCTAACTTATTCATGGTCCCCTGTATTTCTTGAAGAGATTTATTTATGTCCTTTTTGTGTTCCTCTAGCAGCATCATGACCAGTGATTTTAAACCCAAATCTTCTTTTTCTGGTGTGTTGGGGTATTTAGGACTTGCTGTTGTTGGAGAATTGGGTTCAGACACTGCCATATTGCCTAGATTTCTGTTAGTAATGTTCCGACATTTGCCTTTTGCCCTCTTGTTATCTCTGGAAGTAGTTGGTCTTGTTGTCACTGGCTGGTGTTTGAACCTCCTGTGAACCTGTAAGGCTATTTCCGCAACACTGGATGATTGGGTTTCCCCTGGCACAGACTGCTGACTTGCTGCCCTCCTCTTGGGTGCCCTTGGAGACATATTGTGCCCTGACCCAAGTTGTCTCTGTGAACCTGGTGTTGCCCGTTTGCTCCTTCAGGGAGTGATGATGGTGGATGCTGCAGGGACCTTTTCCCAGTGCTGATCCCTCTCCAGGGCAACAGATCCCCTAACCGGGTTGGTGCACACTTGGCTGGCCTAGCTGCCCAGGCCCTGAGTCCAGGTAAAAGCCTGACAGGCTTAGGCCCAAGCAATGTTCACCTTGGGCTATGTCTGCTAACTGGTTCTGTCAGGTAGCCAAGATGGCTGTGGTGCATGCCCCTGCAAGTGCTGGGCAGTCTGCCAGGCAAATGACCTCCTGGCTAGGTTGGCACACAGATGTTCCACCGAGCTGCCCAGGGCCTGGGTGCCAGCAAAAGCCTGCCAGGCTTAGACCTAAGTGATATTAGCCTCGGACTATGTCTGCTAGCTGGCTTTGTCTCTGGCGTCTGTAGCCAAGATGGTGGCGCATGCCCCTGCAAGTGTAGGCCAGTCTGCAAGGCAAACGACCTCCTGGCCAGGCTGGCACACAGATGGTCCACTGAGCTGCTCAGGGCCTGAAGAACATCTAGGTTCTTTTCAGCTTCTGGCTATTATAAATAAGGCTGCTATGAACATAGTGGAGCATGTGTCCTTATTACATGGTGGAGAATCTTCTGGGTATATGTCCAGGAGTGATATATCTGAGTTCTCCAGTAGTACTATGTCCAATTTTCTGAGGAACTACCAGACTGATTTCCAGAGTAGTTGTTCCAGCTTGCAATCCCATCAACAATGGAAGAGTGTTCCTTTTTCTCCACATCCTCACCAGCATCTGCTGTCACCTGAGTTTTTAATCTTAGCCATTCTGACTGGTGTGAGGTGAATCTCAGGGTTGTTTTGATTTGCATGTCCCTGATGACTAAGGATGTTGAACATTTCTTTAGGTGCTTCTCAGCCATTCTGTATTCCTCAGTTGAGAATTCTTTGTTTAGCTGTTAATAGGATTATTTGGTTCTCTGGAGTCTAACTTCTTCAGTTCTTTGTATATATTAGATATTAGCCTTCTATCAGATGTAGGGTTGGTAAAGATCTTTTCCTGATTTATTGGTTGCAGCTTTGTCTTATTGACGGTGTCCTTTGCCTTACCGAAGCTTTGTAATTTTATGAGGTCCCATTTGTCAATTCTTGATCTTAGAGCATAAGCTATTAGTGTTCTGTTCAGGAAACTGTCCCCTGGGCCCATGTGCTTGAGGCTCTTCCCCACTTTATTTTCTATTAATTTCAGTGATTGATCCACTTGAACTTGAGCTTTGTACAAGCAGATAAGAATGGATCAATTTGCATTCTTCTGCATGCTGGCTGAACCAACACCATTCGTTGAAAAGGCTATCTTTTTCCCCACTGGATGGTTTTAGCTCTTTTGTTAAAGATCAATTGCCCTCAGGTGTGTGGGCTCACTTTTAGGTCTTCAATTTTATTCCATTGATCTACCTGCCTGTCACTGTACCAATACCATACAGTTTTTCTCACTATTGCTCCATAGTACAACTTGAGGTAAGGGATGCCATTTCCCCCAGAAGTTCTTTTATTGTTGAGAATGTTTTTTGCTATCCTGGAATTTTTGTTATTCCAGATGAATTTAAGAATTGCTCTTTCTAACTCTGTGAAGAATTGAGATGGAATTTTGATGGGGATCACATTGAAAATGTACATTGCTTTTGGCAAGATGACCATTTTGCTATATTAATCCTGCCAATCCATGAGCATGGGAGATCTTTCTATCTTCTGAGGTCTTCTTCGATTTCTTTCTTCAGAGACTTGAAGTTCTTATACAGATCTTTCATTTGTTTAGTTAGACTCACACCAAGATACTTTATATTATTTGTGGCTATTGTAAAGGGTGTCACTTACCTGATTTCTTTCGCAGCCTGTTTATCCTTTAAGTATAGGAAGGCTGCTGATTTGTTTGAGTTAATTTTATACCCAGTGCTATTTCAGTATGGAACACTTTGGCAGAGGATCAGTCGCAGACAGAAACCGGAAGCATATAATCTTAATAAATCAGGTAACCTTTTCTCAGGCCCTCACCCTTATCTCAAACTCTTAAAGCATATTGCTCTATAACAGCATCATAAATTTTAGTCTGTTCCTATAAGTCAGAGAACTGCCTTTCGCAACTGATCTTTAACAATATTCATTCCCCTTGCTCTGCTTCATCTGAAAGGGTCCATGATTCGCTGTAGAATGATAACCCAAACTTGCATTTGCAAAAGTAAAGAGCATTTTATTCTGCAGAAGTCCATCATGCTGGGAGCTACCATCTACCAAGATGGAGGCACCCAAGTGAGCTCGAGACACAATTTAAAGCACATTACAGAAATTCCAGGAAGAGGTTAGGTGACCTTTTTCTTACTCAGTTGGCTCTATTTCTAGGGACGTCCCAGAACCATTACAGGGTATGGGGGACTGGAAACTGTCTCATGGGAAATCTGGAAACTGTTCCTGAGGAAGTCTGAAAACTGTTGCTGACCAATTGCCCTTGCCTCTAGCCAGGTAGTGGAGCAGCTTCTAATGACAGGGCAGTTTCTGACTAGCTGCCTGAGGCCTGGGTTTTTTATTTTTTATTTTTAAGTAACTGACTTGCTCAATTCTTAGAAACAGAGATTTAGGCCTAATTTCTGAATTGGCAATTTGAAGCCTGTCATGGAGTCAGGCTGTCTCATATTGTTCCATATTTGAGGCTTTCTCCCTTTACTTCTTTAACCATTGTAACTGCTGTCTGGCCTCTAACATAGCTCTTACCAGAGTCTTGGGGAATAATTCTGTACTGACTAGTTTTGTGTGTCAACTTGACACAGGCTGGAGTTATCACAGAGAAAGGAGCTTTAGTTGGGGAAGCACCTCCATGAGATCGAGCTGTGAGGCATTTTCTCAATTAGTGATCAAGTGGGGAGGGCCCCTTGTGGGTCGTACCACCTTTGGGCTGGTGCTCTTGGGTTCTATAGGAGTGCAGGCTGAGCAAGCCAGGAGAAGCAAGCCAGTAAGAAACATCCGTCCATGGCCTCTACATCAGCTCCTGCTTAAGTTCCAGTCCTGACTTCCTTTAGTGATGAACTGCAACGTGGAAGTGTAAGCTCAATAAACCCTTTCCTCCCCAACTTGTTTCTTGGTCATGATGTTTGTGCAGGAATAGAAACCCTGACTAAGACAAATTGGTACCAGCGTAGTGGGGTATTCCTGTGACAACCTGACCATGTTTTGGGGAGGACTGTGGAAGGACTTTGGAACTTTGAGCTAGAAAAGCCATTAGAATATTAAGAGCTCGGTGGAAAGTTCTGTAGGAGCTTGGAAGACAATGTTAAGAACAGTGCAAGAGATGGAGGCCTGGCTTGTGAAATTTCAGAGGGAAGATTAAAGACTCTTACAGTGGCCATGTTTTGATTGTGAAGATTCTGTGGTTTTGGTTAGCTGGGGCTGAAGAATCAGCTGTGAGTAACAAGATACCAGAACCACTAAAGCAAACCTTTGTGTTACTGGGACTACTGATGCTGGTTAGCTGGAGCTAAGAAATTAGCGGTGACAAAACATAATCCACACATCAAATGAGGTACACGAAGAACGGAGGAGTGGCCCCTTGTTCTGGAAAGACTCAGTGAAGCAGTATAGAGCAAAATCAGAACAGGGAAGTAGGAAGGGTTGGGTGGGAAAACAGGGGGAGGGAAGGGGACTGATGGGACTTTCAGGGAGTGGGGGTCCAGAAAAGGGGAAATCATTTGAAATGTAAATAAATATATCAGTAAATAAAAAAATGAAAAAAAAAAAAAAGAAATTAGCGGCGATTAAGAAGAGACCAGCATCACTGAGATGAAATCTTCTTGGAAGTGTTTTCTGAGAGCACAGAGAGTGTGTTCCATAGATAGCCACAGTTGTATTTTGTACTGTGGCTGGACTTAGTACTGTGTAAGAGTCACCCAGATGGTACTGGTTTTGAAGGCATGAAGGGGTCATGAAGAGCAGCTGAGGCTCTTGGCACAGTGAGAGGCCATGGAAGGCCTTTGGTGAAGGTGCAGCCTCAGTTGCAATTGATGGCCCAGGACTTGAAGGGGTCATGCATTACAGCAGAAGACAGCAGCGTTTTGGAGATGCCAGTGTCATGAGATGACCACCAAGAACAGCAGCAGCAGTGGAGTACAGGCAGCTGGAGCCTAGAAGACCAGCTGTGTGCTACAAAGGGCAGAGCTGGAGAAGTGACCCACGCCCTTGGAGGAGCCTGGAAGATAGTGAGTTGGATCCCAGACATTGAACCATTGAAGTTTGAATTTTGCTTTTGGTTGTGACTGTGCCCTGATATGTTTCCCCCTTGAAAGAAGAAAGTATTTTAGTGGAGCCCACAGTTAAAAGACTTTGAAATTTTAAAAGACTTTGAATTTTAAAGATATTGGACATTTTAGGGTGATTGAACTTTTAATATGTAAAGACTGTGGGACTTTTAAAGTAATTTAGATCTTGGGGATGAATAAGAAGGTAAGGGTTGAGGCTTAATAGTGATGTATTTGTGTGTCAAGTTGACAAGGGGTCAATTGTACTGGCTAGTTTTCTGTGTCAACTTGACACAGGCTGGAGTTATCACAGAAAAAGGAGCTTTAGTTGGGAAAGTAACTCTATGAGATCCAGTTGTGAGGCATTTTCTCAATTAGTGATCAAGTGGGGAGGGCCCCTTGTGGGTGGTACCACCTTTGGGCTGGTGCTCTTGGGTTCTATAAGAGAGCAAGCTGAGCAAGCCAGGAGAAGCAAGCCAGTAAGAAACATCCATCCATGGCCTCTGCATCAGCTCCTGCTTCCTGATTTGCTTGAGTTCCAGTCCTGACTTCCTTTAGTGATGAACTGCAACGTGGAAGTGTAAGCTCAATAAACCCTTTCCTCCCCAACTTGCTTCTTGGTTATGATGTTTGTGCAGGAATAGAAACCCTGACTAAGACAAATTCTTTTTTTTTTTTTTTTTTTTTGTGTATTTCTTTTTTTATTCGATATATTCTTTTTTTTTTAATTTTTTTTTATTCGATATAATTTATTTACATTTCAAATGATTTCCCCTTTTCTAGCCCCCCCCCCACTCCCCGAAAGTCCCGTAAGCCCCCTTCTCTTCCCCTGTCCTCCCTCCCACCCCTTCCCAGTTCCCCGTTCTGGTTTTGCCAAATACTGTTTCACTGAGTCTTTCCAGAACCAGGGACCACTCCTGCTTTCTTCTTGTATCTCATTTGATGTGTGGATTATGTTTTGGGTAGTCCAGTTTTCTAGGTTAATAACCACTTATTAGTGAGTGCATACCATGATTCACCTTTTGAGTCTGGGTTACCTCACTTAGTATGATGTTCTCTAGCTCCATCCATTTGCCTAAGAATTTCATGAATTCATTGTTTCTAATGGCTGAATAGTACTCCATTGTGTAGATATACCACATTTTTTGTATCCACTCTTCTGTTGAGGGATACCTGGGCTCTTTCCAGCATCTGGCAATTATAAATAGGGCTGCTATGAACATAGTAGAGCATGTATCCTTATTACATGGTGGGGAATCCTCTGGGTATATGCCCAGGAGTGGTATAGCAGGATCTTCTGGAAGTGAGGTGCCCAGTTTTCGGAGGAACCGCCAGACTGCTTTCCAGAGTGGTTGTACCAATTTACAACCCCACCAGCAGTGGAGGAGTGTTCCTCTTTCTCCGCACCCTCTCCAACACCTGCTGTCTCCTGAATTTTTAATCTTAGCCATTCTGACTGGTGTAAGATGAAATCTTAGGGTTGTTTTGATTTGCATTTCCCTAATGACTAATGAAGTTGAGCATTTTTTAAGATGCTTCTCCGCCATCCGAAGTTCTTCAGGTGAGAATTCTTTGTTTAACTCTGTACCCCATTTTTTAATAGGGTTGTTCGGTTTTCTGGAGTCTAACTTCTTGAGTTCTTTATATATATTGGATATTAGCCCTCTATCTGATGTAGGATTGGTGAAGATCTTTTCCCAATTTGTTGGTTGCCGATCTGTCCTCTTGATGGTGTCCTTTGCCTTACAGAAACTCTGTAACCTTATGAGGTCCCATTTGTCAATTCTTGCTGACTAAGACAAATTCTATCCCAGTTACTTAATATGTTTACATAAGGGAACGCACTCCATAGGAAACCACGGCTTCTTTAGAATACCTCAGATCTATCATCTATAGATGCCACATTAACTCATCAAAATCATGGTCAGCACCATTAGCAGGCATGTGCTGTACAACTGATGGTGACATTGTACTCCCTCTCCTCTGCCAGTGCTTTTGGCTCAAGACTAACTCTTTCTCTCAAAATGGGCTGTTTTTCTTTCCCCATCGCCATGTACACCCCCCCCCTTTTCCCAGCCTTGCTCCCTGCTTCCTGCCCCACCCAGGGTCTGCTGGCTCTTGAAACTGAAAGTCTGTGTGGCACCAGGTGGGACTGAGATCAGCCTTCTGGTCTGGTTTGTTTCCCTCTTTCATCCTTTGGGAAGTTCCCATTCTCTTGCTCAGTCACCAGATCTCCCAGAAACCTTTTATTTCTACCTTTCCCAGGGCTACTCACTTTCCAAGCACTTCCACCTCTACCTGAAAGTTTTCCAGTTGCATCTCAGATCTCTGCATTTTCACTCATAATTCCCCCAGGTGCTCAGCCATTCTCACAAATATTTTTGAGACAGAATATAGAATGAGGAAAAAGAAAAAGAAAAAAATTCCCCTCTGGGAGGAAAGCAGGAGAGAGGCCTGTGGCAGCAGCCACAATAAACAGTTTGCTGATGTCTTAAAACAGAATATTCATCCCCTCTTGACTCAAGGTCTCCTCTACCCTATTAGGAATCAAGTTTCAAATTCTGCCTAGCTTCAACTCTGGATACCACTTGAAAAAGAAAGAGTTAATCTTGAGCCAAGGACACTGGCAGAGGAGAGGGAGTACAATGTTACCATCAGTTGTACAGCACATAAAGTTTGTCTACTTTATTAGATTCTTTTTCCTATTGCCCTTTTTCATTCTTATCCCTTCCAACACTCTAACACTAGGTAGGAAAGAAAGAAGGTTGGAGGGAAAAGGGGGTGTCATGGTTTGTATATGCTTGGTCCAGAGAGTAGCACTATTAGGAGGTGAGGCCCTGTTGGAATAGAGGTGGCCTTCTTGGAGTAAGTGTGTCACTATGGATATGAGCTTTAAGACTTTCATCCTAGCTGTCTGAAAGTCACTCGTCCACTAACAGCCTTCAGATGAAGACATAGAACTCTCAGCTCCTCCTGCACCATGTCTGCCTGGATGCTGCCATGTTCCTGCCTTGATAATGGACTGAACCTCTGAACCTGTTAGCCAGCTCCAATTAAATGTTTTCCTTATAAGAGTTGCCTTGGTCATGGTGTCTGTTCACAGCAGTAAAACCCTAATTAAGTCATCAATCTCCTTAGATTACTTCCTGCTGATTAGGGGTGTCAAGTTCCTTGAAGCAAGTCCAATCTTTGTCACCATGATTTTTCCAACTAGAAACCAGCAGCCTAGCAAACAGCAACCAGAACAGAACAGCAGCTGCCGCCACAGCCTCTCAGGCCTCTGACATCTTTATACCCTCTTAAGAGTCCCCATAATTCCAAACTTAAATGGTCTTCAGCTGGATGAATCTCCTGCCAGAGCATGAGACAAATCATAGGCACTATGAACAATCTGAAGCAGCCCCATATTAAAACAAAACATATTCACATAACATTTCTGTTCACTACACAGAGATTCAACTCCATGCTGTCACCTGCTGCTTAAGTGTTTCCTTGCCCTTTAGGGACCTAAACTCAGACAAAAACAGATTCTTGGCCACACTGTTAGTACTCTTGGAAGCCATTGAGAATAGCTATCACAGATCTGTATTGAACCATTAAGGGAAAGTTATTTCCTCCTGGTCAAAAGAATGGAATCTACCTCTTTCTTTAGGTAGAGACATGGCATTCTATCTGCTCCAAAGATCAGAACATTACTACTGTCTCCTCCTAAGGTCTTAACCTCTAGATGTAGAGAGCTATGGGTAATTAATGACAGCTGAGCAGTCTGTTCCAAGGATGAGCCCCTTAATGGGTGATCTAATCATAAGTCATCAGCCCTAAACACGTACATGTGCAACGCATCAGTGCACATGTACATGAGCGAGACCAAATGAACTCAGCAGGCTGTATTTATGAATGTGTATGTGTATATGTGTGACTAATGAAAGGCACGAATTTAAAAAGGAGAGACTCAGAGTTGGAGAAGGTCAGGAGAGGTGGCAAAATTATGTAAACAGTGTCACATATGAAATTCTCAGAAACTATTTTTTAAAGTATCTTCAACTGCACTTATCACTTCTCCAAAAAGACTACCTCTGAATCCTAATTCACCTGAATTTGGGGGATGGAGATGGGAGGAATACTTAATAATACACTTCACTTCTCCAGAAACTGCTACTATACAGTTCCTTCCAGAGATGCCTGTGTGTAACTCCTAGTCCTGACTGCTTTCAGAGTTACTAGGAAGTGTAAGTGCTGGCCCTTCCTGCAAGCTCAAGCAGCAGGGAAAGGCTTCGCTGCTGTGGACTTCCTTTGTAAATTTTGTGTAATGTGTAAACTTTGAAAATCCCCAAGGCAGGAAAGTGGCCAGGCCAAGGCCTGAGGAGCTCCTTGGTAACTGCCCCAAAGGTCACCCCCAGCTTCTCAATAGGACCCTTCCCAGATTATGCTAATTTTAGATGAAAAGTCTGAATAAAACCCCACTAATCCCTGAACAGGAAACTCCATAGTCCCTGAGCTCCCCAAACTCACAACTTAAATTCCTACCAAACCTCACTCTGGAAATCTCTACACTGAAATGCTTCTCTGTGCCCCCAAGAAATCCTATCCAAACCCTGCCCTCTGTTAATCTGCTGCAGTCATCTCCTGGGAGCAGAGGCGGCCACCCCTGGGTTTGTTTCCTCGCCAGCTATATTTATCCACCCTAATTAATCTCTTTTATGAGATTTACTGCCTGGTATGTCTCTCTCACGGGAGGAAGCCAAGAAGTAAGGAAGCAAAGAAAGGAGCAGCAAAGAAGGGCTGAGGGCTAAGGCTCCTCCTCTCTGCTCAACTGTGGTCTGGAGCCGCCATGCTGAAGGAGAGAAGCTGCAAAGTGGAACTGTTACCCTGTAGCTCTCAGCTCAGTTAAGGATATTCTCCCTCAGGGCTGCAACACCGCCGCTGAGGAGACTTTCTCTCAGAGCTTTGTGGATCCTGGGCTTCCAAATACCTCAGAATACCCTTCCGTTGGGGCACTGTCCCACCTCAGAGGTGTGTGGTTCATGGGTTCCCAAGTCCCAGAAGCCTTTCCATCCAAATTGGAAGGAACACCAACAATAAGTTCCCTTTTTTCTTTTTCCTTTAAATACTGGTTAGCATACTTTCTTAGACATGCTTGGCTTTCTTACTCTTTCCTGAAGCTAACAGTGCTCCTGCCTTTCTGGAATATTGCACAATTACTATATATAGGTCATGTGTCTGCTTCTTGATCTTCATTCCCTGTTGAATTCCTAAAATTACTAAAATTGTCCCTAAATTTCCTTCTGAGTCCATTAAAATCTTTTAAATAACAAAGAACCCATGAAAGGGAAGCCCAAACTTTCCAATAACATCTACAGTCCAACATAGGACTTTCCCAAAATTTCCTGTAACATGACAACCAGATAGAATTTTAAAGCTCTGAGGATAGAACAAATGAGTGTATTCTAAGATTCTGAACTCCTGCTTCTTTTATTCACCACTACTATTCCCTCAATTCTGAGAAAACCTTGGATCATTGTTTAAGGGGACAAAGAAAGAACAATGCATCTTGGCTTGGTTAGCCTACAAGTACTTGGCCAACGTAGAGGGTGACAGTATGAGAGGGCACAGCAGTGAGGAGTTCTTCCATCTTGTATCTTGATGAGATCAATTTAGGTTTATCTAAAAGTTGATCTTGATGGAGAATCCTGTGGAAAATTTCCCAACTCTATTCTAGGACCCAAGATCAAAATGCCCCAGCTAACGTCAGCTTCTGTTAAACTGCTTGCTTGCCTAAAACCTCTCCTTACAAATGCCAAACAAGATACCAGAATGTGGGTTTTGCCTTTAAAAATTCCTTATCCTAAACACTTGGGACTACACTTGGGTTCTGAATACCTGAGTGTAGTCCCAACCAGCTGGAATAAAGACTTTTGATTGTCTATAAATATGTCTGAGTGGTTGTCTCTGATGGGACTTCTTGTAATGCCATCAATTAGACTTTAAATCATATGATTTGTAGGCAGTTGATAATCAAGTAGGTGTCTTAGTTAGGGTTTTACTGCTGTGTACAGACACCATGATAAAGGCAATTCTTATAAGTACAACATTTAATTGGGGCTAGCTTATAGGTTCAGAGGTTCAGTCAGTCCAGTATCATCAAGGTGGGAACATGGCAGCATCCAGGCAAGCATGGTACAGGAGGAGCTGGGAGTTCTAACTCTTCATATGAAGGCTGCTAGCAGAATAGTGACTTCCAGGCAGCTAAAATGAGGGTCTTAGAGCCCACACTCACAATGATTCACCTACCCCAACAGGGCCACACCTAAGTCTGTCACTCCCTGAGAAGAGCATATACAAACCATCACAGTGTATAAATGTACACACAAGGCTGTTGAAACTTTACATTAACTGTTTCTAACATGTTGGTTTCTAAGGGACTAAAATGCCTGCTAACACAAAATCAAAGAATGGTCTCAGCTCACGCAAGGACTATTGATCCAAATGAGATAGTGATTGTGAGATATTCTGATTAAGACAATAAAGTTTGAAGCCCTTTTGTATTAATGGCCATACCAAGAGTGGACTCTGAAGTCTCTTGGTGCCCAAGTTCAGAGGTTCAATGTTTTTAAAGGAAAACAAAACAAAACCAAACCAAACCAAATACCATGATTCCATCAGTGCTGGGGGGTGGTGTACTAAATTAGTGAGGGTTTTAGAATGTTCCAGTAATATGTTTTCTTTCTCGTTAGCAACAAAAATTTCTGGATCATTAGTTGTTAGTGGGCTTTTGATTAAACAAATTAGTCAAGACATGTTGATAATAACTAAAGAAAAATACTTATTGCAAATGCTGCTTACAAGAATCATATTGTTTTTCTTCAGTTTCTCTATGTGCTGTGGATGAATGTTATTTCTTGCTATACTAGGTAAATGGCCATCTGTTCTATTGTCCTTTTCTCTTACTTTTTAAAATGGCTAATACCTTGGTTAGGTCTGCTTTTGACTTGTATGAGAAAAACATTAAAAGGGGCATAGGGGAGATGAGTCACCCAGATATTAGGGCCAATTGCTTTCAGCCTCACATCTGGCTTCCGGATTGTTCTTTTGGGCTGTACCACGGGGATGTTCTGCTTGTCAGAGGCCTAACCCCTGGATCTTACCACATCTCAGATGGATCCTCAGATCTTAACTGGAGACAGGGCGAAAGGTATCTTTGAAAGAAGTCTCAGCTTTTCCTGGCTGTCTCCAAGGACCCTGAGAAAGGTTCCCCTCGGTGGAGACACTGAGTGGGGTTAAGAAGACACCTGGTGTTTTGTGAGGGCTGGCACCCCTCGGTATGGACAACTGAGGCAGGGATAAGCAACCATGTGCTGCTCTGGGATGACTGGGGTCACCCTACCTGTGGATAGCGGAAGTGGGGCTAGGTAGCCATGTAGCACTCTGTGACAGCTCTAGGTTGTTCTAGGTGTAGACAACTGAGGTTGGAATGAGCAGCTTTGTGGTGCTCTGTGTGTGGCGGAGTGTCTCCCTAAGTAGGGTAGGAGACAAGCAGCCACAAGAGGAGGTGAGAGGGGCAGGGTACGAGAGGCTGAACCTTGGGACTTCGTCTTCTACAGAAAGAATGCAACCTGACAAGGCCGGAAGAACGGGGGTGGATGGAGCCGAGGCCTGGAACCTGCGCCCCATTCACCGTGACCCCTGCCAAGCTACGCACGCAGCCCACGCGTGCAGGGCGCGGGGGCGGGGCCAGAGCGAAGGTCCTTGCTGATTGGACGAGGGGCGCCCACGGGGGCGCTGGCCCCGCTCCTCAGGGTCAGCTCGAGGGGCCTTTTGAAAGACGCGACCGGCCGCGTGGCCCGCAGAGGCCTGAGGCGAGAGGTCGACGGTGGCAGCGCAGCAATGGCGACCGCGGGCGGCAGCCGACGAGCCCCGGTCCCGGGCCCTCGGCTCGGCCTGCCTCTGGCCGCTCACCTGCCTGCGAGCCTGGGCGGGGAGGGCGCGAAGGACAGCCTCGGGGGTGCGCTGGCCGGCGGGAGGCCGGCGCTCGGTTCTGCCCCTCTTGTTTCCTCTTTCTAGACCTTGCTAATGCGCCCCTCGGTTCTGGGGGGATCCACGTCCCCTCTGCTGCTCCCTCTGTTACGGTTGATAGTTGGGTTTGGGGAAGAATTTGGAAAAGTTCATTGTTTAGACACAACCCAGCGTTGAGGTCCATTAAAGAGGGATTATTTGGCTGTAGCCATGGGAGCATTGTGTGTGTGTGGTGGGGAAACTTCTGTCAAATGAAAAGTTTGGGGGAGGTCCTCTTCCAGGAACTTGTTGTCTACCCAGGGTTTTCACATTCTGCCAATTTCATCCTAAACAGGTGAGAAAACTTCTGGAAACAATGACTGGTTTCAGAGTTCCAGGGTCCCTAGCTTTGCTCAGATGCTGAAAAAGAATTTACCCGTTCAGTCATCAGCTCAGACGGTAACTTTGCCCACCGGATATTCCTCTGAAAGTTGCAGTCTGTCGAATATGGCGTCCAAGGTTACACAAGTGACAGGTACAACTTCCTTTTTATTTGTAGAAGTATCTACGTACACTAATATTCTGGGATCGTAACTGCTAAGTGTGTTTGTGTGTGTGTGTGTGTGTGGTGACTGTCATCTCTGTGGCCATGTGCCATGTGGAGTTAGTAATATTACAGTAGGAGGCCTATAGAATTATTTAATTTTCAGATCATTTATTAGTTTCCACCTTCACTGTTGAATTAAAATATAGCTTAACATGCCCCCACTATGGGGTGTCAGGGAAAGCTCTAGACCTCCAAGCACTTTGTATTCTACATATTACTTCATATAATATAAAGCAGAGGTAAACATACTGTGAAACTTATATTGACGGGGTATATAAACAGTTAGATTTGAATCAGACGGCTCAGTGGGATAGGCATTATAACAGATTGGAGCACAAAACTAGATTGTAGTCTCAACAGAACCAGTTCTATATCATTGCCATTCTAGACCTTAGTGATGTCACCTGTAAAAATGACTCTTCCCTGAGACATCACTAAAATTCCATTAATTTTTCTATCATAAATGATATTTCTGTATAATGTGTCCTCAATGTGCCAAAAGACATATACAAAAACAAGTTGTGGCTATAAGTGTACCCAAACTGTCTAGTAGGAACTTGGGGGAAAATATGCTTATTTTATAAGGATTTAGTACTTTCACTCATTTTCATTAAACCAAACTGACCAACTCTGTCATTTGTTCTTAGGTAATTTTCCAGAGCCATTACTTTCCAAAGGTCTTTCATCTATTTCAAATCCTGTCCTTCCTCCAAAAAAAATACCTAAAGAGTTTATAATGAAATACAAACGTGGGGAGATCAACCCTGTGTCAGCCTTGCACCAGTTTGCACAGATGCAGCGTGTTCAACTTGACCTTAAGGAAACCGTAACAACAGGTAAGTCGGAAGTTGTGCTTAATTATCCCAGGACTAGCAGCTTTTCCCCCAATAAAAGTAGGGTATATAAACAGTTTTACATTTACTTACCTCAAGGCAATGTTAAGGTTAAATAGGTATTTTGTGACACAAATAATTGTAGAATAAATACACATGTCTGTCATTGTTAATCAAGTATTTGTTCTGAAATTATAAGACTATGTGATTGTGATACCTAAGGAAAAAATAATGTCAGATTTAGCCCCTGAAATGCAAGGATTCGGTAAGAAAAGGGCCCTTGCATGGTTGATGCTGCCTCTGCAGAACTGTCTGGCATCGGCCATTCTCCTTTACACCCTTAAGCCTGAAGTACATCTTACTGTGTGTATTTGTGGAAGGCTACAGGAGTATAATCAGAAGCAGAAAGGCTTCTTGTCTCCATGTGGTGGGCAGTAACCAGGAACCTTAGGAACTTGCTGTTAAGAAGTACTGACTAACATGTGATATTGAAAATAAAATATTTGTGTGCATGCAGAGAATTTTGTTTCTGTAGTTTTCTAATGTTTCCCTGAATGGATCTCAAAGATAGATTCTCTGCAACATAATTTAAAGCTCTGGAAATTTACTGAAGATTTTTTAATAAGTTTATTTGGGTGAAATACCAGTAAACTTGACATGACAAAAATGTTCGCTGTAGTACTTTCATTAAGTAAGCAGCAGTCTCAACAGTTGTTTAACTTCTTAGCTTTCCTACATTATTCCCAGATCACCCTTGGAAATGTAAGCTATTAAAAGAAAGATTTAAAAAATTCCCAGTGAAAATACTTTGCTGCTCTGAGGACTGCCAGTGTTGTTCTGTTTGTGTTCTAAGTATGATTCAGGAAGTTTGTGAACCTAGACTATAAACAAGCTAAGGTACAATGCTCAGCTTTCTGATATAGAACACTTTCTAACAAATGTAGTGAGTTTCAAATATACATAAGAGTCATCTGAGCCACTTGTTAAGAAAGTAAAGTATTATCTGGTTTGATAAGTTTAGGTTGAAATATAGGTAAATGTAGGAAAAATGGCAAATTGAATTGTTTAAGTAAGGGGAATAAAGCAAGATTAGCCTGATAATGGATTTAAGTTCCTAGTAAAATCTTAAGTGTATGTTCTAGAAATAGTTAATATAACATGATTGTAAATAGGTGAGAAAATAAGATAGCAGTGTGTGCAGTGACTAGTCTCTAGCTGTCCCTAACCAGAGAGAAGATAGTTAAATACCTAACATTAAAATATCTCATCTGTAAATTTAGGAGATGATTACATTTTCATTTTCATGAGGCAAATACAAATCCAAGTAAAACTCACAGTGTAAAGGTAATCCTGTTGTGGACTTTGAGCAAGAATGGGCACTTTGTTTAATTCATGGAGACCGCTTATCTCTTGATCTCCATTTAGTCCCTGACCTTCCCTTTCCTGAGCTGTAATTGATTAAGTTGCTTACGAAGATGTCTTAATGGCTGTACAAAATTTCTTCAAAATAATCCTTTATATTTTAGAATATTTAAAAATTTTAGGGCATTCCAAAGATGAGAGAGATTTAATTTTATATATATTGAAACCTTAAAGATGAATATTACTAGATATTTTCAAATATTTTACTAATGCTTAGTTAGTTCAATAAATATTTGAATGCTAACCATTGCCATACATTATAATGTATTCTGAAGCTGTCTTTATTGCTTGCATTATATCTGCAGCCAGTACAGCTGCTTAAATCCATTGGCTGCAGTTAGAATCCCAAGTTTGGGGGCTGATCTAACTGTAATTTTAATCCTTACTTGCTTTACAAAGAGTTGAGTTTTTACTAAAAGGAGATCATTTAATACTAAATAGTTTTCCAGAATTTTATACTGTAGTATTTTACTAACATTCAGACATTACTCGTAGGAATGTACTGTAGCATTCATTTTGGGTTCTTTTTTAAGGAAATGTTATGGGACCATATTTTGCTTTTTGTGCTGTGGTGGATGGTATTCAGTACAAGACAGGACTGGGACAAAATAAAAAGGAATCTAGATCCAACGCAGCAAAATTAGCTCTTGATGAGCTTCTGCAGTTGGATGAGCCTGAGCCAAGAGTTTTAGAACCAGCAGGTAAGTGCGTCTGGCGTGTGTGTCTGAGTGTGTCATTTTCCACACAGAGTCAAGAAGGGCTTACTTATCAACTACACGATCATAGGATTTGATCACTTCTTTTCAGTTGCTCTTTGCTGAAATGTTTCATAGTTATAATTATTTCGTAATTTTACCACCAAAAGATATAATCATGTTTTGCTAGTACTCATACTAAAAGACATAGTCTTTGTGTTTTGACTTAAATTTCCTAATTGCTGTGTAATTTATTGGGTTTATTGGACATTATCTTTTTAAGAGGGAGAGACAGATCATGTTTAAATCATTTCTTCCATTTTCAACTAGTTCTATTGTTACTGACTTTTTAAACTCTAGGTCTATTCTGGTATTATAAGATATATGATGTACAAATAAAAAACATTACATCCTGACAGTTACCTTTAACTTTATTGGTAGTATCCTTTGATGTACAAAACATTTTGCTTTTGATAAATCCAGTTTTCTTTTGTTGCATTGGTGCCATACCCAAGAAATTATTGCCAAATCTAGTGTCATGACTTGTCATTTCCCACTGTGGTTTCTTTTTAGAACTTTATAATTTTAGCTATTACATTTAAAAGTTTTTGATAAGTTTTTATTTTTGTATAAGAAGTTAGTATCCAACTTCATTCTATTACTTGTGAGTATGACTTTTCCCAGAAGCATTTGTTTTTAAAAAAAAAAAAAAAACCCTTATCACCCCTGTTAAAAACACCTGGATTGTGTCTTTCTTGGGCACTGTGACCTATGTGAATGCCCTTATAGCAATAATGCATTGTTTTGCTCACTGTCATATTATTCTGATTACATAGCTTCGGAATAAGTTTTGAAGTATGGATATGTGGATTCTCCAATTTTAGGGTTTTATTTTTCTTTTCGAAATGTTTGGCTGTTTGTCCCTGGTATTTTACAAAGAAGTTTTTCCTTGTACAGCCTTGTTTTACTTATTGAGATTATTCAATCATAATAGCCATAATTTAATATTTTTAGGTATTCTTTTGCTTGAGCCAAACTCTCTTGAGTAAATAGATTTTAAATCCTTCCTTCTGAGTTTTCAACTTGCTTTTTTCAAGTCCAGATGAATGTGTCTAACTCTAGTTGGCATTGGCTCTAGCATGAGTCTCAGGTAGCAGCTCCACTCTTTCCTAGCCTGTTTCTATACTTTTAACTGGGTTTCCATCTAAATTAGTCTAGAGGTATTCTTTCTTCTGTCTTTTAACTAAGTTAACAACCTTAGCTTCTAGAGTCTTTTCATTTAAATTTTTGGATTTTTTTTCCCTTTGTGTTCATCTGGTGTAATGCCATGAACTTTTCTTGTTTTTCATGTGATCTTTAGGTTTTAAGACTGAGCTGGAATACATTAAAAAAGATTTGGATTAAACTCATTAGAGAATTTATAGCATTATCCTATTAAAAGCCTGATGACAGCATTTTGAATAATTTTACTAATTTTGATACAAGTGTTTTACATAGTGTTATTATAAATAGAAAATGCTCTTAAGTATCTGAAATCAGAATGTTGCCACTTTTACAAAGGAAGCTAAATTGCTGTTAAGATGAGGAAACTCAGAAATTAGTTTGGATAACTGATGTCAAGATGTGTCAAGATGGGAAAGGGCAGAGTGAGCTGAGGAGCATTTGTTGATGACAGAGATGCAGAAAAGCATAGAGAATAGAGCCATTGTGCAGTGCTGTTCTTGGATTCGGGGTTGCTTGTTTTTATTGCATTCTTGGGTTATTGTTACTGCAGAACAGTAAAGAGCTGCTAGCTCTCAGCACTTTAGAACATTGCCCTTTCATTGTTTCCTATGGTCTGAATTTATTTACAGGACCTCCTCCTATCCCTGCAGAACCTGTTGTTACACCTGAAGCAGCATATGTTTCAAAAGTACAATATGGTAGGTAATATTCTGTTTAGAAAATTAACCCATTGAAAAATTAAAATGCACAGATATAAAGATATACCTTAACATTTTATTCAGACCTTTCATGCTATTAAAAGAGAAGTTTCCCCTTAAAAATTGCTTGTAGGAAGTGAAGTGAGGCTGGAGAGTAAAGATTTAAAAAGTCATTTAAGCCAGTTCTGATGGTATGGTCATATATAAATCCTAGCTGATCTGGGAGCTGAGGCAGGAGGATAGCAAATTCAAGGCTTGCCATCCACCAAACAGCCTGTCTGTCAGTTTAATGAGTCTTGTCTAAAAATGTAAGAGGGGTCTTAGGCATAAGCTTGGTGGTAGAAAATTTGCCTACATGGTGTGAGAACTTTGGCTCATTTGTCAGAATGACACAGAAGAGTTGGGGTGGACATGTCCTTTTAATAAGGAGGTAGATTAATAGGGCATGTACATATTATACATATATACATGTAGACAAAATAGGAAAGTACATCTTTAAAAATCATATATGTATACGTATACATACAGATGTATATGTATATATTCAGTTGAAGTTATATGTGACCAAAGACTAATCAATTCTCATTATACTTTAATTTCTTCATTTTAAAAATTGCTATTAAAGCAATTACCTCAAATTGTCATGAAGATTGGGTTGATAGGAATAAATATATGAGTATCTGGCACACAGAAAATATTCATTAAGTAAGAGCTTTCATAGTTTTATTGTGACTCTGTCACAGTCAATATTGTATAGCAGTGTGTCCTTGAACAGTATACTTTCATCTCCTGGAAGGCAGGACATTCTTAAATTGTCTGTTGATGATATTTGAGAGATACTTCAGACTTCACGGTGTTTGTAAAGTGAAGCTTCCCTTTGCCTGATTCATTTAGTCAGGCTTGCTTTCTTTTAGTCAGCCTTACTGTTGTATTCATCTTCCGAAGACAGACAAGGATCTCAAATGTGTTTGCTTGGACAGACAGGGAAAATAAGCACATTTAAAGGACAAGTCCACCAAACGAGGTGGATCACACCTCAGAGGTGTGGGGATTCATGAATAGCCTTCAGGGCTCAGTCTACATGGGTGGTTGCAAAATGTTCCTATCAGCCTCTGTAGATGTTTGTAATGACCAAGGTATGGATAGATTTCAAATAATCTAGATCACATTACTCTGGAAAACAGGTTATAGTATATGGGTCAGAAAGGATACAGTTAAAAAAATAATGTAAAAGTAAAGTCCTTCTAGTCTCCATGGATTCCCCCCCTGCCCCCGGCATGCATATGTGTGCACACACACACACAGATGAACACACACACAGGAAAACAGATCTATATACACATAAATAAAAATAAATCTTTAAGATGAAGAGTTATTTTAGCATATTGTTTTTTTTTCTGGTGTTGGGGATTGAACCCAACATTTTAAGCACTTTACCACTGAGCTATAGTCTCATCTCATATTGTCACAGTGATGAGTCTCAAGTGTTCTATATATTTTTAATATGCAACAAAACATTTTCTTGCCTCATTCTGCTGGTCCCAGTTTCAGTGTACTCAGTGTACTTTTTCTTTTTGACTTTTTTTTAAAAAATTAAACTAATAAATTTGTTTTAAAATATACAACTCATTATTGACATTTTTAAAGTCATCAAAATAATTTATAAGTTAAATGATATCTGTACATGATATCATCTAAAGGTAAAAGTAATATGCACTCAACCAGTTTTTAAAATCTATTTGAAACATTAAACATGATAGAAGTAAAAATGATCTCTTATGAAGTCCTCTATGAAAGGAAATTGTGACAGGTTCCTGATAAGACAGAAACCGTTCTATCTCCAAGGAAAAATACGCAGTGTAACTGTGGCTTCATAGAATGAATCGGGTAGTATTCATTCTGTTTCTATTTTGACCTATTTATTTTTGGCATTTTAAGATAGGCCTGGCTTTCCTGTAGACCAGACTGGCCTCAAACTCACAGAGATCTGCTTGCCTCTGCTTTCTGAGTGCTGATTAAAACCACCACTGCCTGGCTTACTGTACTTTTTATATCATAAAATAAGACACAAAGTAATTGTAAGCTGTATATACTATATTCATTCTGGGAACCATTAAAGAGAATGAAAAATCATTAATAGCAGCCTTGAGTGTTCAAGACTAATGGAGCTTTAGCATGGTTTTGCTTTTATGTTTAAGTGATGTAAGTTTATAGATTGTATCTCCAGATACCTGTAGGGAATTGGTAGTGGTGGTTCTGCATATGGAGAGGGAAACCTGTGAGTTTATATCTCATTTCTAAGAAAAAAAGGATTAATTAAAAATGTTTATGATGGAAGCTTCCTTTTTTGAATCCTGAATTGAATTCTGGGTGATAGAGATACTAGTTCACTCAGATTAACTTAAAGTTTAGTTTTCTAATTTTGTAACTGTCTTTTTATTCTTTGTCTCCTTTTTGAATTATAACTCACCTGGTCTGTTATAATTATATAGTGTTAAAATATTAACAAATAAAAACATAAATTCAATTAAACAAGAACAGAAAAACAGACTTAAAATGAGTTATATCCATTTAGCAGAACACTGACATTGCTAATGTATTTTAGAAAATGATTATTAAATATATTTATGGAAAATTTAGTCATACATTTCTTATGTATAATTGCACAAATGCAAATTTTAGTTTTCTTTGACAATGTTAAATGAACTATGAACCACTTAATAAGCCATGAGCACTTAACATGGAGAATCATGAACCTTTTTCAGTGGGCTAAGTATGTTGGGAAATTTGTGTAACCCCAGAGCTCAGGAGGCCAGTGACGTCAGAGGACTGTGAGGGAAGGCCAGTCTGGTCTGTACAGTGAGATACTGTCTTAGAAAATAAAAGCAATGTGTACAACCAACTTTGGGAAATACCTGCACTAAATGACCTTTGCAGTTTCTTGCCCACTACAACAGTGACCTTTCATTAGCAATGAACAATTATAAATGAACAAAATAATAGGCCTTTCTGCCTTGCAATTTTAAGCTACATCATGTTAAAAATATAAATAAAGCTTCCTGTGTAACTCTGATGTATATTCTTCTGGTTATTTTGCTTACTTAAAATTATTTGAACCATCTTTGAAGGTCAAGAAGTTTTTTAATGGGAATACAGGGAAACTATCAGGATTTGAAATGCTATTGGTTTGCACTGGTTCTCATTGGGGCAAATTCTACGTATTTTCTGTCATGATGACTGTGATGAATATGTTTTGATTGTCACAGATTAGGGAGGATTATTACTATTAAGTGGAATGTTCTAGTATGTAAGATAGAAAATACTGTACAGCAAAAAAATTTTGCCCTATATCTCAGATGAGTTTGAGAATCCTGGCAGACTGGGTTCTGCAAACATTAACAGTGGTGTTCAGATAGGTTGGTCCCAGGATATCATTCATAAGAAGTTACTCCACGAACTCTGTAATTTGTATCCTTTTTCAACTGAATATAACCATAACAAAAAGTGGAATTTTGTCTACATATCTCTATAAATCACTAATATAACTGCAAAATAGCACATCTCTTAGAATAATAGCAAACCTCTTCACATTCATCCTGCTTTTTATTTTTCCTAGAAGGGAGACAGGTCCAGTATGCCAAGATTTCACAGCTTGTTAAAGAAACATTTGGTCAACTAATTTCTAGTCACTCACAATATCTGAAATGTAGCAGTTCATTGGCTGCTTTCATTATTGAAAGAGGTAAGTCCATATATTTCATATATGTTACTCTACAGAAAAATTAGTACCTTAATGATTTGAACCATACTGTATAATATTTTATGTTCTGCTTATGTAGACAGTGATTTTGTATTGATTTGAAGTGATCTTTTATGATAGGCAAGTCATTAAATGCAAAGCTTCTCAAAGGTAAAGACAAAATGGACTGACCAGGAGCCAACAGAGAACTGCAGAGTAGTGAAAGGCCTCACCTTTAAACCTTTCCCCACCAGAACCAATGCCTTCTCCACATCAACCCTCATTATAGCACACACCAAAGAGAGAGCAGTACAAATTAATGTCTTTATTTTCAAATAAAGCATTAAAATATGAAAGAGTATGTTCCTGTGGACATTTTCATGTTATAGCTCTATTTTAGCTTTATCTTGCCTTTTAATGCTTAGAGTTTGAATTTTGTATTAGAGATGTTGATAAAACAATTTTTGATATTTGATATTTTCTTAAGAAATATTTATCATCCCGGTGGGAAGATACAAGTTGTATTTAAGAAAAATCATATATCTCTTATATATCTTACATATGTGTGTATATAAATAAATAAATATATATGTCTAAGATGACAAAAAATGGAAAACTGCTTTTAACCATGTGAACATGTGAGAATATGGAGATTTTGGCACACCCTTTTGTAATTACAGAACTCAGAAGTATGAGACAGGGGAACATAATGTAAAGATCAGCCTGGAATTACATAATTAGGCCCTGTTTCAAAAAACAAGTTATGAGAATTCATAGATCACTGAATGAAAACATGCATCAGATGAGACTTAAATTAAAACTTTAAATGTGAGTGGTTTCCCTGAAGAAAGAAAATATTTTTAGACAGAGGAAGGCATGGGGAGCAAATGTAGTGGAAAATATTTATTGGGACAACACGGAGATGAATTTATTGATAATACATGGTAGTATATATACAGAAGAAAAATAAAATATATTTAAATTGGTAAGATATGATATTCAACTACAAGGTAGCTTAAAAGCCAGTCAAAAGTTAGATTTAATATGATTAATAATGTAAAATATTTTTAGATGTGAGATAATCACAGTTGAAACTGTTGCACAGAAATTTCTGTATAAGAACTGGGAATATTAACAAAAATAAAAAATCTGTATTTAAATAGATAATATGCAGGTAATAACAATATACTAGTATCAAAAAAATCATCACTGCAAGTTCATATGGTAGAATAGTGAGGGACTCCCATGTTCACTTACATTCTGGAAGGTGCTATGAAGTTATGTTTTAGGATAGAGAATTAATACGTTTGAGGATACAAGTGTGTTTGTGGGCTAGTAAAATCTGAGGGAAGCCCAGAGGACATTCCTGCAGTAAGTCACGTGGATTCCTAGACTGCATTACCTTGCCACCTTGCCTTACTGTTTTAGTTGGGTTGTAAAAAGCTAACTAGAAAATGGACGGATCTGGAAAGTACTTACTAAGTGAGCTGACACGCCCCAAAAGAAAATCACCTTCTCTCTCTTGTGCAGATTTTAAGTTTTAGTGTTGGCATGTGTTTAAATGAGGGAGTGGGTGGAGGTTGTGAAGCAAGATAGGAAAGGAGTTGGTGTTACAGAAGGGAAGTAGGGGCGGAGGATACATGTGACAGAAAAGGAGAAAGGAGCCTGCTGAGGTGGAAAGCTATGAGGGAGAGAAGGGGCCAAAGCAGGAAAAGCAAAAGCAAATTTTGTTTGGTAAATGCTATAATAAATGAAGAGAAAGACTATCTTCTAGCTTTGGCATTCCATTCATGTAACAGGCCCTTGTCAGTCATGTACTCTGCAGGACTTATCATTGATGTCAATTCTGCACACATTTCACAACATAAGCACAGATATATTCATATATCACATAAATAACAAAATACTTTTGAAGTGAGGATAAAGGTAGAGCATGAACATGGAAAGAGGGAGGTTGACTAACCAGTCGCTGCTGTTTCAGCTGGACATCATGAAGTTGTGGCTATAGGCACAGGCGAATACAACTACAGCCAGTGTGTCAAACCGAACGGCAGGGTGCTGCATGACACTCACGCAGTCGTTACAGCCAGACGGTCTCTGCTTAGGTAAGGCAACGATGCGGTGACGCCGTCAGCAATGATGGTCTCAGACCAGAGTGACCAGGGCAGTTGCCCTGTCTTCAAATGGAACTTCACTCATAACAGAGCAAAGAGTACCAACCTCTAAACCAAGGCATTTGATATTTTTAAGCTGTTGTAACATCGCCATGGTAATTAGTGTCCTGTGTAGGTTTTGGTGACTTCCTTGAGAACTAAATTTTAAGAACACTACAAGATTAGCTGGTGAGATGACTCAGAAGTCGAGAGCACTGACTGCTCTTCTAAAGGTCCTGAGTTCAATTCCCAGTAACCACATGGAGGCCCACAACCATCTATAGTGAGATCTGGCGCCCTCTTCTGGCATGCAAGCGTATATGAGGGCAGACTACTACATAATAAATAAATCTTATTTTATTTTATTCTTTAATCTTTTTTTACAGTCCAGTCGTTATCTCCCTCCAGGTCTGCCTTCTGACTGTTGCTTATCCCATACTCCTCCCCCATCTCCAAGAGAATAGCCCCCAACCCCATCCCACCAGGCCTCCCCACTCCCTGGGACCCCAATTCTCTCGAAGGCTAGGTGCATCTTCTCTCACTGCCGCCAGGCCAGTCAGTCCTCTGCTGTATATGTGTCGGGCCTCATATCAGCTGGTGTATGATGTCTGGCTGGTGGCTCAGTGTCTGAGAGATCTCAGGGTCCGGGTTAGTTGAGACTGCTGGTCTTTCTATGGAGTTGCCTCCTCCTCTGCTTTTTCCAGCCTTTCCCTAATTCAACCACAGGGGTCCCAGCTTCTGTCCATTGACTGGGTGTAATATCTGCTTCTGACTCAGCTGCTTTTTGGGCCTCTCAGTAGGGCAGCCACACTAGGCTTCTGTCTATAAGCACACTACAGCATCAGTAATATTGTCAGGCCTTGGAGTCTCCTCTTGAGATGGATCCCAATCTGGGCCTGTTACTGGACCACCTTTCCCTCAGGATCTTCTCCATTTTTGTCCCTGTAGTTCTTTTAGACAGGAACAATTCTGGGTCAGAGGTTTTGACTGTGGTATGACAACCCCATCCCTCTACTTGATGCCCTGTCATTCTACTGGAGGTGACTGTATAAGTTCTCTCTCCCCACTGGAGGGCATTTCATCTAAGGCCCCTCCCTTTGAGTCCTGAGAATCTCTCACCTCCAAGGCCTCTGTTACATTCTAGAGGGTCTCCCCAAATCCTACTTCCTGAGATTACCTGTTGCCATTCTTTTTGCTGGCCCTCAGGGCTTCACTCCTGTCCCCACCCCCAATACTGGTTCATGATCCCCTTTTCTCCTTCCCCCACCTTCTCCAACTTGGGTCCCTCCCCTCCCTCCCTCTCCTCCCACCATTAAATGCTTTCTTCTCCCTCCCAAGTGGGAGAGGCCTCCTTACTTGGGCCTTTTAGCTTGTTAATCTTCTTGGATTCTGAGGATTATATCCTGGGTATTCTGCATTTACTGACTAATATCCACTTACATTACTCAGAAATAAATCTTTTTAAAAAGAACACTGCAAGATATTTTAAAAATTAGAGATACTATCTTTGAATGATTAAAGTTATTGGAAAGTATAACATTATGTTAATACAAAGTAAACTTGATTTTATTTTACATCTAAATTAGATATACTTATCCAAAGATAGCACTAGAAAAGCGAAGGTTTTCAGTTATAAATTCTTCCTGTACTCTACTATTTATTATCCAGCAGAGTATAAGCAATATATCCTTTGCTTTGTGACCCATTGGTGGTTAAATGATTACTCCACAGGGGCCATATACCGGATATCCTGGAAGTCACATTACAGTTCATAACAGTAGCAAAGTTACAGATACGAAGTAGCAACAAAATAATTGTATGGTTGGGGTCCTCACAAAATGGAGAACTGTATTAAAGGGTTGCAGCATTAGGAAAGGTGAGAACACTGTTCTAGACTGTTAAATCAAAATAGAAAGAAAAGGGCTAAAGTCAGATTCCTCCTTTTTTTCCCCAAACTGATCAACCATTCTGCTTTTCACAAAAGGAAGACGTAGCAGGAGGTTCAAAACGGCCAAGAATGTTTCTGTATATAAAGACATGAAGAGTGGGAATTAAAGTGTTGCTTCCCATAACATGCACCCACTTTTGATTCTCTTAAACCATTAGCTTCATACAGATTGTCATCGTAGCAAATGTCAAATAAGGTTGGAGTGCGCTCCGCCCTCCAGCTTGAGCATTGTCAGCATTTTGCTGCTCTTGTTTAGCTTCTGTGTTCACACTGTTGCTCCTTTCCTTGCTGGGATATTTTAAAACAAAATGTAGATAGAGCCGTTTTCCTCTATTAAGGAAAGAACTATACAGTCTTAAAAGTTATTAGAGTGCTGGGAAGATGGTCAAGTGTGCCTGCTCTGCAGACATGAGGACCTGCTTGCACATCCCAGAACTCAAATATGAAGCTGGGCATGGCTGCTGGTTCCTGTGGCCCTAGGCTCGGGAGTAGAGACAGCCGGGTCCTGAGAGCTCTGCGGCCAGCTCACCTAGCTCACTGCCAGCCAGACTGCCTTTCTCAGGGCAGTGAGGGGAACAGTGAGGAAAGCACCCAGCACCCTATTCTAGCCTTTGCATGTACACTGTCGTGCACATTTATGTACATACTACACACACACACACACACACACACACACATTGTGGAAGCCCATAGGAGTTAACTCATTCTTGTCCATTTTTATTTGATGCTGATGGAATTATCTGACTTTTCTTAATGCTACCTCTAAAGTGTGAGGGTTTTTTTTTTCATGTTTGGCATTGTTATACACTTTGTACAACCCCTAATGTTCCCTGTGCTGTATCTGTGCTCTTGGGCTTTTTTCTTCAGTACCACTAAGATACAATGTTGGTGATGGTGATACTGATGGTAATAAAATAGAAGGAACTTAATTTGATAGGAAAAAGGTCAACTAGTTGACTCAGAACTATCTCATGAAGAAAGAAGGGGCCTAGAGAAATGGATCCTTTGCAAGATATGATAGAAACTCAAATGTGCAGTGCAGAATAGTAATGAAGCAGCGATGCCTTAATATGAGTTACAGGGCAGTCCAGTGTGAGGACTTCTTAAGGGGCTTAATTTTTTACTAGTTAAAATTATGAGATTCCTATGAATATCAAAACTGTTGACATATAGAGGCATTGCTCATATTACATTTGGTTATGATACTCATTAAGGTATATCTATAAGTTTTATGACTTAACAAAGTTAACAATGTTCATTTTAGGTACTTTTATAGACAGCTTCTGCTCTTCTATAGCAAAAATCCTGCTATGATGGAAAAGTCAATCTTTTGTACGGAACCAGCTTCTAATCTACTTACTCTGAAACAGAACATCAACCTTTACCTCTATATGAACCAGTTGCCTAAAGGATCAGCCCAGATTAAGTCACAGTTGTAAGTATTATGGAAGTTGTTTTTAAAAGACAGTGAGATGATGACTGTATATTTGCTCTGAATCCCTTTCTCAAACAAAAAGAGGAAGCCCATGTATATCTGTATTCTCCGTAGCCTTGAGCTGTTACCTTTCAGCTTCAGGGCACAGCACATCCACCACCACCACCTGCTCCACCTTCCTCCCACTCACTCTGACCTGTGGCTACTTTCAAAAAATACTTGTGCTTCACCACTTTCTATTGTATTGAAAAATCTACCTTGAAGATTTCAAAGCTTTAGTAAATGATGGATCTATGCAATAAACATATTCAAATACAGGAGATTAAAAACTGTTGTATGGTTTATTGCCATTGTTTTGATAAATACATAATATCAATTAGGGTGAACTTTAGCACATATAAGAACAGTTAAAAAGAAGAAAAGCTCACCCCAGTCTTGCCATCTAGAAGTAACCATGGGTAATAGTTTTATAAAAACTCTAGGAATTTCTTTGACAATAAGATCCATGGATAGATAAAATTCAAGAAATATAACTTTAGATTTTAATAACATTTTACTATAGGTGAATTTGGAATAATTTTTTCCATTTTATCCTTTTGTAGTTTTAAAACTTTTTATATAAAAGAACCTAGTTCTCAAAGTACAAGAACAAACATTTAGTTGGGGTTTTATTTCTGTGAAGAGACATGGTGTCTTATAAAGAAAACCATTTAATGGGACTGTCTTACAGTTTGAGATGTTTTGTCCATTAGCATCATTGTAGGAAGCAGGGCAGTGTGCAGACAGACATGATACTGAAAGAACCAAGAGTTCCATATTGTGATTCAAAGGCAGACAGGAAGAGACTCTTTCCACACTGGGCAGAACTTGAGTATTGGGAGACCTTAAAGTCTGCCTATACAGTGACATACTTCCTCCAACAATACTACCTTCTAGTAGTGCCCCTTCCCATGGGCCAAATATATTCAAACCACCAGCTCGTTATATAGCCAAGGCTGATCCTAAACCTTTTGGCAAGGGTAAAGGAGTTGAGATAGTATCTTACTATATACCCCTGGCTGAGGTTGAACTTGTTATGTAGACAAGACTGGTCTTGAACTCATGGAAATCTGTCTGCCTCTGTCTGCCAAGGGCTGGAGTTAAAAGCATATACTACCACTAGATCTTACCATTCTATATTAATGGCCATAAAAATGTTGATAATAGGAAAATTGTGCTGAAGCTTAATGTGTTGGTAATTTGTTATGCATTATTTTTTTGGGATGATGAATCCATACCTACTTTTTTCTTTATGTTTACATCTGCTCATTTTATTGGAATTAAGTGTGTACTGGCAAATTAAACCTAGTAGAGAACATTTTTTTGAGAGCATGCACATTTTACTTGTAACAATTTTATTTTTCTTAAAACTTTTTTCTCTCTCTAGACGCCTTAATCCACATTCTATTTCTGCGTTTGAAGCCAACGAAGAGCTGAGTCTCCATGTGGCTGTTGAAGGCAAAATTTATCTTACTGTTTACTGTTCTGCAGACGGGGTCAATAGAGTAAACAGTATGTCCTCAAGTGACAAGCTGACAAGATGGGAGGTGCTTGGTGTACAGGGAGCCTTGCTGAGTCACTTTATACAGCCAGTTTATATCAGCAGTATACTTGTTGGTGAGTTTCAGCACATTTGGGGGTGTTTAGTGGGGGGAAAATACATTTGACTTACTTGTATATTTCCAGCTTTTTGCATACATGAGACTTAAAGTAAAAAGCACACATCACTGTTGATGCATATTTATTTATTCATTTATTTATTACTATTTTATAAGGTTCTTATACCTCTACCCCCCTTCCCACACTTATTCCATCACATTTCCTTTCAGCCCCCCCCCCCAACACTAGGTAGGAGAGAAAGAAGGTTTGAGGAGGAAAGGTGCTGCAAGCTTCTCTAGGCTACTTCCTGCTGATTAGCGGCATTGGGTGCCTTGGGGTGTCCAGTCTTCACCATCCAACAGTCCAACAAAACAGCAATCCTGCAATAGCAAGTGCAACAGAAGATATAGCAGCAGCAGGGGCAGAGTCTACCACAGGCCCTCTCAGGGCTCTCTCAGAGTCCTTTTCAGAGTCCCCAGATTAAACTATCTGCAGCTGGCAAAAATGATGACCCTGCTAGTGCATGGAGCGACCATAATCTGTGAAGTAGCCTCTTGTCCCACCCTTGGGGTTAAAACAAAACATGTTCAAATAAGGAACCAAAACTCTCACTCACATCATTGCTTTGTTGAGCTATTTGTTTTGTCATCTCTAGAAATCACACTTATTATATGACTTGTATAATCTTATAGGAGGCCAAGAATTAGCACACTAAACACTTAGACTTATTCTGTCTTAAACTCACAGCTACATTTACCTGATCCTGAACCCCATTTCTTTATGGAAAAGATTCTTTTTTGATTAATCTATGTCTTCTGTTCTCTAAGTATTAAATGCTCATTTCCCCCTTTTTATCCTGACATTATAAGATGTTAATCCTTTTAATTGGTAGAATGAGTCTGATTGACTGGCATACAACTGACAGATTATTCATTTCTTAGATAGAAGATGCTGTTGAATTTTGGATTTATATTTGAATGGCTTTCCAGGTATATCTCATTGAAAAGAATTGGGAATTTTCTTCTTTTAAGTTAGCATGCAAAGTAATGGGATTCATTTTAGCATTTTCATGCATACATGTCATTACACTTTTTTCTGTAGTTTTTTCTTCTATGTATTACTATTTAACACACACGATAATGGGAATCGTAGCATTTACATACACATATGTCATTGTATTGTGTTCATATTCATGTCCTATTAGTCGCTAACTGCATTCCTTTTTTTCTCCTATCCCCTCCACTGGTCTCTGTTGACTTTCATGGTGTGTGTGTGTGTATACATTATGTGAATGTACATATACATGTATGTATGAAAATGTAGATTCTTCATATGAGAAAATGTTACTAATCCACATTGTATTTATATACTGAATTTCCTTCTCCCATTCATCTGTTGAAGGGTCCCTTGCAGGTTTCCTGTCTTGAATATTGTGCTTACTGCTATAATAAACATATGGATGTGAACTGAAGCCTGGGACACTTAGATTTCTTTGGATATATACCTAGGGATGTTACAGCTAGATCATCTAGGGATTGCAGTTTTAGGAGTGTTTTGTTTTGTTTTTTGTTTTAGTTTTTAGGAACCTCCATTCTGACTTTCATAGTGACTACATTCCTGCCAGAAATTCATTTTGTGTTTCTCTCTTTCTCAATATCCTCACCAGTATGTGTCATCGTTTGTTTCCTTGATGATAGTCTTCCTGACTGGGGTGAGATGGAATCTCATCTCAGCCTGATTTGGTTTGTACCTCTCTGAGGGCTAATAATGTTTAATATTTTATGTATTGGCCATTTACGTTTCTTTTGAGAATTATTTAATTTATCTGCTCATATATTACTTGAATGGTTCAGGAAAAATTTGGCATAAAAATGTTGAGCATTTAAAAAAATTTTATTTTTAAATTTATTCTTCTTTCATATGTTACATTTTGACAGCAGTTTCCTCTTTCCCCTCTCCCCAATAATCTCTTCTCTCCACTTCCCTTATCCTCCAAATCCACCCCCATCTTAATGTATCTCCTCAGAAGAAAGCAGGCTTCCTAAGAACATCAGCTAAATAACTTGTGCATCAAGGCTGCACAAGGCAACCCCAGTAGGAAGAAAAGGGTCCCACAAGTAGGCAAGAGAGTCAGAGACAGTCCCCACTCAAACTTACTATTCCCAGAAGAGCACCAAGCTTCCAAAACATAACATATATGTAGAGGACCTACGTCAGACTCCTACAGGTTCCCTGATCTCCGTGAGCCCCCATGAGACCCAGTAAGTTGATTCTGAGGGCCATGTTCTTACAGTGTCCCTGACCTCTCTGGCTCCTCCAATCCTCTCCTCCCACCCCACCAAGACTCTCTGAGATCCTCCTAATGTTTTTCTGCTGGACTCTTGTATTTGCTCCCATCAGTTGTTGGATCTAGTCTCTGCAGGTAGGACAAACTGCAGGTTGAAGGTTTTATGGTTGGGTTGGTGTACCAGTGCCTGGTTATAGAAGATGGCTGATTCCAGCATTTAGGAATCTAGGTTTTTAGAGTATTCTCTAATGAGCTTTGATTTCATCTCTTAATTGTATTAATTTGAGTATTTTGATTACTTCAGTGAAAAGTTTATTAATCTAGTTTATATTTTCAAAGAACCTATTCTTTGTATTGATTCTTATATGGATTCTTTGTATTTTTTTATATCATGTCATTGATTTAGAACTTCTTTCTGTCTATTGCTTTTGGGTTTGGCTTGTTTTTGTTTACTAAGACCTTTAGAGACATGGTTAAGTTGCTTAGTTGACATCTCTCTAATTTGTTTGTTTCTTTGAGACAACATCTTATATAGACTGGGCTTACCTCAAACCCACTTTGTAACTGAGACTAGCCTTGAACTCCTGCCTCTGTTTCTCAAATGCTAAGATCACAAACATTTGACACCATGCCCAGCTTTTCCATATGTGTGTGTTAAACTTCATAATGCATATTGTAAGACAGAAAATGGCTATCATTTCTTTTGCTAATATTAGCTTTATTTTAAATGTAGAGGAAATACATTAACTTTATTTGTAATGTAAAGGACTTAGCAAAAAGTCTCTTTCCAACCACAGTCCTTAGGTACCTGTTTTACTTCTGTGAAAGTTAAATCATTGTTAGTTTCTTAGTTTTTCTTCTATGGATAATTGAGTTGTGCTTTATTGAAATCGGTGTACATATTCTTTTTTATGTTTTATACTTTAGATACACAGATATTAACAGGAACATCCAACTTATACTTTTATACTTCTGCTTTTCTTATTTAAGAAAGGATCTTGGAAAGATTTACATATGTATATACAAATAACTTTATTAATGCCTTTGGATTTAAATACATAAGTATATCATAATTTATTTAACCAGGTATCAGTTGATGACATTCTAGATTGTATCTAATCTTTTGTGCTTACTAAAATGTTATTGTGAATGACCTTTTCATACTTAATATTCACACATGTAAAGTATATTTGTAGTATGAAGTCCTGCAAGTAACGTCACAAGTCAAAGATATGAAGTTCTGTAAAATATTCCAAAGAGTCCCTGGTGTGTCTCCCCGCTGACTGTTGGTGAGCACACCTGCTTACTCAGACCCACACACAGTCACGCTTACTTCATACACTCCATGGAGAACTACTGTTTGATATTGTTTAGATTGCCTTGTTGACTAATGTTCTTACTATCTGTTCAGTTGGAGTCTATTTGACTCCTTTTTTCAAGACATGTTAAATTTTTCTAAATCTTCTGTAACAGATTCTCTTTGTTCTTGATAAATATGTGTTATAGAATCTAAGGAATTTGTGTGAAGTTTTGGGAATTACATATTTGGTGATGAGAGCTTTTGTTAAGTTTTATCTTGGTATTTTAAAAAGTTTGTATGATGTGACTTCATACTGTAGTTTGTGTATGTTGCACAAGAGGCTAGACATTGATTCTTTTGCATATTTGGTTAGTGAATTGGAACAGGAACAGAAAAATTAGATCTGGTCATTTGACTGCCATCTTGCACCAAGCAATTTCAAGGAAGGGGGTGGTGGCATATGCAGGCAATGGAAAGAAAATGCCTCAGAAAATTGCATTAGATATTTCCTCTCAATATCTCTGTGGATCTCATATGAAAATCATGATGAAGCTTTCTGTACCTCTTGAAATCTGTACTATAAAGCTACGAGGACAGTTTAGAAGCTCCTCAGTGGATTCTAACATGGGCAGTTGAATGGCTCACAGTTTTAGCAATTCTCACATAAACAACTGTATTCTAAGAGAATGATTTAGATACTAGGAAGATCTTGAGAGTTAATTGAAACTCATTGTTATGTCATAAAGTTTCTTACCTAATGTATAGCACTTATTAAATGCTATTCTGAATAGGCCACCATCTAAGTCTGTGTTAAAACTGTCAGTAGAGTATAGGTGTCAGCCTAACCAGTTGTGTTAAGTGGCTCCAGTTCTTTACAAACTTCTTATTTTATATAATTGAACTTTGCTTCACTTTTAATTCTATAACAAAGAGCATTACAGATTAAATCTTTGAAAATAACTTTATTTCCTTTTAAGTTTTATGGAATGTTAGAATTCCTTTTAAAATAATTTTTAAATTACATTTTATTTGTGTTTATGTATTCACGTGTCACACTATATATGTGCATGTGGAGGTCAGAAAGCAACTTTGGGGGGAGGAGGTTATCTCCTTCCACTACACGCGTTCTGGCTTCAAACTCAGTATTGTTATATTGATTCTTCCAAGCCTATGTTAACTGAGAATATGAATGCAAAGAACTGTGTATTGAAAACTTCATTTAGCTTTGGAGTGGTTTTCAGGGTTTTTGATAGGAGATTTAAGTTTAAACAAAGGACAGAAGGCAAGCATGACTTAGCATCCTGGCCGCAGTCTGCCCCATCCATCCCTTGTCTCCGTTCTAGTTTCTCCTGACAAGTTGTCAAAACAGTATGAAATCTCTTTCTGAGAGACAACCCTTCCTCTGGCTGCCACCAGGATCCCAGTCTTTTCCAATTTCTTGGGGTTCATCATTTTCGTTCATCAGTTTAGCTCTAGTGGCTCTTGAGAATACTGTTACTCTCCTTAGCAATATTAGGAGAATACAAAGCTCTTGGTACTGTTCATAATGTTAACCAAAAATGGTATTCTTTGAATTGCTTTATGTCCTGAAATTGGAACATTGTGGTCCTAAAATGGTTATAATGTGTGGCCATTAGGTGTAGAAAATTAAGTGGCCTTTACTAGTCTGACAGTCAGACTTATTTGATTCCCCCAATGCTGATTTCATGCTGAAACCAGAAAATTAAGACAGAATGAGCAGATTCTTTCTGGCAGAACTCTGTAAAAAGTACCATTCCTTTGTGGGTCAGTACTGGGTCTTTGCTTTTTTAATCTGTTTTTTATTTTATGTATGTAGGTATTTTGCCTGCATGTGTGTCTATGTGCCATGGACTTGGAGTGTCTGAAGAAGCCAAGGGAGGTCTTCAGACCTTCTGGTACTGAATTACAAAATGTGGGGAGCCACTGTGTGTGTGCTGGGAAGAACAGCCAGTGCTCTTAATCCTGAGCCATTTGCTTTTATTCACTAGTATTACTTCATTATTTCCATTTTAAGCCTTTTTTAAATGGAAATGTTGTTATTGTGCTGATTTGGTAAAAATACAAGGAAGTAGCTGCTAAGAGGATAGATAGTAGAATAAAAAATTAAAGGAGAAGTGAGCTGTAGATTGTTTACAGTTAAGGCATCGCCATTATTTGTCTTTTGCTTTTTAACACAACCTTTTGATCTTATATCCCTGAATGTATTTTGTTTTTTCTTTCTAGGTGATGGGAATTGCAATGACACAAGAGGCTTAGAAATCGCAATAAACCAGCGTGTTGATGATGCGCTCACTTCAAAATTGCCCATGTTTTACTTGGTCAACAGACCTCATATTAGCTTAGTGCCCACTGCGTATCCCCTGCAGATAAACTTGGACCATAAATCACTCAGTTTGAATTGGGCACAAGGAGACAATTCTTTGGAGATTGTGGATGGCCTAAGTGGGAAGATCACTGAAAGGTTAGAATTACTACCTTCTTTAAAAAAAAAATCATAATTAAGCAAAAGAAGGCATTTTGTTGAAATATTGACATACAATGCTCAACAATTTTGTATTTTATGGAATTGTGAACAATTTTTATTGAATGTCGCCATTTGCTGACATCATATTCATTATAAATTCCTTTGGGGGAAATACGAGGTTAGAGTAGTTACATTGTAAGTGGTAAAGCCAGCATTCAAACCCAAGGAATCTGTCTCTGGACCCTGTATTTGTTAAAACATCATCTTGTATCAGAATCATAGAATTTGTTCTTTAAATTTGAATTTCTGGATCTGGAATTAGGAATCTGCATTTTTCACATTCTATCACATGAGTCTAAGAACTATTGTAACATATTATGCTGTTTTCTGTTATGATAGCCATGTAAGTTGCATGCGAATTTTTAATATTTTTCTAAGTCACCCCTGTAGTAAGTAAAATGCTAATCTAGACATTTTATTTCCAAAGACATTGTTTTTAAACATAATATTCTATACCTTTTAGATATTTCTTTGTAATATTCCTAAAATTTATTATTAAATAAAAATAAAACCTTCTAGTAATGTATATACATCTTTTAAATGAACAGTGATGTAAAAAGCTTAATGTACAGGGGAAGAGAAGCCTTTTTTTCTTCAGGACTAGAGTTATGGCACATTATCTAGGATCCAGTAAATAACCCTATACCCATACACACACATGTAGTCCCAAGTAAACCCATGTTCTTTTAGCGTGCTTCCCCCCCACAAGTTAACATACTTTCAATATCTTCCTTGTAGAAGGACATTCAATCCAGACCAATACAACCATTTCTTGGTATGAATATCATCAAGCATAATACTCTGGGATAATACTCAAGATAGAGTCAAGAATAATATAGACTACCAGAATTAATACATTGTCTGTGCTTTGGATTATAAATAGATTCAACTATTTGTTATATTTCAACTATTTGAACTATTATAAATAGATTCAACTACTATTATAAGTAGATTCAACTTTACACATTCAACTATATCAAAGATATTTTAAAACTCAGAAAATAATGGCATGACAAAATGGAATAAATAAAAATGAAATTAGTTTAATTTTTATTATGGCCAAGGGTTTGCAAATAATAAACATAAAGCAGTGGATATGTCTGACTATTAGGCTATGTGAATTTTAGTCTCAACGAATCTCAATAAAGCAGAGAAAGCCCAATCCAGTGGTGCTGACCCTGACACCAGAGAGGAAAAGACAGGGCCTAGGTTCTGACCAGCCTGGGCTTCTAAACAAAAGAGGTTTGTGTGTTGCTGTTGTTGTTGTTGTTGTTGTTGTTGTTGTTTTAGTTTTAGATATTCAAGCCCTAAGGACTCTATCAAGAGAAAAAATTAAAATCAGAGTCTCACTATTCAGCCCAGGCTAGCTGGAATTCAGCAATCCTCCTGCCTCTGCTTTCACAGAGCACTAAGATTGAAGGCATGCACCAGCATACCCAGCCTACCAAAAATTCTCAATTTTTTATTGAGTTATGTATGCATCACATTTTAATATCCTTTCTTCTGTTAAGGGGTGTTTGGTTTAGATTCTTTCAATTTCCTGGGTGTTGTAAATATAGAGCAGCTATGTATCTGTGGAGTTGGATATGAGGATGTATATGCCCAGGAATGGTATAGCTGGGTCATAAAATAGCTTTATTTTTGTTTTTGTTTTTTGAGGATTTTCCATACTGATTTTCAGAGTGGCTCCATCACAAGTTAGTAAGTGTTCCTCTTTGTCTGTGGCTTCCCTGGCATTGGTTGTCAGTCACTCTATCTTAGCCACTCTGCCTGGAGTGAGATAAAATCTCAGTTGTCTTAGTTTGTACCTCCCTCCTTATCTGCTAAGTGTGATGAACACTCTTTGAGGTATTTCTTAGCTACTTTTATTTATTATTCAAAACTTCAGAGCCCGTTATTAAGTTGAATCATTTCTTTCCTTGATTCTTGTTTTGGAGTTTTGTTTGTTTTTGAGTTTTGTGTATTCTGTGTATTAATTCTCTGTCACATTTGTAGCTTGAGAAGAGTTTCTCCCATTCTGTAGGTTTCTCCGTTACTCGCTTGACTTCTTTGTATGGAAGCTTTTCAGTGTTATGAAGTCCTACTTCTCAGTTGTTCACTAGTTTTTTTCACAAATGGAGTCTTATTGGAAAATTATTTTCTACACTTCTGCCTTAATGCGGGTTCCCATTGCTTTGAGGAGACATTATGCCGAAGGCAGCGCTCATAAAGGCAAATATTTAATTAGGCTGGTTTACAGGTTGAGAGGCCCAGTCCATCATCATCAAGGCAAGAAGCATGATAGTGTCCAGGCAGGCATGGTGCAGGAGAAGAACGTGAGAGTTCTACATCTTGTCCCAAAGGCAAACAGAAGAAGACTAGCATCTTCAGGCAGCTAGGAGGAAAGTCTCTCAAAGCCCACGCCCACAGTGACACACTTCCTCCAACAAGGCCACACCTCTGCCAAGCATATTCAAACCTCCACATAGCCTGTGTTTTACAGTGTGCTGCCTGTTTTTTTCTAGATTTAGTGTTTCAGGTTTAAATTGAGATCTTTGATCCATCTGAGTATAATTTTTGTGCTGGATGATAAAATTATAATTTCATTCTTCTGTATGTGGACTTCCTGTTTTCCCAGCACCATTTGCTGCAGAAGCTGTCCTTTTGTTAATGCATGTCGTGTGCCTCTTTGTCAAATATCGGGTGGCTGTCACACACCCAATTACTGCTACTACTACTGCTGCTGCTGCTGCTGCTGCTGCTGCTAATAATAATGACTATGATAATAATGAGAAGAGCCTATCAACTTGATATGGTGACATGGCAGAAGCTTCAGGGAAAGAAAGGGAGGTCATTTTATTTAAATTAAAAACATTTTAAAAAGAAGCAAGCAGAAAGCAAAAATACTGAGTTAGAAGAAGGAAGAGGAAAGAAAGGATGGGAGGAGAGAGAGGGAGGGAGGGAGGGGGAGAGAGAGAGAGAGAGAGAGAGAGAGAGAGAGAGAGAGAGAGAGAGAGAGAGAGAGAGAGAGAGAGAGAGAGAAGTGCTGGAGAGCTGGATTAATGGTTAAGAGTCTTTGCTGATTTTGCAGAGGATGGAAGTTTAATTCCTTGCACCCACATGGGATGGGCCACAACCACCTGTAAACTCTCAACTCTTGGGAATTTAACTCCCTTATCTGTATCTAAGGATACTTTACATGCATGTGTGCCTGCTTGCATATACATAGGCACACACATGAATAAAAACTTAAGAGCATCCAACTCTGTGTATGTGCAAGTGCGTGCATGCACGTGTGTGTACGAGCATGTGTGTGTGTGTGTATGTGTGTGTGTGTGTGTGCATGTGCATGTGTGTACAGTCTCACTAAGTAGGCTAGTCTCTTTTTTTTTGTTGTTTGGTTTGCTTTGGTTTGCTTTGGTTTGGTTTAGTTTATCAAGATAGGGTTTTTCTCTGTGTAGCCCTAGCTGTTCTCTAATACTCTGTAGACCAGGCTGGCCTAGAACTCAAGGAAGCACCTGCCTCTACCTCCCAAATTCTGCAATTTAAAGTGTGCACCACCATGGTGGCTAGTCTCAGATTTTCAATTATCTTGTCTTAGCCTGTTAAGTGTGAGAGTTACAGGTATGATTTACCGTGCCTATTATAAATCCATCAATCCTTCATGAAGCAGATGCATCTTGCACCTTGAAACATGTTGAAACATTACCTCCTCCCCAACATATGCACAAAACTTACAAAGAAAGCTTCATAATAATCATTACAACAGGATCTTTAGAAGCATTTAAAAACAGATGATGTGTTCCTCAGTGCTAACTAAAGTTTTCCCGCAAGCTTAAGAGTGGTAGCAGAGGTGACACCAACTTATACATTTATATGTCTTCTTTTTAAAGATTTATTTATTTATTATATGTAAGTACAGTGTGGCTGTTTTCAGACACACCAGAAGAGGGCAACAGATCCCATTACATATGGCTGTGAGCCACCATGTAGTTGCTGGGAATTGAACTCAGGACCTCTGGGAGAGCAGTCAGTGCTCTTAACCTCTGAACCATCTTTCCAGCTCTTGCTCCAGCCTCACTTGCTCCAGCCCTTTGTGTTCCAGCCCAAAGATTGATTGATTGATTCATTCATTCATTCATTCATTCATTCATTTATTATATGTACTTACACTGTGGCTGTCTTCAGACACACCAGAAGAGGATAATAGATCCCATTACAGATGGTTGTGAGCCACCATGTAGTTGCTGGGAATTGAACTCAGGACCTCCGAAAGAGCACTCAGTGCCCTTAACCGCTGAGCCATCTCTCCAGCCCTGAATTCATATTTCTTAACAGCATTTATTCGTGCCATCATTCCAGTAGAGCATAACACAAAGGTCTACTAAGGAGTAAAAGTAAAAGGAGAACAGTAGATGGTTTGTTGCAGCATAAAATATAGTTTTATTGGCTCAAAAATACTACCGTGATTGGTGATGGCGTGCCAGGATGACTGTTTATTGTTACTGTTGTTGCCAAACATTAGAGAAAGTGAGAAACAACATAAAGGAGCAAGGAGGTAAACTACCACTTCAGGGGGATTTTGAATGTTGAGCCCAGCACCTCACAAACACCAAGCACATGTTCCTCTTCTGTGTTCCCCCAGTTCTGCTGAAAAGTCCAGAAATTTTATAGAAAACCTACCAACAGTATCACAGTAGGAAATTAATATAGAAATGTGTAGATTTCACATACACAAGTGCATGCTAACATTTGCTGCATAAAAACTTCCTCAAAATTCAGTGACTTGAAGCAACAATATGTTATTACTTCTCAATAAATGTTTAGACCAGCTGAATGGTTCTTCTGGATCTGGTTAGAACTACTGCAGGCATCTGAAGTCAGGTGTGCCTCAAAGAAAAGGTCACTTTGGTTGATCTCACAGAGGAGTAACTGTTCTCTGCCCTTCAGTAGGCTAATCCCAGAACAGTGCTTGAAAGTGAAGGAGTCTGAAGCAAATGGGGTTACCCTGAAACCTAGGCTCCAAATTGGCCCATTTTCTCCATAAAAAGATCATAAGGTTAGCACAAATTCAAGGGGATTCATGGCTCTGAAAAGCTATATGGAAGCCAGAAGAATGGAAAGTTTTAACAGTTTTAATCATCTGTCAGAATAACAGCTAATAAATTATAAGGGGGGAAAAGTCACATAGTAAAAAGGTTTGCGATCTGGGACCCAGTTTTATTAGAATAGACAATGCATACATGTGCATGCACACACGTACACATATATGGATGGTTATGAAGAAGTGTTTTCTAAATTAAAGTTTGCTTACAGGGGATGCAGTGTACAGTTTCAGATTTGATTCATGTGTCCTTCATGTCACCTGTTTCTCTGGTTGTCATCACTCCAGAAGGCACTTCCATGCCTCCTTTCAGTCAAGCACGGAGAATCACGACTTCAATTTGTATTACCATAGTTTAGTTTTACTTCAAGTAACAAAAAAATTCAAATACAAACATTCAGGTTTAACTTTTGGTGTAGTACAGTAACAAGTAAAATTAGCTTCTGACAACAATTAAATACTCAGTATACTTCTTATCTAAAAGAAAGCTTCCCTACATATATTTTTCTGCCTAATTGGGACTCATGAATATTTGTGGACTGTTATTTAATCCCTACAATTGCCAACATAAGTCATTAACTATGATTACTGTGTGTTTCATTCCTTTCTTTAGTTCTCCATTTAAAAGCGGCTTATCAATGGCGAGCCGGCTTTGTAAGGCTGCAATGTTAAGTCGATTTAATCTGCTTGCCAAGGAAGCTAAAACAGATGATTTACTTGAAGCTCGGACATACCACGCGGCTAAGGTAAGGTGATCATAGCAGTACAGATAAAGACAGTCATGTTGTAAATACATGCAGACAGCAACATTTATTAGACAGCTCTGAATATAACCTATTACAGTACTTACTTTGCTTAACACCTTTTTCTTATCCCCAGAGAAACAAATGTAATAATTTTTTTCTATGCATGGCATTATTAAGTATAGAATGTTTTCTTTCAGTAATACATCACTCAAGTTAAGTTTAATTCCAGGCCCTAATTTGGATATGATGTAGCATATAATACAGATTTTTTTCTTTCTAAACATATCTTTGTAGATAGGAGGACTAGATTGCTTGTACATTCAAGGCAAGCACTATAGTACTGAGCTAATGTCACAATACATACTGGATTTTATTTATTAAACTTTTCATTTGATATGGCTTATCATGTGCATACTTCCATGTTACCATTAGTATTTTGTTATTCCTGATTTTAATAATACGGTGTTGTATTAACGTTTTTTAGTTTTGCCAGTGCTGGAATAACCAATCAATACTTTTGAGTTGTAAAGCAGTCATATTAACTACAGGCCTGTATATATACTCCCACTTATAGCCATTTCAACTATAAGCCTACGTAGATATTCCCACATAACACATCAGTCACAATCCTGTGTACACACACCACGGACAGCTAAATCAGCTACACTCCTGTGTACACACACCTACTTAGAGGCATATCAACTACAAGCCTCTGTACATATTCCCACATGCAGTTATAGAAGCTACAAGCCTTTGTATACATACCCACATACAACCAAGTATAAGCTTTTCTCAATCATTGCTGTTTTCAGTGATGTAAAGAGGCAATAGGTGTTTTTGTAAGAACAGTATGGAAATAAACAAAATAGTCAAAAGCACCTTTTCATAACTCTGGATATGAATTAAAGGTAGGAAATTTCAAGTATCAAATTTTTATTTTCTTGAAAAAGTGATAGGACTTCAAATAAGAATAACAAGTTTATGTTCTTGCCTGGAGCTGTTCTCACTCTCATGTCTTCGTCTCTCTAGTGTGGATGGTTTGAATTGTAGGTAGTATAGTCACCAGAGTTCAGACTCCACTAAAGTCATAGATTTACTGCCAGAGGCAATAGGCTTGATGATATGGGACAGCGGATAGCAATTTGTAGGGTTTGGTTTTTTTTTTTTTTTTCAGCTTAAGGTGCCAAACTTGGTAGGAAATGAATAGGAAAAGCAGGTAAATCCGCTGACTCAAGTTGGAGTCCTTGTTGGAGGCAAATGGTAAATCTGTTTACCAAGAGGGTATAGGAAAATGAAAAACTAAAATAAATTTGAAATTCTCTTTGTTTTCTGGCTGGTAGGAAAACTAGAGTCATGTACAAGATGAGCTCAAGAAAAACAGGCAGTGAATGAAAGCCAAAGATACTTAAGACATAGGTGCAATTTTAGATATACCCACTCCCACATGCAAGTTTGCCAGAAGATAGAAGCCCTGAGGGTCTCCTGTTTGAGTACAGTGTCTGCTGTTAATATCATTTACCTCTTAAGTTATATAGGTACAAGGTAGCTCCTGGGATGCTGGGCCTACTGTAAAAATGAAGGGGAAAGACGAGGGTGGGAGCATAGCAGCTCAACACTGAAGAAGACAGGGCTCAGTGGAAGCAGAACTGTAAAGTAACAACATCAACATCAGACAGATACGTTCTAGTCACTGTGGCATTGACATACCATCTAACAGGAGAATGAAATGTGGGAAATTGTCATATACTTGGAAAGTTTTTGACTTATGAATCAACAGTGGTTTATAGGAACTAACTTCTAGAAAAACAAAGAAATATCTTAGAGTGAGTTAAAAAGCACAATATATTTAAATTAGCGGGTATTTAAAGAAGTATGAAAATTATATTGCTTTAAATGCTTATATTACAAAAGAATCATAAAATTAATTATTTAAGCTTCCAACTCAAGAAACTGGTTAAAAGCTGGAGCGTAAACATAAATAAAATGGAATAAATAATATGTACCAGAGTGGAAATCAATGAACTTTGAAACAAAAATTAATAAAAAAAAAAATGAAATCTAAAATTGGCTCAGAAACAGTGAGTTGTTTGCCAGTGGAGAACCTTGTTTTCATACAGGTGGCTGCTGTTCAGAAACATGGCTTCATTGTATAGTCCAGGCTAGTTCATTGTATAGTCTCAGTGTATAGTCCAGGCTAGCCTAATTCTCAGCAGCCATCCTTCTTCCCCTTCTCATGTGCTGGATGGCTGCACTTCTCTAGACAGCAGTAATTAATCCTTTTTCTCTGTGTTCATCCTTTTTCCATGTAAGATTTCCATGTAGCATGTTTTGCAGCATTTTTAAACCAAGTAGAACTTCTTTCAAACCTTACCACTGTTCATCAAGTAAATTTAAATTATATTCTAAATTCTCTGTTGTCATTTCAACAGTGTTCACAGCTTCTACCAGGAATAGATAGCATTTTAAGCACATGAGAAGAGACTAACTTACACACAAAGTCTGCGTCTAAAAATAAAACCGCACTTTGTCAGTAGACCACACTGTAAGCAGATGTGCTCTCATCCCGACCTCAGGGTTTCAGTCAAAAGTCACAAGAAAAATTAACTTAGTATGATTCTTTTGATTGCTATAAGGATTTCTGGGTAGTAAATGAATATTGGCTTTGGTTGATAGCCAGTATCTACATTACCCCTTAACAAAACGATCAAGGTATTCTTTAAAGCCTTAAGCCAGGCATGGACTTATCTCTAAGTCATAGCTAGTAACTTCTTCAGGGTAGAGCTGGTTCCTCTGCCCTGAGCAGTGTGGAGTGCAGTCACATTGGCAGCGCTCTGAGCCAGAGCTAGGCCTTTGGCCTCAGTTTCTTCAACAGCATGTGCTGCTTTTCTTCACACTTGGATGAAGTCGGGCTCTTTCCCTAAACCTCATGAACAACCCTAGTCCAGAAGATGGACCACACCAGATGCTATTAACCATAGTCCAGAAGATGGACCACATCAGATGCTGTTAACCGTAGTCCAGAAGATGGACCACACCAGATGCTGTTAACCATAGTCCAGAAGATGGACCACACCAGATGCTGTTAACCATAGTCCAGAAGATGGACCACACCAGATGCTGTTAATCATAGTCCAGAAGATGGACCACACCAGATGCTGTTAACCGTAGTCCAGAAGATGGACCACACCAGATGCTGTTAACCGTAGTCCAGAAGATGGACCACACCAGATGCTGTTAATCATAGTCCAGAAGATGGACCACACCAGATGCTGTTAACCGTAGTCCAGAAGATGGACCACACCAGATGCTGTTAACCGTAGTCCAGAAGATGGACCACACCAGATGCTGTTAACCGTAGTCCAGAAGATGGACCACACCAGATGCTGTTAACCATAGTCCAGAAGATGGACCACACCAGATGCTATTGATGGTTTGGACGGATAAGGCCTAATGCATTTAGTGAGACTAAAAATGGTACAGCCGCTTTTGGAAAACAATTTGGCTCCCCCACCCCACCCCACACCCCCGCCCTACAAAAGTAAAGATACTTGGCATGTGACTCAGCAACACCACTGGCATTTGTAGGAACAAGACTCACATTGATGTTTATAACAGCACTTTCCTAATAGTACAAGCTGGAAACACGCAAGTCCATAAGCTGGTGAATGGACAGGTGTGATAGATTCATACAGTGAATGAAAAACAAGCCTGACACATGAAATAGCATGAATTGGAAAATATTATGCTAGCCTTACATAGCAGAGTGCTTACTCATTAATCTATTATATGAAACTTCCAGGGAAGTAAATCTAGAGACAAAGATGTACAGTTGCCTGCAGCTAGGGCGAAAGGTAGAGGTAGAGACTGCAGGCCTGCAGCAGACAGAATGGACGATTTAGAGGCAGTGAGGTTAGATTACCCCTGGGCTCAGTGATGTTTGCACATCCCAATAACTAACAGATCACAGTGGGTAAGTTATATAGTTAGCCATATTTTAGTAAAGATAGCTTTGTGAAGGTGTATATAGATATATAGATATATTTATAAAAAATGAGAACATGTGAAAATAGCAGTGGTAGTTATCTATAGTTTGTTATAGATGATACTTTTGTATGTTTTACTTTTTTCTATCAAGAATTTAATATTAATTATAATGTTAAATAATAAGCAAAATTTCCTGTTTAGGCATATTTGGAAAGAATTGTTTTAAATTAGCATAGGAGTTCAGAGTTTTTCATTAGATGTTTTAAATTTAAAGTTCAACAATATGGGGCCATTTCCCTGGCAGGCCACTTTGACGCAGTCAGCTCGCTCTCCCTCTCTCTCCAGAGTCTGTCTGGACCCTATCAAGAAGCGAAGGCGTTGCTGAAGGCCTATTTGCAGCAGCACGGCTATGGCTCCTGGATTGTGAAGTCTCCCTGTATAGAGCAATTCAGTATGTGAATTAGACAACACGTTGGCATATTAAAAATCTTTTATTTTTGGTGTATTTGACTGGTAAAAATGTTTTAAAATATTGAGACTTTAGCCCTCACAGTGGAAGTTTTGCAACGGCAATGCCCAGGTGTTGCTAAAAATGTATAGATACCCATAACACCTTAGACATTACATTCCTTTGCCTTTTATAAAAAGAATTACCTAATTAAACATGTAGACATTTTCCATTTATTTTTGTAGTCATAAAGCTAATACAACCCTTATGTAGTTTTAAGAAGCTATTGACCTTTTAATGGGTTTAAAAGATAATTCATATATCTTGGTCTTTACTTTAAAATTATCCATACAGATGTAATATCCAACATTGTATCTGATATTCCACTGTAGATTTTTATAATTGAAAACAAAAGTCAAGAATAAAAATAATACTAACTTAACTGACTTAGCAGGCATTTGGGTGTGTGACCCGTGCCACTCACCCAGCTTGGTGATAAAAAGCCAATCATTAGACTGTCACTGTGGATCAGGATTTCATGAGTAAACACTTACAAATACCTAAAAACCCTAATCATGGTGGGAAAGAATCTGGTAAATGGTTATGATTAATAATATCCTTTAAAAGGAGTTCCCATTTTAAGTGGCCCATAAATTTATAACATGTAATTTGCTTCTCTGTAATTAAAATAGTAGAGATTTTTAGTTTGTAGGGAAATAAAGCATTATCGAGCATCGTAAATCTTTGTTTAGACAGCAGTTAGATAGATGGAAGGGGCAGCTTAATCACGTAGCATTTTTACTTTACTCTTTTCAGCCAGCTTTATCAAGCACCCTTGGTTCTTAAGTGTGTTCCTCGTATCTTGCTTAAATCTCTTGTAAATTTATGAGTCCTCCTCACTCTACAGAGACTGTTGTCTCAACTCTAAATATGTGCTGAAACTATTCTGTAAAGACACATGTCTCTAGGTGGTCTAGACTCTACTTACTAGGTTGAACCATTGGAATTTGCATTTTTATATGCTAGAAATGATTAAAATATGAGCAGTTTCTTATGGATCAATGTATCTCAGTTATATGATTATTATTCTTGCTTATTTCTCTAGTTAACATTTTCTTGTAAATATTTTTAATCTTTCTCATAAGCTGCTTCCTTTAATGGAAAATTTCAACTTTTTTTATTTTGCTACTTAATAGTAAAATTGCCTTTGAAAACTCAAAATGCTTCACCTTCTCTTGGCCATTCATATTTGTAACATCTGGGAAAGCAAGTGATTAGCCTCTGAAATGTCCCTAATCAAGAATCCAAGAGCTGGCCTGGGATGAGAATTAGTACAATTATGATCCTTTTTCTCAAGTTTGCAGTTTTGAGGAGAAAATAAGTCAAATATAACCCATTTGCTTTATAGACAGAATTCATTTTTAAAGTTAAAGATTTTATTTTCATTTATTTGATGGGGAGGGGAGCATGTGCAGAGGATCCCAGTCTGGGCCTGTCACTGGACCTCCTTTCCCTCAGGCTCATCTCCATTTTTGTCCATGCAGTTCTTTCAGACAGGAACAATTCTGGGTCAGATATGCCCAGTCTTTCTACTGGACTCTACAAGTTGCCTTTCTCCACTGTTGGGTATTTCATCCAAGGTCCCTCCCTTTGAGTCCTGAAACTCTCTCATCTTCTAGTCTCTGGTACTTTCTAGAGGGGTCACCCCTCCCCCTCCCCCAGAGGTTGCATATGTCCCATTCATTCTTTTGACCCTCAGAGCTCCTCTCCCGTCTCCCCACCCCATACCTGATTGCATTCCCCTTTTCCACTCCACCTCCCCTCTCCTGCACAAATCCCTCCCTCCAGCTGTCTCCATGATTAATGATTATTCTCTTCCCCCTTAATAAGTGAGATTGAAGCACCCTCAGTTGTCCTTTCTGCTTGTTAAAGTTCTTAGATTCTGTGGGTTGTATCCTAGGTATTCAGTACTTTTTGGATAATATCCACTTATCAGTGAGTACATGTCCTTTGGAGTCTGGGTTACCTCACTCAGGACCCATTTGCCTTCAAAATTCATGATGACCTTGTCTTTAATAGCTGAATAGTATTCCATTGTGTAAGTGAACCACAATTTTTGTCTCTATTCTTCCATCGTGGGACATCTGTGTTGTTTTCAGGTTCTGGCTATCACAGATAAAGCCACTATGAGCATAATTGAGCATGTGTCCCTCTGGTATGGTGGGACATTTTTTTGGGTGTATGCCCAAGAGTGATCTAGCTGGGGCTTCACGTCATCTATTTCCAATTTTCTGAGGAACCACCAGATTGATTTCCAGAGTGGTTGTACCAGTTTGCAATCCCACCAGCAATCCCACCATGGAGGAGTGTTCCTCTTTCTACACATCATTGCCAGCATGTGCTGTCACCTGAGATTTTGATCTTAGCCATTCTGATTGGTGTGAGGTAAAATCTCAGGGTTGTTTTGATTTGCATTTATCTTATCACTAAGGACTTTGAACATTTCTTTAAGTGCTTCTCAGCCATTTGAAATTCCTCTGTTGTGAATTCTCTATTTAGCTCTGTACTCCATTTTTAAAATGGGCTACATGGTTTGTTTTGTTTTGTTTTGTTTTGTTGTATTTTTTGTAGGTTAGCTTCTTGAGTTCTTTATATATTTTGGATATTAGCCTCTATTGGATGTGGGGCTAGTGAAGATTTTTTTCCCAATCTGTAGGTTGCTGTTTTACCCTATTGACTGTGTTTTTTGCCTTACAGAAGCTTCAGTTTCATGAGGTTCCATTTGTCAATTGTTGATCTTAGAGCCTGAACCATTGGGTTCTACTCAGGAGATTTCCCCCTGTGACAATGAGGTTGAGGCTGTTTCACACTTTCTCTTCTATTCAATCCAGTGTATCTGTTTTTATGTTGAGATCCTTCATCCACTTGGACTTGTGCAATGTGATAAATATGGATCTATTTTCATTTTTCTACATACAGACCGCCAGTTAGACCGGCACCAATTTTTAAAGATGCTTTCTTTTTTCCATTGTATGTGTTTGGATTCTTTGTCAAAGACCAAGTGTTCATAAGAATATGAGCTTATTTCTGGGTCTCCAGTTCTATTCCATTGATTTACCTGTCTGTCTCTGTATCAATACCATGTGGTTTTTATCCCTATTGCTCTGTACGGTCAGAGGTGGTGATTCCCCCAGATGTTCTTTTATTGTTAAGAATTGTTGTCACTACCCTGTCCACAAGAAATTGATAATTGCTCTCTGAATGTCTGTGAAGAACTGTTTTGGAATCTTGATGGGGATTTCATTAAGTCTGTAGATTGCTTTAGGTAGGATGGCTATTTTTATTATGTTAATCCTACCAATCCATGAGCGTGGGAGATCTTTCCATCTTCTCTGTTCTTCAATTTCTTTCTTCAGAGACTTGAAGTTCTTGTCATACAGGTCTTTCACTTGTTTGGTAAGAGTTATACCAAGGTATTTTATACTATTTGTTGCTATTGTGAAAGATGTTGTTTCCCTAATTTCTTTCTCAGCCCATTTATCATTTGTATAAAGGAAGGCTACTGCTTTGTTTGAGTTAATTTATGTCCAGCCAATTTGCTGAAGTTGTTTCTCAGCTGTTGAAGTTCTCTGGTAGATTTTTGGGGGGATCACATATGTATACTATCGTATCACCTGCAAATAGTGATTCCTTGACTTCTTCCTTTCCAGTTTGTATCCCTTTGGCCTACTTTTGTTGTCTAATTGCTCTAGCTAGAACTTCAAGTACTATTTTGAATAGCTATTGAGAGAGTAGACAGCCTTGTCTTGTAACTGATTTTAGTAGGATTGCTTCAAGTATCTCTCCATTTCATTTGATATTGGCTGTTAGTTTGTTATATATTGCTTTTATTATATTTAGGTAAGGGCCTTGAATTCCTGATCTTTCCAATACATGAAGGAGTGTTGTATTTTTGTCTCCACTAAAGCCATCTGGCCCTGGACTTTTTTTTTTTTTTTTTTTTTTTTTTTTTTTGGATTGGGAGGTATTTAATGACTTCTATTTCTTTAGGGTATATGGGACTGTTTAGATAGTTTACTTGCTCTTGATTTAACTTAGGTACATGGTATCTCTAAAAAGTCATATATTTCATCTACATTATCCAGTTTTGTTGAGTAAAGGCTTTTGAGGTAAGATTGAGTTTTTTTAAAAATTTCCTCAGTTTTTTTTTCTGTCTCCCCTTTCATTTCTGACTTTGTTAATTTGGATACTGTCTCTCAATCCTTTAGTTAGTTTGGCTAAGGGTTTATCTGTCTTGATTTTCTCAAAGAACCAGCTTTTGTTTTGTTAATTTTTGTATCGTTCTCTTTGTTTCTAATTGGTTTACTTCTGCCCTGAATTTGATTATTTCCTGCTGTCTACGCTTCTTGAGTGTGTTTGCTTCTGTTTGTTCTAGCTTTCAGGTGTGCTGTTAAGTTACTAGTGTAGGATCTCTCCATTTTCTTTATGAGGTCACTTAGTGCTATGAATTTTTCTCTTAGCTTTCATTTTGTCCCATGTTTAAATATGCTGTGTCTTCTTTTTTCATTGAATTCTAGAAAGTCTTTAATTCCTTTATTTCTTCCATGACCAAGTTATCTTTGAGTAGAGAGATATTCAGTTTCCATGGGTATGTGGTCTTTTGGTTGTTTTTGTTGTTATTGAAGTCCAGCCATACTCCATGGTGATTTGATAGGATTCATGGTATTATTTCAATCTACTTGTGTCTGTTGAGGCCTGATTTGTTACTGATCATGTGGTCCATTTTGGAGAAGGTATGATGAGGTGCAGAGAAGGTGTATTCTTTTGTTTTAGGGTGAAATGTTCTGTATATATCTGTTAAATCCATTTGGTTCATTATGCTTATTAATTTCATTGTGTCTCTGTTTAAATGACCTGTCCATTTGTAAGAGTGGGGTGTTAAAGTCTCCCACTATTATTGTGTGGGGTTCAATGTGTGCTTTGAGCTTTAGTAAAGTTTCTTTTAAGAATGTGGGTGCCCTTGCATTTGGGGCATAGATGTTCAGAATTGAGATGTCATCTTGATGGAGGTTTCCTTTGACACATATGAAGTGACCTTCCCCATCTTGTTTGATAATTTTTGGTTGAAAGTCTAATTTTATTGGATATTAGAATGGCAACTCCCACTTGTTTCTTTGAGACCATTTGCTTGGAAATCTTTTTTCCAGCCTTTTACTCTGAGGTAGTGTCTGTCTTTGTCATTGAGGTATGTTTCTTATAGGCATCAAAATGCTAGATCCTGCTTACATATTCAGTCAATAGCTTATATGTCTTTTCATTGATGGATTGAGTCCATTGATGTTGAGAGACAGGAAAGACAGATGATTGTTAGTTCCTGTTATGTTTGTTGTTGGAGGAGATATTGTGTGTGTGTGTGTGTGTTTGTGGGATGATTCATTTCTTGTTCCCTCCCCGCTTTGGTGTAGATATGCTCCTTGTATTGGAGTTTTCCTTTTAGACTCTTCTGTAGGACTAGATTAGTAAATATATATATTATTTGGTTTTGTCATGGAATATTTTGGTTTCTCCATTTAAGATGAGTGAGAGTTTTGCTGGGTATAGGAGCCTGGGCGGGCATTTGTGTTCTCTTAGGGTCTGCATGACATCTGTCCAGGATCTTTAAAGTCTGTTGAAAAGTCTGGTGTAAATCTGATAGGTCTGCTTGTATATGTTACTTGGCATTTTCCCCTTACAAATTTTAATACTTTCTTTGTTCTGTGCAGTTAGTGTTTTGATTGTTATGTGACAGGAGGATTTTCTTTTCTGGTTCAATCTATTTGGTGTTCTGTAGGCTTTTTGTACATTTATGGCCATCCTCTGTCTTTAGGTTGGTGAAGGTTTCGTCTATGATTTTGTTAGAAGTATTTTCTGGCCCTTTGATCTGGGAATCTTTGCTCTGTTCTCTTATATTATTCTTAGATTTTGTCTTCTCATTGTGTTGAAGTTCTTTGATGTTTGGGGTTAGGAGTTTTTGATGCTATGTATCTTTTATGGTATCTTTTACATCTGAGATTCTCTCTATTCTGCTGGTGATGCTTGCATCTGTAGCTCCTGACATTTTTCTTGGTTTTTACATTTCCAGGGTTGCCTCTGTTTGTGATTTCTTCATTGTTTCTATTTCCATTTTTTTTTAGGTCTTGGACTGCTTTGTTCAAGTCCTTCACCTGTTTGATTGTGGTTTTCTGTATTTCTTTAAGTGAGTTATTTATATCCACCTTAAAAAGACTCTATAATCTACAAGAGATGGGCTGTTAGGTCAGCATCATGCTTTTCAGGTGTGTTGGAGTAATCAGGGCTTGCTGTGGTGGGAGATCTGGGTTCTGGTGGTGTCAAAGTACATTGGTTTCTGTTGGCTATAATCTTGCACTTGCCTCTCACAATCTGGTTATGTCTGGGGTTAACTGGCCTAGGTGTCTCTTGTCTGGAGCTTGCCTCCTGTGTCCATCATTTGCAGCAGTTCTCCTGGGAACTCTGTGGCACAGGCTGCAAGAGATTTCCTGGGAGACCTGTAGACTTGCAGTGTTGAGAGTAAGGGGCAGACAAGCTGATCTTCTCCAGCCCAGGTACAGACTGGAAGGGAAATGGTGTTCACACCAGCACTCTGATTTGTATTTGTATAAATGGCATGGAATCAGTTTCCCTTATGTGTAAATTCATTTATCAAATATGCTTTTCTTTTTACCTATTACCCCTAGAATCATTCTACTGTTCTGACACACCTGATTACTGACACTGAATTACTGTTAATTCTCCCAAACTATCAGTTTAAAATTTGACTATTTCTGCTTATTCTCTTTATTCATTTATTCTCTTTATTCATAGCCTGATCAATCACAGAGTTTTCTTTATGATCTATACACTCCAACTTCTTCTAAACTATTTTATCAAATACTTCCTTTATTTTTTAATCTTTTTTATTGAGTATCTTTTTCACTTCCTTTATTTTTAATTACGTAAATTATCTTTGCTTCAACCAACAGCTTTATTGGCTGGGAAGGCATACACATTATATCATTTTTTTAAATCAGCAAATAGGGCAGCCCTCCAAACAATATTGTATAATCACATTGGAGACATTAGATTCATTTTTAGCTATAACACGATTCTTTGTAAACATCAGCTCCTGAGAACGTCAGATTTTTTTTTCTCACAACATTAACTTAATTCCTCTCCTAGGCCTTCTAATTACAGCCCCAGGAAAATCAGCACAATTTATCTGCCACTTCTCACTCCCATCAACCACAGAGGCTCCTACCCCATCTCACCCTTCTCTCATTCAAGTCCTATAGTAGTTGCAACAACCTTCTTAATAATCTGATTTTACTCACTTGAAATAATAGCACCATTGTATATAATACTTGTGTCATGGCTCATTAACCACACTGTTCACAGCCATCTGTGCAATTACTAAAATGATATTTAAATTATTTTAACATTTGCACATCCAGCCAATTAGGCCTTTTAATAGTTATTTTGTGTGTAAATGAACGCTCTCTAGTTTTCTTTCACATCTGCACACACACACACACACACACACATTCTTTAAAGCTATATATTTTTATGTGGTCAGAATTCACAGCTTTAATGATAAACAATACATCTGAAAACTGGTTAATTTAATAAAAGCCCTTCCTTTTACATCATCTTGTTTAATTATCAGTAACCTTGCTTTAACTGGAATACCTTCCTTACAGGATTTTAGCCCCCCCCCCCCCCCCCGCAAAAAAAAAAAAAAAACTAGTCATTGAGGCCACTAACACATCCAATAGCAATGCCTGAGCCTTTGTCATATACTTCCAAATAAAATCAACTGAAAAATTCACTGTGTTTTTATTAATTCTATAGACTTAAAGAGTATTAACAACTTAAGATATCAAATCTTGCAATTATGTAATCTTTAGAACCATCTACTTAACTCTTAAAGTCTATATATTTTCTTATTTTAACAAGCATGTATTTATAACAGTTATTCCCAAATATCTGTTGTTTGGGGTTCTGTTGTAAATAGCATTGTTTTTTAATATATTCTCTGAGCTGGGCAGTGGTGGCGCACACCTGTAATCCCAGCACTTGGGAGACAGAGGCAGGTGAATTTCTGAGTTCGAGGCCAGTCTGGTCTACAGAGTGAGTTCCAGGACAGCCAGGCCTACACAGAGAAACCCTGTCTCAGAAAAAAAAACAAAACAAAATGTAAAAAAGAATATATTCTCTGAGATATTAACAAATAAAAGTACAATTGACCCCATATGTATTAACCATATTACTAATAATCCTATTCAGCTCACACATTAATCTAAGATTCTTTCATGCCAGATCTTGTCTTTGTACATCTGTGAGTACTAATTTAACATATTCCTTTCAATTCTTTCCTGCCTCTCTCCCATTCACCATACTTGTTTAAACCCATGCTGTACCATTGTGCAAAAATGGTGCTAAATCCAGCAAGGTGGTAACATACTTGTAACCCAGCACTAAAGAGCAAGAGACAGGAAGAACATGAATATAAAGCGAGGCTATGCTACATATTGACACCCTGTCTTGCTACACACGGTCCCCTTGTGGAGATCATAGGATATCTTGCAGGAGTCAGTTCTCTCCTTCTACCTCCAGGTCATCAGGCTTGGTAGCTATTGCCTTCACTCTGAGCTGTCTTTCTGGCCCCTTTAAAGCTCTTAAAGCAGACCCAGCACAGTCTCTACTCAAATTTAGATTGCTCCTACTCCAGGTTTGTGAGGCTAGATTGTTCTTTCTTCTAAGACACAGTCTTCTTGATCTGTGGCACCTAACCTGGGGTAGTCTAAGATTTTCTGATCTATTGAACATGGATACTTTCTAGTCTTGGAGCATCATTAGTTTTTGAGGTTCTGGTGTTCCAGTGCACATTCTTTCTGACTGTTACTCTTTGTTTAAAACTGTAGATTTTAGTACCTAAAAATGTTTGTTGCCCAGTAAACAAAAGTTAGATTTTATTCATACTTCTGTAGCTACTCTTATAGCTGCCTTCTTACTATTACCATGATTCACAATTCTTATAAGGCTGCTTTAGTAAACTGGAATTCTGATCTCTGTTTCTTTCTTTTTTTTATTCCAAATATTTTTTATTTACATTTCAAATGATTTCCCCTTTTCTGGCCTCCCACTCCCCGAAAGTCCCATAAGCCCTCTTCCCTCCCCCCTTTTCTCACATCTACCCCTTCCCACTTCCCTGTTCTGGTTTTGCCCTATACTGCTACACTTGAGTCTTTCCAGAACCAGGGACCACTCCTCTGTTCTTCTTGTACATCATTTGATGTGTGGATTATGTTTTGGGTATTCCAATTTTCTAGGCTAATATCCACTTATTAGTGAGTGCATACCATGATTGATCTTTTGAGTCTGGGTTACCTCACTTAGTATGATGTTCTCCAGCTCCATCCATTTGTCTAAGAATTTCATGAATTCATTGTTTCTAATGGCTGAATAGTACTCCATTGTGTATATATACCACATTTTTTGCATCCATTTTTCCGTTGAAGGATACCTGGATTCTTTCCAGCTTCTGGCTATTATAAATAGGGCTGCTATGAACATAGTGGAGCATGTATCCTTATTACCTGCTGGGGAATCCTCTGGGTATATGCCCAGGAGTGGTATAGCAGGATCCTCTGGAAGTGTCATGCCCAATTTTCTGAGGAACTGCCAGACTGAGTTCCAGAGTGGTTGTACCAATTTGCAACCCCACCAGCAGTGGAGGAGTGTTCCTCTTTCTCCACATCCTCACCAACACATGCTGTCTCCTGAATTTTTAATCTTAGCCATTCTGACTGGTGTGAGGTGAAATCTCAAGGTTGTTTAGATTTGCATTTCCCTAATGACTAGTGAAGTTGAGCATTTTTTAAGATGCTTCTCAGCCATCCGAAGTTCTTCGGGTGAAAATTCTTTGTTTAGCTCTGTACCCCATTTTTAATAGGGTTATTTGGTTTTCTGGGGACTAACTTCTTGAGTTTTTTTAATATATTGGATATTAGCCCTCTATCTAATGTAGGGTTGGTGAAGATCTTTTCCCAATTTGTTGGTTGCCGATTTGTCCTTTTGATGGTGTCCTTTGCCTTACAGAAACTTTGTAATTTTATGAGGTCCCATTTGTCAATTAGCCTATGCTCTAAGATCAAGAACTGACCTCTGTTTCTTTAAGTCATCAAAACTACAGTGCTTTCTGTTGGAGCTCATTGTGTCAGTTTCTAGTCACATGTCCTGCCTGTAGTTCAGAGTCTCATTTTCATGGATAGTCATAAGAGGCCACTCCAGTCCCAACTCTATCAAGGCTAGGTACAGAAGCCTCTGTCTGTGTACTTGCAAGCTCTCTGGATTACATTTAGGACTGGTATATGTTTTTGTGGAAAAACAGATATGTTATCTTGATCAGTATAAAACCATGACCTATTTCTGCTCTTCTTGCTTTAAGGTCTGCTCTGGATACCTATAGTTTATGTTCTGTTGTAGTTGTTGCTCAGGGTTAGGACTTGTGTAACATGTAGTATTTCCTACTCAAGTGTTCATTTTTCTATTTAAAGTACCTTAGGTAAATGTCAGATTATATAAATAATTATATTAATGGCATTGTTTCACACCATGAAATCAAGACATACCATGTACCAAGACATACACAGCTATTACTGTTCTCATTCAATATATAATCAGTACAATTCCAGAGTCCTATATGGTGGTGTATTTCCTGGTGGTATTTCTGATACAATTACTACATTTGAGTCCTAGCAGAAAACAGATGGCATTCCCAAGAAGAAGGGATGATTTATAAAGTTTTGGTCAAGATACAAGGAGTCTATAAAAGATAGCACAGGTACCCTAGAGCTGGCAACAACTCAACGAGTTCCACCACCTTAAAGGAGATATGGAAGGAAAGGTAAGATCCACAAAGAAATAGACCCATAAAACTACCTTGAGAGAAGACAAGTTCTGTGGCCAAGAGACACAGGTAAAGGCAGGGAGCTCTTTCTCTGCATCTTAGTAGCCATTGTCAGCACCCAATGAAAAGGAAGAGGAGAGGAGTTTTTTATTTATCTAGGTGAGGCTTTTAAATGCAGGCAGTGCTAAACAATAGAGGACACATTATTCTGTGAGATGTGCTATGATTTATTCCCCAAAGACTCATAGATAGAAATGGGATAGAAAGTAGTTCCCAGTGTAATGGTATGAAAGTGGTATGAAATGGCAGGGTTGGTGCATGGTAATTATATTATGGCCCAGGGATTACCCCATAAATGAATAAATGTTGTTTCAGGAGGTTGGGTCAGGTTGTATTGGATGGGACTACTTCCTGCAAGAATAGATGGCTATAAGTCTCTCTCTCTCTCTCTCTCTCTCTCTCTCTCTCTCTCTCACACACACACACACACACACACACACACACACACACACACACACACTGTCTTCTGCACATACTCCCACTATTGTGAAACCACCTTGCTATAAGATCCTCACATGCTCTTGAACACCCAAAACTGTGAGCTTAACTTCTTTGTAAAAAGTATCAAAACTCAGGAGTTTTGTTACAACATAAAGCAGACTGCGACAAAGGGTTTATTTGTTGTTGTTGTTGTTGTTGTTCTTTAGTATACTATTTAAACTTAAAGGAAATGAAAATATATCCTGATAAGCTTTTCTTATACCAGAACTAAAGATCCAATCAGTACTTAAAAGGAAAAATGTAAGAAATGTGAGAAATTATTGTCTTATTTTACCCACTTCTCTAGGGGAAAGTGGTTCTTATAAACATACTGACTACCATAGAATTCACAGGAATAACTGAGAATTATTTTAGTGCTAACTCTGTCTGTGCTGTCCTAAAAATGACAGACACCGGAGCTTATTTATATTCATCGACTCTTCTAAATACTTTTATTAATGAATCTACATACACATGATATTTAACAATTCAATATAATAAATAGTTTCAGATAAATAGTTTAAAACACTTTTGAGCCCTTGGGGCTTACAAAAAGAATCTTTAAAGATCCATATTTATCATCTGAAGACTGGTAGTTACAAAAGATAGTAAACAATAATCCAAAAATAAATATAAAGTTAAATATGTAAATAAATAGGAAGCCTGTGTGTTGTGAGCAGGAGGCACAAAATTACTGAGCCGAGGAGATGAGGCTCTGACAGAAGGCTATCCATCGCCGCAGGAACTCCACCACAGTTGCAGGCTCATCGTCGAACTGGCACTCGGTTCCAGAGCCCTGAAAAAGAGGATAACATTTTCAGGTCGTCACTTCACACACAGCTATTCTTCACTGAAGCTTTTAGGCATTTATTTTAACACTGGTTAAATATATTAAACATATGCATTTCTTGAATGATCAAAATTATTGGGCTATGTTTTATTATGATACCAAATAATAATAGCATACAAAATAAAGCTTTCCAAGTTGAGTACAAATGAACATTTGAATGAAAACACTGAACACTTCCGTAGTATCCAATTGCTTAGCCTTTTTTTTTTCCCGGTAAGTGTATATGCATCAATTTAGGCTTTTAGGAACGAAGAAATGATACTTGTTATATATTCTTTGCTAAATCTTAAGATTCTATTATTCTATTCTTTCCCCCAAGTCAGAATGGGAATAACCCAGTATAGGTTAGGACAAGCATCTATTGGGGGAAATTTTGAGAACTTTGTTATAAATAGATATACTTAACCTGATATCAGTGCAGAAGAATCACAAAGTTTGTACATGTGTAAATATTATACATTTGTTCTGTGGATTAGCTTTTTGGAAGCTAACCCTCTTTGCTAAAGGAGATATTTTAATTCTGTTTTTAGGTGACAAGATGAGAAGGAAATATTTTGACAAATTTATGGGATGGCTTTTCCAAATCTGACTGATTCCTTGTAAGTCAAATGAGGCAGATTATTTCTTTTAAATAAATATGCCTTTTTAAATAAGGTGCCATGGTCTTATATACCCTCTTTACATAGATACTTCAATGTTACAATATCTTGAATTTTTAATTTTTAAAAAATGTTAGAACACCTTCTTTGCATAGATGACGACTCGAGCCTTTCAGCATCTAGGTGACGTATCTCTCAGCCTGCTTTAAAAACCTCCAAGGGATATAGTGCACTGAAAATGTGACTTTGGTTTGGAAAGGACTAGCTCACACCCTTTTGGAGGCTTGCTGCTACTGCCTCATCAGAGTCTATGATTCTTGTTCATTTAAAAAACAAAGCCCCGAAGTGGGCTCTTCTGTCCTCCTCTGTCCATTCTAATGGCTGCCATTTTCTTGAGACAAATTTCTCTGTTCATCTACCAATACCAGCACAACTTCTCTGAAAAAACTGTTCAGATAATTTTCCTGATCTGATAAACGTGACAGCAGTAAGAGGTGCTTGTTTCTTGTGGAAAACTCAGTACTTTCTCTCACAACCAGTTCTATGCTGGTGTGGGAGGGAGCAAGGTATTGATGCTCCCAGTGTCCTTGCAGGTGATGGTACAGGTAGGAATTCTAGCATCATCCTGCAGTAGAAAGAGCCACTTGCACAGTGGCTTTAAACTTTGGCTGACTAAATGCACGGAACCCAACAAAGACCAGAAATGGCATGCAACTTAAAAATGCATTTCTTCTCCATTTTATCTCCAGATTAGCAAATAAAGCAACACCTTACCTTTAGTTTTATAACAGTTACTCTGATATTGCTGATGAAATTTCCAGCATCTTCCAATTGAAAGCTTTTGCTTTGAGTCAAATTCAGCACACGCTGCAGAGCTCCAAGTTCCTTTTCCAGGCACTGAAGATCTTTCAATCCTGTGGCCTAGAGGAGTAATAACCTTAACCATCAGCTCAGTTCACCTTATTCTGAAGAGCCAGAGAAGTTAATCCACAGTTTCCCTAATCAAGAGTAGGCAGCACAGGGCTGGAGAGATGACCCAAGGGTTAAGAGCACTGACTGCTCTTCTGGAGGTCCTGAGTTCAAATCCCAGCAACCACATGGTGCCTTACAACCATCTGTAATGAGATCTGATGCCCTCTTCTGGTGTGCCTGAAAACAGCTACAGTGTGCTTATATATAATAAAAATAAATCTTTTTTTTTTTTTAAAAAAAGTAGGCAGCACATAGCTTTTACCACTCCCTATTCTCAGTGTAAAGAGGGACTGAAGTAATTCATGCCGTAAATCTAGAAGAGCAAGAGCGCAAAACCATAAGGTTCATATTAACTATGATTAGGCCACTCTAGTGAGTTCTTCTAGCTTCACTAGGTTTTGTAAAAAGTCTGTGTTTCCCTACCAAAATGCATAGCACAAATTCAGACCATTGTTCCAATCTAGAAAGAAATCTGCAACGTTCACATTCTACATTCTAGTATCTAATCACAGAGTTGAGAATTACAGAATGGTAAGGGACAGGAATCCTTGAATGACAACTGTCATAGACCCAAATCTTACAAATTAGGTTATCATGGCCCTGAATGATGAGTGTCAAGATATCCAAGGAAGACACATTTAATATTTTCCTAAATTTATACTTCTCTGCAATTACTAAAGATGAATTTTTTAAAAAACCCATTTGTCAAGGCTAGAAAGATGGCTTCTTAGAGGTAAAGGCACTTGCTACCAAACTTCATGACTTGAGTTCAATTGCAGTGACCCGCCCACATTGTGGAATGACCCAACTTTCATATTTTGTTCCTCTGACCTCCACAGTTACACTGTGACACTGATGCATCTCCACACATAAAATAAATAAATAAATGAATAAATGAATAAATGAATAAATAAATAAATAAATTGAAATCTATTTGTTCCAATAAAATAAAAATATTTGGACAGAACAGTTGAGAGAATTTTTCTGATACATGTCTGAAATAATGTTTAAATACATCATGCATATTTACATACATAAACAGAAGAATATTGTCTACTTCTATAGCATACTATGATTTCCATAAAGTCAGCCACTTTAAGTCTACAGTGAAGTGGGTTATCTGCATTTTACCAAGTCTCACAGTCTGTGTCTTTCCCACAGCCACATGAATGGGGAGCAAGGTCGCCCAGTCAGTTGCTCCTTTTCATTAACCACACACTTTGAGTTATATGCTACTATTGTTTTTAAAATCTTACATACAGACTGAATGGAAGTTAAATGAAAACATCAGCAGAATTTACCACATTACTCTTGTTTTCAATAATTATTTTAAAACTTAGATTTCTAGGAATTTCACCACTCTCTAAATTAATGTGATCTCTGTTGTCTCTCTAACAATCTGTAGAGGAAGAGGTTTGCTCAAGACAACACATAGTTCCTGATTTGTCTACTATTGGCCTTCCAACTTGTTAAGGTGTGTTCTGGGTATTCAGTGTGGAGTTCCTTCCCTCACAGAACTCTCTAGTTCTTTATTGTTGGAATTGAAAATTTTGTGACTATAATTAAGCTGGAAGAACAATTGGGGCCTTTCCTCTCTGTCTCCTGTAGAACAGCTAGAGGCAAAGTTGCCCTGACTCAGTAGGAGTGTGTCTACAGCAGCCTCTTTGTCCCCTTAGATCCCATTTTGCTTTAAGCTTGGATTTATCCTGGAACAAGCTCTTTCTAGCACCAAAGTTGTCCATCTTCTTTTGACTGTCAGGACTAGAGCAAATTTCTACCTTTGATGTAGTGCTAGAAACTTGGGTAAGCTGTTTTGTTTCATACAACGTTCTGCCTCCAAAGGAGACCAAACACACACACACAAAACAACCTTTCAATATTGAGAGATAGTATCACATAGCAATATTACAGTTCTACAGAGGTTAAAAAGAGACTGTATAAATCCAAAACTGTTGTATACATCTCGGACTTTTTCTTCACTATCTATCACTAATAGTGTGTTTATCTGCTGTTGGCTAGACATTGTTCTGAAACCTGACAAGCGATAAGCATAGCAATTATCATTTATGTAAGTAGGTGAATGAGCATATGCAACTTCCTGAGTCCATGAGCACTAGGCCCTAGCAGGGCTGGGGCTCCACTTCAGATCATCAGCCCTAGAATCTGAATACTGGTTATTCTGTTCCTCAAAAATACAGTCTTATGAATCATTTAAAAACAGTAAATTATGTGTGAAATGAGACCCTCTGAAGTCAATCTTGACATTTTATAAGCTGAAATAATGCATCTTTCTCAAATACCTTTAGGACAAGCATAAAACAGAAATCAACAATCTTTAAATTATCCCAGCATCAAAATGCAATTATCTTGCATTTTCTTCTCATTCCCTCTTTCCCAAAACACAAAAATACAATGGAAAATTTTAGAGAAAACCATTTAAAAGAAGTACTATTGTCAAGATTTTTTACAGAGAGATATTGAAGAAACGTATTTTCTTCAGATGAGGTAGTATTCATTGGATCAGTCCACACACAAATGTCACTTTGGATTGATCAGAGTACCAATTGAACATAGAAACTCACTTACCTGCTTGGGCAAGTAAAATTTAAACGTGAGCATCCTGGCGAGTTTCAGATTCTTGTAATTCTGAGAAAGCATAACACATTGTTATTAAAACACAACCTTTGGCAAAAACAAAAACAAAAACTAAAGGTAGTGCTGTAGCTGTGATCGCCATGCACTTACATTCATCCTGCTCAGGAGCACCTGTAAGTCCATCAGCAGCTGCTCCAGGTGCTGCTGTGCTTCTGTTGTAGAGCTTGAAGTGGGTGCACCATTGACAAGGAGTACAAGTGTCAGTGCAACACAGGATGCGAGCTGCATGCTGCACATGCCTGCAGGACTTGAGGTCCCTGAGGAGTGATTAGCAGGGGTGATAGGCAGCTCTTCAGCATGGGAGGCAATTTATACTGTTAATGCTGGAAAATAACATGGGGGTGTCATAGTGTTTTACATATTACACATATTTTCAGAGTCTACCTGTGTGGCAGAAAGCATTACCTTTGTTTTTCCTCTTCTGATGACTCTCTGGAATTTCTTTAAACCCCCATACACTGACTGAATGGATTTAGGTGAAATCCCTCTGGGTTGGGTTAGCCCACACTTAGGTGGCAGTTTTAATTCATACAATGAACGCCTTCTATATGAAACAAATTTTCCTCTGGGGTGGAGACAAAAAAGTAACTCATGAAAATGATCTCTTTGTCAAAACCATCCTGAACCTGTAAGCCTGTTGTGGTGGACAAACGCAAGAGGAGATAGATGAAAGAATAAATCTTTTAGATTTGTTGATTAGACAGGAAGAATATTGGTTTCCTGTTGCAAGATGGTTTTACCTTCTTATCTACACTATGAGCTAATTGCACACAAGGTGATAGATGGCTTCATACTGTTAGCCAGAGAAATAGAAAGCTAAGGACACCGAAAATGCTTGTTGGGCTTTGTTGTTGTTGTTGTTGCTTTAAATTTAACATGTTTTGTGTCTAAGTGTCTTGATGTTTATTATGCTTTTAAAAAAAAGTATGATGTCCAACAAATTCTCAGGAAGGGTTGCATCTAAGGATGTTGGTGCTATTTTTATGTTTCTAGTTGCACTTTCATTTTTAAAAAATATTTTTTGTGTGTACACACACCTGTGTGCATGTGTGTATGTATATGTGTGTATGTGTGTGAGCATGTTTATGTGCATGTGTGAGTATATGAGTGTGTGTGTGTGTGTGCATGTATGCCTGTGTGTATGTGTACGTGCATTTGTATACATATATTGTGAGTATGTGTGCCACAGTACACCTGTGGAGGACAAGTCTAGTCCCTTCTCTCCTGTCACCTTGTGTAACTCAGAAATCTAAACCCAGAAGTCATCCAGTCTGTGTGCCTACCTCTGCCACTAGCCTCTACCACTTAGCCATCTTGCCAGCCTCCTTCTCCCTTCTTCAATAGATTTGGATTTATCCTAAACATACCTGGGCACTCTGAGAGTACTAGCTAGGGAATATTCCCACGTGTTCTCAGGGGGTCAGCTGAATAGAATACATCAGATTCCTCTTCCTCAGTGAAATGCATTGGCTGAGTGATGAAATAGGAACACAGTTCCAAATCAACTGGTAGAGATGGGATTTTTCTCAGAAAGCCTGCCTGTAATGTCTCCAGTTTTAATAACTTGAATTGGTTTAGTCTTTATGCAGATGTTTACCATCTAAAACACCCTGGAGTACATAGAAAGGGAGAAAATATGTGTAAATACACAAATCAACTTAAGCCTCACCTATGGCACCACACACCTACCCATTTTGTAGATTCGAAAACTGAGAATCTAGGGTGATGAGATGGCTAAGGAGCTGGCTATACAATCCTTGCTCCCTGATCCCTGAAACTTGAATGTTCTGACTCTAGAATCTACTCTAGTACCATCTGTCTTCCTATCCCTGATCCTTGGACAGAGACAGATAACATCCTGCGTCATGGTGGATGCCAGGCAATGTAAAGAGTTTTGCAAATCAAATAGTTACTTGAAGTGGAATTTGATGCTGGGGGTAGTGGAAGGCAGGGAGACTAAGCCGTATAGGAAAGTTGACTTGTAGTTCACAAAGAACAGAATGGTTCTGGGATAGTTCTTCAGTCATTGGACGGTATTCTAGAAAACAACACAAAACTCTGCATGTATCTTGCAGTAAGTTGACAACTTCTGGCATCATGGTGGCATGGGTAGCATGTCTGAAGGGAAGCAGGATGGGGACAGGTCTCCTGGTCGTTGTCACCTTTTGTGTTTTCAGAGTAAGCATGCCATTGTGAGGGACCTCTACCTAATAACCTCTCAGCCTCAATGCCTTGTCTCTTTTCTCAAACCTTTAGCATCTTATCCCAGTCCAAGCAACTCGGGCCTCCCCTTCCAGAGTGGAAGGAGTCAGGCCCACACATTTTCCTGTGTGGGGGCTTTTCCACACAATGGGGCCTTTGATGTCCTCATGGGCTCAATCTCTCTATTTTTCCAGCTGTTTCCATTGGAGAAATTTACATGGCCGCATTTCTAAAAGTCTGTAGATTGAGTTCCTGGGGCCATGGTTTACCCCTACTGCAGACCATTGCATAATTGGCACCATTACAAAGGTTGGCCTCCAAGTTTCTTGAAATGCTTGGGGAGAAAGCTACCAACAACTGTGGTGCACTTTCCATTTTTAACATCCTTGATACAATAGCTGGGTTTTCTGGCTGGAGCGGTGATATAATCAGTAGCTGCTTGACTACCACATGTGTCAGAAGCCACAGAGCTCTACTGCTCAGTATTAGATGTCTCAGCTGCTCCAGGAAGGGAAGGCAGGCCCAGGCCTTAGAGCTGCTGCCCAGGGAACAGGTCACCTGCTGCATACACTGTCCACTCATGCAAACTCCTGAGGACTCCACTTCCCATAATAATTTCTTTTTCCTGATCTCTCGTGGGCTTAAAGCTTCAGTTTGGTCTGGTGTGAGGCCAGTGTTACTTCATCTGTTGTTACTAGTTTCTTTAAAGTTTGTTTGGCTTTCAGTTCAGACCCTGTCCTTGCCCTTTCAAAGTAGGGCACACTGTTTGTTCATCTGTGAAATCCATATTTCCTTGGGGTGACGCTCCAGCTTGGTCTTTTAAGATTTATTTATCATATGTTATTCCAGTTTATCACAAACACTCAAAAACTTACAAATGGCTGACAGCTGACTCCAACTTGGTCTTTACCATGCAACTTTTAATGTTTTTGACCTTCAGCATGGAAAAATTTTTTATTTCTTTGGTATTTTTAGTTTTTAAAAGTTTTCAAATTCGTCATCATATTTAATCTGAATCACATTTAATGGATAAGAAACCTGATGTTTGGGGAGGTCGAGTGACTTGGTGATTCTGTTCTCAGTTGCGGTAGGATTTAGATTTCTTCCTTATTCTCCTCTCTCATCCTATCTGTTTATCAAGTGAAAGACAGTGAAGCTGAAGTCCCTCTGAGGCAGGCTGAGGTCAGCTGTGCTGCTGTCCCATCTCACTGCAGCCTGCCAGAGATGCCTGGGAAATTGAGACAGGGCTCCACTCAGTACAGTACCTCATCTGAGCAGCTTTAGGAGTCCTCAGAACTTAGAATAGCTGGATTCAGTTAGTAGCTACAAAGTCTAGTGTGGAAGCAGATGAAGTCCTGAGTGAAGTGTATTGCAGAGCTATACTTTCAAGGGCCCCAGTACCTCAGCCTTCCCTGGGCTCAGCTCAAAGAATTGCCAAAATCTTTCCTCTGGTCCAAGTACAAGGGTTTACAAATGACAGACCAGTGTGCACAGTAACTAGCAGCCACAGCCTTCCCTTCCCTGATGCCTCTGGCCACTCCTAAAGAGACTGCCTCCCTAGACCAGCTAAACTGCCCCATTATGCTGTTTTGGGGTTTGCACAGTAGGCACACCCCCATCAGAGCAACTACAACCCACCCACCCCAACTTTTCTGTACCTGTGTCTCTGTGGCTGTCCTTTCAAGCCCTGAGGATTCCAAACAGAGAATGTGTCACACACTGTTTTTAGTGGCTGAGTATATTCATCTTCTGACAGTGATGATAGGCTTACAAAACTAACCAAATTTATAAAACACTTTCACATCCGCATATCTCTATCTTTTAATCTCATTTCACTACAAATGGTTAATGAAACAGTTTCATATATCCAGCCACTTTCTTTATGTGTTATAAAATATAAATAAAAGCTGGGTATGGCCGTGTATGCCCTTAATCCTAGCACTTAGGGGAGGGACTGAGGTAGGCAGATCCTTGTGAGTTGGAGGTCAGCCTGTTCTATAGTTGAGTTCCAGGACAGCCAGGGTTCTCTTACACAAAGAAACTCTGTCTCAAAGAGGAAAACAAAAACAATGCAAAACAAAAACAATAACATAGAAAATACAGATAAATATTTTAGCATGTCCTTCTGTCAGAGTAAGTGAATTCTTCAAAATCTTGTGACAATAAGGCTATTAGCTACAGTTTGTGCAGGTCACCTGCACCTGATGCTTCCTGTCAGAAGCACCCTTTCCTGTTCTGCCTCCTTTAACAGCTTGCTCTTTTAATTTTTTTTTTTACAGTGATTTGTAAAGACTAATGAGAGACTCCTTTGTACTGTCAATCTAGATAATATGTTCTTATGGAAATCTAGCCCATTTGCTTAACGTTTCCTTGTTGGGAATTGGTTCTAATGCTTTGTCTTATTTCAGCTCCCCAGAGCTGGGCTTCCAGACCTGTGGGTCCCTGCCCTCAGCTGGCTTCGATTGGTAATAAAGAATTACTGTACAGCCAATGGCTGGGCAGGGAGACAGGGCGGGGCTTCTAGATTGTGTGAGCATGGGACTGGGAGAGAGAGACAGAGGAAGAAGAGGAGAATCACTGTGACTCAGAGGGAGAAGGATCAGATTTAAGAGCTGCAGGAGAGAAAGCATCCAGCAATGTAGGTGGAAAGGGAATGAGGCCCTATGGGTGGGGCTGCACAGGGCAGCACAGATAAAGATTTAGAAGATGTTAAACCAGGAATATCAGAGTAAAGTGTGTGCTAGCTGAGGGGAAGTTTAGAAGTGTCCAACCATTGAGCTAGGCAATGCATATCAAAATTAGCTGGTGTGTGTGTGTGTGTGTGTGTGTGTGTGTGTGTGTGTGTGTCTTTCATTTGTGAATCCAGAGAGCTCTTATGTGGGTACAGTGTGTGATCTACCTGGAGCCAATTACCGGGAGTGATTGTTAACATATTATTTCATATTTCTGAAGATCAGGGAAAATTATTATTATAAAAAAGTAGCTATGCTGGAGAAGAAGAGGGTGTGAAGGAAGTCGGGATGCCTGCCAAGATCCATGGGGATGAAGGGCTGTCGGACTGTGCAAGGGAGAAGCAGCAATAGCCCTGCCCTGGGGAGGAGGGAGTGCCCATCACTCAGGGTAATGCTTGTATGTAGCTGGGGCTTCCAAATAATGCTACGAAGGTCACTAATGTTATACTTAAGGCATATTGACCACACTGCAGGGCAGGCCCCACACCTCAGAGTAGATGGCCAACACAAATTTAACTCAATTGTATTTTTGTACACCTTCAGTCTCATATAGCTTAAATAATTTTTTTGTCTTGCTGATCTTACATATTTTGATTTCCAATTTTGTGTTTTTATTCGGGGCATGTAAGAGTTTTCTTTTTTAAAACTTTTCTTTGTTGAGTATTTTATAAAGAGAAAGAAAGGAGTTGGGCGATGAGTAGGGAGGTAGAGAGGAGCTGGGAGGGCTTGGAAGAGGGGACAAGCATGATCAGAATATATTGTATGAAAACTGTATTTTTCAATTAAAAAAACACTTGCCTGTGTATAATTGAAATGATTATCAGTATGTACCTCATTCTTAATTTTCACCTCTGCCCTTGACCACTATCACTGCAGTCTCACAACATTGGACAAAGAGGCCCATACTCCTGAGATGATGACGCCAGCGTTCTTGTAGGATTCAGTTCATCTTGGGCTCCTTGCCTACAGACCTCCCCATGCAGACCTCTCCCCACAGAGTTAGAGCCTCTATTGCCTAAGCTTGGACCAACAGGATTATCTTACGTCAGTTCTCAAGAGCTAAACTTGGGTGTGTCACTGTTAAATACACAGTGAGAACAGCAAAATAGCCCTGATGAGTATCATGGTGGCCTAACCTTCCTTTGCCAAGCTGGTGATCTGTAGCAGTTGAACACAAACAGAGAGGATTTCATGATTCAATAGTGCCAGGGCAAAGAACACAGTGCACGGGCCCAGAATATTTACAAGAACCACAGTTAGATTTCTATGCCAGACTCTCTCAGTCCAAGTGATGAATTACTTTTCTGACAGGTAGCAGCCATATATGCTCCTGCTGTAGCTACCTGTTTGTTAATGTGACAACACAAAGTCATCAGCTAAACTTTAGGAAGTTGTGTTTGTGGTCTCAAAGAGCCCTTTGTCTTTCCCAAATTCTGTCCTGTGAGGTTCTAGCCTGCTTGTACATTCCTCCCAAGAGACAAAACCGCTGCCCTTCAATTTATGGTACAGTCATTTTTTTAAACACAAGAAGAAAACCGATAAAATGAATTTCTTTGCTTAATTCACCCAAGAAACAGCACCCAAATGGAGAAGTGTGTCTGTGTATGTATTTGTCTTTGTAACTAATGATATAGACTTAGGAGTTGGCAAATCCTTAACACAATTTAATCTACCCAATAAATTGTGATCAATACTGATCACTTTACTATTCCTAGGACAAAACAGGGTCAGTTTGATGCTATGGTATCAGCCTTCACATAAATATGAGCAAGTTTCTTCCTGTGTTAGAAGCATGAAATCACTATTCATGTCAGTTATACTTTGTGTGGCATTAACCTGGAAAATTTGAGATTCTCTTCTCTCCTCCCTGCCTACCACACTTTCTCCTTACACACTTTCCATACTGTAAGCCAGAAAATAATGGGTGGTTCTTACAAAACCACTGAGCTAATTTAATTATAGAGCATAGCCAAAGCACATATTATTTATAACACCCTTTCTTAATGACTGGAGAGGTGGCTCAGTGGGTCAGAGCACTTGCTACACAAGCATGAAGACAGCCCAAACTCCCGGAAGCCACATAAAAGGCTGGGTATGACTGTGTGGGCCTGAACTGCAGCAGTGTGGGGGATGGGTCAGAGATAGGAGGATCCCTACGGCTTGCCGCTCACCAGTCCAGCTATAAGACAGACCGCATACAGATGTCCTTTTCTGGCCTTTATACCCACATACAAATATATCTCACACTCAGATCTCACACAGGCACACACACATTGTACATACATATTAAAAAATTAAGTTACAGGGGCTGAAGAGATGATTCAATGGGTAAGAGCACTGGCTTCTCTCTCAGAGGACCAAGATTTGATTCCCAGCACCCACACAAAAGCTCACAAACATCTGTAACTCTAGTTTCAGGGGGATCTTCTGATCTATAACACACATGATACACAGATGGCAGAACATTCACACATATAAAAAGGTTACAAAAAACAAAGTTACAAAGTAATGGTTATATAAAATTTTAGAAACAAGCAAAAACGGAACAAGCAAAACCTTCTACCCTAGGTATGGTAGAAGTGATTTGGATGTTAGAGATGAGGGGTGCGACAGGCATCCATTCAATGGTTTTGTTATTCTTACTTTGAGCATTGCATTTGTTACTCTAAATGTGAAAACTGTCAGGAGCCAGCATTGTCAAGAACAGTCAGAGTTCAGCGTAGAGCTCACTTGAAAGAGCCTTGGAAATTCTGAGTCTTGGTCCTGTTTGGTTTCTATGCTTTGATGTTCTATTCCCCTATTTCTGTGGTATTGTGAACACAGAAGGAGGCAAAATAATAATTCTCAAGAATTTTATTATTTTTCAGGAAAGGAATGATCATTCTTTGATTTAATAGACCTTAGCCGGGCAGAGTACGCTCTGCCTGTAATCCCAGTTACTTAGGAGGCTGAGACAGGATGAGTGTGAGTTCAAAGCCAGGCTGAACAACATGGCAACAATGGCAACATCTTGACTCAAAACAAAACCCAGCCCTATGGGGCGAATGGCAGTATAAAAAAAAAAGGCGAAAACTTCTTGAGAATTTCAATTATCAGTAAAGGGGAGAAAAAACATATTTTCTGTGTCTAATGCACAGAGGAGAAAGCCTTTTTGTTAGCTTATACTGAGAGGAGGCTCTGCAATCCAACATGACTTCTCACTCCTAAATTCATCTTTCATGGCTGCTATGTTGGCTGTGGTAGCTCAGTCTTGTGGGCTAAAACACTGCAAGTTCTGTTGACATAATTATATACTACCTATAATAATTAATACAATAAACCTTTGGAGTCTTTTATAATGTACTGTTTTCTACCCTAGAGTAATTTGTAGGGAAATGAAATATCAAGAACCCATCTTAAAGGTTTGCTTAATTTTAATTATGTATATATGTTGGGGGTACATGCGTGTGAGTGCAGGTGCCCACAGGGTGGAGGCCTTAGATGTTAGATCCCTCTGGAACTGAAGGTACAGATGGTTAGGAACCTCCTGCCATCCGTGATGGGAAGTGAACAGGGTCTCACTCTTAACCACTAAACCATTTCTCCAGCCACACCAACCTAGCTTATGGAGTAGGCATTAGGGGAGGGTTAGATTGATGTAAAATAATGCTGTTTCTTAGAGAATACACATTCCAGTGTCATACCCCGTGGGGAGAACACACACAGGTTGCTGTGACCATGGCCCCAGAGACTGGAGAGAGAAAGAACCGCCATCCAAACTCCACTCATGCCAAACTCTGTGTCCCTTGCTCCTGGGGCAACCAGACGAAATTTCTAAATACCCTGCTTCGTTTAGACAGTTCTCATTTCTGTTAGAGAGAATGCCAATTCCCCATAGCAGCAATGGGAATTTTCTTCCTAGTTAGAAACAGAATCCTGGCTTTTAACCGGACACAGTTGCTACTCCTCATTAAATACCACATTCTGCACTGCTCTGTACAGTGAATTACAGACAGACAGAGGTAAAGGCTGGAGCTCTGACAATCCTCTGAACATGAGGACAGGGTGCCTGCAACTCTCTTGGGACGACACAGATAACTACATGAGCTTCCAGTAGACTCTGCTTCCCTGACTCCTAAATTCTTCCATGTCAGTGAGAAGAGAAACAAGCATATTTTTAAGCCACTTTTATTTTGGGTTCCTCATTGAACTGGTTTGTTTTCTGTCACAATAGCCTCATACCTGAGACAGTCTATTTATAAAGAAAAAGGTTTTGTTTGGACTCATAGTTCTGGAACTTACAATCCAGAATCAAGGGAACCCATTTTGAGGGACCTCTAATGAGACACACATCTTGGTGAGAACACACGGTAGAGCAACCATTTACCTTATAAGCCTGGATGTAGAAGAAGAAGAAAGAAATGCAGACCATGGGGTAAGCTTTGGGAACATAACTCCAGATAACCCAAGGACCTCCCACAAGATGTCGGCTCTCAAGGGCCTGTTTCTTCCCAACGATGCTTCCTCGGACCAAGCCTTCTGTGAGTGTTTCTTATACACAGGCTTTATAAATGGTGGCATGCTGTGAGTACATCAGATCCTGTTATTTTTAGGATTCTACATTTATTTTAACGAATTCAAAATGCTTGAGGAATATTGTTAAATGTCATCATTGGCTATGGGACATAAAAATGAATAGTTCTCTCTGGTCTAAGAATGTAATATTTTAGTAAAAGACAGAGACACCTAGGGTTGCTCCCAAACAAGACAATAATGGATTAGGAAATGACTATAAAACATTAATGACTGTAATGGGTTAGGAAAGTACTTGATTCCTGAGTGTAAAATGTTCTAGCTTCTACCTGCATACACAGAGACATAGACGAGATAAAATTGGCACTTCAAAAATAAAATATATTTGTGGTTGAATTTTGACAAGAGTATCAAGATAATTTTATGGGAGTGTGTTCTTTGTAACATGTAGCACTGGAGGAACAGATATGTACATGTGAAAGAATGAGGTTAGATTCTTATTTCACCCTTCAAAGAGGCTCATGAACATAAATATAAGAGATGAAATGATAGTAAATGAAAATTATATCCTTTGACTTAGCATATCTAAATGCTTAAAATATTTATTGTAAGAAAAATAAAGGTATTGACCAATGCTATAAAAAGGTGACTGTAGTCAGTGAAGGCTATCTGTATGATACACGCTACCCAAACCACGAGCCTTAATATTAGGTAACAATTCCATCAACTCCACTTCTACATATGAAGATACGCCAAATGCATAACTGGTGTAGGAGTAGCAGAACATTGAGAAAAACAAAATGTAGGTCTGTGGTTTCAGAAGTGAGCTGTATGTGTTTAGTTTTATAATGTGTGTTTTATATTTCAACTAAGCAAATACTTTTAATTTGAGCTATTTAACCTAGAACCCTCTACTTCACTTTCTTTTGAAGATGTGGCCACACTGGCCATCATATGATGATGCTGGGAACTGTAGTGCCCCTTAAATGCCCTTATGCAGTGGCTGCCTGGGAACTTACAAGTGGCCTCTTCCTTGTTGTATTATGAATCTGACTTTGTAGGTACAGTGGTTTGGATACAGCCTGTGGGTGTTCCCCAGACGTTCCTGTGCTAGAACCTTGGCTCCAGTGGCTAGTGTTGAGCTAGTATGACCTCTATGAGGTGGGGTAGGGCCTGCTGAGAAGTAGGTAGATCACTAGGAGTCCCTTCATCCTTGAGAGTTCTGGTGAGTTCTCATGAAAACAAGTTAAGAAAAGGAAAAGTCTGATGCCTGGATCCCTGTCCTGGCTTCCTTACTCTGGCATCTTGGACACACGCCCTGCCAACACCATCTGCATGAAGTCCTTGCGGAAGGCAAACAGTGCTGATCTTGGATTTACCTTCTGTCCAAGCTGTCAACCTGACACTGCCTAGAATTAGCTAAGAAGGGAGTCTCAATTAAGACATTGCCCAGATCAAAATGGTCTGTGAGCACATCCTTAGGCACTCATGATTACTAAGTGATGTTGGACTGTTTCACTATTGGCAGTAGCATTCTCTGGGCAGGTAGGTGGCTCTCAGCTGCAAGAAGGCTAGTTAAGCATGCACCTATAGGCAAGCCAGCAAACAGTTTCCCCTGGAACTCTAGGTTACTGCTTGATTTCTGCTCTGACTGCTCAATGATGGACCATAACATGTAGGCTGAAATAAACCCTTTCCTTCCATAGTTACTTTGGGTAAGAGTGATTACTGCAACAGAAAGGAAACTAGCAGCACTCCCAAACTTGCATTGCCTCGCCTTGGGAGTTTTGTGGTAACAGAAAACAGTCAGACAGTAAGCATTTGAGCTGATCTGAACTGCCCACAACCTAGCCGGCTGCTTTGTGTTTATAAAGCTGATTTATCATCTGTCAAAAGAACAGCATTCCAGGCTTGCCTCACATGTAACACTGCTATGACAGTTTAATTGACACGAAAGTACTTCATATCTAAAAACATCTATATAAATCACTTTTGATACCTGAAATCTACAATATCAGCCTGATAATTTGACTAGCATCTGTCCTCAGCTTTATGGTTGTTATAATAAATACAAATCATATGTGCGCAGATATTGCTGTATTTTCATGTATACAACTTGTTTCATGTGTATACATTGTGAAATTGTCATCAAAAGAAAACTAAATAACATATCAATCTCTTCACATAACTTTTTTCAAGTGTGTGGTGTAAATAGTTATGATCTACTGCCATTGCAAATTTCAAGTACACAATTGGTACTGGGCATTCTTCACAAGAGTCACGTGCGGCCGAGATATCTCCATGAAGAATTTTTCATGCATAACTCCGTCCTTACACCTGTGAAAAGCAGCTTTCTACTCCCCCTCCCCAGCGCCTGGCAATCACCATTCTCCAAATTTGTCTGCTTTAAATTCCACATTCAAGCAAGATCATAAAGTATTTGTCTTTCTAAATCTTCTTTATTTCACTCAGCAGTATGGCCTCCATGCTCATGCATCTAGCAACAAGTGACAGTATTTGCTTCCGTAAGACACGATAGCATCCCACAGCCCACACACATTGTCTTCACTTGTGTTCATTGCTGGGCAGGTTGCTTCTGTATCTCCGCTGCTGTGAATAGTGTAATGTACTTGAAGTGCTGCCATCTTTTTGACCCTTTGGTATCTTTTCTTTTGGATAATATACATACAAGACAAATTGCTGGATCATCCCATAGTCCTAGATTTAGTTTTTAGAGGAAAATCTGTAGTTTGCTTTCAATGCTCTACCAACAGTATACACAGTGGTCAACACATCCATGCCATCCTATGAATAGTTAATTTTTTATTATTTTCTTCCTTCCTTCCTCCCTCCCTCCTTCCCTTTTCCTTTCTTTCTTTCTTTCTTTCTTTTTCTCTCTTTCTTCCTTCCTTCCCTTCTTTCTTTTCTTCCTTCCCTTCTTTCCTTTCTTCCTTCCTTTCCTTCCTTCCTTCTTTCCTTCTTTCTCTTTCTTTCTTTCTCTTTCTTTCTTTCTTTCTTTCTTCTTTCTTTCTTCTTCCTTCCTTCCTTCCTTCCTTTCCTTCCTTCTTTCTTTCCTTTCTTTCTTTCCTTTCTTTCTTTCTTTCTTTCTTTCTTTCTTTCTTTCTTTCTTTCTCTCTCTTTCTCTTCTTTCTCTTCTTTCTCTTCTTTCTCTTCTTTCTTTTCTTTCTTTCTTTCTTTCTTTCTTTCTTTCTTTCTTTCTTTCTTTCTTTCTTTCTTTCTTTCTTTCTTTCTTTCTTTCTTTCTTTCTTTCTTTCTTTCTTTCTTTCTTTCTTTCTTTCTTTCTTTCTTTCTTTCTTTCTTTCTTTCTTTCTTTTCTTTCTTTCTTTCTTTCTTTCTTTCTTTCTTTCTTTCTTTCTTTCTTTCTTCCATTAGTTTTTTCCAAAAAGGGTCTCTTTGTGTAAGTATCCCTGACTGTCCTGGAACTCATTTTATAGACCAGGCCAGCCTCAAACTCAGAGATCCACCTGCCTTTACCTCCAGAGTGCTGGGATTTTGTCTATTTATATCAGGTGTAAGGAGATAATGTCACTGAAATTTGATGTGCATTTCTCTGATGGTATAAGTACCTCTCCACATGCCCACTGGCTATTTGCATACCTTCACAGCTGGCTTTCATCTTTTTAAAGTAGTAGTTTTCTCTTAAACTTCCTGCATATTACTGCCTTTCTTTTTCTTGAATTGTTGTTAAACCTCTTGGGACTTTTGTTATTGTTGTTTTCTAGTTTGTTTGTTGCTTCAGTGTTGTTTGTGTTGCTCCATTTCCATTTGCTTGAGAACATTCCCACTTTCCTTCTTTTATCACTTTTCTCTGTATGACCAGAAAATGATATTTGAAATGTTTGTTGGCTTTTTGAAATAACTTGCTGACATTTGTTTTGTGGCTTAGTCTTTGATTGTTGCAAAAAAGGCTGTGCACATTTTAAGAAGTCGGTTTGTATTGCTGTCTACAAGAAGAGAGATGTATTTGCTTGTGACTGGTAGCTAGAAGGTCCAGAACATATGTGCCAGTGTTCTTTTGTGGCCCAGTCAGCTACATTACAACACAGCAAGAAGTAGAAAGGGAAGTAGCCATGTACAGGTGATAGGTCTGTGTGAGCAACAAGGCAGGGTGGGCCAGGCCTGATGTGTCATGGGAACGAATCCACTCATTCAAATGTGGCTTCTGTTTGCCTGTGCAATTGTCATCTTGGAGGCTTACTGCTGAATAAGCTCACCTTTTCTAGCTCTTTCTGTTCAACTCATCTATTCAGACTCAAATTCCTCTCCAAGCTGACTGATTCAACCTGGTTTCTCTTAGCTTCTGACTGAATTGTTGTGCTTGGCCTCATATTAATTCCAGTAAATTTGTTTTGATCTTCTGGCTCCTTTTGGTTCTCTGGCTTGTTCAGTCTTCACCTGTGTCTAGCTTGGTTTCTCTCTTCAACTATCTCGTAAAAACTCTACCAGTAAAACTGCCTCTTAAGTTACCTTTCTGTCTTCTCATGAGAGTTGGGTGTATCCTATAGAGCAGGTCCAGAACACCTAGAGACCAAGAGCTATATAGAGAACTCCTGTCTTGAGAGGGAGAGGGAGAGGGAGAGTGGGAGAGGGAGAGAGGGAGAGGGAGAGGGAGAAGAAAAAAGAAAACTTGGGTCATCTGGTTTTGATGAACCTGGATGTCCATTTCACTCCCTTAAATTAGGAAAAATATTTTGTTTAATTCAAGGCCCGGCACATGTTGGGCAAGCACAGAGCTAAGCCAGCTATAAGACTTTTTGGCTATTATTTCATTAAATAAACTGCCTGGTATTCCCATTGTTCTCTGTGAGACTTTCGTTTTACATGGTTCCCACAAGCTCCGCAGACGTTTGTTTTCCTTCTTATCTTTTTGTCACCCCGCCCCCAACCCTACTGTGTAGTTCTGAACTCACTGATTATTTCTTCTGTCTGATGAAGGCTGAAGTCCAAGTCCTATGTTGATTTCCTTTTTAGGTTAGTCATAATTTTTAACACCAGGTGTGGTTTCTCTCTGTGCTGAAGCTGTGTTTTCTTCCATTGTAATCCCAACTTCATTAGTTCTGTCCCATCCTGTGACTTACTGAGATTCTTTTGAACCTGGAGTTTTCATCATGAAGTTCATAGGTCCCCATTTCTTTAGGGTTTGGTACGGGAGTTCATTTTGTTCCTTTCTGGTGCCATGTTTCCCTGATTCTTTGTTATCATTGCAACCTTACTTTGATGCCTTTCAACCTTTCAAATGATGTACATTTGAAGATGTGGTGACTTCTTTAAAAGTACTCCCCGCTTAAGACCCTTTTTTGGTCTCTTCAGCAAGTTCAGTTGGTAATGTCTTTCTCCCCTGCTGGCTCCTTCAGGTCCCTTTGCCATCCCTCCTCATTTACCATCTTCTCAGTGTTGCAGTCTCCCAGGCCCTCATCCCCGAGTCTCCTCTGAACTACCTCCCTGTGCCCCATACTTCCTTCAGCCTGACTTTATTTTCTTAGTGTCTGTACCTCAGCTGAACTAGAGTTGAACTGTCTTCTTCTTTGTTGTTGTTGTGGTAAAATACTGACAGAAGCCACTCTAGAAAGAAAGCATTTATTTTGGTCATGGTTTGAGGGTTTAGCCCATCATGGCCAGGAATTCACACGTCCATAAAGCAGGAGCTTTGAGGCAGCTGGCAACTGCAGCCAAGAAGCAGAAAGCAGCATCTGTAGTATGAATTTTTGAATAAATCCTGGCACAGGGTTCTTTCCTTCCTTAGATGTTTATGTTCCCAGATGAAACACATCACACACACACACACACACACACACACACACACACACACACACACACAGCAGAAAGTTAACTGATGTTTGTAGCTACTTGTATTCAAATGCTAATTTGGATTCCCCAAAACTGTTTGCACAAGAGGGTTTGCATGTTGCTTCTGGGAACCTGCTCCCAGTTAATTCTGATTGATAAAGATGCCGGCAGCCAATAGCTGGGGAGGGGAGAGAGAGAGAGAGAGAGAGAGAGAGAGAGAGAGAGAGCAGAGAGAGAGAGAGAGGATATATATATGTATATATACATATATATATCCTTTATATATAATATATATCCTTTATATTTTACTATGTCTTAAGCTTAAGCAGCATAATAGTTGGGCAACTGCCTAGCCTCCATGTTGTTAGAATCGCTTTCTATCCACAACACCACTGTTACTAATGTCTATGTTCTATCTTGGCTGTTGACCAGTTGAGCCGCCCTCTGGGTCACGTTCTCTTGGCCACTTTACATGGCGGCTCTGCTTCTACCTTTTGCAATTTCTTCTTCCGTGGCTGCTCCCATCTCACCTCTCCTCCACACCCTCCTAAGGCATGGTGGCTCCCCTCCTCTCTCCTCTTCCTAGCAGTCCCAAGCCCAGGAAACCTAGATCTTGTCTCTCTCTCTTGTCCCCAGCTATTGGCAGCTTTATTACCAATCAGAATTAGCTGGGGGCAGGGTCCCAGAAAATACAAGCAACAAGTAGTTTTGGGAACCCACATAAGCATTAGAATATGAGCAGCTGCAGACACCAGCAGACTGTCTGCTTTTCATTCATTGCAGGGCCCCCAGCCCAATGAAACAATGTCACTTTTGGGGCTCTTCTGAACTTAGCTAAACCAATCTAGATAGTCATGCCCAGAGGATAACCTAATCTAGAAAATCCCTCACAGACAGACATGCCCAGAAGGCTGTATCCTAGGTGATTCTAGATCTAATTGAGTTGACAATATAAGCTGTCTCATATACTAATTTTATAGAAATGGTTTCACTTAGGGATATAACTAAATAACCTCTGCAAAATCAGGTTTTTTGGTCTCTTAGTATCATATCCCATAATGATTGAAATGAATTATTTCTATTGCCACTAGATTCCAAATGAATAAGACTCAGACTATGATTTATTTGCTTAGCTTTTGTGCAATTGCTGGACAATTACCCCTAATCTATTTTTCTAGACTAGACAGTTATTGCTCAGCTGTGCCCCAAGTTACTTGCTGTGTGAGCTTCACTTGGGCTGTTTGTGTGCTCCTCAGCCTCTCCTCAGAGTGCACGTCCTTGGCCATGTGCTCATGATCCATCCTGTCTAATGGAGACTTTCTGCTCTCTCCCTCTTCCCTCTCCTCTGCTCTCCTTTTCTCCTCCTTCTCCTTCTGGTCCTTAAATGTGACCTCCCAGCCCAGTAAATAAAACTCTGCCTTCTCTATTCTCCCCAGTAATTGGCTGTATCTACCTTTATTTAAACAGTAACTTTAAACTGAGGAGCAAGGTTTACCTAGCATCTCTTAGTGTACAGGAGGATCTGCTCATTGGGAGCTGCTAAATCTTGGCAGCCAGTATTTAGCATATGAATACAAAGCAGCACCAGACCAACCCACATCATTGCTTCTTTAATGACATATAGCAAGAACAATTATAAAATAATTATGAAAACCATTAGAGAAGGTTTACAGTGTCCAGTCCATCTGTATTTGGCAACTTTGGATGCAGTAGTCTATTCTATTCTACAGTATTCTATCCTATCTTGGTGAATTCAGAGTTATGTACCTAAATCATTTCTATCATAACTTGTACTACCAACCTAAAACATTTTCTTAGACCTAAAATATCTTTATAAATCCTTAACAACTTAAGCTTAAGTTTGAGACTATAACAACCTCGTCAGAGATCTTAGAAGGCATAAATATTACCTGATCATGCAGGAAGTGCAGACAAGCAGCTTCCAAAGCTATAGAAATAACACAGAAACTTGACTGCCTGAACAGTCCCCTAGAATTTTTCTAAAATGTTGGAGCATCTGTCTTCAGCCTTCTGTCCCAGAGTATTGAACAGACTTTTCTGGGGTGCAGGGATTATGAAGGGCTGGACTACCTTGTTCTTGCAGACATTGGTAGTCAACTTCCCTGTGTTCATGTCTGAGCATTTTTGGACACCTTTTGTTTGCAGTCGATGCAAGGACAGCTTTCCCAGAGGTAGCCGCCATCTGTGAAGCAATCTCCAGATGGAGGTTCTCTGATGCTCATATTTTCTGTCAAGTCAAAAGGGTACTGCCAGGAGCTGACATGTCTCATTGTCAGAAACACCTTAAATTATTTAAAAATCTTTAAATGTCATATTCTGTAGGTCTCTGAGGGGTTTGAAGACCGTCTATCAACAATATATATGAATAGGCAAACTTTGTTCTTAGCTATCTGATAACTTTGGAAACAATTTTGGGATAAATTTTGGGATAAATTTAGCATGAACATGTGTTTAATTGGCTAACTATTCATTTGCATTATATACTTATCTGAACAATTTGTAATATCAGAGCCGGGCAGTGGTGGTGCACGCCTTTAATCCCAGCACTTGGGAGGCAGAGGCAGGCAGATTTCTGAGTTCTAGGCCAGCCTGGTCTACAGAGTGAGTTCCAGGACAGCCAGGGCTACACAGAGAAACACTGTCTTGGAAAAAACAAAACAAAACAAAATAAAATAAATAAATAAATAAATAAATAAAATAAAAATTCTAATATCAGCTTTTAAATGGGATTAGAACTTTACAATATATTATTAAGAACTATCTAGGCACAATACCTCAAGTTAGAGTTAAAGGCATGTATACATAGTATGTTGTAACAAAACTAACCTTAATTTTGCATCAATATATAAAAATCTACACCAATGTAGCAAAAAATAATATTAATATGTATTAATATATGAAGGTCTATACCAATGTAACAAAATATCACCTTAATATGTATCAGTATATAAAGATCTATATCAATGTAACATTATTGGCTATACAATGCTCTTTGGTTTAAGAATAGATTCTATAATCTACCTCCTTTTCCTTTTATTCCTATAATATTCCTAGATTCCACATTTTTCTTTTCAACCCCTTTCCCCCTGTGTAACTTCTTAAAGAAAGGGTAGAGAAAAGAAGAAAAACCCCTGAGTCTAACATCCTATACCTTGTTTTCGCCTGATCAAGACAATTTAATAACTTGTAACCATCCCTTTGTCCTAACACCACATAGAATGACTGAGATTTTGTTTGGCTCTGTAAGTAGCTCTTCTATCTAGTGTTGCCTCCTCGGGCCCTTGCTCTATTTCAGTAAGTCTATTTTCACATAGAAGACAGAGTGCTTCCTAGAATCTATGTCAAAGTACATGATTCTGCCACAAATCCTTGAGTGGCTTCCCAACAGCGAAAGCCAGCGTCATTTCTTGCCAGCAAGGATGTCCCCAAGGGACACAGTAACCTCATCTCTGCCTTGCTTCATCTCCTCAGATCCTGTGGCTCTTTTCTCTAAGGTCTTCCTCTCACGAAAACCTTTTTGATATTAATAACATTGATTTTTTTTTTCCTGGTAAATAAGAATCTCGCTCATTTGCTTTTTCTTTCTCGTATGGTTCATCATTGCCCTCTAACTCACAGCCTGATTTTCTTGTTTCTAGTGCATCTCTGTATTCATTCACTATAATCTGAACTCTGAGGGTAGAAGCTTTGTTTCAAATTCCAGGACCTGTAGCAGTTTCTGACACAACACAAATTGTTGCAGTGTGCCATCCTAAAGAAGTGCGATTTCTCCTAGTGTTAGTGTGCTTCACAGAACAGTGGTTCTCCACCTGTGGGCAGGGTTTAAATGACCTTTTCACAGAGGTCACCTAAGGACATCAGAAAACACACATTTACATTATGATTCATGACAGTAGCAAAATCATGATTATGAAGTAGCAACAAAAAAATAATAATTTTCTGTGGGGGGGTCAACATACGTGAAGAACTTTATTTTTTATTTATTTATATTTTTACACTCCATATTTTATTGCATCCCCCATCCTCCCCTCCCCCAACCCTCCGACTGTTCCACATCCCATACCTCTTCCCTACCCTGTCTCCACAGGATGTCCCCACCCCTCACCCCCACCCCACCTGACCTCTAAGCTCCCAGGGGCCTCCAGTATCTTGAGGGTTAGGTGCATCATTTCTGAATGAACACAGATCCAGCAGTCCTCTACTGTGTGTGTGTTGGGGGCCTCACATCAGCTGGTGTGTGCTGCCTGGTTGGTGGTCCGGTGTTTGAGAGATCTGAGAGGTTCAGATTAACTGAGACTGCTGGTCCTCCTATTGTGGGTCACCCTCAGCTTTGTTCAGCCTTCCCTAATTCAACAGCAGGGGTCAGCTGCTTCTGTCCATTGGTTGGGTACAAATATCTGCATCTGACTCTGTCAGCTGCTTGTTGGGATTTCCAGAGTACGGTCATGCTAGGTCCTATTATGTGAGCTCTCCACAGCATCAGTAACATTGCCAGGCCTCGGGGCCTCCCCGTGAGCTGGATCCCACTTTGGTTCTGTCGCTGGACCTTCTTTTCCTCAGGCTCCTCTCCATTTCCATCCGTGTAATTCTTTCAGACAGGACCAATTATGGGTCAGAGTTGTGACTGTGGGATGCCCCACTCTCCCTCATTTGACACCCTGTCTTCCTGCTGGAGGAGGGCTCTATATGTTCCCTCTCCATACTGTTGGGCATTTCATCTAAGGTCCCTCCCTTTGAGTCCTGAGAGTCTCTCACCTCCCAGGTCTCTGGTGCATTCTGGAGGGACCCCTCCTACCTCCTACCTCCATAGGTTGCCTCTTTCCATTCTTTCTGCTGGTCCTCAGGGCTTCAGTCCTGTTCCCTCACCCAGTACCAGATCAGGGTCCCCTCTCCCCTCTCCTCCCTCTCCTCCACCCCACCCCGCTGTTCACTTTCCCTCCCAGGCCCCTCCCTCCCCATGAAGAACATGAAGAACCTTATTTAAGGGTAGCAGCTTTGGGAAGGTTCAGAACCACTGTTAGAGAGCTTCTTACAGGAGAATTACATTGAGAGTCAGCAGTGAGTTCCTACTAAAGTTTTGAGGGAAAAAAGACTTGAAATTGAACTTCATTTAGGAAGACAGCATGCTCCTTCTTGTTGAACCTGCTTAGTTTGAATCCCTTGCAGCATGAGAGCCAACATTTACTTTGTGTGCAGACATGCCAGCTTTCCTCAGTCATGACCTGCACCAAAAACTCAGAGGGGACATGTAAGAACTAGTGTAGGTGACATGTATGATTATGACAAGACAAAGTGATGCACTGTCAGAGAGTGAGACTGGAACAGTAGCCAGAGACCACCACACCAACCCACACATTCAGCCAGGCTCTACACACCACTTTTTTTTTATTCGATATAATTTATTTACATTTCAAATGATTTCCCCTTTTCTAGCCCCCCCACTCCCCGAAAGTCCCGTAAGCCCCCTTCTCTTCCCCTGTCCTCCCTCCCACCCCTTCCCACTTCCCCGTTCTGGTTTTGCCGAATACTGCTTCACTGAGTCTTTCCAGAACCAGGGGCCACTCCTCCTTTCTTCTTGTACCTCATTTGATGTACACACCACTTTTTAATCTGTAAGACAACTTTCCTGGGAGAAGTTTTTCTGCCCAATGATTGATAGGCCTGTTTGGATTAACTCTTACCTCCAGAAAAACTTTAGCTAGACAGTATTTGGTTAGAGCCTGCTACTTGCCCCTGCACCCGCTGAGAAACCCTGTCTGTCTTCCTTTTCTAAACCCTGCTGGGACTGAAAAACTCTACCATTTGATATGGCCAGCCTACCCAAGAGCCCCCCACAAGGTGCCAAATTTGTGATCATATTTGACCACAGTCCTAGCTCCTGGATAAGACATCATCACCCCTGCCTAAGGTCTATAAAACCTCCTTTCCTGAGCCTGGGCATATGACTTCGCAGGCCCCGTTCTTTGGGACTGTTGTACCTACCCGGGAGTTGCCGCCAGTAAACCTGCTTTTATACTTTTTCTATTCGGTTTATTGTGTGGACAAAGAAACTTATTAGACAGTAAATCTCAAGACCTTCCTAGGAGTTCAGCTTCTCATACCTCGGCCTAAGGTCAGAGATGCACCCAGATCCCACTCTCTCAGCCAGCAATGAGAGCGTGCAGCTTCAGGTCTGACTCTCCAAGCTGCTGCTATGAGGGGGAGAAGTACATTCTCAATGACTTTCAAGCCTGCTACTGTCTACTTAGCCATCGAACAGTCCGAATACACTCAGCAGGAAACAATGCTGTTGTGAAGGCAGACTATACAACTGTTGACAATCTTCCTGGGGGGATTACAGGAGAAGAGAAATGTGTGTGCTGACATCAATGACAGACACAAAACTGTCTTTTTATGAAATTCCTACTTACGGAGGAAATGGTTCATCTTTTCTGTGTAAGGTCAAAAGAACCTCCTGGTGGGAACAGCATTCCTAATCTGTACCTGCAGAAAAGTGGAATTCAAGCCTTATTTTCTACTTTATATAAAAAGTAATTAAAACTGGATCAAAGTCTTTAAGTATCTGGAAGACATAAAGGATACCCCTCAAGATACTGGGGGATACAAGATTTAAGTGGGACAGCAACAGCACAGGAACTAACCCCAAATATCAGCAGACAGGATTATGAGAAAGCAAAACATTTCTATACAACAAAAGAGCTATCCAGCAGTACAAACAGTTCACAGGATGGGAGAAAATCTACCAGCCACACTGTAGACAAAGGACTAATATTCAGGATTTTAAAAGAATGTAGAAATTAAATGCCGAGGAAGAATGGGCAGATGAACTGAATAGATGTTTTCCAAAGGGGAAGAAAGGACAAATGGCCAATAACTATTTTTAAAAGCATTCAATGTCTCAGCCATCAGAGCAATGCAAATTAAAGCTACTTTTTGAGAGAGCACAGTCGCAATGGCTGTCATCAATAAATCTGACAGCATGTGCTGGAGAAAGTGTAGAGAGAAGACTCCTTAATTAATATGGTCATTGTGTCACTTTAGAAATAAGTTTAAAGAAGTCTCAAAAACTAAAACTAGAAGTACCATTTAGCTCCACAGTTTCACTACTGAGCATGTAGCCGGGAGACTCCACACCCTACCATAGAGATATCTGTATCCCCATGTTTACTATAGCAAAGAATTGGGATCAAAGAATTGTCTAGTTGACCATAGACAAATTAATAGATAGTGAAAGGTGTGTGTGTTTGTGTTGCGTGTTTGTGTGTGTATGTGCACGTGCATGTGTGTGAACACTAGTCAGCTGTAAAATAAAATCACAAAATTTGCAGGAAAATGGATGGAGTTGCAAATGTCACACAATCTCAGAAAGAAAGAAAAAATGCATCCTCCTTTATATGCAGAATCTAGCCAACAGTAAATGTTTATGTGTAAACAAATGTGCACTTGGACAAAGCAGAACTTGTAGAAAAGAGATCAACAAAAGCTAAATCTATGGGATGAAGAAGTCTGAGTGAATAGAAGGAAGTTATGAGCGGGGATATAAAGCTAACTGTCTCCTGAGTTTTAACTCTGTTGTGCTTTTATTTGGTTCTGGTGGGAGACAGGGTCCATAAAATCACATTCAGTCGGGAACACTGAAATCCAAGGAGACGCCCCACGGCTTCCATTTCCATGGTGACTGTAACTGTCGAGGTTTTGTGAGTTGTACAGTCTTTGGGTCTGGTTAGTTTAACTGGGTGGTTTTTTTTTTTTTTTCTGCAAGATTTTTTGTAATAAAGTTAAAGATAAATCTTAAAATATTTTTTGAAAAGTAAGGTGTCATGAACTACCCCAGCCAGGTATGGGGGTCTCTGGGACGAGGGTCCTCGAAGTCCAGGTGGGTAAGGATTCGGCAGTGACAAACACAAACAAACACAGAGGTGGTTTGAATCTGAGTGTATTTTGCAGCTCTCAAGCAGGGGATTTTATACATTAAAAACCAAACATAACAACTCTTAGAAACTGTATCCAGCAAAACAATCACTAATACCAATAAAAATCATTTGACACAAAAATCATCCAAGCATTACAACTCTGAAACTATGTATTCAGTGAATCACAAACAGAACAGGTAACGTCATTATTAATATAAATCATTCAAATATAACAACAGTTCTAAAAAGATGTATTCAGTGGAGCTAGTGACATATCCAAGAACAGGTTAATAAATCTTTGTGGTCAGTGCTTTCAACCGCTGAGCTAACTCTCTAGCCACATATGGTCAGTTATTATTTAACATCTAATGCCTGATATTTTATAAATCTTCAATGCATAAATTTAAACTATTTTGATTCTTTCTAATTAAGGCTTTCTTTACCATATACCAAAACCCACCTCTGATGGCACATATGCAGCCATATGAAATTTTATTGTTAGGAAAGTTTATATCTATCATAATAATTTTTTAAATGATTTAAAAAGTAAAGTGTTGGTTTCCCAGAGATAAGGTCATGTTAGTGACCCCATCTCAAGGGATGGTTTCGTACCCATTATTCTTGTTTAAGATCCTGGCCTAGGCTAACAGGAACCTGTAACTAAGAAAAGGAATGAAAGAAAACAAAACAGAAAAATCGCCATGAGGACTGTGGCTCAGTATGTTTGCTCTGGCAGAGAGCTCCACAACTGGTTCCAGGAGACCTCCTGCTTTTGAAGGCTAACGCCTCAGTCTGTGAAACTTGTCACCCAGATTCTACTGGGGTTGGTGGCAGTAAGGTCAAAATATACCTCCTGGTGGGCATCTCTGTGTTCTGGTGGGAACCACTCCAGAAAATGGTTCCCTGAGACCATGCCTTCTGAGCGACTCTGGAGAAAGTCTCACTTACAAAAGCAACCCCCCATTTTGTGCATTTTTAGCTATTTCTACCTGAAGTGAAGTATAAATTCCATGTTTTCTTTTTCCTTTGATGGCTGTTTGTAATCTGACATGAACATTTGTGTTTTCCCGAAGCCTTGAACTTACTGTTCTCAACTATAGCACACACACCATGGATTTCTCTACAGGATTATGCTAAGTATTTTGAGAAAAAATATGATGTATTTTAATGTTGGCAAATACGGTTTATATTTCAGTATTACAGCTGAATAACTTTATACTTTTTATTAATCTAAACACTACTAATTTGTCTGGGGAAAATACCAACTCTGAAATGCTGTTGCCTTCAATTAAATATCAGGATGAACGACTGTTGTGTAGCGGACTGGAGAGAGGGGCAAGTTAGTAAAGGGGCTGCTGCAAAGGGAAACCTGCGTTCAGCTCCTTGCACTCACAGAAAAGGCGGGCATGGTAGCACACCACCACAGTCCTAGCACTGGGCACTGCGACAGCCCCTGCGCTCCCTGGCCCGCCACTCTGGCCAATCCCCAAGTCCCCAACTAATGACAAACCTTTCCAAAAAAAAATGGTGGGCAGTGAGTGAGGAGGATACTCGGTGTCAACCACTCCCCTCCAGTGTGTGCACACATACATGCATGTGCACTGGTACACACGTGGGAAGACACACTCACACACACACACACACACACGCACGCATACTCTCTTCTCCTTCACACACACATACACGTGCATACACACACTCTCACACACACACTCTCCCCCATACACACACACACACATACTCTCTCTCTCTCTCTCTCTCTCACACACACATACTCTCTCTTACACTCACACACACACACTCACACTCTCTTCTCCCTCACACACACACACACACACACACACACACTCACACACTTGCTTCTGCCCTACGAAGAAGAACACAGTGAAAGGAAACTTTGTAAATATCACATGAGCAGGTGCAAAGTGGGCTTTGTCAGGCAATGTGCCTGTGAATGTTGTAGCCAACGTGTTGAGAACAGAGTGTCTTCTGAGACGCCATCCCACACTATTCTAGTGGACTTTTATGTTGCTTGGACATACAAACTGGGTTTAAAATTCCTAAGTCAGTGGTTCTCAACCTGTGAGTCACAACACCTTTGGGGGATCAAATGACCTTTTCCTGGGAGTCATCTAAGACCATCAGAAAATAGATATTTACATTTTAGTTCATAAAATTAGTGAAATTACAGTTATGAAGTAGCAACAAAAATACTTTTATGGTTGGTGGTCACCACAACACAAAGTGTTAAAGCGTCCCAGCACTAGGAAGGTTGCCAACCTCTGATCTCAGTTATAAATGAGGTAGGAACTAGGACTAGGCAAAACACTACATTTATGAAATCATGGAAAATGGTTAGTATAGCATCAACTTAAAATTTACTTTTCTATTCTATCTAGTTTATTTTTTCAACCTCATGTTTCTTCTACATTTTTAGATAGACAATAGGAGCCTTTGGGGGTTGTGGAGAGATTGGCACAGAGAGCTTGTAAAACCTGAAACTCCTTTCTTAGTATTCTTCCTCAGAGATTCAATCGAGGAATAAGCAACTTTCTTCCCAATTAAGCCAGTCTGGGATCAAGAAGGGAAAAAAAGATGACACCAAAATCCTGTAGCAGCATGGAGAGATTTAGGAACTCCACAAGGGAGCCATTGTCTTTAAATCCTGCTCACAAGATTGTATGCTGGAGGATTGTGCTCATTCCTCCACACAACGGTTGCTGGAATCAAGTTTGTCCAGCTTCCTGCCCTTCAATGGTGCAGGAGACAGGAACTGACAGAAGAAAGCACATTTATCCAAAGCCGGCACTGAAGGAGACAGGCGAGTCCACTTCAGACCTCTGCTGGGGGGCGGGGTGCTTCAGGCTACAAAGAGCTTCCGTGAGAAACTGATTATAGAAGAAGGCGACATAGGGAGTGTGCACACTGGGCGAGGCAATGGCCTCCCTCCCTCAGTGGTAAGTCTCCTTCATTGTACAGAGCCTCACAGTGGGCCTTCGTGCCATGCAGCTGGGCTCCCAGAGAGAAGGAAGAGCAGACTGGCAGGCAAAGGGAAGACAGGCAGACAAGAGACAGTTTCAATGAATCCCTGCCTCATGACTGGGGGCAGTGTTTCATGGGAAAGAGGCAATTTTTGAAAAATTGGAAACATTATTTTCATTTCGTAGTTATATATCTTACAGAGGTAGTTCCACTGTTACCAGGACCTAATGTCTTCCTTTTTTTTTAAGATTTATTTTTATGTGCATTGTGTTTTTGCTGTATATATGTCTGTGTGGGGATGTAAGATCTCCTAAGTACATCAGCTCAGGGCCTAATTTCTGAGATGCAGGTGCTTGGAGGTGTTGCTGCACTGGTGTGGGTAAGAGGCTGGGGAAAGGCTGTAGATGTCAGGGTGCCGGACGTCTTCCTGAGGTACAACACGGTGGCATGCTGCTTATTTTGAGCTGAAAGCAAACTGACAAGAACCAGAGAGCAGAAATACTCTCTGTATTCCTCATTTTACTGAAAATGGTAGACACATCCTTCCTGATTACCAGGAATGGCAAATATCAATCTTTAGAGACACTAGGTCCTTGTCACCCGATAGCCAGACATGTACACACAAAACTTAGAAGGAAAATGATTCTTACCATCCATTTGTCCCAGTATTTTTACCATCCTACAATTTGCTAACCCTGGAAGTTCAGCTTCCCTCTCAGCTCACTGGCTGTCGGCTGTGGTACCACATTCCTCCTGGGCCCACTGAGAGCACCTGGCACCCTGTGTACTCAGAGCTCCTGTACTCTAACTTGCCTCCTTTGTCCTGCTGATCTGATATGCCGACCCTAGCCAGCTGATCTGATAGGACTGATAGACAAAGAATAATAATTTTGTTCCTCCCCTGTAAAGACAAGAAGCGTATTCTTTTTACTGATTGCATTGCTTCTTACTACAAGAGAAATCAAGATGGGAGAGGCAGGGAGGGTGGCTGCCACCGCCACAGAGACATCCAGAGTCAGCTGGGTGGCAGTGCGCTCTCTCTCTCTCTCTCTCTCTCTCTCTCTCTCTCTCTCTCTCTCTCTCTCTCTCTCTCTCTTCATTTTTCAACAAGCAATCCTCAGAACGCTGGGCTTTCATCAAATGTGGATGACACGCAACCCTCTGGAGAGAGGGTGTCTCCAGGAAGAGGCACGCTTGCTTCCCTTTCTGCTCTCACTTGGGCCACCCTGGCCCCATCCCTCTGCGTTTGCAGGAAGCTACAGGCCAGTCCCAACATCCATTTTCATATCATCTCCCTAGTATTCCAGCTTCGGTGGGGACACGCTTATCCACCAGGGTCCATGTTTGCCCCACCACTTCCCAGCTGAGTTCTGCCCTCTCAGTCAGCGATGCACGCAACCATCCACCTCACCCTCCTCCCACTCACTGAACTGCATCTCACGGGTAGCTCCGGGACTCAGCTCAAGTAATACTACTTCAGCTTCCTGCCTAAGTTAGTGTCAGATTGGATGCTCCTCCGTGGTAACAGAAGCCCTACTTTGAATTGTTTATGCCTAGAACTTTCCATTCAATCCTTTCAGAGCACAGTTGACTGAAACAACAGGAAGCCAGGCCACCCATCCTTAGCTACCGCACCATGGAGGAGACATTTCAGGCTGAAGGTGATATAACCTTAATGTGGTGCCTGAAACAAGCTTTATTTGTGTCACATAAGAAATCTGACCATATGCATTTGCTGTGTTAGGGCCATGCCTCCCCACAGCACGATTAGCATCTGTGAGTCTCAGCCTTTTCTACGTATAGACCTAAACGGTGTGCATATTGTATTATCTCAGGGCCACAAAGCGAATGCTGCCATTCAAGGTATCAAGTTTACATTCTGGGTAGAAAAAGGGGGCCTAGTGATCCTAGTTACATACCGTGAGCCAGACAGTAATGCCCATGACTATCTTTTGTCTGTAGGTGGCTGTGAGGTGAGGTCTGGGTAAGCCAGTTTCTGATGTACAAGCTGTAGTGGGTGAGTGTGTGAACATTTAGTTCAATCTGAAGGAATTTGAGAATCTGAGTGATGGTAGACATGAGAACACAGCACGGTCCTTTGGAATTCATTAGGTTCCTGCTGGCGGTGTTCTCCGGGGCCATAGACCATGTGCATGGGTACCTGCTGTCCTGCGGTTTGCTTTCAAACTTCCTGGGTTCCTGTCCAGAAAAGTCCAATTGGTTTGAAGAAGTAGAGGCGCAGGAAGCTGAGGTTGATTTGGTTTCCTGTTACCCCACAGACAGCCTACAGGTCTGCCGTCACAGCCTCTTCACGGTGTCCAGTGAGGTCTCGAGTGTCTCCCTCCTCCATCCCTTTGGGGAGAAGCTTTGGTTGTGTTGGCTTTGGTAACATTCTGAGAGAAGGACTTTGCTTTCTGAAGAGAACTGTCCCTTCTTGCTGCGGCTCCTCTTCCTCCCCTCCTGCCACCCCACCCCACCCCACCCCACCCACCCCGTCCCTTCTGTACAGCTCAGTTGTCAGTGGACAGCTTCTGAAGCAGTCGCAGGGAGGATCAGAGCAGAGGGGCTTCAGCCTCGACCTTCATCCTGATTGGTTCTCACAGTACCTGGGATTTGATCACAGGGTTGAGCAAACAAAAAGGCCTGCTCCCATACTGCCACATTCCCAGGCTAGCCCTATCTGGGCAGATTAAGGAGTAAGAAGACTCTTACTGTGTCAAAATTGCCCAGGCTCGTCGGATTCCCAGAGGCAGCCAAGAGTCGGAGGCTCTCCTTTGACCTGTGTTTATATCTGCTGCTCTGTTGGAACAGAACAGTGCCTCACATAGGAGCAAGCCTTCCAAGCTGACTTCTAGAGAGACCACGAAACCCCACACACTTTAGCTTACAGTCTGAGAACAGAAATGGGAAATCACTCCACGTCTCCAAACCTGAAGAACTGGCTAGTATGGGGTTGCTTTATAACACTTGCGATGCCCCGGATAGGTTATCTACTGCTCAGGAGTGAATGGATCCTCAGGTGGCACGGGAAGAGAGAAGGGCACTTAGACAGTTAGCGCATCCCGTCTCCAGGAAGAGCCTGGCCAGTATCACATAACCGAACCCTTGGTGATACAGAGAGCAGAGCTGTACTATTGAAGATTCACTGTAAAATATGTTATAAACAGAAAAGAGTGCCAAGAAGATAAAAAGTCATCCTGTAGTGGCCTCCAGCCCTGACAGAGACCGTCACTTTCCAGTGACCACCCTCCCTCCCTCCCACTTCTGTGCTCTCAGCCTTTCTGGGCTGGGGTGAGAACCACCTAGTACTTTAATTCTGCTTTCCAGCACAGCAGGGCCTTTTACTATCACACTGTCAGGGAGCATGCCTGCCTTTTCTGGCCTGTTATTACCTCAGGAGCTGAGTTGGGAATCATTTTCCTTCTAGCACCCTGCTGTTGCCTGGGCCTCTTCCTCTGACTCAGTGCTCCCCTGCGGTGCCTCCCATCACCTGCCATCACATCTGGGAACTCCAGCTCCAGGCTCCCCACTGCCTTAACTGTGCCTGTGTTTACAAGGCTGGCCCTCGGCTAGCTCCAGGGCGGCTCTGGCAGGTCCGTCCAGCTGGAGCTGTGGGTTGTCCAGGAGAGGCCCTGCTGCTCTACTGATTTCTTCTCTGGTCCCTGTGTCAGTAACAACCCTTGTTTAGGCACACCAGTGAAATAGAACCACGCTGTCTTCAAAGAGGAGAGCCGGGTCTCATCAGCATGCCACTTGACACCCTCTTTGCACTGAGGAAACAGCACCAACGTAACTTTGGGCCTAAACACGCCTCCCACTCTTGCAGTTGTTTAAGTATTTTATCAATGAGATGGGAAGTCGGCTAATGCCCCAGTATCTGTGGTTTCTGGCAGACATTGTTAAAAATGGTTTCTAACGCTTCTGTCTGTATTTGAAATGGGCTGGCAGAGTGCAGAGTGTTGCTTTTCCTGTGTCTGAGAGTGGTGGGTACATCCTACTGGTGAGATGACTCTGTCATCTGTGAGGACACCTTTCTCCTAGGCACAGACAGACCATCACTTCAGACCTGGGGCTACTACATCAGCCCCCAGAGGCTGTTCAGAGGGAGGTACCACGGAGAAACGGCTACTCTGGCTCTTAAAACTCATCACAAGCACGTTCTGGTTACCTAAAGAAATAGTGGTTTCTTGGAACACTGGAGAGTTAGGAAGGAGAGGGTTTCTGGGTTCACTGTCCAGCATGTCCAGCCCAGTTGGTGAGGGCCAGGCCAGTAAGAGACTTTGTGAAGTGTGTGTATATACACAAAATACACATGTGCACACACACACACACCACTCCACAAACTTGTACACATACGCATACATAAACATGGGAGACCATACACATCCTCACATGTACATACACAGATAAATTGCAATTCTTACAGAAAAAGATGAAGGAAGCCAAGGGCATTCAGGCATACTCTTGAAGCCTGATGCATCACGTGACTGATGCATCACATGACAGCTACAGCTGTCAGTCCCGCCTCCTTCCCCTGTCTCCCACTCCTGGATGCTGCCCCTGGGGCAGGCTGCTCCATTCAAGCTCCCGAGAGAACTGGGCCATCTTTGCCCCGTGGAAGACAAGTAGATCTCAGAACAGAACTCTTGAGTAGGGCCCACCTACAGCAGTCTTTGGGTTTGGTGGTGCTTCCTGGTACGAATAGCCTCAACAAAGGTGGGAGATGTGAGCTAGTAGACATGGCGGCCCAGGTCTTTCAGAAACAGGCACGAGGGACTCAGGATCGCTGGCAGGACCTGGCTTTGTCTGTCTTCCCCCAGCAGAGACTTCCTGGAGGCAACTGTACCTGGCCCTGAAGGCCTGAGGAGGAAGGAGGGTCAGGCTGAGGTCACAGTGCTCAGAGGCACAAGGGTCAGGTCGGACAGCATCCTGCCTGGTCAGCACAGTCTCAAAAGAGACTGTGAGAGACACGGGAACAAAGATGGGAGATAAAACGGAAACATTGTTTCAAACGTAATTAATAATACTACCACTGTAATGAGTTTAGAAGGCCAATGGGCCATCTGTAGGCCGCAAGTACGCCAGTCACTGAAGTTTAAGAACATGTAGCAAAGACAGCACTGAGCCAGACTGGGTATGCATACCTAGCAGTCCACCACTCAGAGGCCGAGGCAGGATTCCCAGCTCAAGGCTGCATCAGTGCCAGGCTGACCATGTGTCAAAAAAACAAAACAAAGGGGGGGGGAGAGTGTGGACATTTTCAGTGCTTCATGGACATACATTTGGATATTTACATTAAAGTCCAAGGGTTATTTATTCAAAGAAATAAGGTAGAAATTCAAAGAAATTTGCCATACTCAATAACAAAAGCCCAGGACTCCTGCCTGGCCCTCTGTATGGGAATGACGCCAGTCCTGATCCCAGCTCTTTGTCAGTAAACAGTTTTGTTTTATACGTTTATTTTAACTTACAAACAGATTTCCCCCAAAGTTATATTTCCGTGTTCTATAACATGTGGGTCAGAGAGCAGACGTTAGAACCGAACCTTGAGTACGCTGTAACTCCAGCAGACAAGGCGAGAGAACTCTAATTCGAGGCTATCTGGGGCTTCATAGTGAGATCCTTCTTCAAACATCAAACAACAAAAAGAAGACAGAAAAACAAATACAGCCCTTGATCCAGCTGCTGCCAGGTTCCAAAAGTTCTGTTTGGGGTTTTCCAGGATTCCTACCTCCCTAAGGAAAGGTAAACTGAAGTTTTTAAACCTGGCCTTCTCCTGTGTCCGTGCAGGAAAGTACTGCTTCAACTCTCCCCACCCACTGCTGTGGTGTTTCAGGCCACTCAGGAGCTGTGGCTGTCAGGGGAGTTTGTACGTCAGACAGAGCTTCACCGATCACCAGTTTCCTCAGAGAGGCTCTCAATTGTTCTGGAAACGAGATAACAGTGTGGTTCTAGCAATTTTTCTGAGTGATCTTTAGGGTTGTCCTGTGGTTAATTTGATCTATGGAGCTACTGAATTGTGGGTAAAGTTGAAACATGGGGTGTACTTATCTCTCTACTCTCAGTGACAACATTTAGGCACTAGATCAAGGGACAATACCAGGTTTGGCTTGAGGACTTAGAGATAGGATCGATACCTCTCTCTCTCTCTCTCTCTCTCTCTCTCTCTCTCTCTCTCTCTCTCTCTCTCTCTCTCCCTCCCTCCCTCCCTCCCTCCCTCCCTCTCTCCCTCCCTCTTTCTCCCCCTCTCCCCTTCCCCTCCCCCTTTCTCCACCCAAATTAATGTCATAAAGAGAAACAATTATGATGTGCCTTTAACAATAATAATTAGTTTTCTAGGTATTATGTTTGGGGAGTGGTTTTTACTTTCCTTTTCCTTTATATCTTTCTATGTTTGTTTATTCTAATTTAATGTCTGGCCTAAGTAGTACTATTGCTCCTTTAAAAGCAACAACAAAAACTGTTTTCTTTTGGAAGAATAATTTTGGCCTTCTCTCTCTTGACCGTGGCACATCTACATATGTGACTCCGTGCTGCTACAAGAGAAAAGTTAAAAGAGGAAGAAAGACGAGATAGAATGCTCAAACAGATTAGTCAATAAAAAGCAAATAGTCAGACCACAAGCCTACACTACTGTGTTGATCAGTGCGGTTCTTCAGGCGGTACACTGAGAGTCAGGCCTGCTTGTAACCCTAGGCCTTGAGAGCCGAGAGCCTCAGGCCTGAGCTGCTGTAAGGGCCCTGTCTCAACAAACAAAAACAAACAGTGCAGCAAGTGTGTGGTTGAACTACAAACTATAAAATACAAACAGTAAAGCAATGCACGCTCAGGGCTTAGGAAAACTTCAGGATAAACTTGTATACAATACCCTCAATGGTGAACACTCTTGTTGGCAGGGAACTCTGGGGTGAAAGTCTTAAGATGAGTACATTTTTGCCCAGTGATGGGCAACCCAGTTTGCAGATTAAGTTTCCTGCCTGGTACCCCAAGAAACCACTTTAATAAGTAAGGAGTCCTGTGAAATGGCTCAGAGAGATCTGTGCCTGTAGAAAACGGTTCATCTGTGCTGTGTTATCATCTGTGACTGTATGCTGCCCTGCCAGGAGGTGCTGTATGAATAGAGGGTGGGTGTGCTGCCTTTGGCTGTGCCCCCCAGTGCTTTGCAGAGGTTGATTCTGATAGGCCTGGGGCAGGAGAGGGTGAGGAGGGTGGGGTAGGGAGGGTAGAACAGAATGGGCTCTTGGGTGGGCGTGGGGTGGGTGGGGAGGACCCTTGGTGGGTTCTCTAAGCCTGCCATCTCTCTGCTTCCACTTCCAGCTTTTGGTCCTGTTTCTTCTCTGATGTCCTGCTGTGGGGACATTACCAAGGCCTCTCTCTTTCACTGAAGCACCTAGCAGCAGAAAGTTCTGCTCGCTCCCTTGTCTGTGGGAAGTCCAGTGAAGCAGTTCTTTCTTGTCTGTAGCCCTGTTTGCCTTGAACTCCAGAACTGAGCTTATCCAACTGTACCCAGAGGCACTGTGAGATTAGCCCAGGCTTGATCCTGCAGTGAGGAGCTGGCTCTGACAGGTCCGTGGAGTTAGGTGGGGTCTCCCAAGCAAGGCTTCCCAGTTTGGCCTCTGGTCTGGAGCCATGGAGTGAGTCTGGTTCTTCCCATGTCTAAGTCTGTTCATGGCCATGTCTTCATAATAGATTAGCAGAGAATAAGAAATTTACAAGACATAGAACAAAATTTTATTTCTCACACCTCTAGAAGTAAAATAGGTATTTGGCATCAGATGCTGACAGAGCTCGTCTCGAAGGCCCAGTCTCTGCTTCCAAGAAACCAAGTAAAGCATGCTGAGTCCTCTCATGGGAGGTGTGGAGAGGCCACACGGAACAAACGTCACTCATCATACTGTTATAGCAGCCTAGTGCCAGCACAAGGATCCTGGGATGCATTTGATCCTGGTCCTCTGTAGGCAACTATGGGAAGAATCTGGGCCTAGGCACCTGTGCAGCAGATGCTGGCCTTGGCAGGATCCTCAGAATAGAGGAGCAAGACCTACTTGTCTGGATTCAGAATGAGCAGCACTTTAAAGACGGTAGGTGCTTGGCTTTTTTGGATGCCCTTGTAAATTAGTCAGGGTCCTCCAGAGTCACAGAATTTATGGAATGTCTCTCTATATATGAAGGGAATGTATGGTGATGACTTACAGTCTATAGTCCAACTCACCCAACAATGCCCCCTGTGAATAGAAAGTCCAAGGATCTAGTAGTTGCTCAGTTCCATGAGGCTGGGTGTTTCAGCTGGTCTTCTGTATAAGTTGGTGTCCTGAAGAAGGACATGGATATGCTGGCAAAGTAGATACAAACAGGCCAAGAAATAACAAACACTTCCTTCTCCCATCGTCCCTATGTAGACCTCCAGCAGAAGCTATGGCCCAGATTAAAGGTGTGCCTCAAGATCCCAACCAAGAGCATCATCTCGATCCGGTCACAGGTGTGCCCTCCATTTCTGGATTGGAGTTCGATCCAGATGTCGTCAAGAAGACCTCAGAGGGGGGCCATCACACCATGTGAGCTGATGTAGAGCAGTGTTGGGCATCAAGGGCTTCTGTGCCCAGAACTTTTCTATGGGTTTTATGAGCAGTGAGGATGGACTGCTCCCCCTGTAGAAGGTTCTTATCCTCTATACCTGAATGTTCAAATGGGGGCATATGTTCATAGTTCAACTTCAGTTCCCCAAACATTACCTAATTCTGACCCTTAGAAGTTTAAGTGAGTATGAGTATCCTCTCTCCCGACCAAACCCCCAGTGAACCAGGCCCACGAGCTCACTGGACTGGGCTCAGGTCTTTGGAGTTGACCCCTGCCATCCTGCCTTTTCAGTCAGCCCGTTAGGCCACATCAGCTTCCTCCTGCCCAAGAGTCTCCACAGGCCAAGTGAGCCAGAGGGTGTCCCCGGGGGGCTGCACTGACCAGCCCCTGGTCTCTGCGGGGCTGGTACTGACCCAAGTGGAGCTAGTCTGAGTTGTTTCAAACACAGCTCCAAACCTGTAAGATACAAGGATTGAACTGTCACCCTTCAATATTTATGAACTAAGAAACAAACATTATGGTTGCTATAGGTAGTATTTGTAATAATTTTTAAACTACACATACTGACCTTTTTCTCTCCAACATGAATTTCACCCTAGAGTATTCATAACCCATAGTTGATTGATAGGACCCTAATGCATAGGGTTTGATTTTTAAAAAATTGAAAAAAAAATGGAAACCTTGAGTGAATTTGCATAGCTTATGTTAATTAGTCCTGCGTGTTCCCCCTTCAAAGCAGGGGAGATGAAGGTGGACAGGAGCCTTGATATAACGGAAAGATGCGGACAGCCTGACGCAGGCTTCACCTTTCGGGACTGGAGTTTTTATCTGGAGCAGCTCGGTACCATAAGCAAAGGTGGTAGAGCGGTGGAGAGATGTGCTGGAGATCTGGTCTTCCCACCCTCGTTAAATTGCCATCTGTTATTTTCCGTGTCTTCAGAAGGGGAAAACTGAAAGTAAAGAAAGGGGTTCTCACCGTGACTGGTCATGCCTTCCACCGCTGGAATGAGAGTGATCGGGCAATTTGGTTTTTCCACATTCAGAACTCATTTATAAATAGTTTAGTTTTCAATGGCATTAAGACCGAAAGTAATCAACAAAGGCAGGAAGCTCAGTGCAGGAGAACTGAGGTTCCCCTCAGCTCAGAAACCTGAGGCCAGCCTGTGATTTGCTCATACAGGGATGCCCTGCCCATGCTCAAAACTGTCTTTTCCCCCCATGACATACCTATTTTAGTCATGTAGAAAATTGCCTTGTGTGCGCGCCTGTGGGAAGATTTTTATAATAATTCTCAAAGGGCTTGTTAAGTCACGGCTCTGCTGTGTCTTGCTTAGAGGGCAAAGCTTACCGAACTGAGAGAGATTTCGGAGATTTCAAACCCAAAGATTTCTTTTCATTGTTGGGCTTTGTGTGTGTTGGGTGTGAGAGCAGTCAGTCAATCAGCAAAGGCAGGTCCAGCAGAGACGAACTCGCTCTTCTGAACTATCGATATGCAGCCTAAAAGGAGGGCTCCCGCCTCTGACCAGACCGGGTACTGTTGATTCTTGCAATCTTTGTCAATGATGATGGAAGAATACAGTTTTTGTCTTTTGTTTGTTTGTTTGATTTTATTGTTAATTTGACTTTAATCTCTTTTATTATCAGTGAGAGAAACTGGGGAAAACCCTTAATTGAGGACATGGGCACAAGGGAAAAGTTCCTGAACAGAACACCAATAGCTTATGCTCTAAGATCAAGAATTGACAAATGGGACCTCATAAAATTACAAAGTTTCTGTAAGGCAAAGGACACTGTTAAAAGGACAAAACGGCAACCAACAAATTGGGAAAGGCTATTCACCAACCCCACATCTGATAGAGGGATAATATCCAATATATACAAAGAACTCAAGAAGTTAGACCCCAGGGGACCAAATAACCCTATTAAAAATGGGGTACAGATCTAAACAAAGAATTTTCACCTGAAGAAATTCAGATGGCTGAGAGGCACCTTAAGAAGTGCTCAACATCATTAGTCATTAGGGAAATGCAAATCAAAATAACCCTGAGATTTCACCTTATACCAGTCAGAATGGCTAAGGTCAAAAACTCAGGAGACAGCAGGTGTTGGCAAGGATGTGGAGAAAGAGGAACAATCCTCCACTGCTGGTGGGGCTGTAAGGTACAACCACTTTGGAAATCAGTCTGGTGGTTCCTCAGAAAACTGGACATGACACTTCCGGAGGACCCTGCTATACCTCTCCTGGGCATATACCCAAAGGATTCCCCGGCATGCAATAAAGATACATGCTCCATTATGTTCATAGCAGCCTTATTTATAATAGCCAGAAGCTGGAAAGAACCCAGATGTCCCTCAAAGGAGGAATGGATACAGAAAATGTGGTATATTTACACAATGAAATACTACTCAGCAATTAGAAACAATGAATTCACAAAATTTTTAGGCAAATGGTTTGATCTGGAAAATATCATCCAAAGTGAGGTAACCCAATCACAAAAGAATACACATAGAATGCAATCTCTGATAAGTGGATATTAATTAGCCCAGAAGCTTTGACTACCAAAGGCACAAATTGCATAACAAATGACTCCCATGAAGAAGTATGGAGAGGGTCCTGATCCTGGAAAGGATTGATCTAGCATTGGAGAGGAATATAAGGACAGAGAATGGGTGGAGAGAAGAAGGTTTATGGGACATATGGGGAGGGGGGATCTGGGAAAGGGGAAATCATTTGGAATGTAAACAAAGAATATAAAAAATAAAAATATTTTTAAAAATCCCTTTTGTGTGTTTCTTTGTGCTTGTGCTGTTTTTATCTGAGAATTCCTGCCGCTGTCAAGAGTGTGTGTGCAATGGGGATTAAACACCAGTCCCAGTCCCAGTCCTTGCGTGTGCCAACCTCCAGCTCAGCCTTGGGCCGTGTGTGTGCCAGCCTCCATCTCAGCCCTGGGTGGTACCATTTTATTAGAACACTGAGGTAAAACAAAAGTTAGGGGTCTTGCTAAGGAAGAAAGGAATGGCCCCTCGAGCACGAGGGAGCTGACTGTGGCCTCTTCCGGTTAGAAGGGAGCCATTGCTGTGATCGGCCCCAGTGATCAGACCTCGGGGTAAAAACGACAGACTCTCCCCTGCAGATATGTTTAGGATTCTGGCAATAGCAGGGTCCCTGGCTATGTGATGTATCTATAACCTTTCAGAGGAGTAAACATCCGTGGAGCAGCAAAACCTACCCGGGAGAGAGGTTCTTCAGGGAGAGAATCATTCACGTCCAGTTCCCTGACTACCTCTGCATATCGAGTTAGGGTTGCTTGGCGCTGCCTGGGTCCGCTGGCCCCCCTTTCCTTTCTTAGCTGCGAGGAACCATCTGTCCATTTCATCTTTATTCCCAGGGGATTTTCAGGTAGTAACTTGCTACCAACCAATAGGGAGAGAAAGTTAGCCATTCGTTTTTCATAGTTCTTTAACACTTTGTTAAATCAAGTCACAAGATAATCGAGACTCTTTACTGGGAACAAAGTGGATATCCGTGAACAAGGAGGCCCTGGTGTGTCTCAGCGCTGCTCTTGGATATTTATTATCCAGGTGAGTCTTAAGCATCCAATTCTAGGATGGTCTGTTACCTTTCTTCCTGAAAACTGGCCGTTCTTTTGTCCCGATGGGACATTTGATTTACCAAAAGCTCATGAATCTGTCAGCTCAGATCTTCAGTGAGCAGAGTGAGCCTGACATGTGCCAGGAAACCACTCTTCACTCTCAGGAGCAACAGACTCAGCCTGGGAGAGAGACAGTCTGGGTCCTCCCTTCACCACTGTGCTTTTAGACGTCAGCGTGCTGGACTAGACGGCACAGATCTTAAGTTCCATAGGAAAACTCCACCACATTGACTCCCATGGATTCTGAAGAGGAGCTGAAAGACAATCTTTCTAGCCATTTCTTATAACAATAGTTTGAGAAATGATTGTTATCAACCAAGCACCTCAAACAAGCATCATAGGAAACTAAGCCACATCAACTAATCTTTTGGGACTTAAGTCTCTATAGAGCTAAAGGACACAGTATTCACACAGCTCTGATAATATCCAGTTATCTGACCAAATTAGTGGCCAGCTGAGTGTGTTCAGAAGACATCTGGGGGTGAGAAGGGGGTCTGGCAAGCATGTTCCCACAGAGATGGACAGAGCAGAAGATGGTGAGGCGGACATGTTAGCTGGGGCTAGAATTGGGGGGAGGGGAGTTGGGTGCTGTTGAATGGAAGAGATTTATGTTCTCTCTGAATTGTTCCAGAGCAGAAGCAGAAATCAGAAAGCACACCTCATAAAGAACTTTTGTAATTCAGTTATAAAATCAGCCTCCTTGTGAGGAACTAAGATTTTTGTCATACTAATGTTCAGATAGCCATTGATATCGTCAGACACATGCATGTGAAGACTCTTGATTTCAAAACACTGGCTTGAAATGTAATGTTTGAAGCAAAGGAAAATGTAATAATTTGTTTTAACAAAGAAATTTATAGAAAATTACATTTCCAGAGCTGGTATAGAACTAAATTATTCCCTCCCTGCCTCTCTCTCTTCCTTGTTTTTACTTTGAGAGAATCTCACTATGCAGCCCAGGCTGACCTCAAACTATCATTATCCCCTCCCGCCTCTGCCCCCTGAGTGCTGGCATTCTAGGCTCAGGCTACTTTTTCTTAAAGGAGGAGTCATAAATTGATCTCCAAAGTATTGAGAAGAAGTGTGGAATTTTGGAGACCAGCAGAAAGCGGAGGGACACAGTGTGAGAGTCCGGGGTGAAGGCCGCCAGCCACGTGCTGTGTCTCTGGGAGCCCTGGCTGCAAAAGCAGCTGCACATTAAGCTGGAGCATGGAGTCAGAGCTCGGTACAGGCCTCTGGAACTTCTGTAAACCGCTACGCAGTTATAAGCACCAACTCCAACCTACGACACTATGTCTGGTGTGAAGGCGCTCTTCAGACCTCCAGCTCCCTTCAGCCTTTGTGACTGCTGTGGCAGATCTGGTATTCTGCAGGAGCAAACGTCATTCTCTTGGGCTGGTTCCCAATAGTGGGGGTTGGGGAGGGAGCCACGCCTAGAACGCATGCAAAGATCCATCTACCTGGAGGACAGCAGCCATTGCAGAACTGTTCTCAAAGTAGCTGTCTGCTCCTCCAGCCACACCAGGGTGCTTCTTGATCATAAAACTTACTTGAGGATCTCGAGAGAAAGTTAATCTTGCTTGTAACTGATGCCACAAACTTACATCAAATAAATACCATATATATGATTTGGGAAACATGACATTTTTGCGCAGAATGGACACTGGCTCTGCTCAGGTGGCCTGCCTGCCTCTTGGGTCTCTCATTTGGACATCTATTTTCAGATCAGGAACTGTAAGAAGCCTGTGAGAAAGCAAAGGTCTGATATCCTGGGAAGCGTAAAGCAGCAGGCAGGCTAGTGATAGAGCAGGCCCGTGATCAGGAGCCCAGAGGGGCAGATACTGTTAAACATGTTCTGCAAGACCAGGAGCTTACTTGGGGGAGGAAAACAAGCAGGAAAAAAATGGCGCCATGATGGATTGTATATGCTTGGCCTAGGGACTGGCACTATTTCAGGTGTGGCCTTGTTGGAGGAAGTATGTCACTGTGGGCAGGGGCTTTAAGACCCTCCTCCTGGCTGCCCTGGAAGCAGCTCAAGAGAATGACGTTTGTTGCGGCTGAATGCCAGATCTGCCACTAAGGATGAAAGGAGCTGGAGACCCGAAGAGCGCCCTGACACCAGACATGGTGGCGTAGAGTTTGGAGTTGACCGAGCCGGTGTTCTGTCTTGCTTTGGCCAGGTATTTTTTACTTTATATGGGATTGCAGTCAGGAGACTGCATGAATCTCAGAAGAGACTTTGAATTCTGGCTTTTTAACATCGTTGGGACTGCTATAGACTATGGGGACTTTTGAAGCTGGATTAAATGTATTTTCGCACTGTTATGGCTAGGTATGACACACACACCCATATGTGTTTGAACAAGCCTATGGGGGCCAGGGAGTGGAATGTGATGGTTTGACTTTGCTTGGTCCAGGCACTATTAGAAGGTGTGGCCTTGTTGGAGTAGGTGTGTCACTGTGGCCTTTGAGAGCCTCATTCTAGCTGACTGGAAGCCAGTCTTCTCCTAGTGGCCTTCAGATGAAGGTATAGAACTCTCAGCTCCTCCTGCACCATGTCTGCCTGGATGCTGCCATGCTCCCACCTTGATGACAATGGACTGAACCTCTGAACCTGTAAGCCAGCCCCAACTAAATGTTGTCCTTATTAGAGCTGCCTTTGTCATGGTGTCTGTTCACAGCAGTAAAACCCTAACTGTGACAGACGCCCACACGGCCGGCAGTGAACGCCTGCACTGTCTGCTTAGTCCGGGAGCCTCTCACTCATGCATCTGCACAGGGCTTCTGTCAGGGCTCTGAAACGAAGGCTTAATGCTTTCCTATGCTGAACGTGCCCTGGCTGCTGGGAAGAAAGCCATGGAAAAGCTAGAGTAACTTTTTACTGGTTTTTAAAATTATTTGTTATTTTTGAGATTGTGACTACACCATTTCATCCCCCTGCCCTTCCTCTAAAACCCATTCCTTTACAAAAGGAGAACATTAAGTTCCCTAAAAATTACATCAGGGCTAAAGGAAAGAGCTCTAAACTTTGCCCTGTGGACATTTAGAAGGTATGTGTGACAGATAATGTTTGTCTTCAAAGCCAGGTGAGTGACATTGGACAAGATATTCCCTCCCTGGACTTCAATTTCCTTGAGTATAGAAATATCTCATATAATGCAGCCATTTATTGTGTCTGCTGATTGATCTGCTGGTTGATCTCAAAGGGAAGGTTTTCTCCTTAAATTTGAGTGATGGATGCATCTTAAACGAGGTTTGGTGACACTCTTTTGTGGACCAGGCCACGACTGACTCTTTAGAAGTTTGTATTTATTTACTCTGCCAATGTCTCAAATATGTTACAGCTGAAGTCTGTATTAATTTCTCAGTTGGTAGCTCTTAGACAAAAAGGTAGCAAATCCTAAATTAATATGAAGGTAGATGTGTGATAGTAATTCTCAGGAAATAGAGTATTTTTCTGCCTCAACTTCTCCAGACCTAATTTTGTGAGAGTTAGATGTTAATTTCTGACTTTATTGTATGGACATTTGTATAATTTTGAGTTTTGAAGGGTTGTATGAACTACACAATTTTCCAAATTATATATCTTTTTACATTTAAATTATATAAATTAGCATTCTATAATCTTCAAATAAGTAGAAACAATAGAACAGTATATATGTACACACGTGTATATTTATATTATTATATTTTAATAAAGAATTAGTTTGGGAGCTGGAGAAATGGCTCAGCAGTTAAGAGCACTGACTGCTCTTCCAGAGGTCCTGAGTTCAATTCCCAGCAACTACATGGTGGCTCACAACCATCCATAATGGGATCTGATGTTCTCTTCTGGTATGTCTGAATACTCATATACATTAAATAAATAAATAAATAAATAAATAAATAAATAAATAAATAAATAAATCTTTTTTAAAAATAAGAATTAGCTTATGCCTTATGCTGACAAACTCCAAAAATCTGTTCTCAGAAAGTCAGAGGCTCAAGAAATTGCCATCCAAAAGCCAGAAGTCCTGATACCTAGGACACACCAACACAGTCTGAGTCCAAAGTCCAGAAAAGAACGACGTTCCATCCTAATACCAGGAAGAGTTTCTCCCTATGCAGATATTTTGCTCTTAGGTGTTCTGGTTTGAATAAAAATGGCCCTCATACCCTTATATAAAAGACTGCCTAGGGAACGCCATTAGGAAGGATGTAGGCTTGTTTGAGTAGGTACAGCATTGTTGTAGGAAGTGTGTCATGGGGGGGTGCTTTGGAGTTCCAATATTCAAGCCAGGCCCCGTGTCCCTCTCCCCCTGCTGCTGGACAATCCAGATGGAGAACTCTCAGCTACCTCTCTCACACATGTCTGCCTGTGTGTTGCCATGCTTCCTACCATGATGACAATGAACTAGCCCGCCCTCTCAAACTGTAAGGCAGCCCCAATTAAATGTTTTCATTTATAAGAGTTACCATGGTCATAGTATCTCTTAACAGCAATAAGAAACCCCAACTAAGACATTCGGGTTTCAAACAACTGAAGAGACTCCCTACAATTCAAAGGTTCACTCACATCCAAAAATTACCTCATAGACACCCTTGGAATAATCTCTGGCCATAAATAAGCTGCCAAACCATTTTGTTACTTTCTTTTATATTTATCCCCCATTAATTAATTTATTTATTCACTTTACATCCCCCCAATCTTGTTATTTTCCCTCCTTTCTTCTCCTCATTCATTCCCACACTGCCTCCATGGTACAGAGAGCAGGGCCTTTCCACCCCCGGATTTTCCTGTCACGGTGCCCTCCAACAGTTCCCGCAGGCTACAGGACGCAGTCCACCGCCTCCCAGGCCCCTCAAGCTCCTCTCAGCTATGATCTTTGGAAGGACATCCACACGGAGCCTCACTGCGGTGACTCTGAGCCATATGGAGCTGCCTATTTGTAAATCTGAGAAAGAAATGGTAAAACACGATTTGGTTTAACCAAATAATATAAGGGTGAGCTGTGCTTCTACTCCTGAGGGCAGGGGCCATCGGCTCATTCCTCTTGGCTCGGTCAGTGGCTGACATAGCTTTGGCATGTCTCAGGTTCTGAGGAAGTGTTTGATGAGGCAGAAGATCATTTATGTATTAGATAATAAGTAAACACATAATATTTCATGAATTTTTGATGTATTAGATTTTGTTCATTTTTTGTATACTCGAATATCATTCTACTTTTAGAATTGCTTTCAAATATTCAAGTTAAGCCAGACATACTGCCTGTAATCCAAGCACTGCAGGCTGGGTCAGGAGAATTGTAACTTCAAGGTCAGTTTGGTTTATGGCAAGTCCCCACTCAAAAAATAAAATACATGCATATATAAAAAAGATTAAAGAATCAAAAAGTCAATTATTCTTAGTAGTTAAGAGATAGTCCTAGCAAATGTAGATTTTTTAACATCCTTAATTTGAAGAGAAAAAAAACAGTAGATAAATATAATTTCAGCAGAATTCTGTTCCAAATAATTATTTGAAAAGTAATCTGGGCAAATCTCCCTCTTGAAACCAGCACGGGGTTTTGGGGTAAATTTTTCCTGGATTTAGAAAAAAATGCTAAAAATACAAGCTATTGAACTCACCAGAAGAGTGAGGCACCATCATCAGACAGCGTGTGCAGTCCCTGAATATGTTGCAAACAAATCTGAATTTGACAAAGAGAAAGCTTTACAGAAGATGATCTCTCTGAGCCTGTCATCACACGTATCCACCTGACTGGCCCGCAGGGACTTGTGGACGTCAGTGCATCCAACTTCCAAACATTGGACCCGCCCTCGGCATGTAACAGTCTACCCTAAATCAAAGAGGTCTGTGAAACAGTGGAAATGCTAAAACCAGAACTGCATATGTATCTGTGTATGTCCCTGCCAAGATTATCATGAAGGAGTGAAAATACAGAATTATTTTAAAGACACATGACTGTGTATCACTCCCACTGTTTGTGGCAATTGGCAAACCACAATGTTTCTTGGGTAGAATTTAGTGTGCACCATCATACAGAACGTGATGGGTGGCTTGTCTGTGGTTTCTCATGAGCATTCTCTTAGCAGAGTATATTCTGGTATATTGAGTAGCTGATCTCTGTTGCATAATCTCCCTTACTGCAGCACAATGCTAACATTTCTCAGTTATTATGACAACCAAAACAATCCCACCATGCATCCCCCAATACCCCCCAGGCAGTGACATTACCTCAGCTTCAGAGATTACATTCTTAGCCTAGGAAGACCTACGTATAGACCTACGTGTATTTATTTATACACACAAACAGATAAAGTTCAGCATGTAGACTTGCCTTTATGGAGAGTGCAAATAGTTATCACAGCTTTTACTTTCCAGAGATTTACTCAGTTTTATGGGCATATCTGTTGGAGCAGAATGTGATTGAAGTCAGATTCTTGTCTGATGATCTGGACTGCTCATGCTGGTCCACAGGCAGCCTTCTCGGGCTTTCTCTGATTCATCGATCACATTTATAGGTAAGAAACCAAAGAATCACATCTGTGATCCCGCCTCCACTGTCACAAGAGGACAAGCTGAGAGAAAGGAAAGAAGGCAAACAACTCAGCCCAACCATTGCTGTCGGGAAGGGACAACCCAGCCCAACCATTGTTGTCAGGAAGGGACAGCCCAGCCCGACCATTGCTGTCAGGAAGGGACAACCCAGCCCGACCATTGCTGTCAGGAAGGGACAACCCAACCTGACCATTGCTGTCAGGAAGGGACAACCCAGCCCAACCATTGCTGTCAGGAAGGGGACTCACCTGTTGAGCAGCTTCAAGAGCATCTCTAACTTAAGAAGTGTATATTAAGAAAATGAGAATCTAAGCATGCACGGAGGCTGGATCCCTGGGGCGTGTTATTTCTGAAGCATTAAATGACAACACTCTTATGACTAAATGTTCCTCTTCTCATCTGAGAGAAGCCTTTCAAGTCTTATTTAGAGATCTCAGATCCTACGGATGGGAAACGGGATCCAGGGAGCTGTCTTCAATGTCTCAGTCCCCCTGTTGTTTCTGGTAAGCACAGGAAAGCGTGCCTCCTTGTAGTTATTGGAAACGTTTAGTATTGGATAAGACTCCAATTTAGATGACTCCAGCTTGTGCAGCTGATTGGCAAATCCCTGATCTGTTCCTGGTGTGAAGATCCAGAGGCCCTATTTGCTGTATTAGTCACAAGACTGTGGGCACCATGCTGTGTGATAAAGTCTCCTTAAGTCATTGCCCAAACCCAATCGCTGTCTGAGACTTCAATCATTCAGGATAAATTCAAAGGTCTTGTTTCCATGTCTGTGTCCTGGATCCATCTGAATTATTTAAAAACTTGCTTCATTAGGGGAAAAAAAGAGGTACAGGTGGATTTAGCCCAGATTTATAAGCTGTACTTTTTTTTAACAATGAGTTACGACAGAGCCCCACAAATGTATTCAGTGAATCAAATACACTAATACTTTTTTATCAATATTCTCTTTGAAAATTAGATATGCTAAGTGTATTTTAAACTTCTATGAAGCCAAGAAAGTACATTTAATTCTGATTTTGGCATAAATAAAATAGTGAAATTCAAAGAAATAAACTAGGTCCATCTCTTCTCTAGCCACTGTACTTAAGGGTGTGAAGGCACTGAAGGGAGCAGACATCACCATGAAGATAGCAACACCTTTATTTCATCCTCAGTAACCAGCACTGGCCTAACTTGGTTAATGAACATATGATGCATTAAATAACAGACTGTACAGTACAACACAGTGAGTAACACACAGCACAGTGCAGTGAGTAACAGACAGTGCAGTTCAGTGACAGACAATACAGTACAGTGAGTAACAGACAGTACAGTGCAGTGAGTAACAGACAGCAGAGTACAGTGAGTAACAGACAGTACAGTACAGTGAGTAACAGACAGTACAGTACAGTGAGTAACAGATAGTACAGTGCAGTGAGTAATAGACAGTGCAGTGCAGTGAGTAACAGACAGTACAGTATAGTGAGTAACAACAGACAGTACAGTGCAGTGAGTAACAGACAGTACAGTGTAGTGAGTAACAGACAGTGCAGTGCAGTGAGTAACAGACAGTACAGTGCAGTGAGTAACAGACAGCAAAGTACAGTGAGTAACAGACAGTACAGTACAGTGAGTAACAGTACAGTACAGTGAGTAACAGATAGTACAGTGCAGTGAGTAATAGACAGTGCAGTGCAGTGAGTAACAGACAGTACAGTATAGTGAGTAACAGACAGTACAGTGCAATGAGTAACAGACAGTACAGTGCAGTGAGTAACAGACAACATGGTGCAGTGTATAGAAAATGATGCTCAAATTCTGATCGTAGAGTTAGAGATCATAGAGATCACCAGTTAGAGATTAACCTATCTAACATAAAGATTTCTTGTGTTCAAACTGAAGCTGAAATTAAGCAGGTTATTTGGATTTTCCAAACCTTAGGTTTTTTTTTTTCATCTGCAAATTGTGAATGATGATACAAAGAGTTTGCTTAAAAATTAAACTTAACCCATATGTCCCATGACAAAAATACAGAAAATGTGGTTCATTTACACAATGGAATATTACTCAGCTATTAAGCTCAAGAAGAAAGAAGACCAAAGTGTGGATACTTTGGTCCTTCTAAGAAGGGGGATCAAAATACCCAGGGCTCATAGTCAACCAATGGATTGGGCATAGGATCTCCAATGTAGGAGTTAGAGAAAAGACCCAAGGAGCTGATGAGGTTTACGACCCCATAGGAGAAACAACAGTATGAACCAAACAGTACCTCCAGAGCTCCCAGGGACTATAACACCAACCAAAGAGTACACATGGAGGGGCCCATGGCTCCAGCTACATATGTAGCAGAGCATGGCTTTTCAGAGGAGAGGTCATGTGAAGGATCAATGCCCCAGTGTAGGGGAATGCCGGTCAGGAAAGTGGGGTTGGGGGTTTGGTAAGCAGGGGGAGGGGGAATGGGATAGGGGGTTTTCGGGGGTGGGGGGGTAACGAGGAAAGGGGATAACATTTGAAATGTAAATAAAGCAAATATCTAATAAAAATAATTTAAAAAAAAAAAAGAGGACATCCTGAGTTTTGCAGGCAAATGGATGGAACTAGGAAATATCATCCTGAGTGAGGTAACTCAGACCCAAAAAGGCATGCATGGTATGGGCTCACTGATAAGTGGATATTAGCCAAAAAGTACAGAATACCCAAGATACAGTCCACAGAACTCAAAAAGGTCAACAAACTAAAGGGCCCAAGTGAGGGCCCACACTGAGGCCTCAGTCCCACGTGGGTGGAAGAAGAAGTAACCACAAGGGGGGAGGGTGGGAACTGGGAGGGAAAGTGGATGGGGGGGAACATGATGTGGTATTAGGGGGGCATAAAGGACTGAAGTCCTGAGGGCCAGGAGAAAGAATGGAAACAGGAAACCTCAGGAGGTAGGAGGTTGGGGGATCCTCCAGATGTACCAGAGACATGGGGGGCGGGGAGGTGAGAGACTCTCAGGAATCAAAAGGAGGAACCTTACACTAGATTCCCTGCAGTGAGGAGAGGGAACTTATAGAGCCCACCTTCAGCAGGAAGACAGGGTATCAAGAGAGGGAGAGGGGGGCCATCCCACAGTCACAACTCTGACCCATAATTGTTGCTGTCTGAAAGAATTACAGGGATGGAAATGGAGAGAAGCCTGAGGAAAAGAAGGTCAAGCGACAGAACCAAAGTGGGGTCCAGCTCAAGGGGAGGCCCAAAGGCCTGACACTATCGCTGAGGCTATGGAGTGCTCACAAAAAGGGACCTAGCATGACAGCCTTCCGGATGATCCAACAAGCTGCTGAAAGAGTCAGATGCAGATATTTTACCCAACCAATGGACAGAAGCAGCTGAACCCTGTTGTTGAATTAGGGGAAAGCTAGAAGAAGCTGAGGAGGAGGGTGACCCTGTAGGAGGACCAGCAGTCTCAATTAACCTGGACCACCAACCAGGCAGCACACACCAGCTGATGTGAGGCCCCCAACACATATGCAGCAGAGATCTGCCAGGTCTGGGTTCAGTCAGAGAAGATGCACCTAACCGTTAAGAGACTGGAGGCCCCAGGGAGTTTAGAGGTCTGGTGGGGTGGGGTGTCAGGGGTGGGTACATTCTGTGGAGACAGGGGGGCAGGAAGGAGGTATGGGATGTGGAACAGTCAGAGGGTGGACCAGAAGGAGAATAAAATCTGGAGTTTAAAATAAACAAATAAATAAATAGTAAAAAAATTAAATGAATTAATATGGGTAAATATCACAAAATAGTTCACAAGGACTGGGGATATAGCTCATTGGCAGAATACTTATTTAAAATGACCACAGTCTAAAGTTTGATCTCTGATACCATAAAAAAAAATAAATAAAAGGGGACTCATAGCATTATAATCAGTAAATAAATAATATACATTGGCCAATTTCTAATTTTCTGCCACTGGTGCACAGCTGTAATCCAACAGAAAAATTGTGAATTTAAAGTCAACCTGATAGATACATTTGGGCAGCCTCTCCCTTCCTCCTTTCCTCCCCTCCCCCCCCACTCTCTCTCTGTCTGTGTGTGTGTGTGAGTTTCTCTCTCTCTCTCTCTTTCTCTCTCTCTCTCTCTCTCTCTCTCTCTCTTTCTCTCTGTGTGTGTGTGTGAGTTGTGTTTCTCTCTCTCTGTATGTGTGTGTGTGAGAGAGAGACTGTGTGTGTTTGTCTCTCTTTCTCTCTCTCTCAAATAGGAATCCTCTTTTGAGCTCTCTAAACTCAGGGTGTCAGCAGAAGAAATAGTCGTGGAGGTTTTGTTTTATTTAACTACCTTTTCTTCATTAATGAGCTAACAGTGTACCGGCTGTGTAACTGCATAGAAAGCATTGGCAGCAGTGCCCTAGAAGATGTGGGTCTAAATCCCAGCACCTCAAACTATCTGAAACTGTCTGGACACTGCTGTGAAGAGCAAGGAACCTATTGTAAAGTATGTTGTGGATGGTCTGGCCATGGGGAAATTCACTTGGTGTTAGTATGCACAGGACTAGTTCCCTGCATAGAGGCTAACACAGGCCTACAGGGTGAATAACCGGCGTGAGATATGGTCAGATATGGATTCATAGGAGAATCCTCAGAGCCCACAGAGAAGCATGGCTTCCCACACGACGACAGCTAGATGCTTGTGAACCCAGAATGTCCAAGCAGACATTCCTCCGTCTGAAGGCGAGGGGAAGTGTGCCAGTGGGTCACAGACCAGGCTTATCTGAATCACCAGGGAACCTTCTAAAAATACAGATTCCGGAGCCCAGTCAAACCCAGAAAACCAGCGTCTCTGGGGGTGGGGGAAGGAGAAAAGGAATCTTGTGTTTTTTAAAAAAACACACCAGCCTTGGTGATTCCCATGTAAGTCAGCGAGATGACCTCTCTGTTCCCCTCGAGACTGAAATTCTGTGATTCTAATCGCTCCCTCTACATGAGTCAGAGCCCAGAATTATCGTGCAACATGAGGTAATTTGTGGTTTCCTGTCTTAAGATTACTGTAGAGGGAGAATCGAATAACCAGCGCTGCCTAAGTTATGAAGATTGGCTACAACAGAGGAAAGTGAGAAAAAAAAAAAAGAGCCCGTGTAAACTGGTAGACTAATATCCTGAGTAACAAAGTGAGCCCAAAAGAACCTTCTTGCATCATAAATATAGCCTGCGCTGGAAAGGAACCTGGTGAGGCAGGGAATGCTCACACAGGGGTGGGATCAGGCCCAGACAGTCACAGACTCCATTCACTCTAACTGAGCAACTGTAGTCTGGAGTTTGAAGAAATAAAAAGAATAGTCCACCAAGGGCACAGAGCCCTGCTTTAGATAGAATTATGGGCACCATGGCTGCCTGAGGTCCACGTGGCCACGAGAATGTAACTAAGGTAGAGTTCACAAACACACAAGAACACCAGGGACAACTTCTCAGTGTGGCTCAGACTGATACCAGATGGCGGCCTCTGCTCCAGCACTGGGGCTGCTTCCCCTGGCTTCCAGCTTCTAGGAAGCACATGCATCATCCTTAGTGAAGGCTGAGGAGGAGGAACTCAGGACAGCACAATACTAGGCACTCCTGGTTGCTACACACAGAACTAAGTCATGGTAACTGACTGCTACCCCTTAGAAATAACTATATCTATATATAAAATATTCATATACATGGAGTCAACTTCTTGCACTGGGGTTTTATTGACTAGACCGTGAACTGGTTTAGGGAATGAACAGTTACCCTGAGGATTTCATGTTTTGGCAAAAACAGTTTAACAATGCCTGCTTCCTGCTACCTATGTGATTCTCTTGAAACCCCTGTGAATCGTATTCTAGCTCAGAAACAGGGCTTTGGAGATAGATCGGGGTTACAGTGTTTGTCTAGCATGAGCAAGAGCCAAGACTCTGTACTTGATGCCTCTGCCACCCGAAATCTACTGATTCACACAGTCCTGGACTCCGCAACAGTGGAGAGGTTTGGGGAGACTAAGCCCCCAGGTAGGGCTCTCCCTAGGACCTTGAGTAGAAAAAGCCCAGCAGTTCGTGGGCAGAAGCCAGAGTCAAGTGTCTTCCAGCCAAGGGCCTCTGGGATCTACAACCATCACCACCTTGCCATTATGAACCTGCTTGTGTGCATTGTGGTGACAAGCTTAGAGTTGGTAAAGCTAAGACCTGAGACGAATGCCAACCCCACAAGCAACAGTTCCTAAGGTCTCTATGTCCCACCCTGCTTTTCACTCCGAAGTGTAAGGACCTCCTCATCTCTTGAGAAAGCCACTCAGAAGGAACTGACTTTGTGACTCATTCTCGGCCTCGGATATCCATGGGTGATCACTACAACCTGATGACTTTCTTTGGTAAAGAATGCCCAAGAAAGCCCTTCTGGACTTCAGGCAGGTGTGAACACTCTCCCATTTTCCATTTTGCTCTATTCATTTGACCGTAAAGACCAAACCAAGAGGATCTCCTCCCAGATGTTAACCACCACTGAAAAGAGCTACTCACCGCTGCTGACTCTTCCAGATACTGTCTAGCTGTAACGTGACTTGGGGGACAGTGAGCAGAGCAGGTTAACTTTGTTAAGGGTGATGTACCAATGCCATCGTTGGAATGGTTTCTAAGTCATGGCTGCCTGTTTGAATCAGCAGCACGGGAAACTTGCGCTCTCTTCGCGGAACTTAAGACAGCGCGACTTCTCGATTTCTCACACTTTCTCTTTCTTGAACTGTACTTGCTATCACTGCCTTTCTCATGCTGCTTGGTGTCTTCAGATGCTCTCCTCACGCTGGCTTAGGAAGGCGGGTGGGTCCTGTCACTCCCCTCTCCTAAGGCCTCCCTCCACCACGGCCCCTTCTGTTTCCAGGATCACTATAGGCACTCCAGGTTAAACACACAAATGTAAAAGGCAGAAGATTTGGACATTCATCATTTGTCTTTTTGTTTCACGGTGACATCATAGTGTAATATTTTCCATTCCAGACATTTTCCTGCAAATCAATTTCATTTTCTTTTACAGATGAATAAAATCCTACTCTGTGTGTGCACAACATTTTCATTATTGATTTGTCAGTGGGTGGACATCTGGGCTGAGTCGTTTCCTAGCTATGGTGAATAGAATTGGAATGAACATGAACGTGACGTGTTGCTGTACTAGGATATAGGCTCCTTTGAGTGAATGACCAGGAGCAGCTCAGCAGAGTCATAAGGGGGCGTAGAAAGCAGAATACACGAGGTGACAGTGACAGGAAAGGGGGGGGTGAGCTGGGAGTGGGGAGGTTCCAGTGAGGGTAGGATTGCGGACAGGAGAGCCGAGGAGGAAGGGTTAACCAAAACTAAGGGTGTATGAAAAAGCAATGTGGAGAACTACTACAGTCTAATTGTGAAATACAATTTTTATGAAAGGAATGTGAACACAGGTACTCTGCATGGGTAGATAATGTTAACATCAGAAGCCATGGGGTACTTGTTTGTTTGTTTGCAACTTTTAAAATTAAATATAATGACATTATTTCCCCAATCCTTTTACTTACAACCCCTCTCCCTCTCATATATCCCCCTTGTTCCTTGTTCCCTCTAAATTTGTGGCCCCTTCCTTCCCAATTACTACTGACGCTCGCACACACACACAGGCACACACATACATACACATACGTATATAAATACAACCTTATGAATCTGTTTAGCGTTGTTGCGTGTATACAGTTCCAGTGCTGATCACTGGCATTGGATAGCCAGAGGTGGGGGTTCATCCCGGGGAGCTCTTCTCCCCTTCACAACAGCCATTGGTCTCCTGTAGTTTTCTGTCTCTGAGCAGGGCCCTTGAGATTTCCCCTGTCCACATTAGCATGTCTATTGGTGATAAGGTTGTTAAGGTCTTGTGAAGCCAACCATATTGTTGAGGTATCATGGGTATGGCTTCCCTGTCCTTTCTAGAGACATAATCTCACCATTCCTATGCCTCTTAAAATCTTTCTGCCCCATCTTCATGAATTCCCTGAGCCTTAGGTGTGGGTTTATGTTGTATATAATTGGAGCTGGGCACCCCACGGTCAGGTGTTCTCTGCATTTTGACAAGTTGTGGCTTTCTGGAATGGTCCCTGCTGCGAAGGAAAGCTTCTTTGGTGGTGGCGACAGATACATTTAACTGATCATAAAGACGAGTGTGTATTACGATAGCAGCAGTAGCAGGGCTTTCTCTAAGATCCAAGGCATCACTATGGCTGGTTAGTTGGCAGAGTTTCGGTACCGGGCATGGTTTCTCTCCTGTTGAGTAGCTTCAAGTCCAATTACGCAGCAGCTGACTCCCATAGAGATAAATATCACTCCTGCATGTTTGCCCTGCCCTGTCTTGCTGGGCTGGTCATTGGCGCTGCTCATAGGCAGTGTAATTGGGTGGGCAGGACGATTGCTTCCTTCCCTGTGGTGGTTTGGGTGAGAATGGCCCCTTAAGGCTCATATCTGAATGCTTGGTCCAGGTGAGGTTTCTAAAGCCCATGCCTCGCCCAGTCTCTCTCTCTTTGCCTGTGACCTATGGATCAAGTGTGCACTCTCAGCTACTGCTCCCGCATCACACCTGCCTGCCGACACACTCCCCATTAGGATAGATGGTGCATATTTTAGTAGTTTTAAAAGCTACCACTTTTGCCTAGGACTGTGGCTGTGCCACCAGCCCCTCCCGGCTTCCCATTCATTTTACCCGGCATAGCTCTGGGAGGGGTCATGCTACAAGCTCACGCCCAAGACCCTTGAATCCACAGATAAAACATACACACACATACCACACACAGCTTTGTTATTTTAACTTGTCCACTAGGCACAATTGCTGGGCGCAGCTATCTCCCGCCTGGAAAAAAACATGCTCTTACCAATTTATTACCTCCGTCTCCCCTCCTGCTCTAAACTTAGTGACTTGTTCCACCTAGCCCCTGCCAAACATCCTTGGCCACCGCCCTGTAGCAGAGGCCCCAGGCCCAGCTCTCCCCACCCGCCAGGCCTTACACGATTGTCACATTCTTAGTCCTTCCAAAGCATGTCAGAAACGCCCCTCTCCTTCCTTGCATCTGCCTTGTCCTCTTAGGACCCAGAAGTCCCACCTATATGCTCCACCCAGAAATTACACACACACACACCCGCCTTCTTTATTGACAAATCAAGAAGCAGTTGGAGAACAGGCATCAGAAGCTCCTCTTACAGACAGAAGTGAACTAGCCTCTGGAAATGTAAACGAACCCCGTAATTAGATGCATTTCTCTATAAGTTTCCTTGGTTGTGGGGTTCATTCATGGCGCAGCACCAAGGCTCTCCCATAACGCTGGTGTCGCACTAGGAAAGGCATTTCTCAAGGAGGAGTCTAGAAGCTGTAGGCGTTTAACAAAAGACCAGCGCCAGGTGTGAGATATGGTCCTATGACTTGTTGGCCACGAAGACCCCAGAGGTCCTGAAACGATCCAGATATTGCCATTTCTTGTGGCGTCCCACAGGAGCTACATGGTAAGACTCTGTGGCCGAAGACAGCACACACTTCGACTGTAGGACCAAGGGACATCGAGCTAGGACTGAGGTGGAAACTTTCTTCCCACCGGGGAGCTTCCATAGTGTCAAAAAGTGCAGCGTGGGCTATGGGAGTAGAAAATCATCAATAGCTTTGTTTAGTGGGTGGGAGCTACAGTACTGATGTATTGGACAAAATGTACCTACTGGAAAAACAGTGGTTTATATGTTATGAAGATAACCATGGACTTGGGGGCTGTTCCACAGGGGGGGGGATTTATTCCCCATATTGTAAACCTTGTCAAGGCTGTGGAGGATGGAAGCCGTAGCGAGGACCCTGAGTGAGCATGATGTTGAACTCCTCTTACGTATATGTGCTGAATACAATACGCACCTTCAGATGACTAGTGGAGTGCTCGGATTGGGTCAGAGAAGCCTCTGCCTTGAGTGAGCTATTGGTAATGCAGACTCATAACTGGTCCAAGTGCTAAGAAAGAGTGACCACCAAACTCTCAGCTCTGGACAAGATATCTACATCAGTGTGCCCCTATTCCAACCCCTGGCTCTGGGAGCATCATGGAAGAAAGGAAGAGAGAGGATGAGGAAGATTGCTGTGAATGGGTGACACAGGCATTGCTGCTAACTCACAGAAGCTGTGGCTGTCTGTACAAGGTGAGACCTGTCGGTGGTCCCTTATAAACAGTAGAGGGTGTCCCCGAGGCTGGTGGCAGTTCATTGTTGTTAGAAGAGGGGGAGCTCTTTTTTTCAGTGGTGTGGTATTTTTTTCAGAGCTATGTCGTTCATCTCTTACTAAAGATTGCTTTTAGTCTGGGATCACGTTGAGAGGAAGCTCAGCAGCAGTCGTCTCATAGAGGCGCCAGTCCCAAGTCGGAGACCTGGTGGTGGGCTGAATGATCTGGGTACAGCGGTGTGCATATAAAAACCCAGCACCAAAGAAGCTGAGCCGGGAAGATTGTAAGTTCAAAGTCACACTGGGCTAAATACTATGATTCGTCATCACACAGAGACAAAAATCTGGTCTATAACAAGTCCCTTTGGTGGTGTTGCATGGACTTGTGAAAATCCAGTCTTTGATAAAGGTACAGTTGAAAACAATCGGTCACAGCTCCCCAGCTTGCCTGAGATGCCTCTTGGGAAGCGACACGGAATTCTTGGTTTTGGAACAAGAGTCAGCGACCAAGGAGCAATCTCATGTCTTGATGTTTGAATTACCCTCGGACATCAGGTTAACGGCTGGAAGCTCAAGTCCTGCGATGACACCCTGGGATCGATGACACCCTGGGATCGTCTTCCGCCGATCCCGCCGACCCCGCCGACCCTGCCGACCTCTGACACTGGTTCCTCCTGAAGCCCCAGAAACTCAAGGGAAATTTGGACAGGAGGACAGAATGTTCTGGGCTCTGAGCACAGCAGAAAGAAGCAGAAGAGAGCGGAGTGACAGACCTTAGCTGTCCCTCTGACTCCTACCGGCCTCAGCCTGGAAAATGGAGAGGGATAGACACTGATCTTCCGCTGGCCGGAAGAAGAGGAAAAAGTCTGGACCAGAGGATCTGTGTTTTAGGTGATGTGGCAAAGGCAGAGAGTTTTCTCTGTCACGAGCTCTCCACTGGAGCCTCAGTGACCCGAGAACTCGCAGTTTGGGGAGCCACAGAGAAACACCCTACTGCAGACCTTGATGCTCCCAAGCCACAGTATGCCACAGTAACACTCCTACCCATGGACCTCTGGGCTGCAGACACCATAAGAAGGTGTGACAGACCACGACAGAAATGTGAAGGACAACTTTGCATAGCTTCCCCACACCCAACTGTGAGGAATTATGCCCGGGAATTGAAATCCTCTGGAGGTGCACATCTCTAATCTTGGTACCTAGGAGGCCTTCCTGGGCTACACAGCTAAACCCTCTCTCAAAGGGGGAAAACAATAAACAAGGTGATTTGTTTCCCAGCTAGAGGGCGCTGTTTTGAGAGGCTGGGGAACCTTCAGGAGGAGCAGCCTCGCTGGTGGTAGTAACTCAGAGGGGTGGGACTTTGAAGGTTAGATCCCACCCCCTGGTTCCTGCCACCTCCATCGTAAGCTCCTGCATCCTTGAACTGAACTGCTCTGCCATGCCTGTGCTACCTTGACTAACCAAAACCTTCCAAAGCTGTGAGATGACTTCGTCCTTTATGCTCTGACTGTCACGCGATATACTAATACAGTGACGCAGCAATTGTAAGATTCCCAGGAAGCCCGATGCCTACAGGAAAACCAGAAGTGTCCATACCCACTGTGTGCCTGTGTGTGGAGGGTGGCAGGGTTTGAGATCCCTCATGATTGCGTGCACTAGAAGAAGGCTTATTTCTTTTTGTTCGTTTGTTTTTGTTTTTGTTTTGTTTTTTTGTTTTTTTCCGAGACAGGGTTTCTCTTTATAGCCCTGGCTGTCCTGGAACTCTCTCAGTAGACCAGGCTGGCCTCGAACTCAGAAATCCGCCTGCCTCTGCCTCCCGGAGTGCTGGGATTATAGGCGAGCACCACCACCGCCTGGCTGGAAGGCTTATTTCTATCAGTAATTTTCTTCCTGGTCTTTCTGAAGGTGATTTCCTGAGCTTCTTAACCTGAAAAGACCGAAGAGTGGACCGAGACAGGTGTAATAATAACATTATAAACTGTTAAGAGTACTTCAGCAAGACTTACCCTAGCAAAAACTTAAAACTGAAAGAGAGTTCTGTTCCACCCTTACAGTTCACATGTGAAAGAATTGTTTTATTCTTTCTGGCCAAATTCAAGATGTGATGCTCGAATGTTTGAAAACAGGGAGATCTGGGAAGAAGGAAAAATATCACAATCATACGTTGGTTTTGAATGAAGAAATGAAACAAAAGGAGGGTGGATATGAGTCCTCCTAAAGTATGGAGATTTTATTGTTTACCGGAGGGGAAGCAGGCAGGGGGAAGGGGTTGAGCAGAACCCTGGACCATGGGAGGAGAGACGGGGACGGGGAGCCAGAGAGGCCCTGCCGCTGACCAAGAGAGAGACCGGCCGGCATAGCCCAAATGCTGGGATATAGGGAAGAGCCGCTGGGGGAGGGCTGCCCAGTGAACTCCCTGGGCTGGAGAAGGTCCGGGTAGGGGGTGGATCGTGCCAGCCTGGGGGACCCTGTAAGCTATGGACTGGAAGGTGCTGGGAGAGCCCGGTAGCCAGAGTCAGCTTTGATATGTTAATAATCACTTCCGCTTCTTGTCTGGGGTGAGATCTAACTATTCTGCGACCAGAGTTGTTTCCTTGTTTGCTTCCTTGTTTAGCATAGCCTATAAATGGAGGGCTAGAGAAATCAGGGTTCAGCGCATAGAGACTTCACTGAATTTGTCTCTAAGATCTCTAACATCAGATGTACGGGTTGAAGCAGGATGTTACCGGGTGTGGTCTAGCTGTGTCTGAATGGGGGGCTCTGGGCGGGCATCGCACCCACCACCCTGCATCTTCTGTTCATGGCTCCTTCTGTCCGCAGAATGGTTTAATCTAAATGAAATTCCTCTTCCGGGTAACACTGCAAGTTTTTAAAAGGCACAAGGTAACTGATTTCTTTCCGGGAGGTTCCGGAGCCAACAGGAGGGAGAGCAGCCATCTCCTGAGGAAGTCGGGAGGAGGAGGAAGATGCCGCTGGCCCTCGCTCTGTGTGTTGGGTGCAGAGCTCTCAGCAATGTTTTGAACCCTGACCCCAAGCTGACTTCAGAGAACTCCACAGATGTTTGTCTTGTATGTTTGTTTTTTCCAGAGACCCAGAAAAGGCCTAGTACTGACTTAGCCAGCCTTAACAGGTGTGCACAGCCATAGGTGACAACACGGGAGGGAAGAGTGTCTTAGCTTCTGGGGAAGACAAGTTTCCATTTCACTTTCCGGCTTACCAAAATTCCACTCAACTAAAGGACCTGAGTCCTGTGTGCACTTAAACATTGTTTTCACTTATTCATTTTTTTTTTAAACTTTTGAGGCAGGGTTTCACCTAATCTAGACTGGTCTGAGACTTGCTATATATCCAGGGTTGTTCTGTAAGCTTCTGATTCTTCTACCTGACCCATCCTGGAATTAAGATGTGCACACTACAGTCAGCCCAAGACTCACAGATGAGCGTGAGCCGATCACAAATGGCAGTTTTCCTAGGGCTGGGAGATGCTAGGACATAAAACTGCAGCTGCAAGAGACAATGTGGGGAGATGCTAAAGACTCAAGAAAAAAAAACCTCAGCATTTTGAGAAGCTGCAAGCTTTGTAGACGGTGCGTCTAATGAAGCCCTGTGTCCTGCAGTCTGGGAGGAGTCCGAGGACCGAGACCCTGAGAAATATGCTGAGAGTAGCTTTCCAGAGGGGCCCGGAGGGGCCGTGCACACTCTGGGCCTCAGCCAAGGCTTTCTACAGAGCACCCACTGCCCACAGTAAGTTTTCACGGAAACCGTTTACTAGCTGCTTATTCAGCAAGAAAGGTCTACAACAAGGGGGGGGGGGCGTTATCCGTGAAGGAGAGAGTTGTGGAGTCGCCGTGAGGGTCCAGCCAAGTTTCCACTCGTGCGTGGTTCTGCCATGAATGTCCCTAGCACCAGGGTGTGAGTTTATTCCACGGTTGGATGCAATTACTGAAAGAATCAATGCTAGACCACGGTGGGTGCCAGAACACGGTGGGTGCCAGAACACAGTGGGTGCCAGAACACGGTGGGTGCCAGAACAGTGGGAGGAGATCCGTCAAAGACAGTCCAATGAGAGGAGATGGGGGAGGAGGCCCTTCCTGGGAGTTATCTGTACGGTTCCTTCCTCGCTGCTGTCCTCTGAACCTTGAGCATCGCCCCCACCCCCGAGGTGTTATTAGATGATAGGAGCAACTTTTTTCCCCTAAGACAGTGTTTCCTCTGTGTTGTTCTGGTTGTCCTGAGACTTGCTCTGTAGACCAGGCTAGCCTTGAACTCAGAGATCAACTTGCTTCTGCTTCCGGCGTGCTGCCATTAAAGGCGTCTCACCACCAGGCTGAAGATGGGAGAAAGTTGGAGAGGCCGGCCAAGTGGGAGCCCGTGGGTGAGGAGGGGCTGGGCCCGGGCCCCTGCTCACCGAGCTGCCCAACTCACCTTAACCTTAGCTTTGCTCTCGGTGAAGTAGACACAAGTTTGTTTCCTCGGGATTTGGTGGAATGTGACACAATAAGCTTTCACCTCTCTGTCCTGTGGGCAAAGCCCTTCAGACTTAGCCGGCGGGCAGGGAAGGGTGTGGCCTAAGGCTGGATAGGGCATGACTGTCACACAGCTCGGCCTCCTACAGGTATGAATCGTGAAGGCACAGTGTTTACAGCATTTACACCATTAAAACTTGTGATGTGAATGAGCAACTCAGACCAAGCATGTATGAGTCATAGGCTTGAAAAACATGTAAGCTGATTAAACAAAATCACAAGTGAAAAAGAGACATTTCACAAATCCACAGCTGTCTTTTACCACTGATATTAACACTTCCCCTCTGGTTTTGTAGACTTTCCTTGTTTTTTGTTCTTTTATCTTGAATCTTTACATTTAAAAATGGGGAAAAAATAGGCTAGAAAAAATTATACTAAGAGTTGTCACTGATTTTATTTTTATGCCATAGGCTAACTTCCCCATAAAGGGGATTTTTTTTTCTCTTCTTGCTTGGTTCTTTTGTGTTACAAAAATAGGAAGAAAGCACTTTTCCCCATTGCCACACCTGAAAGAGAACAGGTTAATTCCCTAAGGAAAACCCTATCTTCCTTTTGTTTGTGTAGTTCTTTCTGTTTCATTTCAGATAAGTTGGATGTATCCCAGGCTAAGCCCAAAGTCCTGTGCAGCGAAGACAGCCTTTAACTTGAGACCTTCCTACCTCGGTTGTTGGTATCTTAGACTTCCCACTCAATGCTTATGTGAAGTCTTGGGTGCAAAGTTAATAAGCTACCAGCTCTGTTCTCCCCAGCTAGGAAACCCCAGCCTTCCCCACCATCTGAGAGAAAGAGATTTTCCAGTCTCTTTTTCTTGTTGAAAAATGAACTCCAGAGTTATGCTATAGTCAGTACACTTCAATGGTCCCGTCCTCACCACACAGCCTCTGCACCCGAGCGCCCGCTGGGTAAGTGCCAACACAGAACTGGTTATAAAGTCGGACGGATCAGAATGTGATTTTTAAGGAAAGAGTTCAGAGTATCATACAGAAGAAGAGGGTTGTGGTGGTTCATTTTGATTGTCCACTTGACAAAATCTAGAATCCCCAAGAGTATGCCTTTGAGGAAGTCTCTAGACTGAGGTATTTGAGGTAAGGACGTTAGCAGGGAAACTTGGAGTTCCCTTTTGGACTTCTTATTTCTCATTAATGAAAGAATTTAAAAATGGATTCAGAAGGAAGCAGGAAGACGATTTTAGTAGAGTTTGAGAGAAGAGCAACAGGTCAGGTAAGTTGTAAAGCTTGAGAGCTGTTAACAAGAGGGAGATGGCAGCCCGCTCCATGGAGGGAGAGGATTCTGGGAAGGAACTAGACTCACTGGATGATAACCCCCCAGGTGAATCAGACTCCTGCTGGTGTGGTCTCCTGACCCTGTCTGGTAACTCTGTAACAAGGAGACCCACCTTGACTGTGGGCAGCACCATCACCGAGTTAATAGGGTTCTGTGCTGAATAGAAAGAAGAAACTGAGCTGAAGGCACAGCCTCCATCTCTGTTCCCTGACTGCCCAGCAGCCTGGCTCTCAAGCTGCCATGATTTTCCCACAGTGAAACTACACCCTCACACTATGAACCAAAACAAAGCTTTCCTTCCCTAATCTGCTTCTAATCAGATATTTTGTCCCATCAATGAGAATATTAATACAAAGGTTAGAGGGCAGAACAATTCATTTAAGATACGCAATTAAGAGATTAAGATGAGGGAAAAAAAAGTTCTCCTGGCCAGAAGAAGACAGCTTCTTCCTCATTCACAGGTGACACTGGCTTCCAGGTGCATGGGAAGTGCCCAGCCCATCCATGGTACATTCCTGCCTTGGGAGGGAAACCAGAGAGAAAGGAAGGGGAGGGGAGGGGAGGGGAAGGAGATGGGGTGAGGGAGAGAGGGAGAGAGGGAGAGAGCACTGAGAAGCCAGCTTTGGAATGCTTAGCTGTTCTCCAGCTTCATGTGTTCCAACTCCTGTTCCTGTATGTTGGGGTGAAGGTAGGTGCCGTCCTGTTGTCCGGGAAGAGACTATGGCTGTGTGGTCACGACTGTGGGAATCACAGAGACCCAGGGAACAGAGAAAAGACCTCAGTTCCATTACAACTGGGGACACCTCCGTAAAGTTAGGTTTCTGGTCATCTTGATGACAAGTGTTTACAAGCAATGCTAGGAACTTACAGGGTGTCTGGAGCCTTTTCTTGACTCATCTGCACCTTGGAATCTAATCAGGAGCTTGTGACCCGGCCGTCTCAGACAAGCTTTTAGAAAGTCACCTGGGTGCTTCTAGTGCTTGAGGTAAGTGATGACACTTGATCTGGAGCTTGGAATTGATCTCTCTCCTCTAATCTTTGAAACCTTCAACTGACTAGTCCCTCTCTCCCACAATGCCTCGGGTGCCCCCACGATGCCTCGGCGCCCCCACGATGCCCCGGCGCCCCCACGATGCCCCGGCGCCCCCACGATGCCTCGGCGTCCCCACGATGCCCTGGCTGTCCCCCCACGATGCCTCAGCGCCCCCATGATGCCTCAGTGGCTTGCATCACACGAGGATGTGAATGCTATAGGCATTCTTCATCCCAGCTTCCTTGTTTCAATGTGGGCCTCGCTCTCACCCATCAGAGAAGCATTTGTTTTGTTGTTCAGTTTTCACAAAATTCAATACTGTTACTTCAAGGGAGTGGAGTGCGGTTAAGAGCATCGGCTCTGAAGTCTGCCTGCCTGTCCAGGTAGCTTTGCAATCTTAGAAAATCAGTTAATGTCTTGGTGCTTATGTGACTACAAAATCAGGCAATAATAGCAGGGATGGGGTGGGGGGATGCACCTGGAATAATAAAAGCACAATAAATGTTATCCTTTAAAAAATATTAATCACTTTTCCTACCAGACTCCCTGATTTACAATGAGAACCCATCTCACGTACCTAAGGAAGCTCTGTGTGAAGTCAGCGTTTCGGCTTGGGCTTTTTCTCAGTTATGCATAGTACACTGTCTTATACAGATCCGTTTTTACAACCAAAGGCCAAGTGTATCCATTTTTATTTAATTTATAAAATAGTTCCCAAGCCAGTTGAAGTAGGGCAAGATACCTTGATAGAAGGAGATGTCAGGTTGAAGAGACTCACTGTATATCAGTGCAGGGTGTTGGACTGGTGAGGATTCCATTGTATCCTCTGTCGCAGGATTTTCCCTGTCCAATTACATTAGTGCAGAGGAGACCTGTGATTGGATAGGGAAAAGGGGGCGGAGCTAAGAGTTGCAGATGCTGGGAGCTTCTCAGGGTAGGAAAAGAAGGAAGATGGCCGCCGAAGTGAACCCACATGGTGTTTACCAGCTACTAGTAGCTGTGATTTCACAAGGTTAGAAATATTGGCATAAAGCTTTTATCATTGTCGGTTGGCTTTGAAATTATTGTATTGTCATATTGTAAATTGTGATTTTATTGATACATAAATCTAATTGGTTAATTAAGCTTTAAGAATCTTGATTTTACTAGCTATTGTGATATGCAACCGTGAGGTGGGTGGTTCCATTTAGTTACTGGAATGTGGAATCACGGACTACATGGGTTTATGGCTGTGGAAGTGCTAGCAGCTCCCGGGCAAGCGAGCCAGATGCTGGGGGGGTGGGTCTAGCTGGAGAGTTGATGGTGGCGGCCAGAGCATGGGAACATGGGTCTAGACCCGCAGAGGAATGGTGGCCTCGTTTTTTAAAATATTTCCTGCAACATCTCTCCCAGAAAGACACAACAGAGACCTAACCTCAGAATGCGACCTCGTTTGGAAACAGGGTTTCCACATGTAATCACTAGAGATCATGCCGGAGAACCGGCACCCTGATCCGTTGTGACTGGCATCTTTATATGGAGAGCTATGCAAAGTGGGAGGTGGCAAATAACAGGTGACAACTGACAGTGGAAGGGGACATGTACAGATGCCAGCCAATGGGTACCAAAGACTGACAGCAACCCAAAAGCGAAGAAGAAAGAAGAAAGAATTCTTCTTCAGACTTGAGGGTGCTCACGATCCTGTATACACCTTGATCTAGAAACTAGAAGTGAAAGGTAATGAATTCTTACTGTTTTACTCTATCTAGTTCATAGTGGATTATTATGGAAGCCATAAGAAAAAACACATGAGGGAAGTGGATACTCCCAGGATATGAGGATCTGGACAGCATCTGGCAGACATCGCCTCCGGGTATAAATCAGGTGTGTTAAGTGTTGAGGAATAACAACAAACCAAACTGTCGTGGCCAGTCGCATTGTCTGGCTTTTGAGTAGGAATAGCTACCTGAAAGTCGCTAGATCTCTGGGCCACCTTAATTAGTAGATTCTGAATTCAGACTTAACATGTCCATTTTGTGTCGGGGAAGACTGAGGTAACTGTGTGGTGAAACCAAGCTGCAAGGCCTGCACTTCCTGCTCTTAACCAGCCAGCGAGCCTTTCAGCATTAGCTAAGAGCAGCTTCGACAGCAGAGGTCGAGCTGGGGAGGTAAAGCACCACACTCAGGAAAGACGGTCCTTGTACACCACAATTCTCTACCAGCTGAGATTAAGCCAGAAAACGGTCTTACGTAAAAGCAGTCCTGTGTGTTGACCACCATGGGGTTTTCAAAGTTTCTCACTATTGAAGAAGTGACAGAGATCTCAGACTGTTTATTATAATGGGCTGGCCTTGGATTTTTGTTTTGTTTTGTTGGGTTTTTTTTTGTTTTGTTTTTTACTGCTAGTTAAGTATACACCATGAACCTCTTGGTGTTCTTGCAGGCATCCATATTGGTTTTAGTACTGCTGCAGGTTGGATTACACACACTACACACACACACACACACACACACACGTACACACACACACACACGTACACACACACACTACACACACACACACACACGTACACACACACACACGTACACACACACAGAAATTTTGGTACTTTTACTTATGCACAGAAAGGGGCGGAACAGTTGTAACCGTGCACGTGGCACAATGGTGGCAGAGAACACTTCTTTTTTCTGCCTACTTATATGAACCAAGTCTCTCTCTTATACATACTGATGACAGGAAGAATTTCCCACAGAGCAGCTTCTAACGTCATACATTTGAAACACGTCTCTGCCTCTGCTGTTCTATCTTCTGGGGCAGAATGTGTTCCACCAGACACAAAACTGTGGTGTAGCCTCTAGCCTCGTCTCTTTAGGTCCTAACAGATTCTATCATGTGACCGTAACTGTCCCTCCAAGCCCCCGGGGTTAAAGGCTTGCTACCAGCGTGGTGCTGTTGAGAGGTGGGGAGCCTTGAAGAGATGGAGGGCCGTGGAGCGCACCCTCAGTTTCTTCCCCTGGACTGGAGACTTAAGTCATGAGCATACCTTTACTCATCCCAAGGTGATTATCTTGGGCGTGCGTCGAGGTGAAGGAAGCGGACAAGCAGAAGGAGCAGCTGGCGTACAGGGTGACGGGGGTGATGGGAGGGTTTCTGGAGTGCTCGAGAACATAACTTAACCCAGATATACGAAAGGCAAGCAGCAGGGACATGGGCCACTCATCCGAAACTGACGACATCTCCAGCCGAATGTCCACTGTGTCTCAGCCCAGCCCCATCACTGTCTTCTCCAAAGACCCGTCCTTACCGCTGCCCCTCACAGCCCACCACGACATGTCACTAGCACAGCCGCACTGTGCGTCTGTCTGTGTGATGTGTATGTCTGTGCAGGATGTGGAAGAGGAGCTGTATGCCCTAATGCCGCGCCACTCCCTTGGAGAAAGCAAGTCTTAGACGAGACCCCTATGGCCTCACCGGGCAAACTCAAGGTCATTCTTCTTCCTCACGGCAGTGTCAAAGAACAGGACGATGGAAGACCCTAGAAAAGACCGAGAAACCTGTAGACACACTCGTGTGTACTTCAAGAGTTCTTGCACATGGTAACTCATTTATTTAACTAAATTTGTGTTTTTAAAGATGCTTTTGTGATGTGTTGATGGTATTGCAATAATGTCTGAAAACATCTAAAATAATTAAATATACCCTCAGTAAGTTATCACCTTATAATCCTGTTCATTCTGAAAAATAACTTTAAGTTCATCTTATAAATGTCTTGACAGGAGATAAAGAACACTTAAGCTGTTCCCTGTGTGTAGAAATAGTGACCATTTGATGTGACCTGTTGACATTATACATTGAATTGATAGGCTTTCATTTATTTCTATGTCCTAAAGAAAAGTTGTATTTGATGATTATGTTATTTGATGATACTATAATTACACACTATGTGTTGGGGATCAGCGGGTCTCATATGTCTGTGTTGTCTCCCAGCAAGGAGCCCAGTGCACAGGGCCGCATTGCGACTCACCGGCCAGGGACTGTTTCCTGAGATATGAAAGATCACTGAACATGTTTTTACAGCCTTAAAATAGAAAGACAGGTTTTGTTTTATTTTTTTCCCATGTAGGAGAGAGTGGAACATTTTAAAATTGGAAACTTAAAAAGAATTCCAAGATAAAAGAAAGTGAGACCTGAAATTTCTAAGTAGCTCTGCCTGGCTCTTACTCAGTCCTCAAGTCATTTCTCATAATGACTTTGGTAAGTTGCGTCCCCGCTTATTTAAGAACTCTTAGAGTATTCATGAACAGCAGAGCAGATCTCAAAGATGTCAGCGAGTATGAAGTTACAGGGCACACTGCTCCGATGAGCGGGGTTCACGTGTGACCTGTGTCGGTTCCATCACATAAGGTGGCTTCCCTCAGCTGGGCCCTTCTGAAGTGCTTGTAGATGCGCTGTTCAGAAAGGCTCTCATCTAGAGTAGGAAGATGATACTTGTTGGTACTTTTGAACTCTTCCTGGGTTCCTAAGCACAAATGTCTGCTGGCATCATGGCTGCCCTGAGTGAGGGCGTCTGGGAAAGCGCTGACTCTCTTACCCTTCTCTCCTCAGTCTCTCAAATTCAGGGAAGTCTTGTACTTTTCTTAATATGCTATAGACATGGTATTTTATTAATTCTGTCATCGCTTGTATTGTTTTTTTACAATCACACTGTCTATATCCACAACCTGAATGTAAGCTGAAAAGACAGCTGTCCACCTTCTTCACCCCGTCCCAGGGTCCAGCACGTGCGCTTGAGCACCCAGTAGGTGCTTAGTTGTGAGGCAGTGAGCAGCTGGACAGCAGAGTCCTGAGGGATTGTTCTCTGCTCAGGTTCCTTGGTAAAAATGTTTTTCCCATGTGGTTTTGGAACCTGCTTCAATTGTGACCTGGGGCTGTCATGACTCATTCAGCCAAAAACATGAGGAGTTTTAGTTACTGTAAAAGGCAATGCCTTCAAAAGAGAAGGTGTCTGCCTACAGTAATACACAGAAACCACCTACCATATAATGTCCTGTTGGCCCATAAACTGCAAAAAACAAAAAACAAAATAAAACAGGAATTTTCCATTCCCAGCTAAAGATTACCATTCGACAAGTGGCATCAATTGCCTTGGAAGATGCTCAAACCAGAACAAAACAGTGATGACCCACGACCCATTAAGCAAGGCCATGCATACATCCTAGATGTGACCTACCTTGGTGCTAAAACCTTTATGAGTGACACATGATTGGAATTCCCTTGCCTGGGCCCTCAAAAAAATCCTACTCCTATACAAAGGGGAAACCCATACCGGGAAAGGGAGACTTCATCACATGAGACCATGGGGATCGGCAGGCAAGCCTTGGGCTCTTGGCTGTGATCCCCAGCTCCTCCTTAGAGGAAAATCAACTGTTGGTTTTAAAGAGTAGTCACAGAATTTAACTATTTGAACTATGGGATCATTTCAAAAGAAAGAGCCTCGTAAACGTCTTGTGCCCGGCTTTGTAGAGACATTTGTGTCTCCGTATTCTATAGCTCCCAGGTCTAGGCTCCTCCACTGTGGACAGCGTGTGGTGACATTAACGCACACCGCCTTTAGGAAGCCTGAGGAGAGTACATTTTGATCAGAACTTGAGAAGGGACGCTTGACTGGGGGTGTCACCTCTCTGGGCCTCTTCTTTCCCGATTTATACCATCCCTGTCTGAGTGGCCAGGGCGGCCAGGCTGGGGCAGACAGTGGCTGAGTAGGAGCTGCACTGAGGAGATTTGGGAAGTGAACTGATAAGGGCCCCAGTGGAGAGCCTCAGACGCAGCAGCTCTGAGCATCACCTTCCTGGTTACTCCAAGCAACAAGAGAGAGAGGAAGGACAACAAAACCATTCTCAGCCAGGCTTTCTCTAACATCTGTCACCGGAATGACATCATCTGAGAGTGCCGAACCCGAACCCGGGCTCAGGCTGCCGGGAGAGGCAGAGTGGGGACTTTGACTATGCGCACCCCATACTGCTGCCGGGCGGGCGTCAGGCTGGGCTGTGGGAAGCAGCAGGACCCCCCTCCAGGGTTGGGGAAGGGTGGTCTGGGGTCCTCAAGGAACCAGCAGGGCGGGGCCCATGGGTTCTCAGGCCGAACAGAGGCCGGGGCGACAGGTTCTCAGACTTGGGCAAGGAAGACACCCCTGGACGCTGCAGGAGAGCTGAGAACAGGGTGGGGCTGTGGGGCTGGTTCTAGCCCCCGCTGAAGGGGAAAGGTGGGGAGGAGAGCTCCGGCTGCCTCCCACGGAGTGAGTCCTTGGCTTGGTGGAAGCCCTGACTTGGGACCCCTGGCTGGGAGGCCTACTGCGGGAGATTAGACGCACGGCTCTTTGGAGGAAGACCTGCGCCATTGCTCCAGCACAGCAGTCCAGATGAGAAGAGGCAATCCATGGTTTTAAAGCGTTTATTGTTGGTGGAGAGTTGTGATGAGACCCACCATGGCCACCTGCATAGAGGGGGAAGGCAATGGGGAGAGAGAGGAGCCCAAAGGGCAAGAGAGAAGCAAGCAGGAAACAGGAGTGAAAGAGTGAGAGAGGCAAGAGCGAGCGTCAGAGAGAGGGAGGAGGGGCAAGCGGCCCCTTTTATGGTGGGCCAGGCCTACCTGGCTGTTGCCAGGTAACTGTGGGGCGGAGCATATCTGGATGTTGCCAGGTAACTGTAAGGGTGGAGTCCAGACATAAAACTAGGGGCTTGGGGCGTTGCCCAATGTGACTGATGGCCACAGAATGATGGAGAGCTGAGGCCTCGTGTCAGGAGCCTGGGGTCTGAGAGTGCGGCAAACAGGCCTCCCGTCCCGTGCAGGAACACCTGCGGGGTCTCCTGAACACAGGCTGCCTTTCACGGTCCCACGTGAGGCGGTGGAACCAGCCTGATAGATTTCTTTGTTCAGGTTTTCCCTTCTGCAGCTCACCTTGTCTCTCCCCGCTGCCTCCTGGGATCCCCACACAAATGTGTAGAACTCACTTCCTGTCTCAGGCTCTGCCTTGGAGAGAAGAGGCGCCCCCTTCACTCGGACTCTTTGGCAAGTGTTACACTTGGGCATTTGCATGGGGCCTTTCTCTTTAATTCTCTTTAAAGGGAAAAGCAGGTTTGATTTCTTCACAAAACTAAAAGCTGCCTGTGGTGGTTTGAATAAAAATGGCTCCCATAGGCCCATAGGGAGCGTCACTATTAGGAGGTGTGGCCTTGTCAGGGTAGGTGTGGCTTCCTTGGAAGAGATGTGTCACTAGAGGCGGGCTTTCGGGTCTCAGAAGCTCGAGCCTGGCCAATGTGTCACTGTCTCTTCCGGATGCCTGCAGGTCCAGATGTAGAATGCTAAGCTCCTCTCCAGCACCATGTCCACCTGCATGGTACCCTGCTTTCCTCCATGATGATAATAGACTAATCCTCTGAACTGTAAGCCAACCCCAATTACAGATTTTCCTTTGTAAGGTGTCTCTTCACAGCAATAAAACCCTAAGACACTGTGCATGCAAACACTAATACACAGTGCAGATAATTTTTTGTTAGATAAAACAGTTACAGCAGAGAGCTGGAGTTCACTCTAGGAATCTCCCAGCAGAACCCTCAGGTATTTATTGATCCTTGAGATGTACACGTGTACAGACCAGCCTGGTGCAGAAATGATTGAGATGCAGGTTTTGTAAGGAATGAAGGAGCAAAGGGGTGAGCACAGGTTTCTTCTATCAAGTGGTTCGTGGGAGGGAAAGGGGGAGCAGAGAGAGCACCATGGTCTGTGCGTTCTATGGAGATCCTCAGGTCAGGGGTGCAGGGAATGAGGGGTGGGAGCAAGAGTGGCAGGCGACATCAGAAGATTTCAAGCGTCCCCCTGGGACGGCAGTGAAGACGTATGCTGTTAGCCCAGAGAGAAACAGTCCAGCAAAGGTGACTGGGAGAGGTGGGCGCACCGAGAGACACCATCTGTCAGCTATCCAAATGGAATTACCGAATAGACTGGATGCGAATCTGGAGATAAGGAAGGAAATCGGGGCATATTTCCAAGTCATTGACAGCTAAAGCCACAGCTCTAGTCTGGGGTGGGGGCTGTGGATGCCACATTTAATCAGCAAATTAAAAGGAGGCAGAAGACCAAGTGGAGGTTAAACCTGAGAAAACAGACTAAAAACTGGGGGAGGAGCAAAAATAAGCCTTGGGTCTGATGAGGGGAACCGGGGAGGAAGGAGACGGCTCTGATAGCAGTTTTTCCTAGTTCTCAAAGACCCAGGGAGGAGGCACACAGTGAGAATTATAGAGATGATGCTACCAAGAGGCCAAGAGGGTGGAGGAGCCTCTGTCTTCAGCTCGCATGACCTTATAGTTGGCAGTTTTGGTAGAAGAGCAGACAGTACGTGGAGGCATTACGTTACCTCCACCCATTAGCTTTTCTGACAAGCAGATGTGTGTTTCCTCATTTTTTTCTTTTCTTTCTTCATTCTCTGCCCCAAATGCACTGAAATTTGTCTCCCTCTTGTGTAAAATCACCTGCTCACCTCTCCACACTCCTAGTCACCATCCAGGAGACTCAGAGCTCTCTTGGCTGCAGTGAAAGAACTCTGCTGCTCCCTGGACACCTGTTCTCTGGGACAGAACACTTCTAACATTATCAGTGAGCTTCGCAAACCACACCCCTGTGGAATCCTTGCTCTACCCACAAGGCCAGGAAGCACATGATAGATGATCCCATTTTCAAGGGAAAAAAGAAAGAAAAAGAGAAGGAAAGAAACAAAGAAAGAAAGAAAGAAAGAAAGACAGAAAGACAGAAGGAAAGAATTGGTGAAAGCTGGGAATACTTACAAAGCTGTGTGTCCAATGACTTGTGTTCCTTTGGACCGAGACCTCATTTATAAAGGCACATAGAACCAAATCCTGCCTATTGGGTAAATGTAAAAGGATTACCAAGAAATACAGAAAAAAAACATTCTTCTTAGAAAATGGCTGGGTTGCAGAGATGGTTCCACGGTTAAGAGCACTGACTGCTCTTCTTAACTAAGGTCCTGAGTTCAAATTCCAGCAACCACATGGTGGCTCACAACCATCCATAATGAGATCTGACGCCCTCTTCTGATATTTCTGTAGACAGCTATAGCATACTTACATATAGTAATAAATAAATCTTGGGCCAGAGCAAGCAGGGCCGGAGTAAGCAGAGGTCCTGAGTTCAATTCCCAGCAACCTTCTGTACACCCACAGTGTATTCATATACATAAAATAAAGAAATAACTCTTTAAGAAAAGAGAAAAAGAAAATGGCTGTAAGAATCCCAGGTTAGGGGGCTTGAGAGATAGCTCAGCAGTTAAGAGTACTGCTTGTTCTTCCAGAGGTCCTGAGTTCAAATCCCAGCAACCACATGGTGGTTCACAACCATCTGTAATGGGATTCAGTACCCTCTTCTGGTGTGTCTGAAGACAGCGACAGTGTACTCACAGACATAAAATTAAAAATAATAATAATAATAATAATAATAATAATGAGTCCCATCTTAGAAGCCAGTTTAAGCAGGAAGCCTGGAGCCGGTTCTGGCTGCTGGTGGGTCAGGCTACAACTAAGGAGTCTGTCTTTCTTACAGCCGCTTAGAGTGAGACGCGAGCTCAGACACTGTCCGGACCCTCCCTCATGGGGTTGGTTAATATTACCACAGTCCACGGGGACCTGAGGACCTGTGGAGGCTGCTGGCTGCCGGCCCGTCACCCACCCTCCTTCCTCCTTAGTAGCCGACTGTGAACCTTTTAGCCAGGCACAAGCTGAAAAGAATGACCGTACTTCTAGGCTGCCATGTATAGTTGTTCTCCACTGGACAAAGTCTGGCCACTCATCTGTCCTGTGAGTGCTGTGCTACAAGAGAGAGACCTTCTCCATTGTCCCACCGCCTGCCGACACCGAACAGGTAATGGAAGCCACACCCAGTGAACCGGACAGTAGAGGAGGTGAAGTCTGTTGACTGTGGGATGGAGAGAGGTTAGCTGGGATGCTCAGATATTTGCCACTGGAAAGACTAAATCTGCGTATATAAGGTGCCGTAATTGGGTATTACTTTTAACTGAATGAATTATTATTTATTTAATCTAAATAATACAAACTCAAGGTAGAGCAGGGTGAGTCAAATACACAAAGAAAGCAGGATGAGATCCAGAGAGGGAAGATGCAGGTTAACTCAACGCCAGGGAACCCAGGGGGAGAAACCGCTGTTTCCTCCGTAGCCCAGCACTCTCCTAACACGGAAAACAACCCTGTTTGCCAGTCCTCATGGATTATACACACCTATTTAATTGGAAAATCGGGGGCTTAGTGTGTTCTGCTGTTCTAAAAGAGGCTCTGAACGGAGGCTAACCTGAGCCGCAAAGTTTCATGAATTGTCTCATGCTGGTGTTTGACAAGGGTGGTAGATGGTAGCACAAAAATCCTGTGTGGGGAGTCTGCCCTCATTCTCTGCATCAATAGAATTACTCTATCGAAAGTTCACTCATCTGATATTCCTAGCTTCTAGAACTATACTAAACCATATAACATTCTCCTTTTAACTGAATTTTCGGCACCATACAAGATTGAACAGCAGCTTTGGTTTTAATGATTACCATTGAAGGACTCTGTAAAATGTTTGTGTTGCCGAACTTTGTAGATACCAGACACACTGTATCTGGGCCTGTGTCTTGTTTCATTTTCTTCCTTTTGAGACAGACTCTTACTACACAGCTCACATTGGCCTGGGAGTCACAAGATTCTCCTCCATATCTCCTGTGTGGTGGTTTGAACAAGCTTGGGCCCTGGGAAGAGGCACTATTAGGAGGTGTGGCCGTGCTGGAGGAAGTACGTCCCAGTGTAGGCGGGCTCTGGGGGGCCCCTAGTCCTCAAGCCCCGCCCAGTGCGGAAGAGCTTCTCCTGGCTCCTGCAGAAGACAGTCTTCAGCTGCCTGCTTCCGGATCCAGTTCTAGAACTCTCAGACCCTTCTCCAGCACCATGTTTGCCTGAACTCTGCCCTGCTTCCCACCATGATGATAATGGACTGAACCTCTGACACTGGAAGCCAGCCCCAGTTAAATGTTTTTATTTTATAAGAGTTGCCTTGGTCATGGCGTCTGTTCACAGCAATGAAACCCTGACTAAGACACTCTGAATGACATCTTTTGATCCTTATTTTATAGCAGTTTAAGAATATCTGTGTGTATCTACAAAACAAAATGTAAAAGTAGACCCTTGGATTACTTGCATCAGACCCCTGGATGTAACTTTTTGCTTTACAGGTAAGACACGGAGCCCTGGGAACCAAGAGAGATACTTACATGCATACAATACCAACACATAGTCACCATAAGGCTTATTTTGCTCAAGTATAAAATACAGACTATCATCTTGTACAATGCAAGGCCTCAAAAAAGGGAGTTTAAAATAAAATACCAAACATAGAAATCAGATTTTAAACATAGTCATTATGCTCTTTTCTTTCCTGACCTATACAGACAAGAGTCAAGAACTGGGATACGACTCCAAGGTAATCCCTTGCCCATCAGATGTGAGGTCCTAGTTCAAGAGACAAAGCTAAAGATTTGCATTTACTCTATTTTATATAATTTAGTCAACATTTATTAATAAGTCATAAATATGAAATTCAACATTGTAACATAGCATTTCAGAGTTCAAAAGAACCTTCTAGATAAGATAGGAACAACTGGAGACTCAAAGTCAGACCTGCGTTTAATATTATTATTAAATTTCACAGTATTAATTTGTTTTATTTATAATATCTTTTGAAATTAAAATTGCATCATTTCTTCCTCCCCTTTCCTCCTTCCAGCCTTTCCAGTGTACCCCCTTTTTGCTCCTTCTCTAATCCATGGCTTCTTATTCCTTAACTTGTTGCATATATAACTATAGATATAGTCTATATATAAATGCAACCGGCGGAGTCCATATAACAGTACTGCTATGTATATGACCTCGGGGCTGACCACTTGGTATTGATAACAAATCGGCATACTCTCCCCTGGAAAGAACTTTGTGTACTCTCAGCATTCCCCAGCTGCACAGAGTTCTTTGACTAGGGTTGAGTCCCCACGAGATTTCCCCATTGCAAATCCCTTGCTTCATCACTGTTCGAGTTGTTTAGGCAGCCATGCTGATGAGATGTCATGGGTGTAACTTTCCTGATACTTCTGGAAGACACACTCTCACAGCACGCTCCTTATTCCTCTGGCCCTTAAAATCGGTGTCTCATCTTCTACAGTTATCCCCGAGTCTTAGATGGAGGACCTATGGTGCGTATGTACCGGCTGAGACCCGGAATCATATTTCTTGTTCTCTGCATTTTGATGGGTTGTGGTTTTCTGAGATGGTCTCCATCTGTTGCAGAGAAGTTTCTTTGATGAGTGAGGAGTACTACTCTTATCTGTATGTATAAGGATATTTATATTATGGTAGAGTTATAGTGATTTACTAATTGGTTTACTAAAGTGGGTGTAGTAGGTTCTCTTTCAAGATCTATGGCCCCAAGTAGATGGCTAAGTTTCCAGACATGGTTCCTCTCTTGTTGATCAGGGCTTAAGTCCAATTAGAGAGTTGCTGGTTTCCACCAAGGTGTGTATGCTACTACTGCATCCGTCCTGCATCTGTCCTGCATCTGTCCTGCATCCGCACTGCATCCGCACTGCATCCGCACTGCATTTCTACTGCATCCGCACTGCATTTCTACTGCATCTGCACTGCATCCGCACTGCATCCGTACTGCATCTGTACTGCATCTGCATCCGTAGGGGTGCCATGCATTGCTGGTTGCTGCTGTAGTTCGTGGCTGGGTAGGACTGTTGATGGCTTCCCTCCCTTGGAAACTCACATGGAGCTTTCTGGTACCATGAAAGCTTGACCTCAGGGAGAAGGATTTCAGGTCAGATCCAGCTCTGGTCCTCTGAGTTCCGTGTCTTCAGCAATAGAACCTTTCCTTCCACCTCTGGAATGGGGGCAGCCAAGGGCGACCACCCGTCTCTTGGATGACCCTGACCAACAACTCAAAAGGAGGTTTCTCATGCCTGTATTGGGCATGATTTCATGTGACTTTCCCAGGTATCCTTGCTGCTATTTTACCCTCTCCCTTCTTTAGAAATTATCTCCCTCCTAGTTAAAGCCCCACCCCAATTTTCCCATCCCTCACCCATCAAATCAACTAAACCCTGCTAAACTCCCCTTATTACTAGTCCCTGCCCCTAAACCCTCATAATTCCCCTTTACGTTCCTGATCTCTTCAGTTAATTTAAACTAAATACAGCATTATTTAACTATTTTTAGTCAGAGTTAGGGAGAGAGAAAACATGAATTGAAATTATGGATGCCCTCAAAGGTGTGTGCGTCCAGCCTCAGTTCCCAGACTGCATCGGTTTAAGTGACATCTTGACGCTGTTCTGTTTTACAAGTACTATGATTAGAATATTAGACCTGCAACTAAGCAGATCTTTCCTTCCTAATGCTGTCCCTGAATAATGGATGGTCTCTTTTGTGCCCATATCTTGGTAATATCTTAAGCAGACTCCAAATCATTTTCCATCTTTGTGGGATATCATAATGACCTATTTAGTACAGTTAAGAGGAACAGCTCAATCCAAAATCAAAACTTAAATCTTTCATCTATTCTGAGGTGAGGCTCTAGACCTGTATAAACTGAGGGTTTCAGCATCAGAAGCATAAAGTGGGACAGACTGCTGCAAGGGATGGTTGCGAGGACGGTTTTATTGTAGATTTAAGGGAGAGTGCAGTCAGGGACATCTAGAAGAGTCCAGAGCAGAGAGAGAAAGTAATAAGCTGAACACGCCCAGTAGACTGGACCAGGCCATGAGAGGAGAGAGGTAGAGCGGGAGAGGAAGACAGGAGTGTGAGCATGGAGTGTGAGCATGGAGTGTGAGCAACATAGTGTGAGCATGGAGTATGAGCATGGAGTGTGAACAACATAGTGTGAGCATGGAGTGTGAGCATGGAGTGTGAACAACATAGTGTGAGCATGGAGTGTGAGCAATGGAGTGTGAGCATGGAGTGTGAGCATGGAGTGTGAACAACATAGTGTGAGCATGGAGTGTGAGCAACATAGTGTGAGCATGGAGTGTGAGCAACATAGTGTGAGCATGGAGTGTGAGCATGGAGTGTGAGCATGGAGTGTGAGCAATGGAGTGTGAGCAATGGAGTGTGAGCAACATAGTATGAGCATGGAATGTGAGCAACATAGTGTGAGCATGGAGTGTGAGCAACATAGTGTGAGCATGGAGTGTGAGCAACATAGTGTGAGCATGGAGTGGAGCAACAGTGTGAGCATGGAGTGTGAGCAACATAGTGTGAGCATGGAGTGTGAGCAACAGTGTGAGCATGGAGTGTGAGCATGGAGTGTGAGCATGGAGTGTGAGCAATGGAGTGTCAGCAACAGTGTGAGCATGGAGTGTGAGCATGGAGTGTGGGCAATGAGCCTACGAAGGCCACTCTCATGTGAACCACTCCAGCTAGCTGTCCTTTGGCGCTAATCGGCACCACAGACAGGCGCTGGTCCCTGCTGGAAGTGATGAAGAAATAGCTCCTTTGGTAGAGGGGAACAGACCTCAGAATTTGGAAGAGTGGAATTTCCTTTGCACTTAACAAAACCATCATGGAGAGTGAGTCCGCTCTCTGTCAGCTCACTCTCCCTTTTTTCCAGGCCGGTACACCTCTGTCACCCTTTCTTCTTCAGAGTCAGAGACAAGTGTGGGTCATGTTCATGTCCTAATTTGGCTCTCACTGGCAAATTCTCCAGAGGCCTCTTCTTGGTGTGCATCGTGTCGCTGGCCTCCAGGGCCTCTCAGAAAGCTGCGGTGGTGGCCCCCGCAGCCTGACTGCCCTCACCCCTCAGCAGCCTTCTGGGTTGGAATATGTCCTGTTTCCTTTCTGTTGTTATGATAAAAAACACTGACCAAAGGCAACTCAGGAGAGGAACAGATTTATACACCTTACACCGCTAGGTCATGGCCCATCACTGAGACGTCCAGGGAGGGACATAAACAGGAAATTAAAAGAAGAAGCCATGGAGAAGCACTGTCTTATCCAGCCCAGGACCACCTGCCGGGAATCCTCCTGCATGGATTAGTAACCAGGCAATACCCCATAGACGCTCCCAGGGCAATCAGGATGGAGACACGCCCTCTCAAGCAATTGAAGCTAACCAGCCCAGTGTCCTTTAGCAATGACTCTCTTAACGGTTATTCTACCAGTTTCAGCTCAGGAGCACCTCAAAAAGGTTTGTCCTCCTGGCTCCGTCTGGTCCTAGTCTAATCCTTCTCCCAGCCCTTTGTCTTCAAATATTCTGGTGTCTTCTTTGCACGGGTGCCAAAGCCCCCGGAAGTCCAGTGAGTTTCCTCATAAAACTCAAGCCAGGGCCAAGGGTTTAGCCCAGAGGTAGATTGCTTGCTCAACATACCAAAGCCCTGGCACTGCATAGACCACACACCGGTGTAGCACACACCCATAAACCAGCACTTGAGAGGTGGACATGGGGACAGCAGAAATCCAAGGCTATCCTCAGCTACTCGTGACAAGAGAGTGCTCTATACGAGGGAATGTCCAGTACTATATATTTTTAATGTCTTCATTTGGATTTGGTTGGACTAGAGATATGGAACCTGAGTAGCTTGCTGTATCTGGACAATAGGCGTTTCTTCCCAAGGTCCACTTCATTACTGAAATACTGAGAGACTTACCCAAATGCACCTTTTTGTGTAGAAACTTAGAATCAGAGCAAAGCCTGGAATAGCTCCTCAGCAACCTCACAACAGGAGGAGTCACACACAGGTACACAGTCAGCACTTTCCTCAACAGTCATTCTCCCTGAGGTCCGACTGCTTTGAACTCTTCACGGACTAGCGAATGAATTAGCTAAGTCAATGAATACCACCAGCAAAGTTCTTTTCTTGAAACACAAAGACATAAATCAGCTTAGAAACTCAGACACTTTTAATTGTAAGCAACTAGAAGTGCAACTTATGTTAACTTTTAAATTTTAAGAAGTGTCCGTTACATGGCTTTAAGAGAAGCTTCATCCATGTTTGAATTAAAAATCCAACTTCTTTTTTTTTTCTCAGTGTCACTTAAGAATGAGAGGGAAACATTGTCTTGAAAGATTTTCTCAGCAGCCAGGTCAGCCAACAACGGGCAATGTGCCTGCTTCTGCACAGAAGAGTAAACCGACGGGCTACATCCTGGCCTTCTCTAGAACCTACGCCTGAGGTCAGCTCTACCCAAAAGCTGTTCTTGAAGAGATGATCTTAGGAAGGGTGCGAGCTGAGAGGATAGCACCGGGCCGTGGTGATCCGTTAGCTAGGGTGTTGTGACTGGCACTTGTTGGAACGGCACTTGTGGGGAGAGCGCCCCTGGCCGTCTGGGCTTATGGGCTCCTTGCTTATTTCTTCCTCTTAGGCCTCTGCTTGTCTTCCTAAAGCGGAAGCACCAAGGCCGTGTGATGGGACGAGCTTTCCATGGCTCTCAGTTCACATGCTGTGACTACAGATGCAGAGGGTTTTAATTCTCACTCATTCCAGGTCCCACGTGACCCAGAACAACTCCTGAGTCGCCCGGTAAGTTGCCCACACTTCAGGCAACCAGTTGTTCCAGGGACTTGGTCTTCATAAACCGTAAGTCTGGCCAAGGTCCTGCCCCTGGTGTCAGGGAGACACACAGCTGTCTCACTACACAAACAAGAACTGCAGGAGAAGCACCGTGCTGAGAGAGAAAGAAGTTGTGCAACACACAGGAATTTAAGCACACGGTAATGGACAGACAGACGGACGCATGCACCTCAGTGGTCTACCTGTGATGACCTCCTGATGACCTGATGGTGGCTAGCTACGGTTGCTCTCCCTAAAATGAAATTTTACTCTTATAAACTACCCGTGGCTCACAGCACTGATTTGTATAGCCGGCTTCCCTCCAGTGCTTTCTGTGTGAGTGCTGGTTACTGTTAGGTTCTCTTTCTTCTGCCGGTGTGTATCGCAGTTGCTTTTTTTTTTTGTTAATGTTTTTATTAATTATTTTTCTACATTCCATATTTTATTCCCCGCCCCAGCTGCATCGCAGTTGTTTTTTTTAAATGTTTTTATTATTTTTCTACATTCCATATTTTATTCTCCGCCCCAACTGCAGTTGTTTTTAACCACAAATTCTGATCATTTTAATTTCATCTAATAGTCTTCTCTTTTTATGGTGTGTGGCCTTATTTGAGTAATTTTGACCGAGCTCGTGAAAACAGCCGTTGTTGACTGCAGTTCCTGGAGATGAACTTTGATGTGTTTATAAAAAGATAAAGAGGTTCTACGGGGGTGTGGTGAGGTATGGGGGAAGAGATGCCTCAGCAGGCCCAGGATGCACCCCTTCCCACAGGGACCAGCCACACAATGCCATGTAGAGACTAGAGTTTATTCGGGGCATGGGGAGGGAAGCTAGGAGGCAGAGAAGAAAGACAGGGAGAGAGGGGGCATAGAGCAGTACACGCTGGCCATGAGCTCGTGGAGAAAGGGAGAAGGCAAAGGGAACAGGAGAGCTCAAGAGGGCAAGGGAGGAGCAAGAGTGAGGGAGGGAGGAGGGGCCAGCAGCCCCTTTTATATTGCTCCAGGCCTGCCTGGCTGTTGCCAGGTAACTGTGGGGCGGGGCCTACCTGGCTGTTGCCGGGTAACTGTGGGGGGTGGAGCTTAGACAAGATGCTAACAAACCTGCTTTTATGTTTGTGGATATGTATGTATGTATGTGGATCTCTGTATTCCCAAGTTCTTGGTGGCAAAGTCAACCTATCTGCCTGATGGCTTCATTCTACTGAGATCAAGCTCCCTCGGGAACTCACCGTGGAGCTGGGCTGAAGGCACCCAGGACACAGCCCCAGAGTAAGAGACACATTAGCAGGGAAGAATAATATAAATTGTACTCAACACTCAGTGGCAGAGCCAAATCCTGCTTTTCTTTACTTTGTTCTAGAAGCACACCCTATCTCGAGAGCCAGTGACTTAGTAAGGAGTCCAGACCCAGAGATTGCCCAGTGGCTGTCAATCACACCAGCTACACTCAAAATGCACCTCATCGGGGGGGGGGGGGGGTTGGGGGGGCTGGGGGATGACCGAGCTCTGTACTCCGGCCTCCGGGTGAGATGTGCTGTCACAGGATGGTTCTGCACGCAAGCGCGTAGGGCTGACTGACGCACCCCCCTCCCGCACCCCCCTCCAGTCTGCAAACTGTGCCACCCTGGCCTTCTCTGGCCTTTGCTATTCTAAGCACTTCCTTTCCGTTCAGTGTTTGTGACTCTTTGATGGTGGATCAGATACCAGGGAAATCCTGCTCTACTAGGGCATCCAAGCAACCCCGCTGTGTCTTTCAAATATTTCCTGTTGCTTTTCTGAGGATTCCTCCCTGGTGATCCCTTGGCCAGTCTACCAGAACAAAAGCCAGGTTCTTAGGCGCTACAGGCGCTTTGTTCCCACCTAAAAATAGCCCTGCAAGCCTGATTTTATCTGTTTTCTATAAAGTGCCAGGGAGCCCCACAGGGCTGGTTAAGGTCTGAATGTCATAGCGACAGCTTGCTTTCATGGCGGAGCAGTGGTCATAACATAGTCTCTTTGCCAGCACCATTAGTCACTTACAACCAATGGAAAAGTTCAGCCCCAGTTATAAGACAGCCACTTAGGGATCAGAATGTTACCTCCATATCCTACAGCTAAAGTCTTCAGGAAACACCCAGCTGTGTTGACGGGGCAGGGGCGGGGGGTGGGGGTCTAACTCCCACTAACTGGGGGACTTAGTCAAAAAAGATGTATATTTATACAGAGAATGGCTTTTACATTCAGAGGTCTCCTTCCTCTGTGTCGCCTTGCAATATTGCCTGAAGCAGTTAATTCCGAGAAAGACCTCATAATCATAATTGCTTTGTGTCTTGTATACGAAAGAGGCCTTAATCAAATGCAAGTCTATTTCAGAATGCATGGCGAAGGACCCCCATGGTAAGTTGTGGGACTGAAGACTTCTTCATAGAAACACTGGTTTGAATATAGATTTATCATTAAGGAGCGAGATAGGAAGGAAGGAAGGGGGGGCGGAGGACAAAAAAATATCAAGTTTGTGACGCACAGAATAATTTCCCTAAGGACGCACCAAGCCCAACTGGTTTCTTCCCCTGCACTGCCCCCTTGTGGTAACACGCCGTTAGTGCTTCTGTAGAAGGAGGAGGAAGTAGAGGAGACAGCGAGGAGGGGGTCAGGCTCCCAAGCGGAGCTGCCCGCCTTCCAGGAGCTCGAGGGGAGCCCTGCCCTGCAGGAGCTTCCTGTTCTTTGCTTTGTGGCCTTGTGAGAGGCGGCGGCTGCTGCTGCCCCACCCTGACCCTTGCTCTCCGCATCAGTTCTGAGCAGCGTAACCGAAGATACGTGACAAGGTCCACAGCGCTGGGCGAAAACGTAGGCAGCAGATCTCAGGAGACTGCAGGAAGGGAGCATCTGCGGGGAGCCAGGCGCCCTGGACGCTCCCAAAGAGGGCCCTGCCATTGTTAGCGATGTGCACCAGTCTCCCGTGAGACCCAGACCGCTCCAGTGAACATCGCATCCAAAGGGACATTTGAAAGAACTAAGGAAGAGCAGAAATAATTCTGAAGGAGTGGAAGCTAGCAGGGGACTTTGGGACATTTCTTTCAAGTTTCCTCCTCTGCTAAGAGAAATCTACAAAGACGGGGAATTGTGTCATTTGCATCACTGAGAGCAAAGGCAGATAACGTCTGGGTTGGACACTGTATGCCAAGCACAGTTTATCGAAGTAACTCCGGAGTCATAAATACAAGAAAGCATCCTAGGTGTACTGCGTTCTCCCTGGGAGCAAGTTTCTGTGTTAGTAGTTCACACTGTCAGGGGCGCCCTCTGCTGGAGGGCACGGATACTGCAAAGCGTCAGTGATCTGGTTTCAGGAGTGCAAAATAACGTTTTGTGCAAATACACTAATAGTCTTCAAAATCTAGGAAGACATCAGAACTAGAAAGGTAACCACTGAGTGCAAACTAGCTTCTTGATGTTGTATTACTTCTAAATAAAATTTTACTAAAACCACAACCCTGAAAATAAATCAGATACTACAAATACATCCTTGTTTGAAGGCTGTGAAAGGTACGTGGTGGTGTAGATCAGATTGTGTCAGTGAGCAGAGACAGCAGGTCCCACCCCTCCCCAGATACACTCAGTGAACGCTTTCCTGTTCTGAGGTCCAGGAGCACTGGGTGCTCAGAGACACTGGGGCTCTGCTCTGTAAGCAGCCTGTGGTTTCTGGGGGCCCCAGAAGAACCCCAGGGCTCTCTACCCCACACTTAGCTCTGGAAACCCAAGGGTCCTTTGTGATTTATGAAGTGACAGAGTTAGGAAGAAAGCCAGCGCTGGGACGGTAGCCCGGACACACAAGCTGTGGTTGTCTACCCAGACAACAGCTCTTCAGCGGGCTTGAGATTTCTCCGCAGAGAACAGAGTCCTTTCATGTGGGCAAAGAAAGACTTTATCAGACAGAGCGCCTTGATGCTTCTGAAATGCTTCACGAGGGGGAGGAAGTCAGGCTATAACTGGGGCAGAATTTACAACAGCGAAATCACATTTGAGCAAGTTCTCTCTTTTTGCGAGGGGCCTCCGAGCCACTAGAGATGTGCCTCACAGATAGCCACTGTCACCTGCTGGCTGGTCTCCAACTGCCTGAGGCCCAGGGAGGGGAAGTCAGCCAGGCTCCGAAATCAAGGCTCGGGTAGTACCCAGCATGCCCTCGATCGCATGACCAGCTAGTTTCTTAGAGGGCAAGGTTTGGAAACTTTGATGTGTATGTAGAAAGCCTAAAGTCAGAGGGAAGTCGGAGGGTGCCTGTCCCACTGGTGCGGTGGGCAGAGGGGCTGTAATAACTGCCCAGTCACTATCCTGAAGCAGATTTTGTATTTAGTGCTAAGGTCACCTGTAGTTTCTATGTAGCTCTGCTTCTATGCATGAACACATAGAAATCTACTTGACATCTACAATATCACTGCCACTGGGGTGGCTCCGAAGGTACACAGCTGGAAGCCCATCTGTTCTTGAGCTACATCTTTCCCAGAATATATGGGAGGGTCTGACCGCAGAGAAGTGGGGGAGATCGAAGGACTGTGAAGATCGGAAGGACTGTCGGAAGGACGGAATAACAGACAGTAAAGGGCCAAGATGGATTTCATGAACAAAAGCAAGATGCAAAGTGCACATCATCTCAAAACAACAAAACAACAACAAAAAAACCTTGCAGTTTAACAATCCTGAAAGCTTACATCATTTTTAAATCTGTGTACTCAACACAGTGATGTCTCTTTTTTTCTTTAATCTTAAGAAGGTGTTCACACAGAGTGCATATCTTCCAATGAATAAAAAATAAAAGATATTATAAGAAATTTAAAAGATAATAAGAAATAAAAAATAAAGCATTTTTTGTTCTTCCCCACAGGTTCATGTGAGTGGCTGAGGCCTGAAGTCTGTTGCATGGAGGCTTAACTGACTCTTGGGATCCCCACCCCCTACACCCCACCTCTCTCCACACTCCACACTCCACTCCACCCTCCCCAGGATGCCCTGCTGCCCCAGGCTCCTGCACTGTGGGGTTCAGCACTTCTCTAAGGGTGAGTTCCACAACTGGGAACCCTTGGCATCGGGAGCTACTGGGAGTCTTAAAATGCAGAGGGAGAAAATGTAAGAGCATGCTGGGTGACCGTGAAAATCAAATCCAAGTGTGAGTGTACTGCTGTGAGATCTCACTGGGGCTCCTCTGGGCTCCGTGGCCTTGCTTTCTCTGTTGAGTGAGTTCATGTGCCATATAAAGTGGGGTAAGAGAACAGATGGCAACCAGAGATCATTACAAAGAGACAAGGGACAAGAGAGACCAGTGGTCAGAGAGACCACTGTGAAGGAAAAAAACGCATGGCGTGGTAGTCGACAGTGAACAGGCGTGTTTGTGAAGGCTTTATACTATTCTCAAGCGTTTCTGAAACATATTTCCCTGTCCAGGTGATTGACAGGCCCGTTTGGGTTGACGCTTCAAGGGGAGGGGCAATGGTCTGTCTTTGTTCTTGACCAGAAAGCCCCAACTCCTCCCAGGGCCAGCGATAAGACTGAGATCCCAGTTCTGTTGACCAAAAATCATGCACTGGAGTGTAGACCCATACAAATTAAAGAAGAGCATCTATAAAAATGGCCGCATTTACTCAGAGGAAATGAGCTGCTCAGAACGGGCCTCAGTAAAGCACAGCCGCCCGGACTTCCCTCCCTTCCGTACAGTTGTAAATCTTGAGGGGAAATTCTGAATCTTTCCTCCTTCTTAAAATTAGTGTTGCCAGAGACACAGGGCCCATAGATGACTATGAAGGAGGGGCCTCGTCCTCAATGACTTGCCAGCCCTGGAGTCTCTATCTACCTAAAACTCTGTTACAGTAACATTTAAGCGATATTTACAAATGTTTCCTTTAAGATTTCTTTTCTGTACATCATGAATTAGCCAAGTTAAAAAAAACAAAACAAAACACGATCTAGTGAGACTTTGATAAAAAAAAATTAGTTTTCTAACATTGCATAAAGAATAAAGGAGATTTTATTGCTCTGGGGTGTACTGACAGTCACACTTGAGACCCTCATCACTGAATTGTGAAAACACATAAACACGACGTATGATGTCTGACCTAGGCAGGCAGTTTTGTGTTGGGCCACATTCTTAGCCCTCCTTGACCTGTGGTCTACAGGATGGACATGCCTAGTGCATGGTGGGTAGTGGGTTTCTGAAAGATATTAGACAAAGGAAATTTGAGATTCAATCCTATAAATAGTCAACAAACCCCAACACTACTATGGATGATAAGAAGTGCATACCAAAAGGAGCATGCCATGGTTGTCTCCAGAGGGGCCCTGTCAGAGCCTTACAAATACAGAGGCAGATGCTAGCAACCAACTATTGGACTGGGCATGGGGTCCCCAATGGAGGAGCTGGAGGATGGTCTAGAGGAGCTGAAGGGGTTTACAGCCCCATGGGAAGAACATTGATTTCGGCCACCCAGACACCGCAAGACTCCCAGGGACTGAAGCATCAACCAAGGGGCACACAAGGTTACAGCCAAAAATGTGGCAGAGGAAGGCCTTGTTGGGCATCAGTGGGAGGAGTGGTCCTTGGTCAGATAAAGGCTCAATAGAGGCCCGAACAAAGGGAAACCGAGGTGGGGGAGGAGGGCATGTGTTGGGTGGAGAGGCATATGCGTGGAGGCAGGGGGAAAGAGGAAGGGAAGGGGTTGGGAGTCTTAGGGTAGGGGGGATATCGGGAAAAGTTTTACCATTGGCAATGCAAATGAAGATGATATTCAATTTAAAAAAAAAGAAAAAAAAAGGAAATTTGAAGGACGGGTCAACCTGTTGATGTTGGTAGATTTGGGGGATCAGTGGGAAGTGTGCTTGTATCCCAGAACCAGGAACTGAACAGGGCCATTGAATGGTAGCAAGCAAAGCAGGAATTTATTAAGAAAAGATGTACTCCAAGGGAGGAGGCCAGTCCGAACAGGGCAGAGTCCAGGAGCTCACCTGCCCTGTTGTCCAAAGGATGGCGTTCTGGGCTCTGCAGCTCATTCGAATAGCTTTGGATCCTCAGACACTCTCAGCCTGTTACATGGAGTTCTAGGCACAACGCAAGCACCCATGCCCGTGTCATCTTAACTCCCACTCAACTGTTTTAGTAGATGAGCTACGGGTCACTGCTGCAGACACTGGGCATTGCCTCTGCTCCTGGGCCAGGGGTTAGCCCAAGCTAAACGCCCTTCCCAGCTTTCCCCTGTGTGGATAGATTTCCCTTGCTGCTAACCTCACAGCCTTCGGGTAAGGCCGTTGTGACCTCACTCTCCACCCTGCTCGCCTGCCTCCATGGAGTTCCTCTCAAGTGTAGTGGGGCCATGGCACCTGCGCCCCTGCCTGGTCTGTTCTTCAGGAAATTGAAGGGAAGCTCTTCTCCTTACATTACCGGGCAAAGGAACAGACATGTGGGAGATCTGAGGGGGTACCTCCAGACTCCAGCAATTTCATTTCAAGTTCTTGTTGGAGTCGGGATTCAAACGTATGACCTGGACTCGTGTCCTATAGACATAAACACCTATGCAGCCACAGGAAGGTTCAACAAACACTGGGTGACCTCCATGTGCCAGGTCACACACGGGGTATCAGACATATAAAGGTGATTTACACAGTGGTCAGAAAATATGCTAAGGTATGAGCTAGAACTTCAAAAGAGAAAACTTCTGATAGCCAATAAATATCTTCATATGTGCAACTCACTAGCAATTAATGCAAAAATGAGATTTTTTTTTTTGTCAACAAAGGTTCAAAATGATGTCTGTATCCAGTGTGAGAGACAGCACCACTTTTCCAGACCACTAACGAAATGGCACACTGATGGATGAGTTTGGCAAAATGTTTCAAAGCTGGGCATGGTGGTACATTCCTGTAATCCCAGCACATGGGAGGTGGAGCAGGAGGATTAGGAATTAAAGACCAGCTTTTGCTACACAGCAAGTTCAAGGCAAGCCCATTCTACACGAAGTATCCACGGGTAAAGGTGATTTCTGGTAAGTCCAGTGACCCAAGTTCCAATCCCAGAACCCACCCAAGAGTAGGCCAGGAGAACTGGTTTATGCAAGTTGTCTTCAGACTTCCACATGTGTGCTGTGGTATAGCCCTGTGTCCCAACCAAATGTGCCCAGGACAATAAATACAACATAATTGGTAGAGAATGGACTTGGCCCAGACTGTGGCTTCACTGACGACTGTCTATGAGGGAATGGCTAGGGGACCTAAACATGGGTGTCTCCTGCACCCCTCTCACCAGCTCTGAGCCTTACAACTCAGTATGACTATGGATCCCTGTCTCTCTGTCTCTCCCTGTCTCTGTCTCTGTCTGTCTGTCTCGGTCTTGGTCTCTCTCTGTCTCTGTCTGTCTGTCTGTCTGTCTCTCTCTTTCTCTCTCTCCATCCCTCTCCCTTCTTTTCCTCCCCCTTCCCCTTTCTCTGTTTTCCTTTAACATCTCTAGCAGTGTGATATTTTCTGATTATTCTATTTTAGGGTCTCACCCATCACAATGACCATGTTAATTTTGATCTTCAACCAGCATTTTCCACGGACCCGCTCAGTGAAATACATGTCTTTAGACCTGAAGAGTCTCATTCTATTCTGGGATTGCTTTTGAAGCGGAGTTAAGGCTGTGTACTGAACTGTTGACATTTTCCAGAAGTGATTCAAGTGCTGTTACCATATTTATCTTCAAAACAACTTTTGTAGGTTTCTCATAACACTCTGGCATTTCTCTGCAGGCTTTGCTTTCTGGTTTTCGTTGTAACATCCTCTGTGAGATATTTTTGACAACAAAGTTTGTCTGATTCAGTCTTCTTCTCATTTCTGAGACAAACCAGTGATTCACCTTTAGTATGGTGCCTCTTGCACAAGTTTGGCTGTGGCAGCTCTATGTCACTGAGTTAGGGACAGAAAGAAGAGAAAATTATCTGAGGGACATCAGCTTCCCAATGCCCTCCTCACTGTTTCTGCTTTGTAGATGAAGCCCCTGGCTTGTCTTTGACTCCACCCCTGCTCCGGTTAGATACTCAGAGAAAGACAAGCATTGGCCACTTAAAGTCGTGTTCCCCCTAAAACTGCATACTGAAGAGGGCAGAGTACCATCCCTGTTGTATCCCTGCCCAAAACATTTCATCTGAGCCTAACTACTCAGTCTCATTCAAATGAGAGATAGCAAAGGGCTCTTCAGAAATGTCAGAGGAGCTGGGCATGGTGGCAAACACCTTTAACCCCTGGGGGTGGGGGGCAAAGGCAGGTAGATCTCTGAGTTTGAGGCCTGTCTGGTATATAGCATGAATTCCAGGACAGTCAGGCCTTCTGGTTTACAGCATGAGTTCTAGGACAGGGAAACACAGGGAAACCCTGCCAAATAAATAAATATAGACAGACAGACAGAAAGACATATAAGTCAGATAGATAGATAGATAGATAGATAGATAGATAGATAGATAGATAGATAGATGTGATAGGATAAGTAAGTAAGTCAGAGTAATAGAAAACAATTGTGGGTCCGTTTTCATGTACAGAACCTGGAGATATTGTGAGGGAAGACCCTGACCAGCGGAGTTCTTGTGCCAAAGCAGCATGGTTTTGGATGGCATGTTCTGACCCCTTCACAACATGCAAGCAAAGTGTCTGCCTGCCTGACAAGTGTTCCTTGTCCCTCTTCACAGGACACCACTAGGGCGTATGGAAAAGACAGTCTCTGGAGGAACCTGGTTTGCAACTCATTAGCAAAGTGGGATGCGGTAGCCAGCGCTTAAAACACGAACCTGCAAAGTCTCGTGTGAAGCGTCTCGCGGAGGCCGCCGGCGTGGGACCATGCTGATTCCATTCGTACATGGAATTCATTCTGTCTGTCAAGACTGCTTGTTATTTGCGGTGTCAGGTCTGTTTGATCCACGCTCTGCCCAGTGAGTGGTTCCTTCTAGGAATGGGGAACCCGTGATCCTGTCATCCCTGGTTGGTGTGGCTCAAAGCACCTGATACAAGGCTGCAGTCCCTTCTTCAAACTGTGTCAATCAACACACCGCTGACCTGGGCAGGGGACTAGAGACTTCTGCCCACATGTGGCATATGCTTGCCTGTACACACTGTCATGGGGTTGTGAGGTCATCAGTAGACTCCACGGCGTAACTTATAGCATGTTCTGGACATGTTTGATCCAACCCTTAGATACATTGCTAGTCCTAGCCCTGGAAATAAGCCCCAGATATATTGATGACCCACAGGTCCAAGTGCCTGTCCCGGAAAGAATCGACATTTGTCTTCACATACGCATGCGCACAAACACAGCATGGGGTTCTTCGGGACTTGTGTTTGTTCTTCTGCAGTCAGCATCACATTTGCTTTTGTGCCAACGGTCTGGTCTGCTCACGCCCCCCCCCCACCCCACCCCCAGCTCAGTCTTTTCTCGTTCAGCTGTAGCTCCTTTACAGCCAGAGAGGCGTGCGGGCTTCTGAAGGGCGGTGCTGTCTACTGAATGCCCCCTAATTAGAAGACCTCCCCACCTACCGGGTCATCTAGGCAGTGACTGTGCCTCTTGGGGGATATGGGGAAACATCTAGAGGCATTTTACTGGCACAGCTTAGGACGAGGTTGTGCAGGTGGCAGCTAAGAATCAGAAGACAGGGACATCATCATTCATCTGGTCTAACATGCCAGTGGTGTCAAAGGCGAGAACCCTCCTCTAGCCATGCTAGCAGTCTGTTGTCCTGACACTTAAATTTCAAGGCCTCCTCTAAGCATGGCATGCTCTTAGCAGAGTGTCTGGTACACAGGGATTCTTCAGCGCACTTTGGTGTTTTGGCTGTTGATGTTTTGGTTTTGTCATCTTAGACTTCTGAACTATTTTTTTTTTTTGATGTCGGAATTAAGTTTCCTTTTCTTTCTTGTAGTGAAAACTTTCCAAGACAAAATATGTTTTGCATTTTTAAGTCTTTCCTATTGGCTGACATTATAAAGAACCCAAGTGATAGTCACCCAGTTCTTACTCACGACCCCCGACCCTGAGATCCTGTGAACAACCGGGTCTCAAAATAGAACGACAAGCTAATGGAAAATGAGAGGGATAGGGTCCTTTCCCCCCAATCTCAGTCTCCACTGTTGCATTGAACTTGTAGACCCCCCCCCACCACCATGTCATTCTTTCCCCCACAAACTCTCCCTTGGCTGATTTCCTTAGCAGTTGCTAGGATCTCAGGGAAAATGGCTTCCTGAGCTGATAAATCCCTTTGCCGCCTTCTCCACTCTGCACACTGCTTGACATTGTTCCCAGTGAAAGCCTTGCTGCGCTCCCCCAGCTTCCGAGATGATCTTCAAACACCTACCACCATTCTGGTCTGCTAATGTTTCTTTTTAAAAAAACAATCTACACAGTAACTTATACTTTGGGGGGATTTAATAGGTACTTGTCCTTGAAGAAAAGTAAGAGAAAGATATAGATATTATTCTACATTTGCTTGTGGATCTGTTTCCAGTGGTCCCTGTCTCTTACTTCTTCCTAGATATCCGAGTATCCACTGCTGTTCTTTTCTTTAGCTTGAACACTTCCTTCCATTGTGTGTGTGTGGGGGGGGGAGGATTCTATTATCCCTTCTAAGATAGGAAATGCGTTCACATTTGCTTCATTCTCATAGGACATTTTAACTGTAGAGTTAGGGATTGAGACGTTTGAAGTGTGTTACAGATGTGATTTTTTTTGGTATCATCTATTTTGCCTTGCTTTCTAATGAGAAGCCCAGCCTCGCCCTCCTCCCCACCATCCTCCATGTCATGTCCTTCTGCCATCTAAGTGCTTGTGCGAGTGCTTACTTTGGCTTTAGAAGTTTGATTGAGATGACGTTTGGCTAGGGTTTTCTCTGAGGTCTTTCTGCTTGAGAGCCTGTGGACTGCTTAGGTCTGTAAATGGGTTTTCCATCGCTTGCAAAGGCTGCGGCCACCATGCCTGTGCCTCATGTTCTTCTGCTCCATTATCTTCCTTCCTCTGGCTTCAGCCTCCAGAAGCCGGCTTCACATACCAGACCACCTCACGTCTGTAGAGCCAGGGCCACTCATGCTTCCACGTTGCTTCACACGGAAACGTTCAACCCCATCTACAGATTCATTGGCTTTTTATTCTGCTATCTTCACCCTGCTAAGTCCATCCAGTGAGATCCTCCCCTCTGATGTTACAGCTCTGGGTGTCTACAGTCCACAGTTTTATATATTCTCTTCTGGGACTGTAGTAGTTCATTATGACCATTTCCCCTATGTCCTTGAGACATTCCTGTCAGCTACTTTGAAACTATAACCCGCATGTGCCGTTGCTTGGGTTTTAGTTGGTCTCTATTTCTTCTGGGTGTCTTTTTCCTGCCGATAAACAGTATTTCTCCTCCCCTCCCTCCTCCCATTCGACCCCCTCCCCACCCTCTTTCTCTTTCTTTCTTCCTGGTGGAGGAGGGTGTAATGGTCCGGTCTACAGCAATTCGTAGAAATTCCGCACTCTACCATCTTCTCCTAGGGAATAGTGATCTTTGTAATTGAACGTTTAAGTTTTGACTCATTGTTTGAACTTGTAGAGACCTGATTTTCTATCTTACTAGACAGGTTTGCTTTTGTCTGTCTCTGTCTCTCCAGTGGATTTTTTTGAGTTTGATTTTGAGTCTTTCTACCAAGGTGTAGCCTCTTCAGGGTTTCCATGAAAAGCCCACGTATTCCCCATGCATGTCCTTTCAGCCTGGGGGCCGCATATGTGGGGTCTGTCCACAAAAGCAAACACCAGATGAGATCTCTGTCTGCCCTTCTTCTACGTCTTGCTTCTCGTCTCCTTCAGCTCAGGGACTGTCGAGGCTGAGGAGGGATGTGTGCAGTTCTAGATGCTTCTTCCCATACACCCTCAACCCCTAGCCACTCTGCCCCACCAAACTATGCACTCTGGTGCTTTCTAACTGTAGAGTGAAGCGTTCTCCTTACATCATTGTGGCTTGGACAAAGCCTCCACGGTAAAGTCACGAATACATAAATTCTCAATACAGACGACTTTTAAAAGAGAATCTTTTTAATTTTGCCCACTTTTGACCCTGTGGCCATGTGTGTATGTGTGCATATGTATAGGTGTGTTCATGTGTGCAGATACACATGTGAGCAAACATGTAGAGTCCACGGAACAACCCAGATGTCATTCTCCAGGTATCATCTACCTTGTGGATTTTCGAGTCAAGGCCTCTCAGTGGCCTGAGGCCTGCTGTATAGACAGACTGGCTGGCCAGCAAGGCCAGAGGTCTGCCTCTGCAGTGTTGGGATCATAAGCTCCAGCAGCTATACAGCTTGTTTTTTTCTGGGAAAGGGGGCTATACAGCTTTTAATTGTGTGTTCTGGGAATTGAACTCGGGTCCTTGAGTTTGAGATGGCACACTTTGCCTACTGAGTTCTCTACTCCGCCTCCCACTTTGGGTTATTTTAATCCAATTCAAACGATGGCTTTCTCATTCAAACACTCAGCCCAAGGTTTATCACTGTTGCCTGTAGATGGTTGTTTAAATGGAGTTAGCGCTTTGCTGCGATGTTGTGAGCATGAACCTAAAAGGAGTCACATGTAAGGAGTGATAATATCTGTCTCAGTTCAATGCAATGCTGTGTGCAATGTTTACTGCAGTGCAGTGCTGGAGACTGAGCCTCGGGGCTTCATGCAAGGCACTAGGTGCTAAGCACTCCATCAGTTCACCTACCCCCCCCCCAGGCCCCGTTTTGACCCCTTTTAGTGATGACAATAAAACCGACAAACTTTTGGTGGCATTCGTCTGTAATCTTCGAACTCAGGAGGCTGCAGTAGTAGAATCTCGAGTCAAAGGCCAGCCTGGGGTACATAGTGAGATCCTGTCTTAATAAAACAAAAAATAATAGCAACGCCCAGTATTTTTGCTGTCATTCTGAGATGATGAGCTTACAGGGTAAATTAAAAACAATGGCGCTGTTGGTGTTTTATCTTGTTCTTTTTAGAGCAGACCTCTCATATGAAACTACCGATTAAGTGGCCATGACTCTTATGCTGTCAGGAAAGAACAGAAGAAATCGCTCACGTGCTGGGGCATGGGGCACAGCAGCCCAGATCTTAGCATCCAGGGGGAAAAGAAGTTCTCTCCTCTTCAAATAATTAAAACAAAAGTTAACAGAAGGCTTCATGTTGGAGGCCCGTAAAGAAAATGTAGGGTGCTGATACTGGAGGATGGTCAGGGCCAACAGGAGGTCACTTGGGATTTGTTTGCTCTTCACCACTCTCCAAAAGAAATAAAGCTGGGAACATGGCCTCATTGCAGGGTTCTTGCTTGGCACACCTGAGGCCTTTGGTTCAATTCTCCAAACACAACTGAAACAGAACGTGCAAGACACTAAATAATACTGAAGTGGTCAAGACCCTAATACAAAGTTAAAGAAATCTACATCATGCAGAAAACAAAGAGAAGCCTTTGGACAGCAGGGCCTGCTGAGAGGCGGCGTCGCAGGAAAGACTTGCCTGCTGGGTTCAGTTCAGCTGTGGTGTCCTCAGGCCTTGCTTCTCTGGTAGCCCTGGGAACCCCTCAGCATCCTGCTTCATAGGAAACTGTGTTAAACACGGTCCCATGAGGCCAGCACAGAGGAAAGGGGCTCCTCACGGGGCTGCTGCCCTGAAAGAAATGCTTTGAAAACAGATTGCGGCAAGGCCATCAATGTGGTTGCTGCCCCAGAGCTCGCGGATATGTGGACAAGCCCAAGGCTCTTCTCCTGCCTGGCTCCCTTTCACCTGTGTGAGGGTTCTGTGGTCTTAGAGGGACGTGAGACCTTAAGACCATCTCCCGGGGAAGGAAGTCTGCAGTACCTTTGTGGCTTTGAATAAGTGAACCGAGGAAGGGTGGCATTTCCCTGCTTTTGAAGACTCCAGAAAGAGAGCCGAAAGCCAGTGTCCAGGCCTTCTGCCTGTGCGAGGACCACGAGCTCGGTTTCCTCAAAGCTCACACATGGCATGACAGCAGTAGCTTCCACACCCATGTCTCTCTCTTCACACCGATTTATGTGTGAGGGAGAGTGTGTGTGTATGCATGTGTGTGCAGAGGCATGTCTGTATGCGCGCGCGCGCGCGTGTGTGTGTGTGTGTGTGTGTGTGTGTGTAGAAGCACATGTGTATGTATAGGATTGTGTGTGCAGGGGCGTGTGCACGTGTGTATCCACATGGAGGTCAGAGGTCACACCCAAGTGTCATTCCTCAGCTTGTCACGAATCTTGGTTTTTGATACCAAGGCTCACACTGGAGACCTAGACACAACAATTTGGCTTCAGCTGTGTTGGCCAGCCAGTGAACCCCTGGGATCCACGTGTGTTTGCCTCCTAGGCACTGGGATTACGAAGTTAAACCCTTTTTCTTTTAAACAAATGGGAACCAAACTTGGGTTTCCTGCTTAAGGAGAAGGAGCTTTACTAACTCAGCCATCACCACGTCCTCTCCCACACCCTTTCCTGGCTCTGAAGTGGCCTTTAGAGCTGATAGCATCTCAGAGAATATAAACCAACTGATTTGCAGGTGTGGGGTGACACCGTTGGAACCTGGGCACTTGAAGTGATTGAGTTCTCCCTAGAGGTGGCAGCATAGTCTCAGCGTGGAGGGCCGCCGTGTAGCGCTCCAGCGAGATAGTCAGCACTGATGTCAGAGCACAGGCAAACGCTGCCGCCCGCCCGTTCCTGAGGCAGGCACACCATGAATGTAACACTGTGGTCACGGTGTCAGCTTTTATCCATCCTCCGTGGTTAGGATTAAAACTAACCAGCTGTTCTCCATCATCAATAACTTTAGACCAAAGCCATGGTGTGAAACTTCTACTTCAAGTTAGACAGCCACTCAGCTCCCTCATCATTAGGGGAGCAGCGTGCTAGGTGGGCTGGGTAACGGACACCTTCCCTTCCTCCTTGTGTTGCTTCTTCCTTCTTCGCTTCCTTCTGCCTCTCTCCTCTCTGCACCGTCAGCCCAGCATCTTCTCTCTTCTCAGGATGGGTTTGTCTGTCCATCAGCAGATGTCAACGTGTTGACAGATGTCAACGTGTTGACTCCATTCGTGTTGTCCCCCCAGGCTTCCAGCAAACAATGACTGGCCTCAGTGAGTCAAGTAAGAAAGAGAGTGTGTGACTGGAACCCTGGAAACCACTGACTGCCAAGAACATGAACGGCTGTGTGGGAGTCAGGGTTTGTAGCCTGGGGGTTGTCTGTGGCTAGCAAGTGGGTTAGAGGGGGGAGGGGTGCCTCTGGGGGTGAAGGACTTGGGGTGCACCTTAGTAGCATCAGATTCTATTACTGAGCATTCGCTCTTTAGGGTGCAAATATATGTCTAGAAATTGGGCTCCTTTGGGTTAAGTAAGTGTGAAGAGAATTGAATTGTAACTATGAAAGCAATAATCTAGATAATATATATCTAGATTATCAGACACCCTAACATTACTGAAAACCATCTCATGATGATTACAAAATTAATCTCTCTTCTACCTTTATGTTTTGAAAAATAAACTTAGAAGAAAAAGGTCACTGTGACATTAGCAGTGGGGGTTCATGTCAGCGCCCCGCAGGTCTGTCCCGTCAGTTTTGTGAGCCTCGTCTTCTGTGTGCTTCGAGGACATCTCGGACCTTACACATTCGTTGGGACTGGAGTACTCTCACCAGCCCTGAAGTGCAGCATGTGTAAACGAATGTCAGAAGGAGACGCCCAGACCCTTCTGCCTCCAAGCCTTAGGTTCGGTGCAGTCAGGGCAGTGTGGAGCTCCACCTGCTGTGACCATGCCCTGGCCAGTCAGCTGGCCCCTAGTGCAGCTGTAGTCAATTAATAGCTACTCAGATGGTAGAGGCTGCTACTACCGGATGGTGGAGGCTGCAGCGGTACTACAGCGTTCTGTTCCCAAATGCAATATGCACACACACACGCAGCCTTATATTTTCATACGCCTTAAACAGCTCAATGGACGGGCCACGTCTTAACTTCCATGTGGCCAGTAACCCCAACTCATCACTTACTAAAACCTGTATTCCATCCTGCTGCCGTGGACCCAGACCTGCAGCCCTCCTGGGCCACGGTCCTACATGTTGTCTGTCTTTCTGTCCCGCACATCTCCGGTGTATCAGCTACTCCTTTCCTTGTGTGGTGACTCTCCTTCCTCCTCCCTCTATCCCTTGCCTGGGAATCCTAAAAGTCCTGCCTCTGTCTCTCTGCCCAGCCATTGGCTACCAGCAGCTTTATTTACCAATCAAAACCAACTAGGGGCAGGCAGGGACATGCAGACATGCGGATTCCCATGTAATTTTGGGAACCCAGCTAACATAATACAAGCAGTTGACCAAATCCACAACACCCTAGTTCTTCAAAGAATCCAGACATACAGACACATAAACACAGACTCACAAAGACACAAACATAGACACACGGACACAGGCACATGCACACACACACAGACACACAGACACAGACACACAGACACAGGCAGACACACACACACACACACACACACACACACACACGTACACACACACACACACACACCTCCTTTTCTCTTCCTCTCTCAGGTTATTAAAGTCTTAATACTCAAAATAGTCGTTCTTGCTGGTATATCCAGGATACATTGAATGGTTAGAAAACATTAAATTGCTTTATTAGCCACTAAAAGAACTCTGCACATTATATATACCAATAGTTGGGAGGTTGAATCAGGAGGATTGCCATGAGTTTGAAGCCAGCGTGGGCTGTGTACCGAGGACCAGGCTAGCCTGTGTTAGAGATGAAGACCCTGTCTTCAGGAAGAAAACCTACAATTCAGATGCCTTAGATGGAGTCCCCGGAATGCTGGGGAGGAAATACAATGTGCCTGGGGTCCCCCAAAAGTGAAATGGGGAGGAAGAGGAGGGAGAACAGGAGGAGTCAGTTTTCTCTTTCTGCCACGTGTGGGTCCTAGGGGTCAAATTCAGGTCAGCATGCTTGACAGCGAGTGTTTTTATCCACTGAGGCAGATCTCAGGCCCCGGGGGCTGGGTTTTCAGGGAGTTATTCAGTTGCTTTATTACAAATAAATTTTAGTGAGGAGCAAAGCCAGGAACAGAAAAACTGCTCTCGGAGGCTCTACAACCATCCAAGTGAGAGGTCCTGGTGGCCTCACCTTCGTGACCGATGGGGGTGACACCAGAGGAGGGAAATGACTCCAGTAGCTATGGAGGGTGATTACAATGTTCCCGGGGGTGAGCAGCCAGAGCCCGGTGTTTGAATCTGAAGTAGAGCGTCAGATAGGTGGGCACTTCACGGGCAGGCTCTCAAGCAGGCACCATGTGGTGGCTCCAGGCTCCAGGGACTCAGCTGCCAGCGCTGCAGAACAGATGAGCGCAGAGGGAAGGGGTCGGGGAGCGTGGAAGCCTGGCTTCCGGTCCAGAGACAGTAGGGATTTGATAGTTCTGGAGCTAAGAGACTAGTAGTAGGTGCGGGGTTTCCATGCTTGAGAATGTGGGCTGTGGCCGTAAGAGCGACCATGGGTAACGCACACAGGTGCTCACACCGAGACAGTCAAGGTTCTGGGGGCTTCCCGGTGAGAATCCTCCCGACTGAAGTCCCCTGAGAGGGGAGCACACATTGGCATAGTAACCCGCAGATGAGAAACAATGAAAATAAGAGACAGACAGACAGCTGGGAGGGGGATGAACGCATGTGTGAGACAAGCGAGCTTCAACCACTTCAAGCCTGCCAGGCATTCAGAGGGTGGTCTGCAAAGGAAGTGGCATCTTCGTGGGGATGCTTCTATTTTAGTGGCAGTGAAGAAGAAGAAAACATCATCTCTACCATAGCCTTATAAAAATTGTTCAGGATGGTTTGCATTAAGGATATTCAGAGAGAACCACAACAGACAGTTGTACTGACTGGGTAGTATTTAATATGATCAGGTCTTAAATAAGAAGCCACGAACACAAACATTCAAAACCAGATACATAATAAATAATCATTAAGTTATAAAGTACATCATTCATAGTAAAACCAAATTCTCAGGTGTGACTGTAAATAAAACAGAGCAATAACGTAGATCAATAATGCTATGAATTTATTCACATGTACAAAGAAGACACTTCCAGCTATAGTATTAACGGCCATAACTGATTTTCCCTGAACTCTTGCAGCCTTCAGCAATGTCTCTCTCTCTCTTCCTTCCTTTTTTTCTTTTTTGAGCAACTAAATATCACACTTGGGATGGAATTTAACTCAAAAGTGTAGCCAGGTGTTCCTGTAAGAGTACTCAAAACATTAAAACTCAGAATACAAAGCTCAAAAATAAAATACAGAACAGACTTAGGAACGTCCCACACTATTGTTCTGCAGATAAGAAAAGGAAAACCAAAAAAGCTTACACCAGTGGAGACCTTCCTGGTCAACAGTGCATCAGGTCCAACGTGTTCCCACCCACAGTGAACAAAAATGTCCAAGGACTGGCTGGGTCTTGAGCACAGATAGGTCCAAGACTGCTGTGCAGTTTCGTCTAGTTTATTCTAAAGCATCGCTTTCCCGTGGCCAGTGGGGAAGCCTTTACTGACGTTCCCAGACTATACAAGCCCTTAGCCTGTGCTGCACTCAGTTATTTGTAATTCTAGAGTAGAAATGATCAGTGGCTTAAAAGGCTAGAGCAGACTTTTTAAACAACAAACGCACCAAAATAAATACATTGTCTTAAATATCAAAATCACAGTGTCAAGAAGTCAACAGTTATACAGCCAGAAACAACAACAGAATAAAGCATGGAGATCCCTTCTCTCTCCATCGTTGCTTTCTGAAGGACTCTGCTCCAGCTTCCGAGCAGCAAACTCAACAGCCCACGCTAGCACCATCGGACACCACGCGGGCTAAATGTGTCTAAAGTCATCCAGAGCCACACATTTACAGTCGGCACAATTCCTTTGCCATACATATTTCAAAAATTTCAGAGAATGTGTCGATTCCGATTGTGACACTTCACTGGGAAGTAGTTAACAACAGTCAGCCCTATCTCAGAGCGGTGCACTGTGTCTGTGTTTGTTTTAAAAGTTCAGACACTTTTCCCTTAGAGCAAAGCTTTCCCCCAGGCCACTCTCGGGATCTCAGATGCATGTTAACAATAAGAAATTCTCAGAGAGATTATACTATTCCAGGGAAAATAGCGTTCTAGACTTTTTAACTTGGCTTTGAAGCATTCTGTTGGAGTTTATATCAAACGGCAGACCACTTGCTCAGTTTAGCATCTGTGGCTAAAAGATTGGAATGTTAAGCAAGTCTGTTTAAAACTGGGACAGAACCTCCGGTCTCTTGACTTATCTCTTGATTTTGATTCTAAATAGATGATTGAATCTAACTTATCAAAAGTGTACACGCAATGTGTCTTAAGTGCTGAACTTGTTTGAAATGCTTTTTCTTAGAAGTTTCATTTTACCTAGAGGAAAGGAAGGAAATGATGTGGGAAAGGAGGCTGAGGCTGGAGTTGGCAGATTCATCCCAGCAAGGCTGGAGTTGGCAGAGTCATCACAGCATACCCATAACCTCCTGAGGCTAGAGCTACAAACTTCAAAACTCTCTTTGGCTCCAGAAGACTGGTGATGTTTGCCCTCCCATAGGTTTTATTTACCATCTTCACGAGATTAAACTCTTAGCTTATAAAGGGACTTGACATTTGGGAGGAAGATAAGTTAAGCCTGCTTCTTAATATGCCCACTTTAGAAAAACCATGAAGGCCAGGGTTGAACATTATAAATAGGTTAAATTCTACCATATGTAAGTATTTTGATAGGCCTAATTGAGAAGAAAAATCATTTGTACCCATCTGGGAAAACTCTCTTGTAGAGTATAAATAGATTAGTTACTGATATGCTAGATGGTAGTGGTAATGGGTAAACCTTTCAGGCATGTTTTCAAGTACAAAGGTTTTCTTAAAGAATAGACTTCACTTTTCAATTTCATCTTACACTTGTGTATTTTCAGCTTACATCATTCAGTTAGGATCATAATAGGTCTTATTCCTGCAGACCGACCAACAATTCTCTAGCTGTATTTTTAGTTAAAAAATCTTTAGTTTTCCCCTTCCACTCATAGAATGTCACAGTTGGGCAATAAGATGAAGCCGCAACTTGAGAAGTCCCAGAAATCCCTGACACGGGAAGCTGGGCTCTTGTCGCGAAGAGATTTCCCATGTTGACAGCATGGAGTCTGTGCAGGAAACTGCAATATCTGCGTAGCAAATGGGAGAAAGGATCTTAACCTGCAGCTTTTCTGAGTTGTTCCTGTCATAATATATTGTACTTCTCCGCTCGCAATCCCAGGAGGCAAGATGTACTCCTGTGTTCGTGAGCGTCTATAGTGTCCGGCGTCTCCTTGGGTCCTTGGGAGTCTTTGGATCCTCGAGAATCTTCGGCTCCTATGTGTTCTAGGAAAGATGCTGATGAATCATCTGTGGAAACGACAGCCTGTGAGTCACTGGGCACAAGAGGCGACCCGGGGGCAACATGGAAGAGAAAGAATGCATTTAAGGTGCGTACCTTTTGAAGGAGCCATTTTAGTCTTTCTAGGAATTCTTTAGGTGTTTTTTTCTCATACGAATCACAGGGAGGGCATTTCTGGAAATCAAAATAAGTAAGTAAATAAATAAATAACCTTTTAAAATTATTTTTAAAAACCTCATACTTCATAAAATTCTTATGTAAAAGGCATTTCTTCTCTTGCAAACATAAGTCACATTCAGTAACAAACATTAGGAAAATTCTGAAGACTTGTTCTGGAAACCACTTGTGATTTTATCCTCAGAGACGGCTCTGCATATTTTGGCGTTTAAACTATTATATCAGGTTTTTTGCCCCCTTTTGTTTTCTTCCTCTTCCTCCTCCTCCTTTCCCTCCTCTGCATTCTTGTTACCCTGGTTGTTCAGTGCTGTTTGTTGTTAGTTTTGAACCAATTACAAGGCTTTCCTGGGCCTCAGCTACGCCCTCAGCACAGGATACGTGGCGGCTGCTGTTTTCCAGCACAGATGGAGCACGTACTATTTTTGGATACAGAAGTGGTGTCTAGCTGTCTGTCCCTTTTTATGTACAGACATCACCTGGGCAGATAATTTTTCATATATATCAAATTTCTAGAGTTTATCAAGTCGATTAAAGGGATAAATATCTCAAGGACTATACATTGTAAAACATCTTTCCTCTTAGTGCTTCGAGGAGTCTTACCACTATTGGGCACCGTTTCCACAATTTACGAGACAGGATTTCCTCTTTTAACGTCCATTCACTTGATTACTAGGGATACTGAGCGAATTTTCTCACGGGCGTGGCTGGCCTTCCTCCCTTCCTATCAGCCTCCCTCCCTCACCCTTTCTCCTTCAGTTTTGTGCTCATCCCTGTTTCCGACCAAAACAGCAGCTGCGTCTTAACACTCGGTCACATGATGTCGTGGTGTGAACATCTGGAGGCAACACAACAGCCTCGACCTTCCTCATCCTGACACAGCTGCTTGTGTCACCCGGAGAAAGCCGGCCTCTTTACAGCTCTCACTTTCCTCACGTCTACAGAAAGGAGCTTGGTGTAGAAGAGCTGGGTTCCAGGTCCACAGCACACAGCACCGTTTCCGTTTCCTATGTCTCTTGCCCTGAGTTTCACAGCCACAGTTAGTTTGTCACCGACCCCCCTCCATTTCTCTTCCCTTCCTTCCTTCCTTCCTTCCTTCCTTCCTTCCTTCCTTCCTTCCTTCCTTCTTTCCTTCCCTCTTACCCTCCCTCCCTTCTTTCCTTCTTCAAAGCTTCCTAAACAAGTTCTCACCCAGCTGTCCTGGAAGTCTCAATCCTCCTGCCTCAGCTTCCTGGTGCTGACCTCACAGACACACACTGCCTCCCCAGGCAGGCAGTTCCTTTCATTGTGGAGAAAGTTTCAGAGGGACATTTTCACCTAATAACCTGGCTGGGCGATCAGAAAAAGTGAGAGTCCTTTTTGTAATGTAGTTACAAGTTCATTTAAGTCCACGTGGCATCTCTTGATGGACTGACAACCAGTAAGTAAGGCAGAGAAACTTCTCTGTCCTCTCTGCAGGTTTTTATTAATGTCTGAATTAGTCGATTCTTGAGACTCTGAATTGCACATATAAGTTGGTCAAAGAAGATATACAAGAAAATTCAGGGTCCCCCAAAAAACAGGGTCCTGGAGTTTCCCAGCCCCATATAAGATGCTCCCTTTTAAATTCAATATGGACTCTGCTTTTGCCTGGGGCAGTCTTACGTCAGTCTTGGTGTTGTAAGCTCTCTTTTCTTGTCAGAAAGCTAAGATCTAGTCCCCGATATTGATGACACAAAGTATGGCTGGCACACGGAAGAAAGGGAAATCTCTCTAAACTTCTAACACTAATGGCTTCTTCACCCCAGAAGTTTCTGTTCACCTACTGCCAAGGGAATGCTGGCCAGTCAGTTCTAGTTAGGTGTCTAAGCAGACAGTGAGGACTTAACGGAGGTGACACCACTTCTCAAAATATACCTTGTACAATGTGGAGTAACTCTACAAGAAGGTGGGAGGCGTTCTAGCTGCGGGGATGTGTGAGGACGCATAGTATGTTACAGCTAACTGGTAAGACCGAGATAGACAAAATGCTCCCTGCTAGAGATAGCTGTGAACAAGATGACAAAGGAGAGACTTACGGCTAGGTGTGTCTGTTTCTTTCCTGCCCTCCTGGCAGGCAACCTCCTCCTCAGCTGCACCACTAAGCTGGTGATGACTGTCTTGTTGTTTCCAGGGTTTGAGGGCTTGAGTTTGGCCTTCTGAAAACAGGCAAAAGCAGAGTGCTCACAGTGCTCCTGAAGGAGAGACAATTAGCATATGTTAATGACCATAACGACAATTAGCATATGTTAATGACCATAAAGATAATTAGCATATGTTAATTGCCCTAAAGGTAATTAGACTATGTTAATGAACATTGTTCCAAAGGTTAAAAATGACCTTCCAGCCCTCAGGTTCTGCTTGTGCATTTGTCTTGGACATTAGTTTTAGGGGCTCCATTAGGTCTGGTCATATCTCCATTTAAACTCAGCAAAAGACAGTTTTCCCCTAGTGGACAGCCTTCCTGTCTGGAAGAAAAAGGAGCCATTTCCTACCACACAGAGACAAGCAGGGCCCTCACCCTTAACAATTTTGTATGCCTAGTACTGTGCTGATGTCACTCTGAGGTTGAAGCAATGGGCGCAAGTTTTGTGGGTTGGATGTGAGTGTGGTGTGTGTGTGTGTGTGTGTGTGTGTGTTTGTGTGTATGTGTGTGTATGCCTGTTTGTGTGTTTGTATGTGTTTTTGTGTGTGAACCTGATGTGTATGTGTATTATGTGTATGTGTATGTGTGTGTGTATGCCTGTTTGTGTGTTTGTATGTGTTTTTGTGTGTGAACTTGATGTTTATGTGTGTTATGTTTGTGCATGTTTATGTGTGTGTGTATATGTGTGAGTGTGTGTGTGTTATGCCTGTTTGTGTGTTTGTATGTGTTTTTGTGTGTGAACCTGACGCTTGCTTGTTATGTGTGTACATGTTTATGTGTGTGTGTGTAAATGTGTGAGTGTGTATGTGAGTGTGTGTGTGCCTGCAGGTAGCTGTAGGGACGTGTGGGAGGTATTGAAGAGAATCCAGGGCCACACATATATAGGCATGCAGTCTACCATTGAGCTAGCAGTCCAGCCTTTCTATCTGTGACACAGAATTTAGTTTAGGAGCACAGTCTTTAAACTCTTAAGACTGTAAATTGTGACCTGTGGCAACTTTGTGGAAATGATCCAACAGTCTGGCTAAGAATCTTTCTGTCACTCCTGTCCACTCTGCACACAGGTGTCTCCATGTGCAGCGTGGCCTAGAGCAACGCTCTCTAGTCTGCAGTGCCTGATGCAAGCGCCCAGTAACTCCAGAGTCCACCAGTGGGTCAGTGGGTCAGTGGGTCAGTGGGTCAGTGAGGTCAGACCGCTCCAGTAATTCAGTCCAAGAGACATTTCACCTGCTCCAGCCACCATATATCTCATAACAGCTCAGTCACAGCCTTGTCTGGGTAGGGCAGGATTCCCCATGAAGGGTCAAAACACAGAAGTTAAGACTTTCTTAGCCAGTGGGAAGGACAACCTTCTTTAGAAGAGCTGTGTCAGAGACTGGACAAGGAAACAGCCTAAGGATCAAAGGCTTTGGTCAAATAACCACTGGCCAGTAAGGACGCCCAAATATTAACGGAATCCAGCGGAAGAGCACGCTGGACAAGTGCTTTCCACTGAGTTGGGCAAAGCCTTGGCTCTGGGAGAGCAACATGTGAAACCATCTTAACTCTGATCCAAGAGCTCCTGCCTGGGTTGCTGTTTCCTTTAGAGTATGTGCGTGCGTGCGTGCGTGCGTGTGTGTGCGTGTGTGTGTGTGTGTGTGTGTGTGTGTGTGTGTGTGTGCTATACTCCCTGGAAGTTGCTACATCTTCGTGTCACTAATGTGCAGTTAAGCCACTAGCTTCCACCCAGAAGCCTCCCTCCCTCCCACCTTCCCAGTGATCTTGCCGATCTTGCCGGATCTTCTCAGGGACAATCAGCTGAAAGAGCAGCTAGCCTGCTTTGCATTTTCCAACCTGTGCACTTGGCCACCGCGAATGTTGACTAATAACAGGAGCCCATCAGCCTTGCTTTGCATAGGTAGCAGCAGGCCCAGCAGGCTTATCTAGATCCTTCTATCGGGCAGCTTGCCTGTCACTAGGGCAAAGTGCCGGCCTTCCCATGTTTGCCAAAATGCTTATTTAATAGAAACTATTTATAAACGTTAATGATAGCACTTTTTTTTCCTTGAAAACCACATGTTCATGTTTGTTGAAGTTTTTTTTCTTTTCTCTTCTTTTTGACCACAACCGGCTTAACTTACTGGAAAAAAATAATATTCATATTTAAAGGGGTAAATTTTCCAGCTGAAACTGAAAACGCTAACTGCTTCATCTGTGATGATCTGAGAAACCAGCATTTCTCACAGAGGCTTATTTTGATGAGTTAACATTTTCATTTGTACACTGAAAGAAAACTAGGTTCCAGAGAAGCTTGGGGAGGGGTCGTAAGAACAAACTTCCTGAGACTGTCCTGCCAGGAATGGTGAGGCTGGGCCATCCAAGCCTCACATAAGGAGAGACGTGACATCAGCCACCTTTCCCTGTCTGCTGCTGATAGACACTGGTTTGGTTCTGTCCTACAGGAAGCAGCCTGTCTCTAGAAATGTGTGAACTGGGACAAGAATCTTCAGGCTGGATGTCAGGGCAGGGCAGAGACAGGAAAGGAGTGGAGAGACAGGGCCTGCTGAGTGCTGAGGGGTGGAGAGTTGGTGGGGAGATGAGGGAATGTGGATCGGCCTAGCTCCAGGAGGCTCGGAGATAGACGATCACCCATGCCTGTGTTTGCAGGCTACTTTTCTCAACTGGGCCTCAGTGGAGAAGGTGAGGGATTTTCTAGACCTCCTTGGCTCCTGCAGACTGGAAGGACAGCAAGAAGACATGGAAAAGGAGCTGAAAGGCCACTCCCCTCCTTAGCAGAGAAGAGAGTTTCATAAAAGGCACACTGACTTACTAGCTCTACAACTGAATATCTGAAAAGATGAGATTGATTTCTTACAGCCTATTTCTGACAGAAAAATAAAAGATATTTTTTAATCTTTTGGAAGGAAAGTCCTGGCCAAGTCAGCATGGAGTATCTATCCTACCAGGTGTTAGGTGACTTGCCTTCGTCACACTCGCAGACCACGGTTTCTTAATAACACATTTGGGCTGGATAACTTTGCTGTCAGACCCATTCCACACATTCCACATTTACTAGCATCCCTGGCCTCTAGAGACCAGATTCAGCACCCTCAGCCCCATCCCCAACTGTGCCAACCCAAGTTTCCCCACATAATGTCAATGTTCACCTGGGGAAGGGCAGCAAACCCTTGGATAAATGAGAAAGGGAGACCCCAAGGGAGGTTGGTGACAGATCTCAGTAGCTTTGTAGAATTCGTTACAGACCCTGCTTTGGATGCTAGCTCTGAAAACCTGATACATAGCTTCTGTAGCCCTTGCCTTCCTCTGTCTTTGCATTGCCTGCAAATGCAAAGCATTCCTTGCTTCATAGGCAATTCTGCTTGGTCAAATCATCAGAAAGATGCAGGTTCCCTAAGACAAATCTTCTCATGGAGATGTAAGGTTTTCAAACAGCGTCCATTAGGAGATAGATTACTAGAGACTGGGAAGGGCATGGAGGAAGAGGACAGAGGATGTGTGGACAAGACTGTGCATGTATACAATCACAGGGAGCCTCGACAACGTGTATGGGTAATGCGTATTAGCAGTGTAAAGGTGATAATCATTCAAGTGGCTACGGGGAAAGTCAGACTTAAAAAGGTATCTTTCACTAAGAAAGTGTATCCAAAAAGGTCTCATTGGGTCAACTCAGCTGAAAATGAAGGTTTTTCCCAGGGTTCTAGTTTGCAAGGTGCAGGCTACAGGCAGGCAACCCTGGCAAGAACTCTGTCCTCAAGAGTCAAACATGCCAGTGCGTGAGATGTGACAATTAGACACATTGAGAAATGTTCGCACTTATTGGAAATGTCCCTTCAATACGTTTAAATGTGCTACTTTCGGTTTAGAGGCTGCTCCTTAGGAAGGACCTAGTAAACACAAGAGTGGTCATGTTCAGAGCTAGAGGGTGAACCGTGGAGCAGAGAGGCGGCGGGCGTGACTCACTCACTTTCTAAACTTTTACCCTGTCTTTTACCATAATTCTCTTCTTTGAGTGTCTCTCTGTGGTACCCTCCTTACTGGCAACACTCCCCTAGTTGTCCTGATTTATGCAATCAAAGGCCTCAGTGGGAGCATTTCCCCAGTTTCATTTACAATGCTAAGGTACCAAACTGAAGACCAGAATAAAGAAGTTCTCAGGGGAGACACAGCAGAAGCCACTCCACACTGTACACCAAGCTTCTCCTCCATGGGATTTGAGAAGCACAAGGGTTGGAATGAGCTGTAGAGACCGACCCTTTGAAAAGACTTCATCAAAGGCTAAAGACAAGGAAGCTCAGGTACACTCAGAGACGATTTCCAAGCTCTGCTCTCTACTTTCCTAGCAATCTCACTCTTTCCTTCTTTTCAAAGATTTGTTATTAAAATGCAAATGCTTCCTTTATCTTGCATAACATTACAAAGAAAGTTGCAGAGCTGTTGTATCCCAGGTCTCCAAGGCTCTGAACACAGAATTATCTGTTTCTCAGCAGAAACTGATCCCAGCAGAGCTTTTTATCATTGCTGGTTTGTCTTAGGAACTCTAGAGGGTAAACATGTATCTTATAAAGATAAGCCATGTCATTATAAGAATTAATAATATATATAATTATAAATATATATCATTTATAGTATTTGTGATATCTTGTTTGGTTCACTAATAAACCTATGGATACATGGCCAAAATGAAAATGAATATTTTGTCAATTATTAATCCCCAAAGTCTTTGAAAATAAGCATAAATAATCATCCTACTGACTTGTTAGACTTAAAACTTACATAAAATACATTTTCAGAAATAAATTCAACCAATCTTACCTTTATATCTTGTGGAGCTGGCAGAAGTTCAGGATCCTAAGAAAATTAGCCAAAGAGAATTAATTCTGAGTTGGTGATGCAAGTCAAAAGGCTCCTTTTGCATTAATTAAAAAATATTATTTAAATTGCACTGTGACAAACATGGCCTTACCAAGTCATTCTCATAGATTTTCAGCTGTTCAACAATGTCTATAAGGTGACGAAGTCTAATCAGGAGGCGATCTGGCCCTTGGGGGCTTGATTTATGAGCCACTGTCCCCAAGAAGATGACTATCAGACAGACAAGGGTCCTCTCCATACCACCAGAACTGGAACTCCAGCAGCTGATGAGCAGGGCCTGGGTCTGGCTCTCACTTCAACCTGACTGTGGACAGGTTGTCTCTACAGCTACCTATTTATCCATCCCTCGAGAAGAGGCAAAGCCCTCCCATTGCAGCCTGGAAATCTTTTACAGAGGATGAGTGTGAGTAACTCGTTTTTTCTTTTCCATTGGCTAGGTATACGTGTGCGTGTGGGGGCAGGGATGGATCAAGTCCACGAAATGTGCCCCATCTGCATCTTAGACAGGAAAAAGAGACCCATGGGTGAATTCCAGTTTTCAGCACTCACCAAGGTGTGTGTGTGTGTGTGTGTGTGTGTGTGTGTGTGTGTGTGACAGGAGGCACTGTCAGATTTCAAAGAAGTAAACACAAACACTTTGATCTTTTGCTCTGCAACCCTGGCACCTTACCTGGTTTGTCTGATAGTCATAAAGGCACTTCTGCAATGAGTAAAGTAGCGGTATGTCCTTTATTGGAACTTTTCATAGCGTAGTGACTGTGCTTTTTGACTGAACCATCCTGGACTCCATTGCAAAGATGGAAGAGGGTTAACTTTTAGGGGGAATTAAATGATGGACTAGTTTCCTAACATGTAGCAAGAGTATTTTAGATCCTTATCTGTTTGCAGGGGTATTAAAATAGGATTTGCTTCCAATTTTCACCACTGTACTTTAGCACTAATAGTGCTTCCTGATGCTTTGTGTAACAATATGGTTTGTAAATACAATAAACTGTTTTGACGAACTATGTAGACAGTGTGCTCTCTGTGAAAACCTTGCTCTACCTTCATTAAAATAAGGACCTACAAATTCTGTACTATTCGTTGCTATGCACCAATTAAACAAATGAAAAGGACAAATGCTGCTTTCTGTCCAAGGAAAGAAAAAAAAAGTCTTCAAACACCAAGAGCAAAAGTCTCTGTAACGTCTCCTTTCCTTCAAGGCTGTGTTGGCTGTCTCTGTAGGGCCGTGTCTCCTCTGGGTCAGAGCAGCATGCTTCTAATTGCTTTTGTGAGCAGGTAGAGGCTGGGTAAAAGTCTCAGAGAGCAGAAGTGGTTTTAGCACCCACCTCGCCACTGCGTTTCTTGTCCTTATAGTCCTTCACCCACTGGAGAAAGTTGAGTATTACACTCTAGCTCAAAGGATGCTAAGGCCATAGTCTTACAAATAAGCCTCTTGACTGTAGTTTTTGATTTACCTGCTTGTCCACCTGTTCTGTCGCACACTTACAACCTTGCCTTCCTGTATTCCAGAATGTTATGCAGCCAATGTAGAGTTTGTACCTGATTTACTCTGAAGGTTGGACTGTAACGTCCAATAATATCTATTCAAGCTATGATCTTATGCAGGAGATGGGCGTTCTTAGTCCGATGAAAAGGTGCTTCCGATAAACATTCGACTCCATAAGGGAAGTTCCTAACCAATAAGGACTAAAGCTCACCTTGAGCTGAAAGAAGTAGACATATCCCCCCCCCCATTCCTATCCTAGAAGCAATCTCCAGTTGATAACCACTGGTAAATGAAAATTCAGTTTCCTCCAAGGGAGTCTCACTGGGGAAACAAACTACTCTTTAGCATGGGCTAAGGACCAGCAGTACAAGCCGACAGGAAACAGTGCAATGGTACCTTGGGAGGTCCTTGCCTCATTGTGTCATGTCTGGACTTTTCCTTTTTAAAAAATTATCTTATTTTTAATTCTAGAATTATTATTATTATTATTATTATTATCGTTATTATTATTATTATTAATTATGTTCTTCTCTTTAACTACAGGCCCTCTGCATATATATTGTGGCTTCAAGTTTAGTGTTTTTATGGGGTTTCTGAGTATGCAAGCAAGTACACAGGTGTCTAGATGCTTCTTGTGCATTTTTTGCCCCCCTTCTGCTTACTTGGTTTTCCCTATTCTGATATGATAGTTTTTGTTTCATCTTATTATATTATCATTTATCCCTTAGATGCCTGTATGTTTTCTAATGAGAGATAGAAAGGGATCTGGATGGAAGGGGAGGTTGGGAGGAACTGGGAGGGGTACAGACAGGGGAAACCATCATCAGGATATATTGTATTAGAAAAAAAATCTATTTTCAGTAACGGAAAAATAAAACAAAATTATACTGCTAACCAAACAAACACAAAATAACTCAAAGTAAGTATCTTGCATGTCTGAAGGTCGGGGTACAGTGAGTTCGTAGAACAAAGAGGAGGCATGGTGGGCTAGGGTCCCCAAAGCACTAGTGCTCAATCTAATAGTGCTCCCACCAGACATGACTTCATTGCTACTTTGTAACTATAATTTAGTTACTGTCATGAACCATAGTGTAAAATCTGTGTTTTCTGATGGTTTTAGCTGACCCCTGTGAAAGGGTCAGTTAACCTTCAAGGGGGACCCGACCCGCAGGTTGAGAACAGTGCTCTAGAGTTGGTCTTTTCCTTGGTTTCCCCAGCCTCTGAGGATATACATCTCCCATGGCTTTGTGTGTGCTGTGCAGGGTCTGTTTCTGTTATCTTATCAGCTATGACTTTGACCCTTTACCTTCCTTCCCGTTGTCCCATGATAACGACGATCATCATCTCCCTGTCATCGCACGCACTGCAGAAGAGTCCTCTGGGATCCCCATGCCTAGCCGCTCCTGGGCTGGGATGTGTGGGTAGGGCACTGGAGACTTGGTCTTGACAGGTGGCTTGTAGCAAGTGCTAGGAGGTCCTGGGGCATGGTGGGATCCGCAATGGGATCGAGGGCAGTGGTTTCCTACGGGCAGTATGACTTTGATGTCTATACCACCACTAAAGCCATGCTGTGTGTATGGCTTAGCATTGATCTAGTTCTTCTTTGTATTCATCTGTATACCTCATTCCCGCCCTCATTTGGGACCAATCACTGTCTTGTACCTTCTTTTCTTTTTCTTTTTCTTTATTTTTTATTGGATATTTTATTTATTTACATTTCAAATGCTATCCCCTTTCCCAGTTTCCCCTCAGGAAACCCCATATCTCATCCTCCCTCACCTGTTCTATGAGGATGCTGCCCCACCCACTCACCCACTCACTGCCTCCTCACCCTGACATTCCCCTCACTGGGACATCGAGGGGCTTCTCCCATTGATGTCTGACAAGACCATCCTCTGTTAAATATGGGTGTTGGGCCTTTGCCATGTCTATACCTAGCCCTTTCCTTGGGCTTGTAAGCCGTAAAACTCCCACCTTCTCTTCACCAGAGCATACCCAGGTCATATGGCGATTCATTGTTAGAGTCTAGATTCGAACTCAGGAAGTCTGCTTTTGAACTCTTAATCACCGTATGTAGTGAACTCAAGTGAACTGGTAGAGTCATGTCCGCCCTGTGCATGCTACCTCCATCTCTGGGAGTCATCTGGATGTTTAGAAAGCCGTGTTTTCTTGGTGACCTCCATCCCCACCAGCTCTCACATTCTTCCCACCTCCTCTTTTGGAAGGTTCTCTGAGCTCTGAGGGGAGAGATTTGGTGGAGACACCTCATCTAGGGCTTAGTCCCAAGGCCTCTTACTCCCCGCTGCATATGGTCCAGCTGTGGGTGTCTTCCTTTGCCCTGCTACAGGAGGAAGCTTCTCTGATGTATCAATCTGTGAGTGTGGTAGAATGTCATTAGGAGTCATTTTATTGTTTTGTGTTTGTTGTTGCTATGGCTTGCTTTCAGAAAAGTAGTATTTGGTTTGGCCACAGGTCCCTGGGCTGTCTAGACTCAGGCTCTTGGTCACCTAAGCAGTATTGGGTATGGATTCTGGCTCCTGGAGTGAGCCTTAAGTCCAATCAGATGTCACCATTGTTCAAGCATGTCTTGCAGACAGGACACCATTGTAGAGCAGAGGATTTGTGACTGGGTTGGTGTTTGTGGATCTCCTTTGGGGGCATCTAGAGAACCTTCCTGTACCAAAGACACTAGCAAATAGGGGGGTGAAGGCTCTTGTAGACAAGAGGTTGACTTCTCCATGTCCAGTGAGATGTGTAGGTGTTATCTTTAGCCATGGTGGCTTGATCTCAGTTTGTGGAGAGCAAGCTATAGCCTTGGCAACAGCCTGTATTATTTGGGGGTTCCTATGGAATCCCTTTGCCAACAACTCAAATAGATATAAGCAAACCCAAGTGCTGGAAGCTTCATTGGGTGACATGAGCTATTCATTTGGGACTTTATCTACCCCATTATTTGGCAATTTTATTTAGATTGCCTTTATATATGTATATATTTAGGACACTTCTACTGTATTAGATTTCCAGACTGCCCCTAAAATGGTCTTTGATTTTATCTGTCTCTCCCCATATTTCTTCCTCCATCCCTCTTTCTCCTCTCTTCCCACTCGATCCTCCCATTTCCATGGTCTCCTTGTTCATCCATGACTATCTATTCTATTTATCTTTCCTAGAAATCTGGTTCTCCCCTAGTCCCTTACTTGGTATCTGACTTCTGTGGTTCTACCAGTTGTAGCTTCACAGGTAATATATTCCACACATAAGTGAATACATGCCATATTTATCTTTTGGAGTCTGTGTTACTTCATTCAGGATGACTTTTTCTCTAGTTCCATCCATTTACTTGCAAATTTCACGATTTCGTTCTTTGTAATAACTGAGTAATATTTCATTGTATAAATGTACCACATTTTCTTTTCCTATTCATCTGCTGAGAGTCATCAAGGTTGTTTCCAGTTTCTGGCTATTATAAATAGAGCAGTAATGAACATGGCTAATTGAGCAAGCTTCCTTGTGGTAGGATAGAGCATCCTTTGGATAGTGCCCAAGAGTGGTTGGGACTTGTGGTAGAGTGAGTTCCATCTTCCAGAGGAATGGCCACATTGTTTTCCATAGTGGCTGCACAAGTTTGCACTTCCACAAGCAATAGATGGTTTTCCTATTTCTCCACATCCTCACCAGCATGAGCTGTCACTTGTTTTTATTGATTTTTTTGTTTGTTTGTTTGGTTGGTTGGTTGGTTTTTTGAGACAGTGTTTCTCTGTATAGCCCTGACGTCCTGGAACTCACTCTGTAGACCAGGCTGGCCTCGAACCCAGAAATCTGCCTGCCTCTGCCTCCCTGAGTACTGGGATTACAGGCATGTGCCACCACTGCCCAGCTTTTATTGATCTTTGCCATTCTGATGGATGAAGTAAGATGGTCTTTCTACTATGCTCTTGGATTCAGTCTGTAAGTATTTTAGTGCTGCCTTTTACATCTTTGTTCAGAAGAGAAACTGGTGTATAATTCTCTTTCTTTGTTGGGTCTTTATGTGTGGTTTGGGTATCAAGGTAACTGTGGCCTCATAAAATGAATTGGGCAGTGCTCCTTTTCATTCTATTTTGTGGGATAATTCAAGGAGTCTATTGTTATAAAAATCCTTTTCATTTCTAATTTTGCCAATTTGGACATTCCCTCTCTGCCTTCTAGTTAGTTTTGATAAGGATTTGTCAATCTTATTCATGGTCAGATAGCATTCAAGGAGTTATTTCAATTTTCCTGTTCCAATTGAGACTTGCTTTGTGCCCTAACGCTAACCCTTAGTGAGTGGTCAATTTTGGAGAAAGTTTTATGAAGTGCAGAGAAAAATGTATATTCTTCTGTGATTGGATGAAATGTTTTGTAAATATCTGTTAGGTCCATTTGGTTTATAACCGTCTGTAGTTCCACTATTTCTCTGTTTAGTGCTTGTCTGGATGACTTGTCTATGGGTGAGAGTGGGGTATTAAAGTCTCCCACTATCAGTTTATGAGGGTCAATATATGATTTAAGCTGAAATAGTGTTTCTTTTATTTGTGCCCTTGTGTTTAGAGCATAGATGTTAAAAACTGCAATATTCTCTTGGTGGATATTGCCTTTGATGCGTATGTAATGTCCTTCCTTGTCTCTTCTGATCAGTTTTGGCTTGAAGTCTGTGTTTTTCAGATATTAAAACAGATGCTACATTCTCCTTCTTCAGTCCATTTTGCTTTTTTGTCCTTTTCTAACCCTTTGTCCTGACATGATGTCTACAGTTGTTGTTGAGATGTGTTTCTTGTTTACAATGGAAGGGTGAATCCTGTGTTCACATCCATTCTGTTAGTTTGTGTCTTTTTACTGGATTGTTTTAAATCATTGAGCATGTAACAATTTGTTACAGAAGCATCAGGAAATTAAAACGCCCAGGCATGGATTTTAATTTTAGGCAGGGTCTCATACAACTCAGATTGGCCTCAAACTTGCTATACAGCCTGAAATAACCTTGCACTTGTGAGCCTCCTGATTTCTACCTCCTAGGTAGTAAGATCAACAGCTGTGTAGCTACCACACCAGGCTTATGTTGTCCTGGGGATGGAATTCCAGGTCCTGGACATGAGGCAAGGACTCTTAACAACTGAGTTATATCTCCAGCCCTGGAACTTTTACTCTTGGGGGAAAGGGTTCTGTGAGAGCATCTGGCCTTTGCAGTGTGCAGAGAGGACCGACTGGGGAGGTGTGAAGATGGGAGGAAAACGAGCACCCTGCTGTGCAGTGTGAACTCCAGAGACTAGACATCGAGTGTAACCTTCTCAGCCCTGAGAGGCCTTCAGTCAGAATCAACAGTATGCTTCAGAGCCACAAAGCTAATCTTGCCTTTTATTTGAGTTTACCACTATATTGAGTGATAAGTTTACTACGCACATTTATTGTAGGTGCATTGGCAGGGATGGTTCTCTGCTTAAAGCATAGCCCATTGCTTCTCTGCACATCCCAGTGGCTTTCACTCCTTAACTCATAGTTATTTTTGGACGCACTAGGTCTGCCATAACACCTGCTTTACAAAGGAAACTATGAGATGAACGTATCAGTGAATACTTTGACTGTAGTGTGGATTTTGTGTTGTCTTGTATGTGATTTCTGTCTGTAGGGAACACAGGCTGAATGTCATAAATACCACTCGTGGAGCCCTGTGGGGAAAACAGCACCACCAAGCACTCTTAGCTGAGGCTCCAACCCCACTGTGAAGAGCCCCTCCCATCTACTCTACTGCCAAGAGCTTCCATGTCATAGACTCCCACACAGCCACAGAAACCCACAGGGGCTCCCTTTCCAAAGCCTGCACCTGGAGGCAAAAATCTCTTTTTGTAGATAAAGCACTTTATGGTGTAACAGTTACTGTCTTACAATGATTAAATGCACTGACAGCCTTTGTACTATATTGTGATCTTTTGTCTCAGGTTCCTATCTGTTCTTTCAGTCTCAGTTTTCAGTGTTGCTCTTTACCCCATTTCCCCAAAGCCTGTGGTTTTTTTTTTTTTTTATTGTTTACTTTTGCACGGTACAGTGATTTTATACATTTAGGTCATACTATAATAGAACTAACGGTATTTTGTTTGTAAGTATTGCACGTTTACCTTATCGGTAACTATTTAAACCCCGGGTCAAAAGCAGGGGTTTTATTTGTTTTTGTTTGTTTGCTTATGTTTTGTTTTTGGCTTCCAGTTCTGGACATTGGATCCAGGGTCTTGTGCATGGGCACTCTGCAGTCCATAGAGCCCTATCCAGGCCTTTCATCTCTTGTTTTAATTGAGATATAATCTGGCTGAGTCGTATAGGCTAGCCTTGAACTCATTAGGTAGCCCAAGCTGGCCTTGAACTTGCCAGCCTGTTTCTTTTGGGCTCCTAAGCAGCTGTAATTACAGAGGGCCAGGCTTGGCCGGGGTGTCCTCCAAGGTCTCCTGAACCCATTTGCCGAATTTAGTGTTCATGTTTGTGGGAAGAGGATGGTCTTGAGTTTCATCAACTGGCTTTCCAGGGAAAACATCCTGCAAGTGCTGTTCTGTTTTCCAGACTCTAGAGGCACTGGTGACGGCCCTGAGAACAAAGTTTCTCCCCACTGTGCCAACTTCGAATCAGAGACTTTACACCAAAGCTGGGCATCCTGGCCAGGGCAGCCTGTGCTTCAGATCTGATGGTGGCTTCACACCGCGGTCTCCTCAGTACCTTGATGTCAGGTGACAAACTTCTGAGGGTGTTGCTGTAAATGCATGAAAGAAAGAAAGAGAAAACTTTATAATCATCTACACGAGCAGATTCACGACTGTATTTCAAGAGCTTTCTGGAACAGCCTGTGCTTATCAGACAGGGTAGGAATGTGTCCAAGGGAGTGTGCCAGGCTGCCTTCTCTCAAGGCAGAATGAGAGAAATGGGTAGTGAGATCTGAGCAGATGACAAACTCTGCAGGCCTGCACTCTGCTCGGCTGAGTGCGCCCAGCTCCTGCGCCCTGTCTGCACGTTCTTCCTCCAACCAGGACCTGCTGTTAGGTCCGAAAGCACCACACAGAGACCACCACTCGCAGATGCAATTGGCAAAAGTGTTGTTGTTTCAAGAAAGGAAGAAGCCTGCGTGCAGGGATCAGCCACTTACAAAATGGCGAAGACCCCAGACAAAGGCACACAGGCCTGTTTATAGGGGACTAAGAGAACTTTAGCTAGGGTTGAGCAATCTAAAACTTCATTGGTGGGTCCTGGGGATGTTTCAGGGATAGGTTTCTGATTGGCTTGTGTCCAGGTGATCCTGTATCATGAAAGTTTATCCACAGGATGGGATACCCCAACCATATAAGACTGCCTTGCACCGGTGGCCCATCCTGAGATATTTACGCATCTTTGTGGCTATCTCTAGGATGTTCTCCGGATGGGGGATTTTATGGCCTTCTTCCTGGAATTTATGGTCTGTTTCTGGATCTGGTGACTTGTGGACTAGTTCTTGAGACTGATGACTTTAGGGGGGTTTTATGATCAGTTCCTGGAACAGATGACTTGCCCTTCTACATCCATCCACACTGACCCTCAGGGTGGAACCATGCGTTCTGCTTTGTCAACTGCAGAAAGAGGTGACTGAGGGTTGGGTCGTGTGACCTTACGCACAGTGAGGAGAATTCACACAGATACCTTTTCCTGGCCTTCTGCAAACCTTTGTTTACCTGGAAACTTTTCCACTGGGATGAGCCCCAAGATGATTTTTAATTCTGAAATATTCTTATTTGACTGGAAGGAGAAAAGTCTAGAAGTAGATCAGCAGGATTTGCTGAGGTCCTAGCTATGCATTCTATACATGCTCTATCCTTTCTACACACTCTCTTCTCTCCTTACGTCAGGTTTCATGCATTTATTCACATCACAGACTTGATTACTTTTCCAGAAAGCATCTAAAAAGTGTGTTGCACACTTACAGCCAACCTGAATCTAAGGAGGTCAGTTCATGCTGAATTCAAATCTAATGTTTGGATCACTATCATACATACTGACACTAGGACATCCCTTTCCATTCTAGGGTCTCCTGGGATCGGCTCAAGCAGTGCGGTGAAGCAGTTCTCTTCTCTGTTATCTCCAGGAGGAGCAGACGCCTTCTCAACCCTTCCAGCACTTACAGCGAGGGGCCATGTTGCTGGGGTCTGCCTGTTGGTGTAGCAGGAGAGGGCACCCAGCTGCATTCCTGGGGCTGGAGTATCTTCTGGTGGTGGTCTCAGGAGGGCACCCAGTGACACACTAGGCCTGGGGTCTCTAGGGTCACTTACACATCATTGACATGTATTCTCGAAGTCTTTTCCTACTGCTGAAAACTGGGGCCAGGGGACTGTCTCCAGAGCCACTAGATGTCATTAATCTTAGTTACACGTGACTAGTGTCCAATGACATACAAGTGAGACTGGGAAGGAGCTCTCTTTACTCCATAGGGACCCTGGAAAAAAGACCCAAAGACCCACATGGTCACACACACACACACACACACACACACACACACACCCCCCAAGGTTGGTCTTGGTCTCTTCTGACTCCTAAGCAGCATAAGTCCTGCTCAGTCTGGCCTTAAGGATGACTCGTTTTCTTTCCTAGGATGATGGCTGGTTGTAGCATCAACGAATTTGGTCCTGCAGCCATGGGACCAGAAGTCAAGTCAATCAGAATTAGTCAATAGAGGTGTCCCACTAGCATGTCCCTGAGTCCCCAGAACACTTCCCCCAGGGCAGCTCAGGGTATTAGAAAGAGGAATTGCAGCTATTAATTTTTTGTGGCACATCTTGCTTTTGTGAATTAATAGCTGGAAATAGTAAATTTCAAAGGAGAATCGTCATTCCTGGAAATGGAAGTAATTGGTCCTGTGTTTAAACAGCATTTGTCTGCTGTGAATAATAATCTCAACAGCTGTGGAAAGCCAGCAGTAATCAAGGAAATGGTGGCAGGCAGCAAACCATACCTCCAGTCTGTGTCTTTGTCTGTCTGTCTGTCTCTGCTCTGTCTCTCTGTCTGTCTGTTTTTCTCTCTCTCTCTCTCTCTCTCTCTCTCTCTCTCTCTCTCTCTCTCACACACACACACACACATGGTGCACACACGTGCACACACTGAGCCTGGGCAGCTTGGTGTCCCCTCCTAACCCTTGCCTCTGGGCTTCCTCTACGTCTGTCCCCCTCTTGTGCTTTTCCATACTACTTTGATTTTTCTTCAAACCCTCATAATGTGAAACCAAAATGCATTTGTTTTTGTTTGTTTGTTTGTTTTATCTATATTTCAAATGTTGCCCCTTTTCCAGTCCCCCTCCAAATGTTCTTCACCCCCCTCCCCCCTCCCCTTCTCCTCTGAGAGGATGCTTCTCACCCCCCATTCTCTACTCCACCCATCTACCCCCACCTTACCTCCACATCCCCTTTCCTGGATTATCAAGCTTTTACAGGATTAGGTTTATTTTCTCCCACTGAGGCCAGACAAGGCAGTCCTCTGCTACTATCAGCTGAGGGCCATGGACTAGCCTGTGCATGCTCGTTGGTTGATGGCTTAGTCTCTGGGAGCTCCCAGGGGTCCAGGTGAGTTGACACTGTTGGTCTTCACACTGTTGGTGTGAGTATCATTCCCTTCAGCTCCTTCAGTCCTTCCCCTAACTCTTCCATAGGGGTCCTGACCTCAGTCCAACGGTTGACTGTGAGTATCTGCATCTGTCTCAGTCAGCTGCTGGTGCAGCCTCTCAGAGGACAGCCATGCTAGGCTCCTGTCTACAAGCACAACATGGCATCAGTAATAGAGTCAGGGTTTGGTACCTGTGCATGGGATGGATCCCAAGTTGGGCCAGTCATGGGATGTCCTTTCCTTAAGTCTCTGCTCCATTTTTGTCCTTGCATTTTCTTTAGACAGGAAGAATTCTGGATCAAATTTTGAAGATAGTTTGGTGACCCCATCCCTCCACTGGGTCCTGTCTATCTTCAGGTTCCGTCTCCCCACTGTTGAGCATTTTAGCGAAGGTCATCCCCATTGAGTCTTGGGAGCCTCTCACATCCCAGGCCTCTGAACTTTATAGAGGTCCCCCCACCCCCATAGCTGCATATTTCCATTCATCCCCTGGCCCTCTGGGCTTCTCTCCTGTCTCTCCTCCTTACTCTCCTATACCCCCTTTCCCCTCTCCCTCCCCACTCCCACCCTAGTCCCTCCCTCCCTCTGCCTCCCATGATTATTTGTTTCCTCCTTCTAAGTGGGAGTGAAGCAGCCTCACTTGGGCCTTCCTTCTTGTTAAACCTCTTACAGTCTATGGGTGGTATTCTAGGTATTCTGTACTTTGGGGCTAATATCCACTTATCAGTGAGTATAAATCATGCATTTCCTTTTGGGTCTGGGTTACCTCACTCAGGTATTTTCTAGTTTCATCCATTTGCCTGCAAAGTTCATGATGTCCTCATTTTTAATAGCTGAATAGTATTCTATTGCATATAAACCACATTTTTTTTGCATCCATTCTTTGGTTGAGGGACATCTGGGTTCTTTCCAGCTTCGGGCTATTATAAATAAGGCTGCTGTAAACATAGTGGTGCACGTGTCCTTATTACATGTCAGAACATCTTCTGGGTACACGCCCAGGAGTGGTATTGCTGGGTCTGTAGGTAGATCTGTTTCAGATTTTCTGAGGAACCACCAGATTCATTTCCAGAGTGGTTGTACCAGTTTACAATCCCACCAGCAGTGTAGGAGTGTTCCACTTTCTCCACATCCTCTCCAGCATCTGCTGTCTCCTGTTTTTGTTCTTAGCCATTCTGACTGGTGTGAGGAGGAATCTCAGGGTCGTTTTGATTTGCATTTCCCTGATGACTAAGGTTGTTGAACATTTCTTTAAGTACTTCTCAGCCATTCAAGATTCCTCTGTCGAGAATTCTCTGTTTAGCTCTGTACCCCATTTTTTAAATTGGGTTATTTGGTTCTCTGGAGTCTAACTTCTTGAGTTCTTCATATATTTTGGATATTAGCTCTCTATCAGAGGTAGAGTTAGTGAAGAGCTCTTCCCAATCTGTAGGCTGCTGTACATTTGAATTGCAATTGTTTGATTGGATAATTCTTCCTAATCCCTACCTTAAATGTTTGTTTAAAGTGAAAGAATTGAGCACTGTATTCTCCAGAGAACAGAAGCTTTGATTTGAGGTCTAGGGTTCCCTCTCCTCACCTGGAAATTAGTGATCTTTTAACAGAAAAGTCAAAACATCATTTGTCTGGGGAGAACTCTAAGAAGGTGATGAGTACTGAGCTCTAGAAGAAGGACAGCCTGGGAGTGGAATAGCCTGAGCCCATGAAGACAGCCTGGGAGTGGGATAGCCTGAGCCCATGAAGACAGCCTGGGAGTGGGATAGCCTGAGCCCATGAAGACATCCTGGGAGTGGGATAGCCTGAGCCCATGAAGACAGCCTGGGAGTGGGATAGCCTGAGCCCATGAAGACAGCCTTGAAGCAGGGTAGCCCGTGAATGAGCCCTTTTTGCTTTTGAAAACATCTCCTGTCTTTTCTATTTAACACTCTGAGTAGCTTCACCAGTAGGCTGTTTGGGAAGTGCTCCATAACTTCTCCACTGCAGACACACGTTAAAAGCTGACGGTAACTCCCCAGACCAGCAGGGACCACTGGAGAGGAAACATTTTGAACAATTTTGTTTAGGATAGGTAAGATGGTGTTTTTATTTTCATTTATTGTAGCATTCTCAACTTGTGGGTTTTCAAACCTCTGTCTCCAAATATATCTGCAATACAGTTCATAACAGTAGCAAGACTCACTGGGGTGAGTTGTGAAGCATCAATGAAAATAATTTTATGGTTGGGGCCACCACAAACAATGTGAAGACCTGAATTAAAGGGTCACAGCATTAGGAAGCTTGAGAGCCACCGAGTTACCTGCTAAGTTTTATATTATTAGAAAGACACTTCTGTGAAAGGTATATGATCCCCACAGATTCGTAGTCAGAATACAAAAATTAGTTGCTACAGTTGAAGTTACTGGATAGCGACGTCCTACACCAGAGTTCATAGCGGGTCAAAAGACATTGGGTTGGGAATGCCGGTGCTGACAACCCTGGGAGGGTTGGCGCAGTCAACATCCTTCATGGTTTTCCCTGAGAGCATGAGCTGTGGCAGTCCTGAGGTCACTCAGTGAGACGGAAGAAGGGTCTTATCTCTGAAAATTGTCCCCAACACTAGAGATAGAGAAGGAGAAATCAAGAAGAACGCACACGGCCTGTTCTGTGCCCTAGACTCTGATAGGAGGCAGCTCGGCCTTATGAGGTGACAAGGTCTGGAGACCTTAATTCACTATCACTGACAGGAAGATTATGAATCTCTTTATTACCATAACAGCAGGTAAATCACTGTCCTCCGTAGACGCTGGAGGCTGCCTGGCAGTGAGCAGAGGCCCATATCACAGCAAAACCTCTTGTACCTTGGCACACCAAGTCCTGTGTAAGACTCAGTTTGGAGGAAGGTTTACTTACTATTAAAGATAAATGTGTTGGAATGGCTCACCCTGACAGTTTCCTGAAGCCCACCAGCAGAGTTGCCTGTTCTGGCTAACTACATAGGGACAAGTTCTGGTGTCAGTGGGGCTTGAAGTCTCCTTCACATCATATTGTCACTAACAGACACTTTCACATTTATTGGTCATAGGAAGCGAGGCAAACATTGTTCTTTGTGCCTACATAGGTTTTATTTACTGTTGCATTCGTTAGTTCCTGGACACCAACCATATTTATCTATTTCTATCTGTGAAGCCAGGCTACCTCTGGCACTCAATACATATTGGGCCAGTGAAGTACAATAAACCATTTAATCGTGACTTTTGTGAGGGAATGACGTCATAATCGCCATGCATTCTAAACATAAGAAACCAGAGGCTAGGGCTAGGGCTCAGTTCAGAAAATCCTTGCCCTGCAAGTGACCCCAGTGTCCACATAACAGTCAGGCTCAGCGACATGGATGTATATAACTTCAGTGCTGGGTAGGCAGAGACAGGCAGATGCCTGAGCATCTTTGGTGAGGTACAGTTTCTGAGAGAGTCCCTAACTCAAAAAAAAAAAAAAAAAAAGGTAAAGAAAACGGAAAAAGTAAAGAAAACGGAGGACGAGCCAACAGTTGACCTTTCACCTCTATATACACATTCATTTATTCATGTGCATGAGCCTACACACACACACACACACACACACACACACACACGTGCGATGAAAAGCCAGAGGCTCAAAGAGCACAGTGAGCTGGTCACTCTGCAAGTCAGTGACTGAGCAGGAAGAACCCTCCTAGACCTGGGGACCACTGTGAGGCTAGCGACACATCAATAGCATCATATAAAAGCACCTCTCGTTAGGGCGAGAACTAAAAATACCATTTCTGTGGATTTTCTGTCTACTCAGCCTCTTTGTCTGGCTGCATTATTCATAGTAAAAAGAAAATCATTAGCCTTCAATGAAATAGCTGACAGGAAGGCTTAAAAAACCCTTTCTCATGCACTATTCTCATTAAGAGAGAAGGTTGTCACCTCTAATGTCCACAAATGTGTGAGCGTCTGTGTTTTTGTGGTCAGAGCATTGAGAACCCCCGGGTGATAGTGCACACAGCACGTTTCTGTGACTTCGTCAGAGCCAACCAGAGCCTATGAGGTTTTAAAAAAAATAAAAGGTTCAAGGATAATTGCTTATGCCCTGGAATACCATGGAGGGAAGAGGAGGATTTCGATGCACAGCCCCGACCATACAGAGCACCTCGGCTGCTGGAAACATGATTAAGAACAAGACTGACAGGGAAGCAGAGTGTACTTCCGCTTCATGTGTGCGTGAAGTGGGGGAAATACACGGTTTCCCTGTCACTTGTCAAGAGCCAGTGGGCAAATGACGTGTATCTGTCATTTGTCACCTAAGATGTCTGTGGCTTAGGAACATGCTGAGTCAACTTGTTACTTAGGACTTTACATGACCGTGACGGTGGACTTCCCCAAAAATGGAATTCTGAGCCACTCACATCCCGGCCTGCGGGGGCTGAGACGGCTCCGTTCCCCTCTGGCAAGCCGCATCAGGAGGTGAGCCCAAGCCACACCTCATCCCTTCCACCTCTGTTTCCCCGTACCTAGCAGCACAGTCATGGGCACACTGAGTGCCATTCTGAAAATCAGAAGCCAATGCTTTCAAGGAATTTCTTTAACAGAGTTGAAGGTTCTTGAGATCATCGTTCAACTCTTACCAAACTAACACACGAACGTAAAATAAAACGCCGGTGTGCTGCATCATCAAAACCGTGTGTCTCCAGCCACATGTGCTTGGCATGGCTCTAGATGCTATCAGCTCAGTCAAACCAAAGCGCATTCCAGCCGTGCTGGGGACAAGGGAAGCACACTGGTCTGCGCGTGAAATGACAGCTGCGAAGAGACCTGCATGACTTGTGTTGGTTCTCGGCCACATTTATCTTTCCCTGGAGTCTGTAGCATACTCGTGACTTGTAGCCTGGGCCACGGTATGCACACCATTGTCAAGAGGAGGGAGTGTAATCTCAGCACATCAGATGGTTTTGTTCCTCAGGATATCAGTAGAGACCAGGGCCATTAGCCAGCACTAACGTGAAGCTTTAGTAGAAATAGTATAGAATTTAAGGAAAGGCTCATTTTGGGAAAAAAAAAAAACGTATTAGCTCAAAATAATGGCAAGATGTGGGTGGAGACTTGAGTTCATTACTTCTGAGCTCACCTATCTGGGAAACCACAAGAGGACAAGAGCATTATCATTTAGCTGTGGGACTCCATCTTGACAATGCTGGCCAAATTTCTGTGCTCAGTTTTCTGTTGGTTCGCGTTAGGAGAGCTTCAGGTCACTGTCCTGTGTCACAGTGTGATGCGAGGAACTGTTACAGATCTGCCTGTTGCTGTCTCTTCACAATGCCCAGTATGGAAAGACCCTGCAAATCTTACACATCCATGGCTGACTGACTGAATGAATGATCAACTCATATCATCAGCATAGCAAATGCTAGGGTTAGACTGACTGAATGATCAACTCATATCATCAGCATAGCAAGTGAAAGAAATATAGAGTAAGAAAATTGTCCTCAGCTCAGTGCTGAGTCCATCAGGGTAGTCAGATTTAGTGCCTATTAACCAAGCATTATAGTGCTGCTTCCAGAAATGCAGGGTGGCGGCTCTTCTGCAGTCCCATCCCCACTTCCCCCTCCCCCACCCAGTGAAAGCTAGCGGAGGCACTCCAGATAAAACAAAGTTTCCATTTATCAGGCAGACACAAAGTTTCCATTTATGCTGCAGACACACTGCTAATTAACAAAGAGGCGGTCATTTGAGCAGGCCAGTCAAGTGCCTCAAACAGTTAAAAAACGTTTTCTGCAGAAGAGTGGTTTCTGAAGGTTGCTTTAGAACAAAACGTGGGTAGTTTCCCTCTCAGGAGCCCAGCTTGATCTGGGTAGTACACGGCGCCAGCATTTGTTAATAGCAGAAGCAGTAAGGAAATTACTCACCGTGGTTGTCCCCAGGCGTGATGTTCGTTTAGAAGCCGAAAGAAGGATGGCCTTCTGGAGCCTTCTGTTCAGACAGCTGCAGTCAGAGGGGTGTGGGACTCAGGGAGGATGTAGAGAGCAGGAGGGTATTGGTTGGCAGCCGCTTCTGGTGAGGCTGTAAAATGTATACTGTAAAGAGCTACTAGCCTGGCAAGGGCAATGGGGTTCTTCTGTTCTAGATAAGAAGGGCAACCTGGAGGGCTTCAAATGGGGACGAGCAAGTCAGAGTTTGAATCCCTTGAGAATTTAACTTACAGAAGTAAAGCGATATCTTTAACATGATTTTCACATTTTAAAATATATGCAGAAGATAGATTGTCCTCCCTTTCCCCCTATGAGTCAGGGTGAATGTCTGTCAGTCTCTTCTGTGGACGCAGGGATTGTGTCATGCATCAGTTGTGCATATGTGCAGTTGGGCTTTGCTGGTGTGTCCCTTGTATCTGGAGTCTTATCTGTCTGTGCACAGTGGGAACCTCTTTGTTTACTTGAGACTTAACAAGTCCTCGTCCTCACACCTATGCCTTTTGCAGGAGTAAAAGTTAAGCTGCCTTCTACCCGATTTTCTTTGGCCATAACTTATGAGTTTTTAGTAGGAACTTTCCGCTAAAACTGTATGCAACATTTTTATGGAAATGAAAATCAAAGAGTCCCCTGTCTGTGAGAAAGTTATTTGCAACAGATCCTCTCCTTTGAGGAAGAAGGAAAGAGCCTGGCCTGCCTGCTCCGTCCTGACACTGTTTCACTGATGCAGGAGCATGCCTTTGTGTGAAGTGGTCTTCAGTGAGTCTTCACAGAAATAGTTGCAGTGAGGAGAAAGCCTTCAAATCTTCTTAGCTAAAGAATATCCAAGCACCTTTGTTGCCTCAGTGTCCGTACACCAATCAGAGGGCTAGACAGGCGCTCATCATCTACCTTTAAAAAGCATTAAGTATTTGGGCTCTGTAGCACAGAGGTCAGGAGCCAAGACTGTGAGGCCTGCCTTCCTGACTTTGCGCCTTTGTGTCAGCATGAGTGGACCTTGAAGGACTTTCTGAGCCTTGACTTCATTTGGCAGATGGAGATCATGGTTCTAATCAGTACCTATCTCATAGAATCATCATCATCATAATCACAGAACAACATCACCATTGGCATTCCCGGTGCTCAGTAACTGTAAGCTGCCGTCATCACCAACCCAGACTCCATGCGATTTCGAGTGCTCAATAACCAGCAGCCATCATGGCTGTCATGTCCGTCACGCAGCCAATATGGCTCTATAACCCCAGAGAAGCAGCACATCCAACCCCACCCTCCGCCTGATGGAGTTCTAGCATCCCTCAGCTCTGCTACCCACTGTAGCTTGTCCACAGGTCACTCACCCAATGGGCACACACTCCCCGTCAGGTGCCATGCTGATAGTAACATGATAATTCATCTCGTAAGCCTTCACCAGGCCGCTTCTGCCAGATACCACTTCACCGCCCTGGCTGACAGACACCTGCCGCCTTTTTATGGGCTAGCGCCTTTGCTTGAATCAAAAGGTCACCTCAATAAGCTCTCAGCAATAGCCCCGAACAGATTCTTAAGGAATAATCTCTCAGGTGGATTCTAGGTATACCTTCTACACAAGACAGTGTGTATCTGCTAACATTTTCTCTATAGGCAATAGCTCCAAAACCTGGTGGCAAATTTTACATCAATTTGACACAAGCTACAGTCATCTGAAAGGAAGGGCCCTCAACTGAGAAAATGTCTCGATGTGGGAGGGCCCAGGCCACTGTGGATGACGTCATCCCTGGCATGGTGGTCCTCAGTTCTGTGAGAAAGCAGGCTGGGTGAGCTATGAGGAGCAAGTGAGTGAGCAGCGTCCCTCCATGGCCTCTGCATCAGCTCCTGCCTTCAGGTTCCTGGCCTGTTGAGTTTCTTGTCCTGACTTCCTTTGAGGATGAACAGTCATATGGAAGTACAAGCCAAATGAATCTTTTCCTCCCTAAGTTACTTTGGCCATGGTTTGGTTCATCATTGCAGTAAGAACTCTAACTAGGACAGCGGCCGTCACAGAGACTGTGTGCACCTCAGTGAGAGAGGTCTCGATTAGCAAGAGCAAGTTCTTAGGTTTGATCTCCAGCATTGAAAGCAGCAAGCGAAAACCACCATTCACTACCCTTCACCCACCCGTGAGACTGTGGGTGGCTTGCTAGAGCAACTGGCTGACCTCAGCTGGTTTGCCCGGGCCAGCGCAGGGCTTCTCTCTTCCTTCCTTGAGGGACTGTGTCAAGGTGAAGGAAGTTAATATACAAACCCAGGCGGTAACCAAGCCCTGTTGTGACTCCAACCATGCCGAAGGCGATGAGAAGATGTACCACCTCTACAGGCAGTTCTTCAAATAATGCAGCGTGACTCAGTTTCCCTTTAGATCAGAGCCCATTTTCAGCTTTGGGCTATGCAACCTCAGCATGTTTCTGCTCATTTCTCCTTCCTCCTTTCTTCTTCCTTCCTTCCCTCCTCCCCCTTCCTTCCTTCCTTCCCTCCTCCCCCTTCCTTCCTTCCCTCCTCCCCTTCCTTCCTTCCTTCCTTCCTTCCTCCCCCTTCCTTCCTTCCCTTCTCCCCTTCCTTCCTTCCTTCCTCCCCCTTCCTTCCTTCCCTTCTCCCTTTCCTTCCTTCCTTCCTTCCTCCTCCCCTTCCTTCCTTCCTTCCCTCCTCCCCTTCCTTCCTTCCCTCCTCCCCCTTCCTTCCCTTCTCTCCTTCCTTCCTTCCCTCCTCCCCCTTCCTTTCTTCTCTCCTCCCCTTCCTTCCCTCCTCCCCCTTCCTTCCTTCTTTCCCTTCTCCCCTTCCTTCCTTCCCTCCTCCCCCTTCCTTTATTCCCTCCTCCCCTTCCTTCCCTCCTCCCTTTCCTTCCTTCCTTCCTTCCTCCTCCCCCTTCCTTCCTTCCCTCCTCCCTTTCCTTCCTTCCTTCCTTCCTCCTCCTCCTTCCTTCCTTCCCTCCTCCCCTTCCTTACTTCCATCCTTTCCTTCTTTCTATCTTTTATTCTTTTGTTCACTTTCTTTCTTTCTTTCTTTCTTTCTTTCTTTCTTTCTTTCTTTCTTTCTTTCTTTCTTTCTTTCTTTCTTTCTTTCTTTCTTTCTTTCTTTCTTTCTTTCTTTCTTTCTTTCTCTCTTTTGCCCTTTCTTGACTCAGACCTCAGCATGCTTTTATAAAAAGTACCTGGGTGGGTTGATTGAATGCAGAGGAGCCGTGCTCCGTCCTGTGTGCCCTACTTTTTTTTTGTTTTAACTTCAGTCTGTTCTGTTGAACTTACAGTTTCTGAAAGTGCGTGGCATAGAGAAAACGATCACAAAAGTTTTCTCTCATACCGTGAAAGTCGGCCTCATTTCGACAGGTTTTGGAATCACCTAGGGCTATGCTTTCTGTGCCGTTTCCAGAGAGGACTAGCTGATGGGGGGAAACCCACCACAGAATTGAGCAGTCCCTTTTAACTGTCGGGTCCCAAGCAAAAGGTGGTTTGGCTAGGCTACCTGCATTTCCCTCCAAAACACTTGGGTCTGCAGCTGCCGCAGCCACTCCACTGCGTCTCTGCCTTTTCTTTGTGGATTGAACACTAGACGCTCTCTTGGGAGCTGTCAGCCTTCAGTGCCAGGTAGGAACTTCCAGATCTTTGTGGACTGAGCCACTATCAGGTTCTTGGCCTCTCTGGCATCCAATGGGCATTATTGATCCACCCAGCTGCTATTGTGTAAGGCAATCTAATCGAGTCCCTTTATAAGACCTAATATGTGTCCTGTTGGTTCTGCTCCCGAATCAAGTCCTGTCCAATGCAGAGTCTTATTTCTTGAGAAAAGTGAAGGCAAATCTACTGAGACCGTTCCAGTCCGTTCAAGATGCTCTGTGTGGTTGTCCTTCCAAAGTGAGCATGTGACCCTACAGAAGTTTCTTATGGAGCTGGAACGGGTGAAGTCCTAACGAATCCATCCTGAGAGCTCCGGTCCACCTCATCCATTACAGACTGACACCTCTCTGCAACAGAACAAACTTCACCTGGCCAGGCTTGGTCCCAGCCATGGGTCTCCGGACCTCTTTTAGCTTTTGCCTCTCCAGGCAAGCGAGGAGGGCCTACAAGTGCCTTTCTATTTCCCTGCGAGGACTGATTATGCTGGTTGACCTCAACTGTCAGCTTGTTCAGATTAAGAAGCGCTTAGGGCGTCCATGAGACACACATTTGGACTTGCCTATGAGGACTCTTCTCGAGAGACTCGACTAGGGGAGAAGATCTTCCACAAGTGCCTGCATCACCGTCTCCTGGGCTGAAGGCCCAAGTTAAATTTCAAAAGTAGAAACCGTGCTTCTTGGCTGCAAGTGCAATATCACAGCTGCCTCAGACTCTTTCTGCCATGCCTACCACCAGTAGAAAGTGCCAGCCCCTCTCACTGTGAGCCGGAATAAACCTTCAATGCCCTTAATTGCTTATTAGGACATTTTTGGTTACAATAATGACAAAAGCAACTAACATAGTTACCTAGTGCGCGCGCGCACACACACTGACGCTTCTATATTTTCTCTCACTAATTTTCATAATCTGGAGTTTTACATCATTCATTCATTCAACAAATATTCACTGAATATACACTTTGTGCCAGAATCACAGAGAAAGGATCCCAGCCCATTTGTGGTTTGAGGTCTGACTGGTAGTGATAGACAGTGTTACAGGTAATGATACGAAATAGCTGATGTATCAGAAGCAGTCAAATGTCTAGAGTATAGTGGCATAGATGCTTAGGGGCTAGGGGGTGGAGGTCAATGCTGCTCTCTAGCTGAGAGGAGACTGGAAGCAAGACCGTGGAATGCTGGGAGAGCATCCCAGACAGGGGATCGACGTTTGAGACGCTGAAGAAGCAGCTGGGTGCACAAGCCTTCAGCTTGGGAGAACCTGGGCCTGGAGAAGGGAACATGACCAGCCTGCGTCTGGAGTCCAGAGCTGAGTTGCTTCGACCCCACCAGAGGACTGGGCGTAGCTTCTGAGGGGAGGAGGTGTGCAAGCCAATCCTCGGGGTTTAAACACTTTAAAGTCTGGGTCAAGGGGACGAAATCAGCAAAGAAAGTGCAAAAGGATTGTCCAGAGACAGGAGGAAGATGAAGAAAGAAACCCAAGCAAAGAACTGAGGGAGCCGCTGCTAACATCGGGAGACGGAGGACAGCGGCGAGACCACACTGGACGTCGGAAACCAGCCCTGAACTTAAAGGTGGCCTGTCAGAGAGTTGGTGGCAAAACTCAGTAGGGGAGGGGTCTGCGGTAGCGGGATTGTGGGGGAGAATGCTGGTCTGGTTTGGAGAGGGTTTTCTTTGTTTGTTTGTGTGTTGGGTTTATTCTGGGTTAAAGGGATTAACCTGGGTTCTAAGGGATTAATATGATGGCTAAGAAGACCATGTAACAGGCTGTGGTCCAAGAACATGAAAATGCTTCCGCACGAGACACAGGACACCTGTGACTGCAGCTCAACACGGAATTGTAAACTCAATTAAACATGGCTTATTTTACAATTTGTTTTTTGCGACTTGATTATACAGTTCTCACGTGTGAGCTTTATAAATGACAGCGTCATATCATAGAATCCAAAGGCTGGGCAATCCCGGTAGGTAAAGCCTTTGAAAGAAGACAAGGCCTGGGGACTTACAGGCTAAAGCGCCAGGATTAACCGGACCCTTAAATCACCAGCAATTGCCAAGAGCAGTGTTGTGGAGAGTGGGTGGCGGCTGGGAGCTAACCATGCAGGGACGAGGAAAAGGAATGGCGGTGGTGAGGACCTGCGTGAGGTAAGGCGGTCACGCAGGCGCCTTGCAGCATCTGCTTCAAAGCACGTGCTAAATTTTCAGAGCAAGGAAAATGAGAACAACCTAGAATCAGCAATCAGGTGCAGGCCTTTTGAGGTCTCAACTCCTCTCCTCTGTATCTCTTCAGCTTAGTAAGTTTTTAGAAGTCCTTCATTAGGGTGTGGGCATGGGCACCAGGACAGGGATGGTGGTGCCCTAGGAAGCAGATTGATACATTAACACTTGTCTTTTTTTTTCTTTTTTCTTTTCCTTTTTTTCCCCCAGTCACTCGGGTTTTAAAACCTCCCGGCGTTAAATCCAGGGGCTCGGACACCGCTCTGTACACTCAGCGCGCCGCTGTCCTCCTTACCCCATACAGATCAGCTTGTGCGGGCGGGCATAGCTGACTGGGCTTGCCTCGGTGCTTGGCCTCTGCGTAGGAGTGCTGCACGCACCGGGCTCTCGGCACCTGCATCCTCACGATCTGAAAACTGCACAGCCACCATCTAAGCATCGCCTCAAATTGCATAATTTGCTCTCGCCAAGTGGAAAAAAAGAAGTTTCAGAACGTGCACTCAGCATGAACTGGCCTCCTGCAGCTCCCAGAGGGGTGGAGAATGGGTCTGGAGGAGGTGGACAGCCCTGAAGACAGAGCCCTGATTGATAAAGGAGCAACGCGATTCGGATCAAGGCCCTGCCCCACCCCCTCTGTATCTCTCACTTCGTCTATCATGCCAGAGAAGGAAAGCATTTGATGAGTTTTGGGTGCTGCTTGTAGATGCTTCAGAAAGCCACTTACTCTACTGAGTACTGAATTCACCTTCACTCACTGGATTACCCAAGAGCCTCTGGGACACTCGAGCCAGCCGGTCTTGTCAGTAGGTCTGGCGTTTCCCTCTGGCCTCGGTTAATACACACTCATTGTGGACTGGGCATGTTAACTCATTAGTTCTTGAGAACGTACACGAGCTAGGAAGGAGACCAGAGAGAACCCTAATAGCCAATAGGCAGAGGGTATGTCGCATGCGGAGACCCGGAACCTCACCTCAGAGCATCAGTGAACGCCTCCATTTTGTGAAGAGATAGCTCAAGGTTATAGCAGCCACAAGGACTGCTCAGTCGAGCACTGGTCACACTTGGACCAGCGAGGATCTTCTCCCAAAGTGGGTCCTTTGTAGATTGTATCAAAAAGCTCAGGGCGGCAGCCGGCAGTCTGAGGTACTCTTTCTTCTGGGTCCCGCAACTACCAGCTGTCTAAAGTAGATGACTGTGATCTGCCCAAGAAGCATAAAAGACAAACAGGCAGGGAACTGGGCTAAAAGAGGGCATCGGGGACTCTGGCAGACAGGGAGGCAGCTCCTACCTGATGGGCACTGTGGCCAGTGAGCACCTGGACTCAATGCAGACACAGTCTTCCATGTTGTGATATCTTCTAATATTAAATGTTAGGTCAATCTTTTTGCTAGCTATAGTGTGCTCCGAATGATACGTTTGAGATGCTATGATCTAAACAGAACTCTGGGACCCAGCTTTAAGTGCTGCTTCCAAACCCTCTCCTTGGTCCTTGTCTCTTTATTTATTTATTTTTGTCAGCTCCAGATGTCCACATGAGTGACACTGCAGGGCAGACCGATCACAAGCCAGCTGGGTATCGGAGTCGGTGTGATTGCTTTGGGCTTGAAGATGCATGCTAACCTGCAGACCATGCTTGCTGAGAACCGAGAACCAAGCCAGGGTTAGCCAAAGCACCTGGAGATAGGCACCTCCGAAGGGCGCAAAGGGGAACCGTGTGGGTGACGGAGTCAACGGAATAAATGTGGGAGTGTGAGCCTGGTGCGCAGGTGAAGTGAGCACAGAATGCATGCAAGAGAGAACAGGAAGGGGAGTGAGCAGTGAAGAGGGGGAGGACACAGATAGTTTACTTAGTGCCTCTCATAGGAGCAGAGGGTGAAGAGCGGCCATTGTCCATGAAGCCAGAGCCAGATGGGTAAATGCCCATGAGAGGTTAATCGGGGATCCCTTTGCTTCTGGTTTCATGCGAGTGTGTGTGTGTGTGTGTGTGTGTGTGTCTGTGTGTGTGTGTGTGTGTGTGTGTGTGTGTTGAGACAGGATGTTTCAGTGACCAAGACTTCTCCAAGTTCTAGACCGGCTGAGCGCACACTCCAGGGAAGAATGCCCCTGTTTCCATCTTCCCAGTGCTGGAATTACAAGCAAGCCCCACAACACCCAGATGGTTTTGTCTTTGTTTGTTATATGAGTTCTACCGATCAAACCCAAGTTTTTATGCTTGCAAGGCAAGCGGTTAACCAGCTGCAGTGTGGCTCTGGCCCTCACCAGGCATTCATGACATGTTACTACATGCACACCAGAAAGTAACTGACATAAACACAGTAAGTGATGCTAACTAATGGTCATTAATCTTCTGTATGACATCTGGGGACCATCTATGTAATTCCATGTAAATCAACTGTCTGCTCCCCCAGTATCTCATTCCCAAGCCCTCTGGCTCACACTGGGTTCTATCCTCACAAAACCCTAAGGTGTGGATGCATTAACTTTCTCTTCTTTGCAGATGACATTTGCAGGTGACATGGAAGATGATATCCAAAATCCACAGTGTGAGTGAATGACAGATCAGGGTCATTTCACCAGCCATTCTTCTATCGCCTTGGCATCACTGGACTGTTCGTATCATTTCTATCTATCTATCTATCCATCTGTCTGTCTGTCTGTCCATCTATCCATCCAACCATCTACCTATCATCTATGTATCCACCTACCTACCTACTTATCATCTATCTATCCACCTACCTATCTACCTATCATCTATCTATCCATCTATCTACCTATCCATCTGTCTGTCCATCTGTCCTTCTGCCTGTCTGTCCATCCGTCCATCTGTCCACCCACCCATCTATCATCTATCTATCTACCTATCATCTATCTATCATCTATCTACCTATCTTCTTTTTGTCCCCTCCTCCTTCCTTCTTTCCTCAAGAGCTTCCCATATTTAAGGAGAAGGAATCCTAGAAGGAATCATGTTATGCACCTAGGAAGAAATGTGTCACATTCTGTCCATCCATCCTTCTGTCTGTCCATCCCTCTATCATCTATCTATCTGTCTGTCTGTCTATATCTACTATCATCTGTCATCTTTCTAAATTAGATGACTACAGGTATTTATTGGAGGAAATCTTTTAAACATAGAGAACCACAATAAAAGTCAATCCTTTAAACTTGGCCTTTGTGTAGCATGGTATCTTTTATTGAGAATAATTTTCCTATGTTCCCTTTGGGAGAGATGGACAGAGCAGTGTGGATGATAAATGCACCATTTTTTCTCCAAGTGTCCTCATATGCACACAATGTCATATCAGAGCTTAGTAGGATCAAATAGATTATTAAATGATTCTGGACTAACGTACTCATTTGAGAAGAGAGGCATATAGATGTCCTGATTGTCTGGATAACCTGAAAACTACAATTATTGAGAGGACTTCTCAGAGATTAGACAAAGCACGTCCCAGCTCTGTGTACATAAGGGTTATGTTCACCTGAAGACATTCCGGATTTTATTCCTTCCCTGGCTATGCTAACCTACAGGCGGCCATTGCTGCCATCTGTTGGCAGTGTGAGGAAGTGACACATTTCTTCCTAGGTGCATAACATGATTCCTTCTAGGCAAATCCTTAAATATGGGAAGCTCTTGAGGAAAGAAGGAAGGGGGAAGGGGACAAAAAGAAGAAAAGGAAGGGGAAAGAAAAAATCAAGTGCATGCAGAGACAGACCTGGTTCAAATATTAGCAGTTCCAGTGTAATTAAACAGTCTTTGTTTTCCATCTTTAATGGGGATGCTGTCCATTCATAGAGGGTTATAAGAATTAAATAACAGTGTATACCAACCTGACCAAATGCTAATCCAGATCTCTGTGGATGAATGCAGTGGCGGTCGATTACCAGTCAGTTCCCTTCTGAGTTGTAACTTAGGACAAATAACATTTCCTCCAATAACTCTTCAACTTGAACTTTCCAGATTATTTAGATGCCAGCCAGGAAAGCAGGAGAAAAGGGTGTGGTGTTTACAAAAGAAGCATTTGTGGACCAGACCTGGAAGCATGCGTGCTAGTTCCACCATGAACTAACATCACGCGGTGAGCTGGATCTCAGTACCACAGTGGCATCAGCTGCTTGAAAGGCTGGAGACAGCGGCTCAGCATAGCAGCCGAAGAACACATGAAGTACGACGATCTCACGCCTTGGTCACTCAGATGGGGAAGCTTTCTATGAGAAACATCTCTACCCTGGTTCTTGGAGGACTAATGGCTGTGGAGAGTGGGGATGAGGTGTGGGCTTCCACACAGGAAAGCTCTGAGGAGCATCATAAGCAAGATGCCATGATGAGGAGAGATGGCTGAAGAGATGATGTGTTAGGCAGGTAGAGAGTAAACTAATAGGACATTTTACAGGTCGTCTGAAGAAGGAGTCAGCAAGAGGCTTCCAGGTTTAGAGAGCTGTACTTGATCCAAAGGACCTCAGCAGAAAGCCAGCGGCCCCATGAAAATCAACTGGTAACTGTAAGAAGAAAGTGGAGCACAAGACAACGCTTGATGCCTTTTATCAAATTTCTGAACTTCAAAAATCTGAATGCTGCATTCAACAATCCTCTGAGTGTTTTTGAGATTCTACAACTGTCCCAGGGGCTGGGGGAAAGGCTTTATGTGGTAATGGAAAAACAATGAGGATACAGCAAGAATCAATCGGTTACACTGAGAAGAGAGTCCTCCTATGTCAGAGAACAAATAGGTAGCCAAGACGTGAGTCAGAACAAACTCAGAAAGCACCTAGAAGCCTTCCCTGTTTGAAACACGCCCGTCGGTTTCATGTGGGTGAAGTTTGGTTTTAAAGAAGACGAACCGAAAACACAACTTGTTTGTTTAGATTTTGCGATTCTCCAGGAGACTTAAGGGTGGTTCTGTGAAACGTGGAGAAGTTTCTTCATTGTAGCGCAAGGGTAGAGCACTTACCTGGCAAGCAGAGGATCCTGGGAAATTTCTTCCTGGGAACACTGGACTTCCTTGGAGAGAGCATGGCCCCCGTGTGAAGAGTGCGCAGGGTCATCGTTTCCTGGTCCACATCTGATGTCCTTGCTGAGGAAGGTGCAGTCACAAGGGCAGTCCTGTACACATCCAGGCTTGAGGGAAGGTCCTGGTGTTCCAGGACAAAGCCCAGACAACACCCCTGACCTGCCTTCAGCTCTTACATCATTTAAAAGGAACATGTTTATCTTTAAAGAAAAGATTAGATTCTAGATGAATGGTTATTTGCTGCGTGCTACCTCTTTATTTACACAAATAAAATATCCTACTGTTAAAAACAGCCTATGAGATCCTGGCAAGTGCTGCATTTGCTCTGGGCTTTGGACTTTTGTTTTCTTGTCTATACACTATAGGATTCAATTATATAATCTCTGAAGTCTTTTTTCTGACCCGAAACAATAAATTCTAGCATAACTTCCTGTTTCTGGTGAAGTGACACAAATCTTGAGGTTACTTTTTCGCATCATAAGAAATCTCTACCATTGTTGAAAGACCTAGCCCTCCATGGAGGGATCCCTGAGGGAGCGTTATTTAGGGGCAGCATCATGCCTTCATGGCTGAGGCCAGAGATGCTCACCTTATACCCCAGACAGGAAGGGACAAGAGCTGTAATCACACATGTCTGCTTCCTAAAACCATGGCTCTGCAATGAAGCCTCTCCCTGTGTTCACTTCCCAACTGGACATGGGTTTGCTTGCTAGCCTACTCTTAGACCTCTATCTGATTCAGTGTTTCTGCATAAGTCCATACCTCTCTGAAGGATATTTGCTCTAAAGCAGGAATATATCCTAGTGGAGCAATGTGATCAAAATCAACACTATCATCTGTACAGAACCATACTGCTAATAGTCAGTGCTAAGTACAGTGTGAGATCTACAGTTGACCACACACACACACACATCCATATACACTCAAATATGTATACATACACATACAAACACATACATTCATGCACACACATACATACATGTGCATAATCTGTACATATAAACACATATGAATACACACATATACATGGCTACATACACATTCATTCAAACACAAATATATACTTATATCCATGGATTCTGCATCCATGAATTCAACCAACCACTGGTCAAAAATACTTGAGAAAATATGGAGTCTGTAGTAGTAAAGATTTTAAAAAATATTTTAAGTGTATGTGTGTATGTCACCGTGTGAATAGATACCGACTGGGTGCCCTCCCACAGAGCCCAGAAGACAGCATCGGATCCCGAGGAGCTGGACTTACAGGCAGCTGGGAGCCTATTGATGCGGGTGCTGGGCACGAAACTCAGATCCTCTACAGCAGCAATATATGATCTTCATCACTGCAGATTTCCTTCTTGTCCCTATTCCCTCCACAACACAGTACATGCTTGTATTGCATTGGATGTAAGTGATCTAGAGATAATTTAAACCACAAGAGGATATGTATAAATTGTATACAAATTATATGCAGGTTTGTAAAGTACATGCGCATCTGGTCATTTGGGGGTATCTGAAAGGATAACTGTGATATAGATAGATGATAGAAAGATAGATAGATAGACAGATATTACATATATATATATATATATATATATATACACATATATACAAAGAGACCACATAGAGCTAAATTTTTATATAAAGTTATCTGTTTTAAATATAGTAATAGTCTTATACTTTATACAAAAGAATGTATTTCAACATACCTATTTCTAGTTGCAAAACTGAAGCATGCATTTTAATGTGATGTAATGTCTATTCACACACACATATAGATACTGCAGATATTTTTTTCAAGATATGGAGGAAATCTTTCACGGAAGTCTTGAAAGAGCAGGAAAAGATTCTCGAGGCCTGGAAAATGGCTCATTTCTATTTCACTTTGCACTTGCTCATAAATTACTGTTTTTTTACTTTTATAGCAGCAAAATAGTTGTATAATATTTGGTTATACTAAGTAAACATTATCAGCCTTCATCTCCTCCAAGATGAGTTCCATGGTACAGAGCTAAGATCTAATCCAGGCTGTGCTCCGCTCACGTTACAATAGCTTCTGTCCCTCACCTCTGCACGCACCGTTCCACTATGAACCTGATGTTCAGCTCTTGGCCAATGGGACAGGTGTGACGTTCTCCAGCTATTCACTATTCACGTAGACGTGAATGGCTGGAAACCAGCGTGTTCACTGCTGTACACTGTGTGTGACAATGACAACTGGCTCTTCAGGGAAGAAGAAACACACTGACAGATGGTAAGGGTTTGCACAGCGAGGGGTCTGGTCGGTACAGTATTGTGCAAAGACGAGCTCGAAAATGCACCAGACATTCCCAAACTTGTAAGTCCCTGGGTTTGGCTTAAGTAGATTGGGAAGACAAAGTGACCAAGCCCAAACTGCAAAGGCCAGGGGAGGTCTAGCTGCACAGAACTAGCTGTCCAATCACAAACAAGGTGCTAGGGAGCCAGAACTTCATTTGATTTTTAAAGATTTTTTTAGATGTGTTAACTATCTTTTTTATCTTTAACAAATTAACAATTTACTGGTAATAATTACCTTTAACATATGTATGCATATGCCTTGGTAGGACAAGTACACATTGAGTGTGTGTGTATGTGTGTGTGTGTGTGTGTGTGTAAGCCAGCACACAACTTTGGGTGTCATTCCTTGAGAACAATTCACCTTATTTTTGAGACAGTTTTTACTGGCCTGGGACTAACCGAGTAAGCTAGGGAAGGCCAGTGAGTCCTTAAGTCTGTCTGTCTCCACCTGCTATCCACCTGCTAGCTGGGGTTATGCCTGGCCTGTGTGTGTGTGTGTGTGTGTGTGTGTGTGTGTGTGTGTGTGTGTGTGTGTGTGTTTTCAGCCTCAAAATAAGGTCTTCATATTTAGAAGGCAAGTACTTTACCCACTAAGCTATTTATTCAGTCATAGGAACCTTTTTCACTTTTTTTTTATTACAAAGTAGAATTTTCTGTTTATCTTTCTATTTTGATAAAATAATTTACTACTTAAATATTGCATTAAGTATAGAAGTAAATCAGTTTTTTTTTTGTTTTGTTGTTGTTTTTAAATCAAAGTCCCATGTCTGATATATTGATGAAAACTCTGGGTTTTTCTCCTATAAAAGTGTAAATGTATAGGGATCTCAAGATGGCTCTGGAAGTAAAGAAGTGTGCTTGTTGCCAATCATGACAGACAGTCCAAATCCCATCTCTAAGACTCATATGATGGGAAGAGAAACCTGGCTCCCACAAGTTGTCCCCTGACACTCCCGCCCTCCACGCTGTGGTGTGTAGATAAATGTAAGAAAAAGTTCAATGTAGAAATAAAACATTACATATAATTCTAGGAAGTTAGCAGAACTCATGTTTAAAAAAAATAATTCCTGAATTTAAAGGTTGCAGAAGCAATTAATTGGCAGTTTTGTTTTGACAGATTTGGATTTATTTTTTTAAAGAAGGGAATTATGTACAAAGCTTTGGGGACTCACCTAGAACCTATTGAGTTCTAAAGAACCAGTTCAAAGTCCCATCTAGTATCAAACTCTGCGCGCACCTCTCATATGCGGTGCATGGTGCTGAAGTCCTCCTAGTTATAAGAAACCTACGGCAGTGAAGTGGGCGAGGCTGAACCTAGGTCATCGGCTACACAGGATGCACAGACAGGAAGTGAAAGGAAAGTTGACCTGTAAAACTCGGTGAAAAACAATTCCATCAGAGGTCCCATTGCAAACCTTTCCCAGAGCGACCACATTTAGTGACTGGAGTAAACCCAAGCCATGTATGGAGACGGGTCTCACTCTAAGATACACAGACGCGTTTCTACAGCACCATTCTAAGGTATGTGAGTTTCCTCCAGGCAGAGCTGTGGCTTCAGCACCATCATTGTTATGGGCAGTCCCCAGTTCACAGCCTTTAGGAGTACAGCCTGTCAAAATCAATTAGCAACTAAGGTAAGGTTTTCGTCCTATCCTGCCTTGGTAAATGATGATGTCTAAACAGCAAAAAGTTAAGATCACCACCTTAAGTCTATGTTTAGCCTGTTTTTGCTACTGTCATTAAGTCACAGTGTGCTCTATTTGCTAGATACATCCAGGGCCAGTAATTAAACAACCACAGGTAGTCTAACTCAGATATGTTTAATAGGCTAGCTCTCCATCTTGTCAAAAATTTGCTAAATGTAATGTTACATGTTTATGACAGACAGAGACTCCAAAAGCCCAACAGTGACCACCCTCACCCTCCAAAGTCTCTGAGAAGACAATGACACAACAAGACTGCCTGGATTGTGGTGAGATAACCACTGAGGAACACTGCTCCACTGCCTTGCCCACTGCCAAGGCTCTGCCTGCGCTGTGGACAAACAGAAGACACCCACAGAGCTAAGTGTCTCAGTCAAGCTGGGTCATTTTCATCTACTGTGCCTGATGGCCACACTGACTCTGCCCAAGTTGTGATGGAGACCACAGAGACCTGGGAACTGTTTAGGTTGTGGACCATAGACCGAACTCTGTCATTTTAATTAATATATGACTCCTAGACTATAATTTATTCTTCCCCTATTTCTAACTACATTGACGACTAAGCTAACTATAGCTTGACGGCTAGAAAACAGACCTAGATCCTCACCCCAAGGTAATCAACCACCTTATTAGCTCATTAGTTAATTTGTTGGCTAGTTAAGACTAGATCTCTCATCAAAAAGACAAGTTCGCCTTGTCCACAGTCTTCATGATAAAGGATACACAAGTTTAGATGTAACCTTCCCTCACTTCCAGGTTCCAGGGACTAAATGCTTCATATTTCCTCTTCTTGATATTCTGTTGTCCTAACATTAACCAACAGAGTTCTTATAAATTAGCCTAGCCTAATAAAACATTCCACTATACAGTCCACTTTCATAACCACGAACTCAGTTTCCTTTGGTTATCTTTTAACTATAGACTCATGGTATTTCTCATGCTAAACTATAGGATCAACTATCATATTCACAAGGTCAAGGTTTTGTGTTTCCTTTGTCTTTTAAATGTAAGGAGACAGAAGGAAAAAAACTTTTCTTGCTCCTTCTGCTCTACAAAAAAGTTTTTTGCCTTCCCTAAGCTTGTCTTAAAGACTGCTCATGATGCCAACAAATCTCTCTCTTTTATAAATTTACAAGCCACAAGAAACCCACTCAGATCTACCTCTCATGGACCACATAGACTCCATTCAGATAAGTACACCTGCCAATCACTAGCCTAAGTTCCCACTTGCTACCTATTCCAGAGGGTGGGATTCCTCTCCTGTGCTCTGGGATTGGGACTCCCCACACCCCAACCACCAAGTCTTAAGGGTTTCAAATATACACTTAAGAAAATTTTTTTTCTCCCAAATGTACTTAACTTTATTCTCTACCTCTAACATGTCTCTCTCTCTCTCTCTCTCTCTCTCTCTCTGTGTGTGTGTGTGTGTGTGTGTGTGTGTGTGTGTGTGTGTGTGTGTGTCTGTGTTTCAGCATCTTGCCAAGTCCAGGCATTTACTCAAAATCTACATCCAGGACAGCTCCAGAGAAGCAGCCCATAGATACGCCAGTCCCTGCTCACAGACACAGATGCTTCTGTTGGATCTGTTCCTTCCTATTCAGAGATCGTTCCACAGACCCTGGACAGCAAGGAAACAGCCAACTCTCCTAAGACTGGACCAACACCCCCATATCTGTTTACTTTGGGTTTCCCAGAAACATGTCATCCCAAAGTCAGGAGGGAAGCTAAAGCTCATGATCACCCTATTCCTGCGTCACCACCACCCCTTTCTAATTTTGTAAATTAAACCAGAATGGAGGAATTTTGGCATTCCTTCTAGGCTCCACCCCACAGTTACCTGGCAACAGCTAGGTATGCCTTACTCACCATAAAAGGGGCTGTTCACCCCCTTCTCTCTCTTACTCTCACTCTCTTTACCCTTCTCTCCCCATTCCTCTCCCCTTCTCTCTCCACATGTTCCTGACTGGCTTCTCTTCTCTTCTCTTCTCTTCTCTTCTCTTCTCTTCTCTTCTCTTCTCTTCTCTTCTCTTCTCTTCTCTTCTCTTCTCTTCTCTTCTCTTCTCTTCTCTTCTCTTCTCTTCTTCTCCTCTCCTCTCCTCTCCTCTCCTCTCCTCTCCTCTCCTCTCCTCCTCTTCTCTCTCTCTCTCTCTCTCTCTCTCTCTCTCTCTCTCTCTCTCTCTCTCTCTCTCTCTCCCTTTCTCTGTCTCTACTTCCTCCTCAAACCCCCTCTCCATACCCTAAATAAACTCTATTCCATACTATATCTATCATAAGGCTGGTACCTCAGAGGAAAGCGATGTCTTCGTATGGGTCTGAAGATCTACCCCCTTCTACCTCACCATGCTATACCTCTACCAAACATATCCCTGGCTTCCCTTTCTTTGTATAAAATACAGCAGTTGTTTTGTTTGTTTGTAGCTTTTGTTGTTATTGTTGTTGCTGCTGCTGTTTGGGTTTTGGTTTTCATTTTTTGAATTCTCCTTGGTGCTCAAACAACACAAAGTTCAGAAACCCACCCTGGCAGGAAGAGGGCTACCGAAGGCCGCTGGTGGTCTTGGTTTCCCCACAGGACTCTGAAGCCAGGCTGCAACTGACTGTTGTGGGCCAAGCCACCACTGAGAGGAGGTCACACCAAACTGAGAGAGACCAGATCAGATAACTCAAGCCTCAGATCTGAGAACAGGCAGGCTCCCAGGCACTCAGATCTCAGAGGACACAAGCTACTCTGGTGCCTAGATACCCATCTCTTCACCATGGTACCTTGGGGCATCAGAAAGCTCTGCAGGGAGAAATCCTGAAAGCTGGGCATATATCAAAGACAGAAGTACCGAACACAGCACTAGCTTGGATTATCATTTGTCTTGTATTTAAACAGACTGAGATTTAAACCAGAGGGATGCTATCTGAGTGGTTAATCATTCATCTATATGTCTAAACCTCCTTAGTTCCCACAGAACCTGGACCCATAGGATGATGGCACCAGTGATACAGAGCTGAAGCAACTGCACGCTCTATGCAGATAAGTGTAGACCTCTGTCACATAATTTCACCACCAAGTAGGATCATATCATAATTTATTACTTTCTTTGAAAAATTAGAAAAATTAATTGGCAAGGCTTATAATTTCAAATATACTAAGTACCCTTTTACATGTTTAATAAACGACTGGGTTTTCTATACTCTATGTGTGTCCGTGTGGTCTACTCATGTGTATAACACTATGTTTTCTAGTTCCTCTTTTTCTTACATTTCCTGTGTGCTGAGCTGGGGGATTTGGTTTTTTGAATGATGTAATGGGTTAACAAGATAATGTATCAGGAAGGAAATCTTTTAAGGTCCAAGGACCTCAACACTGCCTTTTGTTTCGGTTTGATTAAACGGATGGAATTCCACGCAGTGGAAAGTTGTGCAGGTGGCTACCTGGGAGCTCACACACCCTCCTCCATGTCAGGTGGTGGGAACGCTTGCGTGAAAGTGGACGAATGGTTCCTGGCATCTCGCTCTTTGCCTGATTTTCACTTTGCCCCGAATCTTGCCATTCACTACCCAGCTTCTGCAACAATAAGAAAAAGTGATGTTTTCACTTGTGAAATTCTAAGCCTCCTAATCATCAGAGAGAGGAGTGGGTGACTGCCTAGAAGCGCGACTCATACATTCCCTGAACATTTCTCTTTGAGAGCAATTATTGCATGAACTTCTAGGGGCCATCAGGGCCTCCAATAACTGTGGAGGAGGTTTTCTTTTCTGAATAAAGATGACTACAGGTTGTGATAGGGATTATTCTTCACTTTGTACATTAACGCTAGAAAGATGACGACTGTCAACCAAAACTTCAAGTGTAATATTTTGGAAAGTTTGGCATGACCCAATTCTAGTTAACTGGAAATTTTTCTAATTAAAGAAGAATATATTTTGAAATGACAGAATGGTAGATGATAGTTTCCAATGAATTGTATTGTTGAAATGAGAATTAATTAAAAACAATAAGTTACGAATTTAACATTCCCCCACTTTTTTTTTTTTTTTTTTTTTTGGTTTTTCAAGACAGAGTTTCTCGGTGTAGCCCTGGCTGTCTCAGAGCTCACTCTGTAGACCAGGCTAGGCTCAAACTCAGAAATCTGCCTGCCTCTGCCTCCCAAGTGCTGGGATTAAAGGTGTGTGCCACCACCGACCGGCCTTAACATCCACTTTTAAAAAGAGGCACATGTCTTACTGATTTGTCTAGATTTTTTCTCCTGACTAGCTACATCTTAAAAATATACAGAACTGGAGAGATTATCATCACGACACCAAATGAGTGTCTTACCATCACAGGAAGCTTCGGTACATCTTTCCAGTGGAAGAGAACCCAGCCTAATGGACAGGACTTTGGCTGCGTGTTAATGAATATTTGAGGTGTGGTCCACTTGTCAGGAAGGCAGAGGAAGGTCACAGAAGAGCTTCCACCACCCAGGAAGAGGAGAAATGTCAGTTTTCTGCCTTTAGCACATGTCATGAGTGTACCCTGGGTTTCCCTTTGGCTTCTCTCCTCTAGGGAGGGGAGAGCGGTTTGTAGCCACAGAAACACTGGCTAGGTCACTCTATGCCTGCCACCCACGTTCAGTACACTAACAAATGTGGCTGAAGGCTAACACTCAGCTGAGAGTCGTCACAAAAAAACAAAACAAAAACAACTCCCAAAACTCAGGTTAGTCTTCCCACATGTACAATTTTACCCCAAAGCCCAGTGCAGATGAACTTCACCTCCAAGTGGGCAGTCTTTAGAAAACATGGATGCTTAGGAAAGGGGTGTCACCGAAAGACGTGAGCTAAATGTGCAAACTCTGAAGATGACACCCTGGCTCTCTGTGACTGACTGCCTTCTCAGGCAGGAGATGAGAGTGCACAGGGAGGGAGAAGCCCCTGGGAGGACTGAGAAGGAGAAAGGAGTGGTGAGCTCCTGCCTGTCTTTAGGAGGACTCCATAGCCCCCTTTCCCAGCAGTTCTACTAGAACACATTAATGCAAATGTGCATGCAGATCAAATCCCTAACAGAAACATCCGATTTCCATGAGCACTGGAGGTGGCCTTGGCCTGAGTGGGCTGGGTGCTCCTGCTCTGCTGGCTCTGCCAACCGACCTCCGACCTCCGGCTTCCCTTCCTCTCCTAGCGGTCTCTGTTCAGTGGCCCAGGCAAAGCCCGCTGAGGGGCACCAGCTTATGACTATGCTCCTCATATCCAGAGAAATCCAAGTGTTTCTAATCCTCTCTAGAGCAATTCAGAAATAACCCAATTCTCATCTATGGTTTTAACTTCCTCATGTTCTACAGTTTCATAATCCTTAATATAATGGCGAGAGAGTGCAGTGACAGCTGCCAATCCAACAATGGTTTGGTATACACCATCTAGGCTCCTTCCCACAACTCAGGGAAACTGTACTTTTATTCATATGTCTTTCTTCTTTCTTTCTTTCTTTCTTTCTTTCTTTCTTTCTTTCTTTCTTTCTTTCTTTCTTTCTTTCTTCCTTCCTTCCTTCCTTCCTTCCTTCCTTCCTTCCTCTTTCTTTCTTTTTTCTTTCTTTCTTTCACAGAGTTTTTGCACATACCCCTAGTTGTCCTAGAACTCACAATGTAGAGCAGCCTAGCCTCAAACTCACAGAGATCTTCTACCCTATCTCTGCCTCCCTAATGCTGGGATTAAAGGCAGCACTGCCACACCCAGCTCACACACGTTTTTTGATAGCAAGAGCTAACTCTTCCAAGGCAAGGTTCTTGAAGAATTGGGCCACGCCCAGAAGCAAGCCAGCAGGGTGATGTGGATGTGCAGACCACACTCCCTTCTCTGCAGTTCAGACTTAGGGAGGCCAGCTGCCTCGGAAGGGTCTGACCTGACCCCCAGGCTGTGTGCTGAGCTCTGAATGGCTTCAGCCTCCCTGTGAGCTTTCCTTCCACACCCTTGCCAGAGGCTGACCCAATTCTTGGCCTTTCTTTTTGACCCAAAGGGCTCTATAGTTATCCTCCTGAGATCTCCAGAACAGAGCCCTTGTGACTCCTCTTGGCCCTCTATTATTTTCCCCAACAAATACTCTATGAATTCTGTGGCTGCCACACCCCCATGTCCCGCCCTTACAGATACGGCCTCAATGCTTCAAGACTTGGCACATAAAATGCTCTGCTGCCATGCTGTGGAAAGAGCTGTTACTGTGGCTGACAAGATGACTGAGGGCCAGAGACAACCAAAGCTTTGCTCTAGCACACAAGTCCATGGAAAAAATCCTTATCTTTAGATGATTCTCAGCAGCAATTGATTATCAGCTTTTAGCCAATTCATTAGATGCCTGCTGCTGAGGAACATTAAGGACTTGGAAAGTTGAAGGACTGATTCACTGCCGTTACTCAGAAAGCTTTCTACCAGAGAAGATTCGCTTTAGGAAGTCTAACTAAGGTTGAAATAGACTGTGTGCAAATTATAAGGCAGTGAGAGACAGGACGAGGGGGGAAAGAACTTTGTGGTTGCTTTTCTTTCAACAGAAGATCTTCTTACTAGAAAAGGGCCTGACTAACCCCTTGATTCATCCTGGACAGATACCACTTTTTGTTTTAGTTTTTTCCTGAAGACCTAGTGTTCATTTTAACAATTTTTTTTCTGTCTTCATCATCTACTGCTTTTTCTGGTTTTTTTTTTTTTTCTTCCTTTTCTGCCCTGTCTTCCTCCTCCGTTTTCTTTCATTGGATGGGGGCATTAAAGTTAGTTCCAACGTTTCACAGAGTGCACTACAAAATTCAATCTATCAGAATGGATTTTTGGTTTGGCCTAGTTTGCCTTGTCCACAAATGTTAGGCTGCTGCCTCCCCTAGGGAGAGAGAGAACTATCAGGATGGGTTGTCTATAAAGAGCGTGGGCATGGAAGGGGCGCGAGGGTGGACCGGTGCAATCCTGCCCGTGCTTACTTTCCTCCCCGAAGTTGGACTCAGTTGTTGGACATAAGCCTGTGGCCATCTTTCTGGCTGGACTCCACCCCTACAGTCACCTGGCTAAGGCCGTGTTTTCCCCGCCCCACAGTTACCTAGCAACAGCCAGGTAACCCAGCCCACTTTAAGAGGATGCTTCTTGGCCCCTCCTAGCTCTCTTGTTTCTCTCTCTTGCCCTTGCTCTTGTGCCCCTGTTCCCCCTCTCTCCCCAATCTTTCCCCTCTTTCCACGTGGCCGTGGCCAGCCCTCATCCCTCTATCTTTTCTTTCATTCTTTACTTCTCTATCTCCTTTTCTCTTCTTACTTTTCTATAATAAAGCTTTGAAACTATGGACTGTCTCATCAAAATCTGCCGCGGAGGAGATTGAAACAGGCATCAGCGTCTCCAGCCGCCAGAAAGGACCCCGGCTCTTCCCAGCCAGGCTTCCTCAACAGGTACAGGGGCAGGCTGTGTGAGAATGGCCCACCTTCTGGGCAAAGACCTCCTCCCCACTAGCCAGGCAGCCTTCCCTCAGCGGATACACAGGCACCCGCCATCCCCTCATGGGTTCACGGGCCGCCCCGCCCATTTCCCACCCCCCCACCCGTCTAACTCCCACCCCCCCACCCCCCACCCCCCACCCCCCACCCCCGACCCCGATGGAGCAGAAGTGGATTCCTGGGTTCACTGGCCATCTAGCCTAGGCTAGTTGGTAAGCTCTGAGTTCCAGGAAAACACTATGTTCAAGGGAAGATGGCTACCCAACACCTGAGGTTGACCTTTGACCTACACACACACACACACACACACACACACACTATGGGCGTGAGGGGGCGGGGATAAATTATACAAAGCACCAGGGAAGTTTCTAAGCTTACATTTCTTCACTGGAGCCTTTAAGGTTTGTATCTACTTTAAAGAAATGAGACTTCTGCTAAGAGGATGGGGTAGCCTTAGTGTGGTCAGATACTACTGGATTTCATACACACTGCTGCCGCAGAGTGTGCATGCAATGCGTTTACGGTCCCTCACTTTTCTGGCTCATTGGAACAGTCACTTGGGTGTAGGAAGCTCAAGAGTCACAGATTTTGAAACAGGGATATGGCAGATCAGAGACAATGACACTGGATTTATTTATTTTTTTACTTTTACTTGTTTTAATTTGTTTTTTCATGTTTCTCACACGTTTTGATATGACTGCAACTTGAAGGGTAATGGAAGCAGAATTCTCTGCACAGCTTGGTTTTGCACAAGGCACAGTGAAATGGGATGAGCCCACGGCCTCATAACTTACCACTTTTTATGCTGGGAAAGTTGGCTGGTCGCTTCTTGTTCCCAATTCCTCCTTGTAGGAGAATGTTTTGCCCTACTTAAGACAGATGAGCATTGCCTCATTGCTCTTAATATTATTTTGTTTTAAATTGAGACAGTGTCTCTGATGATGACTTGAGCAGAGATTAGAGATTAGTTTCTATGCCAGAACACTTTGCCTGGGGAATTAGCTCATTGCTTTAAATTCATCCTCATGCAGATGTTCAGGATGCAGCTGGAAACTGATAAATTCTTTCCCAGACTAACACGAATTACCTGCAATCCAGTCTCCATGGATCCTTACTTCTTACTGGGGCCCCATAGCATTCTTTCCTGTCTTCCTCTCTGTCAGCCCTCTGGCTTTCCAGACTCCCACCAGCATGCTTCTTTCAGTGGACTCTGCAGAACTCTAGAGTTCCTGTAATCCAAACTTTCCTCTTTCTCACATTCCTCCTGAAAGACCAGACCAACTCCATCTTGGGTTCAGGCTGCATCTTAGAGAATCTGACCTAAGGTTAAACTTGAGTTAACCAGCCAGCCTGCACGCAGCACTGGTCTCCAGGTCACTCCCTAACAACATACAATCAGGAGGAAAGCAGAAGTTACAGTTGTACGTAAAGATTATGATGTACCTACTTATGAAAATGTATGGTTTGGCTCCCAACATCAGCCACTCATTTGAAAGAGCAACAAGTTCCATAATATTCCCGCAATCAGATGTGTGCCAAGCTGGACACTCTGTTGCTTGTTTGCTTGCCTCTATAAATGCTTGCTCGAAAGCGGGCTCATCGTAATGATGGTGTGGCCCAATCTCAAGCTTGAATAAAGACCCTTGTGAAACTGCATCAGGACCGGCTCCTTGGTGGTATCTTGGGGCTGGCAAATGGGCACAGCACTCCCATATGCCGGCTCAAGAAAACCATGTGGTCAGTTATTCCACAGTAGTACCCACGCTTCATTGTGCTGATTTTCTGTTACATCACTGTGAACAAATAGCTCACAGAAGCAACAAATCCTCCTTTGAGGAGTAAAGATTTATTTGGCTCCAAGTCTGAGGGGATCTTTGTCATCACAGTGGGAGGTTCATCAAGGTGAAGCCATCCCATCCACAGCAGAAGGAGCATGAGGCACTGGACAAACACATGACATCGGACCAGGAATGGGTGTTACCTCCAAAGGCCTTCCCTAAGTCATCTACTTCTACCAGTTAGACCCACCTCTGAAATCCTTTACAGCCTTCAAAATCGTCATACAAGCCAGAGACAAAGTACACAAAACATGTACCGGTGGGAAGTATTCCAGATTCAAAGCAAAGAATGGAGTTGAATGGGTCTTTTTTCATGAATGAGCTAAGGGGGGTGGTGGGGAATGGTGGTACATTCTTGTCATCCCAACACTTTGAAGGCAGGTAGATACCTGAGTCTTTCTGGTGAGTCAGCCTGCCCTACTCCTGAGCTTCAGGCCAAAAGGAAGAACTTATCTAAACCAACCAACCAACCAACCAACCAACCAACCAACCAGATAGGTTAGGTATCTCCTGAGAAGCAACACCCAGGAAGTTGATCTGTAGCATCAACACACATGCACCCACATGAACAGTCCCTCCTATGAATACATACCTACACACACACACACACACACACACATCTTGTAAGGAGGGGTGGTTTACTTTGGTTGGTTCACAGTTTCAGAGTCAGTCCATAGTGTTTCTCGCTGCTTTGAGCTGTTTGCAACACGATACATCAGGGTGGGAGCACACAATAAAGGAAGACTGTTTATATCACCGAGGCCAGGAAGCAAAATAGCCAAAGTCCTAACTCCCTCTCAAGGGCAGGCCTCAGTGACCCACAACCTACCTCTAAGAGGTTCCACCGCAATAACCAAAGAGAAAGAGACCAAGGCTGTAAGACATGGGTCTTTGGGAAATATTTAAGATACAAACTTAGCAAATATATTTTAAGATTTTAGAATTATGAGCTATCTATATCTCTCTATATGCATATGAATATATATATATATATATACATGCATGCATATAATCTAGGATCACAATTCAATACATTGAGTATGATTTTGGAAAATTAAAACACAAGGGTAGAAAACTGTGGGGATGCAGAGAAAAGGGACCCTTGCATGGCTGATCCCCTCTACCCTTTTCTTCCTCTTTCTTGAAGAGAAAGAGGACTTTAGGCAAGATGGTTTGCAAAGGCTGTGGCAGTAATTCTAGTTCTTCCCTGCTCAGGTCTTTGGCAACCTGATTCCAGCGATGAAGCCATTTTTCCATCTGGCTGACATTGTCACCTAACTTCCCCAACAGAATTCTGTACAGTATGACTTCTGGGCATTTAATGGCCCTACAGCTTCTGCTTCCCTCCCCTCCCACCATGGAAGGAAGGCCAGATGAGGCTCTTAATGGAAGACTGTCTGAGAGAAATACTCAGTCAACAGTTCCACTAGGCACAAGCAAGCCCCACCACCATCCCTTGAGTTCCCCAAACTGCATGTGATTGCAGGCAAGGTATGACCCAGATAAAACCAGAAGAAGTACTAAGTGGACCCATGGCAGACTACAGGCCCATGGAACTGTGAACAGGTGAAATCTGATTATGCGAAACCACTGAATTTTCAGGTGGTTTTAAAACAGCAATAGTGCTACAGACTTAATCTGATTGCCAAGTCTCTCAAGATTGCAGATGCCTTCCCAAGCCCTGTACCTGTCTCCTCTCTGCAGGAAAAGGCCCACTTACTTTTTTTCCTCCTTTAGGTCATAATCTTTCAGGCCATCATGTTTGGCTCAGAGGCCAAAGGACTGAATTAAGGTCAAATAAGCCAGGGCCAAATCCAAATGTCACCTTGAAAGGAAATAACTCCCAGGAATCAGTTTGAAAAATAATACAAAATTTTAAAGTAATATGATTTTAATTTGAGTAGTAATTGAGAGGAAAAGTTTGGGATCAGGACCCCAAGACTAAGGTCTCTGACCCAATTCTCAGCACAAATTGCCCCAGAGCGACAGAAGGCAGGGACAAGGGACGAAGACAGGAACAGAGGGAGAAAAGAAGGAAACAAAGGAGAGGGAGCCAAGAGGCAAGAGAGAGGGGTTGGGATGCGTGTCCCAGAGTGGGACGAAAGACTGCCTCTAGATAAGGAGGAGAGAGATGTGGCATGTTCCGAAGTAGAACTTTTATTAAAGAAAACTTTTATTGAAACCTAGTGTTTGTAAGTGGGATTTGGTCTTGACAGCAGCTGCTGCTTGGAGAAGCTGTGTGAAGAGTCCACAATGGTCTGCAGCAAACGATGTCTTGATTTTTCTCTCCCTCTGTTCCACTGGCTTGTCTTTGTCATTAAATATAATCAATATAATTGGGAAGAAATATTTTTTTCATCTTGTAAATTCATGGTTGGGACAGATTCCTACAACAACAACAACAAAAAAAAATAGAGGAAAAGCAATTTAGTTTATTGACTCCAGATAGCACACACCATGTAGGAGACTGCTCAGGACAAGAGCATGAAAGCAGGGGCTTGGCAGGCACTCTAGTGGACAAAAGCAACAGGGAATGCTTGAGTCAGGCCCAGCACCCCACCAGGCAGCCCCCCAATTGTCTTGAACTCTAGCTCCAGGAACCTGACATCTTCTGACCTCTGCAGGCATCCAGATATGTATGGCATACAACTGTGAATACATACATGTAAAAAATTTTAATGGAATTTTAAAAAACCCTCTGGCACACAAGTTGTTGAGATATTAACGACAAAGAAAAGTAGCTTTAGGCTTTCAGGGGCAATGAAGTGTGAGTAGGTCTGTTTGCAGAGGCTCTCGCTACAGTCTCTCAGCTCAGCTGTCCCCTCCTGCTGCAGTCTGGACTCAGCTGTCCCCAGAAGGTGAATCCTGCAGACTTTGGGTGCCATCTGCTGCTTCCTGGTTGCCTTTAACTCAGACTTGCCTCTAAATCAAAGTGGCGCCTTCGGCAGGCTCAGCATCCCTCACCTTGGAGCACACTGGAGAGTCCTACTTCGAGTACGGCACTGCTGTAATGTTGCTACAGACCACCATGAGATAAACACACAGAACTGGGCGTGGTGGCATATGACTGTAGTCACAGCCCTAGGGAGGCTGTTAAATTCAAGGCCAGCCTCACCAGCATAGCAAGATCATCCAAAAATAAACAAAAAGGAAGGGGAAAGGATAGAAGAGAGGGGGCTAGAGGCAAGGAAGGAGGGAGGAATGAATATTTGCACCTACAAATGCAGTAACACAGGCACTCTGAATCTTTGCCAACCACAATCAACACCTTCCATTTGTGTTGACCTGGGAACACAGTGGGTAGTTTTTAAAGGCTATTTTCTGATGTGTAAAACTATTATTATTATACAAATATAAAGTGAGAATGTGTCAGAGTTAACCCACTCTTAAGGAGAGACTCAGGAAGACGGTGCCCTTTCCAAACACACAACAAACAGGCTGTAAGGAATGCTGACGCATTTCCAAGCCATTGGAGAGGACTGGCCAGTCTACCCACAGTCCAGGTTTTACTCCATATGGAGATGCTTAATTTCTTTGCTGGGGAGTGGGGGAAGGGGAGTGGGGGGAATCATTTGCATTGCTATAAAGTTACAACTTCCTGAGTTATTAAGAGGCAGAGATGGAAGCAAGCCACTTGGAAACAATGGCTGGAGGAAGCCTGCTGACCTGCCTCCCACCTGGTGTCCATCACCCACCTTGCAAAAGTGGTCCTGACACAGAGAACCGTACATCTTAGTTCACCAAGAGTTTGGAATCAGTGACCAATGAGATACTTGAGCTCCAATTTGCTGTCACCCAATTCCTGGTCTAAGTGTGGTGGCCTGCCAGAGCTGCTGCAAACCTTTTTCATGGGGCCCACGAGTGAGGTTTTGTCTTGCTCTTCGCCTAAAAACAAAACGTCTGCCTCTCCCTAGCTACGTTTAGGTTGTGTGCTGCTTACTTTTATGTCAACCTGACACAGATATAGTCATCTGAGAGTAAAGGACCTGAGAAAATGCCTCCAGGAGATTGGGTTAGAGTCAAGCCTGGGAGCATTTTCTTCGTGACTGATGGGGGAGGACTCAGGCCGTGGTGGGTGGTGCCATGCCTGGGCTGGTGGTCCTGGGTCCAATAAGAAAGCAGGCTGAGCATGCCAGGGGAAGCAAGCCAGTAAGCAGCGCCCTCCATGACCTCTGCTTCCTCTCCTGCCTCCAGGATCCTGCCCAGCTTAAGTTCCTGTCCTGTCCTATCTGCTTTCGATGATGAACTGTGAGTAAAGTAGACCCTTTCCTCCCCAAGTTTGTTCTTGATTGTGTCGTATCACCACAGCAAGAATAACTCGAAGCTAGACTGTATGAACAGACAGCGCATTCACATATGTAAAGGAAGCAGGCTGTGAGCAGAAGTCATGGAGACCACTTGCTTACCAGTAACTTAGTATGGAGAGCCAGGAAAATATTCGGCAGATCCTACAGATGGAAAGCTTGGGGGATGATTCTGCTAATTATTTGAGGGCATGCACAGCAAATCCTGTGAGATGGTTTGTGACTACCAAGATAGTAGTCATGGTGGTAGCTGCGGGACCATAGTGGGCATGGTCTCAGGCTAGCTTGTGCTCTTTCTGGTAATTGTTCTTCAGGATAACAGTAGGGTGCACAAGGAACTCAGCATCCTGTGACAGAGGGACGGTGGATGGAACAGCTGAGCTTGTCCTGCCTTCCCCAGAAACCATCTCGAGAACGTGTCAGCCCAGCCAATCATGTGGCCTTTGGGAATATAATCTCAGTCACATCTAAGACCCCACCTATCCAGGCAGTTTCTGAGAGTCTTGGAGACCAGTTCTCAGGGAATCTGGGTTTCTGTCGCCTTGTGCTGTCTAGCTCCAAATGTAAGCTCATTTAGTGACTCTCATTGCGTGTGTGAGTTCTGCACACTGTGCTCAGCAGACAAGCTGGTGCTCAGGAAGCTGACTTACAGTGTGGTGTTAAAAACTAGCGATGGCGCTGAAACAGGCCAAGTTACAGAGCAGCGAACAAACCGAAAGTGGTGTGTGTGTGTGTGTGTGTGTGTGTGTGTGTGTGACTTAATTTTTTCTCTATTACACTTTAACCTCTAGACTTTAAGGCAGTGAAGAAGGTCTACATAATTATACTTCCGTACGCTCATTGAATGAAAAATTGAACTGTGTTTTTCTTTATCTAACCAAAGACATTATATAACCCAAAGAGCTCTGAGTGTATTCAGGTTTAAAAAAAATCTACCTTCTTTGAAGGTGTGCAAATTCAAGTGATGGTTATGTATACATAGCTGACAATGTTGAGGGTAAATATTCTGCTTTTAGATTTTTATCTAAACCCAGTTCAGTTTAGAAATCAGCTTCAAACCTTTTTTATTTAAATTTGTTTATTCTTACTTGGTTTCCTTTTAAGTCAAAGAGTATTCTTGATGGCAAAACATGAAAACAATCACATTTCTTTGTTTCAGTCTTTCTCTTCTTTCATCTTTGTCATTTCTGGAGACTGTGATGACTGGGGAGCACTGTGGAGGGTTTCTGGTAACTGTACACCTACACCATGCATCTCAGGAAGTGGACCTCATACCTGGTGGCCCCGACAGCGCCCAACTTCATGAGTCATCTGAGGAGGCAGCACTGTTACTAATGGTGAAGATTCTGTCTCCAAGCGTGTTTGTTGCAGCAGTAACAAAATGTATGGACCCAAGGGAAGTAGCAAAACCCTGGCTTTGCACGCATACGTGCACACACGCAGTTACATGCACGTGGGTGCACACGTGCACAAAGGTAATTGTAAGTAGGGCAAGGGGATAGGAATGAAGGACAGCAGTGGAGAAGATGCTTAACAGTGATTAGCACATCTGGCGTGGATGCCAGATGACACTCACGTGCCCACCTCATCAGTGAAATACCTCTGGCACAGTCACCCGTGACTGCTTCACAGATGTGAGAAGTGTGGCTCACTAGTCAATAGCAGACTCAGTTCTGAGGCAAGTGAAGCTATGAATAGAACAGGGTATGACCATCCGATTAGAAATGAGCAGATTTTCTTCCATTTATTTATTTATTTATCTATTTATTTATTTACATCCTGATCGCAGCCCCCCACACCCTCTCTCCTTCCAGTCCTACCCTTATAAACCCCTTCCCCCCACTACCTCTTCCCCTTCTCCTCAGAGAAGGGGAGGCCACCTTAGGTACCACTCACCCTGGGACATTCAGTCCCAGCAGGACTAAGGCTATTGTCTCCCACTGAGGCCCAACCACCAGTCCAGGTAGGGGAAGGGGATCTAATGGCAGGCAACTGAGTCAGAGGCTCCAATTGTTAGGGAACCCACATGAAGACCAAGCTGCACATCTGCTACAAATGTGTAGGGGGCCTTGGTCTAGCCCCCGGGTGCTCTTTGGGTGGTGGTTCAGGCTCTGTGAGCCTCTGTGGGCCCAGGTTAGTTGACTCTGTAGGTCTTCTTGTGGTGTCCTTGACTCCTCTGGCTTGCTCAATCCTAACCTCCAACCTTCACAAGACTCCCCAAGCAATGCCTTGTTTGGCGGTGGGTTTCTGCATCTGTTTCCATCCACTTTTGGATGAAGCCTCTCACATGAGAGTTATGCTAGGTTCCTGTCTGGCAGGCTATCATTAATAATCATGTTAGGGGTTGACTCTCTCATCAATGGATATATTTTTAAGGAACACTCGTACTCTCCCTGTCACCATCAACTATTGAAATAAGCCTCACCCCAACTGGACTACTTAGTCGTGTACACGTCTTGCCTTCTTTTTAAACCTCTCATCTAGGATCCTGAAGATGGGACGGTTGGGGTGGGGGGTGGGGGAGATGACGACATGACACTAAGCCTCTGTGCCCCTCTTCCCAGTTCTCCACACAGAATAAATCTTGTTCTATTTTCTCTAACAATTTTTCTTTTTACTTGGCCAGTTGAGGACAAGTGACTGAATCCGGTTAGAGCAGTCAGGGCCCAGGCTCTTACCTGAACTCTAGTAACAACAAGGTTTCCTTGTTGCTGTTGAGTTGCTTCTAGAATCTCAAACAAAATCCAAACCCCAGCAAGTATCCCACGTTTTGAGATCCTAGAGCTGCCATACCCTGGAGCCAAGTCCATCCTCCCAGGCTAATGTAGCTGAACTGCTCCTTCTGTCAACGCCACCCCTCCACTGCGCTTGCGCCCACCAATAGGACTGAGAGGGAAAGTGGAACACCTTCCCCTCCAAAGCCAGGGGAAAGGAAAGCATTGCAGTTCCCGAAGACTGGGGTGCCTCCAAGAGGAGGAGACCAACATTTTCATCCCCACGGAGATTTGCTTCCTGAATAGATGTGTTGCTTAGTCCCATGAAATGCAAATGGGGACAGATTTGGAGAAAGATGGCATCTCAAGTTCCAAGGTCGCTCTGCCTCATTGGTCATTTTTAAAATCAGAACATACCCGTGGACTTAGCTGTTGAAAGATGAAGATGGGATTATGTTCTCAGACAGTGCCTGTAATGAATGGACTTGTGCAGGGGTAAGAAGTGTTGGGAAGCCCTCCTGCTAAGGTCAAGTATTCTGTGACCAGATAACCCTGAGCTCAGCACAAAACAGTGGACTCCCTTTGTCAGCGGGATTCCTCTTCTCTGGGGCATTCAGGAGCCCACATGACTACCTGAGGAATGTCCCAAGCCTTGCACCTGAGAGTCCTGGAATGCCTCCCCATGCTAATAAGGCATCTCAATAGCCCCACCCCTTTCCCCCCAAGCTATATAACCCTTGGTTCACCCTGAATAAAGTGTACCAGTACAAGCCCACTCGGAATGAAGAAATACGCACAGGCTGAGATCATTTCAGAGACCTGTTTCATTGATGATCGTTGGAAAAGGCCTTCATCTAAAAGAGCTGTGACACTAAGATCCTCAGAGAAGGCCCTTTCTCCCCCTCCCCTGCACTCACTCTCAGCCAGATTGGAATCCTTGGAATAAATGGCCAAATTTCTCTAAGGAAAACCATCACCTAAGAGAGCTTGACAGGAATGAGCCCCTCATTTGCAAAGGGTGTTGGCCCCTCACCAGCCTATGTAGGCAAGAATAGAAAGCAGTCAGTCAAGAAGTCTATATATGAGTCCTTTTTTGCTTAACACAGCTAGAAGAGAAGAGGAACATGCAGATTCTGGGCGAGTCTCTGGCACTGTGACTCCTCAGAGCTGATCAGAAGGTGTATCATTTCTGACTACCTGCACCATGTTCTCTCAGGGGGGCCTCAATCCACCCCTTAACCTGACTTGATGGGGAAGTTCAGGCTTATCCTATTTTACAATTATGAGATAGACAGAGAAGGCTCAGTAGGTCAAACTTTTAAAATCCGCCCACTGCCAGATGAGCGAAAGTCCCGTCTTCAGCCAGTTGCATGGGTCCTAGCTCTCCATTTAGTCAGAGTAGACAGTGCTGATGTGGTGGGAGACTGGCTTCTGCTGTGTGGACACAGCTCACCCTCCCTGCTATAGGAGAGCATAAGTGTCCCCCAAAAAGGGCAGGGACAGCACAAGAAAAAGAACACAGCAGGATCTGATCCTGACTTCATAATCCCAGCACTCTGACCAAGGCAGGAGGTCAGCCTCGCCTGAACATTGCTTCAAAAACTCAGGAGTGATGCTGAGCATGGTGGTGCAGGCCTTTTAATCTCAGCTCTCAAGAGGCAGAGGCAGGTGGATCTCTGAGTTTGGGGCCAGCCTGGTATACAAAGAGTGTTCCAGGCCAGCCATGACTACACAATTGATGGTTGGATGGATGGACGGATGGACAGATGGATGAGTGGATAGATGGATGAGTGGATGGATAGGTGGGTGGCTGGATGGATGGATGATGGGTGGATGGACAGATTATCAGGACTAGTGATGGAGCTCCTGCCTAGCATGTAAGAAGCCCTGGATTTGATCCCTGGCATCGCAGGAAGAAGACAGGGAGATTCGTGGAGAGAGACAGACTGGTATAAGACCCGAAAAATGAGGGGCCCCCCATGCCTCAGAAAGCGACACCCAACTCACTCTTGAGAAACAGTCTTGATGCAACAGCAAGAAGATTTTTATTCCAGGAGCACTGGGGTTCATAGTTGTACACGCAGGGGTAGAGGACTATGGACCCCAACTGCAGAATCGGGACAGCTTTTATGGGTTTACAACAAAGCCCGCGCATCACAAACCAATCATTCCTTAGCATCGAGATCCTGTGCAGTTTGAGTCAGTCCATTTGTACCACTCCATAGTTTTTAGGCCAATCAGTTTGAATTATCCCAGATGCACTCTGTGGACCAATCAGTTTCCTATAGCTACATGGGCTCCTGGGTGGGGGTGATGGTGTAAGCAGTTTACAGAAGCAAGATAAGCAGCTAGTTCACTCATTTCCTGTTACCTTATGGGGCCAGGATCGCATACTCAAGGCCCTTTTGCCTAGTTCCTAACAAAGAGCAGGGCTCAAGGAATGTGACCTTTCACCTAATTTTTAACAAAGAGCAGGGTCTGGAATTTGAAGTATTTAGGGCTTCTTAGGAGGCTGGAGTTAGGGCTCCTTTGGAGTAAGGTAGCATTTTTCAACTTCTGACTTCTTGGGGTCATTGAGAGTTAGGCTGTATTTTTCATCCTTTCACTAGTTGTAACAGAAATACTTTGCACACCACAATGAACTAATTTTTATTGTTGTATAGGCTTTGGAATGCAGTTCTATAAACTGTTAATAAATAGTCCCACATTAAACTGAGACTTTCTCACGACTATCAACAAACATTTGCAAACAGTAGGGAAACTATTCAAACACTTTCACATTTGCCTAGGAAGTGAAACAACATGGAAAATCTGAAGTACACACAGGCGGTCTCTGGAATATGTATATATACATGTGCCTACATGGACTTGCCAACATGTATTCCAAGCAAGCAGAACATGACAGAAGGATGAGATCTATAAACACATGACTCCATTTTAGTAACTGTAGTCCTTTCTTTTCTCATCACGTTGACCAAATTCTGAATAAGAAGGAATGTGTGTGTGTGTTAGGGGGAGGGGTTCGGAGGTGGGGGATGTGGGGTGGGTGGTGCAGGTGGTGTGGGAAGAGGTTCTGTTGTATAGTAGGGGGTGTGAGGTGTGGTGTGTGAGGGGTGGGGATGGGAGGTGTGGTGTGTGGGGGATGCAGGGTATGGTGTGTGGGGTTTGGGAAGTGGTGTGTGTGCATGTATGTGTGTGTGTGATGCTGGTATGTGGAGTGGGAATGGGGTGTGGTGTGGTGGGTGGGGTAGCAGGTGGAGCTGGGAGATGGAGGTGGGGGTTAGAAAGTGAGGTATGTGTAGGGTATGGGTGGGAGTGTGGAGGGATGGGGCTTGGGGGTGGGAGTACAGATTGGTTCATAGCTTGAGGGTACAGTTTCTCATGGCCAGGAAGACATGGGGGTGGAAACAGTTCACAGTTGTGACAGCAGGAATGTGACATGACATCTCAAGCTTCTGGAAGCAGAGAGGGACAAGAAACAGGGCCTAGCCACAAACCTCAAGGTAGGTGGGGTCCCCAACAAAAAAGTCCTCCAGGTAGACTGTGCGTCCAGAAGTTCCACTGCCTCCCCGGACAGAGCCACCAGCTGGTGGCCAATGGTACAACACTTGAGGCTGTGAGGACAATTTGTTTCTGACATAACAGCGATTTAAAACTTAGGAAAAATGCATCTGCCCTCAAAGTCCCAGAACATAACTTTGAAGAAGAATTTTGTCTACTTATAGGCATGCTTTTGGTCCATTTATGTAGGAAATTCCTTTGAAGATTTATTCAGTGTTTCTAGAAAATCATTGTAAACTGTGAGAAATGAAGTTTATTCTAAGTAGTAGCAGATAGAGACTAAAGTATATGTTTGAAAAATCAACTGTGCCGTAATAATATGTAGCATCACTCTAACTGGGTAACTGCCTTAAATCTCTCTGACCTTCCCCTTGATAAAGGAAATTACGAAAGGCCTAGATTTTAACTGACTTCTTGGAAACTTCAAAATAAATGTCTTAATCATGATCATAACAAAAATATTGTTCCCAGTGTGGTTAGGTGTTCTTCAAAGCTCTGAGATCTTTCTTATAGTGTCAACTTGGAGTAGAAACCAAGGTGCCATATACAGGCAAACATTTGGATTTCTAAAAATGTTCCCGTTTACCAATTTTCTTCTGAAGGCTGCAACAGCCTAACTCTAAGTCTTTTGCCAGTGTTACATACATTTACCTAACGGTCTGGAACATCACCTCTCTTCCTCAAAGGAGGGGCCATGGTACTGCCAAACATGATAGCAAGCTATCTAGAATAGCTTTGTTTGACTCTAAAAAGGTACCCTTGTGTTTGAGCATAACCGAAGTGCTCTGAACATCCAGTCAGTGCCAGCCATTAAAAAATAGAACTTCAAGTTAACAGGAACTGGAAGGCATCTCCGCTTCCTGTGCAGCCTCTGATGCCGGACACTTTGGGGTTACTCCCAGGAAGTGGCACAGTGCATCTTGGTAGTATCTGTTGGATCCTTATTAGGATCATACAAATGTGGATCACCCCAAACAAGCCTTACCTTTTAACTGGCAGATGATGGACCCGTTCCTGAGAAGCCAGAAAAAAATATGTCGCAATGAGTTTAAAGACAGAGCATGGTGGACTGGAAGGTAGAGGCAGGAAGAGGGAAAGGGGGAAATGGATCCACTGTAAACACACAAGTGTAAAATTTCCTTCCAAGAACACTAAGCTACTGTTGGGTTTTTCTTTTTACTTTTTTTTTTCTTCACATAAAGGTACTGTTGGGTACTTTTCCATTAAATTTTCAACGGGCCAGACCTCCTCAAGAAAAGTTTCTGACTAAACGGGGCTTTCCTCAGTCACCGAGTTTCTTCCCTGCCTGGTCCTACACCATCAATGGTCCTGTATTTGGCCTCTCAGACAGTTACCATGGACACGGGCACAACACTTTCGGCTTTCTAGCCTGGTTGTGGGATCCTGCACAGGGTCAGGCCTTGCTGACTAGAACCTCCCTAAGTAAAGTGTTACATGGTAAGTAAGAGTTTCCAAGAAAATGGTTACACGTGTGAATGAAAATAGATTGTTCAACTCATCTTTTAAAAAATCCCTGTTGATTCATAGACTGTCTACACGATTAAAACATAAGAAACCATCTCGTCTTGATTCGCATACAAGCACCTCAGTTTTCAAACTCACTGGTTGTCATGAGGAGAAATCACGTTAACAAAAGAAAAACAAGGCTATTAAGTCCTAATGAATTTAAAAAAAAAACATTGTAAGTCAGAGAAAAGGGATCAGATGGTGTGAAGTGAACTACTGTTTCTCACCTAATAGAACTCTGAATGGCAGCTTAGAGGGGACTCTGGTAACACATCCCTGTAAAAACAATTTTAACACTATTGTTAAGAAAAAGTAAAATGTAAGGGATTCTGAGATATGATAATTGTGTAAAATTTGACATAAAACAATGGTTTATAATTTCTAGATACATATTTGTATAGGCAAGCAAGCAACAACAAAAACAAGCATTGTAAATATATGTATAATTTTAAACCAGTATAATTCTTGCCTATCATGTTTGACATAGTCTACCCAAGAGTTTTGGTATTAATTGGAGTCAGCTTGTAAGCTCTCTGGTGGATTTTTTAACTCAATTTCATGAAGTAAATGAATGAGGCCTCAGAGAATAATTATTCCAAGAGATTACATCTAAATATGTAGCTTATGTGTAAGCTCATATTACAAATTTACTGCAAAAGACAACATGTTTTATATGATAAAAACATTTTTTATTGTGTGTCACACATACTATATTCTTAACCAGTGTGGAGGAGAAAATGGACTCTTACTCAAATTACATTTCTACTGTCTATGTTTAACTGATTTTCAAACTATTCTCATGGGTTGCTACCATTATCAAAATCTTTACTTATGTGAGAATAATAAAGTTCAGTTTCCTGCTTATCTATTTATTCAAACTTTAAAAGCCCATCATGATTAAATAGATGTTCTGAAGGCACACTCTCTTCCAAGGATTCTCTGTGTTCTCTGGACAGATGCTGCAATGAAAATCTCCTTCTTATGGATACCAAGTTTGGTTTAACTCCTTCTTTCAGAAGGAGGCACGTCACTGGGGTTAGCATTGAGAACAGCCAGGCAATTTGACTTGTAGTCACATTAAATACCCTTACTGATTTTCTGTGGGTGATATTATAGAGTAGCTTATTTGCATTAGTAGATTTGTACTTTATGGTTTTATGTGGTTTGACATTTAATACATTCTTAATGTCTAAGAAGAAGTTAAAAAGTGCTTACAGGTTTCTATTAAAAAGTAACATAGTATATGTATATATTTTCCCATTAGCTTAAAATTTATACAAACAATCTTATGTTGAACATAATATATTTTGACTTTAAATATTTTATTTTTATATTGTTATTTCCTTTGTATATGTTGGACTTCTGCAAATTGAATTATATATCCTTTTACTAACTCATATCAAATGTCGAAAAATGTTTAATTGTCAACTAAACTGGTATATTTAAGAAAAGTTTTCAATTAGTAATAATTGGCTATGATACTGCCACTGCACAAAGCTAAACTGGTATATTTTATGAAATCACATTGTTGTAGGGTTTCTATTACTGTGAAGAGACACTATGATCAAGGCAACTCTTATTAAGGAAACATTTAAGTGGAGCTGTTTAGTTTCAGAAGTTTAGTCCATTATCATCATGGAGGGAAACAGGGTGGTATACAGGCAGACATGGTGCTGGAGAAGGAGCTGCGAGGTCTACATCTTGATCAGCAATCAGCAGATGGGGACTGTCTTTCACAGGCAGACAGGAGGAGGGTCTCTTCCACACTGGGAGGAACCTGAGAATAGAAGACCTCAAAACCCACCCTCACAGTGATGCACTTCTTCCAACAAGGCCACACCTACTCCAAGGCCACACCTCTAATAATTGCTACTCCCTGTGGGCCAAGCATTCAAAAACAGGAGTCTATGGGGAGACCAAACCTATTCAAACCACCACAAACACCACACAAAATATATTTCTTTTTAAATTTTATGTTAAATAAATACATTATTTATTCAATATAGTTTTCTTATCTTACTCTCAATTTCAAGATTAAAATGAAAAAGGAATAGTTCCTATTCTTTGCCAGTGTTGAATAAACTAAGAGAAAATCCCCCTCTGAAGAGACAGTGTAATACCCACTTCCTTTTTACTGGCAGTTGCATACCTACTAAAGACACAGTGATGTTGTGCTTTTTCCATATCTAGGCAGATTATATATTTAGACATTTAAAAATTAATTTTAATGATAACTGTTTTCGTCTCATTTGTACGCACAATTGATTTTTTTCTTTTTAAGTTAATAGACGTTTAAAATTATGTTAATAAAAATTCAAATAACTCAGAAGTGTGGCAAATAAAATTCACACATATCTCTGTGCTCTCAAATTATGATCTTGTCAACTGTTTGACAAGACTCCTTTAAAGCTATTTTTATATCAAATAATTTAGTCCCTCCTACTTATAGTCATAAGAAATATCAAACATCTTTACAAGTGGGTTAGGAGGGAAAGTTTTGTCTTAAACTGTCAAATAATATGTTTCCCTGAAAATTCAGCAACTACAATTCCAGTAGTATAGGATAGGATTTTAAATGAAACCGTTGACTTACATTCACATAAATGATTAGTTATCAAAGAAGTGGGTTAAAGAATAATACAATTTACTAGATAAGTTACAGCCTTTCCATTGTTCTGTCTCTAAAACCATCCCTACTTTATGTAAAACTATCCAAACACGCATAAATCAGACCACGCCCGTGCTCAGCAAATAGAGACAGGACCTCATCGCCCTCTAGTGGGAGAGCTTGGTCCTCTAGCATCCCCCGACAGCCGCAATTTCCAGAGATGAAACTAGTGAGCACCTAATGCTGTTAGTGTCACATTCCTTGGCTTATTCATTGGATGAATATTGAACTAGATTTAAAAAATAGATCAAGTCAAGGTGAACCATCCCTAGAAAACCAGGTGGAATTGAGGGAGAATGCCCCAATAGAAGATATGAAGTAGCTTGTTATTAAGGGGATGGAAGTGTCACTGATCTTCCAACTGTCTGTCTTGACTGTTACTGGCCACCTCTCTACCACTGAACTTACAAATACTTTAATAATAAAAAAGGAATATATTTTTTAGCTTCATATTTTTCACCACAGTGCTTTTCTGAAGTACCATTTCCTTTATTGCTCCAACTAACTAACTAACTAAATAATTTTTTTCTTCCCTTAAAAATGTAAACTATCAGCATTTTTCTTTTGAAAGAAAGCTCCAGCTCCAGGGCCTAGTGGGTGCAGCAGTATAGAGTGGCCAGGTGCCTGAAGGCAGCAGGCCTAGGCTATGACGTCTAGTCTTTTAACCCGACTCCGGCACTGGTCTGTGAGCAGAGACCTCCCCAAGTACAACCCCCACCCTTGGGAAGGAGGCGAATCTTCATCTAATCTGTCAGTGCACAACTGCGCAACCTTTCCTCAGAGTGTTTGAAAACGAGACACTGGGAGTGAGAATTTGGGTGGAAGCTCATTGTCCAAGCCAAAGTGGCCTCATCCTGCCACCTCATTCCTCTCTTAAAGGAACACAGTCCAAGAATGAAGTCGTGCAAGGAGAATGCTGAGTGCTTATGGGGAAACTCCAAGAAAACAAGAGTCTTGTGAGCTCAGTTTCTTCAAAACACAGGATTGTTCTGGGAATGTGGTTTGAGACAGGAAGGAGCTTTTCTCAGTCCATCCACTACAACTGCTGCTCTTATCCGTTCATATGCCTCTAAGGACAACATTTTTGCCACGTGTGGACTGACTGTCACCATTCAGCCTGCTCGTGTGTTTTTATGCCTTACTCTGGTGACTCATCATAACTCTCACAGTAAACTTCTGGTGCTCTGAATAAAGGTGCCTCTTGCATAAGACTAGTCCACCTACTTTTTAGGCTCCACTCCTCCAGGTCCCAGGGTCTTTAAGAGTGCTAGACACTCATTCCTGCATTATTATTATTATTATTAACAAAAATTCACGAAATTAGTACAGTGGCAGTTGTTCCTTAATCAGCTAATTCCTCAGATAACCACACAGGAGTCTAATTTGCACATGCCCTGAGCCAAATACTGAACAATTATTACTCCATTCTAAACCTCCAAGCCACTGAGGCCTCCTTCCAGACAATATTCCACATTACTTGCATTTTTTCATCCTTTCTTGCTCCAGCTTTTCTCCTGGTACTTCCTGGGCCTCTCCTTTGGCTCTCTCTCCTCCTCCGACTCCTGTCTCTGTCCCCACCCCTCCTAGAATCCCAAGTCCGTCTTACTCTCTTGAACCTCTGCATTGACTCACTGGCTTTTATCGGCAAGGCAGAGAATGAATGAGCAAAGTTTACACAAACTCGAGACAGGAGCTCCTAAGAAGAAGCACAACCACGGCGTGCCCAGATTAAAACAAGACAGCGGGATAAAGGAATCGGCGTTTGAAAGAACACAGGGTAAAGCTGACAGACTTTACAGAAACATTATGCCTATACATAGCACAGCACAGCAGGCTCCCGCAGGCCCCTCCGCAAGCATCTCCCCCAAGTCCAGTACACTATCACCAGATAAATTAGTTCATTCTCCTAAAACGTTTACGTTTCTCTTTGGATCAGAACATGCTAACAAATCCTCCTGCTGAAAGCTAAAACTGAGGTGTAAAAACAACTGCAGAGGGGGATGGGAAGGCGCCCACCACTGAGTCAGCATCGCAAGGGAAGGCCAGGACCCGGGAATTCCTCCACGGAAGAGAAGCAGATTGGCGCTTGGGCAACCCAATCGCTTTGTCTTGAGAGTATAAACTACAGAGATCAGGGACCAAGAAGAAGCAAAATGAGCATGAATTATACACCGTCCTTTCTTGCTTCTGCTCACTCGCTAATTAGACATGCCCAGGGAAGGATTGGAAAACAGGACCTGCAAGCAAAGAGCTTCATAAATAAGTGTGAGTAAAAGGGTCCGCGACAGAAGGGAAGCTGCGCAGGAAAGATGCGCGGTGGGAGGAGGTCGCTAAAGGCTCTGGGCTTGCTAGAGATGTGCAGAAGAAAATTCCAGGAGAAAGCGAAGACCCAAGGCTTAGTGACACCCCAACTGAGAATCAAACCATCCTCCTGCATCTCATCCGCTCTTGGAAGGAAGCCTTGGGAAAAGGCAACTATTCAGAGGTCTTCCAGTTTTTCAGCCACAATACCTGCATGAATTTAAGATATATACCTGTTAAATCGTTGCTTAAGTTGTCTTATACATGTGTCTCTATACATTTCTGTAGAATTAACTCTTATGGGTGGATTAGTTGGCTTCAGAGCTATCTGCATCTTAATTTTTATAGACATTGCTGTTTAAAGGATTCTTGCCAAATCATGTGCCTACAGAATAGGAAAGTGCTCATATTTTAATAAACATTTTTTAAATGATTTCTGCAATTTGCATTTTAAGTCATCCCTTTATGAATTTGAGTTTTTATGGTCAGTTCTCTAATGGGAAGACACTCTATGTTCAGACTACTGTTTATTTCCTTCCTTAGTATGGTTTTTCCATGTTTTCTATTTAATTTTCTAATGGTTTTTTAAAGTGTATTTGTACGTGTGAAGTCTTTTAGTGCTTCATTAGCATATATTAAGTACACTTAATGGGCTTCATGTTCCATTCTTGTATACATACCTAATATACTGTGACCATGTCGACTCCTAACCCTCTCATCCCCTCGCACGCCTGCTGACCCCCTCACTCTTAACTGATCTTTCTGCGGTGTGACCCAATGAGTTGCACTGGTGCTGCCCAGCAGAGCGGAGGCACTGTCTTAGTTATTTTTCCTTTGCTGTGATAAAACACCACGATCAAGGCCACTTATAAAAGAAAGTACTTAGTTGGCCTTATGGTTTCAGAGGGTTAGAGCCCGTGATGACAGTCAGGACAAGAACATCCAAGAGCTCACATCTCAGTCTGAAAGTAGGAAGGAGACAGAGTGGTAGGATATTCTTGAGGTCTCAAAGCCCACCCCAGGAGACACACCTCTTCCAACAAGGCCACACCTCCTAGTCCTTCCCAAACAGTTCCATGAACTGAGAACCAACTGTTCTAACAAAGACTCTGGGAGTTATTGTTATACTCAGACCACCTTACTAATGCTACACTACCCAAGAAATGCCTCCCCACCGCCTGTAAACATTAACTGCCTCAAGGAAGATCCTTAAGGAAGGGCAGGGTCCTGTGGCAGTTCTTCAAATAAATTTGTCTGCCAGAAGTGCCACATGTATTCTCCCGTTTGCCATTTCCCTTTGACGGTGAGTATGGCTCACCTATTATGAAATACATGCTTCATAAGAGGATCTGTACATGTGCCCAAGCTCTACAGCAGTAAAAATCGATGCTCCACCTTTTAGTATTACACATGCATTACGTACCTCACACAGATCGCATCGCTCCTAATAGAATGCAGATCCGTGATAAGGAGGCAAGGCTTCATCTCCCCATTCTTTTTGAAACACATTTTCACCTTTTGAAATGATCTGAATTTCCTCCCAGGCCAAAACAATTTTATCAACATGAATAGGAGTTTGATCAGCATTGATAGGAGTTTGCTTTATCTGGAGGATTTGTTCTCAGGTACCGCAAAAATGCTTGAACCCCCTAAGATCCTGAGGATGTTACCGGAACAGAAAAAGCACCAGTATTCTCAAGCTATTCTGAAATGCACTTGGGTCTCTGTGCCTGACCTGCAGAAGTTAACACAAAAAGTTGAGGTCTAGGGTGCTTGTGTCTCAAAATATTTCCCTACTCAAATTAATTATGGGCTTTAAACATTTTGTTTAAAAGGGCATTATTGGTATTTATGATTTCACAGAAAAAATGTGAAAAAAGTATTTTATCTTCCATGTCAGATGACGCCTGAGTATTTTGCCAAAAATCTGGAAATTTTCTTGTTTTTATCCAAATTCATGTAGTTTTGTCTATTTCTCTGCATTTTCCTTCCTCTCTTGAAAGCAACATCAAACTTATCCTATTTGGTCAATTTATGAACCTTTATAAAGATGGCTGTAAGTAAAAAAAAGCTCAACTATGGGCATTAGAAAGACATTATGGGTATATAGGATTACACACACAGGCATACATACATACATACATACATACATACATACATACATACATACATACACACATACACACACACACACACAATACTGAGATTTTACTGTCCATGTCAGATGGACTCTCTTCATAACATCAAATTCGAAGTGTATGGTGAACACATTTATAGTCCAATGTCTAGAAGGAGGAGGCAGGAGGAGACCATGAATCAATCCAAAGCTAACCTAGGCTACATTGATAGGGAAAAAAAGATTGTTACATACAAGACATTGCAAAGAATGACATGGAACTCATTCAAGTTGGTTGGCAGTTGACTCTAGCCAAAGATTTAGACTGAGCTCACCTTAGTGGTTTTTAGAATCGTCTCCTAAGGGTCCCCAACCTCCCGGTATGGGTCCTTCAGTTTTGCTCTCATAGCAAAATATAACAATCTGGGTAGTCTTGTGTCATGGAAGTCCATGATCAAAGCCTTCATCCATGAAGGCCTTGCTGTGAGTACCCATGACAGAACACAGGAGTACCGGCCATGTTTGCGCTTCCAGGGGTCAAGTCCCAGCATCCACATAGAAGCTCACAGACCTACATTCCAAAGCCCTCTGGCCTCTGTTGTCTCCAGACACTCAAGAGGCCCAGAGACATAGATGCAAGTAAAACACCCATACATGTAATAATACATTTAAATTATATATGTGGGGGGGGGGCTCACACACTATAGCATGCATGTGGAGATTAGAGGGCAAGTTATGGGAACCAGTTCTCACCTTCCACCATTTAGGACTAAAGTCAGGTTGTCAGGCACCCTGACAAATGCTTTGATCTGCTGAGTCATCTCATAGGCCTTGACTCTTTTAAAAAGAGTCTTTTTTAAAAAAATATTTACTTATTATATATATTTATTATATACATAAGTACACTGTAGCTGTCTTCAAACACCTCAGAAGGGGGCATCAGATCTCATTAAGGATGGTTGTGAACCATCATGTGGTTGCTGGGATTTGAACTCAGGACCTTCAGAAGAGCAGTTGGTGCTCTTAACTACTGAGCCATCTCTCCAGCCCCTTAAAAAAAAGTCTTAACCTCATTAAGAAAGGAGGAACCTTAATGGTCTTACCTCTTAAAGAACCCACTACCATGTTGTCTGACCTGGGAGTCAAAAGCCCAGCAGTAACTACCAGAGGAAAATTAAGAACACTGCATGTCAGCCAGTTTTATTAATAATACTTTACATATTGGAGGAATGGATTAAAAAACACATGTTTATCAGGTTTTTTTAAAGTCATATAAAAAGAAATAATGGAAAAATACCATCTTCAGATATTGTTTTTAAAAACAATTTCATCTGGATCTTGGGGCCAAGTTTATTCAACTGAAAAATAAAAGTTAAATGTCTTTGGACTCTACAGCTTTAAAAATACCATATGGAAATACTGTTTTAGGGTTCACAGTTCAAATAAATCATGCTTTTGTTTGCCTGTTTTTTGCTACTACAGATTTAATGACATTGGTAGGGACATGTAACTTCTGGCACAGACTAGACACCAAGGGACTAACCCAAAGTAAAAATGGAAATGGCTACACTAAGGTATTACATTAGTGAACTGCTTAACAGGCAAGCTGCCCAAACTTCCCAGAAGGCACTAAGCAGAGCTAGTAAAGACTGGTCTTCTTCATCATCCTCAGGAATTCTTCCTCGTTTATCTCTCCATCCCCATCTCGATCAGCTTCATCAAGCATTTCCTGTAACACAAACGTAAGACGAAAGACCAAAACTATTAAAGACGTATAGTGACAGAAACTCCACAGGAATTTTTGCTTTTAATGTCTGAGTACAACTACATTACACAAACCATATAAAACTATACATACAGCATAATTACAAATTGAAGGAGATTTACCTGTAATTCATCTTCGGTTAAGTTTTCCCCTAGCTCCTTGGCAACCCTCTTGATGTTATTTAGTGATATGCTTCCAGTAGCATCGTCATCAAATAATTTAAATGCCTTCAGTATTTCTTCATTCTCGTCTTTTTCACTCTTTATAAAATGTAATGCCACAGGTTATTCCTTCGATCAAGCTGGACTTCGTAGATCTATTAATTCTACAGCTGTGTGTGCATATATATATCCAGAGGCTGAGTTTTTTAAACAATGATTTCAATATACTCACACCTGACCTCAAGGTCCCTAAGACCGCAAGCTGCAGGAGCTGGGGCTATTCTCAGGAACAGCGGCCAAGTAGCTGCTCTGAGACCGTCAGGTACGGAGCTTCGGGATTCAGGTTCCCTTCCGTCTTGCCAGATATCAGTACTTCCTGACTAAACTCTTCTCTAAAATCTTTACCTTTGAAAATATTTCCGTCATTGCTTTCATATTCCGCCCCCCCCCCCCTTAATACCTAGTTTCAATTCGCCCATGAATTCTCTATGCTCCAGTCCTAGCCATGTACAAGACTCTACTGGTTTCTTTGACAAATAGATACCATTTTTACACTCATGATGGCAAAAAAATCTTCAAAACAAATGGTGCCAGTCCCTTCCTTGTCGATTTCAGTTGTCAACTGTTTTACTTCTTCTTTCTTTGGCTCAAATCCTAAGGCCCGCATTGCAATCTGCAATAGGAGGGGGGCATATTTCAATAATGCCATGATCTCATTTTGAACTTTTAAATTACTAATTAATAGCATATAAAGCTATACACACATTATAATTATAAAATAAGCAAGATTTATAGATAGAGGAGGTAACTTTGATAATTCTGGGTTTTGACTTAGTCATCAACCAAGGACACAACTAAAATGTTACACGATATATTGTTTTGACGACTCAGGGCAGGTATACGTACAGACCTTATAGCACTACGCCATTTCAGGTCGCATCTGTGAGCAAGCCTAGTGGTAGAGCCCTGGGTGCCATCCCCATAAGACACAGACAGACAGACAGACAGACAGTGTGGTTTTTCAAACGTCTTAGACATAATTTCAGAACCTTCAATTCTTTCAGATCTATGGTTCCAGATCCATCAATATCGAATAAGTCAAAGGCCTCTTTAATTTCTTGCTTTTGGGTGTCATTCAGTTCAACTTTTGCTGCCTTTTTCTTCCATTGGTCTAAAGTTACGCGATGGCTGGATGCCTGCAGTAAGCACACACGGGTGAGAACTGTGTGACTGGAATGACAGATCCCACTACCCCATTTCCTTATAGAGGGGGAGCTCGCTTCCCCCTGGTTAACGCTCTTGGTTACCAACATCCTTTTCTCCCATCTTTGGAGACAGGGCCTCCCTATGGAGCCCAGACTTCCCTGGAACTCTCTGTCCTGCCCGAGGCTCCTAAGTATCATTATTAATTTGATAGAAAATGTGGGTTTGTTTGTTTTTTTCTCCTCAATTTTCCTCTTAAAACTCGAGCTTTTGAAGGGAGAAGCAGCTAAATAAACTAGCATAAACTGTGGGGTGTATCAGAGTGCAGTTAGTCTACGAGGACAGTATTATTTTAAGAAATGTACACTTTACCTGGCAGTGGTGGCGCACGCCTGTGATCTCAGCACTTGGGAGGCAGAGGTAGGCAGATTTCTGAGTTTGAGACCAGTCAGGTCTACGAGTGAGTTCCAGGACAGCCAGGGCTACACAGAGAAGCCCTGTCTCAAAAAAAAAAAAAAAATACATTTCTCATATGTGTATCACAGTACTTGCTTGATGTAATGAGAATTTTCGTTTCTTTGAAAAACACAGAAATGTTATGGGAATATGTTTTCATTTTAATCCCAGGTGTGGGATAAGGGGCTACTTCAGACTGTCCACAGCACCTGCCTATGATTTGCCTCGTGCTCTAGCAGGGACATGATTCTGCCAGCTGCAAAAATGTATAACTTTTAGAATTCTGGTAACTTTTCAGAAAGTATATACATGCTAAGGCCTCAAGAGGTGGGGTTTGTTGGTGTTGGTGGTAGTTGGTTGGTTGTTTCAGTTTGTTAAGCAGTCATGTACAAAGAAGTTAGATATCTTCACAGCAAAGATCAAGGAACTCTACACCCCTAATCAGCAGTAAGTAGTCTAACAGTAACGTGATTCCTCTCTCCTCTATCTTCTTTTCTCTCTCCTATCTAGCATTAGAGGGTTAAAGGGTAGGAAAGAGTAGAAGAGAAAACAACCTACAAAGTAGCGAACAGCACGGGGGAATGCTTACTAGAATACAATCAACCTCTCCCGCTTTCCATTGTTATGTGTCCTGCACCATAGAGACACAAAAGTGAAAACCCGTGCTTTTGGTGAACATCTGCTCCACAGATAGCATGAGAATGTTTGACCAATTACGCGGATACACTTAACGTGTGGAAGATGAAGGACCTTTCTGTTTGCTTCTTTCTGTCACCAAAGTGGCTCACGGAATCACTGCAGATCCTCCTCTCTGCAGGTGGAGTGGGGAAGCCCTGAAGGTGGCTGAGAATCTAAGTGGCCTACTTTGTGTAAGTTATTGGCTGTGGTCACTTTGGATTCTTGGCTCTAGAGCTGCAGATTCTGGATGACTGGTCTTCTAGAGCCTTGGGCAGCCTCCTGAGTCAGCATTTTTTCAGCAAGAAGTCATTGTCCCCTTAGCTTTGAGTGGCCTGAGTTGATGAACCCCTGACCATCAGGATTGAGTCAGTGGGCCCCTTGCTCTAATTGCTGGTCCTCTGATCATCAATGGTTAACTAGGTACCCCGCAGCTGAGTTGGTGGCTCCCTGACCCTCAGTGGTCCCTTTCCTTCAACGACTGAATTGATGGCCCGCTGACTGTTGGTGGCCCGAGGGTGATGGCCTCCGCTATGCTCGCTTCCCTATCTTGAAGCCCCTCAATGTCTGCAGTGGTCTCTGTGCTCCAGGGTCGTATCTCTTTACCGCCGGGCCACCCCTCATTGCAGGCGTTGGTGGGTAAATGGAAAGGGAGACCCATCTCTGTCCCCCTAGCTTAGCTACTAAAGGTATCTATCCAAAAATCCTGACACGAAAGGCAGTAAATTGGAAAGAACACCGGGGTCCCACAGCACTCACCATATCCCCTACCCGCGCCCCTGCCCGCGCCCCTGCAACAGCCGCCCTCCGCTCTGCGGCCCGCGCTCGCTCCAGGCAGGCGGTTGCTATAGCAGCGCTCAGAGCGCAAGCCCGCCCACCAACTTCGGTGATTGACGGCCATTGCGCCCAATGGAAAGACAAGCGAGCTCTGACCGTGCGCAGGCAGGCGGGACTAACTGGGTTCCGGCGCAGTGCAAGTCCACGCGTGGTGAGGAGGGTCGTGGGCCCTGCGGACCGGAAGGCAGGGAGGGTTGGGGCGAGCGCTCTGTCCCACGTGTCCCCAGACTCTCCACACACCGGACCAACCGCCCTGCCCTCCGGCCCAGAGCCGCATGGAGCCCGAGGGGTGGGTGGGGGCGTCCTCGCGGGGCGGAACGCCAGCCTTGGACGGAGGACAGCGTGGGCCCTCTCCTGGGCAGGAAAGAATGCAAAGCAATCTCTTCCTAGTGTGCTGACACTCAATGTTGTAATCTTTAAATCTCCTTAGGCTCCTGGGGAATAGGTAAGTTTATCCTTATAGTAGAAGCCAGTTTCCCCCCCTTAAGTTTTCCCAATGGAAATTCAGAGGATGTAAATTGATAATATTTTGTGAGCGAAGTAAAGTGTTACATCATTTACCTACAATCTATTGGTTTTTTCAAGCCATGTATCTCATCTGAAAAGTTACACTTGGACGGTTTTCAGTCATAATACTAATCTTAAATAGATTTCTGAAACCCAGAAACGAATATTAGTCAGACAGACAGACAGACACGTGTCACGGGGGTTGGTGGGGTGAAAGGTGCCTTTTAGGCTTTCCTGAATCTCATTTGATCTGATGGCTATCAAAAGGCTGCTAAACCTAAATAGATCGTACATCACTATGATTTAGGAATCTGGATGTTGTCGTTTTGGAGTTTGTGGTTTGCCATATAGGTTGATCAGGGTAGACTTCCCTGCAAAAGAAATTTGGGGAAGTATTTAAAGATAGGTAAGACAGTATAGGTTTCTTGAAGAAGAGCATTCCAGAAAGAGGGACCCTTAGAAATATTGAGGTGGGGTGCGTGCTTTGCATAGAGCCTAAGACGGCCTAAGCAAAGCAGATGAGTCAGAGAGGAAGAAGTGTGGGTTTTAATGCTGTGTGGGGACAAGGCCTTTATTTGAGTGAGTTAGGGAGACTTTGTAAGATTCTGAGTATAGAAGTGAAAGGATGTGACTCACTTTTATAGGAACTCCCTGTACCAAACAGGACTAAAGTCTGTTTTCTGAGAGGCCTCTAAGCAGTGGAGTGTTGTGGTTAGATTATGGTGTTAGGAGAGACTGGAGAGGGCCAGACTTAGTTCTGAGGAGATTGAAAGCCTAGTTATACCTCTCCAAAAAACGACAGAGCATTTAAACTCCTGAAAAGCAAACGAGATGTGAGCTTATGGAAAGATAGCTTCTGAAGTCAACACCCCATTTAAGTAACCCGACTCTGCTCTCCCACTGCAGATAGAAAGGTAAGGAGACAGTCTGGGGAGCAACAAAACTGACCTGTTTTCGGAAGGCATTAGTGCCAGGCACAGCAGAACAAAAATCAGGTTGTGTTAGTGCACTGCCAAGAACAGTTACCGTTGTTTCTCGTCACTTTGGATATTACCCATCTTCCCATTCCCGTACTGTCATTGCCTTTTTATATCCAACGTCCTAGAAAGTAAGACATTTTGAGTTGTATTACTAATAGCCTATTGGAGTCTATTCAGAATCATTTAGGAGTCTTCCCAAGTTAGGATGCTAAGGTAATTTTTCAGTGACTATTCAGACTTGAAATAGAGTCTTCAAATGCTAAAGGATCCCTTTTGAGTATTAATTTTGATATCAGTTTTATATGACTTTTTCCTTGTAGATTGTTGAAATCCATCTTTATCTGGAGAAACCTTTTGTAACATAATTCAATACAGACTGAATTTGAAATACCTATGGGTTTTTCCTGTTGTTTTTGGATTACCTCCCACTCACAGACTGTATCTTAGAGTTTAAACATATTCTAGAAAGGAGACCAGAACTCTTTATGCCATCCCCCACCACCCACAACAAATGACAAACATCTGTAAGTTAAGGGTGTCAACAGGACTTAGATGAGGGAAATGAAGATTTCTAAAGAAGAGAGGGTAAGTTACTGTCACACTGAAAGTGAAGCAAAACATAGTTGCTGCAGTAACTAGCATAAACTTGGGCAGTAGCTGCATGGGGCCCTACCCTTTTACTTAATAGGTAGGAGGTTCTTTGACTGTTGCTCAATTATCATACTTCATTCCACAAATAGGCTAATTATTTTAGTGCCAACCTTACATCTTTGTTGTGATTTCATTTGTAAGATGTGTCAAGCCTGTTGTATAAGGCAAACCGTCAAGTTTTGTTAGCGGTGAAAAACAGCCAGACTTTTTCTTTCTTTATTAATTTATTTATTTGTTTTACATCCCAATATCAGTTCCCCACTCCTCCCAATATCCCCTCACAAAGATCCTCCCCCAACCTCTGGTCCCCTTCTCTAGGAAGGGGGAGCCCCCCCTCCCCCCCCCCCCCCCGTCTCTCCCCCTGTTCATCCAGTCACTGCAGGACTAGGCACATTCTCACCGATACCAGATGAGGCAGCCCAGTTAGGGAAACGGGGTCCATAGGTGGGCAGCAGATTCAGGGACAGCCCCAGTTCTAGTTGTTGGGGACCAGACTTTTAAACTTGTCCTTTCAACATTTTGTTTTTTACTAACTAAATATTCATGAAGGGAGAGACAGACTCCAAAAATCAGCTTTTGGCAAATTACAAATATAAATGTAAAGAAAACATTTAAAGCACAAATTTCTTGGCTTCAAACTTGCCAGAAAGTTAACAGTTGTATAATCCAATTCAACTGTATAATCCAATACAGTTGAATTCACAGCCCAGAGATAAACCCATGTATGTTTCAGCAAGCTGATTTTGATAAAGGTACTAAGAACATGCAAGAGAAAGAATAGTTGATTCAACAGGTGGTATCAAACAGCTGGATATCCACATATGAAAGGACCCCTGCCCTACACCAAATGTGAAAATTAGTTCCAAATCAATCAGTCATTAAATAATATATAGAAATCTGAAGAAAAGCCTAGGTTAAATCTGTATGATCTTGGATTTGGCAGTGGATTCTAAATGCGCCATCAACAGCATGAACAGTATTGACAAGTAAATGTTAAATTTTACCAAAAATTTACCATAAACTAAAAATTTTTATGGATCAAGTACATTATAAAAACAGAGAAGACATTGTATAGGATGATAAATTGTACTTGCAAATCAAGTAGGGTAGGCCTCTTAGTGTCCGCAGGGCAATGGTTTTAGGACTCCATTATACAAACTAAAGTCCAAACACAAAGAAGTGCTTTATATAAAATAATGGAGTATTCAAATCTAGCCTACATATACTAGGCTTAAAATTAATATAATAATGAACTAAGAAATGTAAATGCTAGGTTAATAGTTGCTATAATACGTTGTTTTGTTTAAGGAATGATGACAATATATTCCATGTTGACTATACATGCTGAGTTTGTTTTTGTGTTTTTCAAATCTGTCTTTCAGTGTTTAGTTGGATCTACAAGTGTGAGATTGGCTCTTGTTGCATAAGGGTTTATTATCTGATGTGTAGAAAGAATTCTTGTAACTCAACACTACAAATCTTTAAAAATGTACTCTTAAAATAGGCAGAAAACTTCAGTAGGCATTTCTACAAAGAAGATATACAAATGTCTAATAGGCCCATGAGAAGATGTTTAATATTATTAGTCATTAGGAAAATGGAAGTCAAAACCACAATAAGCTATCTTTTCACATCTGCTAAGGTGTTTATAATTTTACAAAGGCAAAAACAAACTATTGAATATACTAATGACTGAGTGTGTGCTGTTACATATCCACCCAGAATGTGATTTTACTTGAAAGTAGTCTTTGCAGATGCAATTAGTTAAGATGAACTCATTCTGGATTAGGATTAGGCTCTAAGTCCAGTAACTGGTGTTGCAATTAACCAAAGGGACAATTGAAACAGGCAAAGATTAAAGTTATGCAACTAGAAGCCAAAGAATACCAAAAGCAACTAGGAGCTAGAAGAAGGAGAAAAGAAATGTGTTGTTGTAGCCTCCTGATAGTTGTAATTTTGAGTATCAACCATGGAAAACTAATGCATTGGGAGTGTGGAGAAATGTTGTCCATCATCGCTGCTGGCAATGCTCTTTTTGGGAAAACATCTCTGCAGTTTCCTAAGCTAAACATAGATTTGCTGTATGGCCCAGGAATTCTACTCATAACTTTATAGTTAAAAGATTTGGAAGCAAGATTCAAAGACTTGTACAGAAATGTTCACAGCAGCAGGGGCACACAAGCACAGTAGCTAAAAGGTGGAAACAACCCAGATGTCTCGCAGTGCGTGAATGGCTATAAACTGTAGAACCTGCCTAGGATTATTCCACTAAGGAAAGCAGAGACGTGCTGATAAATAACAAATGCGGGAGGACCTCCAAACATACTAAGATGGCAGGAAGGTTGTCACGTATTTCATGATTCCATTCATATAAAATACAAAGAATAGGTCAAAACAGAGACTGAAAGCAAATTAGTAATTACCAATTACAAAGGGAATATAAGAGTTACTGTTTAATAGCTTTCCAATTTTCTTTTGTGGCTGTTAAAAATCTCTTGGAACAAGTTAGAGGTGGTAGTTATACAACATTGCGAATTTACTAAATGTAAATTGTATTCTTTAACCACTTCATTAAGATTAGTAGCTTTATAAAGTAAGTAAGACGAAGCCAAAGGGAGGCAGAAGATTTGAGGATGTGATGTATGTAGTGACTGAAACCATTGATAAATAGAATTAAGATTCAAGAAAGGGTGGTGAAGCATAGAAAAATTAAGACCAGAGAGATTTAAGACATAATGAATTCAAGTAGTTGAGTCCTAGAGTATATTTTGATGTTATCAAGGAATTGTGTAAGTGTTCATTTTTTAAGGTTGAAAAACTCATTGAAAAGAGGACTTGAGAAAGAGATCATGTAATCCCTCACATATTGTTTGGGCCTGCCCATCCTATCTATCTTAGCCATTGGAAGTCTGTAAGAAGTTATCCTGTAGGAATACTGCCTGTCCTTGATCCTGAAAATTGTGTTGACTCTAGGGCTCTCTACCTTCACAATTGAAGGTAGCTAGCTCAGAAATAAATTAACCAGAGTTATGGTCAGGATCAGAAGATAAGCAAATATATGAACTCTTTGCTGTTTTTTTTTATATATTTAAGACCTAAAAAATTCTGATTAAAAATATTCAAAAATCATGAACTATAAGAATAGTGTCTCTTAGCTTCAGTCCCTTACCTAATGGAATTCACACCTCACCAGGCAGTAGCTTTATTATAGATGGTTTTTTCAGTTAGAAAGTACAATGTTTAAAAGCTTTTTAGTATTGAACTAATAGTGGTATTCATTTTGGATGTGACTTCTAAAATAATGTCTTGAATAATTTCAATCGCTCTTGGCCCTCTCTTTACATAGCATGTTTTTTTCTTTAATAGTGCAATCATTGCCCATCTTTCTCCCCTCTATTCATCTTCATATTTCATAGATGATACTTAAGGGTTGCACTACCTTTAGTCTGTTACTTAGCTAGTCAGTCCAAACTTATCAGAACGTATGTATTCAGATATCTGAACACATATCAAATTATAACACCGGGCACTCTTCTGAGCACTGCACTGGACTCCTCATACTAGCTGTGAAATAGCTTTGAGGTCAGTCTCATTTTCCACATATGCAATCTGAAGGGCTCCCCACCTCAGGCCTAGGCTTCTAGACTCATAGTACAAGCTTTCAACACTATATCAACAGATTTCTTAATCTTAACCCTTGGGGTTCCCATTATAGGATAAAGCTTCAGTGTCTTGGCTTCTCATGAATGTCCTTCATGATATACCTCCTCAGGTCCTTCCGCTCCTTGCCATCTATGCTGTCCTCCTGTAACACCAGGCTTTCCTTTCCCTTCCCCTTTCCCCTCTTATTTCCTTTCCCCTTCCCCTCCCCTCCACTCCGCTCCTTTTTAGCATATTTGTACATTCATTACCATCCCCTTCAACTTGCTGGCTCAGTTTATACAAGTTACCCTGCAGATGATGTGATAGAACACACCTGTAGTTCTAGTACTCTCAAGGTGGACATGGTGATCACAGGTGTAAGACCATCCTGAGCTATATAGCAAACCACAAGTATCTCATTCTACAGTTTGCCTTCTAGAAACCTTGCTTGTTGCCTTATGCTCTGCTCCATGTTCCCTACCGTGCGGAGTGATCAGCCCTCTGTACCACCCTGCCACCATGACAAGTCATAGCTATTCTACATCATCATACTGGTCACATTTAATTGAAACTATATCCAAAATGTGAGCTGTGTGTTCTTCACTATATGTAGCATATTGTCAATCATAAATCACTCTGATTAAAATTTCAAGTGTTTGTTTATTTGCAGATAATTATTCATGGAGATGGCTTACAGGGTCATAAACAGAAGAAGGCATGTGGGACTTCAACAACTTTCAACATTTGCACAAACAGGAAGAAGTTTCCTAGGTCCAGTAAAAGCCACCAAGTTTATTACAGATGCAGAGTGTGATGAAAGTGTGTTAATCAGCTCAACAGTCAGGCTTCTTGAAGGACTGGATTTAAACTGTGCAGTGGGGCACCTTCTCAACGAAGCAGTTCAAGCACAGAATGATACATACAAAATTGGAACCGGCACTCTTTTGTTTCTTGTCGGTGCATGGAGCAGGGCTGTTGAAGATTGTCTCCATCTGGGGATTCCCACCACAGTAATAGTTTCAGTAATGTTGGAAGGCTTGAACTCTTGCATTGAAGCAGTAGTTTCCCTTCAAGTACCCACACACAATGTATTTGACCACATGGACAACACAAGTACAATTTACAAACTTGAAACAGTTGATGTCAGTTTATGTCCTTTTTTACAAGTCCCTTCAGGTTCTGGGTTGTTACAGGAAAAACATAATTTCAAAGATGCTACATCTCAGTTATTGTTCACTTACAGTCTTTCACATGCTAAATCACCCAAATTCTTCAAACCTCAGACTAAAGTTGAAACAGAAAAAAGCACATCACAAGCTCTAAAAAATCTATATACAGATTCCTTCTGCAGAAAGTCAGCACTCACTCACAGTAGGCATTTTAATAGGACATATAGTAGCCGCTGGATAAGCAGACCTGACAGATTTCTAGAACAACTTGGATCAACTCCGAAAATACTTAGATGTAATGATTTGGGGGAGTTAGCAGTTGGCTTGAGCCATGGAGATCACAGCAGCATGACACTGGCCAAAGCAGCAGTGAGGCTGCAGTGGCAGACTCTGTGTCTGCAGCAAGCCAACTGGATGGCACCCTTTGTGTTTGATATTTCCAGACTCCTCACTTGCTGTCTCCCAGGTTTACCTGAAACTTTTTCCCGTGTTTGTCTAGGATATGTCACTTCTGTAACCATGTCTAGTATTGCTCTTATAGAGGAATTGCAGGATCAGCCTTTCCGGGTAATTCTCATTGAGGGTGACCTCACAGAGAGTTACCGACACCTGGGATTTAATAAGTCTATAAATATTAAGACTAAGTTAGATATCCGGGAACTTTCAGAAGATAGTGCAGAAGAACTGTGGACAAATCGTGTATTACAGGTGTTAATCCAGTTCAATGTGACCCTCATCTTGGTACAAGGAAGTGTATCAGAACGCTTGACTGAAAAATGCCTGCACACTAAGCGGCTGGTAATTGGCTCAGTGAATGGCAGTGTGTTGCAGGCATTTGCTGAGGCCACAAGAGCGGTGCCAGTGGCCTATGTCACACAAGTGAATGAAGACTGTGTAGGCAGCGGGGTCTCTGTGACCTTCTGGATGAGTCCTCATGATATGAACAGGAGCAACAGATTGGCAGTCTTGTTGACAGCAGAAGGAATTAATTTGATTACAGCAGTACTCACTAGTCCAGCAAGTGCTCAGATGGAAACCAGGAAAGACAGGTTCTGGGCTTGTGTGTATCGTTTATATCATGCCCTAAAAGAAGAGAAGGTCTTCCTTGGAGGAGGTGCTGTTGAATTTTTATGTCTTAGCCATCTTCAAATTCTTGCTGAGCAATCTTTAAATAAAGGAAACCATGCTCATTTAGGATGGCTTCCTGATTCTTCCTCTTGGATGGCCTCATCTCTGTCAATCTACAGACCTACTGTGCTGAAGTGCCTGGCAGATGGGTGGCATGAATTCTTGTCAGCTGTCATGTGTAACACTGCCACTCACCCATCAGCAGTAGAAGCTAGGACGTTCATTCAGCAGCATGTACAAAATGCCGTCAACTCTGGCTCGCCTTCATCTTATATCTTGACTGAATATAGTAAACTAAGCAGTGGACTTTTTGATTCCAGTATTTCAGATAACCTGGAGCTGGTTCCAAGAGTTTATGATGCTGTCACACCAAAGATTGAAGCATGGCGCCGAGCACTGGATTTAGTGCTATTAGTACTTCAGACAGACAGTGAAATAATTACTGGACTTGCACACACAGAGATGAATTCACAGGAATTAGATGGAGTTTTATTTTTGTAGAGAGTGGTGTGTGTGTGTGTGTGTGTGTGTGTGTGTGTGTGTGAATACACATGTGTATGGGTGTCTGCAGAGGCCAGAACAGGGGATTGGATCCCCTGGAGCTATAATTATAGGTAATTATAAGCCACCCAACATTGGGTGCTGGAAACCTGGCGGTACAAGAGCAGTAAATACTTTTGAGCCATTTCTCCAGACTTAATAAATTTTAATAGTCAGATCATAGTGTGTAAATTACCAACTATTGCCAAGAATAAAAGAATCGATGTCTATCAATAACTGCAGTTCTATTTTTTGTTTTACCCTTTTTATAAGGTACCTGTTACTGTTTCACAGGTGCTATAGGACATACACAACACCTGGATCAGAGGCAAAGAGCTTCTGCTATTTGCTACAGAATCTGTATTCAAAGTGTCGTGTTGGTTTTGTCAGTTCCTTGGCTTCTCCCACAAAAGCAGCCCAGAGGGCCAGTGGCAGGACCCTGAACACTGGGTGTTCTCTTGTAGGGGAGGAACATGGAATTTTTGATACTCATTGCTTAAGCAGAAAAAAAAAAACTCACTTGTTTGTCCCACAGGAGTAATTACATCTTTCAATGTTGTTTAAGTCAAACTAGTCATGGACATGGACGAGGTCAAGCTTGGTCAAGGCATTATAGTCTTTGCATCTACAGTAGGCATAGAAATGCTATCTCGATTACTTTTCTGTTTGCTGTAATAAGACACCTGACCAAGCAACTTATAAAAAGAAAGTGTTTAATTTGAAGTTATGGTTTCAGAGGGTTAGAGCCATGATGGCAGAGCAAGACATGGTGGTAGGAACATCTGAGAGCTTACATCTTGATTTGATAGTAAGCGGTGGAGGGGCCGAGTGAAGTGAGAATGGTGCAAGTCCTTTGAGACCTCAAAGACCTCACCTAATTTGGTAACACACCTCCAATAAGGCCTTCCCTTCTCATCCTTCCAAAATAGATCTACTATGCCTGGCTTTATTCTTCAAGCACATCTCTGTGTCTGTGTTTATTTTTTACTTACTCACTTTATATCCTGCTCACTGCCCCCTCCCAGTCACCCCTCCCACGATTCTTCCATCATCCCTTCTTCCCTTCTCCTCTAAGTAGGTGGGTCCCCCCTCGGTATCCCCCACTCTGGCATATCAAGTCTGTGAGACTAGGTACATTCTCTTTCATTGAGGCCAGACAGGGCAGCCCACGTACAGGCAACAGCATTTGGGATAGCCCCTGCTCCAGCTGTTTGGGACTCACATGAAGACCAAGCTGCACATCTGCTACGTGTGTGTGTGTGTGTGTGTGTGTGTGTGTGTGTGTGTGTCAGGGGGGTGGGGGGGTGGGGTATGAGGGGACTAGGGCCAGCCTATGTGTGTTATTTGGTTGGTGGTTCAGTCTCTGAGAGCCTCAAGGATCCAGGTTAGTTGACTCTGTTGATCTTCCTACTAAGTTCCTACCCCCTTCAGAGCCTGTGATCCTCCTGTTCCCTAAGAGTCCCCAGGCTCCACTGTATCTTCATCTGTCTGAGCTGCTGGGTGGAGCCTCTCAGAGAACAGCCATGCTAGACTCATGTTTGCAAGCATAACAGAGTACATTAATAATGCCAAGGCTTGGTGCCTACCCATGAATCTCAAGTTGGGCTGGTTATTGGTTTGCCATTCCCTCAGTCTCTGCTCCACCCTTGGTCCCTGCATTTCTTGTAGACAGGATAAATTTGGGGTTGAAAGTTTTTTGGATGGATTTGTGCCCCTATTGCTCCATTTAGATTCCTGCCTGGCTACAGGAGGTGGCCTCTTCAGGTACCATATCCCCAGGTATGTGTCACCATTAAGGATGCCCCTATTGATTCTTGGCGCCTTCCTTATCCCAGGTCTCTGTCTCCTGGAGATGCCCCCTACCTCCCCACTCCCATCAGTTATAGATTTTCCTTTCATTCTCACGGCCATCTGGTCATTCCCTCCCCATACCTGATCACGAACCCTGCCCCTATTTTCCTCTCCATCCCCTCTCCCATCCATCTCCCTCCCATCCATCTGCCTCTTATGAATATTTTTATTCCCCCTTCTAAGTGAGATTCAAGCATCCTTGCTCGTGCCTTCCTTCATGTTTAACTTATTTGGGTTTGTGGAGTGTTACATGGGTAGCCTATATTTTATGGCTAATAATCCACGTACAAGTGAGCACATACTATGCAAGTCCTTTTGGGACTGGGTTACCTCACTAGGATGATATTCTCAAGATCCATCCATCTGCCTAAAAAATTCATAATGTCTTTGTTTTTAGTAGGTGAATAGTATTCCATTATGCAGATGAACTACATTTTCTTTATCCATTCTTCAGTTGAGGGACATCTGGGTTGTTTCCATTTTCTGGCTATTACAAATAAAGCTGCTATGGACATAGTTGAGCAGGTGTCCTTGTGGGATAGTGGAGCATCTTTTGGGTTCAAGCACATCTTTAGAGAAATGACCTTTCTTTTTTTGTCTTTTTTAATCCCACAACCATTATTAATATTTAAGGGATGGTTTTCTTAAATGTGTCTTTGTCAGTGTAGTTATATTTTGACCCCAAAGCGACATCACTAAACATACACCAAATGATCATCTTGTATGAATTAAGTTATTCAGTAATTTGACTAACATCCTTAGGAAGAGTTCTGTGGTGTTACCATCACTCCTGCCCAGTGACTTGCCATCGCCTGTTGATGTGGAGTCTTTTCCCATTTTATAATCACTCTCGGTTTGGACTGAACTGATGAAGATGTAGAAATATCCGTGCAGCATTAAGACTTTATTACAGTTTCATAAAGGCTGTTAATTCACCCATGCTTAAATGTGTAACTCATCTGAGATTTATCTTGGTAGAAGATGAATTAAGAACCCAAGCTTTCTCTAAGTGTGTATCCACAATGTTAGGTCTTCATTGCTCATTCAGGTAATTCTTAGCCATGAGAAGGACATGCTAGGGTCAGGGAGGGAGAGCACACGATCACATTTCTGTTCTTTCTAGCTGGGGATCCATAATGTTTGGCTTTTTAGTTTTATTTTTTGGCAGCCACAGTGCAGCATGTTAATTAGAAGGTTATTACAGTAGCCAAGACACGAAGCCAGCATCCTTTTCTGAAAGCACCTACCCGGTGTTGCACCTGGTTACTCTCCTATGTTTCACTTAGAACAATCAGTTGGTTTCTTAGTACTTTGCTCTGAAAAAGCCTTGTGAGGCCTTCTTTCCTTTGACCTGTAGGTGGCAGACTTCTTCTCCTGTGGTCCCCAAATTCTACGTCATGTTTAAAACCATCAAAATTAAGGAGATTTCTTGAATTCATTGTTTCTAATGGCTGAATAGTACTCTATTGTGTATATACCACATTTTCTGTATCCATTCCTCCATTGAGGGACATCTTGGTTCTTTTCAGCTTCTGGCTATTATAAATAGGGCTGCTATGAACATAGTGGAGCATGTATCCTTATTGCATGCCAGGGAATATGCCCTCTGGGTATATGCCCAGGAGTGGTATAGCAGAGTCCTCTGAAGTATCATTCCCAGTTTTCTGAGGAATCGCCAGACTGACTTCCAGAGTGGTTGTACCATCTTACAATCCCACCAGCAGTGGAGGAGTGTTCCTCTTTCTCCACATCCTTGCCAGCACCTGTTTCTCCTGAGTTTTTGATCTTAGTCATTCTGACTGGTGTGAGGTGATATTTCAGGGTTGTTTTGATTTGCATTTCCCTGATGACTAAGGATGTTGAACATTTCTTTAGGTGCTTCTCAGCCATTCGATGTTCCTCAGGTGAAAATTCTTTGTTTAGCTCTATACCCCATTTTAAGGGGGTTATTTGGCTCTCTGGAGTCTACCTTCTTGAGTTCTTTGTATATCTTGGATAAGCCCTCTGTCACATGTAGGGTTGGTAAAGATCTTTTTATAATTTCTTGGTTGCCGTTTTGTCCTTTTGACAATGTCCTTTGCCTTACAGAAACTTTGTAATTTTATGAGGTCCCATTTGTCAATTCTTGGTCTTAGAGCATAAGCTATTGGTGTTCTGTTGAGGAAAATTTCCCCTGTGCCCATGTCCTCAAGGGTCTTTCCAGAACTGGAGAACATCCTAAATGAGGTAACCCAGTCTCAAAAGAACACTCATGGTATGCACTCACTGATAAATGGATATTAGCTTAGAAGCTTGGAATACCCAAGACACAATCCACAAATCAGATGATGCCCAAAAAGGAGGAAGGAGTGGCCCCTGGTCCTGGAAAGACTTAGTGTGGCAGTGTAGGGGATTACCAGGACAGGGAGGTGGGAAGGGGTGGATTGGGGAACAGGGGGAGGGAAGAGGGCTTATGGTACTTTCGGGGAAGGGAAATCCAGGAAAGGGGAAATCACTTGAAATGTAAATAAAGAATATATCGAATAAAAAAAATTAAGGAGATTGTTTTAGAGCAGGGTAACACCAGTCTGCAGTGAGGGTGTTTACTGCCCTGGAGGCCTTAGTAGGTAGGTTTTTCTTTATTGCCTGCTCTGGAGGTCACCTGCTTTACAAAGTTTTAGCTTGGGAAAGTGATTCAGGTTCTCTTAATCAGTTACTACCAGGTCTTTACATGACAGCTGAATGGCATCGCTCTTACTATGATCTCTGGCTCCAATATTTGACATTTAGAGTTATAATGAAGCCCAGTTAAAAGGAGAAAATATAGCACTGTTGTTCTTAAAGCCAGACTTGAAAATGTGAGTGTACTTAATGCTACTAAATTTGGAGGTTAGGCACTAAACTTGGGTTCTTTTCAGAAGAGCTCTTAACTGTGAGCCATATCTGGACCTCTGGCAGGTATTTGATAACTGTACAATATTAGGACACGAGCTTTCGTGTTACATGGTTTAGCCTAGGTGCAGGGTAATGCATGACTTCTAAGCATGGTTAGATGTTTAAATGCATACACAGCTTGCCACAGTTCATTGTGGCATAACCCATTGTAAGTTAAGGTCATCCATACTGTGTAAAGAGCTAAAAACCTTACCCTGGCTGTCTCCCATATGTCATCCAAATGACAAGAATATTTTCTAAGGGCCAAATGTCAGCTCTGACTTCTACAAAATGTTCATATTTACCAAAATGTGAGTTTATGCTTATTATATTGCAACATGCCATTGAGACTATTTTAGGCTATTCTCATGTTTGTTTTCCTCTTCTGAATTTTTTTCTTTTTCCACTTTTCTTGGTAATTGCATTAGAAAATTTTCCAATGTATTTGTTTGGTGTTGTGAATTAAAGCAAATTGAGAAGTTCCTGGCCTAGTAACAATATTGAGCAGTGTGATTTGATGCCCAGAAATGGGTAGCGCTGTGTTACCCATTGAGTAAGGGTTGACCTCTTGAGTAGGAAGTGGGAAAAGCTACTTCTCCAATGTTTCCACTTTGGAATAAATGTCAAATTAGAGCTAAGACAAGCTAGGTGTAACAGTACATTCCAGCTCTCAATGCTGAGGCAGGAGGATCACATGGGGTACATGGAAAGATCTTGTCTCCAAGAAGAAGCAGAAGAAAAAGAAACCAATGTAAGTGTGATACATTTTTCTTTATCTCTTAATTGAATAAAATAATCACAGATTCTTCTAAAGAATAAGCTCGTGGTGGGGCATCTGTCAAACTACAGCTCTCCAGACCCAGAACCTGAGCCTCCTTCTGCACTGGTGTCCCCCGTTGGTCCCAGGATCACACAGCAGGATCGCCGGGGGAGCTGTTACAGCTGCTCACATGCCAGAGTGTCATTTCTTATTCTGGGGCACACTACTGATTTAGGGCTTTTGCTTCTCTTTGCTTGTGAGACAGGGTCTTGGGTATCCTGGGTTTTTCAAGCTTGGTAGGTGAGGATGACCTTAGCTAACCTTCATGCCTCTACCTCCCAAGTGCTGGGACTGTAGCTGTGCACCACCAAGTCCAGTGTGTGCAGTACTGGAAATGGACACCAAGCTTCATATATGCTAGATAAGCACTCTAGCAACTGAGCCGTATCCCTAGTCCACAGCAGTGCCCCACCCCTACCCCAGTTAATAGTAGTATGTAACAAAAAACAAGACATGAATATAGTGTTCAGAAGCACACTTAGAAAAGCCTTCGCTGGGCATCTTGGGCTTTCTATGAGCCATGCTGGCTGCTTGAACACCATATGTGTGGTGCCCCAGCCTCAGGGTAGGCGAAGACATCCAAAGAGTGCCCAGCAATGCCAGCCACCTGCTAATAAATGGAGTTTCCAGGGACTGAGAGGATAGAAACACTCTAGGATTATACAATGGTGGTTGTTCAAAAGTAAACATGCTTTAAAATCCACTGAAGTGTGCATTTAAAGTGTAGAACTTTAGAGTGTATGTGATATATTTTAATAGGCACACTAAGACCCTTTTTGTAACTTCACTTGAGAGCCAAGAAACTAGGCTCCAGGTTCTCAGCAGTCCTGGCATGGAAGATCACAAGGAGAGCAAGACAAGCTCTAGGAGCTCCCGGTCTGACTCTTGGTGTTGGGTGCAAGATGAACTCTGTGATCATTTTGCTCTGCTGATTCATGGTTTGTGCTTTGGAAAGATAAATGGTTAGAAGAAATTCAACCTCCTCCTCCTCCTCCTCCTCCTCCTCCTCCTCCTCCTCCTCCTCCTCCTCCTTCTCCTCCTCCTCCTCCTCCTTCTCCTCCTCCCCCTCCTTCTCCTCCTGATAATGAAGGAGAGACTGACCAAGATTTCGCCTTAACCTAGAACAGCAAGTTTCTTGAGACGTGAAGTCAGCTTTTGATAGTAGATAACATGCAATACCATTTGACAGAGAAGACTGCAGAATGTCTGTCCTTGAGCTTGAATAAATAGCTTGCTCTGTAAAGTCAGTTCTGTTTTAAGACCTTGTAAGGCTTAATCTAGCCTGTTTTTAACTTGTGTGTACTTTAAATTTTCCATAAATCAAAGCAAGAACAAATGAAAACTCAGGGATCCTTGGATTCCCACATCAGTAGTATATGGGATATTTTTCTCATTGCTGTGACCATATGCCTGACAAGAATCATTTTAAGGGAGGGTTTAATTTGGTTCTACCATTGTAGGGAAATACAGTAGAGTCCATACTGGTGGTGTGTGACTGGAACTCCTTATAGCTCTTTGACCAAACAAACACACAAACAAACACCAGAGATCCTGGCTAGAAGCAGGGTGAAGCTACCCCCTGTAGGCTGACTTCCAACCAGCTCACTTCCTCCAGATATGTCCCATACCCTAAAGGGTCCACTGGAGTGAGAATTTTGGTTTCTTTGAAAACCCAGTTATATTATGTGAACATGGTTTTTTTTTTTTTTTTTTTTTTTTTTTTTTTTAATCCCAGGTGTGGAGAGGAGTATGGGGCTCTTTCAGATTGCCCACATCAGCAGACTCTGCCTCGTGTGTGCTCTGGGAGGGGTGTGGATCTTTGCCAGCCACAGATACTTTAATTCTGAGGACTCCTGAGGGTATGAATGGGAAAGCCCCAAGAGGTCCAGGGGCAGCTGCCTCCCCTGTTGCTGCCCCAACTGCTGCTGGCTCGGCCTGCTGCTGTGCTTATTGTTACTGGCTTACTGGACTGCTGGACATCCTGAGCGTGAAGACTGGACTTGCCCCAGGGAAGTCCTCCCCTACTCAACAGGAAGTAGCACGTACGGGTCCATGTCCCTTTCCCTTCAACCTTCTGTCTCTCCTACCTCGTGTTGGAGAGGAGTAGGGTGGTAAATAGAACCCAAATACAATAGCTAAAACCAAACCAAACCAAACCAAAGACCGGACATTTCACAACTTCACACCACTACCTGGGAGGGACCAGGTGTTGAACAGGCGAGCCTTTGAGGGCACTTCACACCCTTACATAATACTAGACTTCTTGCTACAGAAACGCATCAAACTCTGCTGTGATTTAATAGTGCTAAGCCACAAGCTAATTTTCCGTAAGAGTGTTATTTTTGTTTGCTTTATCTTCCTGCCAACATCTTTTCTCACTGCTAGATGCCAGCCCTGGACTCTTCCACACTGCTTTGTTCACTGATTGCTTTTCCAGGCCACGCCACTGCTTCTGTTTCCTTTCTTCATGTGCTTCATAGTTTCCTGACTTAATGCCTCCCTCATATTTCTCTAGCTTTCCTCATATTTCTAAGACCTCCAGTTTCCGGGAATGACTACAATATTATTGAGTTCTGGGAAATAGCTTTCTTCTACAGATGTGTGTGTAAGCGTAACTCTATGCCTCAACACTGTTCATCACTGACGCTGCTCTTGTCTGCACAGCTGAGTCTATTCAGCATTGCTGCTGATTTCACAACCCATTTTAAATGCGACCCATTCCCTTCGAAATGTCTGGATTTCCAGAACGCTTTACTCTGTTAACCACTTGTATACTATATGTTTATATTGTTATGTATAAAGTTTTATGTATTTCATAAAGAAATCATGACAGCTTAAAACTTGATCTGTTTCTTTTGGCCAGGATAACAACATAAAACTCACGGTATTAACCTTTTCTGGTTGTTAATTATTCTAGTCATTTCATTGTTGATTGACAAACTGTCAGATATTTTATTAATGATACATTTTATTTTTGTATAAAGAAAATAAAATCACATAAGGCTTTTCTCAGATGCATAGAATGGATCAGATTACCCGGAGTAGCCATGCTCTTTTAGCTAGAAGAAACTAGATTTCTTCCTTTAATCTCACTTTACAGACAAAAAAAAAAAAAAAAAAAACAGAGGCTAGAGAAATCTAGAATTCCTAGTTAGGGTATTTTTTATCCAGATCTTTTCATCCCTTCATTGTATTTGCATCTTTTTTTCTAAGGAAAATTAACATCTTAACAATATATTCAGGGTGAGTACACTGAGGTGATTTTTTTATAGCTTTTCTCTTATTTAAACATTTTTGCAAAGTGCTTATCTTCTTTTTGGTATCAGTTGTTCAAGCTAAGCAGAGGCAGGTGGATCTCTGTGAGTTTGAGGCCAGCCTGATCTACAAAGTGAGTCCAGGACAGCCAAAGCTCTTTTACACACAGGAACCCTGTCTGGAAAAACAAAAACAAAACAAAATCTCATTGAAAGAGACAGTTTAGGCTGTCGGGAGATAGCTCAATGGACCAAGTGTTTACTGTGCAAGCATGAGTGCCTGAGTTTGGAACCTTGGCACCCAAGGAAAAGCCAAGCACAGTGTGCATCTAACCCAGTGCTGTGCTGGGGGAAAGGAAGGAGCCACAGGGAGGGACCTGGGACTCGGGCTGTCTGGCCTAGCCAGTCAGTGGATTCTAGGTTCATTGAAGGACTCTGTCTATAAAAGTAAGGTAGAGGGGAGCAGAGGAAGGCACCATAAGGACTCTAGCCTTCACATATCACACACACACAGTGACTCCTAAACATAAAATAAAAACCACAAAACAAAGGGACATTTTATCTTGAAATATACTACGTAGAAGAGATAGGAAACCAGCATAGTATGTGTGTTATAAAACCTCTGCATTCCTAGCCAACAGCTCGTGAACTGAACTGTATCAGCGATGCTACCAGGAAATAGTCTAGAATAGTCCAGAAATAGTTTACTTGTTTTTTAAATAGATTTTGACTGAAAGCATATTTTGTTTTTATTAAATTTTGAAGGACTATACTTAATAAACTAAATTATGCTATATGTTACTTTTTTTAAGGTAGAGGATTGCATTTTAAAAGTAACACTACCCAGAGGACAATTAAATATGATCTAGAGTAAAAAAAAAAATCAGTCAACTTCTCCTAGTGATGAGAAGAAGGAGCAGCTTAAGGCTAAATTAGCGTTGGTGGTCAGACTCCATCTTGAAGTAATGTGATGTGGGATGTAGGGATTAACTCAGTTCTTCAGATATGTGTGGAAGGTGTCTGTGAGAATATGAATATTGTCCTGTCCCTCACCTTGGGTTCCCTATGTCCTGTGTACCTGAGGGTATTCCATGATTCACTTATCTTCAACCAGGGTGTTCTGCAGTGGCCTCTGTTAGTTGCCAGTTATATAGAGGAAGAGGATTATCAAGTTAATGAAGACACTCCTTTCAAGAATGTGCCATCTAGTGGTGGAACTAAATAACTGCAACCGAAAGCTAGGGTAGACAAGACTTTTTGGTGTAGTTCAAGAGATGGTGTAATTTTGTTGGGGAAATGAAAAGCTTCCCACAGATAAAGTATTGTTTAGTGTGGACCTTGGATAGAAGTGGCAGAAAAGTTGAGAGGCTTGGTGTGAGAACTGTATCATGGGCAGTGACTCAGTGTAGAAGAGTTACCAGGTCCCTCTATGCAGCTGCAGTGTTAAAAGTGGCGAGTAGCTGTTGAGCAGGAAGGGTGGGAGAAGGCAGAGAATGTAGTGGAGCCCACTACAGAAAGCCACCTTGTTCAGAAAACAGTGCAACCCCCTCGGAGATTCTTCAGCAGACAGATTCTTTAAAGAGACTCTTGCTTGGACATCGTTTGGCTGTGGAGACCAGCCAGCAGGCATCTGCCTCACCCAGAAAATCAGAGGAGGCAGGAGGAGAAGTGTAAAAGGACCCTGGAGCTAGAGATGCCCATGCTCAAACACTCAAGTGCGTGCTCCTGGGAACTTCTCCTCGTAGCCCTTCTTCTACACTGGAAGTCTCTGCTTCATACTGGCTTGTCCTGAAGTAGTCTTTTTACACTGAAACCAAAGACCTGGTTAGCCCCAACTGAAGTCCCTAAAAAAGGTAAAATCAAATAAATTGTTGGTGATGATGGTGGCGGCGGTGGTGGTAGAGGAGGAGGAAGATGAAGAAGAGGAGGAGAAAGAAGAGGAGGAGGAGGAGGAGGAGGAGGAGGAGGAGGAGGAGGAGGAAAATGAGGAAGAAGAGGAAGAGGAGGAAGAAGAGAAAGAGGAGGGGGAGGAGGAAGAGGAGGAGGAAGAGGAGGAAGAGGAGGAGGAAGAGGAGGAGGGGTCCTCAGACTGCTGTGGGCAACACCATAGAGTTGTGTCCCATTTTCTGCCCCACTGGCAGCCCTGTATGCAGTTTCTGTCCCCCCCCCCCGCCCCGCAGGGCTGCTGTATACCTGAGGCTTCAGTATTACAGACCACCTTCCACTCCAGTTCTCTTCCTTCCTTCACCACTCATTCTCTTCAAAGATTAGCCAGCATCAGTGACTCCTTTTCCTAGCTTTTGCTACCAATTCCAGATGCTGTTACAGTTGTGAGATTGGAACCGTCTCTGTCTTTCAGGCTAGACCTTGTGCTAAGTGACTCCACATTACTGGCAACATGGTTCCATTTCAAGTGTAGATACAGAGGCAGGATGGCTCTGCACCTCAGAGAGTGTAAAATACACCATTAGTAGTGCCAGAAATACCCAGCAGGCACAGACTGATAAATAGAACTTATTTTGAGAAATAGAAAGATTGCCACCCTATAAACTTATTGCGTCAATAAGGGATGTATGACACGTGGATGTATTATAATCTTATCAGCAACACCAGGCCTGAGAACTTATGAAGTATCCCTCCAGAAGAAAGAGAGGATACAACACCCTCATCTGTACCTCATAAAGAAAAAGGGACATAGCCCTGTGATGGCAGGTCCCCCACAGATAGTCATCAAAGGACTCATCGTGTCAAGGAGCAACAGGCAGAGAGCTCTTGTTGCCTCTGTACCTGCTGCTGATGTGGCATCCTCTAGTTGCTGTCCATCTGGACGAAGCACTTGAGTTTATCTCTGTGACTCCCACAGTCCTTCGCCTTGATCCTGCAGTTTAGCTAGACTGTGAGTCTCAGCTCAGCTTTGCTCCTGAAGTTTGGCCCTGTAGCACGAGTCCCTGGCAGGTGCCCAGGGCCTTTACTCCCCACAGAGATGCTCTCTGCTTCTGCTTCTCAGGCCTCTTGGAGCCTCTTGAACTCTGCTGTGGCCTCTTTAACCCACTGTAACCATTCTGAAACCTACAGATGTAGATCTGGATACATTCACTGTGATGTATAAGGTATGACCTGAGAGTTAATATTAGTAGTTAAGATTGGATAAAAGATGTTTGCCTCTACTGGTTATCAAGGAAATCAGAATTATATGGAAAATTGCAATAAAACCCCTATGCCTTGTAAATCAATTGCTATTCAACGCATTCTGAGAGCTAGAGAGAGGGACCATTGGTTCAGATTGCTTACTGCTCTTGCAGGGTACAGTTCAGTTCCCAGCACCCCCACTGGGTGGCTCATAACCTCCTGTAACTCCACCTTTAAGAGCTTTAACACCCTTTTGTAGTCTCTGTGTGTACCTGCACTCACGTGTACATACCCACACACAAGGACGAACAACTATAAATAAATTGATTAAAAACAAATATGAATAAGTATATCCATACTATAGAATAGTATGCTAACATTAAAATGATGCTGAAGATATATAAAATATAAGCAAAAGAGAAAAAGTAACACTGTACATATACCATAGTTTTATATTAAAATCATAAAAATAAAAATGCATGACTATTTGTTTTAGAAAAAACATAGAAACAAACTTAACTCTTGCTCAAACATTAAGAATTTCAAGATGGCAACAGCAAACTAGTACTTAAGCTAAACACAGGGTCCTGTGATGTCGTCTGTGTCTAGATGACCTTTAATGTCCTTCATTTGTTACTATCGCATTAATTGTGTGTCTTGCATTAATTGTGTGTCTTGCTTTGGTAATAACAAAACAATAAGCAATGAAATAAAAGTTTTCAAGTAGGTTGGAAGCTGTGGAACACACATTAGTGGCTACAGTTATCCCTATGAGCATTAATGGTTTTTTTTTAAAGATTTATTTATTGATATATCTAAGTATACTGTAGCTATCTTCAGACACACCAGAAGAGAGGTCAAATCTCAATATGGATGGTTGTAAGCCACCATGTGGTTGCTGGGATTTGAACTCAGGACCTTAGGAAGAGCAGTCTGTTAAGTGTCCAGAGTGTTCTTAACCACCGAGCCATCTCTCCAGCCTGCATTAATGTTTTTCTTACTGCATACCTCCTTTCTCTTTTCTTTCTTGCCTGCTCTAGTTGTGAATACTGCTAGGTCCCAACTTACAGGTACTGAGAGGTGGTGTAACTTGCAAGACCCCTAGGACCCAGAGGAGGAGATTGGGTTACCTTGGGAGGGATGGATGTCCTCTGAGGGGTGGGCCAGCTCTTCTAGAACCGGACACGTTAGGAGAGAGCTGCTGCACAGAGGCGTGGCTTTCTCACCCAGCGCATTGCTGCTTCCTGCTGCACAACCTCTTTACCTTACACATGGGGTTTACCATGGGGTGCCGTCCGCCAGGAAGCTCTCACCAAACACCAGGGTCAGCCTCTTCAACTCTGAGCTTTACAAATTATTGGGCCTTAGGGATTTTATCGTAGTAACACAAGGCAGAGCAAGACATTTTCTAAATAATTCGGTTCTAAAGTCAGCAAGAGAGTCTGAGCGAAGCATTTGTCCTGGGGAGTTGTGTAAGTAGTCACATTGGAGCTGGAGTCTGAGAGGCATGGTAAGGGCTTCTATGTGATATGCAGATCGTATAGCGGACCCAGGCAAGATAAAGCATCTATGGAAGGGGGAGTCACTAGGTTGCTATGTGTGACACAATGAGGTGAGGAAGAAGCACATTTAGGGAGCACTAGTGAGGAAAAGAGATTGGATACCTGGAAAATAGATCCAAAGAGCAAATATGTAGCAGCATGAAATCACATGTCACACTGTTATAAAGAACTACAAAATAGGGCCAAAACGGATAACAATTTCCTGGAACTGGATATGTCATTTAGTGTCTTCTAGACCTGTGTCTTAATTCTGTCCTTGTGCAAACTCCCCCAAAACAAAAACAAACATTTCTAGAAAACTCCTGCACTCAAGGTCTAGGGCAGGATAAGTGCAGAGAACATTTAGGACGGTTTCCTGGGTGTCAGAAACTGCCGAACAATGTTAAAGGGATAGCACTGTGTTAAAACAGTGTCTCTTAACCTTCCTAATGCTGCAACCCTTTAGTACAATTTCTCATTTTGTGATGACCACCAACCATGACATTACTTCCAATACCAAATTATAGCTGTAATTTTCTACTACTATGAATTGTAATATAAATATCTGTGTTTTCCCATGGTCTTTTGTAATGTAAATATCTGTGTTTTCCCATGGTCTTCGGTGACCCCTATAAAAGGGCCATTCAACCTCCAAAGAGATCACAGCCCACAGGTTGAGAACTACTGTGTTAAAGGAACAGAAACCTAGTCTGAATGGCTAGCTAATTCTGGCATAGTTCAGCCATCTATAAACATTGATGGAAAAAGACTTCGTCTGAGTGAACAGTCATGAGTCTCCATTGTATACAAGCGGATGGTTCAATGGGTAAAGAAAGGAGAGGTTTTCTTCATAGTAACATCAAGCAACAGAAGTAAGGAGAGACATAATCAGGAAATACTAGTCAGCATCATGCAAAAGCCTCATGCTTTTAAGCAGAGACCACTTTCTTTTTTTCCCCCCACATAATATTTTTATTGATTATTTCAGAGTTTCACATAATATTAACACCCCAGCTTTCCAGTCTTTCCAGCCCCACTGTACCCTGCCCCACCCCCATCACCTTCCCCAAAGAAAAGAGAAAAAAAACATCAGCCACAACAACAAAAATGAAACAAACCAAAAAAATTCCAATTTGTGTTGCCCATACACCCCCTGTAGCATGGTCAAGCTCTGAGTGGCCTGCACCTTAAAGAGAACAGAGTTCACCTCCATGGCCTCCTTCCAGCCCTCACTCTAGAAGCCATAACTGTGAGGAGCTACACCTCAGGACAGTGGCTTCTTGCCTAGACTGTTTCTGTGTGTGGGGATGTGGGTGTCTCCAAGGCCGCCTATGTGTCTCATTCTCAACTGTGAGTCTGCAGTCATCCACTGTAAAAGAAGCCTCCTTGCCCTTCACAGTCAGCGGCAGCACAGATCACAGACTTCCACGTGGTATGCAAAGAGACCACTTTCAAAAGTAAATTACCAGGAAAGGCAATGTGGGGCTAGTCACAGACTTCTATGTGACCTCACTGAGTCAGATCATTGCATCTGTGTAATTAGCACACAGCTCTTAGCAATGCTCCTACATCAGCCAAGGTTATCTGGAGCATGTGTGTATACACTGAGGTTTTCAGACTTTGCGTGCCCTTTGAAAATGTGTGTTCTGGTGTCACTCTGAGAAATGATCTCATCAAGTGGAAACACACTTTATGATAAGAGAGATGAAATGTTCACAGAACACTGGTGAAGAATGAAACTTGCACCATAAAGTGGGCGATGATGGTTCACTGGGAATCACACTCTGTAATTGTGTCAGGGATTGAAGTGCTGTCATCAACTCCAGATTTGGTCAATCAAGAGGATGAGCTGCAACTTCTGAGGCCTTACTTCAGCAGAAGTGGAGAAAGAAGCCTAGAACTAAAAATATATAAAGTTAAAAAGCAAAATGGTCAAAGTCCATTACAGCAGACATACACAAATTTAATCATAATGATCAGACACTGGAAGAGGCAGTTAGAACCTACCAACATGTAAGACTTTCCCCATCAAAAGTCGTGTAATTTATGTTTGGGAGTAGGGGTGACTGAATGTCTACTAACAAAATAGCCACTTGCAAGCCAGGTAGCCTCATATACTGTTAGAGTCTAGCAGCAAGACTGTTTGGGGCATATCAACCAATACCCATCACCCATGTCCACATAAAAGAGGAAATAGGGAGCAAGCTGACTTTGTAGGCCATGTTTAAAATAGGTGTTTTGGGTGAGGGGCCCTTGAAGGAAGCCAGAAGTGCCTACAAGGTAGGACTTATATTCCTCTATGGCTACATGATTGTCGAAGTGAGACTATGCAAGTTTAACCACTTCCAAAGCAATGCTGGCCAGAGCTCTTGAGAGAGGACCATGGTCTCCTGAAGTGTGGCCCATGCAGGATCATGAACATGGTGGCTATTTCTGGCCTAGAACCTATTAGGGCAGAGACCATAAGGTAAACCCTGGTATCAGGGTTGGGGCAGGAGAAAATATCTAAAAAGACAGAGCACCACTTCTCCTGGTATTGGCTCCTGCTGGCTGGGATACTATATAGGGATCCCAATACGTTTTTAGTAGTGGACTATTGCAAACCATTGTTTGAAAGACTCTAGGCTGGAGATGTAGCTCATATGCCTAACGTGTTCAAAGCCCTGGTTCCCCAGTACTGCATAAGTTGGGTGTGATAGTGCATGCCTGTAACCCAATGCTCATAAGATAGAGTCAAGAGGATCAGAAGTTCAAGTCTATATAGAAAGTTTGAGGCCAGCCTGGATTACATGTGACCTTGTCTCAAAAAGAAAACAAACCAAAATAAACAAGATTCTGCTAAGATATGTGTGAAAAAGCAAATTCCATTTGACAAATCATGTACCCAAAGTACATATACATTGAGAAGAAGAACTTAAATGGCCAGAAATATCAAGAAGGGGAGATGAGTTGTACACATACCAATTTGATGAACTTTAACACTTAACAAAAAAAGTCCTGCTCTGTTTTTTTCATTGAATGATACGGGGATAAATAAGGACATTTTCACACAAATATATGTGTTTGAGCATATCATCCATGCTCCACTACTGTGGGCCTCCCTTCTTCTTGGGGGGCTTTTGGTCACCAGCCCATGAAGGCTGAGAGAGCAGAAGTGGCAAGCAGGGTCCAGACAGGTGAGTATGACAGAAGGCCTTCCAGAGACAGCTTCAGTGAGGCAGCTCGACTTCATCGTCCCAAGGATAAGAGCTCTTAGAGGTACCGGTAGAAAGGGCTAATTGGTCATAACACCATACTTCATTATCATGTGAGCAGGAAGGGCTGATTGATCATAACACAGCCCCTAATTATGATGTGGGCAGGAAGCTAGTGTGGGACTTGTGTGCATCCTCCAAACAAGGTCAGGCACCTGTAATTTCAGAGACGCTCCCTAACCAAGCCCAGGTAGAGAAAGGGAAGCCCCACTGAGAAAGGGAGTCCTCCATTTTGTGCGGAGCTCTGAGCTGTGTGGACATGACGGACTTGTACCTTAATGACAGGTTCTCCAACAGTTCTCCAACAGCTACCCTGGCCTTCCTCTCCACCTCTTGTCTTCTTCCTCCCCCTAAACAATCTCACTTTTGCTTTATATGATATGCACATATATGATTTTATGTATTTGCATAAAGTCTAGAGACCACAAATGAGAGACAACATGAGCTACTTATCTTTCTGAGACTGATGCATTTCACTTATTAATATCTCCAACTGCATCTATTCTCATGTAAACATAGCTTAAAATTTGATCCTTAGAGATACTAATACTATACTAATACTATAAATTATGTAGCAAGCTAGGAAAGAATAAGGCTAAGTAATAAGAATACCAAAATATTCTTATAAATATAATCTTAGCTATGGTTGCATCAATGCAGAAACAAAACAAGAACAATATTAGGCTAATGGACTGTGAGTGAAGTATTTACTTTTATTCATTACTTTGTGAAATGCTTAAGCAATAAATGAAGTCAAACACTTAAAAAATAGGAAATACATGGGTGGAGGCTGCAACAGCTATTAGAGAATGCTTGAGGAATTTTGCTGTAGAAGGAAGCAGAAAATTGGGTAGTATCTGAATAGGGAGCAGGCTCTCAGAGGGAAAGGCTGTTTTGAGGTAAGCAGCATAGATCTATATCTGAATGCTAATGAGAATGATCTGCTAGGAGAGGAACCTGGTGTCACAGGAGGCGGAGCTGCAGGAGCCAAGGGCTCCAGGAAGGGAGAGGGGTAAAGCCACAGGCTTGCAGTTGCAGGGTTGGCTTCTGGGTACTGAAGGGATGGATGCAAGTTGGGTACGTGACAGCAGAAAACTGAGGAAATTCTGCTCTGGTTGGTTCCATCTCTCAATGTCATAAGTAAAACAGGGCTTGACTTGGGGTTGTGGATGTTGGAAGAGAGTCACAGGCTAAGGCAAAATGGAAGGGGTTCCAGAGAGAACCAAGCAGGGGCAGGTTGGAGACAAGTTGTATCAATTATACCCTCCTTCCTTTTTTCCTTCCTTTTCTCCTCTTCTTCCTCCTTTCCTTCCTTCTTTCCTTCCTTTCTTCCTTCCCCTTCCTTTTAATTTTCCTTTCTTATTTTCTTATTTTATTAATTAATTTACTTTTTACATTCCATATTTTATTGCCTTACTCCTGTCTACCCTGACTGTTCCAAATCCCATACCTCCTCCACTCCCCCTCTCTCCACGTGGATGTCCCCACCCCCACCACACCTGGCCTCTAATCTCCCTGGGGCCTCCAGTCTCTTGAGGGTGAGGTGCATCATCTCTGAATGAACACAGACCCGGAAGTCTTCTTCTCTGTGTGTGTGTGTGTGTTGGGGGCCTCATATCAACTGGTGTATGCTGCCTGGTTGGTGTTCCAGTGTTTGAGAAATCTTGGGGGTTCAGGTTAGTTGAGACTGCTGGTCCTCCTACAGGGTCGCCCTCCTCCTCAGCTCCTTTCAGCCTCCCTAATTCAATAGCAGGGGTCCGCTGCTTCTCTCCATTGGTTGGGTGCAAATATCTGTGTCTGACTCTGTCAGCTGCTTGGGTCTTCCAGAGTTCAGTCATTCTCACTCCCTTTTTGTGAGCACTCCACAGCCTCAGTAACGTTGTCAGGCCTTGGGACCTCCCGTTGAGCTGGATCCCACTGTGGACCTGTCCCTGGACCTTCTTTTCCTCAGGCTGCTCTCCATTTCCATCCCTGTAATTCTTTCAGACAGGAACAATTATGGGTCAGAGTTGTGACTGTGGGATGCTCCCCCTCATTTGATGCCCCGTCTTTCTTCCTGCTGGGGGTGGGCTTTATTAAGTTCCCTCTCCCTACTGTCAGGCATTTCATCTAAGGTGGTTCCCTTTGAGTCCTGAGGATCTCTCAACTCCCAGGTCGCTGGTGAATTCTGGAGGGTCCCCCCAACCTCCTATCTCCTGAGGTTGCCTGTTTCCATTCTTTCTGTGAACCCTCAGGGCTTCAGTCCTTTTCCCTCACCCAAAACCAGATCAGGTTCCCCTCTCCCCACTACTCCCCCCCCACCCTGTCCACTTTCCCTCCCAGCTCCCTCCCTCCTTCCCCACTTGTGATTGCTTTCTTCTCCCTCCCTAGTGGGACTGAGGCGTCCTCACTTTGGCACTTCAGCTTGCCGACCTTTTTTAATTCTGTGGACTGTACCCTGGGCACTCTAGTTTTTATGTTTGTTTTGTTTTTTTGTTTTGTTGGTTTGGTTTGGTTAACATCCACTTATTAGTGAGTACATGCCATGATTGTCCTTTTGGTTCTGAGTTACCTCAGTCAGGATGATATTTTCTAGTTCTAATCATTTGCCTGCAAAACTCAGAATGTCCTTGTTCTTAATAGCTGAGTAGTATTCCATTGTGTAAATGAACCACATTTTCTATATCCATTCTTCTGTTGTGAGACATCTCGGTTGTTTTCAGCTTCTGTCTATCACAAATAAGGCCTCTATGAACATGGTGGAACACATGGTGGGGCATCTTTTTTTTTCTTTTTGAGATGGGGGTTTAACTATAGAGCCACTGCTGGCCTGGAACTTGCAATGTGCCTCAGGATAGCCTTGAACACACTGACCTTTGCCTGTCTCTACCTCAAGAGCATTAAAGGTCTCTGTCTGTCTTCTTTACGTGACTCTTAAGCAAAGGGATTGAATTCCGTCCCACGACATTTCCTAATTTCCAAAACAAGTTGACTGACTGTGTCATTGTCGTCCTTTCCTTTAATGTAGGAACACCAAGACTGAGAAGACACTTGTAGGGAGCTTCCTGAAGTATCAGTTTATGTTTGTGCTTTGAGGTGTTTAGTCAGTGAGCAAGACCATTTTCTAGAAGTATCAGAATTAGTGATTCTGGATGCTGATGGTGCCACCCAGGATTTCTTCAGCAGCTGAAAAAAATGTGTGTAATCTGTGCAAGTGAAGCAGACATTTTCTTATTTGATGATTGAAGTGAAGACAAGACCACACGGGCTGCATGATCAAGTCAAACCCATACCTGTTGCAGTCTGCACACTGATGCCATTAATAATGCTTCGTGCTGGTGAGGTGAGTGAACTTGTCTGGGGGTCCATTTATTCTCAGAGGATCGGGAAATAGGGAAATAAATTAACAAGAGATGAAAATGAAGACAAAAACATGGAGAATAAGACACTAAATCTTGAATGATAGAGAAAGAAAAGTGGTCAAGCAGATTTTATCCTTTTTTCCATCAAAAATGCATATCATGTGTAGAATATGCTTAACAAAAATGAACAAATGAAAGGTTAGTGTCGTCAGCTGGGATTCCTCTCTAGTCCCCCAAATCTCCTTGTTGAGATTTGTAAAACATTCTCTCGCAGACTCAGGGGTTTTTTGCTCTCCAAATGGTGGCACTATTTTGGAAGGGTATGGAGACTTTAGGGAGCAGATCCTTGCCGGAAGAAGTGGGTGACTGGGGAGTGGGCCTTGAGGTTTTATAACCTGGCCTAAACGCTTGTCTGCTCTCTACTTCTTGATTGTGTGGGCTGTGTCACCAGGCACCTCATTCTCCTGCCACTCTGCCTTTGCTACTATGGCGGACTATATCCTCTTGAATTGTAAGCCAGAATCATTTCTTGATCCCTTAAATTACAACAATGAAAAAAATAACTAGTACAGTTTTCAGTGTTCCCTTCCTATTTCAGTTCCCTTCCTATTCTTGAGTATGCATCCCAGGTCCAATTCTGTACAGAAGTGCCAGTCTTTCCCTTCCTACTGCAAGTTAACACTGAATGATTTTAGCCTACAATGATGCCCATCTCTCCGGTGGCTTACTTCAGATAGCCCTGCTTTGAGAATTGCCATTTTAGGCTCTCTCTGGGTAACACAGAACTGTTTCCTAGAAGTAGCCAGACTTAAACCTAATTAATTACAGAACAAGAACACAAAAGTATACAAGATTAAAAAAGTTGAACATCCACAGTAATTAAAAAGTCTCTATGAATCTAATGAAGAAGTACCACTGTTTGTGTGTGAAGTTGTTTAAATGTGGCTTCTAGGACAGCATCTAGTGAAAGGAGACAGAAGAGGGAAACTTCACATGATATTTTTGAATAAAGCTTGAGGATATGGATTAATACTAACTTGGCCAAATGTATTCCAAAGTCTTAAAGCATCCATTTATTTAATCAAAAGTATTTATCCAGGCGTCCAGGGAGATGACACGGTAGGTAAAACTGCTTGGCACACAGACCTCGTGATCTGGATTTGAATGTCAGGGTCATGTAGAAAGCCAAACATGGTAGCAGGAATCTATACTCAGTACCTATGTGGTGAAATGGGAGGTGGAGATAGAATCATCTAGAAACTCATGGGCCGGCTGGCATGGAGCACATGAAGAGCTGCAGAACAGCCCAGCAGCAGAAACAGCAAGAGACCCTATCCAAACACATGACAAACAAAAACCAGCTTGTGGAAAAACTGTTCTTAACTTCCACTCATGCACATGATCACACTCACACACACAAAGGAAATACACATATTTAATCATTGAAACGATAGGGTGGTTAGTTTTACAATAAAGCTATGGAAGACCGCATTTTGAACAACATTTCTATTTAATTTTGTTTTAAGTGTGTTTGGGTGGGTACGTACATGTGAGTGCAGGTGCCCACAGAGGCCAGAAGAGGGCGTCAGAGCCCTGAAGTTACAAGTAGTTTATGCGTTGTCTGATATGGAAGCTGGGTCCTCTGGAAGTGGAAGAGAATCACGTGCTTTAACCACTAAACCATCTCTCCAACCCAGAAACTGCATTATAATATGCATTATAATATGTAGAGTACATTATCTTCACAATATATTTACCAGTGGAAAATAAGGCTGTAAAATAGTGTTCCATGACTAAATTTTGTAGAAACAAGAAAAAATCTTTTTTTTTTGGAAATTTTTTTTGGAGTTTTTTTTTTTTTTGAGTTTTTGTTTGTTTGTTTGTTTTGTTTGTTTTTGGTTTTTTTGTTTTATTTTTTGTTTTGTTTTGTTTTTCTGAGACAGGGTTTCTCTGTGTAGTCCTGGCTGTCCTGGAACTCACTCTGCAGACCAGGCTGGCCTCAAACTCAGAAATCTGCCTGCCTCTGCTTTCCAAGTGCTGGGATTAAAGGCGTGTGCCACCACCGCCCAGCTACAAAATAAAATCTTTATGTATATTTTTTTTACTTGTCTATTCATCTATCTATGGCAGGTTTGCCAACAAACTGTATCAATGATGAATTTTGGGGGGCTAGCGGTGTTTAGCTTATCCTCAGGATCAACTCTCATTTATCAGCGTAAGAAGCATAGAAGTGGACTTCAGAGAGCTTGCAGTGAGAGGAGCTGAGAGACATATTAATCACCCTCCCAGTTATCTAAGGTCTGACTTCTTAGATTGGGTCAACAGAAAGTAATGTTCCTCAAGCGTCAGTTCAATCCCCTGAAGAAATGCTGTTGCGTAGCTATGAGTAAATATTGAACCATGGACTCCCATTAGGATGATGTGAAGAACATTTTTTTTTCTCTCTTCTGCAGAATCATTCTCACACTCATTGGCCTTTCGGTAAGTCATTACTCTTGTAAAGAGCTGCTAAGCGGGCTTCCAGGGGCACTGACACAAGAAATAACGTTTTAGTGAGTTTTCATCAAAGTACAAATCTGAGAGCTCCTCCTACACCCTTTATTGCCCGGCCTGCCTGGATTAACCAAGGTGAAGATCCGGCTACCTTATCTTGTGTAATTAGGTCCTATCCTTTTAGTTGATGCAGTACGCATACTTTTAATTTTACTTTTAAAATTAAAATTGTGCATATGCGTGCATATTGTGTGAGGGCACACACATGTTGGGGGAGTTCAAGTCTTTCCCTTGAACGTAGAGCTCACTAATATGACTGATCCAGCTAGCCAGTCTGCTCCGGGGACTTTCTTTTCTCCTCTTTCCAAGCACTGGAATTATAGGTGGACCTCCAAAACCCACCTCATATTCAGGCAGGTGATGAGAACCAAACTCCAGGCCTCACACTTGCCTGTGCATGCCCGGTGATTGATCCAGTTAGTCATTTCTCTAGCCCCTTGCATTAGACATTTTTTTGTTTTGTTTTGTTTGTTTTTTGGATTTGGTTTTTTGAGACATGGTTTCTCTGTGTAGCCCTGGCTGCCCTGGAACTCACTCTGTAGACCAGACTGGCCTCGAACTCAAAAATCCGCCTGCCTCTGCCTCTCAGAGTGCTGAGATTACAGGTGGGCGCCACCATCGCCCAGCTACATTAAACTTTTAAAAGTCTTCTGTCATGTGTTTTTTAGTCAATTCCTCCCACATTCTTCTTTAAAATAGATAGGGAAGTTCTGAGATTTTCAAATATTCTACACTAAAGAAGAAAACTGGGAAATTAGTGCTTTTTCCTGTGCACATGTGTTCAGCAGATTTGGGTTTAAACAGTTGTCCTTGTGGCCACCTCTTATGTACATGAGACCAGCCTATGGTAATTTCATTAAGAAGCCACTGATCAAACCAGTAGTTTTCCAGACAGCATATTGTTTTAGAGATTTTAGTGACATATTTTCCTACCTAAAAGGAATATTGTAAAAAAAAAAATGAAAATTTCAAATCTAGACAAATTCCATTCCAATTTTTAAAAAATTACTATTCATTTCTTCTTTGAGAGAAGACATCAACTCAGAACACTGTGTGGAGCTGGGAGGCTGAATTCTCCTGAGGGCTGCTGGCTGAGGTGGCTTAATGACCTTTTCCATTCCGGTGGGGAGTGGGTGACTGTCTCGGGTCAGGGTTGAGGTCACTGGCTGGAAAGTTACAAACGAAGTCACAGTTTTGGCTGAGGGAAGGTCAACTTGGACTACAGACAAAGCCAGTGCTTCCTCGGTGATGAAAGGAAAAGTGGACAGTCAAGGTTTGTCACGGTCCGCAGCCTGGGGTGCATCACTCATTGCCTGTGTGTGGTCAGCATGAAGCTACTGGTGTCTGGGACGTGTCTGGAAAAGCAGGGCCATTTCTCAGGAAACAGAACACTGAGCTGCAGAGATGGAAGGAGCCCATGGTAGTCAGGAACATTTGTCCAGAAAGGCTAAACCTAGGACAAACTGACTGTGAATTCTACTAGGAGACTTTAAGAAGTGTTTATGTCTTCAGTTGGTAGAGCGCACATTTAGCATACCAGAGGCCTTGAGTTCAAGTGCCCAGCACTACCTCAACCTCAGAGTGGTGATGTATACCTATAATCTCAGCACTTGGAGGGGGAACAGCAGGACTAAGAAAGCAAGGTCATCTTGAGCAAGTTTATAACCAACCTGGGATACATGAGCTCTTGTCTGAAAACAACAGTAATGAAACTGCTTTGTATTAGTGCTTTGAGTCATTACAGAGGTGTGGCCCTCTTGTTCTCTGATGACCAGCTGTCTGCCATGGTTACTGGCAGATAGACTTCTTTTCCTTTTAACCATAGATGTGCAACCTTTCGTGTTATCTATACTGCTAATTTTAGCTTAACTTTCCAATTTGTAGAACAGCTTTTCAATGCTAAGTTTGTCATCTGTCTACTAATCAGCATTCTAGCTTTCTATCATGGACACTTGGGCACTTGAACTCAAGGCCCCTGGTATGCTAAATGTGCGCTCTACCAACTGAAGACATAAACACTTCTTAAAGTCTCCTAGTAGAATTCACAGTCAGCATGTCCTAGGTTTAGCCTTTCTGGACAAATGTTCCTGACTACCATGGGCTCCTTCCATGTAACCTGCCATGTAACCTGCATGGGCATCAGCACGGGAGCCTCAGTGTGTGGCCATACTATGCTCTTGGTACCTGGCAGCTCAAACAAGCAAATCAGAGTCATAGGAACCCCACAGAACGTCTGAGACACGGCTGGAGTGAGACGGCAGCGGTGAAGAGAGGCCAACAGCATCTCTGTCTGAACGCACAGCACACGGTGCTGCTGCTTCCTTTGGGAGCCACCATGGTGGAAAGACACGGAGAAAGGTGTGAAATGAGCCTGGAAAATGGGCTCAGCCTGAGAAAAGAGACGGATGACAATGAGTTCCAAGGGCTGATTTTTTTTTAATGTGATTTTTAAAGCATAATATTACATCTTAAGTAATGGAAGCCTGAATTAAAAGACAAAATAAATCTTATTCAAGTTGTCAACAAAATATTTAAGAGGAACATGACCTTAAACTTGTATTTTAAATTGTCTCTTTAACACTAACTTTATGGGCTGCTGAAGAGAGCACGTAGAGGTTAAGAGCACGTACTTCTCTTGGCAAGGACTCAAGTTTGGTTCCAAGCACCTGCATACCATAGCTCACAACTGCCTGCCTGGACACCAGGATTGCACAGTGCATAGACATTCATTCATTCATTCATTCATTCATTCATTCATTCATTCAAGCAAAGCACACATATATACAAAATTAAAGCATATAAGTATTAAAAAAAACTAAATTTTAAAACCAAAAAAATGCATGTTAGGATACTAGGTACACAAAAAAGGCTGGGAGAGTGCCTGCCTCAGGAGTCCCATGTGCCCTTGGGAAGGTTTGGGATCAGGCACTAAACCATCACACATTGCCTCCTGTTTCCAAGCCTTCCTTTCCTTGTGTTTACTGAGCTCGGGATCCATGCGTATTTCTGTTTCACCCCTATGGAACTGAACACTAAACACACGAACTTCTAATGAAGAAAGCAAAAAGCAAGTAAGGAGATCAGAAATCTCTCAGATTATTAGGGAAACCAGTTTGTTCTTCTAGTAGAAAGGTTAAGATGCAGGAAGGGGGGTCTCTGGCAATTTAGAAGACATGGCTAAGAGGCATTTATACATTCCAGATGGTTTGGTTGCACCCTCCCACTCTCCCCCTCTCCTGGTCTGCATTTCCTTTGCTATCCTTCCAAAGCTTCTGTTTCCAGCTGTCTTACCTGTCAGTGGCTGTGCCCGCACTCTCTCACACTCAGTCAGCATGCTGGGCTCTGACAGTCAGCACACTGACTGCACACACAGGCCTCTCCTCTCTGCACACTGCCTTACTATTTTTTCTTTTAGACAACCTCATAAGCAACTTAGGGCTCTTGGTAGAATCCTTCTAGCTTTTCCCTAGCCCAAGATATTTGAGGGTGCTAGTACTTTCTAACTTTCCATCAATCTGCCTTTGTTGGAAGTTCTATTGTGAGGAGGTCTAAATGGCCTCTTTCTAGTGTCTTTGTACATTGTCCCAGGAAGTGTGGTGGCTTAATCTTTCTCTTGATAAAATTATTATACTTACTTATTATTATGTGTATTTTAAAATCAGCTATGTGAGGGCTGGAGAGATGGCTCAGCGGTTAGGAGCACTGACTGTTCTTCCACAGGTCCTGAGTTCAAATCCCAGCAACCACATGGTTGCTCACAACCATCTGTAATGGGATATGATGTCCTCTTCTAGTGTGTCTGAAGACAGCGACACTGCACTCTGTATTGACATAAAATAAATAAATCTTTTTAAAAAAAGTTTAAAATCAGCTATGTAAGTAGAAAACAATTGCACATGTATAAGGTGTAGCTTAAAAAACAAAGTTATAAGCACAGCAGATACTCAGAGGCAGGTGCCCCTGGAATAGGGCATGCATCCCTGGAATGCAACACGGAGTATGCATTTATTGGGGGGAGGGATCACCTCAAAAGACAAAGTGTGGGGGACACACTGCAGGACACCCTACATTTTTCACTTCTTTCTCAGGTCCTCAGTCCATGTAGGAAATCATTAAAAACACACCAGCAATAGTCCATTGTGGAATTATATCTGGTAATGGCAGCTCACAAATTTTCAGTGAGTTACTATACTTACTAATATTTATACATGAAGCACTTCATTAAATCTGCTCCTGTTGATGACCATTGACGTTTTGGCTTCGGGCTGTTTGCAACCATAAGCAATTTATTTTGGAAGTCTGGATTTTCACAGTTAGCTTAACCATGTCCCATAGATATGGATGGGAACTTTAGGATGAGGAAAGAGTTGGATAAATACCCTTCCTCTCCCGACTTCGGAGGGAACTAGGTGTGGAATGGAGTGCCATTCTTTCCACAAACCCCTGGCTGATGCCAGTCAGTTAACTACCCAGCATCGGTGCTCCTCAAACCTGCACGCTGTTGTTGCTGTTATCAGTGTGTCTTGCAGGAATGCTGGGCCGGGTCCTGCTCCTGTTCCCTGGTCCGTGAACCCAGAAGGAGTGGTTTGTCTTACTGGACACTCAGTGACGAAGAGGGTAATCTATTCTGGAGACTGGTGTCAGAGAACTGATGGGGTGGAGGACATTTGTCCCCAAACGGCCCCTCAGCATCTAAGAAAACAGCATTGAAGAAAAAAGCAGAGCTGGACTGGACGGTGGTGACGTAGGCCTTGAATCATAGTGCTAGAGGCAGGTGGATCTCTGCCTGGCCTGCAGAGTGCGTTCTAGGACTACTACCACAGAAACTCTGTCTAGAAACACCAGAGAGAGGGGGGATGGTTGCTCCCATACCCCTCAGTCTTCTCTTGCTGAGGTGGTTGAAAAGTGTCCGCCATATACCTACAGGTCAGGGAGTTCTCATCTCCCAAGACAGAGACACAAAATCAGAACAACCCAGATTGCTAAATCCCCCACACCAGCTTCTATTAACTAGCACCCTCTTCAGTCACCATTTTCTACAATTATACACAATTTCTTCCAACTTGACCGAAAACACACAGGTTTGTGTGTGTAGCTTTTAGGCCTTTATTTCCTTTCTAAGACTCCAGGTTTACGTTAAATAAGTTAGTATCTTTTCATGTCAATTTGTCTCATGTTATAAAGTCTTCGGCCATGAACCTAGCAGGAGGCAAGGGGAAGATGAACATGCACACAACACACACACACACTGCATGATACACAACGGCCTGGAGAAAAGGCTTGGTCTTACAGCTTTGGAGACTTTAACGCCCATCACACAGTGAAGACCTCCGTGAAGACGAAAAGTGGATTCCCTTCAGGATGACCTTCTACGGCTAACACATAGTGGCACTTCTAGAAGCTTCCCTAAATCTGCATTTCCTCACAGTGAGGTACTCCACGTGGTGTGTGACTCTTGTTCACCCTCCTTGCCTTCACCCTTTCTGTTACGGTGCCTCACAGCCACACCTTGCAGAGGCTTCGAGCACAGGGCATTTGATAGGTGCAGGTTTTCCAAATGGTATTTTGGTAAGCGCCCTCACTGAAGAGGTGTGCCCCCACAGGTAGGGGAGGAAGCTACCTAGTTTCAGGACAGGGGTGCGGAGAATCTGAACATTGAGCCTATTGGGGTCTACTGAAAATCACGACCGCAATTAACTGCAATTTTGTGAGACTCAGTTCTTTCCAAGGAGACATCTAACAACTGAGGCAGGGCAAGCGTCAGTTCTGGGCTCTTACGTGTTGTGTTGAGGACTCAAGCGGTTTTCATCTTCCCACGCTGTCCCGGGCTGGGTGCCCAGAAAGGAAACCCAGGCACCCCATTCCAGGCCTCTGTTTCCCCGCACCCTATCCCTTCACAGCTCGTGTTCTACAGGACTGGAGATTTCCAAAGCCAGACTCGATCCCTCCCCAGTTCAGATCCTTCTGCTGCTTTGGGTGGAAGGCTCTTCTCCACCTTAAAAGGCAGGAGCCGAGAAAGTTAGAAAGTTGCATTTAAACTTTAGGAGCTGCGTCACGGCAGTCTCCAGGAGAAAGCTCCGCCGAGCCGGACAAATTCTTTGCAACTTGGAGGCGCCCGGGCGTGGGGAGGAGGCGGCGCGCGGGGCGGGGGCGCACGGGGCCGGGGTGCAGGCGGGGACGCGGGGTGACGCGGCCCCGGGCCGCTGTGCACACAGGGGCTCTCTCGGCTTCAGGAAGAGTCCGGCTGCACTGGGCTGGGAGCCCGGCGGGACACAGACCGGGAGGCTGGCAGCCCGCGGGCGAGCCGCGCTGGGGGGCCGAGGCCGGGGTCGGGGCCGGGGGGCCCCGAGAGCTGCCACAGCGGGGTCCCGGGGCCGCGGAGGGGTCATGGCTGCCGGCGGCATCACCTCGCTTCCCGCACTGCCGGAGGACGGCGGCGCCGCCTTCCCACCGGGCCACTTCAAGGACCCCAAGCGTCTCTACTGCAAGAACGGCGGCTTCTTCCTGCGCATCCATCCCGACGGCCGCGTGGACGGCGTCCGCGAGAAGAGCGATCCACACGGTGAGTCGCCACCTCCTCCAACCCGCGTGCATGGTCTAGACCACACTGCTAACTCGCCCACGGGGACCTTGGGACACTGAGACGCTGCTCCCCTCAGCCCCTAGGCGCTGAGGACCCAGGGGCACAGGAAGCAGCTTCATTCTTGTGTCCTCCTCAGGAATAGGGTCCCCGCCCTGAACCCCCTTCCCCTGCAACTCCAGGTGGGCTGGTCTTTCAGAGGCCACCTGTTGCAGCCCGGATGTCAGGATGCTTGAAACGCAGAGCCCCAGGGGTCGGGTCCGCGACTCTTGGGGGTTGGGGGTAGGCGTGTCTCAACCAGGGCTCTGGAGCACCTTGGCATCCTGCAGGATGCCATCCAAGGCAGGATGACATTTCTTCAGCTGAAAGCCCTGCCCTTCAACTCTTGACTTGGTGATCAGAGGAATGCGGCCCTTCCTCTCACAGCTATCACCCACCCAGTGTCTCCAAGTTATTCCAAAGAGGCAAGCTAAGGGAGCCAAAACAGACAAGAGCCTAGCAAACCAATCTGTGACTTTCTTGGTAAAGCACAGCAGACCTTGTTTCCGTGTGAAGTGCAGATCCCTTGATGGCACTGAAGTGCGGGTACCTACCTTGCAGGGGATTGAGGGTGAGATACAAATTACAGCTTGAGTTTTTGTAATAAAAATATAACCGATCATGGATATGGGTCAGGGAACAATACTATGCTAAATCAGTAGTCTCAACTTAAAGGGCTCCTAGACATCACCTGCAGTGTTTGCTGTCACAGATCGGACCCAACCTCCTGCATGAAACACCCGTATTTCTGAGTTTCTATTCTTAATGCTTGTCAGGGACCTACACCTGAACCTACACTAGTGAGAGAGAGCGGTGGTTAAAACATCTGCTTTAAGGGCTGAATTTGTTTTTAAGGGTTCAGATGGGGCCCGCTTTTTTTTTTTTTTTTTTTTTTTTTTTTTTTTTTTTTGTATGACTGACGGTGTTCCAGGGTCCTGAGGTCTTCCATCCAGGAGCTCTATCTTTAAGATGCACAGGGAATTCTAGTCACTATGTAAGAAGCATCAAGGCCAGAAGCCCCACAAACAAAAGGAGCTGCCTTGTGAATGCGACATACACATTGATATTTGCTGAGTATATTTAAAGCATAATAGGAAATTTAACTGACATAAAATACAAAAGCTGTACGTATTAATGAGATAGAGTGATTTTCAACACACTGTATGATGTTTAAACGGGTTTGAAAATACCTATCTCATTGCTTCCATTTTTAAAACCTTATCTGGGTGCTTTCTTCTTCTCTTAAACCGTGGCACAGTGTTTTCTGCTGTTACTACCGGTATCACTGCTGTGCCCTCACAGCAGAACATCTTGTCGCTACTTCTTGCTTCTTGAGTCCAGAGCACTAAGCGATTATGTGTCTATTATGTTTCGGGCCTGCTGTAATTTCGAAAACCTTATCAAGTGAAAAGACGTTTGAAAGCTATTCTATGAGCTAGCACCGTTTCTCTCTTCTACAGTAGAGCAGATGTTAAAAGATGTGTCGTTGTCTCTGAGCTGGTGTGTGTCCCGAGTGGTTCATTCTCTCCTGAAGCACACATTGTGTGAAGAGCTTGTTTCATGACTAGGGGCAGACTAGGGGCGGAGAAGTGTCTTCCAGTCTAGGTTCTGTTCGGAACTTTACCTGATGCTTTTGTTATGTGTGCTAATTTAGATGCAGAATCATATTTTCTTTGAAGCCTTTTGCCTTATAATAAGACAGGTGATTGGGCAATAATTCTGAATTGTATAATATATTGCCATCCTGTAAAAACAGTCGTGCATTCTTCCCAAATATCAAGTGGGCTTTAATTTTGTTGTTATTGTTGCTCTCCTCTTCTTCCTCCTCTTCTTCCTCCTCCTCCTCCTCTTCTTCTTGGTAGGGCCTCCCTATGTAGCCCAAGCTGGTTTCAAACTCATGATTCTCCTGCCTCAGCCTCCTGCCTTCTGAGTGCTTGGATTGGAGGTCATTTTTCACCATGAACAACTTAGTTTGTAATTTGACTTAAAATTTATTTTTCAGGTTTATTTTATTGTGTGTATGTGTTTTGCCTGCTTGTATGTCTGTGCAGCACCTGCACCCATTGCCTGTGGAGGTCAGAAAAGGGCGGTGGATTTCCTTGAACTGGAATTAGGATCATTGGGAGCCACCATCATGTGAGTGCTGGGATCTGAACCTCTTTGAGAGGAGCTAATGCTCTTAACTGCTGAGCCATCTCCCCTCCTCACTCCCCACCCCCAACCCCTGCCAATTTCATAGTTTATAACTGAGGGGTTCTCAAATGGAGTAATTTGGCAACTCCTAGAGACATTTGTAGACATCATAGCCTGGAAGGGCACTTCCCATATCTAATGAGGACACTCCTGGTGTTTAATAGGGTACATTCCTGGTGTTTAATGAGTAACATACCTGGGTATTTAGTGGGGGATCCTCCTGTGTGTTTAGTGGGGGTGTACTCCTAGGAGATACTCTTGGGTATTTAATGTGGGACACTCCTGGGCATTTCCTGGATGTTTATTGGCAGGTACTCCTGTGTGCTTAGTGAGGGTATACTCCTGGGGGTCTAGTGAGGGGCTTTCCTGAGCCTTTAATGGTGGGGACACTCCTGGGTGTATGGTGGGGTCACTCCTGGGTCTTCAGTGGGCAGGGGCCCGAAATGTTGGGCATCCTTCTGTACTCAGGGCGTGCACCCAACTAAATGGTTCTAGAACTGAGAAACTTCCTAACTTCATCATTAGCAAAGGCAGACAAAAAATTAGAAAGTCAGGAAAAGAATAACTAACTCATCCAGATCCTTGCTGACAACCAACTCGTCCGGAGGACATCTTTCTAACCAAAGCGCTGACCTAGATCACCTTTGTGTAGTCCTCAAGGTGTCCAGTTGACCCAAAACTATGTCACCCTCGATCTATTCCTTTCTGTTTAGATCTCTTCTAAGATGCAGAGGGCTCTGAAAGGTGGACACAGTCTGACGGTGCCTGTACAGGCTGGTATTGAGGTCAGTTTGGGAGAAGCTGGAGCCAGGACAGAGGGAGCCCATCTAAGATCAGGCTGTGGGCCAGTGATTCTCAGCCTCCCTAACACTGTGACCCTTTAGTACAGTTCCTCATGTTGTGGTGACCCCCAACCATAAAATTATTTTTATGGCTACTTCCAAACTGTAATTATGTTCCCCTTATGAATTATAACATAAATATTTTTGGAGATAGAGGTTTGCCACAGGGGTCACAACCCACAGGTTGAAAACTTTAGGCAGACCTGTAGGACATTTTCTTAATTAGTGATTGATGGCGGAGAGCCCAGCCCATTGTGGGTGGTGCCAACCCTGGGCTCATGGTCCTGGGTTCTATAAGAAAACAGTCTGAGCAAGCCATGAGGAGCAAGCTAGTTAGCAGCACCCTTCTACGGCTTCAGCATCCGCTTCTGCCCCAGTCTCCAAGCCTGTTTAAGTTCCCGCCTTAGCTCCCTACAATGGACTGTGATCTTGGATCCGTAAGCCAAATAAAACCCCTGTCCTCCTCCCCCAAGTTGCTTTGGTCATGATGTTTCATCACAGCAATAGGAACCCTAAGTAAGACAGCGACTGAATGAAATCCTGAACGCCCTGGAGTTCTGGGAAGCATGCTTCGAAGACTGTGGTCTACACAGTGGGTGCTGCTTAGCCGTGGAGTGCAGTTCAGCTGCAGGAAAATGGACAAGGCGAGGACAGGTGTGGAGTGTCCTGGAAGGGGGGCCAGAAGTGACAACCAGACACAGGGGGTTCCGGGTTCTCAGTGATGCCAGCCTCCTGGCCGTTCCCCAAGTTCTTCTCACTCAGAGGGGCCCGTTTTCCGGACCTTGTCACTTAAAGGCCCGGAAGATCTTTATTTGACGCGGAAGCTGTGATAGTAGCGAGGTGCTGCCGGAGGCCACAGTTTGCTTCTCTCGCACACGCACACGCGCTGCACATGCACCTTCCCTTCGGCATCTTTGATTTTGATCTCCGCCTCTTCTGATGTCCCTGGGAATGCGCTCACTGCACTGAGTGTCTGCTCTATAGCCTTAAGCAGGGGGGTCACGTGACATGTTCCAGGAGAAAGAACATTTTCACCCCAAGCAGCGCGTAAAAGCAGCGCGTATGGCTATGGCATGCAGGGGAGCGTGAGATGTGGGTTGCGTGTGGGCATGTTAGCTTTAAATCCATTCCAGATGCTCTTAGTTAGGGAGATGGAGGTAATTGGAACTGCTGGGACTACCCTGGGCTTCTCCTGACTACTCACAGGTCACGATTCTCTGCTTCCAGGCATGGGGGGTGGGGGGTGGGGCTGAGATCTGCAGAGGTTGAGGGTTAGCCCACACCCACAAGGAGTGGGGATGACAGCCAGATCAGCCTGCATCCTGCACTCTTTGCCCCTCGACGCATTCCACATGGCGCCAAAAATAAAAACACGGATTGTGAAATTCACGGATCTCAGAAGCTCAGAGAAGTAGCTAGTGGCCTGAGTTACCCTCCCGGTTCATGCTCCTGACCCAGCTCCTTGCCCACTTAGCCGCCGGCCTGCCAGGCCTGCCTCTCCAGCCTCCTTGCCCTCGCCCATTCCGTAGTTGTGGTGCCCTCTGGATGCCTGTGGCTAATCTTCCTCAGTTTCTGGACACTGAGGGCTAGATGTTTCGAGGGCTCTGTGAGCCCACTCTTGCTGTTTTGTGAGAATTCTGGGCAGCGTGGCCTTGGCTTTTCCGTTGCCCATGTAAATGCAGCCATTCATGTAACGGTTCTAGATGCTTTGGCTCGCCCTCCTCTGGTCATATCTGGCAAGTCGTTCCTGCCAATTTGCCTTAATAAGCATGGTATTTACTGTAATGCTGTTTGTGTGCAGTAAACAAATGAGGTCAGACTCTCAGCTCATTAATCCTGGAAGTCATGTAATCTGTACTGCAATGAAAGGACAATTCATGAGTCACAGATATTACCACACCTTAGGAGTCTTTCAAGATGAGCTTCATGCCAAGTGACATCAGCCTGAAGGAGGCAATATCCCCTCCCGATGTGCCCTCAGGGCTTTTGTTGGATTTATACAACATCCATTATGTAACCAAACTTTTGACACTATGACAATCTGAGAATTCTCTGATTTATGTAATGTGACATAAACAGGCATCATTTTTAAAGTCCAACTTGAGAAGAAAATCTTGTAGATACAATTAACAAACTACAACCAAGCTTCCAAGAGAAGGTTCACAGTGAAGCCGCCAAGCTGCCCTCATCGTGCTAACGGAGGCCTGCGGGGTCTCTGCTCTGGGAAACTGCTCTCCGCTCACAGGAGACACTGGCAGATGGATAGTGACTGCATGTGTTGGGAGTCTTCTTATCTTGCCCCAAGTTGGTCTTTGTTGGTCCTCCAACAGTCTTCCCAGGCCTCTTTGGCCTGAAGCGCACATCTGTAAGAAGGCTGCCTATGAAAGGAGCACATCTGGGGCACACAGCTTAACCTTATTAGCTCAGCCTGTCCAAACAAGTCTTTGTGTTGGGTTTTTGTTTGTTTGCTTTTTTGATGTTGAGCTTTCTGGGTTTTAATGCCAAGAATCCAGTCTTACACTTTTGTCATTGCTAAGCACGTAGGCTGTGTGTGTGTGTGTGTGTGTGTGTGTGTGTATGCTTATGTGCATGTTTCTTATTTTTATCAAAGATAATTATGTAGAGAGTGCCCAGGCCAGTGTTGCTGCAACATGCTTGTCAATGAGGATGTTCACACAAGATTTGCTTGCCACATGTACTCTACAAAGGTTACGGTGATCTCATGGGAACAGACAGACATCTCACCAAGCCGGGGACTGTTGGTCGGTCAGGCAGAAAAAGCTGCAGGTTTCCATTGGGGAATCCTCTCCCGTGAGAAGGATTTGGGAGAAAGCCAGCCATCATGAGGTCCTTCAGCTGTGGCAGGCCAGGAGGAAGGCACTGTTAGAGGTCCCAGAAGATCCTTGAGAGGACAGGAGAAGGGACTAGTACTGACAGGTGGGCGAGTGTGATAGGTAGAGCCACACAGTGGCCTGTCTCAGAGTCCCCTGGCCCATAGGTACAGCAGAAGGGCTTGAGATATGGTCTCACAAGCACAGCAGTACAATCCTGGGAGCCGTCTTCAAAGTTCCATTTTATATCTCTGTCTCTGTCTCTGTCTCTGTCTCTATCTCTATCTATCTCTGTCTCTGTCTCTGTCTCTATCTCTATCTATCTCTGTCTCTATCTCTATTTCTGTCTCTGTCTCTGTCTCTATCTTTATCTATCTCTGTCTCTGTCTCTGTCTCTGTCTCTATCTATCTCTATCTCTATATCTCTATCTCTATCTCTGTCTCTGTCTCTGTCTCTGTATCTCTATCTCTATCTGTCTCTGTCTCTGTCTCTATCTCTATCTATCTCTGTCTCTATCTCTATCTATCTCTATCTCTATCTGTCTCTGTCTCTGTCTCTTTCTCTGTCTCTATCTCTATCTATCTCTATCTCTGTCTGTCTCTATCTCTATCTATCTCTATCTCTATCTCTGTCTCTATCTATCTATCTCTATATCTATATCTATCTCTCTATCTCTATCTCTATCTCTATCTCTATCTCTATATCTAATATATATATATATATCTCTCCCAGTGGGTATTAGTAGTTTTGGGCTACTAAGGCTCACAGTTTAGGGCTAGTTCATTAGCACATCAAGTCTGTCTTGGGCTTTGTTCTTATTGAAGCTGCTTATCCGCTTACCAGTGGCCGGCTCCTGTCTTGGAAGCATTATGTTATTTCAAGTCACACAAAATGGCGTTGAGTTATTCAAGATGGTGTCACTTACACTGGTAACAAATTAGAAATAATTCTTATACCATGGAACTCGAGTCAAGCATTGGCTAAAATTCACTGAGATTTGAGATGTTTGCTTCTTTTTTTTCTTTTTTTAAATTAGATATTTGCTTTATTTACATTTCTTTTTTTTAATTTTCTATATTCTTTGTTTACATTCCAAATGATTTCCCCTCTCCCAGTTCTCCTCTCTCTATATGTCCCATAAGCCTTCTTCTCCCCATTCTCCAATCACCTCCCTCCTTTTTCTCTGTCCTGGTGCTCCCCTACAATGCTGGATCAGGGCCCTCTCCTTCCTTCTTCATGGGAGTCATGTGTTATGCTAATTGTGCAATGAGGCATTTGCTTCTTATGCCCACTGTCAGATCAGCATCATTATCTGCCTATCAAAGTTCTTTTTAATAACTGTGGCCAGGGACCCTCTAAATTTGGTTGTTGTGTGCTTCTGGAGTATAGGAGAGGTTGCAAGCAGGTTGTGAGTTCCCTTTTGAGCCACAGACTGTGGCTCTTAGAAGCCAGACTGGACTGGCCTTAACCCCTGTCAGATTATTTTTAGTCTGAAGAAATGTGGGAACAGCGAGCCAGTATTCAGTGTTTAATTTATGTCTCATCCTCGTAGACCTCTGCGTCTCTTCCTACCCAAGGTGACTTATCCGCTGTAACCTTGCTGCCTGCCCATTCATTCATACAGCCTGGAATGTGTGTGTGTGTGTGTGTGTGTGTGTATGTGTGTGCCTTTTCAAAGCATTATTGATCCTCAATTGACCTCTATCCTGGATCGTCCAGTAGAATTCCTCAGTAAAAACTCCCAGATTTTCAGGGTATTGTGAAGATTAAGGGGATGAAGGAAAAACAGGTCAAAAGCAGGGTTACAGTCCAGGTATAATTGAAGCATTGGAAGGGTTACCTTTATTTAATTCATAGTTAATTATATTAATTTAATTAATACAAGTTTATGATTAAGAATTCAGATCACACACACACACATACACGCCCCAAAAGGATGGCTCATTTGTTTTAAGAGAACTGTATAGAAAGGACTGTCTGGCTGGGTTCTATGAGTTTACTACTCAGGCCCTGTGAGAAGACACTGGAACTCATGGGAGGATCCCGGACATCTCTGTGAGTTAACTCAGTACACCCTGAGTGTTTGGAGATGACAGAGTGTTCCCCACGGACATCTGCTTAGCAGAGGCTTAGAAGCTGGTGTGTGATCGGACTTGCTTAGACTTTATTAAAGACAATTATATCTAACGTTGTTTTATTTGGAAAATTTAGGACACCTGGAAGCCTTTTATTTAAAGGCTAATCAATGAAAAGATGAATCACTTCTCAGTTAAAATGACTTTGATCAGCAGGTTCTGATTTCTTTAAGAGCATTTATCACTTTTGCTTTAGATTAGAAAAAAAATTATGTGCATGTGTGTCTGTCTTGTCACTGCATAGTGTGCGTGTGCATGTGTGTGTGTGTGTGTGTGTGTGTGTGTATGTGTGTGTGTGTGTGGTAATCGCATGCACACTGAGGACAGAAGAGGGAGTCGGGTCTCTGGGAGCTAGGGTTACAGAAATGGGGGGGAGGGCTGACCTTTGGCCTCTGTAAGAGGAGCGTGCTCTTAATCACCAAGCTCTCTCTCCAGCCCCAGAGTTTTGTTTTGTTTGAGACAAAAATCTTACTCTGAAGCACAAGCTGAACTGGAACCCTTGGTGATCCCCCTGTCTCAGCCCCTAAGTGCTGGGATTACTGTTGTGAGCCACCATGGCCTGCAGCTGTGGGATTTGTTTTCCTCAGGTTCTGAGAGCTATTGATTCTTTCTCAGCAGTTCAAACTCTGAGCCCTTTGCTTCCTTTGATTTCACCTGCTTTCCGTTTTATAAAATCCTTTTAAGCTCACCCAGGCCCTAGGCACTACTGCCTGGCTTCCTGAAATCCTTAGGTTTCATTAGTCTACACTAAGGGAGCTCCTGTCTGCTGCCCAGCAGATTTCCTGCGTGCTTCTTGTGTCTGGTCTTTTGCTTTGCTGTTCCCTGCCTCCCCCCACCTCTCTCACCTTCCTTCCTCCCTCCTTCCCTCCCTCCTTTCTTCCCTCCCTCCCTCCCTCCCTGTCCGTTTGTCTGTCTGCCTGTCTGTCTCCATCTCTCTTCTATCTATCTATCTATCTATCTATCTATCTATCTATCTATCTATCTATCTATCTATCTGTGTGTCTCTCCTTTCTGTGTAAGTTCTAGGTCCTTTTTCATCTCTTGCGATCCCCTGCCGCCATGTTTCTACTGTTCTAAGGACAGGTGCCCGCCACAGCTCGCCATAGCCTCAGTACAGCATGTCACTAGCTCAGGCTGGGTCCTTTTCCTATCAAGTTTGCATGTCTATTATGCTGCTTTTCTAGAGGCCAGAGACCGAGACCTTTCCTCATTACCTATGTGCGCATGTTCACATTGGGTCTGTCTCCCAGTCTTTGGAGTCTTGTTTGTCCTCTTCTTGGTTCCTCCTGCTGCTTTCCTGAATTATTAACTAGGCCTGTTGGTGTTCTCAAATATGGCTGTGTTAGTTTCATTTCTGTTGCTATGTCAAAAATACGCGACAAAAAGCAACTTAAGGAGAAAAGCATTGTTATTTCACAATTACAGGTTAGCAGGGAGATAAAGTGGTCATCCAGTTGCGCCCACAGTGGAGCAGAGAGCAGTGAAGCAGGCACGCAAGCCTGCCACTCAGCTCACGTTCCTCACACTGCTGCAGCCCGGGGCCTAGACCTCCAGGACGGTGGCCCTGGAGGTTCAACCCTCTCCCATCAATTAACACGGCCGAGGTCGTCCTCACAGACACACCTGATCTGGACAATCCCTCACGGAGGCGCCCACTGCCAATGTAACCTAACCATGCCCCCGACCCTCAGCGTCGTCTGTCTCTGTCATTGTTGGTGTCCCCAGGACTGCTGTGTTGGATGCCTCAGTGCCTCTGACATGTAGATCCCCCTCTCCCTCCACAGTCAGACTCTCCTAATATAATTTCAGTTTTCCAAAGACTCAGTCTCACCCTCCTCCCATCCTTACCGTTCTCTGGGAAACTCCAGTGTTACCTACCTCGGCAGCCCCCTGAGACCCCTTCTCTGTCTTCCCGAGGAGAGCTCAAGGAGTCCTTAGTTTTTGATTCCTGCCCTACTGTAGAAACAAGAGTGTAGTGTGCAAACACTTTTACTTATCTGATGGTTTATGCAGCTGTATCTTGAACTGGATCTGCGACTGCCTTGAGGTAAGGAATGGGTCAGAATTTCTTAATCCACCCTCACACTCAGCGGACTCTCAAAACTGTTTCCTATTAACCGTTCGCTGCCGAGCAAGCTAGCCAGGGTCTTTCACCTGCCTTCCGGCCTCCTGGCCGTGCCCCTTTATTAAGTCAGCCATGCTGACCTTCTAGCTGGAACCCCTGTCTCCTCTCCCGCCCAGCCCAGCTCCTGTGTACCACCCACAACTCAGTGCTCTGAGTTGTCATTACTGTTCCCAGTTGGGTTGAACTGAGAGGGATTTTTAAAACACTCAAGTAATCTAGACACTCTAGGTTCCCTAAATAGCCCCACATTTTCCTGTGTGTTCTGAGAGTCTGAGGTTGAGCTGCTCCTTTGAGGCTCCCCCTGTGCCTCAGCTGCTGAATTCGGGGTCAATGTGATGTGAACGGGGTTCAACCAGCCAGCTCGCCTCCCTCTCTGTTCCCTGTCTCCATTCTTCCTTCCTCTCTCTCTAGCCTTCCTCCTTCCCAGCTCGTCCTTTTACTTAGAGCTTGGTGAGTGTTCTGCCACAGGACTGTATCTAAGGACTGGGACCTTAGTAAGCACAAGGTGGCTGTGAGTGGTGTGAAGTGTGGTTGCCATGGTCACCCACCATCCTCCCCCTCCCCAGGTACCTTTCTCCTTAGCCCGAGGAAGCAAGGCTCCCCATAGAGGGCTTTCTCCCCAGTGAGTCTGTTTCTATTTGATCTTGAGGCTCGGCTCCAGAACTGCTCCCTGGCCTCTCACAGAGGAAGCCAGCAGATCTCTGTGCCCAGTGCCAGAATGCTCTACCATACTCTACTGAGGAATGCAGACTGGGGAGGGGTGGTGGTGGAGGCTAAGTCGCTCTTTCTCCAAGTGGCAAACCACAGATCACTTCATGAGGACTGAGGACTGTCTGGCACCCTTGTTGGTGTGCCTTCTGGCTGTGAGGAAATGGCACAGATAGCTTCACTCAGATTTACGAGCCAGTATTCATCATAACAATCTGCAAAACTCTTAGAAGGACGAGCTTGTGTGACAGAGTGAGTCAGGCTCTTTGTAATGGGATGACTGCAGGGGTGGGTGGGGGAGAGAGGGCTGAATAACCTTCCCTGAATAACTGTCTCCTCTGCCTCCTCTCTAAGCTGAATCATTTTATAAACAGGAAACAATTCATAGGTTTTGTAATGGTCATTATACAAACAGTGGGGTGCTACCTGCATTTAAAGGTTCCTCTTCAAGGACAGTGATGGGTATGTGACGACAAGCTGAACACTTATTAAAATTGTTGGGAAACAAAATTACTCTGGGGGGCATACTACAGGGTGAGCAGACCTGGTCTTGAGTTAGAAATAAATTTCTCTACTATAAATAAGTATTATATAGTTCATACAGTATCTTTTGGCGGAGGGGGGTTGAGACAAGGTTTCTCTGGCTGTTGTGGAATTCACTCTGCAGACCAGACTGGCCTCGGAGTTCAGAGATCTGCCTGCCTCTGCCTCCCAAACGCTGGGATTAAAGGCATGCAGTACCATCATCCAGCACATATAGCATCTTTAAAATAATACCTGGTATATGTCTTCCTCCTTTTTTTAATTTTTCTATTGTATTTTAATGACGTTTTAAATTTTTTCTTATAGCTACTTCTAACCTTGGTCTCATTTAGAGGTGACGTGTGTATGCTTGTGTGTGCATAGGACACACATGGGTGTTGCATGGCATGAATGCGCGTATGTTGGGGAAAGTATTGCTTACTAACTGGCTGGTGGAGACTTAAGAGGAAAGGCCCCTGTGGTTTTGAACGTTCTGGTTCTGGGATGGTATCTTTTTGCATTTTGCATGGTTGATATTTTCAGTTGTTTTCCAGCTTAATAAAATTGATGTTTTAAGATCCTTTGCCTAAGTCACGTTTAACCTTTCCTCTTTATGTAAGGACTCTTAACCTTATTTCTTATTTTATTTTCTATCAGTCATTCAAAACCCAGAAACACAGAATTGGAATATAATTCCAGAGTGATCTGAAAGGTGGTCTTGCTTTGGTTGCGTTTACTAATACGTGAAGAAACGAGCTACAGAAGTGGCTGGAATGAAAAGTAACTGCAGAGATACCCTCAGCTGTCAAAGGGCAGGAAAGTGAAGCACGTGTTGATTTCTGAAGTGTTAATACAAAAGCCGTGATGGATTCATGGGTCTGTCCAGCCTTGTTCAGATACGGAATTCCTACACTGAGAGGCAGATTCCCTCCACCCTACAGAAGAGGAAGGGCCAGGTGCTCAGCTTTCCCCACTGTCTCCGAGGGCCATACATTTACTGAGTATGGAACTAACGAATGATTGAATGAATGAATGAATGAATGAATGAATGAATGAATGAATGAAAAATTTAAGGGCATGATCTTTTTCCTCTTTAGAAATAGACTTCTTTAAATCTCAAATGCAAACTTACGAATCAAGATCATTCCTCATTTTACAGGTAGGAAAAAGATCTTTCACTTGACGTTTCTTAAGCCATGGTCTCTACGAGAACAGTGAATTCTGCATTCTAGAATCTTCCTGTTTAGAAAACAGGCCCACAGCAGAGATCCACGTGGCAGAAATGTGAACAGAAACTGGGTGTGTGGCAGTGAGATCCAGTTTCTGATTTTGCTTGATGTACTGAAAAATGCATCCTCATTAAGAGCATGACAATTAGGAATCAAGGCTCAGGGGCTGGCTGAGGAGAACTGCTCTCCTGACGGTCCAAGGGACCACACGACAAGAGAGCGTGACATGGGTCAGGAAAACATCTTCCAGAAGCAAAGACTGTTTTCTCTGTTGAAGAGAAGTTTGTCCATTTTTTCTCCCGTGTTATCTGAGTTGGTCAGGGTGTATACCTGGGTATACATCCTAGATCTTTGAAGTTATGACCTTTCTCTTTGGATGGGGGCTGTGCCTGAAGCTAAAGGAAGCTGTCTCCCCTCCCCCCACTGTTTCTCCCTTAGGTCAGGACCCACCTCATTTCTTCAGCTGTTGCCTGTGGCTGCTTTCTCAGGGCGATGGCAGATACCCATCAAAGCCTAAAGTTTTTATGGCCTATCCCTTTACAGTGTGTTCACGGACACCTGGCTCAGGCTTTATGTCTACTTTTATTTTTATTTATTTATTTATTTACTCATTCATTCATTCATTTTTGAGACAATGTTTCCCTATGTATCCTTGGCTGTCACGAGCTCACTCTTGACCAGACTGTCCTGGAACTCACAGAGATCTGCCTTGCCGAGTACCAGGTTTAAAGATGTGTGCCACCATCGCCTGGCTTATTTTGACTTCCTTTTTTTTTTTTTTTTTTTGGTTTTTCTGAGACAGGGTTTCTCTGTGTAGCCCTGGCTGTCCTGGAACTCACTCTGTAGACCAGGCTGGCCTCGAACTCAGAGATCCACCTGTCTCTGCCTCCCAAGTGCTGGGATTAAAGGCGTGCACCACCACCTCCCGGCCCTATTTCGACTTCCTGATCACAGTTTTCCTGCCGTTCCCACTGTTAAATCTGGTATAATATGCTCATGGCTTTTGTGCCTCTGCCTTTCAGTCCATGGACAAAATCACTGTCTCTAGACTGATCTCTTATTTTTTTTAAATGTTTATTAATGATCTAATGCCATGTAATACATTGGAAGCACATATTCCCTCTAAATGGTATAGAGGATAAAATGGTGATACTGGTTTATTTTTATCTATTGTTCTACCAGAGATTGAACGCTGGGCCCTGTGCATGCACGGGTAGGGTTGCCTGTTTGTTGCTGTGACAAAATGCCTGATATGCAGCCACCTGAGGGAGGAAGGCTTTATTTTGTCTTTCTGTTAGGGGAAGCCCAGCCCACCACACTGAGGAAGCCTTGTGGAGGGAGAGGCTTGTGAAGCCATTTGTTTACTTGGAGGCTGATTGGGAACCAATGGTCAGATCTAAGACATTGCTATAACCCATAAGGCGCCCTCATCTTCCAACAACCCACATCTTCTAATGATGCTTTACCTCCTAAAGGCTGCCCCGCCTCCCAGGACAGTGTCACCAGAAGGAGACTAAATATCCAAACACATGAGTCTGTGGGGGCATTTGACATTCAAACCATAATAGTCTATCTGTGGCTGGCAGAGGCCCACAGCCATCTCGCGTTGCAAACGTCAGCACAGTCTCTCTGTTCCAACATCATTTATAGGCCCAAAGCCCGAAATGGAGGAGCAAGAAAAGACTGAACTCCAGCAAGATAAAACCCAGCAGGGAGAACGTACTGTGTCATCCCTGTCTGGTGTCCAGGACCACAGCAGGCTTGGGTGGACCCAGCTGTCCCGCTCTGACGCCCAAAGCATATGCACTGTCTCCTGGCTGTACGTAGTGCCTGTGTCTCTCCCTGGTGGGTGCCCCGCATGCCTGGCATCTGTTACATACTGGACTCTACAACTAGGTTTCACAGGAACAGCTCCACACAGTGGCCTTGGGGTCATCTTCTAGGGAATCTGGCACAGCCAGGCCTCTGTGGCTTTCTGGAATTTTTAATCTCTATGATCTTATAATTCTTGCACTTTGCATGTCTGCAAAAACTAGTACCGTGTGGTTAAGTTTTGCTACCGGTTCTGTAGCTTTGAACACACACCTTCCCCATGGCTGTGTTGGCCTCTGCGTGCCTTGTTGGCTGTTGTTGAGAGGGAAGCACTACGGCAGCACTAGCTTTTGATGGGTAGAGTCTGAGGCGCTTTGCCTCAGTGCTGACTGCAGAGTATCTCCTTGCAGTAATCTCTTCAGTGGTCACCACTGCTTTATCCTCAGTCCTTTATCCCCTTTAACTCCAGCCACCCTCCTCTGTGTGCCAAACGGCATGCAGTGCCTGTGTGTTCTTTCTTGCCATAAATCTGGTCAAAAGCACTGAGTAAAAGTATCTAGCCATATCACAGGTTGGATACTACACTGTTGCAAAACTTTCTTCTCCAAACAATTTAGCCTATCATCTTTTGAGTTCAGCCTCGGACCTCCTTTTAGGATCTGGGCGAAAGACAGTAAGATATTCTGCCAGAAGGTAACACAAAGGGCCCAGTTTCCAGTAGAGCTCACCTCTGAAAGCTCGCAAGCCTGGCTTATGGTGTCCATTGGGCGTGCTGGTTTCCCTCACCCTCATCTGAATGGCCCATGAAGTCTTGCTTTCAGAACGCCGAGGCTTCTCTAATCTACAGGCTCAGACACTGCCATATTATTCCCACAGCTAGTTCCAGAAGCCCATGAACTACCGGCTGGGTTTAGCACAGTGAGGACACTTTTCTCTTCTCTTCTCTTCTCTTCTCTTCTCTTCTCTTCTCTTCTCTTCTCTTCTCTTCTCTTCTCTTCTCTTCTCTTCTTCTCCCCTCCCCTCCCCTCTCTTCCCCTCTCCTTTTGGCCTCTCCTTCTTTCTTCCCTCCCCTTCCCTTCTTTCCTTCCCTTCCCATACCCTCCCTTCCCTTTCCCTTTTTCCCTTTTTCCCTTTTTCCCTTTTTCCCTTTTCCCTTTCTCTCTCTCTCTCTCTCTCTCTCTCTCTCTCTCTCTCTCTCTCTCTCTCTCTCTCTCTCTCTCTCTCTCTCCTCTCTCTGGCACAGGGTCCTGCTATCCAGCCCCTAGCTTGCCTGGAGCTCACTGACTTGCTAGGCAGCCCAAACTGGCCTTGACCATTCCACAGTACTTGTGCATCTGCCTCCGAGGAGCTAGGGCTTCCCGTGCTCACCACATCTGGCTAGGACCCCAGTGTTTATATTGGTTACTTTTCTTATCACTGTGACCAAATATTTGACAAGCACTTTAATGGAGGGGGGGTTATTTTGGCTCATGGTTTGAAAGCATAGTTTGTCATGGCGAGGAAGGCATGGGAGTGCAGTACGGTCTGGGGGAGGAGAGCAGCTCACAGGAAGAGCCGCCAGGGCCTGAGTTCTGTCCTGTGCTGGGTCCAAGGATGTGGCAGATGATAGAGGTCAGAGTTGCCTTTTTTTTTCTTCTCCTCCCTCTTCTTTCTCCACCCTCTATTTATTTTCTGCCAAACTGAAACTCTTCTTTCTCCTAGGTCAGGCCTGGCTGTGGTGGTTGGTAGTGTTGTTAACTCGATGCCTAGGAGGGCAGGCCTCTAGCACAGCTTCGAGGAACTGTCGAGATTAAATTAGCCTCTGAGAATGTCTGTGAGGGGTCCTCTTGATTGTTGGTAGATGTGAGAAGACCCACCTTAGTTGTAGGTGGGGACCCTCTCCCCCCCACCGCAGGACCTCTTGGGCGGGACCCCCCCTGGGCGGGACCCGTACCCCCCCCCGCGGAAACCCCCCTGGGCGGGACCCCCTGGGCGGGATTCTATACCGTGTACAATGGCACGGAAGAGCTGAGCCCTAGCAGGCAGGAGCTTGCCGCTCTCGTTTTCCCCGCGTGGATTCACTGTGGCCAGCTGCTTCAAGCTCCTGCCGCTGAGGCTCCGCGGCCATAATGAACTGTAACGGAACCATGAGCCAAAGAAATGCTTTGTCCCTAAGTAGCCTTTTGCTTTATCACAGCAACAGGAAAAGAAACAGGTCGAGGAACTGGCTCCTTCTTGAATGGAAGCACACCTCACTGTACCAATCAGAAACCTTCAGATACCTCCCCCAGAAGTCCATCCCAGCCTCTTTCCCTTTAATTGTTCATCCTTGAATGCTGCGTGTGTCAGGCTTCTCCTGAAGGGTGCAGATTAGTATGGTAAGAAATACTCTTTCCTGTGGATGAGAAATCAGGGTCAAAAGTGCAGCCCTCTGGCCTTTCAGAAGACTGGTTTCTACTTGGAATATCAAGGATTCTGTTGGGCAAGGGTACCTTGGATACCTTGGGAAGGATGAGAAGGCTAAGCGAGAACAGATACTAGGATAAGAAACTTTGCAATAGGAAAAGGATCTGCAGATCCTCCTCACAGCAACCTTGGGAGCACTACAGTTTGACTGGGAGCACTACAGTTTGACTGGGAGGATTACAGTTTGACTGGGTTCACAGGGAACTGAAGTTTTCTTGTTTTTCTTACTGAGGATTAAACCCAAGGCCCCATATAGACTTTAGATTGTTATTACAAATCCAAATTATGGTGTGTGCGTGTTTTCTTCTAGACTTTCCATCCAATTTCAAAAGCGAAGTATCTAATATTTCTATTCAAGACATTTCTTTAGTTATTTATGCATATGCCTTGCAGTTCAGCTAATTTTTCTTGGAAGGCACTGCAGGTGGTGGTGTTACCCAGAGCAGCTTTTCTCTCCATTTGTTCATCCGATTTAAAGGGAAAACAGTGGGCTTGTCTGTTTGGTTACACCTACTTTGAATATTTTCCAGACCTGAGTTACTTTTGGCCATGCTTAATGATGTAGAACTGGAGAGCTTTTGTGTTTCCGAGTTCTGGAGAACCTGGGCCTGTGTGCCACCTCCACAAGGGCACGGGTGTTCCCCGGGCGGTCTGTTTTTCTGGAAGGAGCCTGACACACCCTGGCTGACAGGGAAGCACAGGCCCAGCTCTCCAACCAGGCCAGAGAACAGACCCTTCAGAAGGTGGAGTGGCGTTGACGGTGGCCCACACCAGAGGCTGCATCTTCTCCCAGCTTGAGAAGTTCGATGTGGGTATCCCTTCAGGCAGCCTCCAGGCCTTGAAAACAGATACGGGCTGCTTTTCTGAGAAGGTGCACAGCATATTATCAGGTTCTTATGGTACTCCATAGTTGGAAATATGGTAAGAGGAGAGAGGTCGTAGACGTGGAAAATCTGTTTTCCCGCCAGCTTGCCTAGCTGTCACTGAGATAGTATTTGTGAACTACATCACCCTGAACGCAGAGTCTGGATTGCATTCTGATGTGAGCCTTCAAGGTGGATGAGTCCATGAGAAAGGACTCCAGGAACCCCGATTCTCTGTGAATCATGAGGCATGTTTGCCAGGAATGGTGTGGAAGGGCCTGACCCTCAGACATAGTGTGCAGTTGCATGGGTGTAAACTACCTCTAGTGTTGATAGCTGAGACCACTTAGAGCCATCTTTCAGAATAGCTGGGAAAGCAGGCTTCTGCATTCTTAATACAAAACCTTGAAAGGTGTGTGAGGCGACTAGTGCACCAGTTAGCTGGAGCTGAGGCTATACGCTGCTCTCCTGAGGAGACATATCGCTCTGCACAAGTCCGCAGGGGATAAGGACATTCACAGCTGCTAGAGTTTTCTGTTTCATAAGCAAGTCAGGTCTAGTTTCACTTCTCGCAGCCGGGTTCCTTTAGCTAAGGTTCTCTGGGGAGCTCTGCTCAGCTATTGGCTGCTGGAAGCCCAACCCTGTGACTCTTTCCCAGTGAGCGTAATCATTTTACCCCTAGCTTAATCAGTTTTCAACTCATTTTCTGCTTGCCTTATGGTAAAATTACTCTAAAAAGTTTTGGTCTTGATATAGTCAGTATCTTTTTTATAAATCATTTTAAATATTATTTGGGACCAAACAAGTCATGCCTCAATTTTAAAAATACAAAAATAAATTTGTTATTTTAGCCATAAATTGTCTGTTGTATTATTGCATACACTCCTAGGTGCTTGGGGTTTACAAATCAAATAAGATAAGGGTTGTATGACTTATATGTATTGCCTGGCAGTGCAAGAGAAAAATATGTTAATAAAGGTGATGAAGTATTTGAGACAGGAGTGTGTTATACAGCCCAGGCTGGCCTTGACTTTGAAATCTTCCTGTCTCGGCCTCTGGAGTACTGGGATTAAACATGTCGGCCCAGCTAAGACCAGTACACTTCAATAGGGGACGTTAGGCATGGAGTCAGATAGAAACGCTGTATGGGCAGTGTCTTAGTCAGGGTTTCTATTTCTGCACAAACATCATGACCAAGAAGCAAGTTGGGGAGGAAAGGGTTTATTGAGCTTACACTTCCACGTTGCAATTCATCACTAAAGGAAGTCAGGACTGGAACTCAAGCAGGCCAGGAAGCAGGAGCTGATGCAGAGGCCATAGAGAGATGTTTCTTACTGGCCTGCTTCCCCTGGCTTGCTCAGCCTGCTCTCTTATAGAACCCAGGAGCACCAGCCCAAAGGTGGTACCACCCACAAGGGGCCCTCCCCCCTTGATCACTAAATGATAAAATGCCCCATAACTGGTTCTCATGGAGGCACTTCCCCAACTGAAGCTCCTTTCTCTGTGATAACTCCAGCCTGTGTCAAGTTGACACAAAACCAGCCAGTACAGGCAGTGTTAGAAGCCAGGAGGTTTTTACCAGGCATGCAGGATGGATAAAGACTTGAAGCCTCAGGAGGTGGGGCCAAGTGTGTTGTATTCTGAGAACTGCGATGCATTTGGGATGGCCGAGGTAAGATGAGAAGCAAGAGCAGCCTCAGACTTGATTGGTTTGGCTCCCACAGACCTTGGTGTTCACCATAAGGCAGTAGGGAATCTACTCTTAGAATCTACAGTGAAGGGCTTAGCCAGAGGTGGCCATTTGGTGGGCTTTTGGGTGGAGGGTAGGCACAGCAGGGCTAGGAAGTTACTGCAGCTGTGGAGGTGAGAAGCGTAGGTCTATCAGGTCATTGCTTAATGCAGAGCACTGTGTATATTCACATTCATCTGCTCTGGAGCAGAAAGCTCTTAATTTTCTTAAGGGAGGGAAGGAAATGGTTGATTAACACTGACATCACCACCCCATTATGAAGCGCACGCCTCTCTCCAGCTATACACTTGTGTGGTAGATGCACAGGAGGAGACATGGAAAAGGTACATGCCAAGCTGATAACAGGTCGGATAACTTTGGAGGGAGCCCGGATTGCGGGAGGAAGAGATGAAGGGGAATCTTCTGTGCTCATGGATGCATGACTTTAAGAACGAATGTTTGCATGCATGCAACATTCTGAGATGAGTGAATCGGGGGTGAGTGGCGGGGATTGTGTTACAGAGCAACTCTGGAACTCTGGAATGTGCTGAGGAGAGAGCTGGGCAGCAGTGTCCCGTCTTTGAACAAGCGGAGTTTGGGGCTGGGTCTTCAGCCCTCGGTCAGCTGATGAAGGGGACCAAGAAGCAGACAGGCTCACCTCACACTCCTTTAGCTCTACCATCTCTGGGCACCTCATTACGAGCAGCTCTACTCATAGGAAGTCATTAATTACAGCCCTGCAGAGAGACAGGACCAATGGGAGACTTGGGCAATCAACAGATTCATAGATGGGCAGCTTAAGTCAAGTAATGGTGTGTGAGATCGCAGAGGCAACCCGAGAGGACACTGCAGGAGGTCTGATGTGGTTCCAGTCCAAAAGCCATCTGCTGTCAGAAGCCCTGCCTTGTGCTCACTCCTGGGCCTGGCCGAGTGAGGCTCACCCACACAAGGGCAGAACAAACCTAGTTTTTCCTGAGGTCCCAAGAGAAAAATGAGTAAGGCCAGGCTTCCCGTGTTAGTCAGCTTCCTGCTACTGTAGAGATCGCCAGAGACAGTCAACACAGAAAAAGTTGACTTTGGCTCATAATCCTAGAGGTTTTGGTTCATAATGGGTTGGTTCTGGGGCTTTTGGTGCGTGGTGAGGCAGCGCACTGTGGTGGAAGTGTGTGAGGAACACAACTGTTGCCTTAGGCTAGGATGAAAGGGGACCAGGCAGTTGAGCTGCGAAACCTGGATACCATTAAAGGCTATGTACATAATGACCTGAAGATCCCTACACCCCTGATCACGCCAGCCTGGACACCCGTCACGACAAATACACCTCTACTGTGCTTGTTTTAGGTAATGGTGTATGACACTATCGAGGCAGCCTGGAGAGGAAACCGCAGGAGGTCTGGCGTGGTTCAAGCCCAAAGGCCATTTTCTGTCAAAAGCCCTTCCTTCTTTTCAGGTCTTTGCCTGACTGAGTGACAGTCTAGGACATAAAAGACCAGGTAGCCTTATGGACACAGAGTGGTAGTTGGACATCGCAGTGCTGGGAAGGAAGGACCGAGCGGCACCCACAGTTAGGCTGCAGGGAGTGGAAACTGGGAGACAGCGATTTCCAAGAGAGAGATGGAGTTGGAATCATACTAGGTGGGCAAAAGAGAGAAGCGTGCACTCCCTTCTTGCAGTTCAGGGACACAGCTGTGGACAGAAGCTCTGAGCAGCAGCAGCCCACAGATCTTGAGTGTCACAGGCAGGGGTCTGGCCTAGGGTAAGGAAGATGCTCTGACAGGAATCCTGTTGGAACAGGTGGATTAGAGAAGGCTTCCTAGTTCACAGGTTGTTTTCATGAGTCTGAAATGTGCAGATGGGAGGAGGTGTCTCTTGGCCCTGGTGCTCTGGTGGGTGGGGTCAGATGGCCATCTTTTTATAGTTTGATTAGCATGTATTTATTCCACAGAATGATTGGCTTCACTGCGACAATTTCATACATGAATATCATGTAGTTTTATCACAATCTCTGGCATTATCCCTTCTTATACCCCGCCACACACATGGTCTATCCTTTCTCTCTCATTACAGTCTCCTTCTGCTTTCACATCATCTCTACCCTCACCCACCACACCCTTACCCCCCACCCCTACTCCACCCCCACCCCCAGATTCAGCAAATGAGAGAAAGTACAATGCTTTGCTCCTTTAGTTAGGGTTTTATTACTGTGAGATGACCACATAACCAAGGCAATTCTTATACATAAAACATTCCATTGGGGTTGGCTTACAGTGTCAGAGGTTCAGTCCATTATCATCATGGTGGGAAATATAGCAGCATGCAGGCAGGCATGGTACTGGAGGAGTCAAGAATTCTACATCTTGATCCAAAGGCAGCCAAGAGGAGGCTCTCATTCCACACTGGGTGGACCCTGAGCATAAGAAATCTCAAAGCCCCACAGGAACAACAAGGCCACACCTCCTGATGGTGACACTCCCTTTGGACCAAGCATTCAAGTACACGAATCTATGGGAGACAGACCTTTTCAAACCTCCACACTTACCTTAATCTGATTTCCTTTATAATAATCTCCAGTTCAGATAATTTTCCTGCAGATATCCTGTTTTCTTTTTTGTGACTAAATAATACTCCATTGGGCATAGTTTCCATATTTTCTTTATCCATGAATCTGGTGATGGACATCTAGGCTGTTTCCATTATTGTGGTGGTGATGAATGGTGCTGTGGTGGTAAGGCGGGGTGAGATCACAGTAGGCAGTAAGAGAGAAGGGCGCACAGCAAAACTGCAATTGACCTACATAGGCTACAGTGTAAAGGGAGTTAGATAAAAGGGGAATGTGAAAGTTAAAACGATGAAGCCAGGAACCCCGAGGATACAAACAGAGACACTTGCAGGTGGACGTGAGATATCCACTCAGACCATAAGAGCTGAGTGATGGCAGGCATGTTGGATAGCTTCCATGAGAGCTTTCCCCTTCGGGAAACACACTCGAGGTCCGACTGCTCACTACATATTCTTTCTTTAATACATTATTTCTCATGCAGCTAGTTGCGATGGTCTAAGGTGTAGTAAGGAGGGTTGATAACAAGGCAGCCCTATTTCAGGAAAGGAATTCCAGACTGTGGTGGTTTGAATATGCTTGGCCCATAGGGAGTGGTACTATTAAGAGCTAAGGCCTCGTTAGAGGCAGTGTGTCGCTGTGGGGGCGGCCTTTGGAAGTCTCCTCTTGTGCTCAGGATTCACACATTGCTGAAGAGAGCTTCCTTCTAGCTGCTTGAGGATGTGACTCTCTCCTGGTTGCCGTCAAATCGAAAGGTAGAACTCTCAGCTCCTTCTCCAGCAGTGTATCTGCCTAGAAGCTGCCATGCTTCCTGGTATGATGATGATGATGATGATGATGATGATGATGATGATAAAGGACTAAACCTCTGAAACTATAAGCCAACCCCAGTTGAATGATTGCCTTTATGATTGCCTTGGTCGTGGCGTCTCGTCATGGCGATGGAAACCCTAGGACAAAGACCATACTGCACAGCAGACAAAGAGTCACATCAACAAGCCGGAGTGAGAGATGGGCAGGGGAGGGGTCATCCAGCCATAACTGGGCAGATGGTGCATGCATACTGCACGGCACGCCCTAGTTGTGCTTGGGAGGCAGGCCTAATATATGTGGACCCTTCGCTGGTGCAGCCTATGGCGCACTCCGAGGAAAAGGACAGCACAGTAGAAATGACCTCAGCCTCTGGGCAGTTTCCACCATGATCCTGTGAAAACCCGAGACAACAGAAATCCAACTCTTTCCCAGCCCCTTCCACTCAGGGGGTTTTCTCACTTTCCTTTATTTTTATTTTCTTTAACTCTTCATAAAACCTGCCTCTGCTTTGCATATGCCGTGAGAGTCCATCCCTTTAGTTTTCACTTGTGGGAAAAAAATAAACTTGGGCTCACTGTCCCGGGTCAGCCTTTGGTGGCCGTCATGTCTGTCATCTCAGGACCTGGTTCAGCAGCCTTGGCTGAGCAGTCACAGCTCCCATCAGGCCCAGGGACTGTGGCAGCAGCTGGGCTGTGAGACCGATCGGACTCAGGGACTGCGGCAGCAGCTGGGCTGTGAGACCAATCGGGCTCAGGGACTGCGGCAGCAGCTGGGCTGTGAGACCCGGCAAAGATGGGCTGACTCGGTTCCTTTTGGGTGTGTGGTAATTACCTTTCTGTGTTTGTTGATTGCTTTGTTTTTCATCACCCCTATTTATATTTTTAGTGTTCACTCTACATTCCGAACAATATTGTACCCGGACCCCCATTTTCCACCATCCTTTGTTGATGTTTGGTTTCCTTGGTTACTTCTTTCTTCCTATGCAAATACCCATTGTCTTAGACCTGGATAAGAGAATGCTCCAGCTAGTCTTGGGAAAATAGGTATAGTGATGAAAGGTCAAGTTGAGTAACATTTTACACACACATGTGCACACAGACACACACACACACATTTGTTTCTGGTCTCAGAATAATTTATTTTCAGGGGTGAGATTTCAGGCCTGAAATATTTCAACTCAGAGTATCTCTTACAGCACGACTGTGGGAGTTGGGGAGGGGTCAGCAGGGCAGAGAGGCATTTTACAGACAGCAGACGTATTGCTTGGAAGAATCAGAAAGGGTTGTTTAAATTGGTTGGGGCCAGCAGGTTAGGGGAAGCAGACCAGGGAGCGTATGTCAATGTGTGTGGCTGGACACGGAAAGCAACTGAAGAACATGCAAGAGGGATTTGGGTGGAGATATGTGCACATTCGGGTTCCCAAGCCCTCAGTGTGTCTAGGCTCAGTGGCTCCAAATGTGACAAGAGGGGAGCACGGAAGGGAGACAGAATGACGTTCTTGCACCGGGGCAGACGAAACTCTGCTGTGGTTTTAGGCGCCTCAGCTAGGGTGGAAGTGTCTGTGCTGGAGCCAGAGGCCACTTGCCATCTCCTCCCGCGCCTATTTTATGGCATTTTAAGAAAATTTTATAAGTTCCAGCAGTTGCCTCTGCCTGCTGTAGAAACGAAAATAGTTGGGTCAAGAAGACTTCCTCCCTGGGAGGACGCCTCTCAAGTCCTGGCGTTCTCATCTCTCCTAACGCTGGGCCAAAGCCCCGTGCAAACTGTTGCTTGGGTCAAAGCACACTTTTTCTTTCTTTTTAAAATGATTTTATTTATTTACAATCCTGCCATTGTCCACCCTCCCTGTCCCCTCTCCCACAGTTCCTCATCCCTTTCCTCCTCCCCCTGTTTCTTGTGAGAATGCCCTCCTCACAGGCCTCCCCACCTCTGGGGCTTCAAGTCTCAAGAGGATTAGGTATATCTTCTCCCACTGAGGCCAGACCTAGATGTCCTCTGCTGTTTATGTGTGAGGCCTCGGGCCAGCCTGTGGATGCTGCCTGACTGGTGGTTCCATGCCTGACTGGTGGTTCCCAGGGGTCCAGGTTAGTTGAGACTGCTGGTCTTCTATCCTTCACCTAATTCAACCATAGGTGACCCTGACTTCAATCCAACGATTGGATGTAAGTACCTCTGTCTGTCTCAGTCAGCTGCTGGTAGGGCCTCTCAGAGGACAGCCATGCTAGGCTCCTGTCTGTAGGCACATCATAGATCAGTAATTGTGTCAGGCCTTGGTGCCTCCTCTTGAGATGGTTGGGCCTGTCACTCGACCTCCTTTCCCTCAGACTCGTCTCCATTGTGGTCCCTGCAGGAACCACAATGTTAGACAGGAACAATTCTGGGTTAGAAATTTTGACTGTGGGTTGGTAACCTGTCCCTCCACTTGAGGCCCTGTCTATCTACTGGAGTTCCCTCTCCCCACTATTGGGCATTTCATCTAAGGTCCCTCCCTTTTAGTCCTGAGAATCTCTCACTTCCCTTATCTCAGGTACCTACAGAGTACCAGGTCTCTGGTACTTTCTAGAGGGTCCCCCCCCACCTACCCTCATGAGGCTGCATACTTCCATTCATTCTGCTCTCCCTCTGGGCTTCTCTCCTGTCCCTGAACCCCCAATACCTGGTCCTGTTCCCCCTTTCCTCTCCTGCCTCTCCCAACCATGTCACTCCCTCTGCCTCTCAAGATTATTTTCTTCCCCCTTCTAAGTAGGATTGAAGCATCCTCACTTAGGCCTTTCTGTTTGTTAAATTTCTTAAGTTCTGTGGGTTGTATCCTAGGTATTCTATACTTTTTTTTTTTTACTAATATCTACTTATTAGCAAGTGCATATCATGCATGTCCTTTTGGGTTTGAGTTAACTCATGCAGGATGATATTTTCTAGTTCCATCCATTTGCTTACAAAACTCATGATGATGATCTTGTTTATAATGGCTGAAGAGTATTTCATTGTGTAAATGAACCACATTTTCTGTATCCACTCTTTGGTTGTGGGACATCTGGGTTGTTTCTAGCTTCTGGCTATCACAAATAAGATTGTTGTGAACATAGTGGAGTACGTGTCCTTGTGGTATGGTAAGGCATCTTTTGGGTATATGCTGGGTCTTAAGGTAGATCTAGTTCCAGTTTTCTGAGGAACCACCAGATTGATCTCCAGAATGGTTGTACCAGTTTGCAATTCTACCGGCAACGGAGGAACATTTCTCTTTCTCCACATCCTTGCCAGCATGTGCTGTCACCTGAGCTTCTGATTTTAGCCATTCTGATTGGTGCGAGGTGGAATCTCAAGGTTGTTGCATTTCTTTGATGACTAAGGACTTTGAACATTTCTTTAAGTGCTTCTCAGCCATTCTAGATTTCTCTGTGGTGAATTCTCTGTTTAGTTCTGTATTCCATTTTAAAAATTGGGTTATTTGGGTTTTTGGAGGTTATCTTCTTGAGTTCTTTTTATATTTTGGATATTAGCCTTTTATCGGATGTGAGGTTAATTAAGATTTCTTTTCCACAATCTGTAAGTTGCCGATTTGTCCTATTATTGGTAGTGTCTTTTGCCTTACAGAAGTTTTTCAGTTTCATGAGGTCCTATTTACCAATTGTTGATCTTAGAGCCTGAGCCATTGGACTTCTGTTCAGGAAAAGTCCCCTTGTGCCAATGAGTTCAGTAGTATAATTCTTTAAAAAGTCTATTAAAATCTTCACATAATTGTAGAGTAAATAGTGACATTTCAGTAGACGTTCACAACGTGAAGATGGGCAGTGGACATCAGACCTGAGGAACATGGAAGATGAAGGGGAAACGTGACAGCTGGAGGAAGGCTAGCTTCTAGGGTACGTGTGGCTGGCACAAATGATTCCAAATTATCTGGTAGAGAGGATTTGACTCTTCCTAATAGAAAGGGATATTAACCACAATGAGATCACAGATCTACCAGTCTCCACAGCCCATCTTTATGTCTGTGGTGTGTCACCTGCCTTGCTGCACCTGACTTTTATCATTTGATCCAGTCTACAAGTAAGGTCTACGATGTCAGGATTTTGTTTCCTGAGTGTTTCGTGTCTATAGTATATGTTATCTATTTATCTTCATCTGTTCATCTGACAGCGAGCACTGTGGTGAGTCCACATCTTGCTACTGTGAACAGTGCTGCAGTAAACATCAGTAGGGATGCTGTCTGACATACTGACTCGTCCTGTGGACGTAGGCCTGATGGTGTGGTATTGCGTCATATGGGATTGTGTGTCTGGTGCTTTGGGAACTCCCAAATAGTTGTCCATATGGCTGGGCCAATTTACAGTCCTTCCAGCAGTATAGGAGGGCTTTACTTTTCCACATCCCTAATGTTTTTAATCTTTTTGCTAGACACCAAGGCACAAGTTTTACAATTTCTGGTGGCCTAATCCTCGATGGATGGTATCTCAAAAAGGATAGCACAGCATGCCTCATGGAGGCAGCCGGCTACGGCTCAGTAGCCAGCTACTGAGGAAGAGGGGAGGAGGTCTAGGAGAAGAAATGAATATTCTTATGTTAGGTTGACTCTGGGAATGGCCGAAGAGTGTCGCGTGTGCTTCTGTATTGGAAAGTCATGAAGCTAGACCATCATCTCAAACATGGATTCCTGAGTTTCGGGGAGCTGTTGCTTCTGGTAGGGTTGGGCACAAAGGTAGAATGTGTCCCTTGGCTGCAGATGCTGCCTTCTGCCCTGTCCTCACCTCAATCCAGGCCTGGCTTCCACTACCCCTCCCCCACACCCCATCTGGCCTCACTGGTATATTCCTCTGGTGAAACTGTCTGTCACAGCTCACCTCTTCCTCTGTGCAGCGACTATATTGCTGCGGATATCAGCCTAATGACTTGTGGTTTGGATGAGAATGGTTCCCGTAGGCACATATATTTGAGTGCATGGCTCCCAGTTGGTGGAACTGTTTGGAAAGAATTAGGAGATGTGGCCTTGTTGGAGAAGGTGTGACTGGGGTGAGCTTTGAGGTTTCCAAAGCTCACCATTCTCAGCTCTCTCCCCCTCATGATTTTGTCTTATGGTGCGAACTCCCAGCTGCGGCTCCAGTACCATACATACCTGTCTGTCTGCTCTCATGCCCTACACCATGATGGTAATGGACACATCCTCTGAAACTATAAGCCCTAAACAAATTCTTTCTTCCACAAATTACCTTCATCATGGTTACTTTACAGCCATAGTGAAGTAAGTAAGGCAATAATCCAAGTGAAACTGTCACATACTGCATAGTTATTGGGCTTGTATCCCGAAACTTCCCTTGTTGGGTGGTGGACTGAGAAAGGAAGCCCAGTCAGCTCAAGCTAAGGCTTGAAGCCCCGGAGACGCTGAAGGGACAGTAGGAGCTTTGCCTGCTCCCAGCTCCAGGCCCCTGTCTCATAACTACAACCTCCCATAGAGAATTGTGGCCATCAGTCATGTAGAAGCAGCACCCACAAGTCCCTCCTCGTGTAGATGAGGCATCTCAGGCCAAGCCAATAGGAAGCACCTGCTCTCAGACCCACCCCACCCCCAAACTGTCTAGAAGATCCAGAAGGAAAAAGTGTGAGAATTACTCCACTGTCTGAGAGCATCTGTCTCAAGAGCTCTAACACCTCCTGGGAGGAGAAAGCTCTCCAAAGCTTTACCACCAGAAGCTCCCCTGCACTCTGCTGGATAGCCAGCCCCACCCCCACACCTAGCCTCCACTAGTCTCAGTGCAGCCAGTGCGCTTCTCCCAAGCAGCAGCAGGCTATTTCCCCTCTCTGCTCCTTTGCTTGAACCCTCCCACTGGGCCTCCAGGGATAGCCTCCTCCGGTACATAGACTGACACTCCCTTCCAGAGTCTCGTATCTCATTGTTTCCAGTGCTATAATTACCTATTGCTGTGTAATAAATATTGCTAATCCCTGCACCATAAAGTTAGCATTTCATTGTTAATCATGTTCCTGAGTGGAAGGGGCTGAGCTCTGCAGGGTGCATCTCTGCTTGGTTAGGGTTATTACACAGCTACACACACACACACACACACACACACACACACACACACACACACACACTCTACTCTATGCAATCTGAAAAGATTTTCAGATGTCTCTCCCTGAAGTTGGTTTGTGCCTTTTCAGAATGGCTAATCTAAGAAGAAATGTTCAGAGAGTGAGTTCCTCAGATGCCTTCTGCTTTCGTTCCTTTGACTAAACCTCCCAGTGTGTCAAGACCAGATTAAGTGTGGGGAGGACCACAAGGCTGCAGATCCCAGCTGTTCTGGTTCAGTGCAGCCACAGGACAAGGCCATCATGTTCCACTCAAAAAACTCCTCTCCTGTCTGAAGGCATCTTCTTGCGGACACACTTCTGTTGCCTTCCATTACTGACCCTGGCCCAGTGTTAGTACTGAAGCAGAAACTCGCTCTTCATCACCGCTCTTGATATGACCAACCTGACCCCCATTCCCTTCACCTTCAGCCAGGCATTTCTTCCTGTGTTACACTCTCTGGCACCATCCGAATCATATGTGGGTTGTCTGAGACTCGCGCAGAACTGTGCCAATCCCCAGTATTGACTCAAGTGCTTTCAGTTCAGTGCATTTCTTTCAAAGAGCCTGCAGTGTCTTTACAGTTCTGGTCATATAAAACTCGCTCTTTCTGTTCCACACCTCAGGAACCTCATTTGTCGTTTTCTGTTTTATTTATAGAACTCAAAACTAGAGTCTGTCACCCACCTACCCCTGCACCCCCAGCCAGAATGAGGAAGTGATTGAATATCTCAGCAAAAAGCAAAGTAGGGGAGAAAGGGTTTATTTGGGCTTATGGTTCAGAGGGGACACAGTCGTCGTGGTGAGAAAGGCAGAGCAGTTGAAGTGTGAGACCCTGCAGTCAGGAAAGAGAGGTCATAGCTCTTCTCTATACAGAAAGCAGGACAGACGTAGGGCCAGACTATAAGATCACGACGCCTGCCTCCAGTGACACAGTTCCCCCCAAGTCCCCATAAATGTTTTATAACCTTCCCACATAGTACCTCCAGCTAGGGACCAAGTGTTCAAAGATGTGAGCTTTTGGAACCATGACAGGAAGGAAGTTACTTCCAAATGTTGAAAAGCATCCATGCTCATGCATACGCTAGAACACAGCAGTACTGGAAGGCTGGCTGCAGATGCTGTGGGTTGGGTGTGAGGAAGGACTCTGCCGTGCCTTTTTGTGTTAGTGAGAATTACGAGGAAAATGAACAAGGAGGCCAGAAGAAAGATGGCTCCGGCCTTCCCACGCCATTTCTTGCTGCCTGCCAACTCTCTGCCTCAGTGGATCTGTTTCTGTAGCCGTGATTGCTGGGGAGGGGACGAGGGGAATGTGCCTGCATGCCCTGTGGTACAAACGAAGCTAGGAACACAAAGTGCTTCATCGGTGCTGTGTGACGAATGCAGGCAGAACTAAACTAGAGTCAAACTCTCACTGAGTCAAATGGGGACTGGGGGTGAATTCCCTTCACCATCACACCCCTGCTGGGGACTGAGTACTGAGACTGTACCTAGGACCAAGAAAGCTTAGTTAGTGACGATGCACACAGAAGTGCCTCTCTCTCATGCTGTGGAACATGAGAAAGGAAATCTAGTACGTCTCTTCTTCTGTAGATCTCTTAGACTTTGGATCAGACAAGATTTTAAATACAGGACAACACAAGACTACATAGTAGATCTATGGAGGCTAGCGAGAGTCCAACAACCTTATCAGCCTCTGGTCCTAGTCTGTGAGTGTCAGCTGTGCGATCAACACAGGATGTCACGGTGAGATGTCACCGTGAGATGTCACCATGGAAGGGTCAGCTGCTGACTCTCAGTCCTAGGCCAGCGCACCAGAGGGTAGAGCTATGATCTCAGCCTTGCCAAAGAAGAGGCCACTTCTTCCAGGAGACTTTGAGGCAAAAAGAAAAAGCAGTTTTCAGCTCTCTCCTGTATGTACCCAGTGTCTCTCACGGAAGGAAGGACGAACGAAGTTTTCCTTGCAAGGGCCTCAGAAATCTTGGAGCCGGACATCTTGGCAGGGAGCGGGGTTTTCCAGAGTGGAGCTCGTCAGGGACTGAGGGACGTGCTGAGGGCTATTTTCATGAGTCTCAAATAAAACTCTCTTGTCTCCAGGCTGCTCTGGCTGGTGTTTTCCTAATGATTTCCCCAGTCACACAGCATGGCTGTTCAGTTTCTGGACCTCCTTGGGCAACTTCCCGTCTACCCTGGGCTCTGCCTCCCGCACACACCACTCGGCTGTTCTGGAACTGCCTGGACTGAGCTTTGTAGATGAATGTTGACTCTTTAATCCAGAGAGAAGTGCCAGGAACACAAACAGCCCAACTAACTGGCACTCGCCCGAGGGGAAGCCAGGGGCCAGCCAAGCTGCTTGCATTATCTCCGAGGGGCCCTTACCCAACACCAAGAAAAGACTCAGGCACTGTGCAAGTGTCCAAGAGCATTTCAAAGGGGAAGAAAGAGCAGCCAGGAACAGGCGGGAGCTGGGAGGCGCTCCTCTCCTCTCTTGGGTACATTGGAAACCCAAGCTTGGAGCTTATTTTCTGGCTAGTCTCTTTTTCGCCACTTATGACTTTACGACATTCTAGCTTGCTTTTCTAGTGGCTTTTAATGAAGGGTTTTCATGTTGGTGACCATAAGCTGAATACCAATCACATGTGTGTGTGTGCGCATGTGAGTACATGTGTATATATGTGTGTTTGTGTGTATATTTATGTATATGCTTGTATATGTGTGCTATTTGCCTACATGTGTGTGTACTTATGTATATATGTGTGTGTGTGTGTGAATACATGTATGTATATATGTATGTATGTCTTCTGTGCCCGATTTTAAAGTAGTTAATTAGGAGCCCTTCCTTTTAAAGAGATGGTTCAGGTTTACACTGGGAGGAAGTTAGAGACTTCCCGCCATCGCCCCCTCAACCCACAGCCCCTCCATCATTAGTGTCTCACACTACACTTGTACAGTTGTCACCGTAAACCCATACTTGCTCATCACTGACGCCACGACCGCCCTTCACGGTAGTGAGGATGCCGTGCATTTCTGGGGCTTGGGCAGACGACGTGTGACAGCATCTCTGTCACTCTGTCACATGCAGTCTTCTCACTGGGAATCCTGAGCTCTCGCATGCACTCAAGCCTCTACTGGCCACACCCTTTCCCGCCTTTCCTGCATGCTGTCTCATGCCTTGCCATGGTAGACCACGCATTCCCTTTCAGTCCTGAGTTATAGTTCTATGGCCTGGGTTACCACAGTTTGTTCTGTGGTGGAAAGAAAGATGCTGTGCTTGCATTCGAGTTGTAGCGACTGTGAATGAAGTTGCAGTGAGTACCCCAGAGTCTGCAGCTTCTGTGGAGGTGCTACCCACTTTTCATGCAAGTACGTGTCCTTGAATGTTGAGACCACCAGAGGGGTTGACAAGGAACTTTCAAGAATTGATTCATATCGTATTAGAAATACCAGCCATTGCTCTCAATGACTGTGTTCCTTAGCTTCTGGCGGCTGCCAACCCTGACTGACATTCTGACTTCATGTGGTTCCTTCCTCTTGTTAGGGCTGCCGACCTGCTCAGGGCCTCCTGTTGCTGGTCTCCTCAGACAGGGGAGCCTGTGTTTACCCATAGTTTTCTAAGGCCACTTCCAGAAGACACTGCCTTTTGGGTAGCACAAGTATGCTTCTCACAGGGTATATTCTGAAGCCGCTGGAGTAGTTTGTTACTAATGAGGACTTTTAACATTCTGTCGTCTGAGGCCCAGGAAGTCTTGTTAACCCTTCACACACACACACACATACACACACACACACACACACACACACAAGAAGAAGAACACAAACACACACATGCACACGCACCTCCTGATACCAATATGGCAACGGATGGGAACAGAGCAGCATCTCAGGTGTAGCTTCCCGCTGACTTGCCTTTGTTTTGTCTGAGGTGAAATCAGAGACTTCAGAACAGAGATGAAGGAAACTAAACATCCATAGTTAAGTCTCTGAATAATTGGGAGCTTAATAAAGAAAATAAGCCTTCAATGGGGGTAAAAACAAAACCCACAACGGCGCCTGTTCATTTTGTACATTTTCCTAGGATGGTAAGAAAAGTATCATTAAAATTTATTTCTTCAATTAAATCTCATCAGAGTTTTGTGTGGTTTTGTGCTTTCATAATACAACGCATGTTTAACTTCAAGAAACTGCATTCCGATTGCTCACTCCACAGGAGCAGAGCCCGTCTATCTAAATGGAGGTCTTGGCAACAAGAGCTATAGGACAAGGAAATCCAGAGGCCCTGAAGGCGAAGCCTTTGGTCTGTGTGTGGCTTTGACTCTGGGCTCTTAGCTTCTTCCATCCCCACTCCTCATGGGACCGAAGCCAGTGGTAAAATAATAGTGAGAGGGAACTCCCTCCCTCGGCACAGCTTCTCACAAATAATTTGTAGATCTAGATGCACAGACTAAAACTGTTAATTCTCAAACTGTAAGTAGAGATTTTGAGCAGTTGGGCTGATTCCTTTTTACCTGAAATTTTAAACTTTGGGAGTGGTAGATTTCATCTCCCTTCACCCAGCTACCCATCCCCATCTCTACGCTGAGTTCTTACAAATGTACAGTCCTGTATCCAGACACAGAGTTGATGTCAACACAATGAAGACGTAGAATATCCCTGCCTTAGTTATTTTCCTGTTGCTGTGATAAAATAACGCTCCAACAGAAAACAACTTACAGGAGAAAGAGTTGGCTTTGGCTCTCAGTTCCAGGGGGACACAGTCCATGGCAGGGGACACATGGCAGGAGACAGGGAATGCATGGTGGTCCTGTCAGAGGCTGGCTGCTCACACGGCAGCCAACACTCAAGAAGTAGAGGGTGGACAGGAAGCAGGGACAAGCTATAAAGTCTCAAGTCCTCCAGCAAGGCTCCACTTCCTAAAGGCGCCACAATCTTCTCAGTAGCTGGGGACCAGTTTCAAAACACATGGGCCCGTGGAGACATTGCATTCAAAGCGCGGTTTGAATGCGCCTGGCAGCCGCCGTATGTTTTCCATTACTGTGATTCCGGGCCACCTATTTTTAGAAACATGCTAGGGATATTTCTCCATTGAACACATACAGGCCTAATGACTTTTATAAGGGAAGCCAGGTGTTTATTTATAGCTTCGTGTGCTCGGCACTGCCTTGGTTTGCCCTGCTAGAAGACAGTGTGGGGTTCCGAAGTCTAGATTTTTAAGGAGTCCATATTACAGCTGTTTCTGCCATAAAACGCCCCTGCCAGAGGCCGACAGCACTGTCTCACTAGAATTGTATGAGCCACAAAGCAGGCCAGAGAGAGTCCATGGCTGCATTTGGGGCTCCTTGTCTCTGAAGTAGCCAGGAGGGAAGGACGGGGCTCTGCTGAGATGGCTTGGTGGTTGAGTGCAGGTTCTCACAGAGGACCTGAACTCCAGCCGCAGCACCCACTGGAGGCTCACGGTGGCCTGTGACTCCAGCTGCAGGGGGTCTGGTGCCCTTTCCTGGCGTCCGTGGGCACCCACGTGCGTGTGTGCACCCCCTCCCATGTATACACAATTTTAAAAAACACATTGACAGAAAAGACAGACAAGGGAAATATTTGTCTCCATCAGCTTGTGACTGGTCACTGAGCAGGGGCCAGCGCTCTTGGTTCATCTCTGCGCTGCGTCTACCTTGACTCGGGGTTGCATCCCGAGCGTCAGGACACCACAGTCTGCTTAGACAATGCTGCTGGAGATCTAAGAGTCTTTGCATGGACCGACAAGCTGCTGTGTTAGCCAGGGAATGCCACCATAGGGACTGATTTTAAGCAGCCTAGGTTACCCACTTTGCTGTAAGGTTTAGGGGGAATTGCTCATTTGTTAGGAAACCTTAGATTTGATCAGGAGGAAGAGACTACGAACTGCAAAATATGTCTGGGACATCTTTTTTAATGGCCACACATGGTGATACATACCTTTAATTAATCCCAGCACTCAGAATATAAGTAGATTTCTGTGAGTTTGAGGCTAGCCTTGTCTACATAAAGACTTCCAGGCTAGCCAGGGCTACCCAGTAAGGCCTTTCCTCCTCTCCCAGGCCTCATACCAAGAAAAAGAGTGTAGTCTCTCCTGTCCATAATCATACTGTAGTAAGCCCCGTTCCCTACATCACATGACATCCGTAGTCTCACTGTTGCCAAGAGTGATATTACAGAAGCAATGCAGACCCCACACAGGTCCTCAGTCTCAGAGCAGCTTTCTGTAAAATCCAGCCTGTCCTTAAAAGCCCACATCATAGTTTCAGCAAATGTTGTGCATCTGACATCCTTCCGTGTGATTTTCTGACTGCTGCAGCTGAGTCTTGCTCTCCTAGGTCCCTTGCACGGACTGTTTCTGTCCACAGTTCCAAGGACCTTGCCGAGGTCAAGGCCTGCAGGTGAGGTCTAATCTGCTACCCGGCTTCAGAGCTGTGATGGCGAAGGCCTCTGTGGCCTCGAGGGATCGTGGCTTTAGTGGGTCCTACAGCTCCCCACTCCCTGCTTCTGACCTCTCAGGTTGAGGCTCCCTGGGGAAAGAAGTGATTCTGACCAACAGGTTTCTTTGCGCAAGGCCTAGACATACTTTGCCACAGCCATTTTTAGTTTTTAAAGGAGTTACATTTATTTAGGTGGCAGGACATAGGCCACATTGTGCACGTGGAGGCCAGACTTAGGACAACTTTTGAGAGTCAGTTCTCTCCTTCTACCATGTGATCCTAACCCTGGGCTCAGAGGGTCCTCAGCCTTGGCGGCAGGCAGCCTTACCCTCTGAGTCATCCCATTTTCCTAAGCATCGGTCTGAGGTGTGTGTGTGTGTGTGTGTGTGTGTGTGTGTGTGTATGTGTGGTGTCTGTTACCTGTTACTTGCTGTTACGTTAAGCCGCTCTGCTAACTGCCGTGGTAGTTCTGAACTCCATCTTGAAAAGCTTTACTCTGGAGTAATTTTAGATTATGGAGGGTCACGTGGTGTCACCATTGCTCTGACCCTTCGCTCGTCCTTTACCCGAGACTGATTGCTTGTGGAGCGATTACCTTTCTCAAAACTAAAAGACAGGGATATAGCACAGTGAGCTAAACCACAGCCTTACATGGGTCTCACCACATTCTCCACCGGCTCCGTCTGCTCTGTTCTAGGACCCAGGCCGATACCGTGTTGTATTGAGCCTCTTGATTTTAAACGTGCAAAATGGTTCCATCTGCAAATAATCACAGGTTCTCTTAGTTTCTGAATCTGTATGCATGGGCTTGGTACGTGCAAGTATGGCGTCTGTGTATGTGCAATGTGAGTATATGTGTGATGTGTATGTGTACTACTATACTTGTGGTGTGTGAAGTATATGCATATAGTATACATGTGATATATATGTATATGATGTGTGTATGCGTGTTTGTGTGTGTATGCATGTGTGCGTGTGTGTGTGTGTGTGTGTGTGTGTGTGTGTGTGCTCTTGCTCCAGAACGATGGACTGAACAGCTTCTCTCTCACAGGTTCAGCTTGCTGTTTCTTCCACTCATGTTAAAACACTGTGGATTCTGCTCATTCCTTCTGATCAGTGTCTGCTCTGTCTTCTCCAGGGAGGTGCCCTTCTCTCACGCTCCCCATCTGCTTTGGGTGCAGCCTGTGCTCCCCAGGAAGTCACTGTTAAACATCTCCCCTGCACTTACAGCGTGCCTTGTACATTTCTAGAACTGATCATCCCCTGGAATTGACTGTTCGGATTTCCTATAGGCGCTCTGTCGGTGTGTCCACTGGGAACCTCTTCTTGCCTTCTTCATGCAACTTCGTCCTTAGCCTTTCCTAGCTTCCCAAGAAAGAAATGTCTGTCTGTCTGTCTGTCTCCCCTTCCTGTCCCCCATCCTTCTCTCCCTCTCTTCCCTCCCCTGCCTCCTGTTTTCCTCCCTTGCCTTAGCCTTTTCCTGTTTCCACTCTTGGTAATTATGCCCCCAAGCCTTTCCTAGGTGTTGACTTCTCAGGCTTACTGCTTCTTTAGAACTGTCTCTCTATCTCTCTGTCTTTCTCTGTCTCTCTGTCTGTCTCTGTCTCTGTGTCTCTGTCTCTCTGTCTCTTTCTCTCTGTCTCTTTCTCTTTCTCTGTCTCCTCTGTCTCTGTGACTCTCTCTGTCTCTCTGTCTCTCTCTGTCTCTCTGTCTTTCTCTGTCTCTCTGTCTGTCTCTGTCTCTGTGTCTCTGTCTCTCTGTCTCTTTTTCTTTCTCTGTCTCCTGTCTCTGTGACTCTCTCTCTCTCTCTCTCTCTCTCTCTCTCTCTCTCTCTCTCTTTCTCTCTCTCTCTCTCTCTCTCATCTTACCACCACACTCCTCGACAGACTCCAGAGCATCCGCAGTGCTGGGAGCACGCATCTCCTTATGCAGTGTCCCATCAGAGGCCCGGCCTGTTCTGCTTCCCCCCTTCTTCTCCGGGTGCTGTGTTAAGATGTTCTCCTGTCTCTTTTCTTGATCAGCTGCTAATTTCTTCTCCATTCAGCTTTCTCTGTTCCCAGGAAACCTCTGATCTCTCAGGCTAGGTTAGGTATGTCTTCTGATGTGTGATGTGCATATCTCTTATTTACATCATGGTTCAAATATGAAGGCCCCCCTCGCCCCGTCCCTCTCAGCTTATATACCAGAGGCTTGGTTACCAGAACATGGGCTCCAGGAAAGGTGACTGGATCTTGAAAGGCTGTAGCTTCACCAATGAATGAATCCGTGGTTGAGTGGACTATTAGGTGACAGGTGATGGGGCCCAGTTACATGAGGTTGGCCACATGAATCTTCTCACCTGCCCTTTCTTGCCACCTCCCTGCTTTCCGGGGACATGAGGTGAGTAACTCTGCTTCATCCTGCTTCTCTGTCCACAACAGGCCCAAAGCAACAGAGCCAACTGTGCTGGTCAGTGTTTGTCGCCTTAATATAGAGTAACCCAGGGAGAGGGCATTTCAGGTGAGGACTTGCTTCCGTTGCATTGGCCTGTGGGCAAGTCTGTAGAGCATTTTCTTATTAATGATTGATATGGAGGTGATACCACCCTTAAGAAGGCTGAGCAAGTCAGGGAGAGCAAGCTAGTAGGCAAGGTTTCTCTATAGTGCCTGCTTCAGTTCCTGTGTCAGGCTCCTGTATAGCTTCCCTAAAGGATAGACCATAAGATGTAAGCTGAACTAACCCTTTCCTTCTCTAATGTCTTAGTCATGGTGCTATTGCTGTGAAGAGATGCTATGACCATGGCAACCCTCATAAGAGAAAAGTATTTAACTGGGGCTTGCTTACAACTTCAGAGGTTTAGTCCATTATCATCACCGTGGAAAACATGGCGGCACACAGGCAGACATGGTGCTGTAGGAGCTCTGCAGATGAGCCTTCTACATCTAAGGCATTGGGCCTGGCTTGACCTTCTGAAACCTCAACGCCCCAAGTGGTACACCTACTCCAACGAGGCCACACCTCCTAATAGTGCCACTCCCTGATGACCAAGCATTCAATTCTGTGAGCCTTCTTCAGCCATTCCTATTTACACCACCACACCTAAGTTGTTTTTGGTCAGTGTTTCATGACAGCAACAGAAAAATCACACTGGGACATCAACTGACTCAATCCTCTGACTCCATGAGCCAATTTCTAATATAATCTTTTCTGCTGGAAGTTGTTTTTCTCATCTTTTTGGAGACAGTCTCTCGTTGGCTTGAATCTCACCAAATGAAGTAGACAGGCTGGCCAGGGAGCTGCCTGTCTCTGGCTCCCAGTGGGGTTACAAGGAAACCGCACCATGCCCAGCTTTATGTGTGGGTTCTGGAGATGGAACCAGGGTTCTTGTGTTACATGAAGTTCTTTTACTGACAACACCTCCTTAGCCTTCAATGTCCCTGAATATGTTGATTTGAGTGGGAAAAACATTTTTCTGGGTAGAATCAATTCATTTGGACTGTGCAAGTCCAGTGCATACATCAGCAAGGACGATATGCCACGCTGGTGGGATTAGTATTTTTACACATCCTGTGAAATGATTGTGGTGCTAATGGGTATGAAAATATATTTTTGATGTCTACCTAATCTAAAAGTCCAAGTTGACTGGTAATGCCTTTTTTTTTATGCAGTTAATTCTCCGTGTCAGGTTTTATGTTTCATATACTTTAGAGAGCCATTCAGTACCTGTGTAAGATGCCTGGCCTCTTGCCATTGCGGACTGGGCTGATCGTTGCTGCTTGGACTTCTTGTCTTGGTCTTGGCTGTCCTGTGTTACAGCTGTTATACCAGCTTGCGTTCAGGAGTTCATTTCACATTCTCCATATCTATTTTCACGTTCAACTTGTCTGTATCTTTCTACTCACACAATATTGGCAACGTAACAGGAATAAGTAAGCACTGCAATGGTCTCAATCCCCCCAATTAAAAGACACAGACTAACAGAGTCTATTAAAAAACAGGGTCCACACCTCACTATCAAGGACAGGTATCGCCTTATCGTAAAAGGGCTGAACATGATTGTGAACATGATTGTGAACATGATTGTGCACCAGCTTTTGTGAAGGTATCATCTGTGCATGCAATTAGTATATGTGTGTTTGAATTCAGCTCAGCTATGAAGCATCTTTAAAGGAAACCTGTACTTTTGTGAATAATCTCCAACTCCGGTTACTTTCCAAGGCTCTGCAATTAGTGTCCACTGCTTACTGGGTAATGCCTGATAGCATTCAGGCACAGGTCACCTGAGAGGCCAAGACATCGTGCACACATTGATGCCACAGTCACTGCTGGGACTGGAAACGCACATTAGGAGTGATCAGTGAGCTGGTGCTGAGGGACAGCTTATTGAGAGGAGCCCAGGGGAGGCCGGCAACAGGCTGTGTGGCCCTGCCCAGGGCTGTGCACGTAGCCCAAGCTAGAGAGGCCTGGACCTTCACAGGTCACCAATTCTGGAGCACCTCAGGCCTGGCCTGGCCTAGCACATAATCCTTGCTAGAATCTACCTCCTTTGCTTTCCCAGTGATATTGTGAGATTTTTTTCTGCCTGCGTTTGTTTAGTTCCTTTGTTTTGATCATATTCTCTTAATTCCGTATTATATTTTCAATCCAGTAAAAGAGTTTGGCCCAGGTAACTGGGATCTTAGCTGAGGCCAATACTCTCTGGAGCCAGTGGTGATTTGCACAGACAGAACAGGAAATGACATAATGCCCATTCATTTTTTTAAAGCATGGAATTATCAAATATATCTAATATAGAGTAGAACCATGAGATAGCGTGTTTCTCATAGATTTGAAACACGCCAATTGTGTTTTATGCATCCTACCTACACTATCCAGATACTCACACTGCCAAAGTGTCTTAAAGCTAATCTCATATATTATATCTCATTTTATGCATATAATGATTTCCTGATAGGAAAAATAGTGTGATATGATCACTGCAACACTGTCATACCTAGCACTTTAATAATTATTTCAGAGTCTTTTGGAAGCTGCGGGCACGGTCTCCCTAGTCATTTGTAAACAGTGGGGAAGTTACTTTACAATCATACTTCATTGGTTTCTCCAATTTTGAATTGTCATCAGGGCTTTTACTCCAGGTGGAGGGACCCCTGGGCTATTTGTCCTGGAGGACTGATGACTTCCTTTTTTCTGGGACCAAACACATTTGATGAACACTCTGTACCCAACCCTGTCATAATGACTTACATCATAGGTTTTACTGGGCAATGTTGTGAGGAGTTTGGCAGTAAGTTTGGTAGTATTCTCTGAAGTGGCCCTTGTGGACTTGCATGTTTGACTATATTGTCCCAAGCTGGGTGCTGTATGGGGACTCCCCTGGGCCAGGTTGGTAGGGCCGGGTCACCAGAGGGGATGGCCTGTCCCTATTTCTGGTCCCGTTTCTACTTGCTGATTTACCAAGATGGAAGATGTGCTGTCCCACTGACCCACTCCCACTGAACTGCCCAGCGTGCCCTCTCTGCTACAAGGGACTGGAACTTCTGAAACCTTGAATGAAAATTAAACTTTCTTTCTTTAAGTTGCTTCTGTCTACTATTTTGTCACGCTTGGGACTTTGTTAAGAATTCACAAAATTTATTTGACCTTGGGACTTGTTTTCTGTAGGGATAAATAATTAATAGAGTACCGCCCCAGCAGGCCTCTGCACCAAGTCCTGTCAGGTCCATCTCAAGGCAACTGTCACTGTTGCCACTGAGCCAATCTCTTTCAGCTAGCTCTCACAGCATCCCAGCTGTGTTTCCTCTCTGCCACAGACTCTGTAAATGGCGGGAATCCCACACTCCCGCCCTACATGCAAATACCCGGTAAAGCATAACTCTTAAACTTAAATAGTTAACCAAATATCTTTATGTATATAAAACTCCCAATTACATAATGCCAATTTACAATGGAAAAGGTTTTATCCCAATTTTCTAACCTCTCCAAAACACCAGAAATATGTCTGAAGCCCTCTGTCTTCTGACACACTAGATGTAAGCACACTGTAGCTGTCTTCAGACACATCAGAAGAGGGCATCTGAGCTCACTACAGATGGTTGTGAGCCACTATGTGGTTGCTGGGACTTGAACTCAGGACCATTGGAAGAACAGTCAGTGCTCTTAACCGCTGAGCCATCTCTCCAGAGCGTCTGAAGCCATCTGGATATCCATGTCTCTCCTCTCTGTCCTGATTGTGAGGACCTCCCCACCCTCTCTCTCCCTCCCCACCCCCCCACCCCACCTCTCTTAGCTCCTCCTCCTCCTCCCTCCCCTCCAATCACTGGCCTCTCACTCCCTCAATGTGAATGGATAGGAAATGTACATTTCCTACATTTTGTACAGTTTTCAAGTAATACTTGTTAATACATTTTGGGGGAGGTTGTCCTAGCAGGGAAATGCTACCTTCAAATAGCAAAATAGAAATGTTTAACTTCATTCAGCTCCCAACTGATTAGGTAATTTTTGTGTCCAAACCGCATTACCATAATCAGGTAGTATGTGGTTTGTTTTCCGGAAATGTACTTGATATTAATGTAGTATGAAAAGTCATACTGCATGAATCAGTCATGTGTCAGCATGCTGAGGTTAGATAATAAATTTATAAAAATAAGAACAGCTAAACAGAAAGACCATCGAAAACAAAGTCATCGGAAAAAGAAAAGTCAAGATAGAGTAAGCCGTGAGGAAGGCAGGGAGGCGGCTCTCGAGGCGGCGGCACTGGGCTAGACCGCCCTTCACTCGTAGGAAAAAAAAGACTAAATAAGATATCAAAACTGCCCCATTTAAGCAGTTGCACTGCACAGACATCTTACAGATGTCCTCATTTCCATGTAGTCTTAAAATACATTTATTTTGTTTAAAAAAAACCCACCACTTTGTTCTAAATAACTCACAAATAAAAATCAGCACACAGCTAGCTGGTTTAAGGGAGCCATTCAAATGCTTTCCCAGTCCCGAACTCAGCAGGTGAGTAGAAGGGCGGCCGGGAGCCCAGGGTCTCTGCTTAGAGCCACACCCACTCCTCACCAGCCGCATTTCTGTCCACATGTCCAGCACAGGGAGAAGGTAGGACAGAGCTGAAGCTGGAACCTAGCCTTCTGGTCCTGTGTGATGCCATGTGTCCTCTGCCTGTGTCCTGTCTTTCCTCGTCACCTCGTCCTCTCATTCTCCTTTGCAATGCTCCCCTCACACACACACCTGTTTAACATGCACACTGGCATATTACGGGCTACAATCTGCATATGAAGGAGAACATGAGAGCTTTGTTCTTTCTGGGTTTGGGTCACCTTGCTTAATATGATTCTTTAAATCTCTACCCATTTTCCCAAATTTTTCATGATTTTTTATTTTCTTTACAGCTGAATACTATTCCATCTTGTATATGTGCCACATTGTCATTGTCTATTCATTGCTGGGGACACCTAGGCTGGTTCAGTGTCCTTGCTGTAGTGAAGACAGTGACAGTTTACACACAGATGTGACAGTATCCCTCTGTAGGGTGTAAAGTCCTCTGCGTATGTATGCCCAGGAGTGGGGTGGCTGGATCCTAATGTCACTGCTTAAAACCACGAATGGGTGACAGTGCCAAATGAGGCCAGCAAGGATAATTGTTCTCCATCCTGTCCCTCCACTGTCCTCTGTAAGGCATAGGAGTGACAATGGAGTTGGGGGAGTGCTGTGAGGGTTCTGAATTCTCTCTCTAGCTCAGTTCATGTGATGCCTGCTTAGTGTCTTCTATCCCTTCCTGATCTGCACACTGGACCAGTACCTTTCTAGGCAGGGTTTGGGGTGTATGTATGTGAGTGTTTGTGTGTGCATGTGTGTGTATGAGTGTGTGTGTATGGTATGTGGTGTGTGTATGTGTATATGCACACTGTATGTGCATGCGCGTGTGTTTGTATGTCTATGTATATGTGGTGCCCGCCTCTCCCTCCCCTCCTCCCCCTCTCCCTCTCTCCCTTCCCTCCTCATTTCCCTCTCCCTCTCCCTGTCTCCCTCTCCTCCGTCCCTCCCCCTCTCTCTGTGCCTGTGATCTGTGAATTGTGGGGCTGCTTTGATCTCATAATTTTTCTCTGTTACTTACAGTCAAACTACAACTCCAAGCAGAAGAGAGAGGAGTTGTGTCTATCAAGGGAGTGTGTGCCAACCGGTACCTTGCTATGAAGGAAGATGGACGGCTGCTGGCTTCTGTGAGTAGTGCTTTCCTTGAGGGGGTTTCATTTGCTCTGTGCAGGTATTTACTAGCACTGGTACTGAATCTTTGTTTGGGTTTCATGTGCAGCATTTTATCTTTGTAGTTCCCTAGATAGTAGCATTCCCTGCGTTTCATAGACTTTAAAACTCATGCTTGGAGGAGCACAGTGAATGTAAGATGAAGTCCAGGCATTCTGCAGTCACAAAATGGCTCCAAATCACTATGCTTTTCTCTGCAAAATAGTTGGAAAAAATTCTCCCTTATGGTTGTTTAAAGGTCATATAAAGACACACATAAAACTTAGTTTAGTTTTGAAGTTTCTTCTCTAGACTCATAGGAAATATTTGTCATCTAGAATATTGGTTGGGAAAGTGGGCTTCTAGCCCAAACACAGATGCTGGCTCCACCCCTTGGAGGCCCTGTGTTCTTCGCCAGATTATTCTGAGTTGGTCCCTCATGTGTATCACAGGTACACTGCCCCCATCTTTACACAGCTTTGCAAGGATTTAAGAGGGTATTCTGTGTCATTTTTACACTGTATCATAGCTAGTCAGGGGCTCTGGCTCCTGGCTTATATTCTTTCTGTGAATGAAAGCTCTACCAGGACCTCCTTCCTATCAAAACCAGGCGCACAGTCTGTTGGACACACAGTGCGCAGAGAACAGTACAGTATAATAAAGACATAGGACGCAGGCATTCCCGCCTCCTACTGGAGTGGGCAGAGCATGCATAAAGGCCTGAGTGTATGATTTTGAGAACAGCAGCAAGGGTGTTGTGCTACCAGGCTGTGTTCTTCCCCTGAGCCATACCCTCATCTCTGCCTAACCTCTCTAGGGTCCCTGGTAGACACGATCACGGCATTGACTGTTCCAGTGTTGTCAGCTGTACAAGTTATTCATATCTCTTTTTTTTCTGAATGAAAGTGTTTAGATTTTGGAGAGAGATTTTTCTAATCATCAATTTTCAGATCCATCATCTGACAGAAATACTGTCATCAGTGAAGGCAGTGTCACTGATTGCTGTCATCGGTCAAGGAAAGATGGCTGTCATCAGTCAAGATGAACTTGGCAGGATAATTGACCAGGCTGTGTGCAGGGCTCACAATTTTCATTCTAAAAATATTTCAAGACCCTCTTCAAGAGTAGCCCGTGATCACAGAGGGTGCGGTATGCCAGATGTGCTAGACAGCAGCCTTAAAGAGCTGAGTATCATGTGTTCTCTGCCCCAATGGGTCCACTCTGCATGAAGGCAAAGGTGTATTGGTGTAGTGTGTGGATGCTTTGTTGAGTTCTATCGGCATTTCACATACATGTATAGTAATACAGGAGAAGGTTGGGAGTATTACAATGCAAGGAGTAACTTAGGGAAGAAAGTGACTAGCTTGTGCAGAAGTCATGGAGGTGACTTGTAAGTAGACGGTTGAATGAAAAGGACCCCAGGCAAGGGTAGAGCTGAAACTGTGGATACAAGAGACTACTTGGCACATCTCAAAAAGAGACTTTCCGCAGCTGGCATGTAACCTGCAAAGGATGGAACACAATGAAAGGGAAGAAAGAAGGCTGGAGAGGCAAACACGCTTGTCTTCAAGTCTTGCATCATGCTAACCACATTCACTGTGAGGCTGGAGAGTTCCAAACCCAGCAGTGTTGGCCTTCGGCTAAGAGTGCTCTGGCAGTAGTATAGAGTGGCTTTGGAGAGGCTGGAGTGTCAGGGAGACTAATTAGAGTTGAAGAGGAAACACTGCTGTGGCCACTACAAACGCAGGCATCACAGGGATGTGGGAAGGAGGGTAATGGTAGACAGAGGCACAGGAGTCTGCGTTCACTTTAAGAATGGACACTTTTTGTTTTTCCCACTGCTGTTTACATATTGTGTACTAGCTGCTAGAGAGACCATTGCAAGCAGAGCTTGAGCAGTGTCTTACCCCTTTACTAAAATCTTCCTTCCATACTTCCCTGCCCTGGTGGCCTTATCTAGGGCATTTCTCCTAGGCTTTATCTGCAGTCTCCACAGTCACAGGATCACATCTGGGTTAGAGTTTGTGCCTGAGAAAGGAACTGCAGGCTGTCTGCGCTCCAGACAGAACACAAGTGGCATTTGTGGGGCTGTGTCGAGGTGCACTGATCTTGATTTGGTCATAATTGGCTGTGGACTCTACTAGTTCTGTAGCCTTGAGATTCTATTCTTTCCTTTCCACTTCAGTCTTGGTCAATGAATGCCTTATCATGGTGAGTGTGGACCCGTGAGTCCGTGTAATAGTCACAAAAGGAACTATGTCTCAAGAACATAGGCTGGATGGTGGGTTTACCTGCAATGCTTAAAAATCACCACAGTTTTCAAGAGCTCCAGAGACAGAAGCTGCCCACCTGATCACTAGCATCTCTGTGGTTACTGGGTTACAAACAAGATGAAACAAATTGAAGATGGCAGAGATGAAAATGGAGTTGTTCAGGACTTCATGGGGGAAATTCTGACCATTTCTCTTGACAAATAGGTGTGAGACTTCATAATACACTAAGAACTAGGTAGGGTTTCCATTCCCTTCCTCAGCAAGGAAGCCACTGTTGCAAGATGAAAGCCATCTGGCTCTGCCAAGTCTTACTGGATTTTGCTCTTTGGTGCATGCTAACTCTCTTCATGATGCAACCAAATACCACCAAGGTGACAGAGTAAGAGTCAGTTTAGTCAAGTTTGGAGATTTATCACAGACCCTCAGCATGGACAAAACCCAGCGGTTACTGCACATGGAAAATTCGAGATTTATCAGGCTCTTCTGAGGAGGCCACAAGCCAGATTGGCTGTGGTAACAGCTGGTGTATGTTCCGCTCCCATCAGAGGGCCCAGTCCTGCTGCCAAGTCACAAACTAATCTCTGGCCTCAGCATCCAGTGTGGCTGGCTGCCGTGCTCTCTCAGCAAGTCCTTCTTGTCAGCTGGGCAGGGTGGACTGTCTTCTGATGAAGAAGGAAGTGCTGTACCTCACAGCAGGAGGGGTGCTGATGGCCTAGCTCAGTAGCCTTCCTCTGTGAGTCAGATCTGCCAATGCTCAGCTGTCAACAGTAGTAACTTCTGGAGTAACTCCAGTGTCCCGATCAGGAGCCATCAACTGGGGATGTGAATATGCCTCGTGTCTGGAGAGGCTGTCTGTAAGCCTGTGCTTGCCACAAGGTCCATCCACCTTCTGCCCCATGTCGCCCTGTGTGTGATGGCAACACTGAATGACAATGAGGACATGATCACTCCGAGGTAGATAGTTGAGGAGAAGGTTTTTTTTATTGTAGGTGTGAGAGTTCAGTCAGAGGCCTCTGGAAGAGTCCAGACTGAGCATGGCCAGCAGAATAGACTGGGTCGTGAAAGGAGAGGGAGGAGGAGGAGAGGAAGAGAAGAGAAGAGAGATGAGCTAGGAGCAGAGGGCCAAGAGAGGAGAAGGAGAAGGGAGTCACGAACCAGGAGGCACGTGGACAAAGAGAACACAATTCCAAAAGGGCTGTGTTACATAGGAAGAGGTTGGAGGAAGAGCAGTGAAGCTCAGGGTCTAGAATGGTTTAGAGTAAGGGGCAGTGTCTGTGTGTGTGTGTGTGTGTGTGTGTGTGTGTGTGTGTGTGTGTGTGATGTGCTGAGAGGAGCCCAGGCTCTATGACAGGTACTTGTGGTACCCAGGGAGCCTGGTGGCTTGGGTTCCCTTTCATAAGTTAGTAGGCACCTCAGTTAGCTTTTTGTCTTGAGTTTCTTTGCGATCTGACACCAGCTCTAGGATTCCTGTAGTGGTTCTCCAACATACTCACCCTCTTAGGGACAACAGTACCTCAGAGAGTCGTGCTGGCTTTACTGCTGTTCGAAGGCATGAGAAAGGACTCTACTGGTGTTAACAACAGTGGGCTAAAGGCATTCCGGTTAAGGATTGCTCATGATTTCAAACCATGTGGCGCATGTCCTCAGATGTGTGGATACACATGCTGTTGAGGCCAGAGCTCAGCCTTGGTGTTGTTCTTCTGGTGCTGTACACACCGTGCTTTCTTTTTCAAATTTCTTTTTATTTATTTACACTGTGTGACTGCTTGTTTGTAGGAGTACCACATGTGCGGAGTTCCTGTGGAGGTCAGCACAGGGTGGAAGATCTCCTGGAACTGATGTCACAGGCAGTTATGTGCCTTGATTTTTTTTTAAAAAAATTATTATTTATTTACATCCCAAATGTTTCCTCCCCTCCTGGTCCCCTCCCAGAGTTCTTTACCCCATCCCTCCCTTCATCTCTGAGAGAGTGCTGCCCCCTTCCCAAGGAATCCCCCTTCCTTGGGGCATCCTCCTCTTCCTGAGCCCTGACGAGGCAGTCCTCTGCTGCGCCTGCCGTGCCTCGGGTCTTGGAGCAGCCTGTGTGTGCTCTTTGGTTGGTGTGCCTTGACATTTTTGTTTGTTTGTTTGTTAGGTTTTATACAGGATATCTTGCTGGAGCTTCTTAAGTCGGCTAGGCTGGCTGGCCGGCCAACAAGGCCCAGGGACCTCCTGTCTCCACCTCTCCAATGCTGGGCTTGCAAGCCCATGACAATGTGTGTTTCTGGTTTTTGTTTTTGTTAAGATAGGGTCTTATTTCATAAATCCTGACTGACTTGGCACTACTGTATAAATCAGGCTGGCCTCCATCTCTCAGAAATCTACCTGCCTCTCTCTCCTAACTGCTGTGATGAATGGCAGGTGCTCCCATGCCCAGAAACTCTAGGCTTTTTATTTTATTTTTATTATTTTTTTATTTTTTGGCAGTTCTGCACCTTTATTTGACATTCAGCAGGTTAGCTCTCACCCACATTGACTGTATGTAGATTTTTGAATGTGGTAACAGGCACATAAGTTACCAATGTGTAGAGCTTGTTTGGTGAATCCTCATCCTCATTACGTTTTCTGGACAAACATAGTCGGATGTGATACGGAACATTCCTTACTCCCTTGGCCCAGACAGCTTTATTGAGCCTGGTGTCAATGCGCACATCTGGAGTCCCCATCTCCTTCATGGCAAACTTCCGAATTTCTTTGAGTGCCCGAGGAGCACCCTTCTTGAAGCCCACTCCGTGGATGCGTTTGTGAATGTTGATGGCGTATTCTCGGGTCACCACCTTGTGGGGAGAATGGTCCTTCTTCTTCTCGCCACCCTTCTCTGTGGGAGCCATTCTGCCGGGGCCCGAGTTGGGCACGCTAGGCTTTTTAAATTTGAGTGTGGAACTCAGGCTAACTGACTCCTGACTGAATGGCTAACACTCTACCAGCATCTCCCCAGTCCTTGAAAACATGTTCTAAAAAGACTTCCTACTTTTCAAACAGCTGTCCCTCTGCAACGGCCTGTACTGGGAGGCCAGAGTTGGAACTCTTTGGCGTGTGACAGGCTTCTCACCCAGTTTCTTACAAGGAGATGTTTTTGTTGCTCTAAGTTACAGAAACCCGGAACAAATATTAAGATCAGTGGTTCTACTGAATTCACACAAAATTGTAGACTTAAACAAAGTAGTATCTAGTGGGTTTAACTGTCGGTCTTGGTTTCCATACCAAACAACTTTGAAGGTGGAACATGTGGGGGAAAGTATTGATGAGCCCCGCTCTGTGAGGGGGTCGCCTGTGGTTTCTGATCTGAGGCTACAGATTGTGTTGCCCTGGAGAGTCCAATGGCGCTTCTGTTGGTCCATGTGGTGAGTGCTGGGGCGCTGTGTTTTAGTTAATCCAAAGCATATCGCACACAAAACACTTTCTGATTTGAGGAGTCTGAACAGTGACATGAACTCCACAGTGTAGACAAATAGGGAGGTAGTGCTTTAGGGCTCAGGGCTTAGGGCTGTGTTTCGAAGTCTACACTGGCCAAATCTGTCAGAAACAGAGCTAAAGCCTGGATTGAATGCAGAGTAAGGCCAAGAGAGAATTACTGCTCTTGGAAACCATTCCCAACAATTCTCTGCAGCCTTTTTATAAGACTGAGACCACGTCGGCGCTTAAATTTTTCCCATTTGTGGTTTTTATTTAGTTCTAAAACGCTCAACATGGATACTTACCTCACATCTGTTTTTCATTCTCCGAAGTGGTGTGAGCAAATGCATTTTGAGATTTCTATTGAGCAAACTCCTTCACAAGCCAAAACTGCAAGAATCAAAGTACTGTAACCGAGTAAACAGCTCAGAAAACAGAGCATGGGGAAATGGTCATAAGGTTCAAGCCTAAAACTGAGCGGAGGACCAGAGCCAGCGCGCAAGGGGGAGGGGTGCCGGGAAAGCTCGCAGCTGTTTCTTACTGTGTGGAGACCATGTGATTCAGTGAGGCCCAGTGAAGGTACAGAATTTGGTCAGCCGTCCTGCACATTAGTTAGGGATTGAGACAAAGCTGGAGCCCAGGTTCCTGGCTGGTTGGAAGCCATCATGGATGTCAGGTCAGGGTCACTGGATTCTTGGAAAGGGCCATCTTGTCAGTTTTCTCAGAGAGTCTATATGCAGTACAGTTAAGTCATATTCTATGTTTCAGTTCCAACCCAGGCTTTTCTGGCCTAGAGTCTTTTTTATTCAGATTCTGCAACCAGAGTGTAGCTTTATGTTAAGCTACCTACAAGTTTTGTTTTGGTTTTTTTTTCTTATTAATTTAGTAGATATTTATTGATCTCTTACTATGTGGCAAGCATGGATACTACAACAGATATAATAAATCAAAATTTCCACATGGGATTTATAGGAAGGATGTCACCATGTAGCAGCCAACCCTCTTTCTTAATATACTAGTTTTATTTCTCGAGAATTTCTTACAATATATTTTGATCATTTTCACCCCCATTCTGTCCCTAACTCCTCTAAGAGCCATCTCTACCTATCCTCTACCTCAGCACCACTTTGTATTCTATTTTTTTAAAGTCCATTGAGTGCTACCATGTACTCCTGGGTGTGGTGTTATATTGTGGATCTCGGTTGACCTATCAGGGGCCACATCCTTTAGGAAAATTGATTCTCTCCTCTAGAAGCCATCAGCCATCAGGGGTGGAGGCTGGCAAGCCCCTCCCACCTCCTGCCTAGAATGCTGATTGGTTTGATCATGTGTCAGTCTTGTGCAGGGAACAACAGCTGCAGTGAAAGCAAACTAAAGAGACATACATATATAAACAAGCTGTATCTCTGGGTAGTGGAGATAAAACTCATGTAAAAATTGCTTAAAATCAAGGATTTGCTTTTATAACTAGAGATTACTCGGTCCCTGAAGAAATTATTATTTTCTGCACATGTATGTATGGTGGAGGTGGTGGTATGTTGGGGGAGGGAGGAGTACAAGCAGGTGCACCTGCATGAGGAGGCCCATGGTGGGTATCAGGCATCTTCCTTGATCCTTGCCCACCTTATGCATCAAAGCAGGGGGTCCCAGCAGTAGTTTTAGGTCAACTTGGAACAAACTGGATCATTTAAGAAGAGGGAACCTTAACTCAGAAAATGCTGCCACCAGATTAGTCTTTGGGCAAGGTTATGGTGAATTTTCTTGAGGTTTTGATTGATGCGGGAGGGCCCTGCTTCCTGTGGGTAGTGTTACACTAGGGCTGGTGTGCTTGGTGCTGTAAGAAAGTAGAGTTGAGCAAACCATGAGGAGCAAGTCAGTAAGAAGCATGTCTCCATGTGCTCTGCATCTATGTTCCTCTCCTGACTTCCCTCAGGGTTGGACGGTGATGTGAAACTGTAAGCTAACGGAAATCCTTCTCTCCAACGTGGCTGTTGGTCATAGTGTTTTACCACCGCAACCGAAACAAGGTCTCTTGTGGAATCTGGAGTGAATTTGGCTAGGTTGGCTAGCCAACGCTGCACTGGAGATCCTGTCTGCCTTCCATATACTGGGCTTACTACAGGTGACCACCACTCCCACCTGGCATTTATGTGGGTTCTGGGCACCTCAATTCTGTCCTCATACTTGCATAGCAATCACTTTATCCATCGTGCTATCCTTCCAGATGGAAGAGTTCTTTTCTGTGGTAACACTTGCAGGTCTAGGGTCTGGCTTTTTATGACTTATGTCTTATTTTTATTGTATAGTTTAATGTATTTAGAATGGACATGTTTGATGTCAGTATATACTACATAATGATCACATCAGGCAAATCTTTCTTAAGACTACAATTTACCTTACAACAGTTGTAAGTTTTCAGGGAAGTCAGGAAGATAGTCTGCTATATTTCTCCATTAGGTGGCTGGCTGCCTGTCACCCTGAAATACTGGTAAAGTCCATGTGACTTACAACACTTTAATTTTCCCCTGAAGATCCTATTCAGGGCCAGCTTTTGGTCATCCTGTCTCTGTAGTTTCCTCTAGACAGTGACCATTTCTTAGACTCTCCTTATTTTTCATTACTTTGACAGCCAAGCATATTTAGGATCCTCTAGTTTGGGATTGTCTGGTGTTTTTCTTGTGGCTAGACAGAGTTCTGAAAGTTTGAGAGGATAACCACAGAAGTACCATCACCTGGTTGGGAAGTGGGCATCTCCACTCTGAAGTTGGTCTTTCCTCTCCTTGGGAAGGGAGCCACTAAGCAGGAGCTTGCTCTGAAGGGATGGACCACCATAAGGAAGTCACCATGCAGCAGTTCACACCTAGGGGATGATGTACTGCAGGTAGGAAGTCACCGTGTAGCTAGCTGTTCACACCTAGGGATGGTGTGTTATTGGAAGGATGTATGGGAGATCACTCTTACAGGGTGGAGTTTGGTGTTTTTGCTGTATGTGCTTGAGGCGGTGTTACCTATAAGTTAAAGTTTCTTTATGTAAAAATCTGTCTGTTCTCCATTTACTCTTCAGTTCCATCATCTTTATATTTATTTAGACGAAGACTGCTTTTGCTGCTGAAACATTTGGGAACTCTTGCATTTATTTGGCTCTGTGCTTTTGAAACTTCTCACTGTGTTCATTTTGAACACTTCATCACTTCTTGGGCAGCAATCCTTACATGTAAATCCCCTGCTGTAGCTTAGAGTGATCCATTTCTCCAGCGAGTCTTGCTCTTTTCATTGGAAGATGGAATCACATGTTAGTATGCTTGCTGCTTTGGAGCTGCTGTTGCTTCTGAGCTCCGTCGGAGGTTGTCCATCACCAGCCTTCTTATCCACATCTGTATACATGCCTCGGTATCGAACCACCTGAATCCGTGTTATACTAAACATGGGCTAGTCTGTCCTGAGGTCACCATCTCCCCCATGATCTGTTGGTGCCCTGGAATATTTCAGCCCTTCTTCTTGCTTGGCTCTCATCTCCACACCAACAGAGTCTTGCTCATGGTGTCTCTTCACAGTAGAAAAGTAACTAAGACCATGACTTCTTGGGATTATCATATATAGTACCTTGTGATATTCCAAGTTCACGAGTACTTGGGATTCCATTCTGTAGGTAGTGAAGGGAAAGGCCCAGTGATTAAAAGCACTTGTTCCTTCAAACACTGCAGGTTTGGTTCCCAACATTCACATGGTGTCTCACAGCCACCGGCAGCTTCAGTTCCAGAGGATCTGATACCCTCTCCTGACCTCTGGGGACACATACATACATACAGGCAAAATACTCATATCGCTGATTCCTCAGAAACCAGTATATTCTGGGTTGCTTGTTCTTTAGGAACAAATTTCTTCCAGATTGTGTATTTAGAAACCGGAATGTTCTAGACTGCTTGTTCTTTGTTATTGATTGGCATTTGGAGACTGTCAATCTCACAGCATTCGCTGTTTTAGGATATTTTTGACATCAGGAAACCTTAGATGTTTTCTACGCAACAAACTAAAGGCACCTTTCACCCCAGCCAACATTTGCAAGTTCAGGGAACTTATTCCAGCACTCCGTGTGACAACATGTGGCCCTCCTGGGTTTAGGCTGTAATGCTTAGAGTCCCTGATAGTGAGGTCCTTTGCCCCCTGTGTGGGGTTGCCACCTAATACCTTGCTGACTGATCACAGGCTCACTCCTGTCCAGGAGGTGCTGTCCTATTCACAAGGGTTCCTGGTGTCATCCATCGGCAGAACCGTCGCATGTTTTACCTGCAGTCTTGTTCCTTGGTTATCTCCCTGTGCTCTCAGTGTTTCACATGAAAAGCATAAAAACACATTTTCTCTTCTTTTTCAGAAGTGTGTTACAGAAGAGTGTTTCTTCTTTGAACGTCTGGAATCTAATAACTACAATACTTACCGGTCACGGAAATACTCCAGTTGGTATGTGGCACTGAAACGAACTGGGCAGTACAAACTCGGATCCAAAACGGGACCTGGACAGAAGGCCATACTCTTTCTTCCGATGTCTGCTAAGAGCTGACTCACTTTAGACACTGTCACTGAGACACTGTCACTGAAAAGAAGAATGTATACAGCTGAGTTTGGATGCCTTTTATGTAATAGTAAGACACTTAACCATTACCTCAGTAAAGAAAAACAACAAATTTTGGAAAATATTTAGACTTCTCCATTTTATATAGCTTTGGTTGTGACCCAGTGAGAATTAGAGCTATGATCTTGTTCACATATTTCCTTTAAATTGAAAAGAGGATTTAAAACTATGTACATTTATGAATTTCCACCATGAATATCATGTATGTGGGAAAACTGGTGCCAGGTTGAAAGCTGGCATTCAGTCTGTCCCCGTTGCAGCCCTGTAACTCTCTGGCAGTTCCCTGTGATAGAGTTTGTAGAACAGGCCTGTGTGCACGGCAGGGAATTCCTCCATGCTGAGGTCAATTTTGTCAAACCCTTCCCTGTGTCCGTACAGCAGAAGCCTTGCCATCCTGCTGGTGATAGGCGTCGTGTGTTTAGTCCGGGCCAGGTATTCTAGATCAATCCATTCACACTTCAAGCATTCCTGCTGGCAGAAGTTGATGGTGAAGGAAAGTGGCTGCAGGCGGCAGACCAGGTACATGTCTGACATCCCGAAGGCCCCAGGGCTCCTGTGTTGCTGCCGGATGCCCAACAGGGACCTGAATTCTGACCTGACACCAGTCTCTTCAAAAACCTCCCGGACTGCTGTGTCTCCTATGTGACAAAGAGAGAGACAAACATAAAGATCTCATCCTTAGAGATGCCATCAAAGATTTTCAGTTAAAATCTGCAAGTTCAAAAGCAAAACTTTGTCTTCAAACTGCTTTCTGGACGTTGTGAAATGCACTTTGTATTTAAGACACCGAGAGTCTCTTTGGAGGCTTATACACGTGTATATTGGAAGTCACATCTTCTTAATCTCTCTCTGTTCTATTTCCCAAAGGCAAGATCACATTTGCAAACAAAGCTGCAGTTAATATGCTGATAAATCCTTCACTATTGTCCTGTCCTGAGCGTCCATCAAACGGCCTGAGTTTGTGGATGTCTGAATTGTTACAGAAGTCTGTAGTGCTGAACATACTTGAGTGAACTGTGAAATGACTCTGACTTCTTTGGGATCTCAAGCCCACTGCCCCCAGGGCAAGGTCCTTTGCCCCTGTTCTGGCTGCCAGTCGACCCCAGCCTGATATAGAAACTGTGTTTCTTTGAAATCAGATTGTATAGAACTTGGGATTCATCCATCAACACCAAAATGCAATAGCTTTCTCATCAGATATCCTCACAAGGTTTGAAACACATAGCAATTTTATAATATACCAAGGGTTTTCATATGTTATGAATATTTTAATTAAATACAAGTTTCCATGGCAGGACATTTATGTCCAATTTTTCTAGACACCTACAAAGGCTGCACCAACAGACTTCCCCAGTTCTGATGCTCTATAGCTACCTGCCTTGGATGCATTTCTGGTAGTGTTCAGAATTGCTGTTGTTCATTTAAATACCTTCTAATGCCTCTCTGGATGTTTGTTAGACAGCACATGCATCTGTCCTACTGATTCAATGAAGAGCTATTAGAAGCACATAGTTCCTGTGCACTCAAACCACACACTGTCTTTCCTGCCCACTGGACGCATTCCAGCCCCCTAAGGCATGCTCCTGGTCCTAAGAAACAGTTCTGGAAAGGATAACAGGAAGAGTAATTTAGTCTAACACATAAGACATCTACCTGCTGCTCTTTAACTGTATGCTGACGTTCCCTGTGACTGAGATCTGTCCATAGGTTAAGCGCGGCCAAGCTACATTCCAAGACTGAAAGCGCCAAGACAGGCATGCGTCTCAGCGTGGGGAATGCCTGCCTCACAGGGGCTTAGTGCTGTTCCCAGTACCAGCCACAGAATGAGGGAGGGGATGGAGGCATCAAAGAACACTCTAAGCTCACAAAGTTTCTCTAGTAAGGAAACAGATTTTATCTAGCATATAATACATTATTACTAAAAATTTATTACTAAAAATTGTGGCACTAGCCTTAAATGTTTATATAGTGGCTTCTAAGTCTTGTTTAAATATATACTTATATTCTTTAAAGCTTCTAGAAAATAACCTTGGGGATCCTGCTCATTTCTTAGTGTCACTAATCTGATCAGCTGTATGTAAGTTACAGAACAGGACAGGGCAAATGAGAGAATGGGTGTCGTGCTTAACAGTCTCTGTGGCACTATGGTGGTGACAGGTGTTTGGGAAGTCTGAAGAGTTTAACATGAATCAGCACATCCCCTACTAGCTGAAACCAGAAAATGCAAGCCAATGATTCTGCATCTGAGATGTGGAATAGTCTCCCCTTTTACCTCAAAATGGGTTTCTCCCTCAGTTTCAACATGCATTGAAGTTTACCATGATACACTGTTATTCTTTTAGAATTATCTTAATAGACTTTAAACTCAGCTGAAATAATAATTACTGTGTAGGAAGAATCTAGAAGCTCAGTTTTGCTGGTGAAGAGGAATGCTTGAGTGTCAGACTGGACTGGCGTTCTGAGGTTTCTGTTGGAAGTGTAGTGAGAGGACAGCATGAGCTGGAAGGGTGAGGGAACCCTTCAGCATGTGGGCTCCACGAGCTCCCTCTAGTGCTGGTGAGCATCTCTGGCTGGTGAATCAGGACAGGTTTTCACCCCCAGCAATGACATATTTTAAGAAGGTCTTTTGTTCCTTTGAACCGTTCAGACACTTTTAGACTCAAGCCTTAAGGACTTCAATTTGTTTTGCATTTTCCCAACTTAATTTCTTAAAAACACTTTGCATATCAATGTTTCATCTATCTAGCACTATCAGAGAATGAAAGATTCCAAATAAATGAGTTTCCAAATTAACTACTGTATTTATTTACAGGAATTTTGCAACAGCCTAGTTAACAGCCAATAAATGTAGAATTGTTCAGGATAGCGACATTCCAAAAGTGCATTTCATGCTTTCTTAAACAAAGGTTTTGATAATATAATTTCCATATGCTCTAGACAATCACAGTATTTTTTATTTTGTACTTTGCTGTCAGACTGTGCTGTAGAAGCAGGCTAGGGAAGGGCAAGCCTAGGAAAGTAGTAAGTGTCAGCTTCTGCTTTTGTTTTTAGTTCAGATGGGTGAGCTACTTTCATAACCACAGGTACTTTAAGAAAACTAGTAGTACACTTAAAATTATCTAGGCTTAAAGGAATGATTCTGGAATTAAGAATCTTAAACCTGAACTTATTCATATTTAACTTGACAATATGTTTCCCCCATTTATATCTAAGTCTGTCTGAAATTCTTAGGATCTGCTAAAGCTCAAGTGGGGAGAACCCTCACCTTAATTCATTTGAAAAGGCACGCGGGGCTGCAGTGGCTTCCGCCAGAGTGGAAGGTGAGAAGACCAGGCTTGAGTTACCTCATTCACTTGCTCTCAATACCACATAGGCATGGTGGTATCGAGAGATGGAGAAAATGAAGACGGTGGCTTTAGGGGAAAAATGGCCCTTGCTCTCAGTGTTCGGTGCCCCTACAGAATACAGCTATGTTTGCACACAGCACGGTCTAAGTGCCACAGGGTCTTGATACACCTTCCTTCTGCCGTGGTGAGCAGGCATGCACCATCACACCCAGGTCCTCAGAGCACGCTGTCAACAGACTACCCACCAGGGAACTAAGAAATGGGTCAGTGAGAACCTAACGCCAAGGCTTGTTTTACGTCTCTGACCGTCATTAATGTTGCTCATGGGCTGCTAGGAGCTGGACTTGTAAATACATACAGGGCATTTTGATCTGTACAACATTTAAAAGTCAGATCTCATGAACATATATTCAAACGTGTAAACGCAGGAGACTGCTCTAACACGGTGGCTGGTTAAGAAGAAACAAGGATGTGTATATTACAGAGAGGCCTTTGAGAAACAATAATGGTATCTAATGTATTATGTATAGACAAGGATGACGTTGAATTTGAGCTAATGGTTTAAGGAACAGCATGATTCTATACTTTGCAGATCAGTGACTAAGTGCAGAATTTATCTTAGCTCCCTATAAGCTGATCTGGGGGAAGGGGGAGGCATGTTATTTCCCACTTAAGACTTTCTCACAGGTAATTTATTATGTTTTAGGTTATTCATAATAAGTAGCTGGAAAAATCTTCAAAGGAGAATTATATCACTATTTCCTTATAGTTGATTTTATTGCACTTCAAGACTTATCTAGAAATTATTATTCACCAATTTGTGATAAAATGGTCAAGAATTCAAAATTTAATAATTGTAGCCATATTTGAAAAATCTTTATAATTAACTTTACTGATGAGCATCTCAAGTTTCTCCCTTTCAGGTGATCTCAGAGCACCATTGGAAAGGGGCCCCCCATAAGTATCAACTATACAAGCGAAATGAGTGAGTTAGAAAGTTCTTGCTAACTTTGTATTGCTCTGAAGAAATCTGTCTGATTTTTTTCTAACTCAGTGTGGACCAATTACAAACTTCAAATTCTTATTCTTAGCTACAGAGCAGGGGGTAAACATGAGTTTTCTAAGCATTTTCAAGTTTATCAGAAGTATGTAAATACACACCAATATCTTCTCCCGGCTCTGACAGGCCTCCCGGAAACTTCCACATGTTTTTCAACTGCAGTGCAAAATAAAAAAAAAAAACAAAAACAAAAAACAAAACAAAACAAAAGTCCATCATGTCATAACTTCCTCTCTTCCACGCCCCTCTCCTACCTCGTCAGCTCAGTTGGTCAAGGAAGTAAAATCTTGCTTTTATTACGTTTACCCTACACCCCAGCCCAGCTCTCTTACTACTCCATGTTTTCTCTTTCCCGTGTTTTCTCTTTCGAGGGAGATGGTGACTGATGAAGTCTTTTCCTCTTATTCTTCAGGAAGTAGACGTGGTGTTATTTAGCTAATGTGATGCAACTTGTCTTAATGAACCTTTGGAGGGAGATATCTATTCAGTTGTGTACTTCACAGAACTTGGCTGCTAGTTAACTACGAACAGATAGGATCTTACAGATGCTGCTATGAGTAAGAAGAGTGCAGATGCAATGTAACCGCCGAGGTACGCTACTCTAGAGTTTTACATGCATTTACTGTATTTTGTTTCTAATCACAGATATTACTCAAGATTTCTCTGTGTTTATTGTTTTATGTAAAATGTAATTGCTTTTTATGGGTAGTGTGAATAAAGTTATTTTGGTTCTTGGCTATTGTTTCTTTGTGTTTTCTCATCCATCCATCCATCCTTCTTTCCTTCCTCTCTTCCTTCCTTCCTTTTTGTGGCAGGATGTTAAAGAGGCAAACCTGATCCTTGGAAGAAATGAGATTAGATTAAAATAATTATGAGCGGGCACAGGACAGTTTTCTCATGGCTGTCATGATGGACTCCTTGTAGAATTCTGCATATAGTATGTGCTCATCATTCTATAAACCTCAAGAATGAGAAGTGACCTCATGAGCCAGCAGATTTCATATCCCTCATTCAGAGAGCCACTGTGGCCCTTGCACTGTGTGCTGTGACCCTCTGGATTCCTGGAAGCAGGCTTCTGAGAGCGTGCGTCACCTCGAAGCTATGTGGTCTCAGAGGCCAGTGGCAGGGTCCCTGCTTTCCATACACCGCTGACCACTGGGCACAAATGCAGGCTTTCCACCTCTGTGTCCAACTCAGGTTTGACTTTAACCTGTAAGGCATATTGTGCCTTACTCTATTAGTGTAGAAATCTGCCTCATCTGCAGAGACAGGTTGTCTTTTGAGTTACACTTTAAAGTGGTTCTGGAAGCTCTGTTTCTATGGAGACTGGTAAGACATTAGACACTACAACTATAAACTCTACTGGTAATAAACAATGAACGATATAACAGGGCACTTGAGAACCTGGTATTATTATAACATTAAGCGGGGGCTGGAGAGATGGCACAGTGGTTAAGAGCACTAACTACTCTCCTGAAGGTCCTGAGTTCAAATCCCAGTAACTACATGGTGGCTCACAACCATTCATAATGAGATCTAACGCCCTCTTCTGGTGTCTGAAGACAGATACAGTGTACTTATAATAATAAATAAATCTTTGGGCTGGAGCGAGCAGGGGTTGAGAGAGCAAGGTTAATCGGAGGGAGCAGTCCGATCAGAGTGCGAGGGGTTGACCCGAGTGAGCAGAGGTCCTAAATTCAATTCCCAGCAACCACGTGAAGGTTCACAACCATCTGCACAGCTACAGTTTATTCATATACATAAAATAACACACACACATACACTCATGCACATAAATAAAAATTTTAAATTTAAGGAATAGAGTGATAAACCAGGAAATTAGAATTGACTGTGTGAAGGCACAGAGCCCAGCCAGTGGCTGCTGTCACTATCATCAGCCATTTCTCCAGTACCTAACCCGCCTCACTTCTCCTGCCCTCCCCTTCTCCCTTCCCTCTTCCCCTCCTCCCTCCTTTCTTAACCTGGTAGGTTCCTACTTACTCTTCTAGACTGAATTTGAAATGTCACTTCCTCTGAGGCATCTCTGGAGGCTCTCAGGGCAGAGTTAACTCAGTATCCATTCTAGCACAGTCCAGAGACTGTGCTGCAGGCCTGCTGGGGTAACGCGTTTTCAGTCTCTGTTCTCTCTGGACTGGGAGCAAAGCTCCTGGGAACACTAAGAGTCCTCACTGATTGGACGCTACCTCAATAATGTGTCTTCCCAACTCAGCACTCCCGACTGCAGCGCTCTACACCATGCATTGAGCACAGCACCGAGGATCACGCTCACAGGCTCGGGTCTGTATCTCAGCTTTATTTAGATAAGTATCTAGGTTTCCCATAACTGCTGAGAAGTAACTACTGAAGTGCCTTGCTGTGTCCCCTTAGCTGTATCAACATGTCTACATTTTATGTTTCTCTAGAGAGAACACCTTGGAAAGCAACCTTTCAGGCAGAAACAACTTACTTTATTTCGATCTTGTACAACCAGTACTTTCTTGGTACTAACATCAAATACAGCACCTTTTGAGGGGGAAAATTAATTGCAAAATATTAATTTCATTTACCTACTAACTGGTGGTCACCCATTAAAATCCGTTATTTGAAGGCCTGGTTTAGATACCTCAGCCACAAAGACTGTAAAACATCTCCTGCAAGGAGGTGATTGCTCAACTGACTAGTGTTCTGTCTCCTCCCTCCTTCCCTCTTTCCTTTCCTCCCACCCACCCACCCACTTCCCCCCCTCATTCCCTCTTTCCTTTCCTCCCACCCACCCACCCACCTCCCTCCCTTCCAACAATCTGGAATGCGTATGTTAAATTTATACAATAATCACCTGCATGGCTGTCTATGTCTCATGACACAGATGGAGATCTTTTTTTACCCTTTAGTAACATTTCTTTGGAGATTACACAGCTGAGAGTGCTTGCTGCAGCTGTCTAAAGACACTGACTACTGAGAACTTAGAACCATCTCTTTGTCACAGGTTGAGAAGTTAAGAAGTCCAGGATCAAAGTGCCAACATACAGATGTCTTGGAAGAGCGACTTCTCAAAGAGAACAGTCCACGCAGGCCTAAGGCTGGGCCTCTTAAAACACGGATAACAAGACCCCAATGCCTATTAAAGCTTTGCCCACAGGACCGAGCCACCTGTGCAGGCCGCACCCATTATTGCCGTCACCCCAGGGATTAGGCTTCTGCCGTGATTCAAGCATTCCCACTGCAGTGCTTAAAGGTCTAAGACTTTCTGTTCTAATTCTTACTTCTTGAAGCACAGAATAGATTTCGGGTCCCTGCTTCCTGGCTGTTCAGATCCCAGCTGTCTCAGCACCCATGAGGGCCTGTCTGAAGCCAGTCGCATTTCCTTACTGTGTGTGCATCCACCCTAGAGCACACGCATGCACTTGGAAGGCTTTGGTTTTGTATGTATGCCTAAAGCTCCAACCCAGCGCTTCCATCCACTCATCCATCATACACGCTGCCCAGTGCACCGTGGACTCTGCTGGATGGCAGGACCCAAACCACTTCCCCTTCTCTCTTTTTACTATTTAGATTTCCCTCTCTTTATCTTATTATGGGTGGTTTGCCTACAGAATGCTGTACTATGTGCATGCTGTGCCTCTGGCCAGAGGGGGTGGCAGGCCCGCTGGGGCTGGAGTTACAGATGGTTGTTGAGTCATGTGGGTGCTGAGAATCAAACTCTGGTCCTCTGGAGGAATACCAGGAGCTTGTGACTGCTGAACCATCTTTATAGCCCCCCCTTTTATTTAGTATTTTTTGGGGGCAATCCTGGGTCAAAAACATAAAACACTGTAACGATTTGTACTAGAATCCTTGAAATGGGCTAATTTTAACATATCCTTATGGGAAGGCATTTTCTATATATTTGTCCGTCCTTTTATTATTGCTTCTTGAGTCTTTCTAGGAAACATACAGAAGTCCTTTATGCATTAGCTGAGCTCCTAGTATGTATAAGGTATCTTACCAGGTGCTGGGAACACAGTGGTAAACACAACACAACTTCCTGCTGTGTGTGGAGCAGAGGCAAATGAAAGCTAAGTTATTCAGGACAGAAAGTGGGGAAAATGACCACAAACAAAGATCCATGGGGAAAGAGAGCGTGCTTGCAGTCTAGGGGCCAGAGTGGCGCTCGAAGGTTAAGAACCTACACTGTTCTGGCAGGGGACCCAAGTTCAGCCCCCAGCACTCCCTTCGGGTGGCTCACAATGGCCTGTGACTCCCGCTCGCAGATCTGAAGCTCCTTCCTAGTCTCCATGGGTACTCGGACCCCTCCCTCCCACACACACATTAAAAAATAAAATATATTTTAAAAATTCAAACACTAAAAAGTAACTAAAATGAAAACACTGCACCTGGTACTTTCCTCTCGAGGCTGGAAAGGAGACCAGTGAGTGTATCCACTCCAGTGAGGGAAGTAGCATAAGACGTAAATCCAACTGGACTTTCCAAGAGACAGAATGCCAAGAAACCTCCTTTTAGACGTGAAGACTAGCGATTATCCAATGTCTCTTTTCTTTCCTGTATTCACCAACAGCATAAACGCAGAGTGAAAAGATATTAAGCACAATTGGAGCGACCCCTGCTGGCCACAGCATAAAGCTGAACCAAGACAAGATTGGCGTTAAACACAAGTTCTGAAAGCATATTAGGCACGCTGTGTCTCCTGTGCAGTTGTAGCTCAGGTGTCGGTCACGTGGTCACATGGGTGTCATAAAAAGTGACTGAGTCCACACAGCCATCAGAGGGAGATCTGGGCTTCATTCCAAATGGGCACTCTCATAAACAGCACTGCTCCATCAAGACATAGCAACGGCTCCCTACTGAAAGATGTCATCATCCGTCCGTCCGTCCGTCCATTCTCCGTACACCCACTAGTCCATCTGTCCACAGCATACTCGTTTCCTGCTTTGTACTTGCTCTGTCTTTACCCTGAGCAGACATGGTGAAGAACACACAAAATGGCTGGCTTCACGGGCTCTGCATATTGTTGGGGAGAGTAAGTACATGTATAGCTTTGGGTTGCACTGGGTGTCTTAGTCAGGGTTTCTATTCCTGTACAACATCATGACCAAAAAGCAAGTTCGGGAGAAAGGGTTTATTCAGCTTACACTTCTGCATTGCTGTTCATCACTAAAGGAAGTCAGGACTGGAACTCAACAAGTCAGGAAGCAGGAGCTGATGCAGAGGCCATGGAGGGATGTTCCTTATTGGCTTGCTTCCCCTGGCTTGCTCAGCCTGCTCTCTTATAGAACCCAAGAGCACCAGCCCAGGGATGGTACCACCCACAAGGGGCCCTCCCCCCTTGATCACTAATTGAGAAAATGCCCCACAGATGGATCACATGGGGGCTCTTCCCAACTGAAGCTCCTTTCTCTGTGATAACTCCAGTCTGTGTCACACAAAACCAGCCAGTACACTGGGTGACATTTAAAAAAATCTGGATAGAGTCATGGACTGGTGGGACTGACATGAGGGAGGTCTCTATCTTAGACAGTAGGTTTGGGAGGTTTTCAGACGTCAGTAAAATGCTTCCCAGGCAAGCATGGGGAGCCGAGTTCAGATCCCTGGCAGCCAGGTACAGTGAGGTGCACAGGTGCATCTGTAGACAGATGCAGTGTTAGGAGGTGGATGGGGCCTGAGGAACGTCCCGAGGTCGTCCTCTGGTACCCACCTTGCACACACAGGCACAAAATGGTTTTGCACGACTTCCCAATGATGCATTAGGCCATCATCAAATGATTGGGTAGAATCTTCCGAGGTAGAGCCCTTAGAAAGTTTCTGAGTGTCTGTTTGCTGCAGGGCAGGAAGGCTCCAGATAGATATTACCGGACATCCTCCCGCCCCAGCTCCTTTACATCACTGTAGGTAAGCAGGCAATACATGTAAAGCCATGTGTAAATTATTTAGAAACAAAGAAACAAATTACTAGGTAATAATTAATCTGCATTGTTCATTTATTTATTAAAGGATTCATTACTATTTTAGTTTTTTTTTACTCCCCTTAGAAATCCAAGGATTTCCTGTGAACAGCAGTAGCAACTTAGCAGAGAACTTAGTAATCAGAACTGTAGGAACAGAAGTAGCCATTCATTGTAGAAAACCCTCTAGGAGATTTTGATGCCCTTGGCCATGAGAATTTCCTGTTACTGAAGCTAAATGTTCAAGGCTCTACCAGTTTCACTGTTCTATCTTAAATCGCTACCACTTGATACATTAACCACGTAAAGTCTTAGGAAGTGATAGTTGAATAAGCATATGGTTAGTTTGCCTTGCTTCAAGTTCAACCTAAAAGTTTTCCTAAACAATGTTAAAATTTAGTACATATTTAGGCTGAAACAGCCATGAACTTTATCAGAAGCAAAATGGGGTTCCTTGTGCCAATCCTAAGAAAAGGAAATAAAGCTGGGAGGTTATGAAGGGCAAGTTCTTAACATGAACACCCGACAATAACTAGCGCTCAGGACTGCTGGGGCCACAGCTGGCTGCAGCTAGGACATGCTGTACTGCACGAGGACACGCCCAACCTTTGACCAACACCGCTATGCTCCTTAACGGCTGGGCCTGCAGATTATTTGTTGAAGTCCTGGAATATTCTCAATTTTATCGTTTGAAACTTATTCTTGCCTTCTTGAACATGCTCCAGGTTGACTGTGGCACACATGTCTGACTTGAAATTCAAATCATCATACCCTCTCCCCACCAAAAAAGTTACTTTCTGTAGAATTTCATGTTTATAGGGTTTAGAGGGTGACCTGTGCGTTAAGGAGTGTGATTTATTTCCTTATCCCAATTCAGTGCCACTACTGAGAATGGGAACTCAGACATGTGTGTGAAGCATGTGAAGTGTGGCCTCTGGGAAGCCGCTACTCCACTTGTTTTCTATGCCGCCCTGTAACTCTCGGGCCAGACACCCTTTCTTTTCTGAAAAGCACGATGCCACAGTTGCACAGTGAACAGTCACACGGTGCTCACTGACAGATTAGCAGCCCAGCTTCAAGGAGACATAGCAAACCTGGAAAAAGGTAGTTCCTGGGGATATGAGTCTGAAACTGACCTGCAACCCCCACTTGGTGTGTGGCATACCCCGGGAGCCTGCTGGGTCCTTCTCCCAGCCACAGAGTCAGCGTTGAGGAATGCGGTTCTGCATGGTGGATGCAGAAGCCCAGGGAAGCGGCAGGGGCGATGAAGTGGCTCTGCAGGATGGGGATGTGTAGCCACACGGCTATCCTTCCTTCTGTCCGCCACTGCTGAACGGCGGCTGCAACGCAGAGGGAGAAGGTACAGTCTGTAAAGCTTTGGCAGGAGATGAATGGTCCCCACGTCTCTGCATTGCTATAGCCCAGTCGTTTGTGTGATTCTCCACCCATTGCAAGGCTGGTGTTTATAACCAAACCACGCACATACAGGCCCGGCACACAACAGGCGCTCAGCCACTGTGGAATGGACAAAGATACTGGTTACCATGCCGTTTTGGTGCTTCCCTCTTTTTTCCAGAGCATAGGGTTCTCTACTGTGGAGTCAAGTTCCCAGCCCACCCCATTCCTCGTCATCAATGATGATGAAAGGCTTTTTTTGTAACTCTCACGGAAGAGTTCTGATGTTATTCTTGGTTTACAAACTGCAAGGTGGTTAAAGAATAGAAACAATAATAATAAAAAGCCAGAACTGTTACTAGCCTGAAGAGAGGAATTTTTTTTGTGATTTTTGCATTAACATGTCTACAACTTATATTGCGCCTTTTATAATACATATTAGGCAGCCTAACATTAAAACTCCTTCAATGAAAGTGGATTCCTCAGTAGCAGAGCTTCCCTTAAGCATCTTACATGCTAGTCAGACGACTTCTACTCTACACACTTATTTACATTATTTAAAGGAATTTTTCCTTTACCCCTCTAGTAATGTGACTTTCCCTCCCTTCCTCGTGTCCACAGTTTGTATGATCTCCTAGAAGCCCAAACTCTTCAACAGTCTTTCCTGACTAGTGCTCATGTGCTATTATCTGAGCTTAAGACCACATGAAGTCTGGGTGACTTATTAGAACATATCACGTATCACCAGACGGCATCTACTGACTAGTTTTCTATTCCTAGTTAAGATGTCATGAATTTGCAATTCTCCCCCTAGAAGCGGGGCTATTTCACGGACAGGGCAAACTGCGATTCCAGGCATGGTAATTACCTCTGCAATCCTGGAAGCAAGGCGGGAGGGTCATGAGTTTGTAGCCAGCTTGAGCTATCTATAACATTTACCTATGTCAAAACCCCTCTGCCAAGGAAGTATTCTACGTAGGGCTAAGTATACTGCAATCCTAATATCTGAGCTGTGTCAAAACAGTAGTAAAGAAATAGTGACCTCCATGTTCAAATGAGCTTTAACATCCATTACTAACTCATCACAAACAACATCTGATCTCCTTGAAGCGACATCTAACCAGGCCCTTTTTTTCTGATTAGCTCCTCTTTACAGGCGCTGCCAACTAGTTTGGTTTGATTCCATCACAACAGAACTATCGGAAGCCCACAGAGCAGTGTGAAGAAGGCGAGAACCAGACCCAGGGGGAGGTACCCCTTGTCTCTGGGCCTCGGCACCATCATCTTTCAACTGGGATGAGCTTGTACTTTCCAGTTACGGAGATGAAATACATTCTGCTTTGTTAGATTCTTAAAACAATGTCTAGTGCCTGATAATGACAGCGAAATGTTTTATTAAAGGGGTTCAATTCAGGGTGTCTCTGATCACACTTATCCAGTATCTGGAGCGGCCTGGCATTAATCACCTAAGAAGTCTTTTCAGTGGTCATTTGATTTCAATCGTGGACTTGAACCCTGGCCAAGTTTCCAGATCCAATACTTTCTGGAGTGGTGCTTAGACTATCATAGGCCACTGGGACACCCTGTCTATGTACGACAAACACTTGTGCACATTACCTGGGGATGAATTGATCTGATTCTCCTACTGGCCATATTGTTGAAGTCTAAACATTTACAAGCAGGAGAGATGATGTGAAATAGATTGGTCTCAAGGTTAAACAGCATTAGAGACGCTAATTTGTTGTTCACAGAATAAAGATCGTTTGTGGTTTCTTGGTTATGTGAAAGGATCTTTTCCAGTGCTAAATTTCCATGCTATGCCTTCAGTTTGAAAAACAGGCTGCTCTAACAAATCTGACACCTATCTTTAAGTGAGGACTCTTTCACGAAAGCGTCCTTTCAGATAACTGGGCTCACAGTTCAAAGCCAGTGATGGGTTCCTACTGAAAACTGCAAAGCTCTGTAGGTAGAAACCAGCACTGGCACCCGTCCCGATGATCAGGAGACAGCTGTGCCTGGCAGAGCGCATGGCAGAATCGAAGTACCAGCAAAACTAAGGCCGCAAGGTAGCAAGCACAGTGAGGTTGTCAGTGTTTACTAAGAGTTACTAAGTGTGTGGCTGACACCGTGCTAGGCGCCGCGAATCCCGCGACAAACTCAAGGGCAAGTATCCAGGGTTTGGGCCCGGACCTGGCTGAGAGCACTTCCAGGTCACAGCGAGAGGACCACTGGGTGTCCTTCCAGCTCACACCATAGAGCCCACACGCTCCGCCCTGGTTTCCGGGGCCCGAGACCCGCACTTGCCCTGCAAGAGCCTCCGGAAGGCGGCGGCATCCAGTCCGTGCAGCGTGCGGTGCCGCGACAAGTGCACCGAGACGCCCCCAAATCTGTCCAGCTCGCCTTGCAGCTCTCCCCTGCAGGAGCCCGGGTTCTCCAGGCCGCCCGAGGCTGTGCGCCGCCCGGTCCAGAACCTGGCTCCCTCTGCGTCGAGCAGTGTGCAGAACCAGGAAGGAGTTCGCTTCGCCCACCACATTGCTGCACCTGGCCTTTCAGACTCTCGCCTAGTCCCAGTCCGCCCCTTCCCACCCCGCCCACATCGCCTGACGTAGCCTGGTCTCAGCCCGGCGCACGCCCCGCCCCTTCCCGCCCCGCCCCCATCGCCTGACGTAGCCTTGTCTCGGCCCCGGAGCACACCCCGCCCCTTCTCGCCTCCGCTCTCGTGACCCCGTGCAACCTCTCCTCTTTCCGGCGATCGCCCCGCCCCATCTCGTGGCGGACTATCTCAGGCGTCTTCCGGAACTCGCTCCGCCCCTTTTCGCTGGGAGGAGGGCTGACCGTAAACTCTCGTAAAGTGTCGCCATCCGCTAAGCTTGAGCTGGAAATTTCCATTTGACCGAGAGCTTAATGGACCTGACTGTCCTCGACGGGTCTGGGACGGAGAGGAGAAACTTTCGGATTTTTGTTGTTGTTGTTGTTGTTGTTACTTTAAGACCACCCACATTTGCTTCGGGAGTAGGCAAAGCAGCGGGACAACCGAAGCTCACTTTTTAAAGGTTCGTAATGTAAACGGCGGTTCCTACGCCCAGCTCGTCTTCCTTTACGAAACGGTGTCTTGCGAGACCCTCGCTAACCGCCTCAGCCTAGTGGGTTGCGCTCTGCGTGGAGCATTACGGCGTGCGCGCCGCGCCTGCTGACCTCTGACCCGGAAGTTTTATCCCCGTGCCGCGCACGTTGAGCCGGCTTTGGGCTGCTTTTCTCCGACAGCCTGCGGTCATGTCTTCCAAGAAGAACAGAAAGCGGCAGAAGGAGAGCGCGGAGGGCAACTCGCCCTCGCTCTCTGCTGCTTCGTCTCGCTCGGGGACCTCGACCCCTCTCGCCCAGCCGAACCTGGCGGCGCCGGGCATGCTGGTGGTGACCAACTTCCTTGAGAAAGGTGAGGAAAGCGCGGGCAGCGGGGCGGCTGAGGCGCCTGAGGGGAGCGCGGCGCGTGGAGGTGGGCGTGACACGGGAGCCCGCGGACCGCTGAGCCGCCGGGCCGGAGCCGCTCGGCCCTCGGGGCGAAGTGTTGGGGGTTTTCCTTTTACAGTTTACCCCTGCTTGCTTGCTTTGGGAGTTGTGGGGATTGAGCGCCCGGGGCCTTGCGGACGCCACGCCTGAGTAGCAACCGAGCTACGACCACACTCGGGGTGGCCATGGCTGCTTGGAGCTCTGCTGTCTAAGTCCGCGCTGCAGAAGCACGGCTCTCACCCAGAAGCCGCAGCTGGCGCCACAGCGCTGGGTTTTGTTTATTTACTGCCAAACAGCGCGGTGGCTTTCGGAGCAGCCGTGGTTGGCTCCTGCTGTTGACTAATTGCACGCTGGTGTTCGCAGTAAGGTGTCCCGCCACGCGCGTGGCTCGCGCACGTTTTCACAGAAGCCGTGACGAGTGAGTGCCTAGCGATGCCCAGTCCACGGCGCAGAAAAAGCTAACGGCGTCGCATCTGGGCTACGAGTTGGCAGAGGCCGTGTTTGAGGTCAGATTTATTTGACTCCAGAGCCATTGTCTCCGATGGGTTTCGTTGGCTTGGTGAATGGGCAGACTTCACGTCGGAAAAGTCATTCACTTGGTAAACCTTTTTGCTGTGTAGCTAAATACATACACATGTATGCTGTGTAGTGGGTCTGAGAAATGGAGCCCACTGACTAGGGACGTGGATTTTATGTCAGAAGGACTTTCAAGACTATCCTTAGCGTCAGCATAGTGTTTTTAATCTGCCATCGCAATCAGGATGCAGCTTGTTCTGTTCTGCAGAGTCAACCTCCTTTCTTCAAGTAGTTCCTTCCCATTGTCATTTACACGTGTCAATTCTCTAATGTCTTAAACCACTGGAAAAGTTCCAACCATGTCTTTCTGTCACCACCCTCTCTCTACACCTTTTAATTGTCTACTCTAATGGAGTGTTCTCTGCCTGTTTGTCAGTCACGTACCACAACTTGCATGCCTTCTTCTCTTGGTCTTTGCAATGGTCACAGATAGTCTCTGTTGTCAAATCAAGTGGATGCTTTTCATTACTTGCCTTTTGACTCTGTAACCTTTGGCATTGTTGATCTTGTCTTCCTCAAAACATCTTGCTACCTGTATTTTATTTTCCATTACACGGTCCTAGTTTTTCTCCATGTGCATTGGCAGTTATTTTCTCTGTAGGTTTATCCTTTTTCATCCGATTCTGAAATACTGAAGATTCTGAATTCTAAGTCTGATATCCTCTTTCTTCTCTAATATTCTTTAAGGCAAGCATATTCAAAGCTAAGTTTCCCATTTATATTCTCTTCGATTTTGATTTTATTTTTGTACAGCATTCTATTTCTGAGTGTTAAGTTGTGTTTTATATCACGATTTCTCAAACATTTTATGTAGCACGGTTAAAAATGTTCAGTAGGGCACAGATGAATACTTTCATAAGATAGTGTAATTAGGAAAAGTTTAAAAAGCAGAATAATGAAATGGTTCTGCTTTGTGTTCATAGACACAAACTTTTATCTGCGTGCAGTAAAAGTTTCTAAGTGATTTTTTTTATATTTAGCTTTCTTATGAGCTAGTAACAAGTAGTTTGTAGACTATATTTTGAATAGCACTGTCCATTACCTCTTCCCTTTAATTTTTCAGTCACTTTGGAATCACTCCCTAGGTCGTTGTCTTCTTCCAGTCATACAAGCTTTAGTCCTTACAAAATTCACAAACCTAGGGCCAGGCATAATACCACCCATTCTTACATCCGTGTTTGCTCCATTGCTGATCTTGTATGTCATCCAGATAGTCTGCATATTCCTTTTCATGCCATTCCTGCTGCTTCTCACAACTCAGACAACAACCTCCCACCTGAACTACTACAATGGCCTGTCTGTTTTCACTTTTGTTCTCTTACTCTTTTTCTTCTTTATAGTCAGGATGATCTTTTAAAATAAAAATTCTGTCATGGTTCTACTATTAATCCCTATGGCTCCCATTGCTGTCAGGGTTATGAGCAGTATCTTGATGCAGTACACTGCCATACATGGTTTCTGCCTTCCTTAAGCAGCCCTCTTAGTCTCTGAAGGCTGTGTCATTCTCCTCTCTATACTCAGCATTTCTGTATGTATTTTTTTTTCTGTTGAGAAATACAAAGTCTCTTCCTATTTAATTATTTCTTCATCTTCCTCTGTACCTGAGTGTAAGCGGCACACTTTTGAATAGCAGTTTCCAATTCTTCCAAATTAAGTCAGATCACACATAATAGGCTTTGCTAGGTCTCTCGGCATTCTATTATTGTATAATTATGATTTGTAACTATATAGTTACCCTCTACTGATTTAATAATTTATCCTGCTAGATTATAAAACTCCATGAGGTGGTAGAGCAGGGTAGATGGTTGTTTGAAATTGACTTTATGGGCTAGTGAAATGATTTAGTGGTAAAGATTCTAAGGACAAGAGTTCATACGTCACCCATGTAAAAAGCTAGGTGTGGAAGCTGGAGAGATAGCTCAGTGAGTAAAAGGACCTGTGTTTGAATCCCCAGCAGCCATGGAAAAAACTGAGTATGGCTGTATGTGTGTCTTGTAACCAAACAATTGGGACAGGAAAGGCCATTGGCCCAGATTAGCCAAAAGCTGTCAAACTTCTTTCTGATTGAATAAGAGACCTTGTCTCAACACACTAAACACAAAGCTGTTTGTTGTGTGGTGGTGCATACCTGTAATGCATGGGGAGACTGTCCTAGTTTTCTTTCCATTGCTGCAATAAAATACCTGAAAAAGCAGCTTAAGGGAGAATGGATTCATTATGGCCCATAATTCCAGGTTATAGTTCATCATCAAAGGAAGTCACAATGGCAGGAGCTTGAGAGAACTAGTCACATCACATTGACAGTCTGAGCAGAGAACAGTAAGTTCATGTATGTGTTCATTGCTTCCTTTTGAATGTAATGTGACCTGCTCTAGACTGCTGCTATGAATGACGACAAGTGACAACATGCATGGAGCCTGCATGGTATAAGGAAAGAATGGGCTCCTTACAGTGACCTGTTCCTGCCACTTACATGGGTGCAGACACTAAATGTGGAGTCCTAGAGGAATAAACACTGATAGAATTCTGTGGAGAGTTTAAGGTGATTTGAATCCTGTAAGCAGAGAACTGTATAATATATTGGGAAGCAAGGACTTGGATAGAAATTTGCACATGATCTTCATGAACAGGGAGATGTGGTGTTTTTAGGGAAGGTTTTGAGGTGGAAGCAAGCCTCTAGAGCCAAATAGATATGCCAGTTCTTAGTGGGAGTCTGTGAAACCTAGTAGCTGACTCAGCATCTTTTTGCAGAAAACACTGGGACCGTAGGAGATATAGTTAACTTTGTTGCTGTTTGTTTTTAATAGTGCTGAGGATAGAACACAGGCCTTAGCAATGCTAAAAGTAAGTCAGTACCCCAGGCACGGGGAAATTTTTGGTTTTTGGTTGTTAGTTTTGTGTGTGGGTTGTTTGTTTGTTTGTTTTTTTTTTTTCTAGGCAGTGTATCTCTGTGTAGCCTTGTCTGTCCTGGATCTTACTCTGTTGACCAGGCTGGCCTTGAACTCAAAGATCTGCCTGAGGGATGACACTATCATGCAGCTACAAATGTGTTGTTAGTGAACCAAGAGATTTTTTTTTTCCTTCTCTTTAAACTTTGTAGGTTATAGTTATACATTGCCAGTAAACATTCAAAGAGGTTTAGCTTCACCATAATTTGTTTTTAAAAACAAGTTTCTTCTGGTTATGATAAGTTCCTTGATACAGTTATATGACCATAGGATTTTCATTTACTCTTTTAAAAATGCCTTAATTTCAGTTATAAAATAGTATAAAATAAATTCTTTCTTTCTTTCTTTTTTTTATAGTAGATGGCAAAGTTCCTAAGACATTCCAGAATTCCCTTGTTCATCTTGGACTTAACACTATGAAGTCTGCAAACATATGCATAGGCCGGCCAGTGCTCCTTACCAGTTTGGATGGAAAGCAGGAGGTAAAGGTCCTTACTTACCCTTTTACTTTAGAAACATTTGAAATCATATTGGTCTTAACTTTTAATACAAGTAGGAGTCGGTGAACAGAATTTTTTAATTATATATGTTGTTTACTTTCTTTTTGTGAAGTCTGATTCAGGGGTCAAACTCATGTTATCAGGATTGTTAGCAAGTGTCTTCATCTGTTGAACCATCTTACTGACTCAGAAAAACCCCACAAAATAATTGTGTGTATTATTAAAGACAGTCATATGGGTGCTATGAGCTCAGCAGTTAAGAATGTGTACTGCTCTTCCAAAGGGTCTGAGCTCAGTTCCCAGCACCTACATACGTCAGGCAGTTCACACTTGCCTGTAACTCTAGCACATACCCTCTCACCACATATATGCATGTATACGTAATTAAGATAACACTGCTGTCATGTACTTAGTCATTCAAATACCAGAGAAAGAGTCTTTTTTTCTTCAAGAAGGTAGTGATGCATATCCCCTTCCCTTTGTATCTCTAGTCTGTTAAATATATTTCTCTGCAGAAATGTGATTTTGAGGTAAGAAGAGTACCTACCCTTTATATAAATATTTATTTTTCTCCTGGGTTTGACTATACTTCTTTCTTTGGATGTCATGTGGAATTTGAAGCTGAATTTGAAGTTTGTATGCATGTCTTCATACACCTATAGATACCTCAGATGTTTCTTAGGTCCCACCTTCCCTGCTCTTTGAGCTGGGGTCTGTTAGACACTCTTACAATGCAACAAGGATATGAAGTACCAGGTTACCTGCATTATAAGTTACCTTGCTTTTAATATTTTATCCTTTGCCTCTTACCTTACCATCTATTAATGACTTTGTCTGCTTTTAAAAATCTGCCTTCCCTCATTTCATTATGAGCTCTTTGTGACCTCTACAGAAGATATAATAGTTCATTACAAATAATTGGTGAACTTAACAGAGGATTTAATTTTATGGCTTTTTTGAACTGCAATTTATCCCATAACAGTTTGCATCAGATACTGTTTGGAAATAATGTTTTATGTATTAGATGTGCTTTATATGTAATACATAAATTGATGACATTATATTGGTTTTCTAATATTGCTGTTTTCTTTCTCTGAGTAGGTTTATACCGCTTGGCCAGTTGCAGGATTTCCTGGAGGCAAGGTTGGCCTGAGTGAAATGGCACAGAAGAACGTGGGTGTGAGAGCTGGTGAGACCATCCGGGTCCAGCCTCTTTTGGGTGCTGTGCTTCAGGCTCAGGAAATGGACTTGGCACTGAGGTTTGTCCCTTTTCTTTGGTGACTGTCTAGCTCAAAGCTGCCCAATAGAAGTGTATTGAGATGGAGCTGGAGAGATGGTTTATTAGTTAAGAGTCCTTGTTCTTGCAAAGACCCAGGTCTAGTTTCCAGCGCCCCCATGATGGATCACAGTTGTCCGTAACTTGGTTCCAAAATTGAATCCAGTGTCCTCAACTATTAGCCACAAATGTAGTGCGTAGACGTGACATGTTAGCAAAGCACTCATACACATAAAATAAAATAAATAGGTCTTTTTTTTAAAGGAATATAATGGAAGGTACAAATGTGTTCAGTTTTGTGTTCTTCGCCCCCCTTCTCCCCCAGACAGGATTTTTCTGTGTAGCCTTGACTATCCTGGAACTTGCTTTATAGACCAGGCTAGCCTTGAAAATCTCAGAGATCTGCCTACGTCTGCTTCCTTAGTGCTGGGATTAAAGCTATGCACCACTACTGCCCAGTGATTTTGCTTTTTCTAAACAGATGAAATGGATTGTTACAAGTTTTATTTAGCCCACTATATGTAAAATATTATTTTAGTATATAATTTTTAAAAATTACTGGGAAGGTATTTCGCTACCCCCCCCCCCCACCTTTTTTTTTTCTAGATCATTTGTTTGTTTTAGATAAGGTCTTACTATGTAACCCATTCTGGCCTTAACCCACGATGATCAATCTGATGCTGCCCGTAGGTACTGGGGTATTTCTCCTTTGTATTTGCATGGAAACCAGGACTTCGCACATACTACTAATCCTATTAACAGCTGCATTTTGAGTACATGATAGTCACATGTGTTAGTCATCTACTATGGAAGACGGTGTAAGCTGAATATAATCATGGATAAGGGATTCTGTTCAGTAGCCCTGACATTTTAAATGGAAGGGATTATAACATGAATATACAGCAGTGTTTCACCTTAACTTGCAATTAAATCAGGGTGCTTACACTTACCACAAGAGTAGCAGCACGCTGTGACTGAATACGAAATATTTTTTTCCCTCTTTGCCACTGAAACATATTTATTCCAATATGAACATGTTAAATACTTTATAATTAAGTGTATAAAAATTAATTTCCTAATGAGAAATAGCCCTTTGGAAATATTTTAGCAAGATAAAGAACTAAGTCTACATTGAGTCACAGTCTGCTGTTAAAGGCTTAATGTTGAAATAAGAATTAATGGGTAACAGAAAAATAGTGTGGATGTCTCCACGTTCAATATTTGTATTTCACATAACCCAGAGAAATTAATTTAGAGTAATAACTTCAGTTGAAAAACTAGTACAGATCATTTTTTCTTTTTGGTATCAGCATTTTCTAAAATGTCTTATCAGTTTGATACCTTGTAAAGATTTTTGTTGTTGTTCATTCTTTTGGGAATTGAGTATAGCCATGTTCTTCCCTCCAACTCTTCTTAGACCCTAATTCTCATTTCTTGCCCTCCTAACTTTGTTATTTTTTTGAAAGCTTGTCAAGACTAATTTGTGCTGCCCACATGTTTTTGGATGACTAACCAGGGTCTACAATCTTAAAGACAACTGAATCTTCCTAGTAGCTAACAGCTGTTCTCCTCCTTAACTCCAGGTCTAGGACTGGGATTTTGTGCCGAAATCCTTCTCTGCTGGGATTTGATGTGGTTGGTTTTTGCAGGTCTTGTGCATGCTGTCACAGTGGGTTCTAGTTCATATGTGCGACTCTCCTGCTATGTTCAGAAGACACTGCTTCTTTATGTCCACTGTCTCTGGCTCTTACATTCTTTGTGTCCCCTCTTTCACAATGATCTGAGTCCTGGGAGGAGAGGATGTGGTACATGTGTCCCTTTGATGGCTGAGCATGCTGCTGTCTTACACTGAGCCAGCTTTCCAGGGGTTTTGCTTATTTTTGTTTTTGAGGCAGTTTTACTTCTTAAAGCCCAAGCAAGTTTACTCCTGCCTCATCCCTTTGAGTACTTTAGGTATGTGCCACTGCAAGCAGCTCAAGAAATGATTGTTAATTATGGTATCTCAAACAAAAACATTTAACCTGGTAAAAACAAAGAGCGGTTACACTCCCAATAGTTTTAAATAGCTGCTATTGAGTGAATAAAGGGTCGCACCTATCCTTTTGTACATAGTTAATAGACTTTGAGTTAGATTGATTGCTGATGAAAGTCTGACCCAGATTTCCTTTAATAAAAGCTCGTTTTGATAATTTAATGTTTATGTAAGAGTCCAAAAACATTTTCTAGTTGTCTTGCGTTAAAATTAGTTTTTTAATATATTATGAATATTGATATATTTATATATATATATATTGTGTTTTGTCATCCCTCTGTTTTGTTTCAGATAAATAAATAATTAAATAGCCATTTAATAAATATTGAAAAGCAGAGAGGAAAAGTAAAGAATATAATGTTGAGAATCAGTTTTATATATTAGATGCATATAGTTTGAATAAGAATGTATTTGAATGCTTGGTCCCCAGTTTTTAGAACTGTTTGGGAAGGATTAGGAGGTATGGCCTTGTTAGAGGAAGTATGTCATGGGTGTGGGCTTTGAGACTTCTAGAACTTCACCTTTCCTAGTGAGGAATTTGTACAGCTATGCTTCTCTAAAAAAGATAGTGATCTTGAATACTTAAAGATACTAGCTCAGGTAAGATTCTGCTTGTGCTGCTACAGAGAATGGGAACATCAGATGTGTTAAGGAATTTGCCTGAGCAAGCTTTTAAAAATAAGAGCAGTGATTTTTAGATGTTCCCACTTCCTGTACTTCCTACACACAACTCTCCTGTTGGAGACACTGATTACTTAGGAAGATCCCAAACAATTCCACCAATTGGAGACCATTCAAATATAAGAGCCCAGTTTTTTCCTTAGGCAAGTCTTTCAGAATCAAGTTCCATTGCAGTCAGTACTCTTACTTTTCCTTCCTGTTTGTACCTCTTCAGGTGATGTACTGTACAGGATTTGATTTTTCTGAAGAGCTAATGTGTAAATTACAGAAAGGGAATGAAAGTAGCTGAGAACAAAAGCCTTTTTCTGTGCTAGGCAGGTTCATAAAGGGAATGATTAATTTTCAAGTGTGTTTGATGTCACACAGAAATGTCCTTCCTATTATAACTTATGTACAGTATGTGCATTTATGTGTGTCCCTAAATAGATGGCTATCTATACATACACACGTGTGTGTTTACCTGTACATGAAATATATTTGGATGAGAAAATGCTTTACAAAGCAGTATTTACGATTTCTCTGCAGTGTATTTTAACATTTTATATGGGATTAGTTTCCTGGTCTTCTATGGGATAGTGCTCTATGTGTTGAAGATCATTGACCTTAGCTTTTTTTTTTTAAGTTTTTAGATTCTTTTTATTTTTCATTTTATTTGTTCTTATATATGTGAGTAAACTGTTGCTGTCTCATTGGATCCCATTACAGATGGTTGTGAGACACCATGTGGTTGCTGGGAATTGAACTCAGGTCCTTTGGTAGAGCAGTCAGTGATCTTAACCGATAAGCCATTTCTCCAGCCCTTGACCTTAGCTCTTATAGCATCAAACTGAAGATATTTTCTTGCAAGTAATATGTATCTGAAAAGTGTAAATCAGTGCCAAAATTGTGTAAATCATTTGTTTTGGTGTTTTAAACAAATTGTTCTATTGGTCTATAATTTAGCTATGCTTGGCACTTTCTTTATATTTTGGTGTACCTAATGATGATTTCTGTTTTTCTTTTCTCTATAGTGACAAAGACAAGGAAATTAATGAAGAAGAACTGACTGGTTGTATTCTGAGAAAACTAGGTAAGACTAGCATTTTCCATTGTTTTCCTGAGTTTTAAGTGGTAAATGAGCAGCAAAAAGTGCTCATAATCATACATATTTCTTAAATGGCTAAGTGGGTATTCTCATACCCATTTGAAGACAAAGCTGGTGATAGAACTGAAGTTTTGTGTGTGTATGTATGTTTGTGTGTGTTATGCCCCCCTCAATGTTTGTGGATGTGCATGTACTGTGTCCCAATTATTTGAGTCCTGACATTCTACCTAATGGTGGGGAATGAAGAAAAGACAAACACAAAAGACATGTACAGAAAAGCTGGGGTCAGATGGATATGTACTTTGGTGAAGTGGCATGCACTACTGTGAGCAGACAGGAATCCTCAGCATGTTTATTAGGTATAACAAAGAGGGAGGGATTTGCTAATCTGAGTAAGATGTGTCTATAGATTGATAGTCTTAGGTTGTAAACATCTGGGAGGAAGAGGATGCTGTGGTTGCTAGTTTCTGTATGTACTTGCCCTAAGACACCCCCCCCTCCCAATCAGCAAAGCACTGCTATCCTTGTGAGCCTGCTCCATATGGGGAATAGCTTTGCTAATGTTGGTTTTTGACTTTCAAGTTCTTGTCATACATAGCTTTGCCCTTATCAGCAATACATATTGACTCCGGACTTAAGTCACTCAGGGTTTCCTCCTCTTCCTAGGCGAGTACATGCTTGTGTGCATGCATGTGTGTGCTTGGGTGTACGTGGAGGCCAGATGCTGGCATTGGGCACTTCAGTCTCCACTTTCTTGATTTATTAGAAAGATTCTTCAGGTGAACCTGAAGTTCATGGGATAAGCTAGACTAGTTGATCAGCATGGCCAAGCATCCACCTATCTCTGCTGTGATTACAGGAATGCATCAATGTACCTGGGTCTTTGTATGAGTGGGTGCTAGGGGTCTGTGCTCAGGTCCTTGTGTTTGCTCAGCAAGCACTTCACTGTTGGAACCATCTCCACAGCCTTAGAACTGAGACATACTTTCTTTTAATATTTTGATTGTTTGTGTAATAAAGTTTGTCTGCATATATGTATGTATACCACATTAGTGCCTGAACTTTGTGCTTGTTGGTTTGAGTGTGCCATTTAAATTTAGTTTTTTGGTAAATATGAACTTTTGTTGCTATGATTTATAGAATTTTGGATTTACTGACCTACAGGATTTAAAAGAATGATCTTTTTTTATACAGCTGATACTGTGTGATATGTGCCCTCTATTTTTTGTGACAGTTACTTTTATTAGTGTTCCAGTTTTGTTAATAGCAAATATGTTGCTATTAAAAACATTAAGTGGAACATTTATCTTAATGTATATTTAATCAATTGTTTTTTTAGATGGCAAGATTGTTTTACCAGGCAACTTTCTATACTGCACATTCTATGGACGACTCTGCAAGTTACAAGTGTTGCAAGTAAAAGGGACAGATGGCACAACATTGGAAAAGCCTCAGAGCGCCTCTGGCACTGATGCCCAGGGAATGGCCTCCGAACATTCTAGCATGGAAAGCAGTGATGTGGATCTATCCTTCCAGCTGAGCCAGTTAGATCTGAAAGAACCTCAGAGCCCAGCGTCACAGAGTACTCCATGTAAATCCATTAACGACAGAACTATGAATAAAGCTGGTGAAGTTTTGTTGGATGTCACACAGAGCCCTAGGGATGGAAGTGGACTTGGACTAGAGGAAATCACAGGTCTTAAGTGTAGTTTTGATTCATCCAAAGAAGGAAATACACAACCTATCAGTGAAGAGAAACTACTAAAATCTGCTAGTGCAGGGGCAAAGAGCAATACTGATACTTTTTATTTTATTTCATCAACAACAAGAATCAATCTTCGAAAAATGTGTACAAATTCAAAAGAACAAGACAGTCAGTTCAAAGTAACTTACGACATGATTGGAGGCTTAAACAGTCAGCTGAAAGCAATAAGAGAAATAATTGAACTGCCTCTCAAACAGCCTGAACTTTTCAAGAGTTACGGTAAATCACCTTCAGTTTTTTGTATTCATGTTCAAACTCAAAAGCAGTTGGTTACTTTTACCATCCTCTGTCTTTATTTCTTGAGTCAAGTGTTAATTGCTTTGGGAGATGATAGTTAAATGCCTTATTTGCAATACTTGATCTTTTAAGTTGTGTGTGAGTGGCAGGTAAGTCTCTTCTGAGAGCATATTATCTACTGTTGGTGGACTATATCTCAGAAAGTATCTTGTTATGTTAGATAACATAATGCCTAAAGAAATAAACCAAAGATAGTTATGGTTTAGTTAAAACTTATTAGGAAGTATAGTTCTGTATTGTATGTGTCTGCCTTATAGAAGCAAGTGATTAAGGAAGTAATTCAACTTCTGGGAAACTCAGAGCTACTCCTGTTCGGTTGCTGTCAAAACTCTTTGCTTATATAATTTTTTTTATGTATTACCGCCTTTTTTTTCCTTTGTCATAGATTTCTATGTTTGTAAAAGGAACTGGTAGATTTATATATTAGCTAGTAATGTTTGTATTTAAGAATATAAATTGGAAGTAATTATGTTCTGATAATTAAATTGTGCTCCCAGGGATTGGGCAAGACAAGGGCTCTTAAGAAACAAAAACCAAAAATATACATGATTCCCTTGGTTTGTGATCTGTAGAGAAAAGGAAAGTCATTAAAGGGGCTCAGAATTTGGGATAGATAGTACACTTTTCTGGGGAAAGGTACGATTCTTAATTTGTAGTATAATACAAGATAAATTCCCATTTATAACTTACACTGGAAGTTGTATGGCAGTTTAGCAAGAACATTAATAATCATACTGAATGCATTGTTTGTTTGTTTTCTTGTAGGAATTCCAGCACCTAGAGGGTTATTACTCTATGGTCCTCCAGGTACCGGAAAGACAATGATTGCTAGGGCTGTTGCTAATGAAGTTGGAGCTTATGTTTCTGTAATTAATGGTCCTGAAATTATAAGCAAGTAGGTATATATGACTTAGTAAGTAAAGTTAACATTACTAAGTTTTTATTATGTGGCTCCTTAAAATAGTTGCACTATATTCCAACAAGATATTCCATGCGTTAAACTATTTTGGAGTATTTTAAATTTGTCCTTTTTTTCTGAGGCATGGTTTTACCCATGTGTGCTTAGCCAGACCCCATACTTTTAAGTGTTTTTGTGATTATACATGTTCATCTAAATTTACTTTATATACTACATACAAAATTTGAAAATAAACTTTGAAAGTAATTTTAAGTAGTTTATAAATGCTTGAAAATTCAGACTGTCTTTTATAGATAAAGTTAAGAGTTCATGAACTTCTTTTTTTTCTCATTACAGATTCTATGGTGAAACTGAAGCAAGGTTACGCCAGATATTTGCTGAAGCCACTCTACGGTATTTGTTAATATTTGACTCTGTTTAAGTAAAATGGTAGCACGTTATGCAGTGAGAAGAAGTAACAGATAGTGATGGCATTAGAGACTGATGGAACATTTAGGGAAATGTTATCTAATCTGTTTGTGTCTAATGCTTGATAAAGAATTACTAAATGACAAAGTTTGTCAGTTTCTTGGGATCATTTCCTGTACCATTGGAATCCTTTCAAAGAGTATTTGTCTAGACTGCATCTTAAAAGTGTTTTGCCCATGATTTCTTTAGTAGTTTCAGTGTTCTGGTCTTACAGGAAACGTTTGTATATGTGTTGGTATAGTGTGAGAAATATGGATCTATCTTCATTCTACATGTGGATATTTACTTTTTTTCAGTATCATTTCCAGCCTTTTTTCTGCCATGACTGTTTTAGACACCTTTGTTAAAAATTACATGACTGTTGCTATGTCTTTTCTATTCCATTAGCCTGTGTATGTTTTGTGTCAGTCCTATGCTGGGGTTTTTTGTTTTGTTTTTCAAGATTTATTTTTATGTGTATAGGTGTTTTGCCTGAAGATAATGTCTATGCACCATATGCATGCAGTGCCTATGGAGGCCATAAAAGGGCATCAGGTCCCCCAGAACTAGAATTACAGACTGTTGTGAATCTCCGTGTGAAATGGGAATCAAACCCAGTTCATCTGATTTGCCAAGCTTTCTCTCTAGCCCCTGTGCTGTGTTTGTTATGGTGGTTCTGTAGTGATTTGAGAACAGAAACTGGTAGCTCCAGCATTCCTCTTTCTGCTTGCTGTGGCTTTGGATGTAATACTGTGCTAAAGGGGTCTGCCTTAATTTTATTTCTGCTGCTTAAAATACTCTAATGGGAGGCAATTATGGGGTAAGGTTTTGTTTTATGTCTTAGCTCACAATTCTTGTATAGTTCATTGTTTTGGGACACTCAAGGCAGTAGCGACGTGAAGCAGTCCCAGTCAAGATCCACAATCAAGAGCTGAGAGAAATGAATACAAGCATGCTCACTGCTTGCTTGTGCCCAGCTTGCATTTTCTACTCTTAACAGTTCAGAACGCGTAGGGAATGGTGTCTTTTCTATGAGTTACCTTAAAACAGAGTTCTCAGAGACATGCCTATAGACTAACTCCATAAACAGTTTCTTACTGTAATTCTAAGATGATTCTAGGTAATGTCAAGCTGACCTTTAAAGCTAACTATCACAGAGTTTTGTTTTTCCGTATGAATTCTGACTTGTTTTTTTTTTTTTCCCTGTTTCTGAAGAATGTCACTGGAGTTTGATAGGAAGTGCATTAAATCCATAGGTGCTTTTAGTGACTTTTATAACAATATTTAAAGTACTAACTGTCAATCCATAGCATTGGAAGTCTTTCATATTCTCTTGTGTTCTGTATTGGCTGGTTTTGTGTCGACTTGACACAGGCTGGAGTTAACACAGAGAAAGGAGCTTCAGTTGGAGAAGAGCCTCCGTGAGACCCAGCTGTGAGGCATTTCCTCAATTAGTGATCAAGGGGAGAGGGCCCATTGTGTGTGATTGGTACTATCCCTGGGCTGGTAGTCTTGGGTTCTGTAAGAGAGCAGGCTGAGCAAGCCAGGGGAAGCAGGCCAGTGAGAAAGAAACATCCCTCCATGGCCTCTGCATCAGTTCCTGCTTCCTGACCTGCTTGAGTTCCAGTCCTGACTTCCTTTAGTGATGAACAGCCCTGTGGAAATGTAAGCTGAATAGATCCCTTCCTCTCCAACTTGCTTCTTGGTCATGAGATTTGTACAGAAATAGAAACCCTGACTAAGACATCTTTTTTGTCTTCTTTTGTCAGAATCTTCAAGTTTTGTTGTAGAGGGTTTTTTCCCACCAGCTTGGTTAGGTTTATTTTTAAGTTGATTTTTCGTTTGTTTAAGAAACTGAATGGATGTGAATGGGATTATCTGTATTAATTTCTCTCTGGGAAAGTGTGTTACTGTATAGGTTTTCGTGTTGATTTTTTTTTATTGTTACTTTGCTGAAACTATGATATCTAAGAGTTTCTTGGTGTAGTTTTCAGAGTGCTTATATATAGGATTTTGTCATTTTTGAGTGGGGAATACTTGGACATCTTCCTTTCTGTTTGTACCTCTTTTGTGTTTTTTTTTTTTCTTTTTCACTTTTCCTTTTTTGATGATACAGAGGATTTATCCTTAGTACATCAATACAAACAACTACTACTGAGTTACAACCCCAGCTGCCCCTTTTATTTTTGTTTTCTTACTTCTATGCCTACGACTGGGTATTGTAAGGGCAAGTACCCTTGTATTGTTCCTGATTTTAGAGGAAGTGCTTTCAGTTTTCCCCCACTTTATAGTATGCTGACCAAAGGCTGTCTAGACGTTATTATATGTCATCAATTGGTTTACATGGGCTCAGGGCTATGGTATCATATGCCAGAGGTACTCCAAGTTTATAAGTTCTACTCTGGGTAGGCCTACATTTCTCTGTGCATTTCATTGACAGATCAGAGTTTCTTGAGCTTGTCAGCATTTGGCCTCAGACTCCACAACTGCCTGCTAGGGCTTTGTCTCACTTTAGGTCTGTTTCACATAATAGGATTTTTTTCTCAAGATTTTACCCAGTCTTTGCCCATAGTGTCATACATAAAATGGAATTTCCCGTTGCTGACCCACCTGCCAGGAGAATCACTATCACTGAAAACCACAAATGGCTTTGAGGCTTTTGAGAACTCTGGCCTTGTTCTGAGTGTAAGACTGTTGCCTGTGTCTTTTCACCAATCTTCCTTTGAGAGTGGAGGTTGGGGCTGGATTATATGTTCTTCCTTCCACTGCTGGGAGGCGGTAACTGGAGTTGTGTAGCTCCTTTCTATTTCGCCATGTGTTTGAAGTATCTTGCCACTACTTCTGTTAATTCTTTGAAACTTTTTTCTTTGAAAAAAGTCTTTATTTTCTTTTATTGACTCTTCTACTTCCTGGGTCACAAAGAGGCATTTTATGAAGGCAGATATGCTAGAATATGAGCTTGATAACATGCTAGAATTACTCTTGAGATTTTTTAATTTAGCATTTTAGTATTTTTGGTTTTTTTAAACATTAATAAATAAAATTAAATTTTAATGTTATTTTAATTAAAATTTTACACTAAAATTAAATGTTACATATTTAATTTGATTTGTTTTAGGCATCCATCGATTATTTTTATTGATGAGCTGGATGCACTTTGCCCTAAAAGAGAAGGAGCTCAGAGTGAAGTGGAAAAGCGAGTTGTAGCTTCACTCTTAACATTGATGGATGGCATTGGCTCAGTAAGTACAGCACTGGCATTTAGAGTATAGGATAGCAGAACCTCCCAAATGTTTCTAGGTCTGTGTATTCCAGGATGAGGGAGGGAATACCTACCATCAAGCATGAAGGTAGGTTAGTACTCAAAGCAATTTGTGTCAGCAAACTGCATAGTAACTGAGAGGCCCAGCAGTCTGGCATGTTTTTTGTTATGTAAAATAATTTACCATAATGTATTTGTGTGTGTGTTACACATGATACACATGATAGTATTTAAAACCTGAGGCACATGTCAATAAGTGAATTTTATTGAATTTATGAAATTTCATGAGTCTCCCTGGGTATTGTGGTATATGCTTGTAGTCCCATAGGAGGCTGAGGAAGGAGGATCATTTCAAGGCCAGCTATATAGTGAGTATGAGGCCAACCTTGGCTATGTGAGATTATCTCAATAAACTAAGTTTTAATAAGTTCATAAGTCTTTCCCCCCTCACCTTGAGATAGATCTTTCTGTTTAATCCAGTGTGTTCAGAAAGCTCAGTTATTCTCCCATAGCCTCCTACATATCACAACTGTAGATATGTGGTACTACAGCTAGTGTTTTATTTATTAGTACAAATACCATGTGTTAATTATCAAAAGGACTGATACAGGAGTGAAGGAAAATTCTTTTAGACTATTCACATTTGTTAATCAGAAAAATGTACTTTAGATTAGACTGAAAATGACCAAAGTACTTAGACTCACAGTATGTTAGCACCAAGAGAAATTTTAGGAAGCTTATAGTTCCACATCTTCCTTTTGCACATTAAAAAGCAAAAGGAGCCAGGCAGTGGTAGCGCGTGCCTGTAATCCCAGCACTTGGGAAGCAGAGGCAGGTGGATCTCTGAGTTCAAGGCCATCCTGATCTACAGAGTGAGTTCGAGGACAGCCAGGGCTACACAGAGAAACCTGTCTCAAAAAGCAAAAAAAAAAAAAAAAAAAAAAAAGCAAAAGGAGTGTTTAGTTTTATTTCCTGTTAATTGGAAATAAATATGTGAAAATAAGTGAAGTTTTGGTATTCACTCAGTAGATGTCTCTTTAAGCAAGCCAGATCTCCAATTCTGGATGACCACGATACAGAGAACTGCAGTATAATTGGTTCTAAGGTCCTTGGTAAGAAAAATGAGTTAGGATCAGTGTTGGAGAATCTTAGACATCAGTGCAGTTGGTGGCGTTTTCTCTGCCACTGAGATAAGCAATCTGTGAATTAGTATTCTTGTCTTTTGACAGAACTAGGTATTTTAATCTGACATTTAATCACATAACACTGATATTTTACTCTGAAAACATTTATTAAGGGGCCTGGATGTGTAAGTTCATAGTAGTTTATGTGTTTTCTGATGGTATACTCACAATTGATGATGTTTTAGTTTTCTAATGAAAAAAATCACAAGATTCTTTTAATGCTTACCTCTGAAATTACACATGCCTCTGGATAATGTCTAAAGGTGACTGAACATGGTGATCATGGTTCTTTATAATTTTCTGTTTTTAACCCCATTTTCAGAGAGTAAAAATCTTTGTGTATTCAGGGATATTGGTTATGGTTCCATACTTTTCTGGAATTGGAAATTCTTCACAATAGAAAACCAGGATTGGCAAGATGGTTCAGCAAGTGAAGACTTGGCACCAGGCCTGACAACCTGAGTTCCATCCCCAGTACATACCTGGTGGAAGGAGAGTACCCACTTTTGCAAGTTTTGTCCTCTGGCTTCTTTATACACCACAAAATAGGGCTTTGCAAGTGTAGCTCATACTTCTACTCACAAACACACAGCAAATAAATGTAACTTTAAACATTTTTTAAAAAGAAAATAGTTGATCCTTGAGAAAGAATTCTTAGATAAGTTGCTAGTCAGGACTGGTTCTTTGTAAATGCTACTTAGGCTGTAATCTTTACTTCTAAGTAAGGGGAAAATTACTTAACTAATAAAAAGCTTTCTCTAGTAGAAAACATTTGGACTAAACATTGAAAAACCTTGTATTAAAGTTAATAATTTTTCTTTCTTTTGGTTTTTGGAGACAGGATTTCTCTATATAGCCCTGACTTGTCCTAGAACTTGCTCTTATAGACCAGGCTGGTGTCCTGGAACTTGCTCTGGCCTCAAATTTAGAGATCCACATGCTTCTGTCTCCAGTGCTTAGATTAAAGCACCACTACCTGGCTAAAGTTAATTAATGTCCAATAGAAGTTTATTACAAATAAAACTTTGAAATTGGTTAGTAGAAATATAAGGATTAAATTTTAATGCTCTAGACCCTTCTGTCCATTCTTTTGCACAGAATCAGTTTTCACTTCTCTGTTCTTTTAAAATCAATATGCAATTTATTTTTATTTTATTTTTTTAGGAAGGAAGTGAAGGACGGGTATTAGTCCTTGGGGCCACAAATCGCCCTCAAGCGCTAGATGCTGCACTCAGAAGACCTGGGCGATTTGATAAAGAGATTGAGATTGGCATTCCTAATGCCCAAGATCGGCTTGATATTCTCCAGAAACTGCTCCGAAGGGTGCCGCACTTGCTCACTAAAGCTGAGCTTCTGAGGTTGGCAAATAATGCCCATGGTTATGTTGGTGCAGACTTGAAAGCCTTGTGTAATGAGGCAGGTAAGAGTGACCATTTATGATGAGTCTGTTTGACTATTTATAGACTGATAATTTATGTTGCTGCTTATTAGATATAGCTTTATTTAGTCATAAAATATAATTATTAAAAATTTACATAATTTAGAGAACTATAAAGGAAAACCACTCTTTATTTCTACCTTTTCAAGGTCACCACTTCTAGTATAACATATTCAAAAATGTTTCCCTCAGCACGTGTGTCAATACACACATAACCAGATGTGTAGATCTGAGCTTCTCTATATCTATCTCTTAAGTTCGTTGCTATCTGAATATGAAAATTGGAAATATTACAATATTACTGACCTAACTGGATTTTTTGTTGTCTGATTATTTATACTATTTAATGGTCATACCTGAGAGTCAAATTTATTTCAGGTGTTAGAATTTGAGTTAGTGTGATGTGCTATGCACAACTTGTCCAGAGACTTTTGTCTTGGAAGCTCACCTTTGTAAACAAAGAACAGCTTTTTAAATATTTTGTTTCAACAGGACATGCCGCTTGCTGCTTACAATGTAGACTATCTTACCCTGAATCTTAATGTCTGTATGTGTCTTAATATCTTAATGTCAGTATGTATGGGCTTAGGCTGCATGTTTTTTTTAATTTAATTTTTTTTTCTTACTTACTTTACGTCCTGCTTACTGCTCCCTCCTAGTCACCCATCCCCTACAGTCTTTTTCCCATACCCCCTCTCCTCCTCCTCTGAGGGTTGGGGCCCCCTGGGTATTGCCCCCCACCCCCCACTCCCTGGCACTTTAAGTCTCTGTGAAGCTATGCACTTCCTCACCCACTGAGACCAGACAAGGCAGCCCAGCTAGAAGAACACCCCATGTACAGGCAACAGCTTTTGGTATAGTCTTCATTCCAGTTGTTAAGGGCCCACATGAAGACCAAGATGCACATCTGCTACATAATGTGAAAGGAGGCCTATGTCCAGCATGTGTATGTTCTTTGATTGGTGGTTCAGACTCTGAGAGCTCCGAGGGTCCAGGTTAGTTGATTCTGCTGGTCCTGAAGTCCTTCCTCCTATTCTTCCATAAAAGTCTGCAAGCTCCATCCACTCTTTGGCTCTGGGTGTCTGTATCTGTTTGAGTCAGCTGCTGGGTGGAACTTCTCAGAGGACAACATGGTCCTGTCTGCAAGCATAAAAGAGTATCATTAATAGTGTTAAGGATTGGTGCTTGCCTATGGGATGGTTCTCAAGTTGGGCAAGTTATTGGTTGGCCATTCCCTTAGTCTCTGCTCCATCCTCATCCCTGCATTTCTTGTAGACAGAATAAATTTGGGGTTGAAAGTTTTGTGGGTGGGTTGGTATTTCTGTTGCTCCACTGGGGTTTCTGCCTGGCTACTGGAGATGGCCTTTACAGGTTCCATATCCCCAGTGTAGTAAGTCACATTTAGGGTGCCATTCTAACTAACTAGTTGTATAGCCTTCTTTACCCACCCCCAGATTTTATAATGTTTCAGAGTACGCTCTTGGAAATCCTGAAAAGTTAAATATGTAGTGGTGATGTGAATTCTGTAAGCTATGTTGAACATTGGAAGAAAGCAATAGTGTTTCCCAAATATAGAGATTTATTTTAAACTTTCCTTCCAAGGCTACATGTGCATTTCAGGAGAATGACTATAAATAGAGTGTGATTTCTTCAAGAAGTGGGCTATCATTTTGTTTTTTTTTTTTTTAAAAAAAGTATTTAGCTGGGCGGTGGGCGGTGGTGGTGGCCGCCTTTAATCCCAGCACTTGGGAGGCAGAGGCAGGCGGATTTCTGAGTTTGAGGCCGGCCTGGTCTATGGAGTGAGTTCCAGGACAGCCAGGGCTACACAGAGAAACCCTGTCTCGAAAAACCAAACCTGTTATGAAAAGTTTTCTTGGTGACATTTTTCACCATATTCCAAATTCTACCAATTTTTTTTCTATATTTGAAATAAAATACTGATTCTATTAAAAAATCAGTATTTTAAAGCCTAGGGAACTAGCGTGTTTATGTAGTTTGGGTTTCTATTGCTGTGAAGAGACACCATGACCATGGCAGCTCTTATGAAGGGAAACATTTAATTGGGTCTGGCTGTTTGAGAAGTTTAGTCCATTATCAACATGGCAAGAAGCATGATGGAATGCAGGCAGAAATGATGGTGGAGAAAGCTAAGAGTTCTAGCTGGGATTCACAGGGGGCAGGAGACTGCCTCCATTAGAGCCTTTATTGAGTATATGAGACCTCAAAGCCTGATTCTATAGAAACATACTTCCTTCAACAAGCCCACACCTACTACAAGGCTACACCTTTTAGTAGTGATATCCCCTATAGGCCAAGTTTTCAAGCACATGAGTCTATGGGAGCCATTCCTATTCAAACCACCACACATTGTTTACTAGATGAAAGCTTGTGAAATGCTGGGTTAAAGTGGTAGTTTTATACTTTGTCAGCTAAGAGTTAAGACAGTCCATTCTGCCTCTTGATTTGTTTCTTCAGTGACTAGATGGGGGTAACAGTCTTACAATATCATAGTAATTAATCTGTTATATCTATGTTTTATGTATTATTAGTACTGTGCTGAGACAAATCTATCTTCCTCAGTATCCAGACACACAAAGGCTCAATGTATTATTGAATAAATTATGTTTGAGAGGGTCTCAGTGAATGTTAAAATGAATGAGTAGTCATTATTGAAGATCACCTGTAGTCCATGAGTATATCTTCTCAATGGTTTCATGATATAATGCTTATTAATTACTTTTTAAAAATTATTTACATAATGTATGTCTGTATGCACCTGTGTCGCACAGCACTTTGTGGAGATTAGAGGACAGCGTGAAGGAACCCATGTGGGCCCTGGGAATCGAGCTCAGATTGTTAGGCTTGGCATCAGGTACCTTTATCCATCTGCTTCACCCTGGCAGATGATTGCTTTAATATAAGCTGCATATATAGATATAGAACAGTAACACTGATTAATATCTTTTTGAAAATTGTTTTTGGAAAAAATACCTTGAAAATAATAGCTCTTCTCCACCCTCTCTTCAGGTTGTAAATCTTTTCTCTTTTACTCATCCCACCCTCCATAACATCTATTTATATAATATTTTCTAGAAAGTGGTATTTTTATAAGGGCTCAGCCATGAAGCTGTTTATTATGTCTAAACAGCTTAGTATATTTTATTCAAAGTAAACCATATTATGTTTACTAGTATATTTTATTAAATTGCTTTGTTAAAATGCACTACAGCAATTAGAGTTTTTGTGTAGACAACTCTCAAAGCTTTTCAAAATGTATTTCTTTTTCTAAGTCATCATGGCTTTAAGTACTTTGATTGAAGTCACTTTTAAATTTAGCACAATATTTTAACTTGTTAAATTTAGCACAATATTTTAACTTGGTCCTCTACTGAAAGAAAGTTGCCAAGGTAGTTTATATGCATTTTATTCATAAGCATGTATACAAGAGAATTATTGCAAAGAACCTTCTTGATTTATAGGGGGGGATTAGATACACATTTATTTTCATTCTTTCGTAATAAAATATTAAGGAATATGATCCACTTACTAGGTTTAGGTAAAATAATACTTTCATTTTTCACTTAAGTTTATGGTTTCTTAAAGGATCACCTTGGTGTTATTTTATAGTGTCCACCCACCCCCAATTCACTGCACTTTTACTTAATTTAAAAAAGTCAACTCTTTGAATTAATCCATATAAACTTGAGAATTTATAAGCCATAATAGAATAATGAATTGTCTAAAATGAATTTAGCAGTGCTTAGAGTAGGATGGAGAACGAGTAGTGACTGGACCACTCTGGGTCATATCTCTCAACTCAAGAGACGATCACTGTTGGCTTTTAACATTGTATATGAGATTTTCCTAGTTGGTGCTGTTGTCTCTGACCCATAGTGTGACTCAGAAATTCTAGTATTTTACTCTGGGTTGCAATTCGTTTTCATTGCTGTATTCCATTATAGAGAAGTTATGAATAATAATGATAATTTACAGTGTATATCTTTTCCTTCATATTGTGCCTATTCAGATTTTCAGGGTTTTTAATATTGCTTTAAATATTGTTGATTTGTAGGGACTCTTAGTATATAGCTTAATGTAAGGCTTCTTTGGATGTATATTTTATTTTTCTACATTGCAGTAAAATCTATTTTATGGCTTAAGTATTTGCTCTTCATGATGTCTTTGGAGACTCAAAAATTAATAATCAGATATATGTATTATAAATATTAATGTAATACATTCAATTTATCAATTGTTGTGTCTTATTTAAGAAATTGTGTTCACTGAGTGTAGCTCAGTGATAGAGTACTCACCTAATGTGCATGAAGATCTGAGTCCATCTCCAGCACTTTGGAATATAGCTAGTAATGGTGGTCAAGTGTAGTTTCATGACTGTTTTGTTTTACCTGGACTTCTAGATACCTTATTCTTTGCTTTCACATCACTACCTGTAATTCATTCACTTCTTCTATTTGGATAGTCTGCTGACCATCACAGTTCACTGAAATGATGTTCCATTCTGTTTTGCACTAAGACTGAATCTATTCTGGATTCTGTGTTTATCAGTTTGTTGACTTTATATAAAATATTGAGATTTGTGTGTGTGTATTTTATCTACATTCCTGTTTTTTTCTGTGTTTGGAAACATCCATATAATTTTATAATTTAGATTGTTAGTCTCTATAACCCCATAAAATGTTTTGAAAAAGATTCATATTCTCTGTCTCTCTCTCTGTCTCTCTGTCTCTCTGTCTCTCTCTCTCTCTCTCTCTCTCTCTCTCTCTCTCTCTCTCTCTCTCTCTCTCTCTCTCTCTCTCTCTCTCTCTCTGTCGGGGATCAAACCCAGAAGCATTTACTCATTTCAGTTGTACATAAATTCTTTTATTTCCATGTATAACACTGTTACAGTTTTCTCCCTATAGTGATATCTATGACATTGTTTCTTATCTTTTGACTTTTTGTACTAAATGCTTGGAATTTTAAAATACATGTGGAGGCCAGAGATAGACATTGGTTGTCTTCTCTCTCTTTTCATCATACTGTTTGAGACAGTCTCTCAGCAAACCTGGAGTTTGCTCATTCTCTAGAATCCTTCTTGTTCAGTGCTGAGATCTCAGGGACATGCCATAACACACTTTTTTGTTTTTAATTTTTTTTTACATGAGTGCTGGGATTCAAACTTAGGCAGTATAAAATATTTCCATTTTGTGCTCGGAACTAAGGCTACAATGTTGTTATGCTATGCAGCACATAGAAACACTGCAAAGATTCGTTATGCATTGAATTTTGAATTAACTGTTACATGTTCAGAAATTTAACTATTACCAGATGTTTTTGTTAGCCCCACATTCAGGGATAAGACCTTATATAGAGTTACCGCCCACAGATAAGAATCTGGGCTCTAAATTCTGGGACAGTTCTATGTACTTGAAACTTCATACCTGACATTTGAAAGAGGTAGTTGGATATTCAGGCTTGTTAGTGTTTGAACTGTAAGCAAATACCAAAGCAAAGAACTTAGCGTATTGATGATTCTGGTTAGAGCCATCTTTTAAGTTTTTTTTATTTTTAAATCTTATTTTCTTGAGTAATTTTAGTGGATTATTTCTGTGATACTACTATTCCTGTTATTTCACTATTCTAAGAAAAACAAACAAAACCAGTTCCTTCTACTTTTCCAAATTCCTAAGTGAACCTTCTGTCTTCATTCTTCCATCTCCAGTCTCTCTTAGTACCCTCATAAAAGTACCACCTAGTACAGAACGGATGTGTGCCAAAGTCTCAAGTTGTCTCCTGTCTTGTGTTTGAGAATCACATTTCCAAATACCAATTGAATAATTCCTTTCAGATCTTCTCTGAAAGGATTAGGGTTAGGGTTAGGGTTAGGGTAAGTTTAGTCTCCCTAAACTTTTGGCTTGGCTTTAGTATACTCAGAAAAAGATCAGTGGCAGAAATCTTGTTACTATTCTACTTGTTTTAATGACACCCTAAATGTTATTTTATGTTTGCAGAATACCTGTCTTCTCATATGTAATTTCTGTTTGTCTTGTTTCTAATGCTTAACTTTAACACTTGAGTTTGCTTTAAAATTCCATGCCCCCTTCACCCTTAATTTTGCCCTTCATGCCATACATACTTTAAGTACAAAGTATTGTAATTGCTATAATACCCACAGAGTTTGGGGTTAGTACTGTTGTTACCTAGTTGATATTTATGGAATAAGTGATCAGTTTTGTTTTATTCTCCTCTTTGTAGGTCTGTATGCTTTGCGAAGAGTCCTGAGGAAACAGCCTAACCTCCCTGATAGCAAGGTGGCTGGCATGGTGAAGATTACCCTAAATGATTTCCTACAGGGGATGAATGACATCAGGCCTAGTGCGATGAGAGAGGTAGCAATTGATGTCCCAAATGTGAGTAATTTATACTCTTCTGCCAGCATTACTATTTGAATAATATTCTTAAGGAAACTGAGACTCCGGGATGACTGACTTACTAGGTTAACCTTTAAAAAATACACGTTTTAAGTACAGCGTGCTTTTGAGATATTCAGAGCTGAAGAAGTTCTATGGTAACTCAGAGGCCCTCTTGTGTGTCCTTTATCTGTCTTTTCTCTTGTGACAGAATCTTATAAAACTGGATGGCGACACGCATACTGCTCAGGTTTGTTGCTCTGACTTGGACTGCCTCACTTTCATTTGGACTTTGAGTAACTGGTGTGTTTGGGCCTGTGAAGTTTAACAGATGCAAAGTACTTGTGCTTATCACCGCATTCAAATCACCTCAAGAGTTCTCATATGTTTTTATAATCATACCCAACTCAGTCTTCATCACATTTTTAAACTTTTATTACTTTAAAAAAATAATATAAATGGAATCATGCTGGAATAACCTTTTAGAATTAGCTTTCTCACTTAACATAATTCTCTGGAAATAATAACCCTTTTGGGAGTCACATGTCATATTTACATTACAATTCATAACACTAGCAACATTACAGTTATAAAGTAGCAACAAAAATATTTTCATAGTTGGGGGTCATCACAACATGAATAACTTTATTAAAGAGTATTAGAAATGTTGAGAATGAAGGATCCAAAGCTCCAGGGGTCTGTCTCTGTCTCCCCAGCACTTGTATTACAGATAGATGTGCATTAATACATCTGGCTTTTGATGTGGGTCCTGGAGTTCCAAACTCAGGTCCTCGTGCTTGTAATAAAAATTCTTGATTTATATAGCCAGCTTCCTCATGCCTGCCTCAGGTTTGTTGGTGTCAAATATTGTTGGTTTTCAGAGGCAGAGGGGTAGGATTGAATGGCAGAGAAAACTTGGGCAAGCTGGGAAATGAAAGTGAGAAAGTGAGGGACCACAAACTGACAGAGCAAGGCACCATTGCTGAGAAAAATAGCCTTGCAGTTCACTAAACATGTAGAAGTCCTATTGGTACCTACATAAAGCCTTTACCTGTATGTTCTGATGTCTTCGGTTTGGAAAGATTACCAAAAAGGACTGTAAACACCAGCCCATCCACACAACTTTTGACCTGCAATCTGTCCTGCCTGCAAAATATCCTAGGACAGTGGTGTCACAGAACTAGTGGGAATAACCAACCAATGTCTGATAAAACTGCCTGGGTGATTAGAATCAGAAACTAGATATCCCAGAGACCTAGGGTAAAACAAAACACAACTGATTTAAAAAAAAAAAAAAAAACAAATAATACAGTATTAATAAAATGACTCCTTATTCAGCCACCATTAGAAAAGCTTCATCTAGGAACAGATGAGAACAGATGCAGAGATTCAAATCCAGACACAGAGAGAATCTAAATGGGATGTCTCTATCAAATATCCTTCAGCCAACAAGCTCAGGGAACCCTATGGAGTGTAAGGGATAGAGAAGATGGAAGACAGAAGGAGAACAAGGCCATCTGAATAAACTGAGCACAGCTCATATGACCTCACAGAGGCTGAAGCAGCCAGGTGCAGGGCCTGCGGAGGTTTGCACCAGGACCTCTGTGTATTAGTATTTATTTATTTATCTATCTATCTATCTATCTATCTATCTATCTATCTATCTATCTATCTATTCATGAAGCAGCCAGGTGCAGGGCCTGCGGAGGTTTGCACCAGGACCTCCGTGTATTAGTATTTATTTATTTATTTATTTATTTATTTATTTATTTATTTATTTATTTATTTGGTTTTTTCCAGACAGGGTTTCTCTGTATAGCCCTGGCTGTCTTGGAACTCACTTTGTAGACCAGGCTGGCCTCAAACTCAGAAATCCTCCTGCCTCTGCTTCCCAGAATGCTGGGATTACAGGCGTGTGCCACCACCACCTGGCAGCTTAGTATTTTTTATGGGACTCCTGAGTGTGAGAATGAGTGGATTTCTGATTCATGTGCCTGCTCTTAGGACTTCCTTTTTTTGGGTTTCCTTGTCCAACTTTGATATGATAGGTTTTGCTTTATTTTGTCATGTTTCGTTGTTATCTTAGAAGCCTGCTCTTTTCTAATGATAGAAAGGGAGGGCAAAGAATGGGAGAGGAGGAGAGGTAGGGAGGAACTGATTAGGAATAGAAGGAAGGGGAAATATAATCAAGATATATTGTGTGAGAAAAAATATTTTCAGTAAAGGAAAAAAATTGAAAGAAATTTTAAAACTGAACAATACTGCAAGTAAAGAAAAATTCAAAATATAAATGTCAATTGCCTATCAAGCAGGTGAAAAAAACAGCACAGTAGATGACAGATCTTTTGAAATTATTTAACATGGTGAGAACAAACAGTGAATAAAAGCCTACAGGGTTCATGGAACACACCAAGCAAATGAACATAAAGGGCAAAGAAAGGAGGTGAGTTAGTGCTTAGAGAGTAATGGCAGGAAGCTTCCCTATGTGCACAGGCTGTGAAGTGAGCACACACACTGAGAAGATCCCTGAAGACTTCAAATACAATAAATATGAAGATCTAGCTAATCACCAACAACCTTTCAAATGTCAGTGAATGCTGAAGCAGCAAGAGAAAAGCAGATCATCTTGCACACCGCATCCCTCATCCCCAATGAGGACTTAACAGAAACCTTGCAGGCCAGGAAGCCTGAGATGACTTTTTATTAGTGGAATTGAGAATGGAAACAGGGCCTGGCCTTGGGCATAGCAGGTAAATGTTCCACCATAAGCCAGGTCCCTAGCACCAGAAGATATATTTTAGAAAATAGTTCACTATATTAAAAGGGGGAGAAGAGCTTCAGAAAGGAAGGAAAATGAAGAGCTTTATCAGACAAGCAAAAATAACTAGATCTGCCTTGTAAGAGCCTATAATCTCCTAATAAAGTAACTGGGGAAGAAGCTAATCTGTCTTCTTCAAAAGAAATATCTACTTTTTCACCTACATAAATAACATCAAAAGGCCACAATGATGACCAATTAAAAAAAACAATGCCACCAAAGGGACAAATACACCTGCATATCTAAGACAAGATGAATCAATGCATGTTTAACAACAACACTTGGGGAACTACAAACAGATGAGCAAATCCCTGAAAATAGTCACCTTAAAAAGATCAGGAAATTATAAGGGACCAAAGATATACAATTACATAAAATCAAGAAAGTAATATATAACTAAGGGGATTCAAAAGAGAAACATAACCGAACAGAAATTCTAACACTAAAGAACACAGTGACTAATAACAAGGCTACAATCCATACACTGACTGTGGTTAGGTATAGAGGAAGTATGTAAGGTGGCCATGTGGATTCCCAGGAACAATAGAATAGATTTTATAAGCATACTGGGAGCAAGTGAGAAGGAAAGAGGAGCTTGGTTGCTGGATCAGCAAATGGGTAGACATGACATTTTGTTCTGAGTTCTGGCCTAGAACATCAGTCTGCAGGATTTAGGGTTGATGGTAAGATGATAGGCCTAGAGCCTGAGCCCTTGAGACTGGTGCTGCGGTAGTTAGAGTAAAACTATAAGGATGTTTGAGGTAGTAACTGTGGTCATAGGCCTAGGACATCAGCACCTAATTGTAAAGTTCCAGCAACTCAAATAAGCCTATGTCAACATGAGGGAGATGGCCATTATGTTAACGTCACTTCTGAAGTACACATTGTTGGAATCCTGTTTTATGGGTAGCATGCTACTTATATAAACCATAAGAAGTCCGTTTCACTAATTAGATATTCAAAATGTACTGCTGTGTATTTTTCTGGCACCTTTTCAGATAAGCCTACTTCTGGATGTGCCTTGTCAGTTGAATTTCATCAGATGATCTCAGTCGCTCTTTCCTGTTGTAAAGTTCAAGTGAAAGGATTTAATTGACTGTAATTATGTCTCACTCTTCATATACCCTTAGGATAACTGTGAGGAATTTGAGTTTTTGCTTTTTAAATACCATGAACATTCTTACTCTCTTTCTTTTTAACAGACTCCAAGAATTGATGGTTTTTATGATACACATTGCTAAGGTTTGATTTTCTTGGGTTAGATGATACAACCTGTAGAAACTGTTAATTCCATGTTAATTTTAACAGACCTTTTTATTGTCATCTTATTTTTGTTTTTTGTTGTCTAGACAGAAAAGTATCTATCATTCCCAAGATCATAGTCTTCCTGGCAGTTTGTCTCCTATATTTTTATAGTTATAAGTAATAAAATTGAACAAGAAAGCACATTTTGGAAATTAATTTTAACCAGGAAATAAGTACTGCCAAAAATGAAAATGTAATTTTAATTTTACAAAATATTTTAGAGTTTAACACCTTTGTTCTGCTAGTTATACATTACTTTGTAGGAGAAAGGAGAAACACTACAAAAGCTAGTGGAAAGATTGTTACTTTTGCTTACAATCGTGTGCTAAAACTTATAAAAATTAAAAGTTATATTCTTTCACATTATAACTGGAAAACTTCATTGTCAGTACCTGATATAGTTAGCTCTTAACAGTTGTACAAATGTTGAAGTATAGTTGTGGGCATATTTGTATGTGTACCTAGGATTTCTTAATGAGTGGCTAAAAGACTGTTTTGTATCTGTGTTTTAATGAATAGGAGAGTGATCTACATAAGCCTTCTGGCATTACAGTGGAACTAAATAAAGCTCAGGCTTGTTGTAGGGAAGGTTCATTGACCACCATCTTTATGGCCTAGAAAACTGCATATGGGTGTGTGGTGGCTTTTTTTTTTTTTTTAACCTTTTCCATTTATATCTAAGAGTATATTTTCTGATCCCTTTTAAAGAAGCATCTGGATATTCTATTTTTTTTTTCTGAGATCTTAGATTTGTTTGTTTGTTTTTGACAAGTGTGTGTATTTTAATGTTATGAAGTTATTGTTGGTCCAGTAAGAACTTTGGAATAGGTACTAAATCACTGCCTGTCTCTTCAACTTGTGCTGGCACTTATTAGCACAAAACAACAATGTGTGAAGGGCTTTTTGTTACAATATTGTATGTGAAATACCACCTTTAAGAGGTTTTTTTTGTTTATTTGTTTTTCCCCTGACAGTATAAAACTTGGCTTCTGATTAAAGGTCAGCAGTCCCTTTGGAGTTGCCACTATCTTCTTAGTAACTGCTCCAGGATCTGAAGCCCCTTTGTAGGTTTTCATTTCCCTTTTGGAACTAACTCTTTAAAGTAGTTTTTGAATTTTATGTATTGAGTTCCTGGGCTTGTATAGATGTGTAATTAAAATGTTCTGTTGGAGTGCTTATCTAGAAAATTCCTTGTGGAATTTTCTCTCACCTATATGCTTATCTGACAGCAGCTGTTTCTTTACTTCTAACTGTATTAGAATTAAAAACATTTTTTTAAGTCACAATAAGCAGGACAGAGACAGAAAAAGAAAGGTCCCAGCCATAGAGTATCCAGATAGGTTTGTAGGAGCTTTCTGTTAGGTAAGGTGACTGTAACTAAGACAGTCCTAGAAAGCTTAACATAGTATTTATTGAAAGATGAAATATTTAAAGCCAGTACTGTCTGAAGTTAAGGTGATAATCAGCCAGTTCCAGCACTTTATGATCTTATGGTGGTGTTAGTCCTTCTTGTACACTCCTCTTTTTCCACAACTTACTTCTGTGCCTTAAGACATTTTCTCCCTGCAAAAGTAAACTGTAAAGGCTTAGATTATTTTTATGTTTTCTTAGCACATAGAAAGGGCTAATCTTTTTTTAATTTTGAAGTGCTAAAGTCAAAAGATGAAACTGATTTGCCTTTAATTTAAGGATTGTATTGGTTATAACAATGAAACAACACAAAAATGCCCTAAAAATGTTAAGTAATTAAGGTAGTTAAGCATTACTCATGAAATTACAAATGCAGTGACTTCTTTATTTTTTGCCACCACGTCTTCAAAACATAATGGTGATGGTCTCTTAGACATTTAAAATATAGGGTCACTTAGTAAATCTTGTACCCCAGCAAATGTAATTAATGTAATATAACTATCCTTAAGTCTCATAATGAATGAGGTGTTAGAATTTTTATCTTATAAATTAGGATGACATTTAAAGAGATAAATGATCAAAGTCACTTTGAGTAGTGCATTAGATTTGAACTCATTTTTTACCATTATGAATTTTAGAAAATGTTGGTTTAAAAGACACGAAAGTTTAAAAAAAAAAAAAAAGGCAGAATTCTGGGTATGTATGCAACCCCAATGCTGGCAGTGACTACTTTTAAGACAAAAATACAGATAATAAATTCTAATAGCCTATTCTTATGTCAGCTATCTTTATTGTCAGGCAAGAAAGTAGATATTACTATATTTTAACATTCTGATATCTTTAAATAAGTCTTATACATGCAGTTTTCAATGATATACTTTCTCATTTCACAATTGCAGAAAAGTTTTAAGGTAGTTATTACTAGAGTTAAAACATATTTATTTAGACTAAGACTGTATATTTTGAGGTTACTTTTCAGCTTTTGCTTTGCAGAGTATACATTTCTGAAGATACTGTGCCCTGTGGCCCCTAGTACATATAAAAGATAATTCTTAAAAAGTGACTACATTTCTCTCACATTTTTCGGTCATAATAAAAGTTAGGAAGAATGTAAAGGCATCATAGTTGTAATAATAATTAGCGGTAGGGTAAGGGTAGTTTTATATTTTAATTGATAGGTTTGGGTTATAGAATAAATATCTGTTCACTGTATCATTTACCAGGATAATCTGACTTAATCATATGCATGCCCAATTATGAAAATGCATCAAATGATTATAATGGGATTTTCTTTAAAATTCATTTAAGGGACACAGGTTGCCTTTTGCACAACGTATACCAAAAACAGGTCTGTACCCATTTACATGTTGATTCTAGTTCCTAGATATGCCACAGGTAGAATTGGCAATAAAAGGGGGAGTTACTAAGTATTGTTAGGGACCTAGAGGTTGGAGTGACAAATCATTAAAAGACTTTCTGAAAAGCAAACATTTTTAGGATATATTGAATATAAAAGTTTATTATAGATTACTGAGTTGTATTTTGTGAGACAGTTTATAGACAGGAGGAAACATCCTCTCTATTCATTTAGGGCAATAGAGTTGAAATTTTTAAAGCTTATTACAAAGCATGCTCTTCTGTATTGTTCTTTAAAATCTTTTATCTGTTTAGATACTAAATTGGCATAAGTACTTGTTCAGCCAACTGCTAGGATACTTAATGTATAACTCTTGTGCTCAAAAGAATCTTCTGGAATATGTTTATGTAGTGTGTTCTTTCTGTGGACATAAACTGCAGAGTCAAAAGTGAATGGCTCACGGGGTTTTAGAATGCACTATCATTTTTGTTCTTGCAAGTAAAAGAAGTTGCTTCTCTGACTTACGGATCAGCAGTGCTTCATGTCATACTCTATAGGATTCTCTCCCTATCAAGAGTGTACATGTGAGGAAATGCATGCCCATACATATGTATTTCACTGGAAAAGCTTTAAATTGAAGAGCACTCTGATGAGAACATCTTTTAGTGCCTTGCTTTCAGATGAACTGGTTTAAGTTCCTGAATTCTCCATACTTTATGATTCCTATTTTATTCTTCACTATCATTTTTTAAAATTCTTCTAGAAAATTTTTATGGGAGATAAAGTTGTTAAAAAGTGACATCTTTCCAACTTACTGTTTAAAAAAAAATCAGAAAATTCAGAAATTATGTCAGCATTCATATTGCTACAGAAAGGTAGTTCTGTCTAAAGCAGATGTGGGGATTACTAAAGCTGGTTAGTAGTTCAGATCTTTGTGTGTACCTGATCATCTTTTGTTTGAATCATTTTGTTTGAATATTTTCAGAATACAAATTATAAAGAACAGATTGAAGAAATCGGAACGTACAAGTAGTAGGAATTGCACATCAGGGTGTAATAGCTCTGCTGTACTTCTGCCAAATGCTTACCAATTTATACTAATCATTGTTGCCCTCTCTGGTAAACAATAAGTATGATTCTGCCAGTCATTGGTCAGTGGTTCAAAGTTCTAGGCTCATATACACTAACATCAAAGCTAATTTTAGTTTTAGTAATTGGTAAAATCTGAAGTTAGCAAATGGGGTGGCAGCAGGCAAAATAAGTCTATTGCTTATTGTTTAATGAGTTTCCTATGTTGTTTTAGTCACTGTTGACACCAAGACCAAAGTAACTTTTATAAAAGAAAACATTTAATTGTGGGCTTGCTTGCACTTCAGAGGGGCTTAGTTCATTTCCATAGGGGGAGCATGGAGCTACTGGAGTGTGTCAGAGACCTATATCCTGATCCATAGGCAGCAGGAAGAGAGACTAGGCCCAGCGTGGGCCCATCTTCCAGGATATACTTCCTCCAACAAAGCTGCACCTTCTAATCCTTCTCAAGTAGTGCCCCTCCCCTGGGAATAAACATTCAAATATATGAGTTATTCAAATCCCCACATAGGAAGACATAAAAGAAGTGCCTGCTTACAAACTTGGACTGGATTTGCTCATAAAAGTCCAGCTTTATGAATAAAATAGATTTGTTAGAAGTTGTTTATAGGACATTACATGCCAACACTGCCTACCAAGTTTCTTCTTTATATGTCTTGTATGTCTACAGTGCAAACCTGTGTTCTAACACAAACTGCTATTAAAATGTCTACTAGGGACTAGAGACTCAGAAAGTATAAGGCATAGGTATAACCAGTCTCAGACAGCTGTGTCTTTGCCTTTATTGGAGCTTTTACTGACCTCAGCAAATACTGCCCAAACATGGAAAACATTGTTTTGTTTTGTTCAAATCTGGTATGCACATCAGCTGAGTGGTAGCATACTGAGTGGTAGCATCCTAGGAATGCTAGGAGTCAGATCACCGTCTCTCTAAGCTTAATGATACTGCAGATAAATTTACTCATTTTGTTGGCAATCAAAATGGGGAAATGGAAAACTAGTTTTATATATCAAGATACCTAAAATCTTTATGCATTTTAAATTCATACTGTTCTTTTTTATTTTATTACCCCATCCCCTTTCACTTTGTTGTTTCATAAATAAATCTTATAGATTTCCTGAAATGCAGATCAGACTATTTCTATATTAAAAGCTTCTAAAGACTTCTTTTTAAAAAAGCATTATATATACACCTTACCCCCTTGCTCGAACTGGGGCCATTCTGGCCTCATTTATTTATTTTATGTATATGACACCAGAAGAGGGCATCAGATCCCATTACTGATGGTTGTGAGCTACCATGTGGTTGCTGGGAATTGGACTCAGGACCTCTGGGAGAGCAGGTGGTGCTCTTAACCACTGAGCCATCTCTCTAGCCCCCTAAAGATTTCTTAATATGTTCAAAATATTGATCTGCTTTATTTAGCTCTGGGGATCTCTGCTCTGTGACTTCATCATTTCCTTCTTCCTCCATCTGAGTCCTTTCCTCCTTTCCCTCTCCTGTTCTTCCTTCTTTCCTCCCTCTGTTCCTCCCTCCCTCCCCCCCCCCCCCTTTTTCACATCTTGCCCCTTTATTCAAGAATTGGCTTTCAGTCCTGCGGTGGTGGTGCACGCCTTTAATCCCAGCACTTGAGAGGCAGAGGCAGATGGATTTCTGAGTTCGAGGCCAGCCTGGTCTACAGAGTGAGTTCCAGGACAGCCAAGGGCTATACAGAGAAACCCTGTCTCGAAAAAAAACCAAAAAAAAAAAAATGGCTTTCAAATTATCTTCCAGCTGGAATTAATATTTTCTTTCTGGGAGCTCCAAAGACACACATGCACTCACACATGCATGGACACATACATATGCAGTTTCTAGTTTTTTGTATTTGTGTCTTATTCTCCTGTTTTCTTTGTATGTTATCTAGTTGTGAGCCTGTGCCCTGAACTGCATTTGTATGTAAATTTATAAAGAATATTTTGTCTGAGGGTGGTGCTACATGCCTTTAATTGTAGCAGTCTGAAAGCAGAGGCAGAGACAGGCTAATCTCTATGGGTTCCAACCTAGCCTTGTCTACATAGTTTCAGAATAGCCAGGCTTTATGGTGAGACCACCCTCCTATTCCCCTGCAAAAACTCAGCTTTGTTTGGGAGATATTTTTTAGGTGAGAAAAGAAGCAGGTTTGAAGATGCTTTAATTATATTTCAAAGACAAAATCTCAAGGATTTACAAAATTATACCTTAAAATCATTGTTATTTTTTTTTTAAACTTAAACATTGTTGGTGTTTTGTGGAGTGTCAGTGTTCTGAGTCAAGTGGATCAATCGAAGAGAGAGGGTCGCTAAAAGATATGGCAGCAGTAAGAAGAAGTTTGCATGTTTATTGTTAAACAAAAGTTGGTTTTGTTGGTGGTGGGTGTCTTCTTTGATTTTTTTTTTTTGATTAAAAAAAGTTCCTCATACAAAAATCCCTAATCTAATCTATGTGTTTCCTGAAGAAAAACATCATGCCCCTGTAACTTTAGTCTTCATTGTACACTGTTTTCAGTACTCAATAATGCAAGACATTCCAAAGTTATGAAAAAGTTATAAAGCTCCTTTAGAAAAACAACTCCATAGATAACAGAATTCTAATCACTGTTCTCCATAGTGATTTCTTCAGGATCAATGTAAGTTTAGAAAACAGCTGTTCATTCTCATGTCTACTCTACATACAGTAAAAAACAACTGTTTCATTCTATGTTTACCCTAGATATAATGATTCTATTAGAACCCACTACATGTTTCCGTTCTCCTTTCTGGATATGGAGAAAATAGGCCACACAATTACAGAAACAGCACTGGTGTGTAAAGTGCAATCCTGCACCTTATCATTTTGATCTCTTGCTAGGACTGGAACCTGAAACTCAGCTGCTGTGCCCTTTCATTTGCTCAGTAAAGCCTGCCCCATGAATAGTTGGGGGAAGTTCTCTGTCAGCTGAAACATTGATGAGATGTGAAACCCATTTAGTTGTCTGTGTAGCTTTGGACAATTGTTTCACTTCAGAATGTGGGCACTGGATTATTGACTCAAACTAATTTTCAACAAATGAGACAAACTTTACAAAGTTATCTAAAAGTTTAGCAATAAGCTATATCATTAAACAGTTTTATATAAGAAGCAGCAATTATATAACAAGGATACATTAATTTTTCTTTAGTTTGTTTTGTTTGTTTTGGTTTTTTTGTTTTTTTTACAATACGTAACTATTATGTGCTACTGATTTACCTTTTGTAGTTCTTGAATTTTTTAAGGATCTTATTCTGTAACAGGATAGTCTCTTGCTTGTATTTTGCTGGTGACATATTTTGTTTTTCTTAGTTTTCTGTCTTAGGAAAATTTAGATTTAAAGGAGGTTTAATTTGCAACAAGGTATTCAGAAAGGCGCACATATCCTAGGGATAGCCAACAGCTGTCTGATTCTATTTAAGACCTATTGGTTAGGAAGGAATTCAGACCTGGTATATATAGTTGTAGCTTACTACCTAAGACTGGTGATCCCAGAAAAGAGCCTGCTAATACCATTTCTGTAAATTCTGAATATTTACCCAGAGGTAAATATACCTTTAATCCCCCCCCCCATCAAGAAAGCTTCATTTTGCAGGGGACAAAGACCTTTACAGAAATCTGTAACTCATCAAAGTGCAGATAACACCTCATCATGGGATGACCAGCTATAACATAACAAAACTGTCACCTAAGGGTCAGGGACATTTTGGAAGAGAGAGCAGAAAAATGCTTAGATGGTGAATCAGACTGTTCGGATATGATCCCCCTGATAGGTTATCTAATCCTAAATGATCAGCCTTAAACATGTATGAATTTAAATACCAAATGAAGTCAAAAAGTTGTATTTATAAATTTGTGTATGTGTGTGTGATGATAAATAAAGACTAAGAGGCAGTGAATTTGAGAGGTGGCAAGGGTTTCTGGGAGGATTTAGAAGGTGGAGAGGGAGGGGAGAAATGATTCAACTATAGCATGCATACAAAATTCCCAATAAATAAATGTGTGAGCAGGAGTACTGTATTAACTTACTTGAGGTAAGTATCATAAAGAGGTCATTCTGTACTTACTAAGAGCCTACTGACCTAATTCAGTGAACATACATACTTATTTAAAGAGGCTTCATTTGTCCTTCAAAGGCAAATTACAATTAATGATAAGAAGGAAAAAATTTTTTGTTTTGTAGGTATCCTGGTCAGATATTGGAGGACTGGAAAATATCAAACTGAAATTGAAACAGGCTGTAGAATGGCCACTGAAACATCCTAAGTCTTTCAACAGAATGGGAATTCAGCCACCCAAAGGAGTTCTCTTGTATGGGCCACCTGGATGCTCAAAAACAATGATAGCAAAAGCTTTGGCTAATGAAAGTGGGTTGAACTTTCTAGCTATAAAGGTAGGATGTTGGAATTTCGATGAATAATCTCTTTTGCCTTCTTTCCTTACATCCTGTATAGCGTCTGTTCCATGAGGAACAATTAGTTTCCTTTTGTTTCTTTTTTATTTTGAGGTAGACGACAGTAAAATATGAGCAGAGACGATAAGAAATAAGTTGGTATAAATACCCAGCTTAAGTAGAGCTAATGTAGTACAGTCAAAATTCTGACGAGATGTTATCTTTCATCTCCCTTCCCCAAATGAATGATTGGGAAATTATGTATTTTGACAGGAGCAGTTTTCTTCCCTTTTGTGCCAATCCCTCATGTTTTTTTAGAGCTTCTGCTTGCCTGTAGCACATCTGACTCACACTTGCTGTCTGTTTTTCTGCTTGTGGAAATATTTCTCTAGAATGGCCTTCTATGTGTGCTGATGCTGATTTTCAAGATACTTTCCTCACAGTGCCTATTGTAATTTTATCACTTGCACATTTTACTTTTTGTGGGCATATTCCCTCATATTTACCTTAATCACATACTCTTTTGAGGCCCAATAGTCCTACATTAATGCCTTTACTATTTAGTTATGCCTGAGATAAATTATTCTAGCCTGGTTTTCTCATAATACTAAATTCTTAGGTTAAAGTTTTAGATCTGTGTTATTCATCTTATCTTCCTTTCTTCCCCTGCCATTCTCTCTCATCATTTTCCTTTGTTTCTTCCCTGTGTTTTTGGTGGTCTATTTCTACATGGTAATACAATGAAGGGTCTTCAGATATTTCAAATAATTCGGCATGATTTCACATTTCCCATATGTTATCAAGTATGTTTATACAGTGGATTTAAGTTAATATTTTTGCTAACAGTGCTAAGATACTGACATTTTATTCAGTAGAAGAGAACACAAAATCATCATAGTCTTCTTTCTAGTATTGATATCAAATTGCCTTCTTTGGCCCCATTACCTATAAGAGAATAAAGATATTTCTCCACATTCTCTAACTGTTCCTAAGCTAGATGATTAAAAAACTGTGTGTAATATGCCTGGATTTTAAAAGGTCTTCATTATATTAGTATTTTATATCATACCCTTTAATTTTATTGATATAGTGTGCTATACCACACTATCAATACCAGAATACCAGAATAACAGGAGTAATAATGTATTGATACATTCATCCAATAAAAACAGTGACTCCATCAGTTTCCTTTCTGTTCTTTGTCAGGACACAGGCTGCCTAATTAATTGCCCTAAGCTGAATAAAATCTGCATAAAAATTTCTTAACCATATTCTGCCTCCAACAAAAAAAAAAAACATTGTGCTCATTAAACTTTTTTTATTGGTTGGGGCTTGAAGCTTAATTCACATTTGAAATGTTTGTGTGGTTGTGTTTAGGAAAGTCTATAAGTGAAGTAGCACATGTCAATGAAAAGCACTTTTTGCCATACCATAAAAGGACAGCCTTTGTTCTTCATCATACTGTTAGACTATAGAAATAATCTTGTCAGATGAAATCATACAAAATTATCTTGCTAATCAGTGGAGAGGTTATGAATGCAACAACATCCTTAAATTTTCCATCAAAACATTCTGAACACTCACTGCTGCCTTTGCTTCTAGTCTTTATCTTCCTGGTCCTCCACTCACACCTCGACACTTAATGAAGTTTCCACTTAATGAGGACTTTTCAAAGTTTTTATCTGTTTTATGTTACTATATTTTGTGATTTTTTTTTTTCAGGTTTTTTTTGTTGTTGTTGCTATAATTAGTGCATTAGTAATAGTCTTTCATGTTTATGATTATGATTATGATTTTTTTTGTTGTTGCTATAATTAGTGCATTAGTAATAGTCTTTCATGTTTATGATCATGTTCAGGATTATGTTATTATACATTATTAATTTTTCTCAGTATCTCATGACTTTTTAATATTTTGAAGCCTGAGTTTATTCCCCAACAGTTACAGCATTGATATTGTAGATGGTTTTGAATATTTAACAGAAATGAGCTTTTAAAAATTGTAATGAATATATGTATGGCAGGCTGTACTTTTCAGACCAAATCCAATTTGCAGGTTGTTTTGGTCCAGATTTTAACAATAACTTTCACATTTTTAAGGGATTTAAAAAAAAAGAGAGAGAATTGTATGTTAGTGTGTTATCTACAGAACCCAAAATATATAATTATAATACTATGTTATTTTTTAAAGAGATTCTGCTTGCACAGGCAGGCCAGAAATTCTATTGTTAAAGTTGATATGTACGATTTGATAGTTGATTTCTCTCAAAAGAAAACCTGAAGACAAAAAAGAAATAGACAGATAACTAAAAGGTGGTTCCGACTTGGACAACAGAAAGCACCCAGACACTATGGAGCTGTATCACCAGGGTGGTTATGAGGATGTGATTCTGGAGTGGTTAATAGAGGGTGGTCCTGGGACGTACCTACTTGGCCAAGTCGTATTGAGTGTAGTATTGACAGTGGAAACAATGGACTTTGAGGAAATACCATATGTTGCATGAATCTTGCTCTGTTTGCTTAGCTTTTACAATTTATCATAGAACTGTAAGAATATTTTCGATGTCTTCACTTATCTGATAGAGCTATTAATTTAATAGATTTTGGTATAAACTAATAAACAGATGTGATTAGACTTAGGAATCTACATGTGTGAGTTCTTTGTAGGTCTTCTAATTTAGCCTGTTCTATCTTTGGTGCCTACACCATGCCTGATGTATCTTAAAACTATCCATAAGTGGATAATCAGGTAGAGAACATGGTGTTATAAAACATGCTTAGTTACAACCTTTCTTTTGTATTGATTTGTGGGCTTTAAAACATTTGGCTTTAATCTTTTAGGTATAAATAACACCCAGAGGAAGTAAGCATGCTAAAGGAACTAATTTATAGGCTTATTTCTTTTTATGTATTTTGTTTTTCCTTAATAAGAAAATATAGCTGACTGTATGAAGACACTGAGCCATATTTTCCCCCCTACAGGGACCTGAATTAATGAATAAATATGTTGGTGAATCTGAAAGAGCAGTTAGAGAGGTAAGATGATTATACCGTGAGAGACGCGCACTTGTATCCTGCTGTGTAGTTTCTACTTAGACTTGGGTAGTAGAAAGTGGTCTGACTTTTCTTTAAGCAAATACTACTTTATCCTTTAAAATGGAGTTTTGAGTACTCTTTAATATTTTGTGTTTGTTCTTATCTATTATACTACCCTAACTTTTATGTTTACCCAAAATTACTTTTACAAGCTTTTCCCAATTCTTTTATGTTTGTAAAGGAAATATTTGTCTTTATGTAGGGCAGTGAATCTATGTATGAGATTTTAAGCCTTTACATTAGATAGTTTTTTATCTTGAATAAGCTTCATATTTAAAATTTTCCATCTTACTGACTTGACCTTACTTTTGCCTAGTGGTTTAGATGATGTATTTTCCTTCTGTCCTCTGACTTTTAAAGTCAAACGTTTAATGTCAGTTCCTGACTATTAATGCTTCTTTATTCTAGCTGTTGGGCCAAGTTAGGGCAACTAGAGTTACCATTTGATTACATGTCATGACTTTTCTAAGCAAATGCTAACCTGCCTCACACAATGTCCTCATATGTTCATAGAAACTCTGTAAGGATGAGAACACAGAAATAGACATGGGATGTTTGTGAAGAGGAAATTTGAATGTTTTGTATCATGAAATTATTTAAAATCATGTTTTGTCTTTTTGTTTTAAAATGTAGATAATGGTACTATTTTTAAAGTATTAGTTGATAATGACAGCACTAAGAAAGTATTTTCTAATATTGAACTGGCACCTATATCTTTATGAACATATAATATGTGAACAAAAATAATGGTCTAAGTTATAAAAGATACATATCTGGATTTTTTTTCTACCCATGCTGCCTTCTTCCGAGCTTATTTCCACACATTGAACCTTTGGTTCTTCATTGGGTAAAATGCTGACTTTGGTGCTTTCTTTGGCTTGTGAATAAGCCAGTCTATATAGTCCTATAAGATCTGGCCTTTTTTTCTTTCTTGGGTTTTGCCTCAACATTTTAGTATCCATTCTTAAAACAAATATGACTGAGTTATATGAGCATTTTATATAGCTATTTTAATGTGTTTTCTATTATGTATTATTATTTATTGAGTTCCAGGTATTGGTCCAAATGTTTTATGCATTGTTTGTTACTCATTTCCTAATCTTCTGAGCTCCGTTTGTATTATTACCACCATCATTTTCTGAATGTGGAAATTGAGTTCTGGAGAAGTACATTTGTCTGCTGAAGCTCACACAACACTTGGCAGAGCTGGGATTTAATGGGGTTTCTCTGATTTTGGTTTTTCTCCTGCATTATATTTATTGGTAGTCTATTGACACTAAAGAAATTACTTTTAAATCACTACAGTGCTTTGGGTATCTGTTAAAAGATATAAATGAAGTAATCAGGCTGGTAGTTTTATTTATGTATGATGGATTTGATTTTAAATGGTTTTCAGTAGGAAACGACTTTGTAATTTTCTGCCATTTGCTAATCTGGTCTACTATGGTTTTCTTTCCACTAGATATTCCGTAAAGCAAGAGCAGTGGCACCGTCCATCATCTTTTTTGATGAACTTGATGCCTTGGCTGTTGAAAGGGGCAGGTAAGAAACTTTAGATATTAGCATATTAAATAATAGTAATTCATATTTTATACAAATGTAATCTATTACTGTGATGGTTCGTATATGATTGGCCCAGGGAGTGACCCGATTAGGAGTTGTGGCCTTGTTGGAGCAGGTGTGTCACTGTGGGTATGGGCTTAAGACCCTCATCCTAGTTGCTTGTAAGTTAGTCTTCTACTAGCAGCTTTCAGATGAAGATGTAGAACTCTTAGCTCCTCCTGCACCATATCTATCTGGATGCTGCCATGTTTCTGCATTAATGACAATGGACTGAAGCTCTGAGCCTGTAAGCCAGCCCCAATTAAATGTTGTCTTTTATAAAGCTTGCATTGGTCATGGTGTCTGTTCACAGCAGTGAAACCCTAACTAAGAAAATTACTCTATTTTTTCTAGAAACTATTTTTATATCTGTGTAGTTAACTTCTCTTTTACCCACTTGTTTCATCTAATCACTTGTATAATCATTTCATATACAATTGGAAAAAATACTGATAAAATTGAAGCATTTGAGTTGACTTTTAGTTTATCTACAAAGGTCTTTTAGTGCTATATACTAGAAGTGATAATATTGATTAAAATTTTTTAGTTAAAAGTGAAAACAAAGTGGAATTAAATACAATTATTTGGTATAGAAAAAATTATAAAAGCTGCTATGCGACCCACACAAAAATTTTATTTTCGTGTTTCTAGCTTTGTGTTAGAACAGAAAGGTCTCATCTTAAAACAGCTTCAATATAAATAACCTTGTCAGAGAGAAGAAAAAGATATGATTTTAGAGTTCTTTATATTGTCTCACAATAAAATAGAAGGTAAATTATCTAAAATGATTGGATTGAAAGTGCTTTAAATTTTAGAAATTTTTTTTTTTAAATTTTGGGATGTTTTCTTGACCCTTCCTGTCAAGATGCACAAAGGGTTTTAAGAACTAGAACATTTCAAATGTATTATTACTGTGATATAGTCAGTTTTTCAGAAATTACCATAATAATCACAGTAGTAATCTTTCTTTCAAAATAGATTACAATAAATCATTTCTGCTCTTTTTCTTTTGGTGATGGGGATTATTCTAAGAGTTTGGGCATTCTACCCCTGACCTAAATCTCTGGCTCAACAAATGTTTTCTATAACAGTACTACTTAGTAAATTTTTAAATTTCTTTTATGTTTAGTTCTCTGTTGCTGTAGTGCAAAGATAACCCAGTAAATACATATTAATGGAAAAAGTGGTTGGCTAGTCACATTGTTTGAATGATTTGCCAGTTTTTGTTCTGTGTTTTAATATTACTCTTGGTTATATTAATTTCTCATGCCATTGTATGTCTTTTGAGAATAATTTAGACAAAGGTTTTAACTTGTAAAAGAGGAAATACTGTATTAGAAGTGTCTGAGTTTAGTATTTTTTTGTTGCTGAATGCTTTTTAATGCTGTATTGCTTTTCTCTAGCAGATAGTAAAATTTTACAAAGTTTTAGTGTTTTAAATATTTGTATTTAACTAAATATTTGATTTAAACTTTTTAGCTCTGATTTCCTAGGATGTCAGTTTTATGGTTTTTGTTTCCTACTGATGTTTTGTAAGTTAACCAGGATGTTTTCAAGGCCTATGAAATGTTTTCACCAAGTTATTCTCAAACTGGGTCTCAGTAGTTATGTGGAAATAAAGAACAAAAATTATATATGTAATCCGGATTGAAGAATTTCCCACTTAATTTTAACATTAAACCATGATTTGTTTCTATAACAAACAGTAATATTTATCTCTTCCTATGTGGATGTAACAAGAGGAAATTAATAGTACTAAGTGAGTTCCAGTACCATAATAGTATAGATTCACAAAATTTTTAATCTGATAGGACACAGCTTATTTAAATCAGTTCCCTATATTACAATTACCAAATTCTCAAGAGAGCCATGTTTGTTTCTTTCATCCTCTTGCAGGTATTCAGCACAGTATATACAGGTACACAATTGAATAATCAAAATATTGACTAATAATAAGAATAAACGCTACAGGGTCAAAAGGGCTGTTTATTTTGATTCAGTCTGGTACTTGAGGGAAGAGTCCAGCTTCTGCCCATAGTATGTGAGCATACCATGTTATTGGTAAATAGGTTTTCTATTCATGAATTTTATTTATTTATTTATTTATTTATTTATTTATTTTTGGTCAAGCGTCTTAGAAGCTTTGCAATCATTCATCCTAACAACGGGCTCTAAAAAGAATCAAATGTTAAGCAAAGCGGAACAACAATAAAAAAAGCCAGGTATTTCTGTGCAAACTAAATTGAGAAGTAAGCCTGAACGGAAAACCTGGTCATTTGTGCTAAGAATACATAGGTGATTTCTGCTCTTCGTACTTTGTATTTTTGTTATTAGCTACTAATAACAGAAAAGAATGGACTAAGGGGAGCAAGGAATTGAACACTGTGCTTCTTTGTAAAAACTTGTATTTGTATTTTTACTTGTGTGTGTGTGGGGAGGCGTATGTGCATGTGGGTTACAAGCAATTATCAGCCACCTGACATGGGCACTGATAGCTGAACCTAGGTCCTCCCTAAGGACAGTAGTAGTGCATGCTCTTAAAACTGTCTTCAACCAGAGCACCACAGTTCTTGGGCTGATGAGAAAACATTTTAAAAAATGATGGCTGCTACTCATTAGTGGTATTAATTCATTCTGTAGAAAAGACATTATTTTATGTTTAAGGGCCATTCTTTTACACTTAAAATACTTTTTTTTTTCAGTAGAGAAATCTAATACTGCTTTTTTTGTTTATTTTTCAGTTGATAAGTACTCAGGTTACTAGGTTCAAATGTTAATGTGAACCAATCTAATCGATTATAGGTTATGATCCTGAATTATCACATACAGATCCAGAATAGAATGCTCCTTCTAAAAATCCAAGTTCCTTTTGAAAACATAGAACTACCCCCAGGATTTTTCCAATTTTTTTTTTTGTTTTTGTTTTTGTTTTTTTAATTAAGTGAAGCGAACCGATAGTGTAGATCCAAGAAGCCAAAACAATAGGGATTTAAAAAAAACAAAAAACAATATATTTCCTGGGTAAAACATTTTTGAATCTAAATATACATGCTTATAAAATGCTATTGAAAATATTTTGTCAGGTTTGGAGGAATTGATTTTTTTTTAATCATTTTTACATTATAAAGCTTGCTGAAAAATATATATGTAAATCTTAGCTATCCAAAATAAATCATTTCTTTTTTGTTGTTATTGTTGTTTTTTATTTTTATAATTTACTTTAGTTTTTATTATAATTTTTTATTTTCTATATTCTTTGTTTACATTCCGAATGATTTGGAGCCAAGATACTATATTTGAGTATTAAATAAACCATAAGATTAAATGTAAAGAACTCTATAAGTATATGGCAAATGTGTGGTGAAACACCTAGGAACAAGGGCTTTTTGTCATATATTGAATATAGACTGATCATTCCAATTACGCTTGGGTGTTAGAAAAACAGATCAGGGGAGCTGTCTGTAGTAGGAGATTGATGGTTTCTATTAGCAAGACTTAGGGATGCTTTCTTCTATGTTGTAATGAAGGCTATATAGGGAACTGACAGTTGATTTGAATGTATCTGTTCGAACCTGTGCTATTTCTGAGATTCTGAAAATCTTCAGTTATGCTCACTTCACCACTACCCCTTACTCCTTTTTTTTTTCCCTTTTCATCCTCTTTTTTTTCTTTTCTTTTCTTTTCTTTCTTTTCTTTCTTTTTTTTAATGTGTTTGAAGGATTGTGTGTTCTGACAGTCAACACACAAGTTTGGGCATGCAAGACAAACATTCCTGATAACCTGAATCTCCAGCTATATATCCATGCTTTTTTAAAAAGTAGAAAATACTTACTGGCCAGACTCCATTTCAGTTCCTTATAGTATCTTTAAAGGATTATATGCGTCTTTCTTAAGTTAGTGAGAGAGTCATAATTATAAGGATGGTGCCTGTAACTACTACCTTTTGGTAATTTTTGCTAAGTACTGTGCCCTTCCATGTTATATTTGATTTTTAAGATAATTATTCTATTTGATGTACTGTGACAGAATACCTAAGTGGGTTTTGTTTTGTTATTAATATATGTGTTTGGGTATTGATATTTTTAACTATTTTTCCTACTGTTTTTTTTTTTTTAATTTTTATTGATTGACTTCTACTTTAACATTTGGGTATTTTACGGGTTTCTTTTTTGTTGTTTGTTTGCATAGGTTTTTACTTTTAACTTTATTCATCTAGTATTTGTGAACTCATAGAACCTTTGCTAATTTGATTGTTAAAGACTCTTGGAAAGGTTATATCATGTAGATTGTTGTGAAAGATAAATACTATTTAAAATGTTAAAAGTTTACTTAGGTAATAATCTACTTACCTAATGGTTGGCTGTCCTGGAGGCTCTATATATACTCTCTGATCTTGGAGAGTTTAAATACTCCACAGGACACCTTGAAATTAAAACTTGCATCAGCAGTTACTTCATGTCCACTTGAAAGTTGTGGATAAGAGGATCTGTTTTGTAGATATCAAGTTTTGGGGCTTGTACATTGAAATCTGAGTCCTGTCAGTAAGTGTGCTGCATGCTGGTTATGCTGGGTGTTCGCTCTGTCACAGGAGCTAGCATAAAGGTAAACCCCGGGTTCTTTTCTGTACCTTCAAGCATGTTTCACTGGCTATCTCTGTGTTAACATACTCAAAAATGCTTTGTTTTACATATTAAGTAATTCATAGTTCTGAGTAGATCTGAAGAAATTGTGATTATGAATGAGAATTGTTATGTTGTGATCGTGATAAAAATGTCTCAGTTTTTTTACTTAATTTAAGGAGTGTATATGTATGTATGTACGTACGTATGTATAGCTGGCTTTGTAAATGACTTTTATACATGGGCCAGTTTGTCCAGTTAGAAATTAGGATGATGTCAACTATTTGCCTGCTTGCTGTATTTTTAAAATGCTTGATAATTTCCATGTATCTAGAAAAACTAGCGACATTTCTTTTGTTGTAGGATATGCAGAACTTTTCATATAACTCAGCCTTCCTTTGAGTGTATATTATACTCTTTCTTTTACCGCCTATCTCTGTCAATATGTTAGCAGATTCTTTGTGTGTTTGATGAACTGGTTGAAGTAACCTTATGTTTCATTTTTCAGTCCTATTTTCATTTACCATTTTAGTGTTACCATGTTTGATGATTAAGAAAGGAAATTGGACATAATTTTTGATATAATTCAATTATAATTAGTTGTCAGACATACATATGCAAGTAAATGCATTGTTTTCTTGTAAAATAAAGAAAATTTAAAATATCTAATGTATTTAGGGGGATAGAAAGATTTTAATATCTTTTTCAAAATACCAGTTCTTCAGGTGCCGGGAATGTTGCAGACCGTGTTTTGGCCCAGCTGTTAACGGAAATGGATGGGATTGAACAGCTAAAAAATGTGACAGTTTTGGCAGCTACTAATCGCCCAGATAGAATAGACAAGGTAAGTTGTAAAGAAATAGATTATTGGACTTAGGACTTTTTTTTTAAAGTTTGGTTTTGTTGCATTGCTTTTTTAGTTTTTCATTAAGAAGGTGCTAGACAATGTGGAATGGGCTCACTGTTACCTGCTGCAAATTTACTACTTTTTGATATGGACAACAGAAACCCCATATCCTTAGCGAGCCAGTCTCCCAAGTTCAGGAAAGTTACAGATCAAGTTTGACTGTTTCTAAGTTTTTAGTCTTGATTTAATTTTTTTTATTTAATTTTTTTGAGATTGTAGTATAAGTACATCATTTCTCCCTCCCCTTTTCTTCCAAATTCTCCTATATACCCATTGTTACACTATTTTGTTAGTTTTGTTTACGTGTGTGTGTGTGTGTGTGTGTGTGTACTCTTCCATGCAGAAGAGTTTCTCCCACTCTTGAGCATTCCTTAGTTGCTTATAGTTCTTTTGTCTTGATTCATTTTTTTAATTGTATTTTGGATTTTATGAGAAATGGGTATCTAGTTTCACTGTTCTATATTTGAACATTGAGATTTACCAGCACTATTTATTGACAAGGCTGCTTTCCTCCAGTAGATGTTTTTGGTACCTTCTTCAAAAGTCATGTCTAGCTGCATGAGTTTCCTTAGGGCTCTTTATTATTTTCTTTTGGTCTGTTTGTCTGTTTTTCTTCCTGTCCCACATTGTTTTTGTCTGAGGTATAATTTGAAGCTCTGTATTCTGATACCTTTATTAATTGCTTTTTCAGCTGAAGATTGCTTTGGCTATTAGGAGTATCTTGTGCTTTCAGATGGATTTTGTTTTACTTTTCAGATTTTGTGAAGAATATCTTCAGAATTTTGAAAGGAGTTATTACTAAATTGGATCTGTAGATTCCTATATAATAATTTCATTAAAACAATGATTTTCAAAATTTTAATTTAGATACTCTTAAGTATGTGAGATCTTTCCATCTTCCAGTGTTTAGTTTTGATAAGGCATTATTAGGAAGGGTCCTATTCCCACAGTTCCAGATAACACAAAGCTCTCTGTGAAACTATAACTTTCTGCTTCAGTGTTCCAAGTGATAGAATTACAGGTATGAGATGTTTCATTTTCTTCTTTAAGCCTTTTCCTATAGTTCTGGGTTTAGCCCTTCCCAAACCTTGGTTACTTTAGGTATGTTTTTAGAAAATGTTTGTATCACCACAGGGTCTTAACATTTTCAAATAGCAAAACTCGGGTACCATATGACCAAGATGGCCAGGATCAGAATAGTTGCTGAGAGTAGTAGTAAAATACTTTAAAATTGATGAGAGACACTAATGATGGAAGAATTGGGGAGACATGCAGTGAACTTAGCTTCTGTATTTATAAAAATTATTCAGCCTATTGGTTTTCTGTGTCATTTAATATTGTGTTAGATAATCTGTTATGTCATTAAAGTCTATAGTTTCAATTTTTTTCATAGAAACAGATAATAATAAAGGGTGCCTTATAACTAAGCTTGTGGTTTTAGTTTCATTGGTTTTTTTTCTTATTATTACAAGGTTCTTTCTTTCCTTCTTTCCTTCCTTCCTTCCCTCCCTCTTTCCTTCCTTCCTTCCTTTCTTCCTTCCTCTTTCTCTCTCTTTCTTTCTCTTTTTCTTTCTCTTTCTTTCTTTCTTTCTTTCTTCTTTCTTTCTTTCTTTCTTTCTTCCTTTCTTTCTTTCTTTCTTTCTCTTTTTCTCTTTCTCTTTCTTTCCTTTCTTTCTCTTTCTCTCTCTCTCTTTATTTCTCTTTCTTTATTTCTCTCTCTTTCTCTTTCTCTTTCTCTCTCTTTTTCTTTTCTCTTTCTTTCTCTTTCTCTCTTCTTTCTTTCTTTCTCTCCTTTCTCTCTCTCTCTTTCTTTCTCTTTCTTTCTTTCTTTCTTTCTTTCTTTCTTTCTTTCTTTCTTTCTTTCTTTCTTTCTTTCTTTCTTTCTTTCTTTCTTTCTTTCTTTCTTTCTTTCTTTCTTTCTTTCTTTCTTTCTTTCTTTCTTTCTTTCTTTCTTTCTTTCTTTCTTCATAGTAAAGAAAGCAGTTATTATCCAGGGGTGGAAGTGTCACTTTCTTTTTTTAACTGTGAGATTATCAGAAAAGGAGGGAGAACAATAACTTATTCTTAATATGATGCTTCTGGGGAAAAATCTTGCTTGACAATAGAACACCTCGACATTTTTTATATAAAAATTATTATAAGGATGACTTGTAAATCTACATATTTTCCCTTTTCGTGGTTGTCTGTTGAGCTTAAAATATTTAGGTTCTATTTGACATGCTTTCCTGAAAGCTACAGATGTAAAAATAATTTTTATATACATTAAAAGTATCTAGTTCTATGATTGTCTAAAGTTGAGTCACTTTTAAATTTGAATAAAATTCTTTGCAAATGCTCTTAGGGTCCTGAAGTTTGGAACTCATGCTGGGATTACCCAAGGAAAAAAGTCATAGTTCAGTATTTTAGAACCATTAGAATTAGTTTGGAAATGTTTTAAAACTTCATGCAGTATTAGTAGTAGCAAAGTGCCATTTTTCTGTGTGGTACATTTGAAAAATTATTGGTGAACATATAATAAAACAAAGTTTCTTTTAATATGTAAAGTCTAATTAGAATATGTAAACATTTTAATGCACTGTGATCATAAAATGTTTGTGATCCAGACTGTGTAGTATTTTAGTGATATTTGTATTTGTACAGATTCAGAACAACCAATCTTTGGTCTGATACTCTGCTATCACTCTGTTCTGACAATTTGGTATTGTAGTTACTCTTCTCTGACACAAGATGGTGATGCTCACCTGAAATGCTTCAAGTACAGGTTCTATTCTTCCCAAAGCAGGATGTTATGGAAATGAGTGGAAGAGGCTCTGCTTTCAGAAATAACAGTTGATAACCTCTGTGTTGTATGCATTGTGTAATTTATGTAACAGGTTTAGATTCATGTGAGTTAGAGATATAAAATGAGAGCTTTAAGAAAAGGGAAAATGAAACAATGAAGTGATTGATTTATCATGTTAGGCTAAATAAAACAATACAGATGCAAAAGGCAGCAATGTATACTTACTGATTCTATTTATTTGGCATCCTGAAAAGGCAGGACTGTGGTGTCGAAAATTAGATTGGGGTTGCTGGGCTGCAGAGATGACTCAGCAGTAACTGATGCCCTCTTCAGATATGCACATACATGCATGCAGGCAAATCACTCATGTATATAAAATAAAAATAAGTAGAGCTTTAAAAACAGAACAGATGTGGATGTCTTAGAGAGTTTGCTGCAAAGCAACATATTAGACATTTTTGAAATCATATAAATGTCCTTTGACTTGGATTTGAGTTGATTAGCCAGCCATGTGCCAACATCCTTGGATTTTGCACAAGAATGTTTAGATTTTCTAATACTACAGATTACATCACAGAGATTTGATGTGACCGGAAGTGGAATACAAGGGCTGGGCCACTGTCTCCAAAAAGAAAGGGATAAAAGGAGGAGAGAGGAATTGTATGGGGCCAGAGATAAAGATGTGATGGATAGATGGATGGAAAGAAAGAAAGAAAGAAAGAAAGAAAAGAAAAGAAAAGAAAAGAAAAGAAAAGAAAAGAAAGATAAAATTATTTCAATACATTTAATCAGTAAGAAAATACTCTTAAACAAATCATCTTAAATTGAAACAAGTAAAGAAAGTTTTAGCAAGTCAGGTAGAGGCAAGGCTCCTCTGCTCCTCTCTAAATGTTTGATTATATTTGGCAGCACATTTTCCCAGACCTCACTTCACCTCTGCCTTACTGAGTTGAAAGCTACATCTATAAGGAGGGCACTTTCTGTCCAACTATAGTAGCTGGTGTTCATCTCTTCTGTAGGAAGAGTCTTAGAAAACTGTTGATGTATTGGCTAGAGCTAGAGATCTTAACAGTCCTTCAGTAACTTTAATCAGCTCATTCAGTTTTGCTTTGGTTGTATTCTTATATGTTGTGTGATAATTCAGTGTAATCTAAATTATCTCCCTGTTCTTTCCCGTACTACCTTACTACAAGGTCATCATCACCTAATTTTATAGAACAGGAAAGACAGGTAAGTCAGAATAACTGACTATTACCTTCCATGTCTAAGCAGTCTGTGATCAAGATTAAAATGTTACACAGTGAATGAATGACTTTATAGCAGGCTTACTCAGAGTTGTGATTTGTTCTTAAAAATGAAAATACAAGGGTTGGAGAGATGGCTTAGTGGCTGCTCTTTAGGGTTCTGTTCCCTGCACCCAAATGGCAGCTCACAATTTTCTGTAACTCCAGTTCCAGGTAATTTGACACTCTCACACAGATATGAATGCAGGAAAAACACAAATGCACATGAAATGAAATGAAATAAATTATTTAAAAAAAAGAAACACAGTAAGTCAGTTTTAAGATTGCCTTTTAGATGTTTGATCTCATCCCGCCTCCTTTACTTTGTCTGTTAAAGTGCATAAAAACAGGTTAGTGTATTTTATATTTAGAAATGTGAACACAGTAAAAAGCACTGAGCAAGGTGAACAAGATACTTTTTTCTTTAGTATATTATTGGATTTTTTAAAAAATTTTTCACTTATTAATTCTATATTCAAGGTGTTGACACTCCTTTTGCTTCCTCTGTAATGAAATTTCTGCCCCTCTTTCAGATGTTGGCAGAGGCCTGACATTTTAGTGAGCGTAATAGCTTTATGAGGCTTAGTATTAACTTCTGTAAAATGTCTAAGTGATTACATGCTTGATGTTTGTATGTCTTTTAGCTATCCATATCTGTAATCCATAATGGTATTTTTGATAGTCACATTATATTACTTCATGACTGAGTACAGTTTGGGGCAAAGGAGACAAGATGAGATTGGGGAAGGCAAAGGAAGCATAAAATTGTGTGATGGTTATTTTCTATTTCTGTGACTTTATATTTGACGACTAAAATAGAGTAAGCATTTGTAATTTACAAATAGTTGATACATTTTCTTTATGCTCCTGGGAAATTTTAATAGAAGACCGAGGGCATTGAGCTATGTATAAAGTCAAGTAGGGACACCGGGACACCCCTGTACTCAGTACCTAGATTTGTGGCATTTGGGAGTCCAGACACATTTGTATGGCATTGTATCTGGTTTTCATGTATCATGACAGCAATGAATAGTTACTATATAGACTGTACAGCTAAAGATATGTAGTGTTTGGCCCCTTAAGGGGAAAAAAAATGCCCAGAACCAAAGAAAGTGAAGCTCTGTGGACCATAACAACTTAAACTTTGACTATTATTAGATCATTTACCTGTTCAGTACCAATATGTGCCATGCAGTAAATGAAGTTATATAGAAGGGAGTCCAGGCATACTCTACAAAAATGTTCAACTTTGTTGCCAGTTACTATATACTTTTTAGAAAGCTGATACTTAGGGAAGATATGGGGCATGCTTACAGCAATACTCCCTAGGAAAAAGAGTCCAACAGCTGTTTGGCATCATGTACATGCTGCAACCCGTTTCTTCTCTCATGTTTTCTTGGCTTATATGCTTGTTTTTAAATTGTATCAGACATATTTCTCTTACACTATTTGTTATCATACAGGATATCTGACTCTTCTTGCAAGGATTATTATCTGTTGGCATTCATTGATATGTCTAGTATACATAGCACTAGTTAGTATGAGAGAGACCTGCCTTACATGTTGTTAGCTTATTTTTGCATTTGGAAAGCATCAGTCTTTCATATGTCAGTTATAATTTTAATGAACTAAATTGTGTCGGTATTTAAGTTCTCTTATATGTATTTTATGAAAAAAATTATTGAAGGGGGTCCTATTTTGGTCTGTTTTTGAGATGGGCTGTTGTTGCTCTGTAACCCAGGCTGGCTTAAAACTTACTGTATTCCTCTTATAAGTGTCTGTTACCACAAAAGATTTGAACTTTTTAAAATAATTCATATTGTTTGTGTATCACATTTAAATCTTGTGTGTTTTAGTTATTCCTATCTTTCAAATTCAGTTTTCCCTTCCAATAGAGGCTACTGTTAGGGAATCATTTTTTGTGAATGGTAGGCTAAAAATATGCAGTATTAGAGTAAAACCTTAAATACAAAACAGTATGTTGTCTGATTTTTATAGCCCATATATTAATACCATTATGCAGTTTTAAAAGACCACCCCCCCAAAACCACAGGGCAAAAACATTTTCTTTCATTTCTTGACTAATGCTCTGAGTTGACATAACCCCTGAGTAAAAATTAACCCCTGATTGATTATAATTTAGGCACAGAAGCCAAAGTGATCATATTATCAGTTATCTAAAAAATTTTGAACAGTGAATGAAGTTAGCCTAGGGAAAACAGCATAGTTCGATCTGAGAGTTCAGATGGATCCTAACTCTCACCAATGTGGAACCAAATTTGAGAGGAGTATATTTTGTCATGAACTTTAGAGATGAGAATAAAAACATTGAAGATACACAGTAATAGGTTACAGTATAATTTAACAATATTTTGAGGACACTTTGCTTTTTAAAAAGTTATCAATTCTACTGTGCAGAAATATACATGTCCAATCTGAAAATACTTGGCAAATCAGAATTCATTATTATTAGTAGCTTTAACTTTAATTAGTGAATATCTGAGCTATCCAAGAAGCTATGCATCTCTGTATGCAAGGGGGCACAATAAAGAAACTGTTGAAATGGCTTGTTCTATGGTGTGATTAAGGAGAAGGGTTTTATTGTGAATAAGAGAGAGAATATCCTAGAGGCATATGAAAAATTCAGAACATAGAGAAAAGGAAACTAAACTGAACATGGCCAGGGCTCTCTGTGAGAGGCAAGAATATGCACATCTAGTCAGTAAATGTAAAGCTTGTTCTAATACCCAGTACTCTAACCACTTAGGTCTGAGGTACAAATATTCAACTATCTATTAATGTATAGCACTGCTCCTTATGGATGATGTCTTCTGTACAGCATGGCAGTCCAACTTGCTTTTTCTTGTGCTCCTCTTTCCTATGCCTCTGAGGACACTTTCTTCCTAAGATGAATCACTGTTTACTTTTTGTAGCTTATGTCTATTTAAAGACATTTCATTTTCCTAACTATTAAAAGTATACTTGTAAAGACACCAGTGATTATAGAAAAATTTAGTCTGTCTGGCCACCTGCCCCTAAAATGAGCTCCAGGGACACTGTTTTCTGTTCTGGGAACTCTGCTCTTCCATCTTAATTACATTTATTATTAGCCATTATGATGTAGGAATTGGACAAAAATCTGAATCCAGTCAGGTCACTGGTTGTATTTTTACTTTATAACATACCCCATTTTTTTCTTCCCCATCATACTATTGTTCTTTGCCAGGGTTATTGTGGTTGCTCTGAAATGGTTTCTCTGACATTGTGTTTTTCCTCTTCCATTTTATCATTTTGTTTTATAATATTTTTTTCTAAAAGTATGTCTGCTAAGACAGCGTTGCCTGCTGAAGAGCTGAAAATCCTCTTTGGACTGCTCAAGTGTAGCCATCCTAGCTCATTGTTGACAAAAGTATCCTTGCTTCCATTACCTTAGCAGTTGTGTCTGGCACTCAGGGATCCTGTATATACTGAACTTGATTATTTCCTCCCTATTTGCATGAAGACCGTTTTTTACTACTTTTATCAGCCGTCACCCACACTTAGTACCCCTGACGTTAACGAATTTCTGTCCTAAGGTTTTATTGCTCATGGTTTTCTTACTTGGTCCATCTAGTCTCTGCTTTCCCCCTTGCTTCCCCACAGTGTTGTTCAGTCAGTGATGTTCTAATGTTTTTTTTTTTTTTTTTCATCCTTTGTTGCTTTATTTTTCTGTCTGAGAACTTGAGGTCAGAAGCCATCAAATCACTTTTGTGGCTATTTGCCCCTGTCAGTGATGACAATGATACAAACATTTAAATGCTATTACTACCACATAAATTTTGTTAGCATGACATGTGTAAACCTTTATTTTTCTTATGGATTTTAATGAAACCAACAATTAGGAAGAATTCTTTTGAAAGATAGTCTCAGTGTTATCTTGCCTCTTTTGTAATTGTAGAAATTTTGTATCAGCAGGGGGCAGTCAAACCAAATTGCATTCTGCTAGCTAATGAAACATTAACTTTTTCTTCTGTAAGTTGTTCTATGTAGGACATGAACTGCATTTTATAATGCATTTATAAGCAAAATTCAAAGCTGCTTTTTGGTAAGTCTGTTGGAATTTAATAAATGTGTTTAGTTGTAAAAGGTAGTTCCTTTTCTTCCCTTAAATTAAAAAAAGGAAATTGGCACATAGAGCCCATTTCTTGGATTTTGAGGTTTTGTTTGTTTTGGTAGGTGGCCACTTTACATAGAAAACTTTTGTAGCTTAGCAATTTTTCCTTTATTAAGCTTTTTTGTTAAAGTGATTATAGAATTTCTTTATTTTGTCCTGTGAATTTGGAATAGTGTTTTAGCACTATGTGGCATAATGCTCTGTAAAATGATTCCTTGGTCGTTGTTTTCTTCCAAATCCTTTCTTGGCAATTGTTGTCTACTAGTTATAGATAACCCTCCTCAGTGTTAGCCTGATACTTCTGAGGGAAAGACACCATTTATTCTAAACTGTTTTTAACATACACTGGAGGCAGTATCACTATATCTCCTCTTTTGTGTCCACAATAAGAAGATTCGGGAAAACACATGAGTGGCTCCCAGACAAGTACCATCCTGTTTGCTGGTGGGCAGGAAAGAGCAGTGTCCTGGAATGTTGCTGAGAAGGAAATCGCTTGTGTTCCACAAATGATATCATTAAACTTTTTAAAAATATCATTTTGAAATGGTAGCTCTATATTTGTGTTTCTTTCTGTTTATTAATTTTGCATGCACTTAGTTCAGAAATGCATTTAATATGAGGTGAGGGAACATTGTGTTCCTGGCAGTTTTCTGTTTATTGTTGGTAGAAATGTCAGAGTGAACACTAAAGTTGTATTAGATAGTAATCACCCCTTTTTGTTCTCTTAGTGTAAAAGTTTTTGATAAATCTCTGTAGACTTAAAGGATACAGCATCTACCACTCCCCTTGAGAACTTGCACTGAAGAAATTACATGGGAAAACGGTTTTTAACACACAGATTATATTTTTTTCAAGTTAGATTTAATTGGGCTTTATTTTGTTAATGAAAATTAGTTGTGTAAGCTTAACCTTGAATGTCTAATTAATGGCTTTTTATGTGTTTAATTATGATAGTTAATATTTCACTTTAGAATTATATTGAAGTTTCTGTTTAATGACTGAAAAATGGTTATGGCTAGACTTTTTAGCAGTTACCAAAAAGGAAAAAAAAAATCCAAACATCATAAACTTGAAGAATTATGTTCAGTTTCCTGTGTTCATGGTTTCTTTTCTTATGAACTCTCATTGTTAAATACCTTATTATTTAGTAATGATTCTCTACTTCACCCCTTCCTCTAAAACCCAGTAAAATGCTCCAGGCTTGATGATGCATCACATGGCTGAGGCAGGAAGGGTCCTATCTTGGAAATAGAAAAGCAAAAGTATAGCAGAATAATGGCCAAATACAAGATTTTAAATGCTTGTTAATAATTTTAGAAAATTGTCACATAATGACTATGATTACTGTCTTAGTCAGGGTTTCTATTCCTGCACAAACATCATGATCAAGAAGCAAGTTGGGAAGGAAAGAGTTTATTGAGCTTACACTTCCATGTTGCAGTTCATCACAAAAGGAAGTCAGGACTGGAACTCAAGCAGGTTAGGAAGCAGGAGCTGATGCAGAGGCCATGGAGAGATGTTTCTTACTGGCTTGCTTCCCCTGGCTTGCTCAGCCTGCTCTCTTATAGAAGCCAAGAGCACCAGCCCAAAGGTGGTACCACCCACAAGGGGCCCTCCCCACTTGATCACTAATTGAGAAAATGCCCCACAGCTGGATCTCATGGAGGCACTTCCCCAACTGAAGCTCCTTTCTCTGTGATAACTCCAGCTGTGTCAAGTTGACACACAAAACTAGCCAGTACAATTACATAATTTTACTGATATATATCAGACCTTATACCCTTTTATTTATATTAAATACATTGAATGTCATTCTTCATATTTATTATGCCCATTCTTTTAAACCTATTAAAAATAATCCTGAATGTTAGGTTTACAGAATTTTTTTTATTAGGTATTTGAAAGAGAAGAGACTATACATGGCTGCTTACATACATGGTGATGTGATTTGTCAGTCTCTGTTGCTGTGCTGAGTTCTTATTCCTTCTCTTTGTGGCCATTGCCCATGAACTGGCCTGGACGATCTCTCTATCTATAAGGTTGTAATACAAGTACATAGAAATACATTTTCTCTTTTGAATGCTATTTTCACCATTGAAGTATGGCAAATTTAGCTTCAGTTTTTTTAAGTGATACATTTATAGTATGTTGCATATCTTTTTAGTTATCCAATCTTAACTTTATGAGTTAATTACCATTATAATACTTGATCCTACAAAGACCAACATATATACTTAAGAAATCTGACCAAGGTCACAGAGCTTGGAACTAAATTTTTGAGATCTCTGAACTGTTTAGCTGGTACTTTGGGGGAATTGCTTTTTACTTGTCACTTTGAGGAAAATTTTCAATATAATAATCTTTCATGAACATTTCTTGTTTATTGGGTTTTCTTTTATTTAGAGATTTATAGTGCTTGGTATAGAAGAAACCCTACATCTACTTCAGTTTATACTCTATAGTAGTCATTTCTCATGGGATTACAAAAGTCATCTAGATTTTCATTCCATTTATTAATTATCATGTCATGATACAATTAATTTATATCTGTTGGTCACCTTTGTATAGGTACTTACTCAGGGAGTTGCTTAGTATCTTAGCATTCATGTCATCAGTGACTGAAGCTTTACTTTTTTTTTTTTTTGAGGTTTGGAAGGTTATTGCTTTTTCTTTTGTTTCCTTTTGTTTTGTTTTTGCAATCTGTGTTCCTTCTATTCTTTGCACTGGGTAGGATATCTGACCAGATGCTTAACAGAAGTTGAATGTGGACATCTCTGTTTTTCTTCTGATCTTAAAGAGTTGCTTGAGGTGCACTCGGAGTTTCACTATTAGGCTTTGTATATTAGCCATTTAATAAATTGAATATTCCTAGTTTGCTTAGTTTTTAATCATAGGCAAATCTGAATTTTGTCAAATAGTTTTACAAGGATCAAGTGATTGTTGAACTTTTCCTCTGAAGTCATTAAAGAGAATTGATTGATGTTAAAATCTTACATTATTCTTGAATTCTATTTAGAACAAATGTTTCTTAGTTGTTTTATGTACATAAATATGTACTAAGATATTTGTACAGTTCTTGGTAAATTTTTTTGTATAGGTGTCTTTTTGTACTTTTCCTGGTTTCCTTTTTTTTTCCTTAGAGTACTGGCTTAGTAAAATGAGATGTGATTCTTTTTCTTCTGTACATTTATTGCCTTTAGTAGGTAATAGACCATTATGGCTATCTTTCTTTTATAAAATAAATTGTATTAAATTGTGTTTTTCAGGAAATGTTAGCCATTTCACTTAACTTGTAAAACGTATACCCAGAGTTGTCTGTCATCCTATTATTTAAGGTTCTATAGTGTTGTCTCTTCTTTCTCATATTATAGTTTGTGTCTCTTTTCTGTTGTGTCAGGTTTATTAGACCATCCTCTCACGATTCTTCTGTCATTTCACTGTGCTGTGGCTTCTTGATTTTTCTGTGTTGCTTTGTTATATTTAATTTCATTTCTTTCTTAAAACTTCCATTTTTATATTTTGTTTTTATTATTACTTTTGTGGCTGACATCTTGATTATTAACTTGAAACTTTACAAATGCTATAGATTTCTCTCCAGAAATTACTGCCCTTACATCTCACAAACTGTTAAGATTTGTTTTATCTTCAGTCAGCTTATATTGCCTAATTTTTATATATTTGGAATTTTCCATATAGCTTAGTTGTTTTGGGAGATTAGTTTGTATGATCATAGAGTAATAATTTTTTAATTTTTTAAAATTACTTTGGCTTCTTAAAATTATTTTGTTTTTCTTTATTGATCTAAGATATGGACCTCTCATTGTATGTTTCTTGTGTCCTTTGGAAGTCTGGCGGGGTTGGGGGGCACTACTTTCTGAGAGAAAACTGTAAAATGTGATTCTGGATTTATCTATTGCTTTTATCAGTGTTGCTTCACCTGCATCGATACTTCTTATTTAAGTTCCTTCATGTCTATAATATTTGACATCCTCTCTGCACTGTGTATTCTGATTCTCCAGTTGTTAACATAGCCACCCATGTTTTCTTTCTTTTTTCTTTTTGTATCACTTCCCAATATTTTTGTATAGTTTGTATTGTTTTATGTTCTTCTGTAGCACATCTCTTATTTTATGTCAGTTGACTTTTATGTATATAACATTTAATGACATCTTATATCGTTTACAATCTAGTAATTGCAGTTTCATTATCTTTCGAATGACTGGAATAACTTCATCTCCCCATTTTAATTTTTTTCAATTATTTTTGCTGTGTGTGTGTGTGTGTGTGTGTGTGTGTGTTAGCAGTTATATTCATGGTTGAGTTTTCAGCACCTGCTTTTAATTAGTAATCCTCTCATTTGAAATAAAGCATAGAAACCTTACAATCAACTAGGTCAAGAAAAGAGGAAGATAGCTAGGTGTGTTTTGTGTGCTATGTTCCTCAGCCTCCCTGCTCTTGCTTTCATTAGGAACTGTCATTTGTGTGGTTTCAGTTTCAACCTGTAATATAGAACTACGTAGAAAATAACTTTAGATCTATGTTTTCGTTCTTCAGATTTGTTTGTAATTCAGTAGGAGATTACTGTTATAGATAGGAAACTCAGGGACAATGGTTTTGTTGTTCAGATCATGCATGAAAAATGTGTAAGGATCACAATATTATCCTTCATAGCAAAACTGATAGCAGTTTGAAATGCCTGTGAACAAATGTACAGATAAGCCCATGGGAGTTGTGCTTTATGAAAACTGAACTTCCTGGATGCACAGCAAGAGACAGCCAAACTTCACGCTGTGAAAGGTGCATATTACACATATGCATCTCTGTGACATTATAGAAAGAGCAAAGGGAATGGATCGGAACACTGGTTACCACAAATAGGAAGGAAGGAAAGGGTGGTGGCATAAAGGAACACTTTTGTAGTAAATAAATCAGTGTACATTGTACTCATGGGGCTGTCTCACTAACTCTGTATTTGTCAACTCAAAAATTTAGTTCCAAGCTCCAAGATCTTGTACTCTATCTTCATGATGGGACACATTTGAGGAAATCCTCTTTTTGTCAAGTGACCTTACATTCTGCTTTCCAGATTGCCTGTGATGTTAGCTTCCGTTGTTGGGAATGCTAATACTACAGGAGCTTGTGGATTTGTTGTTAGAGTTCTGGTTTTCTTTCTCTTCACGTGGAGCTCCACAACAGAAAAGAATGTTAACGATCCTTTAAATGATTGCTATATAAGTATGACCTAATCTGTTCTGTCCTAACTTTAGAGGATGGTTAGGGTTGAGAGACTCTCTCTCTTTCCTGCATTTCAGTGTTACCATATACTTTATTAATAGCCAGTCTTCATTTTTGTGACCATTTATTCACATTCTTGTCCAAAATAACAAAAAATGTTCAATTTTTATTTAGATTGCTGCTTAATATAAACCCCCTAACATGTAAGCACCCAGCCCAATTATGAACAATATGGATTTCTACAGCACAGCATAAGCTAGCTTGCTTTTTCTTAGATAGTCTGCATTGGAAATGGGTTTTCAGTCGCTTAAAGCTAGATTTTAATTTTAATTTGGCTTTTTATTAGAAAGGGATTTCTATCTATAAAATAAGAATATCTTCTTGGCAAGTATTTGAGAATGCAAGGGAAAATCTCATGTAAATCAAAGTGCGTCCTTGATCTTATTGATTCTCTCTCTGGGAGGGGGAAAGGGAATGAAAATACTGATTTTACAGTTGTTTAAAATTTAAACTGTACTTTTAATTATCTTAAGTTTCATTTTCAGTAGTACTTTTGAATATGTTCCTTTTAGTATTAGTTTGCATAATACATCAGCAATTTCATAGCAATCGTATTAAATTATCATAAATATTCCTTTGAGACCTGTTAGCACCTTTTTCTTTCATAGTGTGATAGTTAATGTCTGGCATCTGGAATTACATGTGTTTGGTGTTTACATGGTCTATCCTCATATCAGGAGTCCAGTTTCATTTGAGCTTTTTTATTTGGGGGAAGTGCATGTGTATTGTTTTTTCTGATCACGCTAGCTTTATGAGTAACTTTTTAAACAGTCTGTGTTGACACAAGTCTCTTTTGAGTTGATTAGTCTGGAAAGTATTTAGCTACAAACAAGGAAGACTAAAAATTGAAGAAGCCCCGTTTGTTGCCCACTCCTCCCCACCCTGGGCTTTTATTCTAACTCTTGGTAGCTCCATAATGACCTAGCAACAAGATGTTTTTCTTCCTCTCCATTCCTGCCTTTTCCTTTGTCATAATGATTTGTTTTATATCCATATATTTACCACACAATCTATAATGTTTACTAATTGAAATTCATCTATAGCTTCTGTCTATTTGAATTATTTGTCAACATTCATATTACAGCACTGTAGAACTGTGTGGAAGTGTTGGAATTCAAAATAAACACAATTGGGACCTCAAGGTTTTCTTTTAGAACTGGTTCCCATTTTTGAAGTATTAGCAGCATCATTGTAAGTCCTTAGTGAAGATTGCATCCTCTATTGGCACCAGAACCTCAATTGGTTTGTGCCGTGCTTAGAGTAACAACAAGAGTTTAAAGAAGGCACAGTTTGTTAATGTAGGAAATGAGGAAGTGTTGTCAAGTGTGAGTTGTATGATAGTATTACAGACTTCCAGTGTTTGGTGGAAGTATGCACACAAGAATCTAATGCCTTGAATATATCAGAGGATGCAAGCCCAAAAAGATTGAAACATTTCAAAAGTAGAGAAGAAAATAAAATACTGAGTCTAAAGTCTGGCTCTAGCCAAACCTATACATAAACTTCTCCATTTTGGTCTTTGAGAGCACATTTTAAAATCTAAATGTTTTTCTTCCTTCAGGTAGTTCAGAAAGTTGACCTTACCAGAAATTGTATACTGCTGTTTTATAGGGCTATATTTTTTTCTAACTTTGTGTCATTTAATTCAAGCTTTTATAAATGACAAACAAATCAATGTGGGTATAGTTTGGAAAGAGCATATTTTCATAATTGTTAAGCTCACTATTGGTTTATTTCATTTACTTTTACGTTTTCTTTCAAATGCATGAGTTTGTCTTGGCCAGCAAAGCTTAAGTAAATTGTATGATTGAGTTTGTTTACCATGTACCAACCACATTGATGGTGACTGCCTTCCCTGGCATTGTTTTGAGCCTAGATTACAGTTATATACTGTATTCTACCCTGCATGCCTGCAGGGAAGCCAATATGCGAAATTATGCCCACATTAACAGTAGAGGAAATGAGAATACCAGGTTCAGGGTCCAGAAAGGAGTAACATCTTCAAAATGCTGATGAGCAATAACTTTGACCCCCAAATTTCGTTTAACTACACTGTTAGTTAAATAGACGGGAAAAATGGGGGAAGGGAATGCATGCAAGCATTCAAGCTAACTAGCTCTCTGAGCAGGTATCCTAGCAAGAAGAGTGGTATGTTAGGGTGTCAGTATGAGTAGTGATGGGAAGCAAACATTTAGTATGTGTACATTTTTTTAACTAAATAGTGCATGTTGGTAAGTAAATGCTTCATCCATCTAGAGCAGTGGTTCTCAATCTGTGGGCCTTGATTCCTTTGGGGTTACATATCAAAAATTTACATTATAATTCATAACAGTAGCAAAATTACAATTATGAAGTAGCATCAAAATAATATCATGAGAAACTGTATTAAATGGTTACAGTATTAGGAAGGTTGAGAACCACTGATCTAGAGTAAAAACTAGGGAGCTCTTGAGTTGTCTTTTTAACTTCAGTGGGAATAAAAGAGTAAAAGGTTGGTTAGAGACTAGAAATAATGAAACTTAGAAGACTGTCAGGGGAAATACATAGTGCACTTTAGATACTAATAGCAAAAATATGTAGTTAAAGAATCCAAAGTAAGCTGTCTCTTTCATAGCAGAGACCAGGAAAATCAAAAGGGCCCTGATAAATTAGAAAAATAACAGAATAAAGAACATTGGTTATTTGGCTCTATGTAATCTATCTGTCCATGGTGGAGATTTACTATATTACTTTAACCGGTGCCCAAGTGTTTGTTTTCATCAAGATAGCAGTAAATCACCAAAAGTTTTCTTCAATTAGAGAAACATACATGACTGGAGAGAGAGAATACTTGCCTGCTATGCATGAGTACCTGAATTTGGTCTCCAATGCCTCTTAAACCACATTGTGCCTGTAATTTCAGTACTGAGGAGATGTTTAAAGTCACCCTTCCCTCCAAGGTTTGTCAGAGGGCAACCTGGGGTACATGAAACCGTATCTTTTTTCAAGGGGAAACAACAACAACAAATATAAATATAGATATATATCTGTTAAAGGATTGGTTCCTTCATTGTGAGACTCCAAGTTAAACACCACAAGATTGGACGTGGATGCCATTGTTCAGGCATAACTGGGGAGCAGCTACCTTAGTCTCGACTGTTGGACACCATTTTCCTATAAGGATTATCTGTTAAGTCACCCTTTTCGCTATTTTAGCTCCATTATTTCTTCTACTCTGAGCCACTTTTCCTTCCTTTCATCCTTAGTGGAACAAATTTGTTTTACTGTTAATGATATTTGTCTTACTGTTTGACTCCCGTATTATCTTCATTCTGGCAGTTTAATTTGTTTAAGCCAGGATACTTTCTGTGTGAGCTCTTCCTTTAAGGTACAAGAAGGGAAGAGTATAGGGGAATTCCAGAACAGGGAAGTGGGAAGGAAGGGGTAGATGGAGGAACAGGGGGAGGGAAGAGGGCTTATGGGACTTGGGGGAGTGGGGACCCAGAAAAGGGGAAATCATTTGAAATGTAAATAAAAAATATATCAAAAAAAAAGTAGTAAAAAAAAAAAAAAGGTACAAGAAGGGTACCTTAAAAGAAATTTGTGAAATTGTGAAATAAGGTTCAAAGAGACCTTGTTTACAACAATGTAATTAGAAAAAGTATCATTATGCCCCCCCCTTTTTTTTTTTTACTAAAAGTTGTTAAATTTACAATACCTAAACTGAACTACCAGAATACCTGCTTGTGAAGGAGATCTGATCTGTATAGACACATCTTTACTGCCTGACGTGCTAGGCTGCATAGTGTAAGAAATTAACAGGCTTCTAAATCTCATTGTGGTCCAGAAGTTGAAATAATTGGTATTTGCTTTTCATACTTACATTTTCTGAGTAGTTACAGTGAAAACAGACTTCCTTTTTTGATATAACTAAAATTTCAAGGAAATGGCACTTTTTCTGATTACATTATTATAAACAAGGTCTCTTTGAACCTTATTTCACAATTTCACAAATGAAATAGAACTTTAAAATTGTCCATAGTAGTAAGTAGGAATATCTTCTATTTACAAGAACTTACTAAGAAATGGGATCATTGGTCATGTTTTCTCTCTTTTTAAAAAAAAAAAAAACAAACAAACAAAACTTCTTTTTCCCCCAAGATTTATTTATTTTATTTATATGTAATTACACTGCAGCTGTCTTCAGACACACACCAGAGAGGGCATCGAATCCCTTTACAGATGGTTGTAAGCCACCATCTGTGGTTGCTGGGAATTGAACTCTGGATATTTGGAAGAGCAGTCAATGCTCTTAGCCACTGATCTATTTTTCCAGCCCATGTTTTCTCTTCTTTAGATATGAATTTCAGTGTGGGTTTTGTCCCTAATCGTATTTGTATAATTGTGTTATTAAGTCTAATGCTAACCCAGTCCAGTAGCAACATAAATCTTAGAGCTCTATTCATATGAAATTTAAAATTTTTTCCAAAATGTTTGCCTTTTTAAAAAAATTATTTGAATTATCACAAGATAATCAGTAAAAAAGGAAGTCTTACAGTAGAAAAAAAGTACAGATTCAAGGAAAAGGAAAAATGCAATTTTAAAAACTTCAAAGCTGATTTAAGTGGATAATAAGGTGATATGTCACTGGATTTAAATCTTATACATGCCTTGGAAAGACTGTGAAGCTTGTACATTTGCATGGCAGTTTTAAAGCTGGAAGTAATTCAATGTACTTAACTGTATACATGAAAAGTAATTTCAATTTTCTTATTTAGGTATACTTCATATTCTTTTTTCAGCACTACTAAAAATTGCATGTACACAGCGATTACCAGCAGATGAGTTTCTGGAAGAGCAAAAGACAATCTTAAATCTTAAGTAGAAATGAGACTTCTGGGGAAGGTTTCAGAATGGGGGGTTGCAAAGTGAGTTTTGGAGGCAGATCTGCTGGAAAGGTAGAAGTATAAAAATGATACAACACAAAACAATTCAGTTAATCCCATCTAGACTATAGCACTGCTGTATTATATTTTAATATTGTATATGCTATTAGTGTCTCTCAGTTCTTTCTTCCAAAATGGCTGATCTTAATCATGAGACATGGTTGAGTTGGCACCGTGCTTGCAGCATAGCCTTTTCTAGTTAACTGTACTTTTGTCAGGTGGGAGAGGAGGCTGACAGTCCTAATCATCAGCAAGAGTATGCTTTGGCAAATGTTTGTGATAGTGCAGAATGTACTTAGGAAAATAATGATGCTTTACATTTTCCCCTCATTAAAACAGATTGTAAGCCATGAAAATGCATGAGAGTAGCTTAAGTACAGACCAAAACACATTGTCGGGACTGTAGAAGGACACGTGGCTCCCAGGAGCTGAGGGAGACGGCAGCAGTAGTACTGAGCATGTTTAGTAATACATCAGACTACTTTATATAAGACTGCGCATTTCTCCAAACTGGTAGAATACAGCTCCAAGACCACCCCATTAAAACTGGTCATTGTGTACAGCATTTATGACACATGTACTTCTCTAGAAGAAACTGATAATGGGGGAGGTTATGTGACTGTGGAACCTAAAGCTGCTTTGAGGGGGAAAATGCACTAAAAATCTTTATTTCTGACAATAATTTTGGTAGTATTCATTTTACTGAGTTTCAAGTCGCATATGAACAAAGAAACCTAGCATCCATGTAAAATATATAATCTTTTAAAAAAATTAATATATCTATTGAGGGAGAGGACATCTCTGTGTGCCTGAGTGCACACATGCCACAAGGGCACACACATGGGGCAGTCAGCGAACAAATTGCAAGCATCAGTTCTCTCTTTTCACCATGTGAATGCCAAGGATCAAACCTTAGGCCATCAGGCTTGACAACAATACACCTCTACTCACTCAGCCACCTCCTTCTCCCAGATCTCCATTATTTTTAAAGAGAAAGTAAATAAGATGTTAGAATGCTTTAATTATGAACTGTGATGGGTGTGTTTAGGTATATTTAAAAAGAGAAAGTTACTTTTGATCAGATCACCCAATAAGAAAACAGCTAACATTTCATAGATAAAATAAGGAGAATTTGAAGGTTTTTTTTTTTTAAAAAAAACAGTAATTATAATAGCTGACATTTACAAATGTTGAATTGTCTCCACACTACTGATTATATATCTGCCTTAATTTTCCTAAGGAAATGTCCCTAGTGTTCTTCCTACTTGCTTTAATCTTTCAGAAGATGAATTAGCTTTATTTTTCTCTAACAAAAAAGAACCCCATCTTTCTTACCTTTCTTTTATTTGTGTATGTGTGCGTGTGCGTGTGCGTGCGTGCGTGTGTGTGTGTGTGTGTTCATGTACGATTATAGGTGGGTTACCAGGCCTGTCTAATTTAACATGGATGTGAGGCTCTGAACTCCTACCCTCATGCTTGATTAGTATATGCTTTAATCATTGATTCCTCCCCCAGCTCTTGCTTTTTCAGATTAGTAGAGCCTGACTGTGCTAAAATGTCCACCATTATCCACCTGTGTGTTGGCCCCATTGTGGTGGTTTAAATAGGTTTGGCTCTCATAGACTCATGTGTTTGAAGGCTTGGTCCATTGACCATGGCCCTGTTAGGAGGTGTGGCCTTGTTGGAGTAGGTGTGGCTTTGTTGGAGTAGGTGTGGCCTTATTGGAGGAAATTATAAGAATTGCCTTGGTCATGGTGTCTTAGCAGTGGAAACCCTAACTAAGACACTCATCTTGGCAACTTCTTGTAGCACCTTGGAGCAAGCACATCTTCATGATCTCTGTCCAGTACATAATAGCCAAGGTTGTCATGATAAGAAATCATCCTGAAAGTTAGAAGTTTAAGGTCCTATAATCTCCTGCTGTGCAGCTGTGCTGTCATTTTGCCTCACTTTTTTTGTTAATTGTTTGATCACAACACTAGACCACAGTGTTAGAGAGGAGGATCAGAATCATCCTTTGATCAAAGAGAGGTTAAAAACCACAAGTATTATGATGGCTCCCTGTGTTGTCATTATATTGTTATTTTCTTTCTGAAGTCTTTCTATCTGGGTTACTTGTAATACGAGCCTGTTTTGAATGTGCCCTGCCTGTGGCAGTTTTTGAGGAATACCTGATGATGGAAGAACATTTTAATCCTGAAAGTGTGATAAGGAGGTAAAGAGAAAGAGTGAATGGACTTGTGTGCAATTTGGATCATGCAAGAATCTTTTGTCAATGTTGACATTAAAGCAAGCCAAGTTAAGGGATATGAGAATAGGGAGGTTTCAGCTACTTTGTCCCAATGTTTCCTAGAAGGTGAATGCCTTATAGAATTGAAGCAAAGCTATTTTTTTAAAAAAGCGTGTGTGTGTGTGTGTGTGTGTGAGAGAGAGAGAGAGAGAGAGAGAGAGAGAGAGAGAGAGAGAGAGAGAGAGTCTGTGTGAGAAATGGGAAAGAAGGCAGGAATCTCCTTTACTTTCTACCATCTATTTTTTGAATGTTATATTCTAGAACTCTTGCTTTTTGAGAAAGAGTCATATGACACTATACCATATCAAAAACTAATTGGAAATGGATCATTCACTAAATTAGTAGTAGATAAAGAACAGTAAGCAAATAACTTATTAGCAAGAAACTTTTTTGCTGTGAAGTATCCATATAATAGGCAATCAGCAATAATAAAAGCAGAATACCCCTTCCTCTAAAATCCAAACAAACAAAACCCCAGAGTGTTCATGATACTTGGGACAGAATTGGTGATTCGACAAGGATGACATTGGATTTCTTGAACTGGAATGGGAATAAGATAAGGGACAAACTTAAGTTTTAATAGAAATAGCAGTTCGGTATATAGCTCAGAGAATATGCAAAATAAACAAGTACAAAGAAAAACGCTGTGCCATTCCAGGAACCTGCTCTTAAAAGCAGTTAACATTCATCTTTATCGTGATAGGAGCTGTGCTGCCAGCCCTCCCCTCTGAAATAATAAACAGATAAATCCTTCATGTCCTAAAGTGGGTGATGTTTGGTGGTGGTGGTGGCGGTGGTGGTGAGGTCATTTGTCACAGTGATACCTTAGGAGGCCAAGTGCATGTGTGTGGCCTGTGTTGGTTGATGTCTATGCTTCTTCCTTGTTTGTTGTTGTTGCAGAAGGCTGTGTTGATATGTGATCAGAGCTTCCACAGGAGATTGTGTCAATGTCTGTGGTCTCTGATGCCACTGGGAGACTTGTTGATATCTGTGATTCATCCTCTGTCCAAGATCTGTGCCACTAGAGGCCCTGACGATCCCTAGTCCGTGCTTCCACCGGAAACCACATTGTGGTTCATCTTATGTGGTATAGCTGGAGGCTGAGTGGATGTCCACGATACATACTGTGTTGATTTCCGTGGTTTATACAGCTGTGGGAAATCATGTGGAAGTCCATGATCCGTGATACAGCTGGTTGTTACTGGCATGGAAACATCTATTGTAGTGGTATCACTGATTTCAGACTCACAATTCAGATTTAGAGACATTAAAGCCTTCTGTAATAACCTCTCCTCTCTTCCCCCAAAGAAATAAGAAATAGTCTAGACAGAAAAGTTACTGAGAATAGTTCTTAAAAATTGTGGTAAAGATACTTTACAGTCGTTGACTTCTGGAGGGTGTTGGGGCACACAACTCAGTTATCTTTTAAGAGGCAGACCACTGGGGCAACACATGTACTCCTTCTACTGCATTTCGAGAGAGTTTTATTCCTATAGGAAAAAACTTTCAAACTCAGCTGCTGCAATTACAAAGATGTGAATTTCAAAACCAACAAAGTAGACAGTAGTATTGAAAGAGAATCAAGCTTAGCCCTTCTGTTTTCAGTTGATGTTAACATTGGATAAGGAGCCTTGTTTGCTTCCTGCTCCAGCCAGCATTCTGTCTATTTCACTGTGGGAAGAAGAGTCATTCTAACAAGATGCTTTTCAGAGTCCAGGCTATTGGTTCTCCAGTAAGGAGCAAGTGTCCTTGTATTTGCTGATAGCTGGTAAATCTAGGAAGCTAGTTCTTACAGATTTACAAATACTTTGTTATTGAATGGGTTTGTTGTTGTTGTTTGTTGTTGTTGTTGTTGTTTTTAAAGTTTTGACATGTTTTCAATCTGATAGTCTGGTATATTAGGCAACTACTAAATATGTTGTTTATGAAGTCCCAACTGTCAATGTAAAACAGGCCTGACATCAAAGAAAATGAGATACCATTTATTTTTGAACTATGTATGAGTAACAGTGGCCCAAGAACAGGGATTCAGGTTGCCCCAAAGGGTGTGTTCCACTGTGAGAGTAGTTATATGAGATTAGTTATTTTAGAACAGAGTTATAAATCTAGGTATTTAGCAAATATGATGGTAGGGACCAGAGGTACAGTGGTACAGAGCAAAACAAATTTTCTCTAGGTTTCTGGTGTTGCCTGATGGCATTTTCAGGTGTTAGGTTGTCAAAAGCTTATGTTCTATATTATGTTCTGTTCTACCTAGGTATAGTTTATAAATTTTGATAGTCTCTAGAATGTTAGGTCAGACACAGGAGTGGATAATGATTGACCTTCAAAGAGACTAAATACAGATAGCTGAAAGTAATTTGGTTTCTTAACTCTCCTAAAGTACACTGTTTATAGATTATGCAGAAAAAAGCCAGTTACACTATGATGTGCATTGATTACAAGACTGCTTCGCACAGCTTCATTGAAATACAGAGCATAGCAGGCTAGGCATTCTAAAGAGAAGACAGCAGAGAAGCAGAAAGACCTCTCAACAAATAGAGAAAGCTTGTCAGGGCAGCACTGTAAGGTATATGAAAAGTTGAAGGATGTTGGGCTGGGAGGTGCAACAGATAGTAAGAACAGGGAGAGAACAAGATATCTGTAACTTCAGCCCTCTTGTTCTGATCTACAGTGAGCAGTCATGCGTCAGGTCAAGAACTGGGACTCTAGTTGAATAAATTACTTGTCTAGGCTGTGAGGTCCATCCCTACAAACACTACCACCATTCACCCACATACACACAAAAGAAAGAAATAGGATGAACAGAATAAATGGGAGAGCAGTTATCAAAATCTTGAAGCTTAGAAGTGATATGAAATGATTAAATGTCTGTGTAAGCATTTTTTGACCACCGTGATCTTCTAAAAGTAGTCAAATAAATAATATTTTAAGAAGTTAAGCTAGCAGATGAGTAATTACCAAAAGTCTTGTATATATTTTTCTCAGCAAGTACTCCCTTTGAAGAAATCGTGGAGTACACAATACAAAGAGTATACAAAAAGAGAGGACTGTTTCATGTATAGAAAAATTCCAATGGACTGGAGGTTGTCAGAGGTCTGATTATTAGAATATATAGAGGAATTCACCAAGTAGATAGCTTCTTATTTACAGTAATATGATGGAGGTGAGAGGATACACTGTCAGAAACAAAACCTGAGAGAATCATGTAGAAGTATTAGGTAAGGAAGACAATACAGAACAAGAAGGCATTCTAGAGTACCATCCCAGCAAGTCTAGCACTGTTAGTAATATGAAGTGAGTATGCCAGCAACTGTCCATGGTTGTTTGTGTTTTAAAGAAGAGGCATTGTCTGTAGTTTGCCTGTAGAAAAATCAATGGCCATGGGGCATGTCTGTCTATTCCAGCAAAGTGTATTATTTATTTTAGGTGTAACCTAATTAGTAGATGATGTGAGAGAGAGAGAGAGAGACAGAGAGGAGAAAAGAGATTACTTATATTACACCTTTATGAAAGCAAGTAGTGTGTTTAGAGAATGGTGTATATTCTAAGTTTTGTGGGTCAGAATTGCTAATATATTAATAGATGATAAAGCTCAGCAAATAAATTGAAATTACATTGTGAAATAGTTCAGAATTTAGTAGGCTGCAAAGAAATAACTTCTGAATTAAATTTACATTTTATGAAAACTATTCAGTGTTTGTACTAGAATCAAAGAGGCAGAAACTAAAGTCTAACAGTAAGTCTTTAATAGTTAATGTAGAAGATGTAAATAAGACGTTAAATAGATGCAAAGGATAATTTGAGTGATTATATAATTTCATATGTCTCATATCACATGCTGGTCGATGCACTTCATTTCTGATATTAAGTAAAACTAGCTGCCAGTAAATTCAACGGAAAATCATCAGGATTTATGTATGAAAGAGAAATAGCATCTTTACAGTTATATGTGCAGTTCTTGGTTAACTAGGAAGAAGAAAGGATTTGGGTGTTGGAACAGTCTAGAAAAGACAACACCCTTCCCAGTTAATTCCAAAGTGACAAGATAAAATATGACAGTGTCTGTGCCAAACAGGAAGTATTTTGAGAGGTTTAGTTTATTTTAAAGGAGATCTGTAAAAAATTTGAATTCTCACCTTTAGGTACTTGCAAGATCTACCATGTGTAAAAAGACTTTAATACATTCAACTAACTTCATTTATGAGAGCCATTTTGTAAGTTTCCTTTCTTCCTTCCTGTTTTCCCCCCCTTTTTTTCTTTGTTTCTTTAAGTGTACGTGTGAGTGTGTTGTGTGTTTGGGGAGTAAAAGGGTGGAATGCCATAAACAGAGGCCAAAGCAGGATTCCTATGTCCTTTATCCTTTAAGACAGTTTCTCCTTGAACCTGGATCTTGCCTCTTTTTAAGTATTTTTTGCCTGCTTCTCCCTCCCTCTCTCCCTTCCTTGTCTCCCTCTCTCCCTTCCTCACTTTATCATGAGGTTGAAAGACAACAAGCATCTCTCTCTTCCCCTTCCTCTCCAAGGGCTGGGTTTGAAGGTCCATGTCTGGGACCATGCCCACCTTGCTGGTTGTCTGCTGAGGTTATTTCTGATTCTCATGCTTGCACAGCAAAATCTCTTAACTGCACAACGTTTCTTTTTAACATTTAAGTGTTCATATCATTGTAAGTTGTTTGTCAGAAATCAGAATATGTACATAGGAAGAGAATGTTGACAGTATCAAATGTTTCAAAATGTCAGACTATGATTGTGTTGGATATAGGAAAGAAAGGAAATGTCAGTGGACCACTAATAGCTTTAAACTGACTGGTATTATTGCATAGTGTTTCAGATGTATAGGTCTCTTAATAAACAGATAATATAAAGATATATCTAGAATTTTATATGCTGGTATTTAATAGTATTTAATAGTAAAATTGTCTTAAAATGAATACCAAATAATAACAAACTTCATTTAAATTTGCCCATCATGGCAATGTGAAAAACATTGGCTGACTTCACCCATACCTGACTTTAGACATAGCTCTGCCACTTGTTGCTCTAGCTTTGATGTTTTATTTGGGTTGTCTTGCGCCTGCCATTGACAAAAAAGTCAACCTATGATTCCCTCAACTAACTTTAAAGGATGCAGTTTCAAATAATGCTTTAAAGATAGTGAAGGAGTTTGTAAGAACCATTGATGCTATCAAATAATTATTTTAAAGATTAGCTGAATCATAAGTAGCAAAGACCCAAGTTGAAACTTGAGAAGTCAGTTTGAATTGTTGTACCTATCATACTTTTTCTGTGTTTTGAAATCTGATGTGTCAGGCAGAGCCATTAAGTATGCCTTAAATGCTCACCATTGCCAATCTGATGCATGAGTCTTAGTGGGTGCTAAGCCCTTTTTAAGGTACAAGCCCTCACTTTATATGTGTCCTAAGCACTTACATTGAACATTGGATGAGCAACAAAAAACAACAACAAAAAATACCAATGGAATAATTCTCCTAAAGAAGGCTTAGGAAAGTATGCAGAGCACAAGAAGCAAAACTGGAAGTTGATTTGGTTGGAAAGTTCATGAGTTCCTTTCAGCAGTTATGATGCTTAATGTTTTTAGTAATCATAATATAGAGTTGCATCCGTTCCCTCTTCTAATTATAATGTGCAAGGACTGGTTGCATATACTCTGACCAAAGTTTTTGGCACTGAGAACCCCAAACAAAGCCGCAGGCACTAATTATCTTGTTCCCTCAATGCATTTGATGTGTCTTTGAACTAGTGAAACTTGTGGCATTCTAAGAGGACTTCCCAGTCATTGGGAAACCTTTTACTTCATAATGCAGGAAACTGGTTCGTGAATTAATGTTTTTCGGAAGAGTTTTTGATGCTCGTAACTCTTATGACCACAGATAACCCAATAAGTGTTGCTTGTATATAAAAAGGCAAGTTAAAGTGACTTGAAGATACTTGTATGATTTGATAGAAAATGTAAACACTGTAAAGAAGATTCATTTTGTCAGATTCAATCTACAAATAACAAATACTATGACCCTGGATCTCTTTTTGACATGCTGTTACTTGAGTTTTTATGGCAGTCTTAACAGAGGAGGTGATAAAAATTAACTTTGATGGGAAAGTGATTTATTGAACTGTTGAGAGCATCAAAAAGATGTAACACAAAGAGACAATACCAACTCTTTTAACTGGTGTTACTGCACTGCATTGATCAGATTTCTTTTTCTCCAAGGTCTTGACAAAGAGAATGTTGTGTCATACAAATAAAAATAATATACTTTATTTTTCTCTTATTGAAATTGAATTTCTTTAATCTTTTTTTTTTGTTGTTGTTGTTCTTTTCAACTGTTATGTGATGCAGCATCTGGTCTTGTTTAGTTACCTTACACTTAAGCTGAGATTATTACCTGTCTATTTAATGTGTACATAATGAGGTTTAAATGAGGTCATGGAATGATTAGCTGAAACTTGACCACTAAATCATTCCATGGTTTCAAGGTCACCATAATGCTGACATTCTAGCTCTAACTTTTGTGGTCTCTGGAATGTCTTTGTTTCTCTAGTTCAGTTTCTCCATCTACCACTTGGAAGTGGGACTGATATGTAATAATTGCATATTAATGCATATAAACATGCTTAGAAAGACGTGGTCTTAAGCCTGTTAATTTTTTTTCTATTTTTGGATTTTTTTTTTTTTTTTTCTGAGACAGGGTTTCTCTGTGTAGCTCTGGCTGTCCTGGAACTCACTCTTGTAGACCAGGCTGTAGAACTCAGAAATCCGCCTGCCTCTGCCTCCCAAGTGCAGATATCCTAGACATGTGCCACCATGCCCAGCCTTTCTATTTTTTTAGGGGGGGAGGCTTTTAATTTTTCTAAATGTCATCATTTTTGTCAGGATAGGTTTTGTTTGGTTTTTTGTTTTTTATTTCTATATTTTGCAATATGTTGAAGTACTGTATATATACATTCTATATTATAACCAAGAATAGAAACAAGGATAAATACAATGGAAGACATTAGAGAAGGCACCCTAAGAGAAATAGGGAAGAAAACAAATACTTCACAAGTAGGCAGATACACACACAAGGAGGAGAAGATTAAAGACAAAAGACACTGTTTTCAGATCCTCTTATACTGCAGGCTTCTTGAGGACAAGACATGGATGACCTACAAACTTTGGAACCCTAGCATCTAGGAAGTAAAATGTACTTAAATGCTTAGGTTGATAGGAATGGGCTTTGTATTATGCTATATATATTCCCTTGGCTGCAACAAATTTGCTTTTATTGAATATGTTAACCCTTTAATTTTTATTTTCTTTTCTGTAATTCAGAAGTCTCAGTGTTCATTAAAATCAAGTGTTTAATGTAATTTGGTATTGTAATACTTGTATGGTCTTTTGCACCATAACTTACACATTATTTAACTTTTCTATAGTTTTCTTTTTTAAATACTTGCTTCGTGTGTCAAACTGTCTACCTGATGCTTACACACCAGGGACTTTTTGCCATGATTCCTAGTACTTCTTGGAATATTTGATTTAGGAAGTGGGGTGACAGGAACACAAACATTGTGTAACAGAGCTATTGTAGTTGGTACTTTGGATCCTGGGTACAGTGGGGCGGGGGGAAGTAAGGTAATCAGCAGCGTTCACTGTGACCATTTATGTACATCTTGGTCTGACCCTTTGAGATAGAACTCATAAGATACAGTCAGTGTGGTGAGAAAGTTTGTCATCTCAATATAATTTCCCTGTGCCTAGTGGCCTAGGTTTAAAGATTTTCATTGGTTTTACAGAAATTCTAAATGTAACTACCAAAGTGTATATCTAATTATTTTATTTTCAGTGAAGAATTGTCTGCTTAGTAGGCTATACATAAATGAATTTCTTCATCTTCCTATAATCTATAGGTAAAGAAGAGCATTGACCTTCTGTCATAGTGAATACATTCAAGCTCAAGGGCAATGTTCTCACCCGTTTGTCCTTTAGAACATTTTCCTTTGAATCAGCTCATTGTTACTTAAGTCACAGTCTGAAAATAACACTTCTGTACAAATGCTCAAATTCCTATAAATTGTTGCTGTGTTCAGTATAGAAGCTGAAAACAGTATTATAACAAATCAGGTTTTTTGTTTTTCTTTTTTTTAATTTTTTACTCCTCTGCTTGACAACTTGTTTTTAAGAGATATCCTAAGGTTACTGGGGCTTCAGTATGAATTGGATAGATATGTTCTGAGTGTTCTCATTTGTATTAAAAATTTTGCTCCCTGAAAAATCTTGTGATTAATTTTTACAGAAAATTGTCAGATGGATAATAGGGAGGTAAGACACTTAAATAGATCCATATTAGTTAAAGAAGTGAAAATAATAATCTAAGCTGTTCCTCAAAGTTTACATAAACCCCTGAATACATAGGCACACCTTTAAAAACTAATACATAAGGTTCTTTGAATATTTTTTACCATACATAAGAGGATGTAGCCCCATCTCATAAATGCTTGAAAATTAAAGCTAGGACTGAGACAGGGAGAGGTAGTTGTCTAGCCAATATTATAAGATGTACAAAATTTTATTTCCATAAGAATAGTACAAGTTGTCAACCCTATAACCACATACACAAGCAACACTAGACAGATTCTACAGGTCATATTTATATATTTATTGACTTGTATGTGCATATATATGTGTACATGTCAGAACAGTTGGAAAGGGGAGTATATGAAAGGCAAAGGGACTGGAAAAAAGGAAAAGAAAATTATGCAGAAAAAACTAGGCTTTTGTCATATATGATCATATAAGCATAGGAATTCTACTAAAAGTATTACTTAATTAAATCCAGCAGTAATTTTTTTCTGAATGTATTGATCTCTGGAAGACAGGCAACCATGATAAAGGTTATGTACAAAATCCTACAGCCAGCATCAGTTCTAAAACCTCAGTGAAAACAGAATACCTGCTAAGGATATTATCTTTGTCTGATATCTAGTAATACAGTAAGAAATCAGAAAATAAGTAAAGATAAACAGTATGTGGAGGAGAAAAGAGGAGATACAGGTGGGATTTTTTTTAATTAATTTGCAAGCTATGAAGAAAAGAATGATGCAAATAGTTATCTACTTTGAAATGTATTACAATAATTTCTACCCAATTTTAATCCAAGGCAATAAAAGCTGCATGGAACTGGTACAGAAATAGTTGCTCGAACTGTTAAAATAGAAAACCTGTCAAAAAACAGACCCATGCTGAGTGAGAGAAGAATATTGCACAGGCTCTTGGAAAGACTAGTTTAGAGTTTTATTTTAATTTCATCCTGTTTTATGCCCGGGGCATGCAGAGAGAACAAAGACCCAAAGGTGACAGTATAATCCAAGTTCTGCTAGAAGCAGATAGAGGGAATGGCATCTTAAATTGTTTTAAGAAAGAGATTCTTTAGCCTTACTCAAAGTATAGACTGCCAGGGATAAATCATTAGCTTTACAGTATCAAGGAAAAGGACCGATTTTAATAAATTCCAAACAGAATAAATATAGCAATTTAGTGTTGTACTATAAGAATGTGCGCGCGCGCACACACACACACACACACACACTAAAAAGTGGGAAATAGTAGATCATATGAGAGTTGCTTGGAAGATAAGAAAATGAAAACAGAGAGTACCTTAAAGTAAGACTGCTGAATGCCCAGATGTGCAGTCTTAGGAGAGATTAGAAGAGAGCTGATGAAAACAATAGAAACAGCACCTCACACCCATCTTAGAAGTCTTAGGAAACATTAGTGGGTGAATGAAAACAAGAAGAGAATTTGGGATAATGAAGATACTGAAGTACTTACTATCTGTAGCCCTCTAGACCTACTCAGCTGATAGGAACAGCAGCTTCACAGTCTTTTGTGGCCATAGGAGTTTTATTTCTGTTTTCATAGCATAGAGAAAAGAACCTCTCAGCAGCTATGGTCAAAAGCCAGTCTGCACTTCCACAGAAAAGGGAGGAGGATTCCTGTGGCCCAGTATCTGCTCTGTTAACAGCCTCCTGCCAAGTGTGGAAGAGGAGCATGCTTTTCCTAAATTTCTCATTTCCCCTAGCAGGAATGAGCCACAGAAATGATAGCATGTTGGTGCTTGTTGAAATAAAACATGCCCACCAGTAAAAAATAAGAGCATTAGTATTTCATGTGGGAACTTGACTTAGCTCTAACCATGCTTTGAAAGTTTAAAATGAAATGAAAAAAGAATAAGCCAATTCAGCTTCAGAGAAACTTAGTTTATTACAACTCAGTAAAGGATCTTTTCATAAATCTTGAAATTAGTGCTGGTAGTCCTATTATGTCGTCATTTATTTAACATTGGAAAAACTTGTCTGGTGCGATTGTCTAAAACTAATGTTCTGATGGCTTCATTGAATTACCTTTCATTTCCTTCAAAAATAGAGTCAGATTTGTAGATATTAGTTGTATTATATTGTATAGTTTCCAGCCCTATGGATGCTCATTACCTTCCCTTTGGTTTTCTAGAGTCTCAGACACGTTGACTACTAGCCTCAACGAAATAGTCCCCATTCACTAATGTCCGTGGTTGCTTTTCTGTAGTATCTTGCTACTTCTTCCCTGAAGTTCTGCAAATTGTGTTTTGTTACTGGTGTGTGTGTGAAGGAGGGAGATGTGCATATCTGTGTGTGTTCGTGTACAGGCTAGGAACATGTAAGTTGGTTTACTTTATTGTTCTCTACTTTAGTATTTTTAGACAGTGTGTATTCCTTTGAGACAAGGTTTCTCATTGAACCCAAAGTTTGCCAAAGTTTGCCAATTTGGTTAGTTTTGCTGACCACTTAGCACCTTAGATACACCTGTCTCCCCTCTACATTACTGGGGTTATACCCACAAACAGCTCTGTTTGGCTTTTACATATGTGTTAGGGATTCAAATCCAGGTCCTCATGCTAGCACAGTTAGTACTCTGATCCCTTTTTTGAATTTTTTGTTCTCTTAATTTGCATCATTTTTATAGTTAAGACAGGGGAAGGGATACTATATTCACTTTTTTCTTTAAACCTTGCTTAATTGGTAATGTATAGGAGCAAATAACAGAGCTTTCTCTGTGAGTGTTAAAAACTATTTTAGGGCTTGAGGAGATGGCTATCAATTAAGAGCACTTGCTGCTTTTCCAAAGGTCCCAGATTTGCTTCCAAGCACCTACAGGGTGGCCAGTAACAACCTGTAACCCCTGTTACAGGCATCCAACAACCTCTCTGGCACCAGCCATGCACACAATACCCTTACATACTTGTAGTTATTTATGCAAACCACTGATACGCATGAAGTAAAAAGAACTCTTGAAAAGGAAAAAGTATTAAACCCATATTCTATTTCACTGTTGTTTGTATCTCTATTTACATCTTCAATAGTACTTTTGATTGGTTATTGGTGAATTACTCTGCAATTTTGTTTAGTGTAATAAAAAATGTAAAATCTTACTCTGTATAAAATCTGTGTTCTTTCTTTTCCAACCAAGAGAGGAACTCCTATATCCCAGGTGGGCCTTGAACTTATAAACTGATTAGATAGCTTGAGGATGACCCTGAACTATTTCTGCCATCCAAATTCTGTGTTTGTAGGCATGCTGAACTGTTGAAACCAGTTTGGTTTTTGTTTTGTTTGTGTTTACTTTGTTTTTATAAGTTTGCAGGAGATCAAAGTCAGGAAGGACTTTATGAGAGCAAGACAAGCACTCTACCAACTGAACTACATGTTTAACCCAAGGTGTCTTTTTTTTTTTTTTTTTTTTTTGGATACTTCATATTGTTTCTTTATGAACTATTCATGGACCAACAAGATGGCTCAGTAGATAAAGGTCCTTGTGCCACACCTAATGACCTGAGTTTAATCCCAAAGTACTACCTAGTGGAAAATTAACTGATTCCCAAAAGTTCTCTCTGGCCTCTACATTTGACAGTCATGCACTTAGAGGGTATGTGAATTATTTTAAATCTAATGAGAAAGGTGAAGCAGAAAGAATGGAGGTGCTCATTCATAATTTTAATGGGAACAGTGTATTTATTTTCACTCTATAGTTTGTTTCCAAAATAATTCTGTATCATCTCTAAATACATGCTGTAAGTTCTAAGTTTGGTTTGTGTACTTAGGTATAAGAAGGAACTACATTCATAAAATTGTTTTGCGAACAAATTACCCAAGTTCTCATTTTCTCAGAAAACTCTTTTGAGGAAAGTTGAGAGGAGACTTCCTATAGTCCAGAATGGCCTAGAATCTAACACCAAGCTTGATATTCTCCTGCCTGAACCTCTGAGTACTCAGATTACATATACAAATATGCCAGCATGTTTATCTCTTTTACAGTATTCCTAAGAAGGAAGTTGTGGTTGTTTTAATGGGATATTCTTATAGTCTCAGACATTTAAATATTTTATGGTAGTGTTTGGAAGGCTTTAGGAGAATAGCTTTGATGGAGAAATTGTCTCTAGGGGCAGGCTTTGAGATTTCAAGCCATGTTCCATCTCTGGTTTATTCTCTCCCCGCTGCCTCCTTTCTTTGCCTTTGTTTATAGTTTAAGATGTGATATCTCATTTTGCTCTCTAATCGCCATGTCTGTGTGTTGCTATCTTTTCCTACCATGACGGTGATGGACTCTGGAAGTGTAAGCTTGAATAAATTCTCCTCTGTAAGTTGCCCCAGTCATGGTGTTTCACTACCTCAGTAGGAAAGTAACTAATACAGCCATTTACAGCCATATGTAATGATATACATATAAATCCCAGTACCCAGGAAGGTCAGGTAGGAAAGGTTGTCAACTTTGAGGGTTATCTGTGCTCTTGTCAGAACAAGATAATATTTATAAGTAAATGGATGGATGGATGGATGGAGGTGAATTGCATCTGCATGTAAGCACATAACATCTGACATACTTTGTTTTCAATAAAGAATTCTATTAAGTTCTATTAAAGTAGTACTAAAAATGGGTAGACCAGTTCTCTAACCATGTTCCTATCTCTGTGCATTCCTACATATAGCTTTTCCCACACCACGAAGCTTACTGTCATTAAAAGATGTGTCATTGAGCTTATGAAATAAAGGGAACTAGATGATGGTGTCATAATTTTTTATGCATAGATACCAGATCTTTTATTCACAGATGTATTTGTTTACTTCCAGAGTTTAAAGCACAGTAAGAAGCAGAACAAATGAACATGGTATAAACAGATTTTTTTCAAGCTAGCTGAACAAGGCCCATAACACCTTTGCCTTGAGATGCTTGGAAGATAAAATGTCAGGAGAGAAGTGCAGAGCAAGCCAGTTGCTTCCTTGCCTAGCTGACCGGCTCACACTCACAATGTTATTTGCTTACCAGGATAGAACCTGATGCAGTTTTTCACTGAGCCCACAAACATAATAAACAACACCATTTAACTTTATTTATAAAGACTCGTACGCATGTACATTGTGGTCTGATAAAGTCATGAACCTGAGATTGTGTTGCTCTTTTCCCCCTAGAGGAATTTTATGAAATGAGTGTAGGAATTTGAAGCCATGTAATTAAAAGGAAAGGAGAGGTTATTAAATAACTTGCTTATATATCTCTTCATTTTGCTATTTTTTAGGTTCATTTCTATTATCGAGGGTGAATTTTTAGGTGTTCGTAGATCCCTGTATCCTGGTTCTTGTGATTTGTACCTAATAAATAGTAGATCTTCCTTTTCCACTTAAATTACTGAGAATAAAGTGTTTAAAATCCATAATCAGATTGCATAAAGATATTTCAAGAGTTTTGAAGGAGAAATGAATATTATACTCTATAAAGAAGTTTTAACTAGAGCCAGCTCAGCCAGGTAGGCAGGGAACACCAGAGTGATAGATCATTCGGGATACAGCCCGCCTGGGTTCCTTCTGCATGCAGGAGCAGGGCAGCTCTACAGCTGTCTGGGCACATATCCTGCAAGGGAGCATCTGACCTGCAGGGAGTCCCATGGTTAGAGGGAGCCCTGTGGTCTGAGGTTGCCACCATCATGGCTTCTGTGACCAAGCAGCCAGCCCAGCCAGGTTCGCAGGGAACACCAGAGTGAAAGATTGCTCAGGACACAGCCCATCTGGGTTCCTTCTGCAGGTAGGAGCTGGGCAGCCCTACAGCTGTCTGGGCATATATCCTGCAAGGGACCATCTGACCTGCAGGGAGTCCTGCTTTCAGAGACCTGTGCCACATTTGACACAGGAAAGATCCCACTTCCTGATACTCTCTAGAGAACTGGCAGGAGCAGGTTAATCGCCACTGCCCATTCCATCGGATGTAGTAGACCTGTGCCACATCTGACATGGGGAAGATCCTACTTCCTGATACTCTCTCGAGATCTGACAGGAGCATGTTATTTGGAAAGAACCATCCTGCACCTCTAGAGGCCCAGAGCTGCTCACTACCCAGCAGCCTCTAGATCACCACTCCTTTTCCTTCCCTTCTACCCCTCCCTCCTCCGCTGCCACCGCCCCATTCGGTCCGGATGTGGCCCTTCTGACATGGGGAGGAACCTACTTCCTGATACTCTCTAGAGAATGGGCAGGAGCAGGGCACTTGAGAACTGGCAGGAACAGGTCATTAGAGAACTGGCACCAGTAGGTACATTGGAACTGGTAGAAGCAGGGGATTTGAGAACCAGCATCAGCAGTGCATTTGAAAACCAGCAGCAGCAGAACATTTGAGAAATAGCAGCCTGCAGGGCATTCGACCCTTGCCAAGTCTGCCACAGGAGAGACTCCATCACCTGATACTTACTAGAGAACCAGCTATTTGCAAGGCATTGAAAAGAAAGGGAATCTCAGGAGTACAGAAACATAGGCCTGTAGGACAGAGAAGATAGAGACAACAAGACCAGCTAACACCGGAGATAATGACGTGTCCAAAGGCAAACACAAGATTATTACCAACAGTAACCAAGGCAACGTGGTACCATCACAACCCAGTTTTCCCACAACAGCAAATCCTGCATACTCCATCACATCAGAAAAGCAAAAGCTAGATTTAAAATCACATCTCATATTGTTGATGGAGGACTTCAAGAAGGACATAAATAATTCCCTTTAAAAAATACAGGAGAACATGGGTCAACAGGTAGAAGCACAAAAATCCCTTAAAGAAGTACAAGAGAATATGGATCAAAAGCCTGTAAAGAGGAAACACAAAAATCTTTTAAAGAAATACGGCAGAACATGGGTCAACAGGTAGAAGCCCTTAAAGAGGCAATACAAAAATCCCATAGGGAATTATGGGAGAACATGGGTCAACATGCAGAAACCCTTAAAGAGGAATCACAAAAATTTTTTAAAGAATTTCATGAAAACACAAACAAGTGAAGGAACTGAACAAAACTATCCAGGATCTAAAACTGGAAATAGAATCAATAAAGAAATCACAAAGTGAGACATTTCTGTAGATAGAAAACCTTGGAAAGAACTCAGAAGTCATAGATGCAAGCATCAACAACAGAGTACAAGAGATAGAAGAATCTCAGATGCTGAAGATTCCATAGAAAACATTGAACAGTCAAAGAAAATGCAAAAAGCTTATAACACAAAACATCCAGGAAATCCAGGACACAATGAGAAGACCAAACCTAAGGATTATAGCTATAGAAGAAAGTGAGGATTTACATCTTAAAGGCCTAGTAAATATCTTCAACAAAATTATAAATGAAAATTTCCCTAACCTAAAGAAAGAGTTGCCCATGAACATGCAAGAAGCCTACAGAACTCCAAACAGATTGGACCAGAGCAGAAATACTGCCTGTCGCATAATAATCAAAACACCAAATACACTAAACAGAATATTAAAAGCAGTGAGAGAAAAAGGTCAAGTAACAGATAAAGGCAGACCTATCAGAATTACACCAGACTTCTCACCAGAGACTATGAAAGCCAGAAGAGCCTGGGTAGATGTCATACAGACCCTAAGAGAACATAAATGTCAGCCCAGACTACTATACCCAACAAAACTTTCAATTACCGTAGACAAGACATTCCTTCACAAAAGCAGATTTACAAAATATCTTTTCAGAAATCCAGCAAAGGATAATGGGTGGAAAGTACCAACACAAGGCAGCAAACCACACCGTAGAAAAATCAATAAGTTAATAGCAAACCAGAAGAAGATAGATACACAACCAGAATTTCACCTTTAACTAAGAAGATAACAGTAAGCAACAACCACTTTTCCCTAATATCTCTTAATATCAATGGTCTCAATTCCCCAATAAAAAGACATAGACTGACAGACTGGATACGTAAACAGGACCCAATGTTTGCTGCATCCAAGAAACCTACCTCAGTGACAAAGACAGTCACTATTTAAGAGTCAAAGGTTGGAAAACAATTTTCCAAGGAAATGGTCCCAAGAAACAAGCTGGAGTGGCCATTCTTACATCGGATAAAATTGACTTTCAACCAAAACTTGTCAAAAAAGATAAGAAGGAACACTTTATACTGATCAAAGGAAAAGTCTACCAAGATGAACTCTCAGTTCTGAACATCTATGCTCCTAATGCAAGGGCACCCACATTCATAAAAGAAACTTTAATAAAGCTCAAAGCACACATTGCACCCCACACAATAATCATGGGAGACTTCAACACCCCACTCTCAAAAATGGACAAATCATGTAATCAAAAGCTAAACAATGATACAGTGAAACTAACTGAAGTTATGGACCAAATGGAGCTAACAGATTATAGAACATTCCACCCTAAAGCAAAGAAATATACCTTCTCAGCACCTCATGGTACCTTCTCCAAAATTGACCATATAATTGGTCACAAAACGGGCCTCAACAGATACAGAAATAGTGAAATTATTACATGTATCTTACCAGATCACCACAGCCTAAGGCTGGTCTTAAACAAAAGCAATGGAAAACACATGGACCATGAACAGTGCTCTCCTCAACAACAGCTTGGTCAAGGAAGAAATAAAGAAATTAAGGATTTTTTAGAATTTAATGAACATGAAGACACATCAGACCAGATTTTATGGGACACAGTGTAAGCAGTGCTAAAAGGAAAACCAATAACTCTGTGGGCCTCCCAAAAGCAAATGGAGAGTGCTTACACTAACAGCTTGACAGTGCACTTAAAAGATCTAGAACAAAAGCAAGCAAATATCCTCAAGGGGATTAGATGGCAGGATTAAACTTAGGGATGAAATCAAACAAATAGAAACAGAAAGAACTATACAAAGAATCAACAAAACTAGGAGCTGGTTCTTTGAAAAAAATCAACAAGATAGATAAACCCTTAGCCAGACTAACCAGAGGGCACAGAGACAGTATCCAAATTAATGAAATCAGAAATGAAAAGGGAGACATAACAACAGAAACTGGAAATTTAAAAAAAAAAAATCATCATTTCCTACTATAAGACCTTCTACTCAACAAGGCTTGAAACCTGGATGAAATGGATAACTTTCTAGATACATACCAGGTGCCAACGTTAAAACAGGATCAGATAAATCATCTAAATAGTCACATAAGTCCTGAGGAAATAGAAGCAGTTATTAATAGTCTCCCATCAAAAAAAAAAAAAAAAAAGAAAAGAAAAAGAAAAAAAGCCCAGGACCAGATGGGTTTAGCGGGAATTCTATCAGATCTTAAAAGAAGAGTTAATACCCATACTCTTCAAACTTTTCCACGAAATAGAAACTCAAGGAACACTACCCAACTCATTTTATGAAGCCACAATAACACTTATACCTAAACCAAACAAAGACCAAACAAGGAAAGAGAACTTCAGACCAATCTCCCTCATGAATAATAATGAAAAAATATTGAACAAAATCCTGGCCAACTGAATCCAAGAATGCATCAAAACTATAATTACCACGATCAGCTAGGCTATCAGGGATGCAGGGTTGGTTCAATATATGAAAATCTGTCAATATAATCCACTACATGACAAGCGAAAGGAAAAAAACCACATGGTCATTTCATTAGATGATGAAAAGGCTTTTGACAGAATCCAGAATTCCTTCATGATAAAAGTCTTGAAGAGATTGGGAATCCAAGGCACATAACTATACATAGTGAAAACAATATACTGCAAACTGGTAGCCAACATCAAGTTAAAAGGAGAGAAACTTGAAGCAGTCCTACTAAAATTGGGGACTAGACAAGGCTGCCAACTCTCCCTATCAATTCAATATAGTACTTGAAGTCCTAGCCAGAGCAATCAGGCAGCAAAAGGAGGTCAAAGGTATACAAATTGGAAAGGAAGAAGTCAAAATATCACTATTTGCAGATGATATGACAGTATACTTAAGTGACCCCAAGACTTCCACCAGAGAACTCCTAAAGCTGATAAACAACTTCAGGGAAGTGGCTGAATATAAAATTTACTCAAGCAAATCAGTAGCCTTTTTCTACTCAAAGGATAAACAAGAGGAGAAAGAAATTAGGGAAATAACATCCTTCACAATAGTCCGAAATTATATTTCATACCTAGGTATGATCCTAACAAAGCAAATGAAAGATGTATATGACAAGAAGTTTAAGCCTCTGAAGAAAGAAATCAAAGAAAGTCTCAGAAGGTGGAAAGATCTCCCATGTTTATGAATTGGTAGGATCAATATAAATATAGTAAAAATGGCCATCTTGCCGAAAGTAATCTACAGATTCAATGCAATCACCATCAAAATCCCAAATCAATTCTTCATAGATCTAGAAAGAGCAATTCTCAAATTCATCCGGAATAACAAAAAACCCAGGATAGCAAAACCTATTCTTCACAACAAAAGATTTTCTGGGTGAATCACCATCCCTGACCTCAAGCTCTACTTCAGAGCAATATTTATAAAAACTATTTGGTATTGGTACGCAGACAGCCAGGAAGATCAATGGAATAGAATTAAAGACCCAGAAAAGAACCCACACAGGTACGGTCACTTTATATTTGACAAAGGAGCTAGAAACATCCAGTAAAAAAAAAGACAGCATTTTTAACAAATGGTACTGCATCAACTGGAGATCTGCATGCAGAAAAATGCAAATCAACCCATTCTTATCTCCTTGTACAAAGCTCAAGTCCAAGTGGATCAAGGATCTACACATAAAACCAGACACACTGAAGCTTATAGAGGAGAAAGTGGGGACGAATCTTGAACACATGGGCACAGGGGGAAAGTTCCTGAACAGAACACCAATGGCTTATGCTCTAAGAATAAGAATCAACAAGTGGGACCTCCTAAGACGGCAAAGGACACAGTAGGACAAAATGGAAACCAACAAATTAGAAAAGATCTTTACCATTAAATTAAAGTATTCTTTTAAAATGAAAAACATTTAAAAATGTATCTGCTTCTATTTTGAGCAAGGTATCAGTACAAAGCTTACGTGTGTGTTCTCTTGTGAAAAAGCTAAGTGAAGAAACAAAATACAAAACTGTAGGGAATGGTTCAATGCTTTTTGTCTCACTTTGCATAAGAGATCTCAGAAATGCCAGGTGTCTTGATATGTCCCCTTAAGCCAGAAGCAGAAGCAGTCCTGACTGATGGTCTGGCACTATGCGTAACTGGATCACTAAGAAAATATTTAGTATACACATCACCTGTGAAAGAAGGTCTTTAAAATTAAGTGCTTTTGCTTTCTCTAAAATGATTCTGAGGGTTGATTTGCCCCTCTCCTTTGAAGATGTTTTAGATGTCAAAATAATATTACTGGCACCTAGTAAGCATCTTATTGTGCACAGGCAAGCTGGCCTCTCTCAGGACATACTATCTGGCCCAGACAGTGCTGCTGGGTTGAGAAAGAACGCTCCTCAATATTTCTGATTTCCTGCTTTTCTGTCTCTTAGAGGGACTCCTTCACCTGGAAATACTGATGTCTGCCTAATGGGGGCAGGGGGAACTCTAGGATTTTTACCTAGACAGCCTTTTGAGCTGTGATGCCCCGTTCTCTTTTCCTAGACCCATAAATTTGTTGAATCTGGGAGTTAGGTAGCTAGTTTTCCATCCTTTGGTAGCTGTTTCCAAGAATAAGGACTGCTATCACACAAATGGTTGCTCTGAACTCTAGTCTTTGGCGTCCTCATAACATGCTTGGTTTCTTAGTTCATCAATTCATTTGGGGTTTATTTTTATTTTGAGGAAAGTTCTCATGTAGTCCAGGTTAGCCTCCAGATTCTAGAAATATAACTGAAAATGGCCTTGAATGTAAGCATCTCTCTTGAATGCTCAGATTGCAGATTCGTACCACCACACCAGATTTATATGGTACTGGGGCATCGTGCATGCTGGCTAAGCACTCTAATAAGTAAAATTCCCAGCCACAAGCTCATATCCTTAAAGTTGTACTTACATCATTAACCATTTGAGTCTTACTTTGTGCTTCCTCTAAATAAAATTAATTTTTATTTTTAATGGAATATAGTTTTCTTCTTAAATTCAAAACCAGTTTTTATATTCTACATTTGATTAGGTCTATCCAAGAAAATATAATAAATGTTGAATTCAGCATTAATTTCAAATATAAGTTGTATTGTTTGTCTTATTCGTCTTAGCAAATAAGAAATAAATCTGGATTTTTATCCAGAAAAGTACATAGTTCATTTATTTTTATCACTTCACTTGCTCAGTCTTTAATTCTTTTTAGAATACCAATAAACTCTGTGTGGGTGTAAGAGGTCTAGGAAATCTGAAGCTCTTAGTGAGACTGCTGAAACATTATTCTGTAAAGAGAGTTATAGGATTGCAGATCAACACAGTGTTGCTGATTTTCGGTAATGCTGTCATCGGTTTAAATGCATTTTTAAGATTTTTGACTGTGCCTAGCTTTAACAAGCATTGTACTTGAGGGCTGTAGATCACTCGGTAGAGTGCTTTTCTAGCATGTGCAATGCTGGAGCTTGAACTCAGCATTCAGGAGTGGTGGTGCACATCTTTAATCATGGCCCTCCGGAGGTGGAGATAAGAGGATCAAAAAGTTCAGCTTTTTAGTGAATTTGAAGCCAACATGGAAGATCTGAGAATTTTGTCTCAAAAGAGAAAAGGTAACTTCAGATTAGTTTGCTTGGAATTTATCTACTATACCCAGAAAACTTCAAGCAATGTTGTAAAAGTTTCTCTGTCTAAACAACATCTATAAGCTTTCATGTAGTTAACCACATGAAAGGTTGATGTACAATATAATGCACAAAGTAAGTTATTAATGAATTATCCTAATGAATTTTTGTGCGCTGTTTTAAAAATGAGCTTATCTTTAAAGAACCACAGAGAAGAGCATAACACTCTTTTAGCAGATGCCATTTTTGAGAGAATTTAACATTTGTAAAGCATTTTACAATGTTTTACAGCAAAGCTGTTCTCTGTTGTACTATTAATTAGAGCTTCATTAGTCTAATAGACATCAGAACCTAAACTTCAGAATGTGTCTCAAGAATTAGGCGCAAAAATGTCATCTTGAAAATAAGAAAAATTACAAATGTGGTGCATATTCTACCTTAGACTTGACTGAGAACAGACCACAGAAATACTCTCAAGATTTTAAGCTAAGAAGGCTTTAAAATGAAAAAGGAAGAGGAATCAGTGGCACTCAGTTACTGTTTCCTGTGTATTGAAAGATACAGTGGAACATTCTTCCATACTTACCCCTCTTGGGCAAAGAAAGAGTTTTCTGTACTTAGTGAATCATGTGACATTATTGAACAACATCTTGAAATTACTTAAGTCATTTGCTTGCTACCATCGGAAATAGCAGGACTGGAAAAGAGAAGCAAGTTTGGAAGAAGGCCTAGAGAACAAACTCACTGAAATTCATCCCCACTACAGGTTTTATAGTACCTTTCCTTTGGAATATCTTGAGTTTATGTTCAGTTGAGCCATTTTATAAAAGATCTTTTCCTCTGTGAGGAATAAGAATACATAAGTATTTTTGTTACATTTTCATTATAGCCTGAGTCATTTGAATTTGTAAGTGATGTGCTGGCTTTTTAAATGTTCATTTCAGAGTAGATGATTGATGTGTTAAAATCATCTCTTTCTTTGATTGTGGCAAGACTTGTGCTACAAGAGCTCATTGTAGAAGAAGTAAAATAGAGACTTGTACTCAGAAGAATGTTCTTTGCTTAGCCGTGTGCTCCTACTTTCTTTCATGGTGTTTCCCATAACAGTGTTATTTCTAAAGAGCAAATGGGGAAAGAATCCAAAGGGGGGTAACTTTACTTTTCTTCTCATTTCTAAAGCATCATATGATAGCTTGAGTAGATAGTTAAGAAGCTAAAGCAAATTCATGAATGCATGACATAGTTATCTCTAATTCATTCGAGTTAATCAAGTAAAAAGCAAGGAAATAAACATCCCAATTTTTTGAGTATTATGTAAAGATTTGATCAAAATTGTTTTTTCTTGACCTTGCTTTTTATTGTTACAATACAATCTCTATTGTTAAAGTTATTTAACTGATGAGATACACTTTACATGCAACCTGTCACAAAAACAAAGTTCTGTCAGGTCAATATTATAAATTTTTAATAATTTTTTACAATAAAATAAATTATTTAAAACTTTAACTTAAAAATTGCAGATTCAGTTCTTAAGTAATTCTTGCTAAGTGAAAGAATATTAGCAGTAAATACTTTAAAATACAGTGCATATAAAAATGATTATATGTTTACTGTGTCCAGGTAGTTTTATAATCTAGGTTATCAAACTGATAAAATTCAAGTTGAACAATGTCTGTTTCATATGAGCATCTTAGTCCTCTATGAAAAGAAAAATAAAACAAAGCCCTGCCAATAGGGCATTAGGGATAGGGTTTCCCTCTCTTGCTGTTCTCTTTGCGTTCCTCATCTTTGCTAGAGTATCACTCCACTAACTTCCTGTCAGTATTGGTGGCGACAGCCAGTCTGACCTACAGAAACCCACACTTCTCAGCCTGGAAGTGCTGGTAATTTATCTCACTACCCCCTGTTCCTCTATGCATGAGTAGCAGGCTTTATTTACCTAAAACACATAGTACCTCTTACATGTACTTGGGAGCTGTTATGAGTCTATAAAGTAACTTAGTATAGTTTTTCTGAGTACTTCACAGAAAAAGGAAGGAAGGAAGGAAGGAAGGAAGGAAGGAAGGAAGGAAGGAAGGAAGGAAAAGCATTTTTCCATATAAGACCATTATTTCAAAAACCCAAAATAGTTTCTTGTGTGAATGAAATAAATAGGATTGGATTTGTTTGTTCAAAAAACAGTAGAACGATTCTATAAGAATAAAACACAGGACTGAATGGAACAGGAAATGTACCTGTTCCAGAAGCAATGATGTGTCATTGTCTTCCTCAGTGTCCTGTTAAAAGCATTGCATGTGGCACACTAAGGAGGGAAATTGCATTGCTTTGCCAAGTTTCCCTTAGCATCATCTGAAAGCCTGGGGGGCTTATATGTTCAGAATAGCAGTGCCTGTTACTTATCAGCTCAGATTTTAAACACACTTTACAGATCCTGAGTTGATATAGCTGAGAGCGCCTCAGGGGCTGGTACATATGCAATCTGTTAGAACGTTTCTTTGAGAATGTGATTGCCATTGGTTACCCAGTTGGAGTGCTGGGCCCTCCGTCTGGGTTTGGAATGGCTCCTTTCATTGTTTGACTTGAGTCATGATGAGAAATCAAGCCTGTTAGTTCATGTGCAAAGAAAGTTCCTGCCTGAGCATGTGGTACTGTTGACAGAGGCTGCTTTTTACCTGTCTGCAACTTGGATAACTTGTTAACCTCTCCAAGGCAAGGGAACTGTGACAAGGTGTCAGTTAGTTTCAAAAGTAAATAAATCATGGGCTTTGAGTTTCATTTTAATAATAATGTGTCCTTAAAGGGCCATGAAACTGAATCATATGTTTTGTGGTGAATGTTCTACTTTCTAAGTAAAACATTTTAAAAAGTACTATTTAGACAGTCTAGTAGCCTAGTACCCAGGGAGAAATTATTAATATTAACAATTAATTGTAATGAATAAATTAATGAATTAATTATTAATAAAAGAACACTGAGCTGTCTTCAGTGACATAAACTGAGGGAGAGAGCGAGAAAGATTTGAAATTTTACCTTATACCTATATTTCTTTATCAGATCAGGAAACAATAATATAGCTATAGTAAATGGGTACTTGAACTCAGCTCACCCAAACAGTTAGGACTGTAGCCTTACTTCCGTGTCTAGCAGCCTTTTTTACCAACTAAGGTAACATTTCTAGGTTCAAGACATCTTGGTAGGGCCAGGGAATGTTATTCTTCCTAGTATGTATGATAAATTGATTAAAAAAAAGACTATCTTCCAAAATGGCTGATTAATTTATATTTCTGCTAACTATAATAGAAATTTTGTTTCCTTCTGTCCTTGATGGTATTTAGAGCAGTGATAACTTACATCTTCAATTCCAGTGGTTTCTCAAGTACCCATTTACTATTCATATTTCCTAATTTTTGAGATATTTTTTGTGGCTTTGGTCCATTTTCTAATTAAATTGTTCATTTTTCTACTGTTGTTTTGAGAGTTCATCATGTGTTTTAAATGTACACCCTGTGTTTAGTATTTGTTTGTAACTCCAAATTCAGGGGGAAATTTCAAGGGACCAGATTCCCTCTTCTAGTGTCCAAGGGTACTTACTGCCTACACATGGTATACAGACAGGCAGTGAGGTAAAACAGTGATACACACAAAATAGTTAAAAAATAATTTTTAAAGAAAGAAAATTAAATTTTTTTCGTTGTCATTGCCCATTGAAGTAAATATCATGCATAATTATGTCAGTATCCTCTTGCTTTGTGGTTTAACTTGTATTTGTGTTTCTTCAGTTTTATTCAAAGTGATAATTATTCAGAATATGACATATAGTAATACATTAAGTACTTTAGTGGTGTGTATTAAGCAATGAACTTCATAACTCTTGATTCAGTTTCCACACTTATTTGGTAGTGCCAAGTCACCATGGCAGTACTATCGCAAATGTAAAATTGTGATGGTGATGGTTTACTCTTTGTAGACCATGATGTTTGTATGGGGGTGGTATTCAAATCATTTTTAAAGACATTGGCTCCCTAGAGTACCACTGTCATGTTGTTATGAGCACCTTTGAGATAGTATAAAATACAGTTTCTAACTATAAAAGAACATTTGCCTGGTTGACAGACAGGAGAACTTTCCAGAATACGTAAACCATGACGGAACCTTTTCCAGTTATGTTTAGAATGTAACTTGAGCTCTTTCTCCATATGTCCTTTTGTTTAAGATATTATGTTAAATTTGAGGAATGTAAGTATAAATTGTTTTCTGACAGCTCGAAAGTGTTAAAAGACATGGATTCTCTGGAATATTGGTTTTAAGTTCAGGTGACATTCTCTCCTGAGGATAACATATATCTGTTTGTTGTATTCTTGTTCACTTACTGGATGAAGTGTAGTATAACTGAAAAAAACAGAATGTTAAGGGCTGAAATTGAACAGTTTAAATATGTACTTGGGCTGGAGAGATGGCTTAGTTGTTAAGAGCACTGACTGCTCTTCCAGAGGTCCTGAGTTCAATTCCCAGCAACCACATGATGACTAGCAACCATCTGTCATGGGATCCGATGCTCTCTTCTGATGTGTGTCTGAAGATAGCTGCAGTGTACTCATATAAAAAAAATCCTTAAAAAATGTACTTATTGTCATGAAATTTTCAATGAGAAAATAGAAACAATAACCTTTAATTTTATAAAAGTTCACATAGTTCTATGTTGTTCTTGAAGTATCCTGTCCTGGGTAATAGCATCTAAGAGCTATCAGAAAACTTGAAATACAGCAAAGGAAACTTGCTGCAATGTGTCAAACAGAACTAGTCTCATGTATTGTGTGCATTAGTGTCCTGCATGCCCCTCACCCCTACAGAAGATTTTACTCCCTGTCTTTCAGTATCATTGTATGACATAAAATAAGCAAACTCTTACTCTCTGGTCTAACTTAAGCCTTTGTATAGTCATTTGCCCCAATCATATTGTTTTTGCCCATTCTTTTATAAATATTTTTATATTTGCTGAAAAATGATGTTGGTGATAGGAAGATGATGATGATGATGATGGTGATGAAGAAGAAGAAGAAGGAGAAGGAGGGAGAAGAAGGAGAAGAAGGAAGAGGAGGAAGGAGGAGGAGGTGGTGGTGGTGATAATGATGGGAAAGAGGAGAATAAGAGGAGGAGGAGGAGAAGAAGAAGAGAGTGTATTAAATAATTTGCTAGGTCTTTCTTTTACCATCTGGTATATATCATGTACTGAAGAACTTGATTTAAAGGGAAGTCTATTTGGTGAGCGAAGCATGTCTTCCTGCTGGAGACTTAGGTAATAAAAGAAATGGGTCTTTAAACATGTATTAGTAGGGAAATGAGGTGATAAGGGAAAGGAATTGTGAATTATGAAGATGCACACCTTAGAGAGTTTTATTGAAAATTAGCTTCTACTTCATTTCTGCACCAAATGCTCAAGACTTAAAAATGAATGGAAAGAACACATTATTTTGTTAAGTATCAAGTCACATCTTTGGGGTTTCTTAGCATTCACTCACACTACTTACATTTGTGTTTCTTCATACAAGCAATGAATACTTTGGAAATAAAATTCAGGAAATATGGATTTCCACAAGGACCACTAAAGTAATTCTTGGAATTTTGTTTGTATCTTGTTTTTGTTGTTGAGACATGATAATATATATCCCAGCTTAGCTTCAAAGCTGCTACTTAGGAAGCTGAGACAGAAAGATCACAAATTCAGGTTCAGCCTAGCACCTCACTGAGAACTAACTACTCTGAAAGTTTTTTAGAAGGCAGAAGGAGGCCTGAAGAGTGATTAGGCACTTTTCAAGTATGTGTGAGCCCTAGGTTCAATTCCAGTACCCAGTACTATTAATGTACTTTTTTTTTTTTTACAAGAAAAAGTAAAACATACAATAATAAATTTATTTAAGGTGATAAATAGCTATGCTGTGAAAACTAGAAAAATTCTTGAAAAAAGTTGAAAATTTAAATGGGAAATACCCACACTCATGATTCCAAAACTCAGTAATAAGTTACATGCACTACCAAAATGACAATCTTTATTACAAAGAAAGGCTGATCCTCAAATCAATATGGAATATTAAGGTATCCAGATGATCAAAATGGTGTGGAAAATTGGAGGATTACATTTTTAATATTAAAACTATGAGCATACTGCATTGAGCTTCTGGCATAAAACTGAATTTTGTATGAACCAGTGGAGTAGAATCAAGTATAGAAACATTTATAGCCAGGCAGTGGTGGCGCACGCCTTTAATCCCAGCATTTGGGAGGCAGAGGCAGGCAGATTTCTGAATTCGAGGCCAGCCTGGTCTACAGAGTGAGTTCCAGGACAGCCAGGGCTACACAGAGAAACCCTGTCTCAAAAAAGAAAACAAAAACATTTGCATTTTGTCAAGAATGCTAAAACAATTTAATGGAGAAATATCTAACAAGTAGATTTCCATGAAGGAAGAAAATTCATACCCTCCTGTTACATCATATATAAAACTAACATTCAGAAGAAAGGATAAATCTTAATGACTTTGTTTGAGAATGTATTGTTTTGTTGTTTCTTAATTTTAATTTTATTCAACACAATACATATTCATACCAATCATAAAAATGATGGATATGTTATTAAATGAACATAAAAAGATAAAGTTTGTTTGTTTTGTTTTGTTTTGTTTTGTTTTTAATAGAGCTGAAAATCTTGGCTCTTGCTGTGGTACAAACCCAAAATAAGAACAATTTTTAGACATTGGAGTTCATTGTAATAAGGCTGTACTTTGATGTCCCTCACATCACCAAAGGATTTTACCTCCATTGTAGCTAAGCTAAGAGTTGACAGTTCTGCTACACCAAGGAATGGATTGTAGGCAAAATTATTTAGATCCAGATTTCCTTCTATGGTCAAAGCTAATTTGACTTAAGTGATTGCCCTCCTTCTCAACCCACAGGGAACAGGTTACATTCACTTAAGAAACAGTGTGTGTGTTAAGATGGTCTATCCATGAAGTTATTCATCAATTGTTTCAGTGAACAATGGTTCTGCTTGGAGGGTGGCACAGACCTTAGGTGAGGGTAAGTTTCTGGTTCATTGGCCAAGGTGATTTTGAAAAGCATTCATCTCAAAATAGAGTAACTTACAAGGTCATCTTCTTCAAAATTGATACAATAATTAAAAATATCAAGCAAAACATTCAGTCTCACTCTTTGTTGTTCTCATACAAGTCACCCCCTAAATTAATTGTCTACATTTCTTTTGGCAGTATATATTTGAAATATGTAGACTGTTTTGAAAACCATAGTATAGTGTAAAAATATCAAATAAATATTCCTACTAATAGAGAGTCTGAGATAGGAGAAGCATGATTTCAAGACCATTATGTGGCACACAGCAAGACACTGACATATACAAAGAAGCAGAAAATATATGTGGATTGTATAATATTGGACATATTTCTCCAATTACCAAATTAGACCACTTGGTGACGCAAACAAATTTCTAATTCTTCATATTTTTGAATTTCAATCGATTAGGATATGTTTCATATTAGAGAGATTAAAGAAAAGCGATTGTTACTTCCAGTTATTTTTGTTGTTAGAGGTGGGTGGGATTATGTTTGTGTTGGTTTGTTGAAAGATTACTTTCTTGCTTTTTCTAGGGTGTAGTTTCCCTTCTTGTGTTGGTGTTTTCCATCCATTATCCTTTCTAGGCTGGATTTGTGGAAAGATACTGTGTAAATTTGATTTTTGTCGTGGAATATCTTGTTTTTTCCATTTGTTGTAATTGAGAGTTTTGCTGGGTATAGTAGCCTGGGCTGCCATTTGTGTTCTCTTATGGTCTGTATAACATCTATCCAGGATCTTCTAGCTTTCATAGTCTCTGGTGAGAAATCTGGTGTAATTCTGATAGGTCTGCCTTTATATGTTACTTGACCTTTTTCCCTTACTGCTTTTAATATTCTTTCTTTGTTTAGTGCATTTGGTGTTTTGATTATTATGTGACGGGAGGAATTTCTTTTCTGATCAGTCTATTTGGAGTTCTGTAGGCTTCTTATATGTGCATGGGCATCTCTTTCTTTAGGTTAGGGAAGTTTTCTATAATTTTGGTAAAGATATTTACTAGCCCTTTAGGTTGGGACTCTTCACTCTCTTGTATACCTATTGTCCTTAGATTTGGTCTTCTCATTGTGTCCTGGATTTCCAGGATGTTTTGGGTTAGGAGCTTTTTGCTTTTTGTGTTTTCTTTGACTGTTGTGTCAATGTCTTCTGTGGTATCTTCTGTACCTGAGAGTCTCCCTTCTATCTCTTGTATTCTGTTGCTGATGCTTGTATCTGTGACTCCTGATCTCCTCGCTTTTCTCACTCCAGGGTTGTCTCATTTTGTGATTTCTTTATTGTTTCTAGTTCCATTTTTAGATCCTGAGAATGGATTGTTAAGCATGACATCAAGTACACAGAAGTAAATGTATGATCTTAATTATTATGTTTGATAGATTGTAATTTTTTTACTGTATTTCCAGACCACAGTGTTAAAACTATTATTTTTCAAAGGTCGATAAATTTAAGCAAATTCTATAATTAATTTGAGTAAGGAATCTAAAATAAAATCTCTTTCTTTTGTTCTTATAACTAACCTCTCTGCATCTGGGAATTGTCAGGAATCACAGAGCTAACAACTACTAGTTCTGTGGAACTTGTGTGCCACGGAACTCTAAAAGTTCTGTTGCAGAATCTTTGGGATAAAGTACTAAGACAATGTGAAGTATCCCTGGCAAGCCTTTTGATTCTCCTGCCTCTTTCTCCAAGTTCTAGGATTACAAATGTGTGCCACTGTGAGTTGTATCTAGTTACTTCTTTTTTATTATTTATTAATTTATTTATTAATTCACATTATATCCTGACCGCAGCCTACCTCCTCTCTTCCCAATCCTGCCCTGGTACCTCTATCTTCAGGACTATGGGTGTCCTTTTCCACTGAGACCAGACAGAGTAGCCCAGCGAGGGGAAAGGGATCCAAAGACAGGCCCCAGAGTTAGAGGCAGCATCCACTACAATTGTTAGGGAATCCATAGGAATACCAAGCTTCACATCTACTACATATTTGTAGGAAGGCCTAGGTCAGGTCTACATGTATGCGCTTCGGTTGGTGGTTCAGTCTCTGTGAGCCCCTGTGGGCCCAAATTATTTGGCTCTGTACTCTGCTATTAAAAACAAGGACATAAAATTTGCAGTCAACTGGATGAAACTAGAAAATGTCATCCTGAGTGAGATAACCCACCCAGAAAGACATTCATGTATATACTCACTTGTAAGTGGATATTAGTCACAAAGAACAGAATAAGCATGCTATAATCCACAGACTCAGAGAAGCTAAGTAACAAGGAGGGATTAAGGGATGGTGCTTGAATCCCACTCAGAAGAGGAATAAAATAGACATTAGGAGTAGATGGAGAGTGGGAAGGAGTTGAGGATGAGAGACCTGGGAGAAATAAGGGGAGGGGTTATCTCTGGAACAAGCCAGAGACCTGAGATGGGGATGACCCTAGTTGGAACTTGTAGCAGGTGATTATATGGAGCCTGAAGTGGGCACCTCCTGTAGCCAGGCAGGACTTTCAGTGGAGGGAGACTGATACCTACTTATAAAACCTTCAACCCAAAATTTGCCCTGCCTACAAGATGGACAGGGATAAAGATGGAGCAGAGATTGAGGGAATGGCCAACCAGTGACTGACCTGACTTGAGATCCACATCATAGGAAAGAGCCAACCCTGACACTATTAATGATACTCTGCTATGTTTGCAGACAGGAGCCTAGCATGACTGTCCTCAGAAAGGCTTCATCCAGCAGCTGGTAGACAGAGATGTAAAGACCCAAAGCCAAACATTAGGTGGAGCTCAGAGAGTCTTGGGGAAGACTCAGGAAGGACTGAGGGAGCCAGATGGCCCAAGGACACTGCATCTAGTTACTTCTGTCAGACTACACTAAGAGATACCTATTGTTTCATAGTTCACTATGCTGTTCTCCTCCCACTCTCAGATTTACTCTTTCATTTTTTTATATATGAATTTTTGTAAGAGATCAAGGATGGTTGGGGTGACCTTATAGATAATACAGCCTGTATCTATACATTGTATCTCTCAGCATCCCATTCTTCACAATCCCAGACAAGACCCTGAATAATTCTTTTTCTTCAATTCACATACAAAAATAATTCATGCCTTCTACTTTTAAGCTCATTGTTTCTAGAAAATGTTGAAATTTGTACATTAGGTAGGGTTATGAACAATATAGCCAGCAAGTATGCTTAATTTTTATAGTTTATTATTCTAATTTCCTTATCACTAGCTTGACCACAATTCTTAATACATGGGTAGTTTTAAAGACTCAAAAGTTTATACATATATAAAATGTAGACACATTTTCAGCCTGCTTTAGTCCCTTGGCATTCATTCGGGAACCCCAGGGTCCTATCTTATCTATCGTAACTATTTGTAAAACTTTCTGTGGTATGGGTAGTCTGGAGAGAAAAATGTTCTATCAAGGAGCAATTTTACTAGGCAGGAGGAACATTCTCAGGAAGTAAATGCCACTCCTCAGAATGCCCGTCATCTAGCAGATGCTCCTTCAGGTAATACCTGTCTCCCCTTCTCGCTCTGTTCTCTCTCTCCTCTGCTCCCTAAATCATTTATTTATTTAACTTTAAAGAATCAGAAAATTATTTCTCTTTTCTTATTGAAATTTAGGGTAAAAGTAAGATCATCTATTTACACGGCACCAGCATACTATATTGAATATTTAGTTTGGAAACCATTCCTTCTGGCTGTTATAAAAAAAAGAAACATCTCTAATAAAGGGTAGGTAGCTCTCTATGGCTGGAAAAGAAAGATTCATTTTACTTCTGAGTACATTTTTGCACAATAATATAAATTTGTTTTCATGAACAGGTTGTATGTATGTGTGTATATTGTAAAAATCTGTTATCATTGTTTCTATGTATACATAAACCAGTTATGTATATGTTAAAATACTTCAAAAGGCTTCTTAGCATAGCCATTTGACAGAAACATCCCATAGGTTTGTAACAGGTAATCCACTGTCAGAAGCTTCTGGTTCTGTATTCCACTCATTAGCATTGTTGCCTTTACTATTAAGCTCCCACATTTAGAAAGGGCAAAATGTGTACAGATAACTTACATTCCTAATGTTTTACCTTTCTTAAAAGACAGAGGAAGACACTAACATAATCTACAAATGATTCCCCCCTCTGCGGCCACCACCTTTGGGTAGGGGGAGCCGTTTGGTTGGTTTGGTTGGTTTTGGTATATTGTGTTTTTTGGTTAGTTGGTTGCTTTTGGGGGAGAAGTGTTGGTTATTTAAAAAAAAAAAAAGCTTTATGGATATCTATGATTTTAAAACTTATTGATGTTTTTGTGAACTTCACATCATGCACCCCATTCCCACTCATCTCCCTGTTTCTTTGTCTCTATCCTTGCAACCTCTTCCCTACCTCAAATTTAAAAAAAAAAAAAGTCAAAAGCTGTAGTATGTCACTGTGTGTCCCACTATATACCCTTCTGTCCACACCTCTTTACTTGCAAATGTTCATTGCAATGAGTCCGTATTCTGTTTTAAGGCTCTTGCTTCTGCTACACTGTCAATACTAGATCCTCACCAGGACTTCTCTTGAATATCCTGTTGTTACCATGTGTCGTGGAGATCCTGAATCTTTGAATCTGCGGGATTGGCCTTTTCATGTGCTCCATCAGTTCATAAGTGCTGTAGTTGTTGGGGTGGATCTGTGCTGAGTTGGTCAGCCTGCCAGCTCTCCCAAACCTTCACCACCAGGGGGAGCTCTCCAGCACTGTCTTGCCATCTCCCCCAGCTCAACCAATGCCATAGCCATCAATGGGTGGGGCCAAGTCATCCTCAATGCTGCTGCCAGGGGGAACGTTACTATGCTGTCCAGATAAGGGGTAGAGTCAACTCTCCTGTTCTCATGACTTGGAGGCCTGCTCTCCCACCTGCTGGAAGGGGTGAGGGGTGAGGGAGTCCTTAACATCACCACCCAGTTCTATGAAGATCTTATATTTTACCTTATACCTTAAGGTGGTAGCACTAAGGAATATTAAGATACAGTTTTGAAATCAAGGGTTGAGGGCACAGAATCAAAAGTGTATTCAGTTTCTTGTTCGTATTCTTCTGACTGTTGACATTTAACCTCTTTAGGCTCCCATTTTATTTACCTATCTACTACTTCTGAGTGTTCCGAAGAAGATTGCATAAACACCACAGGAAAGAACTTAACACAGTAGAAATATGCAATGAAGGCTTGGTGGCATTATAATTATTGCTTCATGCTCCATCTACTCTACTTCTTAAATCAAGTGTGGAGGAAAGGCACTTCTTTCCTTTGAGTTAAAGTCCTCATCACTCAGCTTGTGTAGGGATTCTCTTTTCCTTCTTTGAGCTTTCACTCATTTGTATTGTGATGCAGTAGTTAAATATGGACTTTAGAGCAAGACAGACACACTCCAGTCCTGGCTTCACCACTTAGAGTATCACTTTAGGCAAGTTAGGTACTTTGTAAAGTAGGGGTAATAATCGTGCCCCATTTTGAGGCTATTAGCTGGACTAAGTAGTTATTCTTTGTGAAAAGTTTAGCATAGTATCAGGAATCTGGAGACTTTCATGCACAGATACTATTTTTGCTCTTGATTATCATAACCCAATATAGCCCCTTCTCTCTTAACCATAGCATATGAATGTAATAGATTAGTGAGTCAGGGGGTGGCTCTCCTAGACACAGAGGTGGAGCCATTTGCTCTGATTTATGCTCCACCCGGGAACTGAGCCCTGAATGTGCATACAATTGGCTAAAGGAACATGGAGATACTTGGGTTTCTGATCAGTTTAAGCAGCACACCTTTTAATGTTTACTTCTTTGTTATACACAATGTGTTGGTATGAGAATGTCTTTATATTTTCTGAGTAAATATAATAAAACTAAGAAAACTCAAATTATTTATGCTAATGTAATAAAAGTTTGTTGTGAACATTAAAAACTTAAATCATTAAAAGAAAGTAATTCCTAAATTTTAGTTAGATCAAAATTTGGTAGCTGGAGAGAGATAGCTTCAGCCAATAAAGTACTTACCACAAAAGCACATAGGACATGAATTTGATAGCCAGAACTAATAAAACATGCCAAACATGGTGGTATTTGCTTTTGATGTCAACACTAGAGATGCAGAAACAGTAGGAACTTTTGGCTCACTGGTCAACTCCAAGCCCTCAAGAGACTCTGCCTCAGAAAGTGGCAATGCGGATAGCTGAAGATCAGTAATGAGTAATGTCCTTCACTACAATATGTGTGCATATTAATACAGAAATAAAGAGATCCTGTAGGAACACTGGCAAATGCATGTAATCTCAACCAGCTTTTAAAGTTGGAACAAATAAATTACTAAAATAAGTGTTCTCCAGTGTGTGTGAAGGGGGCTGTTTGTGTTTAGAACATGAACAAATACTCTTCTGTAACTTGTAAACAGAAATGTGATCAGGGTGTAGAAGAGATTCAGAAAATAAATTTTTCGTCTACATCAGTGGTTTGGGGAAAGGACCTGGAATCTGTCCGTACTACAGCTCATGGAGTATAAACAGTATTGCTCCAGCAGAGACTCCTGGAGGATTGTCCTGTCTCAGGATGCTGTAAGAAACACAGGGGTGGGGGGTTGGGGTAGAGAACTACACTGAGAACAGGTGTTCTTGCTCACTACCACCATCCACTTCCATTAACAGCCTGTGGGTGTATTGATTTTGAATACCATAAAACATATAAATATACCAGGAATTTTCCTACTTTTCTCTGCCTTCTGGGAATACTTCTTTACAAAGTGAGTTTTATAGGAACACTTGAAAGATTAGTTGTGTTGTTTTTCTTCCTTCTGTGGCTTTTGAAAAAACAAGATTTCTGTGTTATAATGGGAAGAATTAAAATAGTTGTAGGTAAATGGCAGCTGGGCTTTATGAAAAGACCTGCCCTTTAGATGTAGGTGAAGACATGTCCAGGAGACTGAGTTGTTCTTGTTCGCTTTTCACCCTTAAGGCTGCAGTGCTCTGAGCTGCATTCCTTCTGAACACCTGCTCTCACATGCATCAAGTCTTTTCTTGCACAGTACTATAGGGTTTTGCAGACCTGAGCAAGCCCAGCATTAGACAGAAACTTTCAGATTGATTGATTGGTTTGTTTTAATACAAATATATGCTTATATGCTGGCACACAGAAATATATTTTTAAGAATTGTTTTTCAAAGAATATTGTAACCCTAGCTCCTAATGTTGTCCCTGGCAGGTTGTAGACACTCAGCCATTGTTAATAGAATTGATCTGTTTTGAGAAGCTTCAGGCTGGACAGAGCTATTAGCTTTTGGATCATGAATTTAAGTGCTGGTTAGAAGGAAGCTTCACTAGCACTTGAAAATGAAGTGGCTAGTAAGGGTTCAGGTTCTGATTGGTAGGCATTGTTGTCTTTGCAGAATCATGAGCCCATTTAAAGGAAGGTTTGTTTGTCTTTATCTCCTGCACAGTGGAGAGCTATTATCAGAACAGGTTGATGAGTTAAGACCTTTGCCCTGAAACTGCTAGTCTCCTTGTTTCAAGTTGTGCTTCATTCCTATATTTCTTACATACTGCATCCTGAACCAGAAATCAAACTTCTCACATGATTAAAAATCCTTAATAATTTTCTATGAACTGTGAGATTACTACCTAACATGTGCAGTGTCATGCCTATGAATTTTCCCCACCTGCCTCCTTATCCCCATGTTCCTGAGTGTCCTCCACTGATGTTTCTTTCCCACATGTATTCATCATTTGTCATAGATAGAAAAAACTAGATAAAATCACTCCTTGCCTGTCTTGGTCTTCCTGACGCTGAATAAAGCAGTTCCTTGGGAGTGGTTTATCCCTACTCTGACTCGTTGTCATGTGGAATGCCTTGCTGAAGGCCTGCATGCTGCTGTACATGTTCTTAGTGCACCTCACCTTCTCAACATGATGAACTTCACTTTGTGATTTAAGGCCTAACTCTTTGGCATTAGGAAATATCTGTGGATATTTTAAGTATATTTGACCATTTTGTTTATTTCCAGACTACTTTAAATAAACAAATCTTAATTAGGTATTTTTGGACCCAGTTGTAATAATATAGTTTTAATGTTAATTACCTACTATACCAACAATGATTTTTGTGCTTATTGAATTTTTTATATATTTATTTATGTGGGGGTAATCCCAGTGGTGGGGATTTGAGTGAGAATGATCCCCATAGGCTCAAGTGTTTAACATGTTCACTGATTAGTAGAACTATTTATGAAAGGTTAGTAGAGATAGCCTTGTTGGAGAAGTTGCATGTCATTGAGGGGGACTTTTTGGTTTCAGAACTCCAGCCATTCCCAGTGTCTCAGCCATGTGATTGTGTCTCAAGATGTGAGCTCTGATATTCATCCATATCCATACTGTTCCAGTACCATGCCTATTGCCATGATGGCCATAAAGTCTAACTTTCTTAAACCATAAACCTCAAATTAAATATGCTTTCTTTTGTAAGTTGTTTTGGCCATGTTATTATATCACAGCAATAGATAAGTAATTTGTGTGTGTGTGTGTGTGTAAAAATGTAGGCATACATATGCAGAGAATAACATTTATAAGAGTCAGTTCTCGTCTTCCACTGTGTACAACTCAGGGGTCTTTCATTCTTTCATTCCTGACTTTATAAAAATCTTTTTTTCTTTCTAAGCTGTCTGAGTTAATTTTTGACTTTTAGCAAAGACAAAATTATAATGAATAATTTTTTCAGATATAAGAAATAAACCTCCTTTTCTCATAGATTATATTTTCTATTACTTTCAAATATACCCATCTCCAAAAAAAAAAAAGTACGCGTGTGTGTATACTCTAAAACTACACACTCCTGAGAATTTCTGATCTGAGTAAATTATAAAGTAAGTGAATTATAAAGAAGTTTAGAGGTTTAAATTATTTTTCTGAACATATGGCTGTTAAATGATACAACTAAAATGTTAATTTAGGTAGATGGATCTTTTGTTCTCATTAAAGTATAAGTTCAAAATCCAGTTATATACTCAAAAGATTCAAAGAATTTTTTTAAACAAAGGAGAATGCTTGAAATTGAGCTTCAAACAAGAGATTGTGCTTGCCTGACACCTGGGTGGAGGAGGAAGTTATCCTGAGTTGAGAAGCCGGTGTATGAGGACAGCTAGAAAGCCCTATGGCGAATTTGTAAACTTGGTACTTATGTGAAGTGGGAGCTTTACTGGGAGAAAGGGAAATGGGCTGCAGACTGGGGCCTGATTAGAAAAGAAGAAATGTATGTTTTCAATGAAAATGATCACTTGGAGGGGGGGAGAAAGTATTGGGGAGGGCAAGACTGCAGGCAGAAAAGCCTCCATCCAGCAAGGCTCCAAGAGGCTTTATTGGCTTGCTCAACAGAGTGAATAATTATTTAGTGGTCCATGAATGCCATGCTTGAACAGATGAGTGAATGTGGTTTCTGCCATTCCTTTCAGTTTGCAGTCTGTTGGGAAAGACCATAATTAAACAAACAAATAGAATGAAAAAGACCAAGTAGCTATGATGTTGGTAGAGACTTGGTAGTAGTGTTAACCACATGTACTACTATGCTAGATTAGTAGATTCTCTACTATGAAAGAGAAGTGGGAAGGATAAAGCTAAGGTTTCTTTGAAACAAACTAGACCTATTACATGTTACCCTGTTCTGGAGTTTTCTTCATGAATGGTGGGTGCCTCGTTGGTCTTTTTGGATTGAGGGGCGAAGTCCTGGCTGTTCTTCTGTCCTAGAGGAGTGTATGCCCTGTTCTCACATACCCTTTCTCATAATCACTGACCCAAGCCAGTGGGTCTTGATTATATTGGTTTGGTTTGGTTTGGTTTGGTTTGGTTTGGTTTGGTTTGGTTTGGTTTGGTTTGGTTTGGTTTGGTTAGGTTAGGTTAGGTTATTCAAGACAGGGTCTCCATATGTAGCCCTGGCTAACATAAATTCATAGCAATCTTCCTGACATGGTCTCCTGAGTACTGGGATTACAGATGTAGTAACACCATTCTTAGTTTTAGAGTGTTTTAATACTTTGAACTACATGCATGCCGGGCAGTGATGGCATACGCCTTTAATCCCAGCACTTGGGAGGCAGAGACAGGTGAATTTCTGAGTTCGAGGCCAGCCTTCTTTACAGAGTGAGTTCCAAGATAGCCAGGGCTATACAGAGAAACCATGTCTCGAAACCCATCTCCCCCCCCCCCAAAAAAAATCAAAACAAAACAAAAAACTACATGTGTATTTTCCATACTGATTAAATTTGAATATTAGATAAAGTCCATGTGTTAAATTTTAGGACTTAATGAAACAGAATGGAACTTGTAACTGCCATTGGGTTTCACAAGAAACTTGTAATGTTTTGAGTTCTTTATGTACAAATCATAAAGAGAAAAAGTATTGGTTTTATAAAGAACATGTTTATTAGGTGATTATGTAATGTATGCTATGGAGGATGCCATGTTGACCCTTAGAAATGGGGTCTTTTTAAGTCGTCTAGCTCTGGTAGAAAATACTTGCTTAATATGCACAAGGCCCTGAGTTCCATCCCAGTACCATAAAAAACATACCTGCAACCATATGCATGCACACACATACAAAAGGTCACGTCGTGATGCTGCAATTCCTTATTTAGACACTAAAGCATAATTCAGTGACTCCCTTAAATGGTTTTCAAAGGTGAAAACTTAGCATATCTTGAGTATTTGAGGATTCCTATCATTCCAATGATTAAGATACCATCGAATAAAATTTAAAAAAAAAAAAAAAAGATACCATAACAGTTAAAGTTGATCCCTTATATTAACCTGGGGTTCCATTTATACCCACATAACAGATGTGGTCTGTAAAACTATGCATGTACAGGTGTAAATGCAAAGTGGAAAAAGAAAGGAAAAAGCAGCTTGCCTTGTGATTGTTTTTTTAGTACTATTTGGATGAAGATGCTACAGTATCCAAAGTGAGTTTAAGCTGGAAGGGTCCAATATTAGAAAAGTCCTGGCCATGCTGATTTCACGGTGCACTCATCACTCTGGATAGATCTACTCTCATATCCTAGAACAATACTTAACATTTAATTCATTCAGAGTTCTACAGGAAGGAAGGCTCTTTCCTGCTCTTTTTAAAGCTTGACTTTTACTGGCTACAGGACTTGACATGCACTCAGCCTGCACTATCCTAGAGCAGCTTTAGCTGAACAGAACATAGGTGTATGTTGGGCGATCCAGCACCTAAGCAATGTTTATGTTCTGTATTCTTTGTTATGTCGTTCTTTTAAGCATCAGAAAGCAAATTTTAAGCTTCCAGGGAATGTATTAGTTTTTAGCAGAAAGGTTTTTTAAAAAGCCTCTTTATAGCTGTTTTCCCAACAGCTAAATAGGGTCCAGTCCAAGTCACTATTTGGGCATTGAGGAAAGACTTGCTTCACTTTGCTTTGTTTTACTTTGCCTAGTGTTCTTAAGTTTTATACCTGTAACTCCAGCTCCAAGGGATCTGACTCCCTCTTCTGACTGCCTTGGGCAACTGCACGCACGTGTTCATACCCACACAGAGACAGATGGACAGACGGATGGACAGACGGACAGACAATTAAGAAACCTTTTTAAAGGAAGCATGAACCTTACTGTTTATTAACACTAGCATGAGATAAAATGCTACTGACCTATACATTATACATAAAGTTAGCAGACACTAAGCATTAGCACTATGGGTTAAATTGAAAATGAAGAAATGCTTGCTATGGAATTGAAACAGTTGTAATAGTTGTCACTTGTGAGAGAAAGACGATCTCTATTGCTGTTAAGTTTATTATTTCATAAATACAACAGTTCCTCTGCCTTTGAATTTTGCTTTAGTTATGTGTTCTTATAAGGTACATAGAATAAACTAGATCTATTGTATATGGTTCAGTTTATGTATAAACTTGTAAAACCACCTCTAACCAAGTTAAAGAATATCTCATGTGAGTTCACTAAAAAGATTGCTTTAGCCACTGGCAGTCCATCTTTCCCTTTATGAGGTACCATCAAGACTGCTTTGTTTCTTTGTCACTTGAGATGTCATATAAATGTAATTATATAGTATGTGGTTTGGGTGGTTAATACTGGTTGTTAACTCAATAAGAAGTATCTATAGTCACCCAGAAGATAAACCTCTAGGTGTGCCTATGAGAGATTTTTTTTGAGATGGGAAAACCACCTTAAACAAAGAAAGAGAACTTAGTATTCCATCTCTGCTTTGTAACTGCAGAGTTTTCTACCTGCACCCAAGTTCCCAAAATAACATCTCTGAGACTTCTTATATATGACTAAATGCCTAGGCCAATAGCTTTGGCTCATTTCTGCCAGCTCATAACTCAGTTATCCTGCTTAAACTGGTCAGGTCATGCCACATGACTCTCCTCTCCTTCTGTTTCATGTGAAAGTCCTCGGAGTTCAGGGCAAATCTTCTCCCCCACCTGTCTATCCCAATAACACTCTCTGTACCATAACTTCCAGGTAGCTATTTCCTGTCTAAGCTATTAGAACAACAGCATTTTATTTGCAGGTGATACTCCATACACTTCATAAGAGATTGACTCTACACTACTTCCTGACTAGACTACAAGATGACAACTGTTTCAAGCTCCTGCCACCAGAAATTTTTCCTACCATGACAAGACTGAAGCAGCATCTTTTCATAAAATAGTTCCTTCATTATTCAGAATCAATATGGAGCCTTCTACCATCCTATTCTCTACAGTTGTAGCCTCATTCTCTCACCCTGTCTTTAGCAGCTAAGTTCTCCAACGTATTATTTCGAAGAACAGAATATAGTTCTGTGGTAGAACACTTGCCTAACGCATACATGACCCTAAATGGAATACCTCATACTAGAAAGGCATAGTTGCTTTCAGTATCCTCTGTCACCTGAATTTATGTATAAATCTCAGTTACCTTTTCACTTTCTTATTTAAAAGATCACATTGAAATTGTATGCAATCTATAGATAAATTTTGGAATAATTATGTTAGTAACGTTGAATTATCTACTTTACAAACATGCCTTAACTATTTATGCCTTAACTACTCCTAATTTCTCTTAGGAGTATTCTGTGATTTTCTGTGAGAAATTACTTGCTTATTTTTTTTTAAAGATTTATTTATTTATTTATTTATTTATTTATTTATTATATGTAAGTACACTGTTGCTATCTTCAGACACCAGAAGAGAGTGTAAGTTCTCATTACAGATGGTTGTGAGCCACCATGTGGTTACTGGGATTTGAACTCAGGACCTTCAGAAGAGCAGTCCGTACTCTTAACCTCTGAGCCATCTCTCCAGCCCTACTTGCTTATTTTTATTTCCAGGTTGTATTTGAGTCTTTTGATATAATTCAAGTAAAAGAATTTTTATTGTTCATTATATAGTAGCAACCTATTTTTAAAATACTAACTTACACTGTGTAGGCTTGATATAACTGTTTAATAGAATTTTATTTATTTAACTATTTTAGAATTTCCATATAAACATGTTTCCAAAGTCTTTTTTTAACTTACCTTTTTACTGTACATGTTCTATACACCCTCTTTCTTCCTTACTGCTCTATTAGAATCCTCAATACAAGAGATGATAGGTAGCATTTGATATTTCAAATGTTAAATACTTCTCTAGCTGCAGGTACTCAGTAAGTAAATACCTTTTCTCATATTAAAGAAGATCCCTTCTATTCTCAGTTTGCTGAGAGTTTAGTGTCATGAATAGGTCTTGATTTGATTGCCAAGTGCTTTTTTTCTGCATGTATCAAAATGATCATAGTTTTTCTACTTTTTAAGTTAGTAGTTACTTAAATAAATCAGTAATTACTTAATAAATATTCTGATTAAATTTCAAATACTAACCCAACCTTTGGTTCCAGAGATAACTCTGACTTGGTTTTGATTATTTATCCATTTTGTAAATCAGATCCTGTTTGCCAGTATTTTGAAGATTAGGTGGTCTGTGTTTATCATTCTTCATAATAATATTTGCCAAGTGTGAAGTTAATAGCCTAACATTATAAAACAGTTTAATGAGTATTCCTTTCTGTTCTGAAATGGTTGTATAATTTTAATGTTTGGTTGATTGTGTTGGTTTGGTTTGGTTCGGTTCTAGCCATTGAAGCTAGCTCTCATTTCACTTAACATGGGGTTTACAAAGTTACCCTGGCTAGTTTTAAACTTCTCGTGTGTTCTAGATGGGCCTTGAACTTCCATGTGCTGCCATGACATCTGAATGCTCTCATTGTGGGCATTTGTCACAAGACCAGCTCTAACATTGCCCTTTCTGAATATACCAGCAGTAAGAATGATATTTTTAGTCTTTTTGCAAGGGAAAAGAGTCTACAGTTTTTGAAGTATTTAATTTCCAGGGCTTTTCATTTTCTTGTAGAATATTTTGTCTTCTACCTTGTATCATTTACCTTCAATCTGTAAAGCTTTTTGACCAGTCTTGTAACATGTATTTCCTGAAACCTTCTTGTTGTTCTTTATCTGAAAATAACTAGGTTTATCCTTCATTATTGAGTAGGGTTCTGGGTAGCATTTTTGGCTCAGCACTTTGAAAATGTTATTCTCCTGATAAACTGTGTACTGGATTAGGGAGTCTTTAGTTGTTTACCCACTCTAGTTGGCAGCACGAACCTAAAAAATGAGAATGACTAAATGAGTTGGCAATAGCCAACTTTGTTCAGAACATCAGAGAATTTATACTCTGGGAGTCGCAAGCCACAAGTGATAAAAATATGTTTTCCAGAGAGGCATATGAATGATAACAGCTGAAGTAAACTATCCACTATACCTGGGAAGAGAATGAAAACACATTCCAAGAACTGTTCTGTGTTTTGAAGAAACTGAATTCACAAATTGTTTCTTGGTGTTTTCTCGCAAGTCCTCAGAATTCTTCTCCTACAACTTCATTCGTGGACTAGGTTCCACTGATTATTGATGCCAGTGTCCCATGTGTGACCTGTGTTCAAGATGCTCTTTAGTTGAAGATGTTAGCAGTTAGACTGAAACACCTTCCTTTTATCCTGTTAGAGCTCTTTACTGTGAATTTGTGTTTTGTCTATTTAGAGAAAATTTGAGGCCCTTAGTTCTTCAGATTTCACCGGGGGGAGGGGGGGTCTCCAATTTTTCTTTTCCTTCTAGAACTCTGACTATAGCATAGTAGACCTTTTCATATTATTCCACAAGAGTGATCTTTTAATGTAAATTTTATCATCTCAGTTTTCTTCTTTTAAGCATTAATAGTAGATTTTTTTTTTTACAGTGTGTTTTTGCGTGTCTTTCTGACCTCATTTCTTACCTCTTGTTTTCATTATTCACTATGCCTCAGACTTTCTTTCCCGATATGTGTCACTCATTTTCCTTCGTATTTTGATCTTCTCTTTACCTTGAATCTTTTTCCAACAGTTCTACATGTATCTAGCTTCTTTGAGTATTTGTACAAGGCTTTTCTGATTGGCCCATCTAAATGCTACTCCATTCCCTCAAAAGATACACACCTATTTCAGTACCTTTGTTGAGATGCCATATGCCATAAAATTCACTCATTTAAAAAACTTTTATTGGTTCTTATTCATAAGTTTATATAATTGTCACCACAGTTAGCTTTACACATTTGTTCTTTTTCTCAATACTGAAGCTGTCTGGCAAGTAACACGTGCCCAGTAAATTTTCTGAGTAAGTTCATTGGGTCTGGCATAATATAGGCATTAGCCTTCAGTAAAATGCTAAAAGCATTCAATTGACTCAAATTTATCTCTAGGCCTATTCCTTTATCATAGCTTTGCTATATTTAGGGCTCTTTAAACAGCAAATAGCTTATTCTGTATTTTATAAGTTAATCGAGGAAGCATTGTTTTTTTAAAAAAATAACTTTTCATATAGTAAGTACATGTCATACACACATTTCTCTAAATGTTACCGTTTTCTGTTTACCTTGGCAATTGTTCAGAAACTTTCCCAGAACTATTGTTTTCCCATCTTCAGAAATCAACTAGACACTGTTTACATCCTGAAATAGATTATGGTGCCTCTAGTACTTGTATTATTTGTTAGTTGAGGATAATAGTTGGCAGATAGATGCATTATGAAAAAGTAGGTACTCTCTTTTCCTGACTGCCTTTGATATGGAGTGTCAGTTCTAGACATAGCTAAGCTTTGCTGTTCTATCTCTGTAGGCTTTGATGAGGCCTGGAAGAATTGACAGGATCATTTATGTGCCCTTACCGGATGCAGCAACAAGAAGGGAAATACTGAACCTGCAGTTCCACTCAATGCCAATCAGTAATGAGGTTGACCTGGATGAACTTGTCCTCCAAACTGACACCTACTCAGGAGCAGAGGTAAGATAATTCCCCAAAACACACATGTGTCTCAGAAGTAGAACATATGTTTAGCATGCAAAGGGCCCTAGGTTCGATCCCCAGACACACACCTACACACCATACCTCCCATACATCCCAAAAAGAAAAAATTGGGGTGGAAGGGAAGTAGTGTGGTTCATTAAGCAAAAGATGCTTCTTGCTAACCCCCATGTTAATTTATGTGAACCAACAAGTCTTCAAACAGTTACTAAATCATATTACACCTCACTTGACCTATGTTGAATCTTACTAGTTTTTACCTAGTTCTAATGATTTTTCAAACTAGTCTTTAGTATACCATATAGCACAGTGGGAGTATCACTAGACTAGAAGTCGACTCTGACTCCTGACACCCGTTCTAGCTAGTCAGCTAGCATACTTTACTGAACTCAGGTTTCTTTTGTTAAACTACCAATTAGTAGGGTAGAGTAGACATATCTCCTATTTTCTTGTGGAGGTGATATTAGAATGTCATAAACAACTTTGCAAAGCAATTGTATAATTTTAATTATTTGATCTACTTTTCATCTCAAAGATGATCTCAAAAACAAAAAAAGGTAAACTTAACCATAAAAAGGAGTTCTTAGCCTATAAAAGCTTTTATGTATATACAATGTATGTATTTTCCCTCTCCTTAGAAAATTTCCTTCTTAGCCAATTTTTGTTACAAAATAAAATTTGATGAAGTAATTAAGTAACTTTTCTATATGAATCACCAGGACCCTTAGGTTTGGGAATTGAACCCAGGTCCTCATGCATGCTTTATCACTGAACCACATCCCCAGACTCCAATATATATTTCTTACAAAAACTATATACCAAATACTTCAGCACAGAATTAGCTTCAGAATACCACTGAAATGGATTTTGCTGGTAATTTAATATTCTAAATAAGAAATTAGATATTCATTTGATTGTGGGTTGCTAGTAGGGCAGGGGTTTTATGTTTTTATCTGCTATTTTCATCCAACTTTCAAAGAAAAAAGAGAGAGATGAGCACATAATCAGGCAAATTTTTATAGAGTTGGCTTTAGTATCGTACACAGTCATAGTAAATATCAAGAAAAAGGTCACAGGTACTTACTGCTTCATCTTACCAGCTGTGGAAAGCAGCTTAGGAAGCAGTTGGAGGTACACTGACCTGAGTCGCATCTGAAGCAGAAGTATTTATTATCATCTCTTTGACATGGTCATACAGTCAGAGTGATCATGTAACTAATATGACAGAAGACTCAGGCATTTCTAAAGGGGCCTTTTGATGTCAGTATGGGGCCTAGCATTTGTATATAACATGTCAAGTTATAAGAACAAGAGAAGAAACTATAATTATCTCATCTGAACAAAATGGAGGAGTGGTTAGCAGGATGTTAGCCTGCCTTTCATGTTAAACTAATTTATGATAGACATACTTTAGTACAAAACAGAAATAAAAGTTGGTGAATTTTAATCTGGCCAGAAAAAGAAAACTCATTTAGTGCCAGCAGTTACACCATCTAGCACATTCTCATACAGTACATACCTTATTTTTTCTAAAGTGGAAACATTTTTATAATCAGTTTTAATATCCACTGTAGATTGCCACAATCTACAAATTGCCACAGAAAAACAGTAGTATATTCTGTGCTTCCTAAGTTATATTAAGCCCCAAATGATCAGGCTTTGGGGAAACCACTCTGACCTCATTTAGTGTATGTATGGTTAATAACTTCTGAGGACTAGGAACTTCTCAGAGCTGTATCCTATTAGCTCTCTGAGGTGTCTGAATTAGAAGAGATGGGTTTCTCCCAGAACCTCTGATTTGTTGGGATGGGAAGGTAAGATGGATGGATGGATGGATGGATGGATGGATGGATGGATGGATGGATGGATGGATGGATGGTTGGTTAAAATAGTTAAGCAGTTCAAAGACATATTTAAAAGAAGTTTTTAAATGTTAAAACTGATAAAAAGGAAATTTAACATTCAAAACTTAAATTTAGACAAAAATGTAAGATCTCATCTTTCTCTCTCTCTCTCTTTTTGTCTGTCTTTTCATCAGAGTGACAACAGTGCTACAGTTTGAAGGCCAAAATTAGGTTTGATTTTTTTTTTAATAGTAAATTGAATGTAAGATGATAATCTCAGTCACATTTCTTCTTTTGGGTTCTAATTAAAACAATATAGCTGTGGTTCAGGTAGAGATGATTCTCTTCCTTTTAATGACTGATTGATTGGTCAAGGTTACTTTCAGACAAGTATTTTCATTTTAGCCAATGAAAACAAGTATTTCATTTAGATGATGTCATTCTATAAAAGCCTTGTCTTGAAGCAGAACTTGGAACTCTTCTGAGACATTCCATTTTCCCTCCTGGAGAGGACATACAAAGTAAATAAACCCCAGGAGCATCTTAGAGGAAGTGCTAGCACAGTGGATCTCAACCCCTACGTTGTTGCAACCCCTTGAGGGGGTTAAATGACCCTTTCACAGGGGTCAGTCACCTAAGACTATCAGAAAATACAGTTAATTACATTATGATTCATAAAAGAAGCAAAAATAAAGTTATGAAGTAGCAATGAAAATGATTCTTTGGTTGGGGGTCACTACAACATGAGGGACAGTATTAAAGGGTGGCAGCATTAGGAAGACTGAGAACCACTGAGCTACAGTCTCTTCCTCTCTGTTCCTGAGAACCACTGTTCTGCTTCCTGTCTCTGTGAATTTGATGTAATAGGTACCTGATAGAAGTGGGATAAAAGAAGGATATGAGGGAAGGTGTCTGGACTTCCATCTCCAGCAGCTGGGTTTCTTTAGAAGGGTATGCTTGGCTTCTGGCTGCCTTCTGGTTAACATGACAGTGCTACCTGCCATAAACAGATGGAAATTCAGCTTGGAATTGAGTCTTTTGTTGTTGTTGTTTTGTTTTGTTTTGTTTTTGTTTTTGCTGCCTGTTCTCATTTGATTTGATTTGTTTAAAGTTGTAGTCGTTCCGGTTAGTTTTGGAAAGCTTTTATCTCTAAATGTACACTGTAGCTGGCCTCCTTGCTGTTGGTGCTAAGAGATGATTTCCTCTGTTTTGGAGAAATTGCTAGCATAGTCCAAAAGCTAATGGCTCTGTGGCATTTGGGTTGAATTTTTATTTACATTTAGATTTCAGTCTTCTTTCCAGTGGTTATCTCAGTAAGGGTCATCTGTAAAAATGGTTCCCCACGTTAAAGTTTTTTAGCTTGATTGATAGTGAAAAATGATTATTTGGTAGAAGCCACAAACCATGCTTTGAATCTTGAGTTTTCATTATTTACTCATTTACTTAATTGTTATAGGGTTTTTGTCTTTTGAGACAGGATCTTGCTATATAGCTCTGGTTAGTCTAGCCTGAATGGAATTCATTATATAGCCCAGGTTAGCTCTAGTGCATAATTCTGTCTCTATCTCTGCTTCCCCATGTTTGAATTTCACTTGTTAGTCATCACACTTAGCTCGACTTGATCTTTCCCAGGCTGAAGCTAGCACTAAACTTGTTACCCTCTCTTGGGTGCTGTGCTCTCAGTTGTCCATTCAGACCACAGGTTTAAACTGGTGGTCCATGGAGTGCCCAGCTTTTACAGTCACCAGTTTAGTTGAACTTGGGGGAAAGGGAATATTTTTTTTCCAACCTTATCAGATGTGACACTATCATGAATCAAGGAGCATCTGTATTTGAGAGTCAGGTATCAGCTATTCATTTGTGAATACTGCAGACAATGTCCATTAAGCTTTACAGAGGTAAAAGTAGCAAGATGGCTTGTAAAAGTGTGGATGTTGCTTATAAGTTGACCTTTAATAGAACACTGGCTCTTCCAGTGGGATTCAAAGATGTTATTAACTATTTGTTCCCTCATACATAGAATCTTTATGTGATTGAAATTGTTTTGCTGGTTAAATGGGATAACAAATATAAGAGCACCAAGAAACAAGCCTGGCACTCACTGGAGGTCTTCCCTTTGTTCTCCTTCTCAGTTTGGTATTAGTATTGGCCACTAAAATGTCAAACAGTGTTGCTACTAAGTAGTAATATATTTTGTAGTGATAAAACTTTTCTGAAAACAAAACAATTATTTGTATTATTCACTTTATAAAGGTTTTTGAACTTTAACTTCATATTAACTTAGGCTGTTCATCCTTGTTTCAGTATTTATGTCTTACCTAAAATTTTGTTTTGTAATTTATGTCCCCCTGATTCTAATAACAATTACTGAAGTTTCCATTCATGCTTGACTTGAGGGGGCACTATCTCCCAGTGGCCCTTATTAATTCAAAAAGGTCTGTTCACCATGAGTGAGCTGTTGCAGCTACTAAAAGGAGAGCCTTAAATTACTTTCTGTCTCACTTAATGTTCCTGTTGACATCTCCCCTATAGAGTGAAGATAATTATTAACTGCCAGTCAGAATGTCTGTACTTCCTTTATTAAGTCACCTGCGGTAGTACTTGCTTACCGCACTAAGTCAGAACCAGTGTCTTGAGAGTCTGCTTTATATTTACTGATCATCTTACCAGTCTACCTAACAACACATCTAAGATAGAAACAAGAAATGAGAATCAGGAAAACCTTCGGGTGTCTCAGGTTTTCTACTTGTGGTAATAGAAAACAGCTGACTGCAGGAATTGTCTCTACAGCATACAAAGTACATCTCTGCAACACCCTCAGCCCTCTTTATTTTCTCCCACTCTTTGGAAAGAGCCTTGTGAAGATTTATTGCCTAGCCTTCCATTCACATTTGAGATCTATAATGCCTCTCTGCTCTTCCTGGCGTTTTTACTCTAAAGTCTAACACCAGAATCTCAGCATTCTTCCCTTGCTTATCCTACTAACATCAGTAGTGTGTCTTCAGGGTGTCATGAGCTAAGCAGCACACCCCAGAATGACCTGTCTTCCAAGGACCTGTATTCCTGCTTCTGTTTGACTTTTTGCTCCATAGTCCATTGTTTATTCATTAATATGAACTTCTACCTCATTTCCTCTGGGCTTTCTAGGACAGAGGCTAGGTCTACACCTAATTAAAATGGCACTTCGTGATTTTTACACGTTATCTGAATACCCTGACTCCCAAATGTATGACCTGTTTGAAGTTGTGAATCAATGAGGTTTTAATTCATTTATTTCATTTCCCAAGTATAGTGAATATTTATAGTTTAGAGAGAAAGGAATGTAAAAACTAAATTCTGTATTGACGCATTTATATGGACAGATCCTGTGATGTACACAGTGAGTGCTACAGGAGAAAAAAAGTCAGAACTCAGAAGCTGGGAAAGAAAGGGACATTTGATCTAAGTTCTACTGTTAGTCTCTAGGGTAGCATTAAAATCTTATTCCGTGCTTGTTACAGATTATCATTCTTGTATAGGAATCCATTAGGAGTTTGACTGAAGGATGTTTGTCATTGCTGTGCTAATCATAAATTGCTTTTGGAAACCCATGCTCTAAATACTTCTTGTGTGGCTCATAGATTTCCATCACAGCACCAGAGAGTAAGAATCTTAAGAGACATTGCTCCACAGTCAGACTTAAATGAAAGTCTACTTAGGAAACTTAAACACTTTTACACCGAAGAGAAATGGCTATCTCACCTGCCCAGGGTCGAGTTCCTTATATGATTTTGTTCATTTTGTGTCCTGAATCTTTGGTGCTTCTGTGTTTCATCATCCTTCACTGGATAGATTCATATGGTTTGGAAGATACTGGAATAATATGTTGTAAGGTAGAAATATGTAGCAGGCAACTTTTTCCTTAAAGTCTCTTTGTAGAGGAAATAAATGAAAACAAGGTTACTCTTCATTGTAATCTTGTTTTAAAAACTTAAGAAATATATGTCTATTTCTCAGAGACTTTCTGTATTTCCACACTTCGGTTTTTACTTAATTTGGAAAGAACATACCTATTGAACTTTTTTAAGGGTTATGTTAGATATATGATTGATTGCGTCACAGCAAATCACCTGCCAGAATGCTTTGTGTTGCTATACCTGTATTATGGACTGCCTGGCAGGTGTTTAAAACTGCTGTCATCTTTCAAGAAGCATTAGAAAGGAAATGGATATAGAGTGAGCAGCAAGCTTAAAACAGTATTTTATATAGACACCCTCCTGTAAAAAAAAAATCTGTTCAGCAACTAGTCAGGACCTACCTGACTAGCTGGTACCTCAAGGTTTATAACTAAATTATTTTGTGCCAACATTTTCTGTATCTCCAGGCTAGGACTTTATAATTTTTGAATAAACCATTTGCTTCTCCATCTTCAGAGGAATTATAAAATTTGGGAATTCTTTCAACTTGAGGGAAAGACCATATAATTTCTTTTTTTAAGTTGTATAAAGTATGTCACACACCATTAGTATGATCACTTATTTTTTCTTGGTCTTCTGAGTTGATAGAATTCTAATTTCCAATTACATGTTTAATCTCTTTATGAAAAGTATGCCCCTGTTTTATATGGAAATTGTTCCTTGTGTTAACATTTCATTGCTGTGTGAGATTGCATGATGAGTAATTAATTACATAATGTATGGAATGAGGAATCTGTAGGAACAATTCTGTCCACAGGGTTCTTGTCAGATTCAACAGCATAGTTCACACACATGTATTCTTCTTTGGAATCACAGTGCTCCAGCAATTGTGTTTTTATAATCAGCAAAGTACATTTGATCTCTATAATAGTAAACATTTGCAACTTGCCTAAGCTTTCCGTATTTCATTTTAGAATATTTAAATTCATAATGGCATTTTATTTAGATAGTTTGTTTTGGAAAATATCTTTTGTTTTCAGTTTTAGGTCATTAAGCTTATGTTTCATAGTTAAATTATTTATTTGAGCTGTCTTAATAATACTTGTGCTGTTTGTTTATTTTTTCCTTGTTAAGATAGGTAATATTTCTCAAAAGTAAAATTTGATGGTTCTTTGCAAACTATTAAATATTACTTTTTCAGCATATTGTTAAGGGCTTAATTTTATTCTCGTTGTATGTATGTCTTTCTAAATTAAGGAAAGTATTGAATCTAGTAACTTTAGAAAGCTGAGGATTTCTGATTTGCTAAAATTGTTGTCTAGAAAATAAGTATTTGTTTATAACACCCTTTCTTTAGATGGGGATTGCACCCTGTGTTCAGAGGCAGGGCCAGCATTCTGCTGTTGAGAAGAAAGGCACCCCTGTCAGTCCTCCATTGTACATTTAACAGGCTGGATCTCAGGTTTGCTCTCCAGCAGTGCTGGACTTGGATCCCCTGAATGTCTTACAGAGCTCCCAGGGGCTCTTCAGTGTTGTGGTCTAGTTACTCTCCAGTATAATGTTGCCTTGAGCTAGAAAGGAAAGGGTTTATTTCTATTAACAGAGCTTCCTTTTACATTTCTTCATTGTTTATATTATTCCTGATGTTCTTTAACATAGGTTGGATACCTTGGTTAAAATGCTTAGGAGTCCTGGAGATTTCAAACTTAATTTTTACGATAGTTTCTGTGTATTAACGGGGCCATTAGATACAGTACATATGCTGCTTCACTGTCCTGGGAGGTCTTTATGAATTCGATATTTTCTCTATTTTCAAAATGCAAAAGTTGTCACTCTTTTGGCCGTTGAGCAGGATATTCTTTTAGTTATAGCAAAAGTTACCCCTTCACAGAATTTCACTCACTGTGAAAGGAGCCACAGGGACTTGGTGATAGGGGCACTTCCATACCAGGCACAAAACCCAGTCTGATCCTGGTCCTGAGAACATGAAAAATAGATGGCTTTCGATTGTAAGAAAAACTAAAGGCTTTACCATGACTCATGCTGAACTATTTTGGCTTTTCCAGTAATTAACCTAAAATGTAAACATAACTGTAGGTCTGGACAAATCTATGCATTCACTGAAATCAAATTTATCTCTAAAGCTGTGTCTAAATATAGTTCTATGGATCAACTGCTTAATCCTTGTAAGCTAATCACCCAGAAAGATCATATGAATACCCACAAAAATAGAAAAGAAAGGGGAAAAAAACCCTAAAATTTATGTGGAACCAGAAAAGTCCCCAAATAACTGATACAACCCCGAGCAAAATGAGTAATTCTGCAAATGATTTGTACCCTGGGGATTGTAGACTTCAAGATGTATTATAAAGCCGCAGTAGCAGTAGTAATAATAGTAATAAAGATAGAGTACTAGCACAAAAATAGACATGCAGACCACTGGAATAAAATAGAAGACCTAAACTTGAGTCCACAGAACTAAGTAACCCTGTATTTGTCAAAAAGGCCATTTTAATGTGTCTCTGTAAAAGCTGTTAGTGAAATTCATTCTTGCTGGTCTGCCACCTGTCAGGTTTTACTTTTCAGTTGAGAGTAAATAATAAAAATAGCAAGTATGTGAAGATTGCATCCACTAAACTTGAGACTATAAAGTAAAGAGATCTGCAACTGAACGTTCTTTCCACATCTGGATTCTAATTGAGAGCTGTGTTTCTCCAGGAAAGCTTTGTTTTAGAATTTAGTGGTTTGTTTTTGGTGGTGGTGGTTGTTTAGAAACAGGAGAAGTTTTCACAAAGACATTAGTAGCAGAACCCTTTCTCTAGTAAAACTAGAAACGGGAAGTCCACTATATAAGGAGGCACTGAAGAATCTGCTTTGGTCACATGGAACCTCTCCCAGATGCATAAGCTCTCTTCCACCTTCAGTGACCTCCAAGAGTACTATTCAGTGGGATAGAAATATGTCTCAGCACATATATACTCTGGCATACAACACATACAATAAAGTGCAATAAATATGTTTAAAGTATTGATCAGCCTATAGCTTCTTTTTACTGTTTCTCAGAATTGTAACATAAGTACTTCTTAGTTCCATAAACTCATAAAAGTAAATACTGTGGTATTAACTGGTGAGCCCGATTACCTGTGCATGTGCACTAAAATTACATTTGAACAAACTTTTATTTGTCTGGACATAATGAAATAACTTAGCCAAGGTTCAGATAAAAGATAACCTTAATCTGAAATTAGCAATCCATTTATTCTTTATAAAAGTGACCTAGGCCGGACGGTGGTGGCGCACGCCTATAATTCCAGCACTTGGGAGGTAGAGGCAGGGGGATTTCTGAGTTCAAGGCCAGCATGGTCTACAGAGTGAGTTCCAGGGCTACACAGAGAAACCCTGTCTCAAAAAAGCCAAATCCAAAAAAAAAACAACAAAAAAGTGACCTAGAATAAACATTACAGTACTCTATTGAGTGAGAGAACCTGAGTTTTGATTAATTTTTAATATGTCTTTGACCTCTTCATGTCATCCCTCCCCCTCATTTTTTCATGATACTTCTGTAAAAGAAACATTTAAAGGATGGGTAGTTAAAAATACTTTTCCAGATATAATCTTCTGTGGTAAATAAAACTAAAAGATGGAGTTAAGGGATAAAAATCAGTAACTGAATGCTTTGAGGGAGGGATGAGGAGAGAGAGGGGGAGGAGAGAGAGAGAACACGTCCCATGCTGTGGTCATTCTGAGGTGTCTTTCACATTATAATAGAGCCTGCCTCCACACCTTGGAAATACAAAAGCTGCAGTAGTAGAACATGACTGTGGCTCTTTTTGTAAAAAATATTTTGTTGTTTATATTAAAAATGCCAACATTATCACCTTCACTGTTTGTTAAGAACTTGATTCTGTGAGAAGTAACCTACCAAAGTATTTTGTTACCTGGTTAATAGTTAATATTTATTTATTAGGTATCAACAAGTTTGTTTTACTTATCTATTTCTCCTTAGAGCCTTTAGATGAATCATGTAAAACAAATCCTTCATGAAGTTATAGAGGAAAAGAACATTTGAAACACTATACCTTTCATGTCACTACCTGTAATTTTTGAGAATTACAACCTTGAGCAAGTGCATATCTTGGCAAGCAAATTATTTTAACCTCAGTCTTGATCAAAGGACAATGAAAACACTGAATCAGAGTTTGAGATCTTACTATCTATATTGAAATGAAAAGCAAAATACAAGTTAAAATTTTAGTCAAAAATACAACTTGTTTAAAAAAGGATACAACTTATTTCAAATACCATGAAAAATTGAACATGCAAGAAATCCAGCAGCATTTTTTTTTTCTTATCTTTCAGTCTTTTGGGGGCTGAGAATTTGGGGAAATCACCTGTGAAGATAAGTCTGTAGAAATATATTGGAGGGCAACCTTCTCTCTTAGTATCAATCAGCCTGGGTTGTTATTAGGAATCTCCACAGGACTCTGTCAGCCAACAGCTCAGCCAAATGCAACCCAGACCCACCACTGGATAGAAAAAGATGCCCAGGTCAAGACTCTATAACCTCCATTATTAGGAGTCCTCAGTGAGATCACCCTCATAGATTCCAGGAAATCTCCACTGCACTAGGTTTCCACACCACTCCCCCAATGCTCCCCAATTCAGCTGTCTCTCCCTGCAATCTCCTTCATTGCCCCTTCCTGCACCTGCCCCACTCTGTCCTTAAAATGTATTGTTTCCCCTTCCCAGGGAGGACCATGTGTTGCCCCTAGAGCCCTCCTCTTTTCTTAACTTCTCTGGGTCTGTGGATTATAGAATGATTACCCATACTTAACATACTAATATTCACTTACTAGTGAATATATACAATATTTGTCTCTCTGGGTCTGGATTACCTCACTCAAAATGATTTTTTTCTAGCTGCATTCATTTAACTTAAATTTTATGATTTTTTTTTAAATAGCTGAGTAATATTCCAATTGTGTAAATGTACCACATGAAGGATGTCTAGGTTGTTTCGATGTTTTTGGCTATTATAAATAAAGCCTTGGTGAACACAGTTTAGTCTTTGTGGTAGGATCAAACATCCTTTAGGTATATATATGCCCAAGAGCCGTCTAACTGGACATTGTAAGTCAATTCCCAATTTCATGAGGAATAAATTCCATTCACTGTATGGATTTCTGTGGTGGCTGTACAAGTCTGCATTCCCACCAGCAGTGGAGCAGTGTTCTCCTTATTTCACATCCTCAACAGCATGAATTGTCATTTTTATCCTTTATCTTAGCCATTCTGACAGGTGTAAGATGGAATCTCAAAATAATTTTAATTTGCATTTCCCTGGGGGCTAAGGATATTGTTCACTTCTTTAAGTGTTTCTCAACCATTTGAGTTTCCTCTATTAAGAACTCTCTATTTAGGTCTGTAACCTTTTTTAGTTGGATTGCTGAATTTTATTTTGGAGGGCTTTTTAGTTTGTTTTCTGGTATCTAATTGTCTTTGGTTCTTTATACATTTTGGATATTAGATCTCTGTTGGATGTAGAGCTGATAAATGTCTTTTCACATTCTGTAAGCTGTCTCTTTGTTCAACTGATGGTATTTTTTGCCTTACAGAAGCTTTTCAGTTTCATGAGATCCCATTTACTAATTGTTGACCTTAGTGCCTGATCCATTGGTCTTCTTCTGTTCAGGAAGTTGTGTCCTGTGCCAATGCATTTAAGGTTATTCCTCACTTTCTCTTCCATCAGGTTTGGTGTGTCTAGTTTTAGGTTAAGACCTTCTATATGCAGACATCCAGTTTGACCAGCTCCATTTGTTGGAGATGCTTTCTTTTTTTTTTTTCTAGTGTATGTCTAGCTTCTTTATCAAAAATCAGATGTTCATTGATGTGTGAGTCCATTAGTTAGCATATCTATTTTTTATGCTGGTGACATGCAATTTTTATTACTATAATAGCTTTGTAGTACAACTTGAAATAAGGCTTGATAATACTTCCAGCAGTTCCTTTATTGTTCAGGATTGTTAGCTATCCTGGGTCAGTCTGTCCATCCTTCCTCCCTCCCTCCCTCCCTCCCTTCCTTCCTTCCTTCCTTCCTTCCTTCCTTCCTTCCTTCCTTCCTTCCTTCCTTCCTTCCTTCCTTCCTTCCTTCCTTCCTTCTTTCTATATAAAGTTGAGAATGGACTCTCAAGGTCTATGAAGAATTGCATTGAAATTTTGATGGGGAATGTATTGGATATGAATGCTTTTAGTGGGATGGCCATTTTTACTATGTAAATGCTCCTACTACGTGAGCATGGGTCTTTTTATCTTCTTAATTTTCTATAATACTTTCTTCAAAGACTTGAGGATTTCATCATGCAAGTCATTCACTTGCTTGGTTAGAGTTAACCCAAGATATTTTATATTATTTGAAGTTATTGTGAAGGGTGTTGTTTCCCTGATTTTTTTTCTTAGTCGTTTTGTCATTATATAGAAGAGCTACTAGTTTTCTTGAGTTGATCTTGTATTCAGCTACTTTGCTGAAAGTGTTTATCAGCTGTAGGAGTTTTCTGATGGAATTTTTAGGTTGGTTTATGTATACTACAATCTGCAAATAACAAAACTTTCATGTCCTTTCCAAATTTTATCCCTTTGATCTCCTTAAATTGTCTTACTGCACTAGCAAAAACTTTTAAGTAAAATGTTGAATGGGTTTGGAGAAAATGGGCAACCTTGTCTGATTCTGATTTTAGTGGAACTGCTTTGAGTTTCTCTCCACTTAATTTGATGTTGGCTATAAGGTTGCTATAAATTGCTTTTATTATGTTTAGGTATGTCCTTTCTACTCCTAATCTCTCCAGGACTTTTGTCTTAAGGGGTATTAAATTTTGTCAGCATTTTTCAGCATCTAATGTGATAATCATGCTTTTGAGATTTGTTGTTGTTGTTGTTGTTGTTTCCTTTCAGTTCATTTATATGGTGCTGTTTTGGTTAGGGCTGTGAAAAGAGACACTGACCACTGCAACTCTTATAAAGCAAATTATTTAATTGACGCTGGCTTACAGTTCAAAGCTGTAGTCAGTTGTCATCATAGTGGGAAACGTGGTGGCATGCAGGCAGACGTGGTGCTGGAGAGGAGCTGAGAGTTCTACATCTAGATCCACAGGCAGCAGGAAGAGAGTAAAACACTGGGCTTGGCTTGAATATCTCAGACCTCAAAATCACACTAAACTCTAACAAGGCCACACCTCCTAATGGTTCCACTCCCCATGGGCCTATGCGGGCCATTTTTATTGAGGCCACCACAGGTTCTTTTTGATGTGTTCTTGCATTCTGTTTGCAAATATTATCATTGAGTATTTTTGAATCTGTGTTCATAAGGGAAATTGGTCTGTAATTCTCATTCATTCTCTCTCTCTCTCTCTCTCTCTCTCTTTCTCTCTCTCTCTCTCAAGTCTGTGTGGTTTGTGTTTCAGGGCAACTGTGGAATGAGGACTATTGTCTTTAGCTCATTTGCCCATCTTTGAAAGTCAGGTAGAATTCTGGCCCTGGGTTTTTTGTTTTTTGTTTTTTGTTTTTTTTTATGTCGAGAGACTATTAATGACTGCTTTCATTTTACTAAGGTTACTAAGGTTATAAATCTATTTAAATTGTTTATCTGATCTTGATTTAACTTTGGTAAGTGCTACCTATTGAGGAAATTATCCATTTCTTTTCGGTTTTTTATTTTATTTTAGTGGAGTATGGGGTTTTTAAAGTATGTCTTGATTTCCTTGGTGTCGTTGTTATGCCTCTTTTTTTGTTTCTGATTTTTTTTAATTTGGATATTCTCTTAATTTGGATAAGGGTTTAATCTTGATGATTTTATCAAGTAACCAACTCTGTTTCATTGATTCTTTGTTTCTGTTTTATTGATTTCAACCTTTAGTTTGATTATTTCTTGCCATCTATTCCTTTTTTGTGTGTGCTTGCTTTATTTTGTTCTAGAGCTTTCAGGTGCAACTGTTAGGTTGCTAGTATGAGATCTCTCCAGTTTTCTTTATGTAGACATTTTGTGCTATGAACTGTCCTCTTAGCACCACTTTCATGGTGTCCCCTAAGTGTGGGTATGTTATATATTAATTTTCATTGAATTCTAGAAAGCCTTTAATGTCTTTATTATTATTATTATTTATTATTATTATTATTATTATTTTCTAAATTCTTTGTTTACATTCCAAATGCTTTCCCCTTTCCCAGTTTCCCCCTCCCCATATGTCCCATAAGCCCTCTTCTCTCCACCCATTCTCAAATCACCTCCCTCCTTTTTCTCTGTTCTGGTACTCCCATATGATGTTGGATCAAGCCTTTCCAGGATCAGGGCCCTATCCTTACTTCTTCATGGGAGTCATTTGATATGCTAATTGTGTCTTGGGTATTCAGAGCTTCTGAGCTAATTAGTATTCACTTATCAGTGATTGCATTCCATGTGTATTCTTTTGTGATTGTGTTACCTCACTTAAGATGATATTTTCCAGTTCCAACCATTTGCCTAAAAATTTCATGAATTCATTATTTTTAATTGTTGAGTAGTATTCCATTGTGCATATATACCACATTTTCTGTATCCATTCCTCCATTGAGGGATATTTGGGTTCTTTCCAACTTCTGGCTATTATAAATAAGGCTGCTATGAACATAGTAGAGCATGTGTCCTTGTTGCATGCCGGGGAATCCTCTGGGTATATGCCCGGGAATGGTACAGCAAGGTCCTCCAGAAGTGTCACGGCCAGTTTTCTGAGGAACCGCCAGACTGATTTCAGAGTGGTTGTATCATCTTACAATTTCACCAGCAGTGAAGGAGTGTTCCTCTTTCTCCACATCCTCGCTAACACCTGCTGTCTCCTGAGTTTTTAATCTTAGCCATTCTGACTGGTATGAGGTGAAATCTCAGGGTTGTTTTGATTTGCATTTCCCTAATGACTAATGATGTTGAGTATTTCTTAAGGTGCTTCTCGGCCATCCGAATTTCTTCAGGTGAAGATTCTTTGTTTAGATCTGTATCCCATTTTTTAATAGGGTTATTTGGTTTTCTGGGGTCTAACTTCTTGAGTTCTTTGTATATATTGGATAGTAGCCCTCTATCAGATGTGGGGTTGGTGAAGATCTTTTCCCAATTAGTTGGTTGCTGAAGCCTTTAATTTTTGTACTTATATCTTTGCCCATTTTTTTATTCAATAGAGAGTTGTTCAGTTTCCATTAGTTTGTAAGCTTTTTGTTGTTGATATCCATCTTTTATCTATGGTGGTCAGATAAGTTTCACAGTTATTTTAATTTTCTTCTGTTTGTTGAGATTTTCTTTGTGACCATATGGTCACATTTGGGGGAGGTTCTATGAGGTGCCCAAAAGAAGAAGCATTCTTTTTAGTTTGGATGAAATGTTCTATAGATATTTGTTAGGCTCATTTGGTTTATAAGGTCAGTTAGCTTCCACATTCCTCTGCTTAGTTTTTATCTGGATGACCTGTCCATTGATGAGAATGGGGTATTGGAAGTCTCTCATAATTACTGTGTGAAGGTCAATATGTTGCATAAGCTGTAGTGTTTATTGTACAAAAGGGCGTGCTGTCCTGTTTGGGACAGATATTAGAGCATAGAAAAACAGAAAAAAAAAAAGAACTGTCATCTTGGTAGAGTTTTTTTTTCTTTTGATGAAAATCCAATGTCCTTCCCCATCTCTTTTGACTGACTTTGGTTTGAAGTCTATTTTTTGTAGATGTTAGAATACTAGCTAGCTTTGGGGGTCCATTTGCTTATAATATCTTCTTTCAACTTTTTACTCTGAAGTAGTGTTTATCCTTGATATTAAGGTAGGTTTCTTTTATGCAGCAAAAGAATGGATCCTGTTTCCTCATCCATTCTGTTAGTCTCTGTCTTCTTATTGAGGAATTGAGGCTAATGATACTGAGAGTATCAATGAATAATGATTTTTTTGGTGTGTGTGTGTGTGTGTTCACCCTTGTGCTTCGTTTTGTTTTGTTTTGTTTTGTTTTACTGGTCTTAGACTATTTCCTGTGTTTTCATATATGTAGTTAACCTCCTTGGTTTAGATTTTTTTCTTCTAGCGTCTTCTATAGGCCTGAATTTGTAAATAGATTTTGTTTAAATTTGATTTTAACATGAAATATCTTATTTTCTCCATCTATCTATGATGATTGTAAGTTTTACTGGGTACAGTAGTTTGGGCTGGCATCTATGTCTCAGTATAGGGTCTGCAGTATATCTCTCTAAGCCCTTCTGGCTTTTAGCATCTCCATTGAATAGTCAGGTGTAATTCTAATAAGTCTACCTTTGTGTGTTACTTGGTCTTTTTTCTTTACAGCTTTTAATATCTATCTCTGTTATATATACTTAGTATTTTGATTATTATGTGCCAAGGGGGACTTTCTTGCCTGTTCCTATCTATTTGGTGTTCTGTATTTATTTGGTGTTCATGTACCTTTTATAGGCACCACCTTTAGTAATATTTTCTTCTATGATTGTGTTGAAAGTATTTTATGGGCTTTTGAGCTGGTATTCTCCTTCCTCTATTCCTGTTATTCACAAATTTGTTCTTTTCATAGTGTCCCAGGATTTCTGGATGTTTTGTGTGAGGAATTTCTTAGATTTAATATTTTCTTTGACCTGTGTATCAATGCCTGAGAGTCTCTCTTCCATCTTTTTTATTCTTTTGGTGAAGCTTGCCTCTGTAGTTCCTGTTCACATTCCTGATTTTTCCATTTCTAAAATTGCCTCAGTTTGTGTCTTATTACTTCTATTTTTTTAAAGATGTATTTATTTATTTAACGTATATGAGTACACTGTAGCTGTCTTCAGACAAACCAGCAGAGTGCATTGGACCCCATTATATATGGTTGTGAGCCACCATGTGGTTGCTGAGAATTGAACTCAGAACCTCTGGAAGAGCAATCAGTGCTCTTAACTGCTGAGCCATCTCTCCAGCCCTATTATTTCTATTTCTATTCTCGGGTCTTGAGCTGTTTAATATTTTTCCTTCAAGTCTTCCTTCTTGGCTTTTTTTTAAGGGATTTATTCATTTCTTCCAAGTGTTTTTTTATTTTTCTGGGTTTGGGGGATTTATTCATTTCTTTAATTTATTCATTTCATTTATTCACTTCTTCTATCATCTTCATATAGTTAGTTGGTTTTAAAGTCTTTTTTGTATTCAGATGTAGGGATAATCAGGGCCTACTGTGATAGGAAAGGTGGGCTCTGTCTTATTATTTATATTGCCCTGGTTGTTATTGATTATGTTCTTATATAATAGGCATCTGGGCATCTAGGCATCTGGGTTTGAGGTAATTATAGGTCTAGGTGCTGATTTCTGGGTTTGTCTTTGTTGGATGAGTGTTTTTTGTTTTTTGTTTTCTGTTTTTCTCTGGATTTCCAGAGAGTGTGTTGGCTCTATCTTGCTTTTGTACTGGCCTACTTAGTTGGTGTGTTTGCATAGAGTGCTTTGGGGCTGTTAGAGGCTAGGGGAAGGGGAAGCCATGGGGAATTGTTTGTTACAGTGCTAAACTCAACCCTGAGAATTGGGTCTCAGGGAACAGAGAGGAGGGAGAAAGTCCCAGGGCAGCCTACCTGGTCTTCTGGCAGGCATGGGTAATTATTTGAGCAGTGGGTATCTGCTGGAGTTGGAGGCTGGGACACAGCAACAAGGCAGGGAAACAAGGTGGAGGTGGATCTGAGAGATCCACAGGAAGCATGAACTGGAGTCTGTTTTCATTGACACATGAATGAGATTTACTAACTTACTGAGCATTTTATGTGCTCATGATATGAACAATGTCACCCAGTACCACACAGTGAAACTTCAAAGAATTGGCAAGAATGATCTTAAACAGCACTTCACAAGTCACCCAAGTTAGTTTTGAACTTGTCATCCTCCACCTCATATTCTTGCTTAGTGGGAATTACAGGCCCGCTCCACCAAGCCTGATGAAAAAGTACTACTTTGAACCCTGTAGACCTCATTTTAAATATGTTCAAAGCCATTCAGGCTTTCACTAGCTGATCTTCCCTGCCTTCTTTGCTCTTGTTATTTCTGGTATTGCGCTCTTCCTCTCCCTCTAGCTCTCCCTCTTCCTCTTCTCCCCCCACCCCTCTGTGTGTCTGTGTGTTCCCACCCATGCTGCACTCATGACTACGAAACTGGTTTGGTGTTGCTGCATGCCTTGTAGTCATCTTAACTTAGAGCTTCCACTTAACAGTTTCTGTTATTCTGGGAGGGGAAGGGGAAGGCTTCAGCAGATCCTGAACTTTAGGAATGAGAGACATGTACAAAGAAAAAAAAAAAAGCATTTCTACCTGCCAGGTCTAAAAATAGCTCATGAAATATAAACATCCTACATGAGTCACAGTGACATCTAGTTGAATTCACTTTTTTCTGCTTTTTGTTGGAAAATGCTGTAGGCAACCCCACAGCTGCTCAGCACCATATGTGTGTTGATACTGCTGATATTTATTTCAGTCCAACTTATACATTTGGGGTACAGAATTGTGATACTCATTTATAGAACAGGAAATTACAGCTTTTTAAGTAACTTTCTCAAAGTCCTGTAGCTAACTGGTAGAACCAGGATGTAAGCCAAGGTCTGATTCCAAAGTCTGTCTATAAGTCCTCATTTTCCCAATGTGCATTATATATTTAGAATAGTTTTGTCTTCAGGTGACAAAGGTACTAACAGTGGACACTTTCCTTCAAAACTTTTAAGACATTCATTTCTAACAGCATTCGGTCGCAAAACAGGCTTATTGGTTAACTTGACATTTGGAAAAGCTTGTCTTCAAAATATTCTAGAACGGATAAGATTATACCTTATATAGACAGTTTCTAGAATATTTTTAAGGACATATCTGAGCAAGAAAGAATTTATTATCAGACAGGTCATATCTATCTGATTAAACTTGTGTGTTTTCTTCCCTGAACTCAGAAGTTAGGCACACTTCACTTGCCTTAGACACTTCAGTGCCTAGTCATGATGGTAAGACAGTCCCTGCCTGAAAAGCCTGCAAAGGCAGCAAGCCCTAGGAGGCCATTTTGTAAAGCAAAAGTGAAACTTGGGTTTGCAGTGATAACACGTAGATGTTGGAGATGCCAGAATAGTGGAATATTTACTATGAAGAGCTACATACAGGGAGTGGAACCAACCATATGGATGTTACAGGCAGCAAAGCTGGTAAGACAGAGACATCTAAATCCTTTAATACCAAACATTAAGCTACAGGGTAGAATGGTTTTCCTGCTGGGTTTCAGTCATCCTTTGGTCTACTATTCGTCACTGGGTCTCATTTTTTCCCCTTTGGAATGGCAATATATATTCTGTGTCATTGTGTGTTGAACATATGTGGTTAGATTTGTTTTTCTTTTCTTTTTTTTTTTTTAAACAGGGCCTCAATGGGGAAGAGCACAATTAAGAGATTGCCTTGAGTCACATAAAAGACTAGACTTTTAAACTGTTGATGTTATGAAAGATTATGGAGACTTTTGAAGTTGAATTGAGTGTGTTTTGACATATCATTGTGCATTATGATTTGGCTAGGAGATTCTAGAGTCCAGGAAGTGGGAAGTGGAGATTTGAATAAGGAGTGTCCCCAGTTGATGGTGCTGTTTAAGAAGGTTTGGTAATGGCTGGCTTATTGAAAGAAGTATGTTACCGGGAACAACTTTTTATATTAAAAGTTTGAAACTACTTTCAGAAAACCGGCTCTCTCATTTGCAGCTTCCTATTTCTGCCACCATACCTGCTGCTAGCTGCTATGCCTCTTTGCCTTGGTGGGACTCCCAGTTCTCTTCAACCAAAATAAGCTCAGTCTTCCATAAGCTGCCTTGTTCATGGTATCTTATCACAGCAACAAAAAAATAGTAAAAACTATATTCCCTTTAAAATTGCCCCTGTCTTGCCTAAATTGTATTTAATCAGAGTAACAAGAACTACTACACTAGTTATTCTATAATTAGTGGTAGTATTCTGTTCCCCAACTAAAGAACAACATCATGTAGTGATTCCTCAGGACTGTTGTTCTGTAGATCAGTAGTGTTCTTGTAGTTCTCATTTGTTCCATAACTAATCCCATCTTCTCTGTGGTCTTGGAAGATGCTGGTAAATTGTAATCATCATGAGTACTATGTAAAAAGAAAGTAAAGTAGAAGAAAATGAAATGTCAACAAGAACATTATTTAAGGAGAATAGAAAAGGGGGAAATGATGGTTTAAAATCTGTTTGTTCTCAAGCTATAAAGCAATAACCAAGTGGTACAGACTGTACTTGAATGTTCTGACAGTGAGGCTATGGTATTTAAGGTGCACTTTCTCCATTAATGGACCTCTTTTTCTTTGGTGAGTATTCTACCAAGTCCTAGGAAAATTTTTGTGTTGTACATGAAGCTTTTCTTTTAGTGCCATGATAGTTGTCATTAATCCCAAGTCTAGGCATGGTCTGTGCTTAGTAACCAGCACATTGTGTGGTGACACTCAGCAGCCCTGGCAGTCTTGTATTGTGTGCATCATTCTCCTCCTCATCCCTCTCACCCGCACCTTCCTTCCCAGAAGTCTGTCACATTCTCAGCTTCCTTTTCAGTTAAATCTTAATATCAGGGAAAAACATTCTTCTTAAGGAACTAAAATATCAAGATAAAAATATTTATCATTAAAATTAGAAGCAAAACTTACAAGACTTGAGTCTTTAGATGTAATTTGTCTGAAATTCTAAACCTGAAATTCTGGGTATGAACCTTAGACCAGGCCTTCAGTTCAATCATTAGCATCATATACTACTTCTCTCCCTCCCTTGGGGGCAGGAGGGTTCAGAAGCTAAAGGTCATATCCTATGCTATATAGGAAGTAAAAAGCCAGCCTGGGATACGTGAGACCCTGTCTACAAATACAAAGACCTCTTCCATTGAGCCAGAAAGTACATACTCTGGCTGTTGGAGTGAACACTGCTGGTATCAGGCCATTGCTTTCTCTTAGTTAGAGACTGGTGCTACAGAATATGAGCATTACATATGTCACTCAAGTGTGATGTAGTCAGAGATGCAACAGTGTTGTGTATCAGGCACAGATTGAAATCTAAAATCACAGTTTTTCTAAAGGTAAAAATCACTTTGTGCTTTGTAATGATGAACAGGACTCAGTGTGAATGAATTACCCTTGCTGTTGGTTAGTTCTCTGCAGAACTAACATTGAAGGCTTGGGGTTAATGTATATTGCTAGTACAACTGAATAAGTACATCACCATGATGAAACCCAGATTTGCTCAGTGGAAATCTATGCGCATGAATCTTGCCTCCCTGCCCCATTCTTGTTGCAGAACCCCATAGTATTACTATTCTCATTGCTCTGACAAAATAACTAGCAGACCAACTTAAGAAAAAAAAGTGTTTATTTGGATTCATAATGTGGGGATTCAGTTTATCATCCTATTCAGAGCAGAAAGCAGCAGGTCATGTTGCATCTTCAATCAGAAGGCAGAAAACAGTAAATGCTGGTGCTCATCACTTTCTCCTTTTTAATATAATCCATAGAATGGTATCACCCACACTAGGATGGCTCTTCCCACCTTGGTTAATTAAATCTAGAAACTCACAGACATGCTCAGAGGTTTGTCTCCTTCCTATATGAGTCTAGATCTTGTCAAATTTGGCAATAGTAGCTATCACCTTCAGCTTTAGCATGAGTGGACCTTAAAATAAGGGATTATCCAGCACACCACATTGAGCACAGTACTTGTTCAGTGTCATCTATAAACTTTATTATATGTTATGGTTAGGAAATATGGTATTTTAAAAAGTTGTTTCTTCAGAAATTCTTTAATGGATAATATACATGATTTTACCTTCAATTGAAATTCTCTAAATTGATACACAGTTCTGTAAGTAATCACATTTAATCTGTAATTATGTTTCTTAAGCTTTCATAAATATTATTCCTCTTAAAAGAAAAATGGGATGGAGAAGGAATACAATCAAAATATGAAACAGGAAAATATAAAATCAAAGTGAAATTTTTTTCCAAAAGGGGGAAAACATTTTTATCTACTCACAGTAGTGACTCTTTTATTCTTGGTATAATTAGGAAAATATGAAGACTGTAATACTGGCATCACATTCCTTCCTTATATAATAGATCTTACATAACTATCAAGTAAGTCAGATTTACAATTAATCAAAGAAGCCTATAACTTTTTAACCCATAAATATAATGCAGTGGGTGTGTTACTTCTTTTCTGAAATGGACTACTTGGTATCAGAATAAAAATGAATGCAGCATTTCCTATGACTTGTGACTTTGCTTTGACTCATAGTAACAGCAAAAATGACATCATAGAGTTCTCTCAGAGTGCTGTATAAAATGAAAAGAGTCCTTAACCCAGGAGGAAACTTTGGAACAAATAAAACAGTAAGAAAATATAAAGCAGAAGTAAATGGAGAAACATCTCTAAAGGTGAATGAAATAAAACTTGCTACTTGTGCAGCTAGAAGGTTTGGTTCAGTTCTGATGAACTAAGCAGTCTGCAGGTAGTTAATGCCTTCACTAAAGGCTGTTCCTTGTGGAGCAGTGAAGGGGAAGTCTGGATTGTAGAGAACTGAAGTAAGCATAGAGGGTCTTGTTGAAGAATTTTAAGTGAATATACTTGGAGAAATGGTTTGGTTAGTAAATACCTTCTGCCCAAGATTGAGGATCTGAGCTGATTACCATCTGAGCACATGGTAATATGACTCTGTAACTGCAGCCTTGGAGATAGGAGATGGGCAGAAGGAGCTCTGGCACATGCTGACCTACTATCTAGGCAGTCAGTGCCAGCATTGACCTTTGACCTCCATACCCACCCATGCACATCAACTACATTGCATACACACACACATATAAACAAAAAGAATTTAAATTTTAAGTTACAAAAATTTTTTAAAGAGGTAAAGGTTAGATACAGTAGCTACAGGGGTGATGGTAGCAGAAGAGGGTGTGCTTATAGGGTAAGGAAGCGCAGGACAGCATAGAATGATATATCCAAGGAAAGGATGACTAGTGGCAATCAGTGGATTGGGTCAAAGAGAGGGATTTGCTTCCATCTGAAAGAGGTTGCCTCTCTTCTTTCATATTGAGAAAGAAATAATGATTATAACCATAGATGATTCATAGGTAGGGTATGGAAAGTTGAAGGGGCTCGGGATTTGGAGTTAGTTATCTCCTTTCAACTTGAAAGTCTCTTCTATCAAGTCTTATGTGACCTATATTAATACTGAATCATTGAACAGTGAGAAGCTTCAAGGTATTTAAATTATGCATAGTACAATACATTGAGAGTCCTTTTTTAATAATAGCTAGAAATCAAAAAACTAGAAGGGTAATCATTTTGAGTCTGAGATATCTGTGAATCGTCTTAGAGATGATTTCCAGACACACACACACACTCTCTCTCTCTCTTTCTCTCTCTCTCTCTCTCTCTCTCTCTCTCTCTCTCTCTGTGTGTGTGTGTGTGTGTGTGTGTGTGTGTGTGTGTGTGTGAGAGAGAGAGAGAGAGAGAGAGGTGGGGGGAAGAGCAGAACTTGGGGATTGTGCTTAGGGCCTTAACTGTGCTTCCAAGCTACTTTCCAGACATTTTGTTTCATTTTCCCTCCTTACTTTGTGAAAATCCAGTCTACAGGATTCTAGTCAATATATAGATTTATACCATGAAGAGAAAGGAGAAAGCAGTCCTGTGTATGTTAATGGCAATCCACTGGTGGGAGTTGGTCAAGTAAATGTGTCCTGGTTTTCTCTACAGTTAACTAGGAATGGATATACTGGAAGTACAGAGATTTGGCTTTATGTAATTACTAATTCTTGAGGACCTGCTTTGCTCATCCATGTAATGTTTCTGCTGAATTTAAATTCCTGCTTTAGTTTTCATTGTTTTCATACCTGTTTTGCAATCTAGGCATATATTATAAGCTGTTTTTAAATAGTCTTATTTTAATAATTGACCTTCTGTCCTTGTCTTAAGAATCATTTCCATACTCCAAACCTAATGTCGTTGTAATGCAGTATTAACACCTCAGAATCTTCACAAAAAATTGATTAATCATAAGGAAGCAGGGGCTGGCAGGTTTTATCTGCAGAGTGAGTTTCAGGACATCCACAGCTACACTGAGAAACCCTGGTTTAAAAAAAAAGAAAGAAAGAAAAGTAGTGAAACTATAATTGAGTATGATAGAGAGCTTGCCTAGTATGCTAGAAGCCCTATGTCCTCCCCAGCCCCACATAACCAGACTGGATGGCTCAGCATGTGTGCTCCTGGGCTCAGGAGACATCTTTGTCTATATAGCAAGTTTGGGGCTGGATACATGAAATCTTATCTTTTAAAAAGGAAGAGGAGACAAGTCTAAAGAGTCTGGCCCATATTTTGTGCTTCATACATGTTTGCTGATAGATGGAAGGGAGGCAGGCATTTTGTAAGTGGGATTCTCCTTAAAAATTATTATTTTGTCAGGTGTAGTGGTTCACTTCTTTAATCCTATGATTTTGAGGCCAGACTGGTCTAAATAGTGAGGAGCAAGACAGCTGGGACTACATAGAGAGTCCCTGTCTTTAAATGAAATAAAATAAATAATTTCTTGTAAAACTTCACTTGTGAATGTTCTTTTTAGTACATCTTCAGCCATTCCCATTAGTTTTCTGTCATTATGAATATTTGAGGTATTCAGCATATAAATAAGTTTATTTGGGCTCTAAAAGCATGGTGGTTTCAGTCTTTTTGACCCCATCATTTTAGGGGCTTTCATGAGGCAAAAAATCATAGCAGAAACATGTGACAAAACAAAGCTCCTTCATGGTATGACAGGGAGGCAGAAAAAGAGAGGGCAAAGTGGGCTTTTGTTGCTCTTGTTAAAGGCCTACTTGCATTGACTTTAATGGCCTCCTACTAGAACTCACCTCATAAACATGCTGCTGCCTCTTAGTGCCTTCCTGTGTACTGCACCACTGACGTGTCTGTCAGATACTTGGCAACCATGTATTACACTCTTACGTCTTAATTATATGTAGTAACACATTCTTTTGTGACATATGGATGTTCACCATGGTTGGAGAGTTTAAAAAAAATAAAATAAAAACTGTAGTCACTTTGTTTACTTTGACTATAAATTGTGATAATTGATTATAACAAGTTTGGGCAAAGTTCAGATCAGTTATTTTTAAAAAAGAGTTCATGATTTGTTAAACCTTGTTAAATCCTGTTACTCAATTTTCTGGTCCAGAGATTGTTAAGTACTGATATAATTTGGAAATGGTTAATTAGATTGCAAGTAAATAGCCCATAATCTAACAGACTGTCTGGTAATGAAAAGACATCATTCCTTTATGAATGACTGTGAAACAAGAATTCAGAATATAGAGCCATCCATCTGTTTGAGCAGAGCTCAGGCAGGCAGCACAGATCTGAAACAGTGGTCAAAGTCATATTTACTGATGCTCTTAACTTCTAGTAAGAAGAATACTAAAGAGAGTGGCCATCTAATGGTTAGGGAAGAAACCTATTCCATATACTTCTGCACTGCTACTCAGGCTAGCTATGGAGGGCGGGGTTGTGCTGTTTTGTGTAGTACAGATGTCTGCCCTCACCTCCAAGTATGCTGGAAACTGTTTTGGTTGAATTGTGTTCAATTTTTTGTGCAATACTTTTGTTCAGATGCACCTTTGGATGGTTCTCATTTTCTCTCTCTTCTCTCTCCCTCTCCCTCCCTCCGTTCCTCCCTAGACTCCACCCCATCCAGTTTCTAGTCTTACCTATTATGTGTTTCAGTTAAATGTGAACAAAAAAAATTCTGCATCTTCCCTGAACGTTGTGCTCATTAATTTGTTGAGAAACCAAATAATGAGACTAGCAGAAGTTATTGCAGGCAGTATTTGTACAAAATCCTCATAGTTTTCTCTTTTGTTTGTTGTGTTTGTTTATTGAAACCTTTTTAATTTTTTTAAAGTTTTATATGCATATATGTTTTGCCTGTTTGTATATATGTACACCACATGCATACCTGGTCCCCACAGAGGCCAGAATTGTGTAACAGAGCCACAGTAGCTAGAGTTACATACAGTGTGAGAGTCACCCTGTTTGTTCTTGAAGCTTAACCCATATCCTATGGAAGAGCAGTCCGTGCTCTTCACTGCTGAGCCCTCTCTCCAGCCCTAGTTTGTTCTTTTAAGCATTCATCACTTTTGGTCTCTTTGGAGTCAAGAAAATGAGTAAGAAGGAAAGTCATGTGGGGTTCATACAAGAGGACATACAGTGCTGAATTGACTGTCTTACTAGACAGTACAGTTTTGTGCTAGTCTTTTCTCTGGCGGAAGAACTGCGGATGGTAACATTTCATTCTTTACATTCCAATCCCAGCTGTTTATAAGCTGTACTACATGGAACTGTGTGAGTTACTTATTGCTGACACTGTAAAATTGCAATAGTAATACTTCTCACCTGTTTTAAAGATTGGAAATAATATGTATGGAGTTTAATAAAAATAGCCATTATTGTTATTCCCATTATTAAAAATTGCTACTGCTTTCATTCAGTAAAGTTAAATTCTTACATATAAATGTTTCCTATTCCTGTTACAAGTTATACAAAATTAGCTCCTGGGACATTATGTTTTTATACTGTAATTCTGGAAGTTGAAAGTCAGGTGTTTATGTTACCACTAAACAAAATGCAGTATATCTACAAGTCTGTGCTCCTTTCTGTAAGTTATAGAACAATTTATTTTTTGTTTGTTTCTCTTCTTGATGCCCTCTGCTTTTCCTTGGCTGGCATCATTCTTACATCTCTCTGTTTCTGACTTGTCATATTCAGAGGACCTTTCTGATGATATAAATCTGGCCAGATAATCTGGACTAATTTCTCCTGTCGGATCAGATGATTATCCACCTTAATGCCACCTGTAACCTTGATCCCCTTGTCATGTACCTTGACACAGCCACAGGTTCTAACACTTGGGAGCTTTTTGTCAGCAAAGAAAATAGTATTCTTTCCATAGTAGTCAAAGAAGGCAGCTCTTAGAGCACCGAGCATGCTGTCATGAGAGACTTGTAAATACTGCTTATTTGATGCCATATGTCTTCCAACCTTAATGTTTGTACTTTCATCTTTGGTCTGTTTTTTGTGTTTAGTTTATGTTACTATTATGGAAATTCACTTTCTTGGTCACAGTATCTCATTTTGCTTTTTACTTAGTGTCATCTTTAAAGAGCTATAAATTGCTCTAACTGCATAAATGTGGAAGCAAAACATTGAATTTTTATAGATAAAGGCGGGATATGGATCTTGTTTTCAGCAGCAATTAAAAAGCTAATGGGCAATACATCTTTCTAAGGTTAAAGATGCCTTGGTAGCTTGTGTCTTAGCAAATATATGTTAAGACAGTCTTTTTTTTTTTTTTTTTTTTTTTTTTTTGAGACATAAAGTCTCACTATAGTCAGTCTGGCCTAGAGGTTGCTGTGTAAACCAGGCTGCCTCAAACTCCATCTCTGCCTTTGCCTCCCAAGCGCTAAATTAGTGCCTACACTACCACCCCTAGCCTCCTAAGTCATTCTTACAACACTTGATGCAGAAAAAAAGCAAAGTGTGAATTAGGGTGTTAATCCTAAACTAATGTCTGAGACTAGAGGGCCTTTAGACTGCTAGACTTGCCAGCAAGGAGAGAGAGGAATATCCTGAGATGTGGTTAGGCCAGGCTTTGCTAGTTACCTGTAAAGCGAGCAAGCAGTTCTGTGACCCACAAAGATGTCCTTTAGCAGGTGAGCAGATGATGCATGTAATACATGTAAACAGTGCATAGCATTATATATATAATATTATGTATATTGTATATACATATAATATATACAAAGTGTAAAGAAAATACACAGAAGAATCTCATGGGCATGTTACTAAGTAAAAGAAACCAATCCGAAAATGGCCTACTTTATGATTCCAAACACATGGCATTCTGGAAAAGACAAAAGTAAAAGAGTAAAATGATTTGGGGGAAGAAAGGGATAAGAAGCCAGAGAAAAGAAAGTCTTTTAGGACATGGTTACAGATGGAATATGAAATACCCTCCACTGTGTACTCAGGCATTGGATCCAATAAGTACGAGATGGTTCTGATTTTAATCTATTGATAGGTTTATAGCCAGAGGTAGGAGGGGATAGAAAGTTGAGCTTGGTTGGAAGAAATAGGTCACTGGAAGTTGTCCTGTTCCTAGCCCCTTCTGTCTGTCTCTGTGCTTTCTGGTCACCATGGCCACATACCCTTAGCACCAGGATATTCTGCCTCATACTAACCAGCTAACTGCTGACTGAGCCTTCTAAAACCAAGCCACAAAACAAATAATTTTTTTCTTAGGTAGTTTGCACAGGGCCTAAAAGTCTGACTAATAGAAATAGTGAAGCTAATAATGTGTAAAAGAATAGACAGTGAATCCTGGTATAAACTATGGCTCTGGAAGAACAGTAGTGTAGCCACAGATATAACCAGTGTACTATTTGGGCCAGGGTAGATGGTGAAGGATGTGGTGTATATAGAGCAGAGAATATGTGAGGATTCTGTACTCAATGATTACACTGTGGACATGAAACTACTCTTCAAATTTTTTTTCAGTGTTGTATGGGGTTGGGTGAAAGGAGAGAGAAAGTAAAACTTTTCTCTGAGCCTGTCCACATCTCTACTGCCAGTTTCCCACAGTCTCCCTGCTTGCTTAGCTTTATCTCTTCACTGTAGCTGCTTCAACCCAACTTTTCCTACCCTTTAGGTTCTTGGTGCCAAAAAGTAGTTAAATGTTGGTTCTGATGCAGTGAATTGTATCTTTCTATAATTGCTGTCTCATAACTGAGAACCAATTTCCTAAGGAAAATTTTGCTATCGTTTTAATTTATGGTCTACTCCTGGAATGCAAGTATACTCTACCCATGGAGGTCCAGTGCTATGAAAGGTTGTTCTTCATTGTTATCCTTAAGATGCCATCAGCCTAGGCCCGCTGGTCCTACAGAACAGAACAGTAAGGCTGATCTTTAAGGTTTGGAGTAACTGAGGACAGTTTCTTAAAGAAGGCAGTCTCATTTATTCAAGAACTAAGAATTACTAACATTATTTTAAAATAAGTGTTGGATGAAAACAAAGCTTGGGAAACGAAGGGAGGGGAGGGAAAAGGGACGGCACCTGATGTTTTTCTATGTCATTGTTTTGAGGCACCTACTGGAGTGCTTTATAAGATTTTTACTTTGACAGAGTAAGAAAACTAGCATTTTGAAATTTTTAATCCCAGACAATATGTAAAAATTATTTTCTTCCTAAGAGCCATATCCACAGTTGTCTCACAGTCTTGTGTTTCATTGGTTTCTGAAACCACGTCAGGTGGTCTATGAAGTTTTACTACCCTGTAATCAGCACAGCATGCTCTCAAGAAAATTCTTATCGGTACCAGCTTTCTGTTTTCTGCAGTGTGTTATAAAGTTTCATGGGAACACATCTCAGTTGGTTTTTGTATCCACCCTATGGAAGAATCACAGAATCATTTTGCCATCTAATGCTTTTTACCATCCTCTACCTTCATCATTGAATTTTTCCTTTTCTTCTTTCCTCCCTTTGGTTGCACGTGTACACACACACACACTTTTATTTTTCAAAGAGGCTGCATGTTGCAAGCCGGTGCTTCACTGTGGGAAAACAACATCCAGTACAGCACATGGAGAAACAAAGACAGTACTCTCCTGCCTCTGAAACTGTGCAACACTACCCTGCATTCCCAGGCATTTCCAAAGAGAAGGCACTAAATCTCTGACCAAAATCCAGTGGTAGATATGGACAAGTTAAAAATTATGTAAGATACAGCACTCTTATCTTGAATTATGAAATTCTTTTTTTTTCCAAAGATTTATTTTATGTATATGACTACACTGTAGTTGTCTTAAGAGGGCATCAGATCCCATTACAGATGGTTGTAAGGTACCATGTGGTTGCTAGGAATTGAACTTAGGATTTCTGGAAGAGCAGTCAGTGCCATTGAGCCTTCTCTCTAACCTTATGAAATTCTTATAGCCAGTACGTAGGGTATCACCATGTAGCTGTGGATGGTCTGGAATTCATTATGTAGACTGACCTGGAAGTAACATCTTCCTGTTGAGTGCTGGGATTAAACAGTGGTCTGCCACCAAACCCAGCCTCATAACCACTTTTCACCACAGATGATAAGAATTTTAAACACCAGAGCTTAACCCCTAGTCTAAATACTTAGTATGGTGATTATCAAAAAATCTGTACACTGTGTTTATATGAATCCATTAGAAGATCGGGGTGGGTCTTAAGGAACACTGTGAAGAACAGGTTCTTTCCATCAGTATTGCTATAAGTTATTTCAAGTCCTCTATTCTCCACTAGTTTAAGACAAGCGTGGAGGAGTACCATGTCTCTTCTCAACAGACTTCACATATTTCTCATATGCTTCGTCAGTCATTAATTCATCCAGCTCTGAAGGGTCACTCTGTGTCATCTTGATCGGCCAACCATCTTCCTAACAGGATTTGTTGATGAACCCTGGGTTTTCCACAAGTGCTTCGTTGACTTCAGTTACCTCTCTTGACAAGAGAGTAGAGTTCACTGGCCACCTTCATGTTCTCCAAAGCACCAAACTCTTCTTGTTTTTTCAATTTTGTCCCCACTTCAGCCAGACTGCAGTAAACATCTCCCAAAGCTTCCTGTGCAAAATTGCTGATTCCCACGGTTCCAGTACCAATCTCTGTTGTAATCCGTTCATGTTTCTCTGTGAATTTATGCAAAGCAGATTCAGTGAGCAGTGAGAGAAAGGCTGTGGCTCTTGGCGCCCCGGGGTGGTGGCAGGCGCAGGGCGGTGCGCAGGCTGCAGGCTGCAGGCCACAGCCTGAATACTCTTCACCACTCGCTGCACATGATCTGAGGTCCAGAGGTAACTGAGCTTAGGCAGGACTGACTACCTTTTTGTTTTGCTAACAGTGCTTTCAATTACAGTGAAATCTATTTGTGAGTCTATTAAGTGTTCAGGGAAGTACTTGTCTACCTCCCTTCCTGTGGCTTTCCTTCCCTCTCTCTCTGTCTTAGAATTTCTAAGGTGATATCTTTTCCCCAGCATGTGTTTGTTTTCAAGGTGGGAGTTAGATCCGGATACAGTCTTTCACGTCCATGGAAAGTTATGTGTTAGTATGTGGTCTCATTTTTAACGTACTTGCAGACATCCCAGTTATCTGAGATCACTTTCACATGGGCTGAGGTTAAGCTTTATTTCTTTTGGCTTGTCCCTCCCTCAGCAGACACTTCCTCTTTGCCTTGAAAGGACAAAACGATGTTCAGCTGTCTGGGCTTGAGCCCAGTATTTGATTTATACATTATTTAATTTCCTCCTGAAAATTGGAAGCAGGACTCTCAGGAATGGAAGTGAGTAGTTTTCGTTTGTTTAAGAACACTTTTAGATTTAATATAATCAGTAGTAGATGTCAGCATGATTGGGGGCGACTTAAGGTGAAACAAAGTTAATACAGAGGAAGGGTACTTGACAGTAGAGAAGAGCTGAGCTATCTGAATCACTTCAGCTGTGTTTGTCTCCCCACACACAGGTGGGGAGTGCTCTTTGGGTGCCCTCTGGCTTGGGTTACAGTTGCAGTTACAGAGCAGTTCCTCAGAACCACTACTGTACCTATCTCCACAACTACACATGCCACTATGTGGATGCCAGAATGAAATTTTTATATTATGAATTCGGGAATTTAAAAATCAATTCTAGAAACAACATTTTGTGCTTCGTGACCGCTTTGGGGCAGTTTATTCCTCTGGCCGTGTTACTCTGAGGTTGCACAGTCTGTCTCCTCTTTACTACCTAAACTCTTAAAGCTCCAGCACACGGGCTGCCTGCACTGCCTCACTGGGCACTGTTTCCTCATACCTCCTCCCCCATGCTGTTGATCTGTCTCACTGGAGTTCCTTCCTCCTTGTAACAAATCCTAAGCTTTTATCTCCCTGTTCTTCTCACCTCCATCTACCAGATAAACCTTTGCTTCATGACCCTTCCTTTCCTCTTCTCATATAGATCCCATTCTCCAGTATGGAGAGAAGCTTAAATGTTTCCAAGGTTGTTTCTTGGACCTCTTTTCTCCCTGGTGTTTTCAGACTTTTAGCATTGTGTGACATTGTCATCTACAAAGTTCACGCTTCAGAACTGCTTGGTCACTTTACAAAAATGGAACCATAGAGGATGGGGAGAAATGAGCTGCGCTCAGTTCCTTGGCTCTTATGGTAAAAGTAGATTCAGTAGTGCTGCCTTGTCTGTAACCCCAGCACTGAGGAGGCAGAGACAAGTGGAGATGATTGACCAGCCAGGCTAGCAGATGGGTGAAATCCTATCTCAAAAAAAACAAGGTGGAAAGCACTTGAGGAAGGCATAAGCACCGTGCACCGTGTACATGCTTGCAACACCACAGCTGCAAAGTGGAACTATTTTAAAATTTAAGCAGTGTGTTGAGCCATTCCTAGCTTTCTTTGGCTACACGTGGCTCTTCAACCACAGGTCAAACACACCAGTGTCAACACTACAGTGTAGACACACCATCGGGGCTGCTTATCTTTTCTGACAGAGCCTGAGAAGCTTAGAGGACTGCAAACATGCATGGTTGGAAAACTACTGCAGTCCTGTCAGGCTGCTTTTGACCCCCTTGAAGGTAATCTGTCCTTTGCTACTTCTGTGTCTTCGCAAAGACCACCTTTGCAGAATACCACCTGCACATCATCATCGTCCTTTAGTTCAGGCCCTAAAGATTGGTGTTGCTCAGCACACAGCACCTACTTTCTCTTCTCGTCTACCTCAGAGCTGTCTGGTGGACTAAATAGAGAATAGTCACTGTAGTTTGGCATCTAAACCCAGAGCTGCCATTTAACTTTTGTATGATTTAGGGCAGTCTGTTCAAACCACATTAAAATCTGGTTTGTTGGTTTTCACTTATCAATTTTGTGTTTATTGGGAGAAGATGTTGTCTTTGTGCTGGATTTGGGGAAGTTAGGTGAAAGCCTGGGCCCTTCAGACTCCTCAGCCCCTTTCACATTGTGGTGGTACTATCACTAGCCCTAACTATCATCAGCACGGCCCTTGCCACCATTCCATGTTTCTCATGTCAGTTATTTCACTGCGCATTCTAAACAGGCATTGGTGGCTTACTCTCCCATCTGCATTCCACACAGTTTAAGGTGATCCTTCTGTTCCCTTTTCCATGAGTATAACACAGTGACTTGTCTTAAAAGTTTTGAGTTAGTTCCGGTGAGTAGAGGAGCTCTTTTTCTCCCCTAAGAGACATACTGGCTATACAGTGTTCAAAGAATTCAGAAATGGAAAGTTTACATTTGTATCTTCATATTTTAATCAAATATTAGCACTTTAAAAGTCATTTCTCTCTCATTTTATTTAGTACACTGGATCTAAAAAGAAAACCAACCTTTAAATTTATTACTCTACAGTTCCTGAAACTGAAGTAATTTTTTTTGAGACAGACTTACTTTCCAGCTAGCCTGGAACAGCCCCTTAAACCAGGCCAGCCTCAAACTCAGAGATATCCACCTGCCTCTGTGCTGGGATTAAAGTTTGTGCTTCCATATGTAGCTAGTGAGTCTTTCTGAGATGGCTCATCAGATAAAGCAACTGCTGCCAAGCCTGAAAACCTAAGTTTAATTCCTGGGACAACCACTTCCGGCAAGTTGTCCTCTGACTGCCACAAGTGTTATTGTTTTGGGGTTTAATAACTCTTATTAGTTCTTAATATGATCCTCCAGCCCCTCCTCACCCCCAGTAATTGAAACAGAGTCCTATTGGTTTATGTAATCAGCTTTAGTACAATTACTGGGCATTATCCCTAAACTATTTTTTATGCTACTCTAACTATTTCCCGGTTGCCCTCCCTAAGTTCCTTGCTGTTTGAGTCTTGTCCCAGGTTGTTAGTATTCCATAAGTCTATCCTCAGGGAGCATGTCTCATGTCCCTAAGGAGAGCTCCTGCTATCTCTGCCTTCTTTCTCCTCTCTTTCACTCTCCTCATGGTCCCTACCTGTGACCTTCACCCTAGTTACCAAAACCCTGCCTACCTCTATTCTCAGTAATTGGCTGTAAAGTCACTTTTATTTAACCAATCAGAGGTGATTAGTGAGCAAAATTTATACAACATCATTTGGTATAGGTGAGAATCAGCTTATTGGAACTGCAGTCAGATCTTGGGGGGGGGGGCTGATATTTAGCATTTGAATACATAACAATACTAGACCAACCCCCCAATACACAGGTCCATTCCCCACCCTACACACACACACGGACACATGGACACACGGACACTCTCAAATACATTCAAATGTTAAAAGAATTACTTTGTAGTTAACTTTATGCTATCAGAAAGTACTTGAGATCAGATATGTTCAAGCATTAAGTTACTTTTTAGTGTATATGTTTTTTACTTTATAAGGGCAGCCAACCACAAGTTTTTTCAGTTAAAATACCAACAGTTTTTCTGTCTGCATACTTTTTCTTAAGCAAATATTCTTTTTTTCCCTTAGCATATTTCTAAAGAAACACAACTTTTCTGCTTTTGAGAGGTAACATTTCTTCACAAATCACACATGGCTATCTTGCTTGTCGTCCCATAAGCTAATTCTATATAATTGGGTTAAGTTAAAAACATAGAAACCAAATAAAAATACTAGAGATTTAGCAGGATTAGACTAAATGAATGTTAAATAAGAACCTGTTTTAATATCATTTTATACTCCACAGTGGGTATAAATAATTTCTCAAAATATTCCACATGTGGATTCAAGTGTGAGCCTTGGGAAGGCCCTACATCTTGACCAGGCACTTTGCTGAGTGGCCTTTCTGAGCATTTAGCCTCAATTATGGCAGTCCTTCAGCAGCTGGCATGCTGGTGCTTTTAAGAAAGTACTCTATGTGAATATATTATTTGCTAAGACTTGTTCAACTTTTGTCCAGTCCATAAGCAAATATAAATGTGTCTCTGTCCTAAGAGATCAGACTATGGACAGCAGAGCCATACCTTCTATGTATAAGTCTTCAAATGCTAACAGGAGTGCTGGGTCAAGACATGGGGCCTTCCCAAGGCTCACACTGAATCCATACCTGAAACACTTTGAGAAATTATTTATACCCACTGTGGAGTATAAAATGGTATTAAAACAGATCTTTACTTAACATTCATTTAGTCTAATCCAGTTTAATCTGTATTTTTATTTGGTTTCTATGTTTTTAATGCATCCCAATTTTTTTAGAAGTCTTGCTAATCACAAGCATCAAAAACACTAATCACAGGAGGTTAACTTGAATTTACATGCTGTTGCACAGTTCATTGGTGGTGAAGGCTGCAGGTAGTTATTTTAGTTTTTGGCAAATCTTTCTTTTTAAATTATTTTCCTTTTTATTATTTTGTGTATATGGGAGTTTTCCCTCTCTATATGTCTGAGCACCACATGCCTGCCTACATTGTTCCCATCTGTGGTACATAAGTATGTGGTCTTCCAGGAATTAGATGATAGACCTATATATTATCATGTATATTATAAGTAATACCACACTTATTCTAAAACCTCTGAACAGGATCATTCTGAACTTCCTATTGTCACTTTCTAAGCCCACGATTGCTGCTCTAGAACTTCAGAGCCCAGACAGAGCTGACCTGAGATACCCTGAGCCCTATTGGCACTACTGCTGTAGCAGAGGATCAGCAGCTGCGTGAGCCCCAGAAGACAGACTAAACTCTAGTAGCCATGCTAGGAGAAAAGCTAAGTCAGTGCCTCACATGCACATGACACTAGTAGAAGCTGTGGAGGGACAGTGCTGCGCCTAAGGCTGGCAAAGGCCCAAAGTTGGGAAGCTGCTCAGAAAAGAGAAAAGAAAATGGGAGAACAGGGAGGGGAAAAAAATGGTATTATTTTGAAATTTACCCTTTCTAAAATTTTGGGTGAACGATGGTTAGGTTGCATAGTCCTTCGTGTTCAGCGAAAGGGAACATTTGAGTTTGACTCGTTGGCCTTTTTGTCTTTACACTTTGACATATGAGTAAGTCTTAAGAGATAAAGAACTGGAAACAGCTTTTTACGTGGGCTGAGTTGAATAAACTGCAGCTGTGGAGGAATGAGAAACAGTTTTCCAAATAGTGTGAAGTGGTGGGCTCTTGGATATGTTATTGTTAGAAGAGGGCAAGGCAGAACAGTGTAGTGTGCTAGTATTGACATAAAGAGTTAGGAATGGCAAAGCTTCCCTCTGGAGGAGAGGGCCAAAAGCCAGGCATGGTAACATAGACTTGAAATCCCAGCACTGGGGCAGAGGAAGCAGAGTCTATATATGATGCAAGGAAAGAACTCCCAAAAGTTGTCCTCTACATGTAGCATAGAAATATACATATTAAATAATCATTTTAATTTTTGGAGAAAGCATGAGAAAATGCATAGACCATAGAAAATAAAGTCCCTTTAACATGGTGGTAAGAGAAAAGAGGCTGAGAAAATTCTTTCATATGAGCTGTGCCAACTAAGTACCATACATATGAATTAACACTAACTGACTGCAGTAGATGCGAGCTATACTCAACTCAGTGCAGGGTACTATAATTTTTAATCCCAACTCAAACATTTACTGCCAGTTAGCAAGATTTTAGTACCGATTGATTATTGATACCAATGTTATTGGTAATGTTAAGTACTTATTGCAGTTTTTATATCTTAATTTTATTCGATATATTCTTTATTTACATTTCAAGTGATTATCCCTTTCCCAGTTCCCCCCCTCCCCAAAAGTCCCATAAGCCCTCTTCCCTCCCCCTGTTCTCCAATCCACCTCTTCCCACTTCCCTGTCCTGGTATTCCCCCGACACTGTTCCACTGAGCTTTTCCAGGACCAGGGGCCACTCCTTCCTTCCTCTTGGGTATCATCTGATATGTGCATTGTATCTTGGGTATTCCAAGCTTCTAGGCTAATATCCTTTTATCAGTGAGTGCATACCATGAGTGTTCTTCTGAGACTGGGTTACCTCACTTAGTATGATGTTCTCCAGTTCCATCCATTTGTCTAAGAATTTCATGAATTCATTGTTTCTAATGGCTAAATAGTACTCCATTGTGTACATTTTTTACATCCATTCCTCCATTGAGGAACATCTGGGTTCTTTCCAGCTTCTGGCTATTATAAATAGGGCTGCTATGAACATAGTGGAGCATGTATCCTTATTACATGCTGGGGAATCCTCTGGGTATATGCCCAGGAGTAGTATAATGGGGTCCTCTGGAAGTATCATTCCCAGTTTTCTGAGGAACTGCCAGACTGACTTCCAGAATGGTGGCACCAGCTTGCAATCCCACCAGCAGTGGAGGAGTGTTCCTCTTTCTCTATATCCTCGCCAGCACCTGTTTTCTCCTGACTTTTTGATCTTAGCATTCTGACTGGTGCGAGGTGAAATCTCAGGGTTGTTTTGATTTGCATTTCCCTGATGACCAAGGATGTTAAACATTTCTTGAGGTGCTTCTCAGCCATTCGATATTCCTCAGGTGAAAATTCTTTGTTTAGCTCTGTACCCCATTTTTTAAGGTGGATATTTGGCTATCTGGAGTCTACCTTCTTGAGTTCTTTGTATGTCTTGGATATAAGCCCTCTGTCGGATGTAGTGTTGGTAAAGATCTTTTCCCAATTTGTTGGTTGCCGTTTTGTCCTTTGCCTTACAGAAACTTTGTAGTTTTATGAGATCCCATTTGTCGATTCTTGATCTTAGAGCATAAGCTATTGGTGTTCTATTGAGGAAATAGTCCCCTGTGCCCATGTCCTCAAGGGTCTTCCCCAGTTTCTTTTCTGTTAGTTTCAGTGTGTCTGGTTTTATGTGGAGGTTCTTTATCCACTTGGACTTGTGCTTAGTACTAGGAGATGAGAGTGGATCAATTTGCATTCTTTTGCATGCTGACCTCCAGTTGAACCAGCACCATTTGTTGAAGAGGCTATATTTTTTTCCACTGGATGGTTGTAGCTCCTTTATCAAAGATCAAGTGACCATAATTCTGTGGGTCCATTTCCGGATCTTTAATTCTATTCCATTGATCTACTTGCCTGTCACTGTACCAATACCATGCAGTTTTTAACACAATTGCTCTGTAGTACTGCTTGAGGTCGGGAATATAATGCTTTTAAAGGTATGTGCTAAAATAATTAGAAATTAGATATTCTGATTCTGAGAAGTCTTATTTTAATACAGTTTTCTCCTGGGGATGAAGAGAATAAAAATCAGCCATGAGTTTTTTTACCTTAACAGCTGCTCAGCAAGAAAAAGAATGCTTTCTATATTCTCATTCTCTTCATATGGCACATAACAGTTATGACATAAGCCAGTTGTGGTGGCAAAATCCACCATCCTCCCTGTTCCTGAGACAGGGGCATCACTTAAAACTAACCTGGGTAACATAGTTAGACCTTCTACCCATGAAGAAAAACAACTTCAGAGAATTCCTGCTGGCATTCAGGTCCCTCTTTCCAGTTAGAACTCTGAATTTCTGAAATTCTCCATCACCCCTCACACTTAGTTTCTAACAGACCCAGTCTTTCCTAAAAATTCCTTCTTTAATCCAGGTTACATTTCTGTCCCTGCAGCTGAATTCTAGTACACCACAGATACAACAACTAATTGCATATATTTGAAGAAATAAAAGAAGTTGAAGCAGAAACTAGAGTAGCTGGCTAGGGGGCATTCACAGATGTAGTGTGCTGTAACTCCTGAGCACCTTTTAAGTACAACTTTCCTGTTTGTATTTGCTGTGAAGTTATAGATATGGAGCCTTAAAGACATCAGGATTTGGAAGAAGATAGATTTAAAATTTCAGAATTCTGAGGATAACCCTAAGTCTAACATAACTTACATGGGAATATGTAAGTGTTGGGGAGTTGAAATTCTATAAATACTACTAAAAGAGGACTTATCAGAAAGATAGTAAAGTGTGTTTTGATTAAGACTTTGCTTCACCTGAAGATCATCCTCCCACCCAGCTTGAGCACAAGAGAGCAGTATAGAAAATGCTCCCTGAAGCTTGTTACTATGATCTTTGAAGTATGTCACAGCTGTAAATTTTATTGTTTAAAGCAAGAACTAGGGTTGGAGAGGTGGCTCAGTGGTTAAGAGCACTGGCTGCTTTTCCAAAGATCCTGAGTCCAATTCCCAGAAAACTTGTCGTGGCTCACAACCATTTTTATAATGGGTCTGAGCACTCACACACATAAATAAATAAATCTATTTTTTAAAAGGAAGAACTGGATTTCACTATTAGCTTCTACTCAGTAAAGTTGGAGAGTTCCCTTTTTTTTTTTTTTTTCCTTTTGCATGGACATGTAGAAAATAGAGTTTAAAGTTTATATGACTTAAGAGCTTTCAGATGAGACTTCCTGATATACTAAATGTTTGTCATGCTGCCAACCAGCAAAACATGCATTGATGTGCCTTTCCTCCCAGGTGAATTATCGCTGAAAGGACAGAGTTAATGCTTGCCACTTAGAAATTCTGATCTTACTTAGTTAGCCATTTGGTTTTGCAGTTCCTTTACTGTGTATAATTTGTAATCTTGCCCTAGCATTTTTTATTTCAATAAGAATAGTATGTAAGTCTTTCTAATAAAGATCCAAATAAATGCATTAAGTTATATGTATGAACAGGTATAGAAATTTTCTGACACAAAAAGGAGAAACTAAGGAAGGAAGAACTATGTACTACTCCCTAACCTCAGTAAATACAAACATGCAGAGTCTGGTCTCAGTTTGGTAAAGATAGGAAAGTAGATCTTATGAGTCAGGGCTGCAGAGTAAGATCCTGTATTCAGATCCCCAGCAACCTTGTAAAAGCAGGTACAACAGCACGTTTGCAGCCCCAGTGTTGAAGAGCAGAAACAGGCAGGTCTCTGGAGCTTACTGGTTAAACCAGGTTAGCTGAATTGAAGAGCTCCAAATTCCATGATATGTTGAGGAGTTGGAGAGAAGGCTTAGTGATTAAAGCACTGGCTGCTCTTCTGGGAAACCCAGATTTAAATCTCAGCACCCACGTAGTGGCTTAGAACCATCTGTAACTCCAGCTCCAGGGAATTTGATGCATTCTCCTGGCCTTCATGAATATTGCATACATACAGACACCTCAAGGTCCAAAAGTGAAGGTGTATGAATTTATTCTAGATTTCTGAGGAAATCTTATCTGATGTAAATTGACCTAATTTAAATGTATTTCTGTGCTGGGCCTGGGGAGGTGTCCTTTCAGGAAGACTACACTTTTAATTAGAATGCTGTGCATGAAGGAAGTGTAAGGTGGTTTTACTGACAAGTGCTGATACACTTTCATTTATTTGTCCCTAGGACCTCTAGTTCCCCCTTAGCTGACTATATTTGGGTTATCAAACCTCTCTTCCTCCTATTTAATATAAATAGTACTAAATACCACACCATGCTAAAAACGATTTCAGCATATGGTAGCAGAGTACTTTAATCCCAGGACTCAGGATGCTGAGGCAAAAAGATTACCATGTATTTGAAGGCTACATAGTAAAAGTGTTTGAGTAAATGAATGGTGTCAAGTCAGATGCTGATCATAAGCCAATAGCCCACGTTCAAACTACCTCAACAGTAGTCTCTGCCATGCACATCTCTAGAATAAAACCATCCAGATTTATGTGGGATTCCTGGAGCTACACAGAGACCCAGTCTCAAAAACAACAACTGGTGCTTGCTTCAGGGCTCTGCCAACCAGCAAAATCCCACAAAATGACACAGAATCATAGGGTGTTCCTTGTGCCCAGGATGATGGTGCCTTTTTAATCTAGGTTATCTGGCAGTTCCAACAAGGGGGTCAGGGACTGAAAGGGCAAAAGCTAGTTCTTGTATGTCTTCAGAGATAACAGACTTCAGCGGGAGGTCTAACATGTTAACCTGAAATGTTTGGGAAGTAGAAAAGGGCTGAGCCTGTAAGGCCTTCACAAAACTTGTAGTACAGGGAGTAGACATTTAGCACAGATAACTAAATCTTGACAGTTATGATATCTTGGAACTATGAAAGCAGCGGTTAGTTATGTTTGAAACCAGAAGTATGTGTGGGCCATGAAACACCTCCCACTGAGACACCAGCACTGCACTGAAGGTAGACATGTCCTTTGGGTTTTACTGCTATGTTTCCTGGTACCTGCTACCTTGTAGGCAGTCAGATTCCTTGAGTGACCAGAGAATGGGTCTCCTGCCATCTGGTCTAGCTCAGCACTGCACTGGAGTAGTACCTTCCTACCTGTTCTGTTCCATGATAGCTGTTTGCTTTTCAAAACCCCTTTCATCGTGTTATGGTGGTTCCATAGAAGCTGGAAACACTAAAATCCCATAGGAACAAATAATATTGGGGATCTTTCCAGCCCCAAACTTGTACAGGATAGTTGATCTTTGTGTAAATTTTCCTTTGTGTTTTTGTTTTGTCTTGAGACAGAGGTCTCCACTGCAGCCCACACTGGCCTGGAACTCACTCTGTAGATCTAAACTGCAATTCTTGCCTCATTTTAAAGGATGAGTGTTTCGTGTGACCCATAATTAATCCCTTCTACCATGTAGCGTGGCTCTCTGAGCGGCTGGTGGCTGTGCCAGGCTCACCTCCCTGTATCTGTAAAGTTCCCACTTCATCTGCCCCTACTCCTGCCGAGCCTGCTGAGCTGCCTCAGATCCACCTTTCAAGCTGCCTTTCAGCTGCGTTCAGCTGCTCAATGGCCCGTCCTCCCTCCCATCTGCAGGAGCATAATCTCCCAGGTAGCCTCCTTGAGGCACCTCCAGAGCATGCTGTTCATGAACAGCAAGACGCCACTCTTACTGGGTTCCTAATCCCTTCCACACACAGGGAAGGAGGTCACAGGGCTGTGAGAGTGAAAAGAACAGAGAAGGGGGCGGGTGAACCAGGACAGCACAATGTCCTGCCAGTGCTCCAGTGGCTCACCACAATCGTGGGCGCCAGCTGCAGCCCAATTAAGCTCAACAGGTCACAGGTGTTCCAGACAGAAGACGCTTTTAACAAAACCACTTTCTGAGACTACCTAAGAAATTTTTAAGCACTGCGGCCCATTTCTTTTGGTGGGTTTTTAAAAGCTATTTACTACACTTGAAATACAAAGAAGCTGAGATTAGGCCTCGCTGGATGTCGTGCTTTCTTCCTGCCAAACAGCAGGAGTGGCCCAGACAGCTTCTGGGCCATTGTGGGTTCAGTGTGCAGCTGCAAGGAAGGAAAAGGGTCCCTGAAGTCCTGCAGCCTGCTCTGAGCAGCGCAGCAGCCCTAGCAAGGAGCACAGCAGCATGTCTGTGCCTTTGTGCTCAGAAATCACCATCTATCAGGTGCACTAGAAGTTAAATTGTACGAAGTCTTAAGCCATCTTAGGGAGTACTGTTAAAGAGGGTATGAATTCAGCTATCAAGAAGTAGGGAGTACTGTTAAACAGAGTTTGAATTCAGCTATCAAGAAGTAACTTTTTCAAGGGAGAAGGGGAGTGTTTGGGATGTAGCTCAATTGGTACAGTGCTTGCCCGGCATGAAGGAAGCTCTGGATTGGCCCCCAGCACAACTGGGCATGGTGGGATTTGCCTATGATCCCAGCACTAAGGAACTAGAGAATCAGAAGTTCAATATCATTGTCAGCCATCTACAAGTTGAAAGCCAGCTGCTGTGATACATAGGACTCTGGTGGGTGGGGGTTCATTTTGATGGACTAGAGCTCTACTTAGTAGTAGAGCACCTAAAAACAGGCACTCCATTCCACCACCATAAAATAAAGGGGGCGAGGATGGGGGGGGAGGGGTAGATGGAGAGATGGCCCAGTAGTTAAGAGCACTTGACACATTTGGTTCTGAGCACTCTTATGGTGGCTCACAAAGATCTAGTGCCAGGGGATTCAACTCCCTCTTCTGATCTCTCAGGTACACACATGTGCATACAAGCAAGCGAAACATTCTTACATACATACATACATATGTGTATATGTGTGCAGGGGTGTCTTTTTTTAAAAGTACCCAGACATGATGGTGGACACATTTAATCCCAGCACTCAGGAGGCAAGGCAAACAGATCTGAGTTCAAGGCCAGGTCTACAAAGGGAGTTTTAGGACAGCCAAGACCACACAGAGAAACCCTGTCTTGAAAAGCAGGGGGGTGGGGAGAAGAAGGAAAAGAAAGAAAAAGGGCTTTCCCCATCTAATTTACCTAGTCCATATGAATCTGGATCTGTGATATCTATATAGCCACCTCCTCTCTGTCCAGTGTGAAGATCTGTGTGTTGGGTGACTATTGGTTGTGTCACTTTGGGGATAACAACCCCTTTTCTGGTAGTTTACCAGAAAAGTTAGCTAGAACTTAATGCATTTGGACAGGAAGCAGCTCCTGCTCCTCCCTACTTGCACTCCAAGACATTTGCAGCAGCACCCCTGCCTCAAAGCTTCCAGCCTCCTGCGTGCATGTTTCTGTGTTGTCACTTTCACTGTGCTTGTCTGGTAGCAGAGTGCAGATTCCCCCAGGCCTTGCCTGGTCATGGAAGCAACTACTCAAGTTACTGCTTCTGATGCTACATTCACCAGAAAAGACTAGTTTTGCTGTAACGCCGAAAGGAACAAGGGAAGGAAGGGCTCTAGCACACAGAGAATAAAAGTTCAGGAAACTGCCAAACACGGTCATGGTCTCCTTCCTGTTGACTGCTTTTTAGTAGGCCGCATTTGCCTGGACGTATTCTTAATCACATTTTTAAAAGCATTACTGTCTTCTCAGAAGCCATGTTGGTTTTAATTTTTGTGTGGTCCTGCTTCTATTTTGCTGTGCCCAGACACTTGTTTAAACTCTGCTTCTCTGTTGAGTTGGAGAAAAGAACCATAGGCTATATATAAGAGGTTTCCTTTTTCTCCACAGTGAAGTAGGACATTGTTCAGAATTCATATAATTGCCTCTTTGCCCGTTTAGATTTAGAAGTGAAGTAATTAGATTTCCCGAGGCTCCGTGGTCAAGAGCCTTCTCTTCCTAGGGCACTGCTTCCACATGCAGCTTACGCATGCAGCTTACAGCAGCACCGTTACTGTGCATGTGGCGCTAAGGGTACTGCTGCTACAGAAACCCACATAGAGAATGAAATTCATACTCACATGAGCCTCCACCTCCACTGCCAACTACTTTCTTATTTAAAAAGACTCACTGTTAGGTGAACCTGGTGATTTGTAGAGGGTTTTAGTAGCAGACTCTTCCTCTTGGGTGTTTATCTTAAATTCACCTAATTCTTTGACGTGGTATTTCTGTGTGTCTTGTGTTCATGTTAGATAACTAATCACCAGCTCTATTTTAACTGTTGAATGAATGAAATAAGTTGAACCAAATAAAGTGGTACGACAGCCACTGACGCAAAACACATCTTAGTCTGTAGTTTTGTTTCTTTTTTTTTTTTTTTCCTTCCCACAAATGTGCTTCAACTTCCCAGCAAGGCACATATGAAAGTTTAGGTATCTATCGATTTGTCAAAACTGAGAATATTATACTCTTTTGTGTTTGTAGCCTGCTAGCCAAAGCACCCTTTCTGGCAGCTTACCAATAACCCCTTTAAAAAATGAAATCTGTACCAATGTGGGAAAGGGCAAGATCCTGAAGAAATTAAAGGCTGGCTTCTAAAATGCTCTTTGCTAAAGAAGCCCAAGTGGCCAAGGATTTTCTTTCTCAACAGGGTAATATTCCTCACTATCTGTGACTCAAATTCATCCATTTGTCTGCACATCTCAGCAGAGTCTTCTGTGGCCTCACAAGAAAAGGGGAAAACAGAAAGGATTAACTGTTGCCGAAACAGCCCTAGACTCTGACTGGTTTGGGGCGTGATTGTTCTGTGTAGAAACATCAGTCTTTGCAAACACAACCCCATCTCATTGGGTGGTGGTGGTTGTTTTTTTAATAGACTTTATTATATAAGCTACCAAGCAATTTTAGTTTAGATTGAAGGCCTTTCCTCACAGGTCTCATTCCCAGATAGACATGCGGGCAGCTTTATACGAGAAGCCCCTCAACCTTCCAATACTTAACTACAGACTTAGGTCCAGGACAGATTGGCTGGTCGCCAGGGGACAGATTGGTCCTTTACCAGAGGAACCATCCATTTGCTGTTTGCATGTTTCATTTTTAGCAAATTTCCATTCAGGTCCTCCAAACTAATATATATTACTACACATTTTTGCAAAAACATTCCTGACCCAGTGTGACAAATCTTGATATCTTGAAAAAGGGTCTCTCCAAAAGAATACATTTGTATTCTTGACAGAGTTTCTCTTAACTTTTGGAGAAGTGACTGAAGCCACCATAGCACTCCAGACCCAAATACAGCATGATAATCAATGTTTATTGTTTATTTCTTTTCATTTCAGGAATTTGAAAATGTAACTGATAAAAGTATATAAAAGCGCTGCAGATCCTGGCCTTTGTGCAATAGCATGTATATGTAGAAACCTGATGATAAACGTGTGAGGGCTGTGCCTCTTACCTGACTCTATCCCTGTTCTTAGCTCCTCGCTATGTCTGTCCGTCGTGTATCTCCTCAGCCCCTTTCCCTTTTGTCTCTATTCTGAAATGTAAGAGCAAAGTTAGTAAGTTTTCTGACGTAGTTAATACAAGATGGTTCATTGGATGAAGGTACTTGCTGACAGTCTGAGTTCAATCCCTAGGACACACATGATAGAACTGACTTCTGCCCTTTGTCTTCTGACTTCTATACTTGTGACGAGCACCCACACCCTTGAAAAATAAATATAATCACAAGAATTTTCCAAAGAAAAAGGATGTCAAGAGTAAAAACTATTTATTGATAGTCTGCTAAAATAGGAGAGAAGAGTTCTGTGGGGAACATTGGATGATTCCAGATACTGTTACAGATTGGCTGGCTAACTGATAGGCACTACCCAGTTGCTATTTGCAATTTGGGTGTCTATGGAATCACTTATCAGGCGCATGGATTTGTAAGACAGGACTTTTTCACTGTGTCATTGTGTATTAGAAGGGTTAAACCAGCTCCCAAGACCCCTTCTATAAGGGTACGAAGCCCATAGTTGCTGGTAGAGAAGGGAGTGGCTTACATGGCAGAGGCTCCACATCCAAATGCTGCTACCTTGGAGATTAGGCTCCAGCATATGAATCTTCAGGACAAAATGCTAACATAAGTGGATTAAAGCAAACTGAGCAGCTATCATTGCTGGACTTCAATTATCAGCTTCCCAATTCCTCTGCCTATTCCCTGAGTGGAGCAGGCCATTTTACATTGGCCTAGACTTCTTTGATCATGGGGTACTGGTCATTGATATCTCCCAGGGAAATGTTGGCCTGGTCCATTGGAGCTGCATTTTCTTCTTTTGCTTTTGCTGCCATAGCATGTACATGGAAGTCAGAAGAAAACTTTTGGTAGTCATTTCTTTCCTTCTATCAATCATGGGCTCTGGAAATCAAACTCAGGTGATCAAGCTTGTGCAGTGAGACTTTTACCCACTGAGAGACCTCTCCAGCCATCTATCTATCCTTCCCTCACTCACTCCCTACTCTCCATGTGTGTGTGTCTGTGTCTCTGTCTGTCTGTCTAAATTCTTTTCAAAACAGCAATGTCTTCCTTTGTACACAAATACTATGGTGTTCCTTCCTGAGTGTCAGTGTGTATCCATCCCGTGCTGGTATATAGTGATGAAAGACAGATACAGTTTCTCACACCTCTAAATCTTATACTTGACTTCTTGTAGTTGCTGCACAGAGCAGCTAGTCCATTGGTATTGGCTGGGGAGTGGAAGCCTGGCTAAGGAATCCATACTGTCTGTCCTGTTTATGATTTTGTTTTTGATTGAAGTACATGTGCTATGAAAGCAAATTAGCAAGAAAGAATTGTGTAATTGGGTCTTCCAAGTATTCCCTATCATGATACAAGATAAAGATACATGATATCAAGAAAAAAGGTAAAGTTTTTTGAAGTACTAAAACTCATCAGTAGAAAGTAAAATAGCAACTCTTTCCAGAAGTGTCCAGTGGCTGTGGCAGTGTTTTATCTAGAGATGAACTGAGATCTATGAGTTGAGTTACCAGAACATCTCATAAAGCTTGCAGCTCTGTGTTAGCCACATTCATAGCTTCTTCATGGGCCCATGGACTGCATGTAGGTTGGTTACAGCTGTGAGGAGGACTCTGACACGAGACCCAGTATTCAGCACTTGTCTCACATTATCTTCCTTCCAAAGGTTCTACAGAACCTTCCATCTAATCCAAATGTTCCCACCTCTCTGTTTCCAAGTTCTATCTCATAACGTAGATGAAATGCTTTTATTAAAATCAAGGCCATTTTCAGATGTTAATACATACTTAGAAGCTCCAGATTATAAGCATCTACTTTCAAGGTAAATGCTTTCTTTCTGTTCCATTAATAACCATTCTGGCAAGAAGCCTGCCAAACCAGATCATTTGTTTTCTTTTCCCAATATGCCACAGTCCTATCTACCAACCTGTTGACCATGAGAACCAGGTTCCAGGCATCCTTTTGATCATCTCCTTTCTTATCAAGTCCCCTTCCCCAACACCACGACCGTATTCCTGTGGTTAGTATATGCTTTGGTAAGTGTGCGAAACTTAAGGCATCGGTTACAGAACAAATCATTGAGTATAGAGTTGATGTTTGTCTAACATTTATAGAAGATACTCATAAAAGTTATGTTGCTCTATTTTCTAGGATAAATCTGATTTGGTCAGTAAAGTGTACTGTTGACCCAAAGTGTAGCACTTTGCTCTTTCCCTTATCAAAGAGAGAGCTACACTCTGGACATATTCTCTATACTATTGGAGAGTGAGCACCCAGCACTCCCTGCTTCTCCAGTGATGCTTATACCTTATCTTGATGAAAGAGGTACTTAAGTGAGTTGGTGAAAAGATTCTCCTATTAAGGCCTCTCACCTCCCTTTGTAGAGGCTTTCAAGCTCCCACTGGGACCAACATGTTGCATTTGCTGTGTTTTCTGCCCTAGCAGTTTTGTAGCCACTTTATTTTCAGAAAAGCATAACTACTGTAGTTGGCTTATATGCTCATTAATAAAGCCCAGAACTAATAGTTATACTGTTGAAATTTGACAAAGGTGTGTGTGTGTGTGTGTGTGTGTGTGTGTGTGTGTGTGTGTGTGTGTGTTCGAAACCTGTCTAAGCAGGCTGCTAAGTCCCCTAGAAGGCTGCTTGTATCTGCTTGCCTAGCTAAGCAGAGAAACCATTTTCATTTAAGTGGGCAAACTGTTTCACCTAGCCTTCATTCACCTATATAGGGTACAGCTAGTATCACTTATCATTCTTTTTTGCCCTGAAAATTGAAAATCTCTTTTCATCCAGTGGGCCTGTTCACCACAATAGTGCAGTGCATCTTTGGAACAGCACTGGCTCCTGCCTGCCTCAGCTATCCGAAATCCAGTGAACCTTCCTTCCCTAGTATTTTCCTCTCACATGTTCTCATTCTCCCTGTATCAATTCTCCCTTCTCTCCAGATTCTTCTCAGTTCTCCCAACTTTCCTCCCTAAGGAAACAGTCCACTTTTTTGATATTATCAGGAGTCAAGAGCTCATCAAAGAGATACAAGAAAGAAATGTTTCATATGCTGGTCATTCAGCAAAGACTGAAAGAAATGTACAAACTCTGTGCTGTGAGAAGGGGTGCTGGTTAGCAGGGCCTAACTGTGCACCATCATACCTCTGTTAAGGGCTCCTGCCTCCAAACTTCACAGGTAGCCAACCTATCCTTAGCCAGCTGTGTTGGAAATGGGGCCAGACGTGGGTTATCATGTCCAGGCCACACACACTTAACAGCGCATATGTGGGTTCATGTTTTGCCCCACGCCTGGAGTGCCGGGCCCACAAAACACAGAACACTGGACTATTGCTGTCAAGTGCTGGACTCGAAACAAAGTCTTGATACATGGCTGGGGGAAGGGGGAAGGTGGTGGTGGGGGGGGGGGGGAAATGCAGCCTAGAATGTGGGAATCCAAAGCTGGGGTTCCCTGACTCCAAGAATCTAGTAAGCGCTAGAAAACCACACAGAATTGGGAATGGAGGGTTGGAGGTCCCTGGGCCCACAATGAAGACCCTGGGGCTGTGGGCTCCCAAACTCCTGGACATCCAGGCACCCCTGGGTAGAGGGGAACTGGGAACAGAGTCGGGGACCTGTGGACTGAGGATGGCGAGAAGGCCAGGGTACTAGGGAATTCATTTGTCATTGACATTAGCTTAGTAGCAGTTGCTTGGGAGTGCTGAGGGGCCTTCTGTGGGAGACTTAGGCTGCGGCTCTGTAGGTGAAGGCCTTCTCCATGTTCCCCCATGGCGGTTCTTGATGAAAGAGACAGTCCTTAGTTCTAAACTGTTTGTTCATCATGGAAAATGGGTGCATACCACCTTCTCAGGGTGGACCAGAGATTAAATACATTTTGCAGGGAGGAATATCCATGTGCTTTTAGATACCTCATTAACATGGAGAACTCTGTTTTGGGCTAAATGACCACAGATCACATTTCCTATATGGGAAATGTAGCATGTGGTTCCAAGCCAGGAATCTGGTAGGGAGCAGGGAACTGCCTGCCATCTCAGGGTGCCAGGGACTCTGAACCCACTCAACTAACTGTACCAAGTGTCCTGGCGTAGTCCACTGTCTCATATGCCTATTTGTCATATAGCTTTGTGCTGGCTCTAGTTTGCTCTGGAAAAAAAACAGACAGCTCTATATATGGTTGCTTTTTCCATATGCAAACTTAAAGGGTTTGCATAACATAATGTGGGCCCTGGGTCCATTTATAGCACCACCAAAACACCAAATATTAATTTGAGCAACTCCCAAAGTGATGTGCTCAAAGTGCAAAAGTCACAACACATGTCAGATGCTACACCCAACATGAAGTCTCACCAACATAGCTGCCTGAACAGAACCTGAAAAATGACACCTGTAGACATGATAACATGGAAAGCCCACAAGGTCTCAACCCTACACAGCAGCTCCGTAATTCTGAGAGCAAGAGAAATAGTCTGCCCCCCCAAGAAGAGCACATAGAGATTTTTTTTTTTGTCTAATTCCAGATGATCAGCCCTTAAAACATACATACAAGAAAGATTATACAGACTGAGCAAATTGTACTTGCATATTTAGAACTACAGACACTCAAGTAACAAAGAAATAGAGGCCACGACCTAGAAAGAGAGTGGTGGGGTACATAGGTTTTAGAAAGAGGAAAGGGAAGGGGAAAAGATATAATCTCAAAAATGGGTTTTGGCCCTGAGATTTCATCTTACACCAGTCAGAATGGCTGAGATTAAAAATTCAGGAGACAGCAGGTGTTGGAGAGGGTGTGGAGAAAGAGGAACACTCCTCCACTGCTGGTGGGGTTGCAAATTGGTACAACCACTCTGGAAATCAGTCGGGCGGTTCCTCCGAAAACTGGGCACCTCACTTCCAGAAGATCCTGCTATACCACTCCTGGGCATATACCCAGAGGATTCCCCACCATGTAATAAAGATACATGCTCTACTATGTTCATAGCAGCCCTATTTATAATTGCCAGAGGCTGGAAAGAACCCAGGTATCCCTCAACAGAGAGTGGATGCAAAAAATGTGGTATATCTACACAATGGAGTACTATTCAGCCATTAGAAACAATGAATTCATGAAATTCTTAGGCAAATGGATGGAGCTAGAGAACATCATACTAAGTGAGGTAACCCAGACTCAAAAGGTGAATCATGGTATGCACTCTCTAATAAGTGGATATTAACCTAGAAAACTGGAATACCCAAAACATAATCCACACATCAAATGAGGTACAAGAAGAAAGGAGGAGTGGCCCCTGGTTCTGGAAAGACTCAGTGAAGCAGTATTCGGCAAAACCAGAACGGGGAAGTGGGAAGGGGTGGGTGGGAGGACAGGGGAAGAGAAGGGGGCTTACGGGACTTTCAGGGAGTGGGGGGCTAGAAAAGGGGAAATCATTTGAAATGTAAATAAATTATATCGAATAAAAAAATTAAAAAAAATAAGCTAGTTGGTGTGAGAGAAGGACATACAAATAAATTTTTAATATTTCAAAAAAAAAAATGGGTTTTGGTTTTGGGGGGATTTTTTCCAGTACAAAGTTTCTCTGTGTAACAGCCCTGGATGTCCTAGAACTCTTAAAAGGATTTTTGTGAATGTCATTCCAGAGATAAATATGTTGAAAATAATTTGTCTACAAAAGAGTGCTAACTGTATTCTGCCTCCTTTGGTTTGTTCAATTTCAGATCATAGCGGTCTGCAAGGAGGCCGCTCTGCTAGCTCTGGAAGAAAACATCAAAGCTGACTGTATTTTGAAGAGGCATTTCACTCAGGCCTTGAGCATTGTGACACCCAGGATCCCAGAGCCACTGAGACGCTTTTATGAAGATTACCAAGAGAAGAGTGGGCTGCACACCATCTAAGGAATACTTATGTGCATATATTTTCTAGAGAAAAGTTAGTTTTCAAATTTTGTCTTGAGAGTGTTTACAGTTTCATAATAGGTAAATGTTTGAAATACCCTCACTTGGAGTGGAAGAGCCAATGTTTTGAATCATTCAAGTACAATAAACATTTCTCTGGGCATGAGTTCAAACCAGTTTTACCTTTTGATTTTCAACACTATATAATCATCCTTGTATTTCCTTACTCCAGAATTCTTGTCAGTGTGGGATAGTAGAAGTTTGTTTTATACAACATGGAAAGTGTATTTACATAAGGACATCATGCAGAGTATCACCAGGTCTCTGCCTCTGACTCTGTGTGTAGCCAGGGAGTTGGAGGTTGTGACCTTAAACTTCTGCTTCTGCTGCCTCTGCCCACCAAGTGCAGGGATTATAGGTATATTCCCCTGTACTGTCTATGGAGAGCTGAACTTCAAATCTAGAGCTCAGTGTATGCTAGGAAATTGCTCAGCCAGTTGATCCACATCTCCCACTTCTCGTCCATACTCTGAAAGGCCAGTATTCTGCTCCTGTTGCTATTGTTGCACCTGCATTTATGACCAGAAAGCATGAAATTATCCCAGATACTACAGTACCCCTGGAAGGCTTAGAAATTATGAAGTGTGGGACTAGATAGTATTTTCAGCTTTTTTTAAGATACTGTAAGGAATTCAGAACATATACCAGTTTTAATGTATAAGTTCATGCAAGTTGACAGTTACTTTTTGGTTAAAATTTAAACAGGACTATCAAGATGACTCATCGGGTCAAGGCACTTGCCACCAACCATAACAACCTGAGTTTGATCCCTGGGACCTACATGGTGGACAGAACCCAAGTTGACCTTCACATATGTACCAGAGCATGTACACTCACACATTTGACACTTTAATGTTACATAAACCTTCTTGAAAAAACTATTCTAGTGATTCCCTGAATAATGGAAACCTAGCAGCTAGAGTTTGAGAATCAGCCAAGTCAGAGACTCCTAACTATCACCATTATAGGTGCAGCTCTGTGGCTGAAGTTATCTGAAGTCTCAACACAGCTGTTCCTTCCTTCACTGTTTAGTGTACTTGCAAGACAGCATTGGTCACATAACATCACTTAAGGAATGAAGAATGTTACTATTTAATACTGTGCTGTCAGATATTATATTTACTTAAATGAAGCAATAATCAAAATGTTTGCTCAAACACATTAGGCACACTTAAAATATGACAGTGTAGAAAATATCATTCAGATCGTATGGTTAGAACTGAGCTTAGTGGTACATGCCAAAAATCCTAGCACTTGAGAGACAGGTGGAAGTACGGAATTAGGAGCTCAAGGCTAACCTGGGCTACACAGTATGAAGCCGGCCTGGACTGCATGTTAGGATAAAGAAATTAGGTTTATACACTAAGAGAAAGAAAGGTGTTGATCTTGGCCAACAAAGGAGTTTTGGGTGTTGCCACATAAAAAGCTGTAACTGGGCTTCAGTTTCACATACTGCCCAGTACTGAGCTCTCCTCTCCATACCCCACTCCCACAGAGCCTGGGCTAACTAGAAGTTCTTCCTCTGCCAGAGGAGACCACAGAAACGTCATACTGTGCTTTGGGTATTTGAAAAAGAGGCCTGTAGACTTATCTACAGTGTTGAGGTTTGAAACACCTTCAGAGTCCCACGAAAGCCATGAGTCCATGCAAGAACTGTCCTTAAGGTGGCCAACAGCTCAGAGATACTGTTATTGGCCTCTTCATAGTATTCCAAAAAGTTTAAATAATTGGGGTTTTGTCTGTTTACCTAACATTGAAAACATGTTAGGCTTCTTCTTTCTATCTCTTCATAGCTGATAACTCACCCTGAACTGTCCTGGAAATGGTTCAGTTTCAATTAGTTTAAGACTAGGTCTCATTCTGTACCCCAAGCTGGTTTTCAACTCAAGGCAATCCTCCTGTCTCAGGCTCCCAAGACCTGGGATTACAAACTTGAGCATCTGTTGAACATATCCTGATGAGAAGGCTACAAAAAATTGCTAGAAAGCTAGAATGAACTTTTCTCCTGGTCTGTCATTATGTAACTTTCTCAGAGTGAAGCCCATGGGGGTCCTTGCTTATTTTCTCCTTTTTCTGGAGTCCTACCTGGAAGTGCATAGGTGTTTAACTTGCTCATTCCTCTCTCAAGACACCCTGAGCACATCTCAGAAAAAAATACCTTATCTGAAAACAGAGAACTGAAACTGAACCTCAAGTAGTAGCTGGGTGTGGGTACCTCCTGCAATTAGTGGAGCTGTTGGCCACCTTAAGGACAGTTCTTGCATGGACTCATGGCTTTCGTGGGACTCTGAAGGTGTTTCAAACCTCAACACTGTAGATAAGTCTACAGGCCTCTTTTTCAAATACCCAAAGCACAGTATGACGTTTCTGTGGTCTCCTCTGGCAGAGGAAGAACTTCTAGTTAGCCCAGGCTCTGTGGGAGTGGGGTATGGAGAGGAGAGCTCAGTACTGGGCAGTATGTGAAACTGAGGCCCAGTTATAGCTTTTTATGTGGCAACACCCAAAACTCCTTTGTTGGCCAAGATCAACACCTTTCTTTCTCTTAGTGTATAAACCTAATTTCTTTATCCTAACATGCAGTCCAGGCCGGCTTCATACTGTGTAGCCCAGGTTAGCCTTGAGCTCCTAATTCCGTACTTCCACCTGTCTCTCAAGTGCTAGGATTTACATCTTGACGCCAGGAGCATTAAAGCCTGAACAATAACTGTGTTAAGTTAGTTGAGGGCTGGAGAGATGGCTTAGCAATTAGGGACTCTGACTGCTCTTGCAGAGGTCCTGAGTTCAATTCCCAGCAACCACTTGGTGATTCACAAACATCTGTAATGGGATCCGATGCCCTCTTCTGGTGTGTCTGAAGACAGTGACAGTATACTCATATACATAGAATAATTTTTTATGTATGTAGTTGAATGCTATCTAAGTGAAGGATAGGGCTAAAGGAGTGACTCAATATAGCAATTAAAATACTGGTACCAGTACAATCCTAATGCTGAAAGGTGTGACAGAAGAGTTAAGACTATCTGAGCTGGGAATAACCACAGCTTGAAATACCCTACAAGGACCTAGCAGTAAAGACTATGCCAGGCGTGCTAGTGGAAGCAAGAAGGCTAGAGCACAGGAAAAAAAAAATAGATTATCAGTAAACCATGGAGGGGAATTAATAAAGATAATCTCCAGCAGCCCTGATTCAGAAATCCTACTATATTCTGCAGATTGTTGGGGAGGAATGGCAAAGGGAAAGCTCCAGCTTTATTTGCATAATTAACATGTTCTGAGCAGCTCAATTACCCAATATTATTTAAATCTACATAGCTTATCCATATAGTAAAACATTATGCTGCTATGAAAAAGGGAAGAAGAGCTCTTCTTGACCTAATACCTTGTCCCAAGATAGAATAACAATCCACAGCAAATGCATTTGAACTGTAAACAGCAGAATCTCTCACACTGCTCAGCCTCAAGCAGGTGTCTGCAGATATGATTCATGCTTTCTAACTACATAGTTGATAAAACAAAACCCAGTATAGGAACAGTACCCAAAACAAAGCATTTTAAATGATTCCTTGTATGATAGAAGAAGCCATTATGTAGATGTGAAAATACCATGTGAAGGTCAGAGGGTAACAAAGCATTTCACTGAAAAAAGACAACCCCAAATCAGCCCCAGGAAAACAAAGCAGAAGTTAATACCCCAAAAAACAATACAAATGACTGAGCCTGCAGCTGTCCCTGGAAGGTGAAAATGCAAAGATGACATGCACTCCTGTGTGTTTTAGAATGAGCTCCTTCCAGATGTGTCTGTCCTTATCGCTAAGCTGGCATCACATGGCCCGAGTGACTTTTCGGATACAGATAATGATCGAGGCAATCCTGAACTTCCTAATAGACCTGCTATAATCCATAAGGGTCTGAGGAGGTGAAGACGCACAGCTGGCTTTGTGCTTGAAGGGAGGACTGCAGGGCAAGAACAGGGCTCGGGTGGGACAAGGCAGGGAAAGCTCTAGAGCCTCGAGAATGACTTCTCCAGCCGCTAGTCAATCTTAACTCCACTTACAGGACCCATTCCAGATCCTGTGAGCTAATGGTCCCTTTGTGTCGCTTTGATCCACTGAGGTGGCAATACATAATAGTAGAACCAGGAAACGATAGAAATTCCAGCTGGATCTTGTAAAGATGACAAATGGACAAAATTAGAAGAAAAGGAACCACAGTAAAAAGAAAGTATAAAGTTGTATATAAGTCTAAGCGAGTATGTGAAAAACAGCCAACGATGTGAAAGTGCAACTCCAGCGCAAAGGCTTGCTTGCAACACCTGCTTCCTCGGGCGGATCCTGGAGAACTGGTGGATGCAGTCCAGGTAACAAAGCCTGTTGTTAACTTATCCTTAGACCTGACTGTCAGCTCCAACAAAATAAGGTCACATTCTGGTCCATGAACAGTTCACATCCTTCTTCCCAACACTAACCAAAAGTCCATTCTGCAAATCTTACCTCAAGTACTGTCCCACATTCTCTGGTGGAGCCCATAATGCCTATCAACTACAGACAGGCAGTGACACCCATAGCTGTCCACAGCCTGCTCCTCACATTCTCTGCTGTCACCCTTCTCGCCCTCACTCTGCCCCTGCCCTCCTCCAGGTGGCCTTACCTCAAACTCTCCCAGGGTATCTGCTAAAGCCAGAAAACCTCACAGGCAAAGACAGAAACTTACAAACAAAACAAAATCGAGTTGTCCACCTTGACTATAGGTCAGTGCTCATTCATCTGTTCACTTGTGTGCCTACAAGTCCCTGCCTCTACTGCAAGAAGCAGCCTGGGTGTGACCTTCTCTGGAACCCCAGGCTCACTGGACCCTCCACTATGAAGTTGAAGACAACTACATTCAGCTGTCTCAACGGGTTTCATTGTAGAGAAGTTGTGCTTTTATTTTTATTTTTAAACTAAAAGTTACCAGGTTTGTGTTTATGCCTGTGTCACAATGAGCATGTGGACAACGTTCTGAAGGTTCTGTTGTCTCCTTTCTCAGATGGCCCCGTAATTGTCAGCCTTGACAGCATGGCCTTTCACCAGCTGAGCCGTCTTGCTGGCTCTGTCCTAAGTTTTTTCAACCAACGATCCTTTCCCCTACCCAAAGAGCTTTTCCTCTACCATGAAGATAGTCATCAGTATATTCCGTATGACCAGGGATCCAGAAGCATGTTTGCACCTTAGAAGAACCTATGCTGGTGAGAACAGGAGGCATCAACTGCTCTGGCAGGGCTGAGACCTGGAAACAACAGTTCCAAAGGTCCTTGCTGGAGGGTGGGAAAGTCAGAAGAGCTTTCTGGTTCCTGCCTCTTTGTCAGTGTTAATGAGCGTCTTGTCTACTGTGTTTCCCAGGCTGGGCTCTCCACCGATCTGGGTGAATGGGGACTGTACATCCCTCTTCTCTTACTTTCCTGTGCATCTGTGGAGAAGCCGGGGGGGGGGGGGGGGGGGGGCGGAGGGGCAGCACATCATGCACCCTGCGTCCCGCAGCCTGGCAGCCTAGCCTTCTCGGCTTCACAGTGTGCTTCACCCTCCTCGTCTGTTTCTTTTCACTCTGGTTTCGTCCTCTCCCGTGGACTTAACCAGTCAGCCCGGCTATGTGGATGAATTCCATTTGGAAACACTCTAGGGAAGAAGGCAAAAGAATTTTGGGAAAAAAAAAATCACAAAATGGGAATAATAATACAGAGATCGGAATGGAACACCCACCCATCTCACCCGGGTGCTGGGGAGAATTAATTAACGTCTGCAAAGGCCTTTGAGTTCCTTGGGGGGACGTGCCACCAGACAGCTAGCGTTATTGTGGAGGGATTATGTGCACAAATACAATACCAGGAGCCAGGATATTACTAAAAATAAAGCGGACTTTTCTGTGAGGACCTCAAGGAAGGAAATGCCTCGCTGGAAAAGCTTAACTGTCCTTTAATTCCACCACTGGGGCTGCCCGGGATAGAACAGCAAAGCCGCGATTCCATTGTGAGGAGAGGATTATGTTTTCTGAGCATTGTCAAGGTGCTGGGGAACAAAATAAAATCGCTGGTTTGCCAAAAGAAGGTTATAGTCTTTAGAAAAGAGATTAAGAGACTGTTTGGCTAGTGCACTTCGCGGCCTGTCCGCAGGGGGAAAGACGACAGGAAAGCAAGTGTTTGTTTGCATTTGAGGGGAAAGAGTTTTTTACAAAATGGGAAGAAAGGGAACTGCCTCAGATGAAAGGCGCCCTCAGCAGTAGCCCCCTCAGTAAGTCTCCCAGAATCCCCCAGGTATTTTTCCATTTGCATGATTCTCAAGCAGACACTTCCAAATCCTAGATTGTTAAAACAAGGAAGAACTCTGCTTGTGTTTACGGAGGGAGATCACATTAACTTTATAAGGTCAGAGCAAACAAGCAAATGTCTTTGTCTCGTGAACACGGAGGCTGTGTCAGAGGCTCCTATGCTGTTGAATTGCTCCGGCCTCTTTGGGTTAATAAAACTGCCTGCCCAACGGGGAAGGAACCCCGTCCTCTTCCTAGCCCCTCCTTTCAGCCCCTTCTCTTCTCCTTCCGGCCCCCTTATTTTGTAACAAGGCCTCTGGGGCCTGAAGCAGATTAGCAAACAAATAAATCCTTTAATGTCCTGGAATACTTTCCCAGTATAAATGCGATTAATCTGCCAACCCAGCAAGTTCAGCGCATCAAATACCCCAGCTGTGGGAAGCCGTTTCTCCAGCTCCTCATTTATGGCAGAAAGGTCGTGTTATTTTCATGTTTGTATTGGTTAGACTTTCTTCCTCTGTTTTCTGTCTCTGAAAGTGCACCTTAAGCAACCTTGGAAAACATTGAAGCCTCTAACAACACCCAGTGGCACACAGTAGGAACAGTTTCCCCCAAAGCCTGCTGGGCGCTCATACAGGCAAGCTGAGAGTGCTCGCCCAGCAGAATTGTGGGAATCTGTCCTGCCCTGACAGAACCCACTGGCTCTGTTTGTTTGTTTGATGTCTTGTTGTTGTTTGTTTTTGTGTTTTTGTTTTTTTGTTTGTTTTTTGTTTTGTTTGTTTTTTGAAGTAGAGTTTCTCTGTAGCTCTGGCTCTAGCTGTCCTGGAACTCACTCTGTAGACTACACTGGCCTCGAACTCACAGAGATCCACCTGCCTCTGCCTCCTGCATGCTGGGACTAAAGGTATATGCCACAACAGCCCAGCTTCCACTGGTTCATTTCAAGAACTAGAAAGGACTGGGTTTGAGGTGAACAGAAAAGTAGGTCATATGGTCTCTGGCATTAGAACTAGAGAGAGAAGAACATGTCACCCCAAGGCTTGTCCATCAACACCTGCTGCCCCCACCAGTCACAGACCTCCCCGTGGGAAGCTAGAGAACAAAAGACTATCTTGGGTTATCTACATGAGTCCTTTTTGTAAGCCCTCATTCCCATTGTCTCTTCCTTTTCTGCCCCTGAGAGGTCGGACCGGCATGGGTCACTTGACACTCCGTCCTCTGGTGAAGAAGTCCTCAGGTCACAGTGGTTGATAAAACTGGGAGGCCCTCAGTTGTGTGCCATAAGTGTCCTCATGGCAGGAAGACTGGAGAGTTCCCTCTGTGTCCCCCACAGGGTGGCGACCAAGTCTCTGCAGTCAAATGGTAGGAGCAACAGGGCGGGACCAGAACTCAGGAGCAGTGAGGAGCTTTGGCAAAACAGCAAGGCAGCAGGACAGCTGTGCGCCCCACTAGAGGAGCATAGTCCCCAGAGGCTGTGCACCCCCACACCCTTTGCATATTCTAAAGCACCTACATGCTTAAACAGGATGTGCACCTTAGGAGTAAAGAAGCAGTAAGACAAACAGAGAATAGTGAGGACCCGAACACAGGGAGGGTTGTAACACACGATAAAGTCCCACCTGACGTGGGTTCTTTAGCAGTCCTGTCTGGGGGAAAGAACACACAGATGTGCATTCATCTGTGAAAATAAGCAACCCTAGGTGTCATGGAGCTCACCTTAAACCCAAGTCTTGGGAGGCAGGCACAGCCCAGGCTAGCCTGGTCTACACAGCAAGTTCCAGGACAGATAGTGATGCGCAGACCTTGTAACTAACGAAAAACGGAGCATTCCACACTCAGTAATGACAACGGACGAATCCTGACCAACACGCGGTGCGCACACACTGCACAGCAAAAACACAAATGACAATTCTGTAACTGAGTGCCGTGAAGTCTGTGTCTCAAACAACAGGACGGGGAGCATCTCACACAGCTCTGGACCCCCTGGACTGCTCCCTACTACAGCCGCAGAGGCGCTTGCAGCCAGGCATCCCTGTAGACGGCTGCGAACACACCAGTGTGGGACTGAAGCCACACTTGTGCCTTCGTTTCACCGGAATTGGCTCTGTAAAGACCTTTCCTCCATCTATAGCCACAGTCAGAGGTACCCATGGCCAGGACTTCGACACATCTCTTTCTGAGGATGAGGTGGGGGGTTGGGGTTGAAGCAGCTCAGTCCTCAACAGCATTATGAGTACCTGACTTTTACAGCCCATAAAACGGAAGTGGAACAGACAGCTGTTTTCCTCCTGTACTCTGCAATAATCAGGTTTTGACATGGTTTTCATTTTATTTCATTCATTGTCTGTTTTTGTTATTGCTGCCTTAAATGTTTGAATGGAAGAAACATGGAAAGGGAACTGGGAAACTCCAGAAAGACTACTCAGGAAGTGTGTAGGGGAATCTCATTCTGTGAAATTTTTTTTCTTTTAAAAATTTGAGGATTTCATACCATGTATTTTGATCACATTCGCTTCCCATTTCTCCCCCAACCCCTCCCAAGTTTATTCCCGCCTCTCTATTCCCCTTAACTGTGTCCTTTAAAAAAAATAATCTACAGACTCCAATTTTACTGCCCATATACTCCTGGGAGCGGAGCCACCCATGGGAGTGTGGTGGACCTACTAGAAGCCACATTCTTAAAAACATCTTCTTCTCCAAGAAGCCAGTAACTGTCCATGGCTCCTCAGTTAAGGGTGGGAGTTCCTGACCCCTCCCATCCCATGCTAGAAAGCCGACTGGCTTCATCTTAGGCAGGGCTTGTGCAGGTATCCACAGTGGCTGTGGGTTCATAATGGACCAGTCTGTTGTGTTCAGAACTCACCATTTCACTCTGTTCTCCCTATCCCCTGGCTTTTAGGATCTTCTTGACCCTTCTTCTGTGATGGTCTCTGAGCTTTGGGGACAGATGTGACACAGAACATCCTATTTGTGGCTGAGCATACCATATTTAGTCTCAGTACTTTGACTAGCTGTGAATTTCTGTCTTAACCGTTCTCCACTGCACCAAGAATCATCTCTGATAAGGTCTGAGAACTGCATTAACCTAAGGCATAGAGATTAATTTGGAGGGCAGTTAACACCATGTTCATTTAGTAGGATAATAATAGTAGGTTTACTTCTGGGGTCTTTGAGCTCCCAGCCATGGATTCTTGGCAATATTATGTAGTACCAGGCATGTGTTTTCTCCTGTTGAACAGGCCTTAAAATCCAGCTAGAAAATGGTTGGTTACCCCCATAATATATATGCTGGTAGTGTACCTATGGGCAATCTGGCCACATGAGTCCTTGCTGCGGTGCATAGGGTACCCAACAGGTGTGTGACACTGTTGGTGACCTCTCTCTGCAGCCGCCTGCATGGCACCTGCCAGCAGTGGGAGGGAAGCTTCCTGACCAGTGAGTATCAGCCTGATTTCTTCTTGGCCTGTGACCAGTGTGTTTGGTGTCTAAAGCAACTAGGTAGTAGCCATCAAGCTCTGGTGGGCAAGCAAGAGGAAATGACAATTGCCTGTATTGTTTTAGGGTTTGTGGGGAACCTCTCACTGACTACCAGTTCTAGGAGAGGTCTTCTTATTTAGAAACCCATTGCTTCTAGGATGCGTACAACCCAGTAGGGAAATACAGTTAAACTCCTTTATATGAATATATACAAATAGACTGAGAAAGAAATACTCTTGGAACAAATCTAGCTAAGGGAGTAAAAGATCTATACAGTTTTAAAACACTGAGGAAAAAGTGGGATTTGGGAAACGTGAGAGGTGAACTGATTTGCAAAAAGAACGCACAGTGGTAAAGTCAGCAGGGCGAGGAGACAAAGGGAAGTATGTGAGCCAGAGAGGCGGCTGAACACTGCATGGAGATGGGAGCTCAGCTGTGGAATAGAGCAGCAGCAGTGTGGGTGATTGTGGGCCGGGGGTGGAAGGAAGGGGGGAAGGGAAGGAAATGGGAAAGAAATCCAGTTTCACTTCTGTTAAAAAAATAAAAAAATAAAATAAAATAAAAACCAAACAAACACAAAAGATAAGTACCTGCAGGTAAGATCGTGTAGTCATTACTTTTCTGTTCTGTGATAAAACACTGCGACCAAAAGCAACTTCCGAAAGGAAGCTCGCTTTGGCTTAGGCTTCCAGAGGTAAAAGAGTCTAGAGCAGCAGGAGAGGCATGGCAGTAGGCAACCAGTCAGGAAACTGAGAGGTCAACCTTCAACCTCACAGAGAAAGTGGCGAGTAGGCGGGGCTATGAACTATCACACTCCACCCCCACTCACATACCTCCTCCAGCAAGGCTCCGCCTCCTGAAGGCTCCGCCTCCTGAAGGCTCCGCCTCCTGAAGGCTCCGCCTCCTGAAGGCTCCGCCTCCTGAAGGCTCCGCCTCCTGAAGGCTCCGCCTCCTGAAGGCTCCGCCTCCTGAAGGCTCCGCCTCCTGAAGGCTCCGCCTCCTGAAGGCTCCGCCTCCTGAAGGCTCCGCCTCCTGAAGGCTCCGCCTCCTGAAGGCTCCGCCTCCTGAAGGCTCCGCCTCCTGAAGGCTCCGCCTCCTGAAGGCTCCGCCTCCTGAAGGCTCCGCCTCCTGAAGGCTCCGCCTCCTGAAGGCTCCGCCTCCTGAAGGCTCCGCCTCCTGAAGGCTCCGCCTCCTGAAGGTTTCATAGATGTCCCAAATAGCATGGCTGACTGAGGAAGGACCGAATGTTCAAAACGCCTGAGCCTATGGGGATGTTGACATGAACCAGGGTGGGCTTACAAGGAGACTACTTCCTCCAGTGCAAGCACTGCGGTCTTCAGGAGCAGCCCTGAGGAGGAGCAGATGGCCAGGTGTGAGTATTCCCAGTGAGTCATCCTGATGGTTTTGGTATTCCTGATGTCTCCTGCGATCAGTCCGCTCTGTCTTTCCCCAGGAACAAACTTCTTGCCTGCTCCCTAAGGCCTCATCAACAGACTTTCTTGTTCCTGAACTACACTTCCCTGTGACCAGTGTCTAGAATCTGCTGCCAGGTCTCCTAGGCCTCCACCTGCCTTCGACCTATACAGGAGCTACCCACATCTTCTGCTGAGAGACTGCCTAAGATCTTAGACTTGATTTGAACCTAAAGCTGGTGCTAGTTATACCTCATGTATCCTTTCCTTGCATGGGCTTGTCTCCTGGTCTCCTACCCATCTGGGGACTCACAGCAGAGAATTACTGAAGTCTCAAGTGACGCATGTCTTATTCCCTTTCGCAACATTTGAACCATATATCCCAGTGGTCCACGGCTTCAGTTAGACTTCAGAGGAAAGAGACCAAAAGGTTTGCAAGATTGAAAAAGAGATTGCCTGAGAGCCTTGGAGGCAGACAAGAAACCTTCCCAGCACAGTTAAGGCAGCTACCAGATGGGCAAGGCTGGGAGGAGATAATCCTTGGGCTCTCTGAGACAGACTTGTCCTTCCTATGAAAGGGATCAGGGCAGGAATTCAGCTGACAGCTGGTGGGGTGTTGACTTAGTGTCATCTAGCAATAGTCAACCTCAGCAGTAGTCTTTAGGGTGCCATGGTGCACAACCTCCGGGTTACAATGGGTGGAGTGGAGGGGTGGTACCTGTGCTCCCGGTATTATCACCTTCACTCTGGTCAGTCCCAGAGATGGAGGTTTTGATTCCGGGACTTGATCTCTGACCTTCTCTGACCTAGCTAGTAGATAGCATAACAAAGAGACACTATCTAGCCAAGTAACAGAAACACCTGTCTCCCAGCATCAGAAACACACATGACCTGTGCTCCAGACTCAAGGTCACCCTGTTGAGCAGCAGGGACCTCACAGAAGACTCAGTTTGAATCTTGCCCTACTGATGCTTTGTATGGGCCTCAGAAAGTTACAGACATGCTCAATACATATTTCTCACTCCCAAAACATGATACTTAGAACATGTACTTTCTGTGGGCCTGTGTGCACACGCACACACCTATGTGGAAGCCAGAGGCCCAACTCTAGCGAGGCTCAGTCTCCATCGGCTCCGTTTGTTTGTTTGTTTGTTTGAGAAAGGGTCTTTCATTGGCCTGGAGTCCCCTGATTTGCATAGTGTGGCTGACCAGAGTCCAGAGGATCTGGCTATCTTTGCCTCTCCAGCACAGTGATTACAAGCATATGCCACACACCAGCCATTGCCTTGTCCAGTTCTGGTGACTGAATCAAGTCTTCACTTGGGCAGAGTAAAGAGCGAGCTCTTTACTGGCTGTTCTATCTCCCCAGGTGTGTGTGTGTGTGTGTGTGTGTGTGTATGTGTGTGTGTGTGTGTGTATGTGTGTGTGTATGTGTGTGTGTGTATGTGTATGTGTGTATGTGTGTGTATGTGTGTGTGTATGTATGTGTGTGTGTATGTGTGTGTGTGTGTGTGTGTGTGTGTGTACACGTGCATGTGAGTACAGGTGCCCTGGAAGCCAGTCTGCACTCTTCACGAATGTCTCTCCTGCCCAAACGCCTGCTTGTTAAGACTCAAGTGTAGGCCAGGCAGTGGTGGCACACGCCTTTAATCCCAGCACCTGGGAGGCAAAGGCAGGCAGATTTCTGAGTTTGAGTCTAGCCTGGTCTACAGAGTAAGTTCTAGGACAACCAGGGCTATACAGAGAAACCCTGCCTTGAAAAACCAAAGAGAGAGAGACAGAGACAGAGAGAGACAGAGACAGAGAGACAGAGACTCAAGTGTAGGTGAAGAACTGAGTGTGGTGTGGCCAAGCCTCACCTTTGATGATAGCTCAGCCTGCTCTCCTGCAGATGTTCAGCCCAGGGCACTGTCCTTTATCCCTACAAAGCAGTCTGTTTTCAGAACAGACAGGAGCCAGTCTGTCACGAGTGTCTCCCACCCCATTTTAACTGAAATGATTTTATGGATGTTCATAATATAAAAAAAATACACAAGGTTGGCTTTTTTGTTTTTTGTTTTATTTTTGTTTTATTTTGCCTTATTCTGTTTTGTTTCAGAGTCTCCCTCTGTTATGAACTATATTCCGGGCAGAGGGGCCCAAGCAGACATGTCTCCGGACCCATCGGAAGCTCATGCAGACTCGGGTCAGCTCAGCCCAAAGGCCCCTTCATCCACAGACCCACAGTGATCTGCTCGTTCCTCTTCCAAGTCCCTGGAAGTGGCACAGGACCCATCCATTTCTTTTTCATCAGAACCAAGTCAAGAATAGAAGTTCCTGTTGTTTGCTTCGCCGCCTTGGTGACGAGAGCATCGGGAAACTGCCAAATTGTGCTTCCTTTACACAAGGCCGGCGAAATCTGGACCTTTGAAGCTGGTCCCATCACACCTGTCGGGCTTGTTTGTCTCCGGCCCTGGGGAAGCGTTTCCAGTGTTCCCTCAGAGCCGCCGCATTAGCCCTGGGGCATTGACTGGTAAAGAAGCCCTTCCTTTTCCATTGTCCAGGTTCAGTTTTACAACCCCGGAATGCAAGTGCAATTATTAGCTTCCCCCGGTCCAGATCGGGGAACCTAAGCTCACAGAAAGTGAGTGATTGGCAGAAAGCCGCACTGGCTGCTGGTAGCGGAGCCAGGGTCCTGACCCCAGAGCCTGGCTCCCCTAACAACTGCTCACTAATGGCTCTGCCAGGTGACACGGTGAAGTTGCTGCATGCCTGCCCCGAGGGCTCTCATCGGTAAAGATGTAGCACCATCCTAGGGGTGTCCTGGAGACCATGGGACCACAAGAACCAGCCTGGCTCCACTCAGCTGCCAGAAGCATCATCTTGTCCTGGAGTCTGCACAGCTTGGCTTTCCAGCTGCCCCGGATCCTTCCGCATGGCCGGAGACAGAGTTTATTTCCTGGACCGTGCACTTGGTGAGATTTTTTGCACCCCTGCCACGTTCCACACTGGAAGATCTGTCTTTCTACAGCAGCTTTGGAATCTAGAAAGTGTGTTGTTCCCACGCTTCTCCACGTTTGTGGTCCCCTCAGCTTGTTTGTAACTTGAGGACAGGGACAATACTGGGCTGCTTCTGAGGCCACCCAACACTCACCTCAGCTGTCCAGTCCCTCGGGCCTGGAACGGCTCCAGGGAGCCACAGGCAGCGAACATCCAGAGCTGTGCTCAGTAAAGGTGTGTTTTCCTTCATCCAGGCACTGGGTAGGCCAGGGCTGGCGGGCAGCCATGATGATGGTGTGTTTTCCCCTCCTTGGGAAGACAAGGGTAGAGGAAGCAACCAACTGCCCTCTTCCCCACATCATATTGGCGCCCTCCACAGCTCTGCAGAGGAGATGGGTGCCTGGAGGCAAAGGAAACGCTAGCCTGTCTGAGCCACTGTGCTGCACTGCTGCAGAGGAGAGTCCGCAGGGAGAAGAGTAAAACCCGTTGGAACCTGTTCTCCAGATTCTTCTTCCCTGGTTTGGGGGTAAGCATGTGTGAGCGTGCCCACTTCCACACCTGGCTAGCCACTAGGACCTGTCACTGCACATATCTTGGTGGCACGTTGTAAGACAGTTAACGCACTCAGGAAGCTCGCCTTGCCCAGGGGTCAAGCTTTGGCGGAGATTCCTCTGATCACGAGCAGAGAGGAAGGCTTTGGCTACATCTGCACTTTTCCTGGCCAGCCTCTCTAACACTGACTACAAACAGAAAGCCAACAAACACATAAGGAAGAGTTGCTCTAAAAGCCAGTGGGCAAAGCAGCCCAGAGACCATCACTTTTCTGGAATGGGGAACTTCTCTGACTGGTCTATAAACAAGTGTGTCGGGGTGTCGGCAAGGAGGTGCTTTTACTTGCATTTTGAATCGCGCCTTTCCAGAGTATTTCCTTGTCCAGGCACCCTTTCACCTCCAGGACCCAGCCTGGCTGTGGGACGTGTGAAGGGATGGAGACCACAGGCCCAGGGCACATACATTCACTTCCCTACTGTTAAGTTTCTAGCCCACAAATGGCTGAGGTGCCCACTTACACATTAAAATGGGCCTGGCCACCAGGTTCTCCCAGCATCCTTCAGTCCCTACTTGTTACAAGGTACGACTGACACACCTCCTGTTTCCTACCCCAAACTCTCCAGCCCAGGGGCTGGGCTACCCTTCCCTATGTAACCCAGAGTCCATGGGTACCTGCTCCTTTTGTACCTTTGGTCTCCTGGCTACTGTACTTGTTGGTTTCAAACAGCAGATCAGCATGACGTTACCCTGCAGGAACTTTTATTTAAATCATCCAAATGTTTTGAGATTATAATTATATTATTTCCTCCAAGCCCTCCCATACACCTCTTCTTCCCTCTTTCAAATTCATGGCCTCTTTATTTATTAATTATTGTTACATACATATATAAATACTCCTATATACATAAATACAACCTGCCCAGTCTGTCAATTGTATGTACTTTTTCAGGGCAATTGGATACCCAGTTGGTGTGCTCTTCCCTGAAGAAGATCCTTTCTCCCCTTCTCAGCATGTTTTTAAAGATTTATTTTTTTTATTTTATGTATATGAGTACCCTGTTGCTGTCTTCAGACACACCAGAAGAGGGCATCAGACCCTATCATAGATGGTCGTGAGCCACCATGTGGTTGCTGGGAATTGAACTCAGGACCTCTGGAAGAGTGCTCTTAACCACTAAGCCATCTCTCCAGCCCTTCCTCATTCTTTAATTACCTGTAGTTCTTTGTATGGTGGCAAGGTTCCCTGGGATTTCCCTGTTCATGTTAACATATCTATCATACATGTTCAGCTCCTGTTTAAGTAATCATGTTTGTTTGTGAGACTTTAATGGGTGCATCTTTTGAAATTCCTGTTCTGAGTTGGTGCAAACAGAGCAACATGCTGCCTCCTGCTATGTTCTGGGCCCTCCATCGTCCTCCAGAGCTTATGGGACCATAACTCACGTCCGGTCTAGTTCACTTGCCATATAAAGTTAGGCTTACGATGGTGGTGGTTTAAAGTATGTGAGAGTATGTATGCATGAATATTCACATACTACACCATTTTTCGTAGATTCATGAGTGTTCACGGATTTTGGTATTCACAGGACCTGGAACTGATCTTCTGCAGATGCCAAGGGATGGATGTGTTCTTCATACACCATGACGCTTCCTCCCCTTTCTACATTATTAACCTTAAGGTGTCATAATGACACTCCATGTGTGACTGACCAGAACGAGTGTCACACCTTCTCTATAGCCATCTTGGATTTTCTCTGGTCAGCTGCTCAGTTAGTATTTCCAACCAGTCTCTTCACGTCCAGGCACCATGATGGCTCGTGCTTCTCCTCACCACTGGGATAAGTCTATAAGGGAGTCTTCGGTCAGGGATTTAGGGAGAGCTGCACACATCTCGGGGTCAGCTGCCTCACACCATTTACCTCCTCCCCTCTGCCACATGGCCCCGATTCCCACACAGGTGCCGGAAGCCCATGATCTTTGCAGAACATTGCCCAGGAAGATGGAGGCACTTTCCTCGTGCCAATGCTGACTTTATTATTTGAAACCAGAGCTCTACAAATGAGACAGGGAGGGAGGGAGGAAGCTGTAAACCTCTGCAGGTCTATGACCTGCTTCTCCTTAGACCTGTAGGCACGTAGACACAGGCCTATCTGTCTTCAAAGCTTTGCAAATCACTAACTTTCTTCATTGAACCCAAGTCAGTGGGCTGAAGGAAATCGGTCTTTGTGGCTGGTTCTGCTTCCTTACTTAACTACAATCATTTCTTGTCTCCCCCAAGTCTTCTAACGGTGGTTGGACACATTCCCAGGACTCTCTGGTGAAAGTCTGGTGCCTCACTGGAGGCTGTGACATCGTTTGAACGGCAGGATTGTGGTGGTATTTTGTATCTAGCGTGCCTTTCAAAGCTGTGAAGCATCTACTGTGTTTTATCTGGATCAGTAGAAAAGACAGTCTGGTAGCTATCTTGGCAAAGGTTCAGTTAAACCTGGAAAAGGAGCATGTGCTTAACATATTACATGATCACTCCTGACCCACTTGAGGGGCGCGCACGTGCTCAGTCAGTCTCCACCATGCTTGTCTGGACACAACCCTACAGGAATTGCCGTTTTAGAAGGCGGGGTGGGGAAATGCCGAGACACTGGAGGAGACGAGTTCAACACAGAGCTGAGCTCAATTGCAAGGCTGGCTTGTTTTGAGGGAGCAAAAGGAAGAATTCCTGGACTGAAATCCACCACATTTGTTCCTAGGGGAAGGGCAGCAAGCGTGCCTAGTGGCCACGGTGTCAATGATTTTGTTTCAGAATAGAATTTATGCTGTGAGCAATTGTTTCTGTTTGGTAAGCATTCTATTGAAGTACTACATGCAAAGAGAGTTCCCAAGTTCTCAGTGACCAAGTTGGTGGACTGGTACACAGCACAGGACACGGTTCCTGGAAGGTACCCATTTCCAGACCCAGAGATGGACAATGATGGAAATGGGCAATGATGTCTTCTGGGCTCTGACAGGACCTCCCATTCATCCCCAAGTTGACTTTCAACACCTCTTTAAGGATCTTGTCTTTTACCTTTCTAGTTCTCAACAAAGTTTTGACTTTTTTTTCTCACTTTACTAGACATTTAAGTTATTTGTGCTTTTTATTTGGTTTCTGATGATTGAACCCAGGACCTCACACATGCGCAGTAAGTGCAGCTTCAACATTGTTCATGTTTTGAAATAAGACTGAAAACCGTGAGGCACTTATGTACTTGGGGACATTATCGAGTCAAGACACTGACATCTGTGTGGACAGGTCCTTGTGTATATAAACAGTTTGGCTAAAATTAGCTAGAAATAAATATGAGAAACTCACACATTGTTGTGTACAGTGATGTCATAGAGTTTTGTTGTGGTTGCCACAGGCGGCGGAGTACTGTGCTGGCATACTGTCATGTCGGAGTGCCTGCACACATCTGGTGTCTGGATACCATCTCTTCCTTCTCAGGCCCAGGAAGTAGTCCTTCCTGTTCGTTGTTGTTAAATGTTCCACCTTTGTCTGATTCTACATTTCCAACTGCAAGAAAGCAGAGTAATGGTATTATTTATAACCCACCACGACCCTTCTGAATCATGAAACAATGGGACTGTTTCTTTGTGCTCCTAATGACAACCTGTGACTAATTCCCAAATGACATCAAGTCACACCATGTGCCTGCTGTGAACACCAACTTCCACACAGCAAAGAGCTGAAGACTGCCCAGAAGGGACAAAATCCCACCGGTACCCACAATGGCTTCCTTCGTGATTAAGTCTTTCAAGGACACTTGGGTTCACGCACAAGGAAGACTTTCAGGTCCTTCTGAGTTAGCTTTCTGTCATGGACGATGCGAGTTGTGCATCAGTATGTGGAAAGTGTTTCTCACATGTTGGTCTGTATGAAAACAACAGGCAAGCCACATGTCAACAGTGATGGAGAAGAAATATACAGGGGGCTCTGTTAGAATGTGAAGAATACTCTGCTCCCTGTCCTGATGGGTCCATCTCCAAGGTGGAAGAATTTGAACTTAGAAGGGACTTCTGAATTTGGTGGTCCTGGTTGAGCACAGTCTGACCAGCATTAATAGCTGTTCACACCTGAGACTCATCTTTATCACCTATACGCATGGTGATCATGGCCACTGAATTTCTCAGAATGGCTTGGGTATGCTTCTCTGGGGACAATACAGGTAACTGACTTAGCCCAGTGCTCTAGGCAAGAGTGAGGCAAAGGTTCCATAGATGTACTCTCATGGGGAGCACAGTACTGGGAAGTGTGAGGACAGCTTGGAGGACAGAGAAGTGGGCAGAAGATGCAGATGTCTGCTATCAGGAAGTCGAGACTCTGCATCCCTGCATGGCCTTCTGACTCTCCCACGTGACTTCCTCCCAGTGGCTGGTTTCTATGAGGCTCTGGCACTCGAGGAGGAGACATTGACCGGTTTCCACTCTGTGCCATCAGGACATGACCGCAGCATGCCTACCTTTCCTGGAGCTTGCCTGGCCCTGCTGGAAACTGGTGCTAGAGGCTGTAGCAAGAACTCTAGTAAGAGTATGTACACAAGGACCTCCCAGAATCGCACACACAAGTCGCAAGATGGCCTAAGTAGGACAGGAGAGGCTGTGCAGTGAGGCACAGGGTATGGTGTGTGGAGGGTGTACTGGCTGGTTTTGTGTCAACTTGACGCAAGCTGGAGTTATCACAGAGGAAGGAGCTTCAGTTGGGGAAGTGCCTCCATGAGATCCAGCTATGGGGCATTTTCTCATTTAGGGATCAAGCAGGGAGGGCCCATTGTGGATGGTGCCACCCCTGGGCTGGTAGTCTGGGGTTCTATAGAGAGCAGGCTGAGCAAGCCAGGGGAAGCAAGCCAGTAAGAAACATCCCTCCATGGCCTCTGCATCAGCCCCTGCTTCCTGACCTGTTTGAGTTCCAGTCCTGACCTCCTTTGGTGATGAACAGCAACATGAAAGTGTAAACTGAATAAACCCTTTCCTCCTCAACTTGCTTCTTGGTCATGATGTTTGTGCAGGAATAAGACTCAGGTGATGCCCACCAGTGGCATGAGAGTCTGTCTGCCCATCACTGCTGCCCTTGAGCCAGCAGCTAAGACCGTGGAGCACCACAACACAGCGTGGTCCTCCTACTAAGAGAAACACATCTTCTCTGTGGTCCACAGGAACACAGCCTAGATGGTGGGCAGGAGCAGCACCCACAATATGCGTGTGTAGAAGCCTTCTGACCTGGGCTCACTTCCACTCACTTCCTTCTTCTCTGGGAGGCTGGAGATGTCTACGGAGTGTCTGTAGCTTTGGTATCAGTAAACCAAGGCTGTGTTAGGAACAAACCATGCAAGGTGCTTCAGTTTGTGGTGGTTAGCTCTAAAAACCATGGAAAACCACATTTTTGACCTTGTGCGATGAATTCCCTCAATGAGTGTTTTTTTTTTTTAATGGACTTCTCCTTAATTTTATACATTCTACATTCTTAATTTTATAATTTTCAAGGGTGGAAGGCTCTCTGCCTACATTGGCCACACATTCACCAACGTTCCCTTTCTAATTCCAGTGGGGCCAAAGCTTTTCTACCTGTGCTTTATGTTTCTTAGACCTGTGGCTTTGGAGTGTATCAGGCATGAGTGCATTTCTGAGTTTAATAATGATCTGGAGGTTCCTGGCTTCTTCCCCGCTGAGACGCCTCTGTCTGGGACCAGGGATGGGGGCAGGGGCTGGTCACCACTGAAGAACAGACTGCAGGAAGCATGTAAGTAGGCTGCTAATGCAACGCTATAAAACATCTGGAATGTAAAAGCCCGCTCATGAGGACTGGGGAGCTGGCTTAGTGGGTGAAGCGGCTGAACAGGCATGAAGACCATGGTCAGCACAGCACCCCCTGCACCCAGGCATGGCAGTCTGAGGGTGTAACCTCAGGGCTGGGGAAATGGAGGGAATGGAGTTCAGGAGCTCTCTGGTCAAACAGTGTAGACAAACCTGTAATCGCCATCCATCCTCAGTGTAGGCAAACCTGTAATCGCCATCCTCGGTGAGAGACGCTGTCTCAAAAATGAAGAATAACAATTGAGGAAGACATCTGGCGACAACCTCTGGCTTACACTTGGGCATTCTAAGGTGAGTGCTCATGGGTGAGTGCATGTGTGCGTGCACACACACACACACACACACACACACACACACACAGAGATACACAGAGAGACACACACACACACAGCCATACACATACACACACAGAAACCCAGACACACACAAACACACAGACACACAGACACACACAGATACACACACAGACGCACAGACACACCGAGGCATACACACACACACATACAGACAGACATACAGACACACAGAGGCATACACACACAGACAGACACACACACACACTTACACACACATACACACACACCCTTGTGGTCTTGATAGGGGGTCTTGTGGATAGCGGCATCCCGTAACTGATGCCACCTCTGCAGTGTACCTCCTGTGCATGTGGCCGTCCTCATCCACGTATCAGTTTCCCAAAACAATTCCACAGGAGAGTCCCCCAGTCTAGCCAAGAGCCCGGCAGGGTAAGCAGCCAACATTTCCTTAACCAGGGTCATTTGTAAACCACCTGCCTCAATGTGTGAACTTCCTTGGATTTAAAACAAACAAAACGAAACAAAAACAGAGTTTAAACGTTCCTGCTGTCTGAACATTTTCTACCTAAAAAAAACAAACAAACAAAACGAACTGCCCAGGAACACCACGCTACATGACTCACGATAAGCAAACACCAAACATATGTTTTCACAATTATATTGTGGGAGCCGGGAAATGGTGTGGATCTGAAGAAGAGCTGTCCGGATAGGGACCACATGAAGGCTGGCAGAACACAAGTCAATCAGCCCCATGAGCTGGAATCAGACTTACAGATTCCGGGCTGCTTAGAGGGCTGCTTAGAGGGCCGCTCCTGCCTGTCAGCCTGACTGGACTGAGAAGCGCCTAGAAGATCAGTAAAGCTCGACTCTGGGCCTGTGAATGAAGGAGTCTCCGTTCACCTCGAGGCTCCGAACCAGTGGGGCTTGATCCAATGAAGGACTGTTGGGATGGGTGGAGCTGGGAAAGAGAGGCTGGTTGGAGGAGGGAGTCACTCTGGGCCCCTCCAGTTCCTGGTTGCCATGGTGACTTGCTTCACCATGATGCCCCACCTCACACGAGGCCAGAATGGATGTAGCCAAGGACTTTGGAGCAAAATCCTAAAACTGTGAGGCAGAGTAAATCCTCGTTGGGCCCCTTTCCCAGTCATTCGTCTCTCCATGTGAACAGAGCTGACAGAGAAACCTTGAAGGCCCCATCAAGTTACACTGCTAGGTGTTAGTTAATGGAGGTGGCATAACCTCACTTTTCTTTTTAGAAAAGTAAGACTCCACCTCGGCAACCACAGTCTGAACATGACCATGACCTAGCACTCTGGTTGGAATCCACATCGGAAACCTCACTAGCTCTACTCAGCAAGCATTTATTCTGTTCTTCGGTATAGCACGCCAAGCATCCTGTTAGAAACATCTTAGCCGAGGGGGATCTAAAATTACAAAAAGACATATCAGCCTACACTGGGCCACAGATCTTGGTGGTCCCGTACATTGTGCTGGAGTGGAAGCACACCTATTATATAGTGAGTAACCTCTGACCTTCATGACACCACCACACAGTCCACTGCTTGCAAGTCTGCGGTGCTGACATAAGTGAGCTTGTGTGGCCCGCCTCGGGATTGCACAGCGTGCACGTGCAGTTGCATACAATCCGCAGCATGCGTTGCTGAGATGGAGCAGCTGCGGGTTATACATTTTCTGCACTATGCTGTTTAGATCACTGAAACCACAGCAGTTGTGTGTCTCCTGCTTAGTGTCTCCCCCAACTGCATCGAAATAATCTGCCCCAGCACATGCTAGGATGAGGATAAAATCACACAGTGGAGTTAATGTCTTTGGGCACTTATACACAACTGAAAGGGGATGTTATGTGTGTTGCGACTTATTTGACATGTCAAATGGACTGGATTGGGAGATGTCCCGGTAACTGCTAGAACATTCTTTCTGGGTGTGCCTGTGACAGTGTTTCAGGAAGAGATATCCACTTGAAGCTATAGACTGAGTAAGCAGTGCCTGTCCTCCACACATGGGTGACCACTATCTAGATGACTCCCGGCTTGTGTTATAACAAAAACACGGAGGGAGTACCCATTTACTCTGTTCTAATGGGACATCTATCTCCTTGTGTCCGTGGTTCTGTCCAGCCTGGCTCTGGGGCTCTTGGGTTTGGACTAACCTTTAGCATCGGATTCTGAGGCTTATGGCTGGCAGGTAAATGGCTGGCCACAGGATCCCTCAGCTTCCAAGATCGTGGCAGCCTCAGGAAAGATCTCTTTCCACAGATCTGTATCTCCCACTAGCTCAGTTTGTCTAGAAAATCTTGACTAATCCTGTGAGCAGATACTTTGTTTCATAAAACTGCTGGAAGCTAGTTTGAAATGGACAGGGAATTCCTTTATATAAGCTGTTGAATGAGAATGGATTCTCACATGCTCCTGTATTTGGAAGCTTGATTCTGGTTGGTGAAACTGTTTGGGAAGGATTAGGAGGTGTGGTCTTGCTGGAGGAGGTGTGGCCTTGTTGGAGGAGGTGTGTCATTGGTGGAGGAGGTGTGGTCTTGCTGGAGGAGGTGTGGTCTTGCTGGAGGAGGTGTGTCATTGGTGGAGGGCTTTGAGGTTTCAAAAGCCCATGCCATTCCCAATTAGCTCACCCTGCCTCCTACTTACAGAGAGGATGCCAGCTCCCAGCTCCAGCTCCCTGTCTGTCTACCTGCTGCCTTGCTCACCCTCTGGAATCAGGGGCTTCAAATTATTTCTTTTTCTATAAATCACCCTGGTTTTGGTGTTTTTGTCACAGCAACAAAACAGCAACTAAGATGCAAGGTAATCTGAGTATTATCTCTGAGACCATGAGTGGCAGCACTAAAAGCTAATAAAATGCAGGACCTGACAGATGGCTCGGTGAATAACAGTGCTCACTGCTCTTCCATAAAACTAGAATTTGATTCTCACCACCTATGTTGGGCAGCTAACAAATGCCTGTAACTCCAGCTCCTGGGGATCCAATGTCTTCTTCTAGTCCCCCATCTTCCATCCTAAGTATCCCCTGTTTCTTTCCCACACACTGGTCCCTCTGCCCTTCTTTAGTAGAACCCCCTGACCGTGTTTGATACTTCCCACTGCACAGGCCTCAGACATGGTGGAGAAACTTGTGGAAGTGTGATGGAAAGGACAGCTGTCACTTGGGAGCAAAGGTCTCCAAGAGCCACCCTGTGGTTGTAGCAACACATTTATTCTGTACTAGATGAGCTGTGATTCCCAGAGAAGTGCTCACACAGAGACGTCTCAGTGCAAACCTGCAGCCAACCCACAGGCCAACTTCAGCAGCTAAACAGGTGAGGAAGAAAAGAGGCTGAGATTAGGGGTAATTATCCCCATAATGTAACATTCTTTGCAAATGTTCCATTTGCACACACATGATCTACGTGTGTTTGGCAGGAGGGGCAGTGACGGGGATGAGTTGCAGTGTTGCTGGAAGCTCTGCATTTGACTGATTCTAAGCAGCAAAGGAGATGGATCTGTGCAGAGGTTATGTGAGTGGAAAGCAGTCTGTGAAGAAGGACCTGGAAATTGAATTGTTGGTAGCATGCTGTAGATTCTACCTGCCAACACTTCCTGTCAGCGTGTGCCTGCTGCTCAGCAGTTTAACAGGGGAACTTCACCGTCCTAAATGCTTATTATTAATCAAGAAAAAATAATGAATGCAAATTCTGTATCTTGTGCAGAATGCCTATGAAAGGAATAATATAATTTCAATTAAATTTTAAAAATGCAAAGCAAAAAAATAGCAAATATATAATGGGCACCAGAAGTTCTAGAAAAATATGATAAAATGAATAGTCAGTTCAGCCAAAAGGAAATGTTTATGATCTATAATACCTTATGATCAAAACCTTGCCTCTGTGCTACATGTTGAGGTGAGGGACTTTCTCTCTCTCTCTCTCTCTCTCTCTCTCTCTCTCTGGCAATTCTAACGTGTATGGAGAGTTGTTATAGTTATGAGTGGGCCTCTGGAAAGATCTAGAAAAATCTCAACTTTTTAAGTATTTGCCAATGAAGTTCAAGGACTTCATCCCACACATCTGTCCAGAGAGTAATCATGTCTGTTCCCTGAAGCATTGCTTGTCCCAGCAGAAGACTGAGAAAATAATCACAAGGGTAACTAGGAGTCCATGCCAGTTGTGACTGCAATCATTGAGGAAACAGTGCTGGAGACCGAGGAGGACACGTGACAATAAAATACACCTAAGATATGACGCTGCCTGAAAAGAGAAGAGTGATGTGTAGACAGGTGACCACCATACCAGGTGATGGACTGCACGGACACAAGACTGTTCTTTCATCATTATTGCTTCTGTGTGCAAGGCTACCCAAGAATCTACCCAGTAAATGTGACTGTAGGGAGCATAATTTCTCCAAGGACAGAGAAGATAGGCACTTTGGTGCTCAGAAAGTTTTGTTTTGTGTATATGACTGTTGGCCTGCACATGTGTCTGTGCACCAAATGCCTGCAGTTCCCAAAGGGGCCAGAGGAGGGCACCTGATGCCCTGAAACTAGAGTTACAGAAAGACAGGTGCTAGCTACCATTTGGGTGCTGTGAACTAAAACTGGGTCCTCTGGAAGATTAGCCAGTGCCCTTTATCACTGAACCGTCTTTCCAGCCCTCCTTTACTTTTAAAAAAGTATTATCCAGTCAAAAATGTAAAAATAAATAAATAAATATTTTCTTTGTAATGGTAGGTAGGAGACCGTCAGTTGTATTTCTCCCAGCCATCATAATCTCATTAATAGACAACAGAGTCAATAGAAACAGTTTGTTTCAAGACTTAGCTCTTCATTTACAAGAATCCATACAACTTTAATGAATGTTTCCTCACTAGCAGTTGAAGTAACCAGAAAGTAACCACTTCTGTACCTAGATGAATAATCTAGATACATTGAGAATAGTGTTATTTATTGTCTATTTGAATTTAAATGTTCCCATGTTACTGGGCCATGGAAATAAAATGTTCATTTAGCCTTGAGTAATAATTTAGTTAAGTGTATGTTTTAATCGTCTTGGTTTTAACAGGAAGTGAACTGAAGAGTGGTGAGACATGGTGAGAGAGTTTGTGCTTGAAATGAGCAAGAGAGAGAATAAATGTAATAGGTGCCCTTTTCGGTCCTCCTGGGCAGAATGAATGACTGCATTCCATGGAGTCACAGGAATTCTTCATCTGTCACAGGAAACAGGACTAAGCTGGGCATGCTGACCCATCTGTCATCACCTCAGAGGATCAGGGGTTCAAGGCCGTCATCCTCAGCTAAGTAGGAAGTAAGTAGGAGGCGGTCCTGGGACAGGCAAGACCATGTCTCAAAACAAACAGACAACAAAGTTGCAAATGATGGTGCGGTGGTTTAAATAGGTACAGCCTATTCATGGGTTTGAATGCTTGGCCCATAGAGAGTGGCACTATTAGGAGGTGTGGCCTTGTTGGAGGGGTGTGGCTTTGTTGGAGGAGGTGTAGCCTTGTTGGAGGAGGTGTGGCTTCGTAGAAGGAAGTGTGGCCTTGTTGGAGGGGTGTGGCCTTCTTGAACGGGGTGTGCCTTTGTAGGAAGAAGCCTGTTAGAGTGCGGCTTTGAGATCTTAAATGCTCAAGCTACAGCCATTATAAAACACACAGCCATTATAAAACACAGTGGTGGTGGCGCACGCTTGTAATCCCAGCACTCTGGGAGGCAGAGGCAGGCAGATTTCTGAGTTCGAGGCCAGCCTGGTCTAGAGAGTGAGTTCTAGGACTGCCAGGGCTACACAGAGAAACCCTGTCTTGAAAAAAACCAAATCCAAAAAAAAAAAAAAAAAAAACCAAAACACACACACACACACACAGAAAATCTCTTACTCACTGCCTGAGGATCAAGATATAGAACTCTCAGCTCTTTCCCCAGCATCATGCCTGCCTGTGTGTCTCCATGCTTCCTGCCATGAGTAATGGACTGAACCTCTGAAACTGTGAGCCAGCCCCAAACGTTTCCCTTTATAAGAGTTGCCTTATCCACAGCAATAAAGCCCTAACTAAGACAGATGGCCTGGCAAAGAAAAAAAAAAAAAACAAGCAAAAAACAAAACAAAACAAAAGAAGTGCAATGGAGGCTCCTCTTTAAAAAACCACCCTTTTACATCTCTTTATTCATCTGTGGAGGGTGCGCCACGCCAGCACACCTGTGTGCAGGTCAGAGGACAGCTTGCAGGCGCCAGTGTTCTCTCTGTCCCGTGTGGATCCTCGGATTCAAACTCAGGCCAGGTGGCAGTCCCGCTTGACCTCCTGAGTCATCACTAGCCGGAAGGACAGGAACAGCTGGTGACAATGATGCCACTGCAGGAGTCCTGCACCCTTACCGTAGGCATGGACTATGAAAAGTGACCAGTGCCGTCTCTGGCCTGCAGGTGATGGTCCTGGTGCCTCTCTTGTCCTAGGATTCCCCCAGAGCTTGTTGCTTTTGTTCACGGTAACTGGAGAGGCCACCACATCGAGTATCAGGAATATCTGTCGTATTTCAGACAATTCACAGAAACAGAAATCAAGCCAGGAAGGCTTGCAAGTGAGCCGGGGGCACCCAGGGAAGGGAAGCTCATCTGCCTTTCCAGTCCTGCTCTGGCCAGCAGGAACATCTGGGTCTTCCACGTCCTTGTCCGCACATGCCCAGGTCCCTCCAGTCCTGGTCCTAAGTACAAATCCTCCTCTCAGCACCAACCCTTGCTTCCTGCTTCTCACTACCGTGAAGTTTTCACACCAAGGATATTAACGCCATTTGTTTACAGGAATCAGGTGTTGGATACTGTCACATGTTCTGTGCACATCAGCTGATATGATGGTGTGCCCTTTCTTCTTTAATGGAGGTTATAACCATTGAATAATTATCAAAGTTTGAGCCAATCTTATAAACCTGGAACAAATGCTGCCCGGTCCTGGTGTATGCGCTCGCAACTCTCTGCCAGTCTCTTTTGATGACGACTTCTGCATCTGTCTATGTTCATGAGAGGTGTTGGGCTGTGGTCTCCCCTCCTGTTCTGTGTCAGGCTCTGTGGTGGGGGTAAACACTAGCCTCATAAAATGATCAGGGAAAGCCTGTCTTTCTTTCTGTCTGGAAGAGATGGTGGGAATTCTTTTTTCTTTTTTCTTTTCTTTTCTTTTCTTTTCTTTTCTTTTCTTTTCTTTTCTTTCTTTCTTTCTTTTCTTTCTTTCTTTTTTTACAATTTCAACATATTTAATCATCATGGAAACATAAATCAAAATTACTTTGAGATTTCATCTTATACTCTGTGCATATGTGAACAAACACAGAGACTCACAGACACGCTTTATCATTACGCAAAGGATGAGAAACCTTATCTAAGCATCCTTGTACTGCAAAGATTTCTTTTTGTGGGGCTTTTAAACGGCACGGCATAAGGTAGCTTAGGAATCTGTTTCGTTCTGGTTGGGTTTTATTAGTTTTATTTTTGAAAGTGGTATGTCTATCCCAAGTTGTCTGGTCCCTAAACATGAAACTGCTTGTGAATTTTCTTGTTTCGGTTTTAATGGTGTAGGGACTAGGGTGTTGCCTCTTGCTTAGTGACAGTATAAGTGATTCATGTTTGTGGTTGTTGTTGTTGTTGTTGTTGTTGTTGTTTTAATTCTTCTGCTTTTGCAGCCTTTAAAATCATCTTCCTTTGTGCTAAAGACCTGGTTCAGTGGATAAAGAGTACTTTCTGCTCCTGTAGAGGACTCAAGTTTAGTTCTCAGCATCCACACCAAGCTGCTCACAATCACCTGTGATTCCAGCTGTGGGGGAATCTAAATCTTCCTCTTGCTTCTCTGGGCTCTGGCATGCATGTGATGCACATAAACCCATGTAGATGCATGCACATACACCTAAATTTAAAATAAATAAAATTTTAAGATATTCTTAACTATAAAGTAAGACGATAGTATTATTTCCCAACTGTAGCTGTGACAGATTAATAAATTCCAGTGCCTGGAAACAGCACAGATCTATTACCTAACGATCTGAAGGTTAGAAATTCAAAAGAAGATTTGCCAAAACCAGAAGAGGTGCCTGCAGGCTGTGCTCCTGGGTGGAGGCTCTGAGCAGAATCAGTTTCTGGCCTTTTATACCTTTCAGAAACTGTCATGGGTTGTGCGGGATAATGGCACCGTCTTCAAAGCCTGTAGAAACTGCTCGAGGCTTACAGCACTCTGCGTGTTGGCTCCGCTCTTCCCCAGGTCCACACCTAAGGATGCTGTGATTGTCTCATCCATTCAGACGAACCCAGGCAGCTGAAAAGCAACCTTCAGGCCATCTGCAACCCTAACTTCTCCTTCGCTGTGTAAAAATACTGCACTCAGAGGCGTAGGATGAGGGCATGGATGTTTGGTTGGCCCCAATTCTGTTCTTCAGTGGTGTGTGTGTGTGTGTGTGTGTGTGTGTGTGTGTGTGTGTGTGTCTGTGTGTGTGTGTGTTTCTGCACTTGGGACTGAACCCAGGGCCTCACCTGCATCCCAAGCAGTGTACCACTGAGCTATATACCCAGCCCCATTTTTACTCCTTGAGATGGGGGTCTCACTAATTGTCTATGCAGGCTGAACCTAGGCAAGCCTGGTTCCTACAAGTCCTTCTGCCTCAGGCCTCCAGGAAGCTCGGATTTCAGGTCCATACCCTAGGCCCAGCAAAGATTGTTGGGGAAAGTTAGCACATTCACTCACTGTTTATTGAGCCATCAGGTACAGCAGGGGGTCTCTGCTGAGTAAGGTCTTCATGCACCCCCCCCCCCATTCTTCAAGATGAATCTCATCTTTTTTCACCACAGCTCTGCTTGGAGGTCCCCAGATTAAGTATTTCAATCACTCATGTGATTTTCCAGGACTGTTGCTCCCTGCCCACTTCTTAATCAGGGAAGCCCTCCCCTCCTCCTGTCTGACTCTTTGACCCTGTACTGATTACAGTTCCCGGGTCTCCCTGGGCCTTTAAAAATGCTAGCTCAGCACTTGACAATGATTCAGACAGGGCTGTCTGTAGTCTCTCCACTAACCTAGTAAGATGGTGAAGCAAAGACTCCATTTTGGTTCCCTTTTATCTATTTGTGCCTGACCCAATGCCTGAAGCAAGCAAACATCCATTCAGTAAGTCTTAGTTCAATATAGAAACATCCCCTGTGAGAGATAATCTTCATTGTCAACCCAACAGGATTTAGAATCACCATAGCAACACTCCTCAGGGTATATGAAGGATGTTCTGAGAGAGGGCTCACTGAGGTGGGAAGACGCACATTGAATGTAGGTGGCACTGTCTGGGGGCCTGGACTGAGTAAAAAGGAGACAGTGAGATGAGCAACAGCATCAACCTCTCTCTGCTTCTGACTGACTACCTACTGTGGTGGGCTGACTTCCTGCTGAGGTGGACTGACTTCCTGCTGAGGTGGATTGACTTCCTGCTTAGGTGGATTGACTTCCTGCTAAGGTGGATTGACTTCCTGCTAAGGTGGATTGACTTCCTGCTGAGGTGGATTGACTTCCTGCTGAGGTGGATTGACTTCCTGCTGAGGTGGATTGACTACCTGCTGGGATGGATTGACTACCTGCTGGGGTAGATTGACTTCCTGCTGAGGTGGGCTGACTTCCTGCTGAGGTAGATTGACTTCCTGCTGAGGTGGCCTGACTTCCTGCTGAGGTGGCCTGACTTCCTGCTGAGGTGGATTGACTTCCTCCTGGGATGGATTGACTTCCTGCTGAGGTGGATTGACTTCCTACTGAGGTGGCCTGACTTCCTGCTCAGGTGGATTGACTTCCTGCTGAGGTGGGCTGACTTCCTGCTGGGGTGGACTGTTTCCTACTGGAGTGGGCTGACTCTCTGCTGAGGTGGCCTGACTTCCTGCTGAGGTGGACTGACTTCCTGCTGAGGTGGATTGACTTCCTGCTGAGGTGGATTGACTTCCTGCTGGGGTGGATTGACTTCCTGTTGGGGTGAATTGACTTCCTGCTGAGGTGGATTGACTTCCTGCTGAGGTGGGCTGACTTCCTACTGGGGTGGACTGTTTCCTACTGGGGTGGGCTGACTCCCTGCTGAGGTGGCCTGACTTCCTGCTGAGGTGGCCTGACTTCCTGCTGAGGTGGATTGACTTCCTGCTGAGGTGGGCTGACTTTCTGCTGTGGTACTCTGTTTCCTGCTGGGGTGGGCTGACTTCCTGCTGAGGTGGATTGACTTCCTGCTGAGGTGGGCTGACTTCCTGCTGTGGTACTCTGTTTCCTGCTGGGGTGGGCTGACTTCCTGCTGGGAAGGACTGACCCCCTGCTGTGGTGAGCCGACTTCTCCTGTGGTAGACTGTTCCCTGGGGCAGTGAGCGAGACAAATTCTTCAGGCATGCATCACAGTGATAGAAAAGTCCCGTTCGTTGCTCTCTCCTGTGGGATTCTATCCAGAGTTTCAACTGTCCGTTCTGCAGACAAGGACCCGACTGTCCAGATCACTGTCACTGCTCTCAGGTCCCCTGGAAGGATTGCTGTCCTTACAGACTTCACCACAGACCTTGAACTTACCATGTACAAATATTTTTTATGCTCTTGCCAAATGAGCCCCCATTTTAAACTCAAATTAATTTTTTTAATTTAAATTCTAAGTTAAAAATGTGTACCTTCCCCTGTCAGTAGCTCTAGCCTCCCATAATTCCCTTCTAGATCCAAACCACTTGTCCGGTCAATTCCCTACCCAACTCCCAGGTGCCCTCTTCGCACTTCCTCCTGTGTTCCAGGCCTTCCTCACCTGGTGCATGGTTACCTCAGCAACCTCCAGCGCTCTCCCCTTGAATCCAGCCGGTGATCAGGAATTATGACACATCCAGTCAGCACACTGCCTGAGATATGGCTACAAGTTCACCACCCTCCCCGAAGCTAGTGCCCATCTGACCTGGTGGTCATCTCTTCCAATGACCAGCTCCACCCAAGATTTCTGACACAAACCTCAAGTTTTGGGAGATACAAGAAGCACCCCCACTTTGGTCCAACTGGCTCTGAATCCTGGAGTCCCCATATTTCTGACAATGCTTTGATTTTCCATCAGCACAAAACTAAAGGGAAAGACATGAAGAATAAAGCCATACCTGAGAAGATCTGAAGTGGAGAGCACACGTATCTTCCGTGGCACGGTGTCCTCTGAGGGCGTCAACATGTGGCTGTGTGACTGTCCCTTACGGAGCTACCCATTCCGGAAGCTCCAGGCTTTGGTGTTCTGGGTTTCTGCCCAGGCTTCTAGACTCACGACTGACAGCCATTGTCTTCTTTCTTTCCATTCTCTGCCCCTTGATCCTCCCGGTCTGGCCAGCCCCTGGCCTGATGTTACAGCAGTCCTGGCCCTGCCCTCCATCTCTCAGATGAAGGATCACATGTTAGCTCTCCGGTCACCACAGCATGGAGTGTAGTCCCAAGGCCATCATTTGGGAAACTCTGTGGCTGCTCCCCTAAGACTGGCCACAAAGGCCAGCCAGAATCATGGCATCCCCTGGCGCACACTCCCTTACTTTAGAATTCAAATGTCAATTACTCAGTAGGAACGCCAAGGTTTCCATGAGAAGGAGCAGGACTTGATGCTCTGACGCAGGAGACACCAATATACTCCTGTTTAACCAACTGTTAGCTGGCTGATGGAAGGAAGGACATAAAACAGATGAGAGAGGCTGGCAGTGACTGCCTGGCGAGCATGGGCATCTGTAGCCTTCAGTACCCGCTTAAAAAGTAGGCGTGGCAGGATGTGCCTGTAACACCCAGTTCTGGGATGTGGAGATAGGACGATCCCTGGGGTGTCCTGACCAGTCAGCCCAGCTGGATTGGTGAGTTCTAAGTGCAAAAATTAAGGTGAGAGCAACTGAGGAGAGTGACAGACATCCACCTGTGCCCTGTGTATGGGGCTGGGCATGTACATGAGTATATACACGCAGCGATGGCAAGGAAAAAATCTCTTCTAAGCTAAAGGGATGATATGCTTAAAAAACAGGTAATAAAATATAGGTTTCCTTACCTATTGGGAATTCAACATTAAGCATTTCTTGTTCTGGATTCTATATTTAACTTAGAATATAAATGGGTATTTGTTTTGCTTTGGAGAGAGACCCTGTCTCACTCCATAGCCCAGGCTAGCCTCAAACTTGCAGCAATCCTTCTGCTCCAGCCACCTGAATGCCTGGGTTATAGCCCTGCGTCATTACCTATGAAGGTAATAGAGTCGATAGCAGGAAGCAGTGTCATTATAAAACATTCAAATGGAGGCTGGTGCGTGAAAGGGGCCATCACCCACCTATTCAGGCTTCAAGGATTGCAAGTGTGGGTCACTTGAAGTTTCCTCAGTCCTGGGAACAGGCTGGTTTAACTCACTGTTATTCTAGACCTGCATATAGATCAGTGCTGTTAGTCATGGAACCTGTGGGGAGGAAGAAAAGGTGTGTCCCCCTTTATGCATCTTCAGATGTGCAAAAAATCTAAGTCGAGGAGCAGTCTCAGATCCTTCAGTTAGGAAGAACCCAGGATATTAAGTTGACTCACACTGGGAGGTCTGTCACCCGGGGGTGATGGGAAGGAACAAGCAGTTAATGGCTCCTGCCTTAAGGTATTTGTGTTATTCTTAAAGCAAATATTTGTTTCCATGTAATTAATAGGTTAAAGAAAGCAATCATACGTTTAAACAACGAACTGGAGACTTCCTAACAATAAAGTCCCAGTAAGATCATTCACTGATATAGAATGCAGAGAGCTGAGGATTCCCAACCCCCACCCCACCCCCAAGCAGCACTGCAGGAAGCCAGCTTATGGGGGGTGGGGGAACAACAGTGTAGGCCACAGGGCACCAGCCCCTCACCTCCACGGTGACCTCCGCCCAAGTGTGTCCTCCCGAGAAGCACAAACTTGATGCCAGGATGTCAAAATGGGGACGGATTTGTGCAAGTGATCGCCACTACTTTATAATTAAACATCTAGGGACTTGTATATGTGAAATCAGTATCTATGTACAGAACAGGGTTAATTACATCCTGGATTAAAAGAAATTTTGACCCAAGATTGAAAACAGATGTTCAGTTACTTCACGTCCCAATGGTCGCTTTGTGAGCCGGTGGCGCTGGAGTCTCTGCCTGCGAGACGTCTTCTCCACCGCATTGTTTTGCCAAATACTCATTAGAGGAGAAATACAAAGGGCCCCACTGTGGGTTTTTTTGAATCTAGCAATCAATGGGATTAGCAATGTTTGATTGGAAAATTTTCTCGGCCTTTTATTCCTGTGATGTGCCTCTGCTCTGAGAGGAAACAGCCCGATGTAAATCACCGGGTAAAGTCTAGTTCTTCCTGTCTTTCCAAGTCCAGAACCCAGATCCGGGGCTGTGGTTTGCCTCATTTCTGCCTCTTTGCTTTTGCTTTATTTACTTATTTTATTATTATTTTGAATTATTTTTTTTTTATTTGTTGCTCACATGTGAGCAGACAGCTTGGGAGCTGAAGTGCTTTGGACTTTTCCTTTATCTCAGGTTGAGTCCACACTAAAAGTAAGGCACAAAGGTGTACTTGAATAGAAAAACAACCCTTATTTTGAGCTTGTTAGGTTGATTCCTACAAAAGACAAATACTCTGGATTGCCGCACTCCGTTGATGCAGAGGCTCTTTTTCCTCAGAGAGCTGGGGAGCGGAAGAGAGCTAGCCAGCCTCTGCTCACTGAGCCTCAGGTCGGTGCCCTGCACTGAGGACAACTGTGGACGTTAACAGACCTTGTGGCGCTCCAGAACGGAAAGGAAAGTGGATCTTAAGCAAATTATTTTAAATAAGTAATTACAGTTGTGTAAAAAACTACAGAGTGAGTGAAAAGATATGTAATTGAGGGAAAAAGAATGCATAAACCTTCAGAGGTTATAAAAACCTGAGAATTGACTTCCAGGTGGCTATAGGGGTTGAGATATGGCAGAAGAGAGGGACAGGGGTCACTTCCAAGATCCCAGCCATGTTCAGGGTTGGAGTCAGAACTTTGCACAGTGAGACACAATTGAAAAATGTTCGGATTTAAAGCAAAGAGCAGATGCAAGTTTGGAAGCATCCCCACATACATGTCAGTCTGTGATGGACCCTCATGCCACTTTGCCACAGCCTAGGAACAGTCTTAGGTTGGCTTGTGGGTGTCCCTGTAAGGGATGTTTTTTAAAAAAAAAAATAGAGTCTCGTTGTGTAGCCCTTGCTGGCCTGGAACTCGCTGGAGGATCTGCCTCCCAATGCATCTGAGTGCTGGAATTAAAGGTGGGCATCTCCACGCCCAAAGCCGGGGTGCCACACCCAAAGACTGGGGTGTCACGCCCAAAGACTGGGAGCCACGCCCAAAGCCTGGGATTTTTTTTTCTCTTAATTGAGTTAGTTGAGGTAGGAGGACCCACTTTGAACGTGGGCAGCATCGTGTCTTTAGAGAATGAGGTTTCTAGAATGAGGGTGAAGATGGAGCTTGAGAGAAGAACAGGAGGTTGGGCTGTTGGAATTGTTGGGGAGAGAGAGAAGACGTTCTCCCCAGTTCTTCTGGTTCAGGTGGAGCGGCACTCACTGAACGGCCCGATGCCCAGAAGTCGTGGCACCATGACCGTGAAAAGAGAAGCCACACGAGTGCTGACGTCACTTAGAGAAGGGCAGCTTGGTCGTGAACACATGAACTCAGTTCAGGGCTGACGCAGAGCCGTGTCCATATTTAAAGCTTGACGGAAGCAAATCCCTAAAGAGTCAAAAGCAAGGCAGTGAATCGAATCGGGAACCGGCCATGCTGAAGGCAGAGTCGCTCCGGTACAAAGTTTTGCACGTGGAATTTCACAGCGCTCTCTTGGGTTCCAGAAAGAATAAAGTAATGAGCAGGGTGGCCAGAATCTCGGGGGTGGGGGGTGGGGGTGGAGTGGGGGTGGGGAGACAAAAGAGCGCGCGCACCCGCACGCACGCGCATGTGCTTGTGTTTGCTTGAGCAGGGGTGAGAAGATAGGACCTGACAGGACAGCCTGGCTGCAGAGCCAGGTAATTGTTATGGAAAACGTCAAGTGCACCAACACTTAAAATCAAGACAATCTTCTCTTGCTTGGCAAATAAATTGAGGTGCTTAAAAATGTTAGCCTCATCTGAACCTGGTGGCATACACCGTTAATCCCAGCAACTCCGGAGGCAGAGACAAGGGAGTCCCTGTGTGTTCAAGGCCAGCCTGGTCTACACAGTGAGATCCTGCGTTAACAATAACAATAAACAAACAAACAAACAAACGTCAACATAACCAACATTAGCTCAGAATGCTGCCCCGCTGGTTCCTCAGTCAGACTGCAACAGGTTTGAAAATATGTTCACATTTTCCTTTCCTCCTCCTTCTCCTCCTCCTCCTCTTCCTCCTCCTTCTCCTCCTCCCACTCCTCCCCTTCCTCCTCCTTCTCCTCCTCCCCCTCCTCCCCTTCCTCCTCCTTCTCCTCCTCCTCCTCTTCTCCCTCCTCCTCCCCCCTCCTCCTCCTTATCCTCTTCCCCCTCCTCCCCCTCCTCCTCCTTCTCCTCCTTCTCCTCCTCCACCTCCTCCTCCTCCTCCTTTCTTTTCTCCCCTTCCCTATCCCTCCTCTCCCCCTACACCTCCCCCCTTTCTTCTCTCTCATGATAAGAAGGTTCTGGATCCCCTTTCCCAACCAGCCTCCCCTAAGTTAGACCATTTCTGAGGTTGTTGCCCCTTACTGCCTCACAGGTCACAGTCACAGCTTCCTTCATGAGCTTTTAGGATTCCTTAACGTTGGGGAGCCTGTCTTTCATTTGTTTCCTTTGTGGGTGCTATAAACTCTCTATATGCTGAGGTTAAAGAAGGTTATAGGCAAGTGGTCAGACCCATTTCCCTTTACATTTTAAAATTACATTCATCTATTTGTGTGTGGGAGCACACTCAGGCACACACACACACACACACACACACACCTGTAAATGACAGCAAGTTAATGTATGTGTATAGGAACTCTGACCACCCCCCACCCCCCATGCTCTTGGCTGGCTGACTTGTATAGTTCTATCCAGAGCAGCATTATGGAGTAGCATTTTACATGGTGGTTGATCGGGTTTCCGTGAGCTTACTACTACTTGTAAGGAGGAAGGAAGGATTTACTTGAGCTGAAGAGAGCAGGGGCTTGTAGTTCACCATGGTGAGGGAGCATGGTAGTGCCAGGAGTTTGCCACATCTTGGCTGACTGGAAGCTGCTAGCCAGGACCCAAGGCCAGACACCTCATCAAAGCTACACTTTCAAAAAGTCCTTAAACACCACCACTAGATGGGGACCAAGCCTTCAATCCTATGGGACTGGGAGGGGCAGGGGGCAGGACTTTCCACAGTCACTTCAACCTCTGGTGACTGGTGTGTTGTACATTTATGCCCACGCCCACCTACAATTCTGGGTCTCCAGGCCTTCCAGGGCCGGCTTGTCTTTGTGCCTCTACTCTGAAGTACAGTGTGTGGTTTGTTCAGCTTACTTTAGAGAGCTGGCATAGCCAGGTGAACAACCACATAGCGTTTGTTGTTTGTTTGTCTGAGAAATGTTCTTACTACATAGCTCTGCCTGACCTAGAACTTGTTATGTAGACCAGATTGGCTTCAAGCTCACCAGAGATTCACATGCCTCTGCCTACAAAGTCCTGGGATTAAATTGTGCACCACCACACCTGGCTTTGCTTGCTTATGTGTAATTACATTTGTGTATTTGGGGGGAAGACAAGTGCACAGTAGACTATGTGTGTGTGTGTGTGTGTGTGTGTGTGTGTGTAGATCAGAAGATGACTTTTGGGGTTTGGTTTTCTTTTTCCTCCCTGTGGATCCAGTAACTAATCTCGACTTGTGCGGCAGGTGCCAAGGACCCTCTCCTCTTCCTGAAACATCAAATTGTACTATATATCTGAATAGGCAACAGTGATAACTTGTGAGCTTTTAAACAGTTGCTTGTAAATTCAACTCTGCTCATGAATTTACAAAGCTGTTTTGTGCTGTGTGTCTCTTGGGACTCCATTGCAGATGATATCTTTTAAAACAAGCCTTGCAGACTCTCCGTGATCTTTCCATGTAATGACCAGTTCCACCCACAGTCACACAGATGACTAGGATTGCTGTGGGCATGGATGGACCCAGGGTGTTGGCTGTCTCCACGAACATGTTTGCACCGGATCTTACCAAAACAGGCCCATCAAACAGCACATCGTCACGAAGAGTGGAACAGTTCACTAATAAAACTCCTATCCCAGGATCAAATTCCTCATATAGCTCTTTAAAAAATCTCATTAATCTCATCAATCCAGAGCCAGTGTTAGAAATGGCAATAATTCAGATCTGGAAGTCACAGTTCACAGTAGAGATGTAATTCCCAAGGACTATGTGAAACAGGTGACAATAAGCATCTGTGGATTCATTTTGTTTTGGGGAATATGTCATTTTTGCACAGTTAGCAAATTTCACATAAATCTGCATTTAGTTTTGCTAAGAATTTTACTCAGCTAGGACGCCTTTCCCCTCTCCCAGGGTCCCTTTCCTGCTTCCTTGTCATGCTCACTTTCTTAACACACTCCCCTGCACCCACAGACACACACTCCCCTGCACCCACAGACATCTACACACTCACCTGTACCCACAGACACACATGTCCCTGCACCGACAGACACACACTCCCCTGCATCCACAGACACACACTCCCCTGCACCCACAGACACACACTCCCCTGCACCCACACACACTCCCCTGCACCCACAGACACACACTCACCTGTACCCAAGACACACATGCCCCAGCACCCACAGACACACACTCCCCTGCACCCACAGACACACACTCCCCTGCACCCACAGACACACACTCACCTATACCCACAGACACACTTGCCCCTGCACCCACAGACACACACTCACCTGTACCCACAGACACACTTGCCCCTGCACCCACAAACACACACTCCCCTGAACCCACAGATACACACTCCCCTGCATCCACAGACACACACTCACCTGTACCCTCAGACACACACTCCCCTGCACCCACAGACACACACTCCCCTGCACCCAGAGACATCTACACACTCACCTGTACCCACAGACACACATGCCCCTGCACCCACAGACACACACTCCCCTGCACCCACAGATACACACGCCCCCTCAACCCACAGACACACACTCCCCTGCATCCACAGATACACACTCCCCTGCATCCACAGACACACACTCACCTGCACCCTCAGACACACACTCCCCTGCACCCTCAGACACACACTCCCCTGCACCCAGAGACATCTACACACTCACCTGTACCCACAGACACACATGCCCCTGCACCCACAGACACACACTCCCCTGCACCCACAGATACACACGCCCCTCAACCCACAGACACACACTCACTTGCACCCTCAGACACACACTCATCTGCACCCACAGACACACACTCACCTGTACCCACAGACAAACACTCCCCTGCACCCACAGACACATACTCCCCTGCACCCACAGACACACACTCACCTCTACCCACAGACACACTCCCCTGCACCCACAGACACACACTCCCCTGAACCCACAGATACACACACCCCTCAGCCCACAGACACACACTCACCTGCACCCTCAGACATACTCCCCTGCACCCACAGACACACACTCACCTGTACCCACAGACAAACACTCCCCTGCACCCACAGACACATACTCCCCTGCACCCACAGACACACACTCACCTCTACCCACAGACACACTCCCCTGCACCCACAGACACACACTCCCCTGAACCCACAGATACACACACCCCTCAGCCCACAGACACACACTCACCTGCACCCTCAGACATACTCCCCTGCACCCACAGACACACACTCACCTGCGCCCACCGAGAAAGCTAGTTATACAGCAGGGACCACATCATATTAATGAGGTGTTCTGTAAAAATTCAAGACTGAACAAGATGCAGAGTTGTTAAAAAGTACTACTCTCTTAAAGCACTTGCTTTGCTCTGGGTATTCATAGGCATGTCTACTTGAGGGATGCACAGCTGTCTTAAGGTGCTTAAGGTGCTTATCTGCACCTTAGAGACAGGAACTGTTGATTGCTTGACAGGTCCTAGAGAAAGCATTTCAAAGGCAATGCCTGGGCCTTGCGCCTGCTGAGAAGACAAGATTGAGAGGGTAGATCTCTGCTATAGATGATGCGAGCACAGTCCCGCTAAAAACACGCTGGAAGAACCCATAAGGGGGCTTCGTGTAGCATACATTTTAGTAAAAAAACAAAAGCAGGTTTCTCATGCATTTCAGGGCCACATGGATTGTATTCTAAATAGCTCACAACTCTCAGATGTCTAGCTTGGGGACCACTACTGCTCTCCTGGCTGTGTCTATTAATGGTGAGAGGGAGGGCGGATGTCTTAGCTCCCTTCATGTTGCTGTGAAGAGATATCCTGACCAAAGTAACTTAGAGAGAAAGGGCTTGTTTTCACTCACAGTTTAAGGGTTCAGTCCACCACCAGGGAATTCCTGGTGGCAGCAGACAACTGGTGACTCACATCTGTAGACAGGAAGCAGAGAATAGTAACAGTGCTCAGCTCTCTCCTTTTAATTCAGTCCAGGACCAAACCTAGACAATGGTACCCGCGCCCCTGGCCTGCCTCTCCCTCCTGCTCCCCCACCCCTGGCCTGCCTCCCCCTCCATCTCCCCCACCCCTGGCCTGCCTCCCCCCTCCATCTCCCCCATCCCTGGCCTGCCTCCCCCCTCCATCTCCCCCATCCCTGGCCTACCTCCCCCTCCTGCTCCCCCCACCCCTGGCCTGCCTCCCCCCTCCATCTCCCCCACCCCTGGCCTCCTCCCCACTCCTGCTCCCACTGTCTGCCCCTAGTACACAGATCCTAGATGACTCCAGATCTGTCAAGCTGACGATCAAATGTACCGTCACAATCAGTTATCCACAGGAATCACACTCTCAGTCTTTAATGTATGTATGGTTTAGGTTTCAAATTCCATCTCCTATATCTCATTGCATTGGTTAGTGTTTAGCTGCTGTTTCAGATCACAGTCTCAGAGGAATTTCAGTCCATCACCGTCAGAGAATGTGGTACAGTTCACAGCCACAGGAGTGTGTTCCTGGTGGTAGACAGGGAAGCTGAGAGTGGCTGGAACAGCCCTTGATGACTTGCTTCCCCTTATTAAACTCCTCCTCCTCCTTTAATTTGTTCTTCTCTCATATGATGCAGCTCAACTACAGTTTTCCCTCTCTCCACTCCTCCCAGTTCCCCCTTTACCTCCCTGATCCCCAGATCCACTCCTCTGTTTCTGTTCAGAAAGGAGCAAACCAAACATGGTATAACAAGATTCTGTAAGACTAGGCACAAACCCTTATATCAAGGCTGGGAATATGAGGCAACCCAGTAGGAGTAAAAGGGTCCCGAGATCAGGCAGTAGAGTCAGAGACACTCCTCTCCCACTGTTAGGAGTCCCTCAAAAACATCAAGCTACACAATCATGCTATATATTTAGAGGATCTAGCATAGACCCACATAGGCTCCACGACCGACACTTCAGTCTCTGTGAGTGCCTATGAGGCCAGGTTAGTTGATTCTGTGAGACATATTCTCCTGGTCCTTGACCCCTTGGGCTACAGTTCTTCTTCCCCTTCTTCTGCAGGGTTCCCTTGGCTCCAAGGGGAGGGACCTAGTAGAGATCTACAATTTGGGTGCTCTCCTAATGTTTGGTTATGAGTCTTTGCATCTGCTCTCGTGAGCTGCAGGAGGAAGCTTCTCAGGGGACAATTGGGCTAGACACTAATCTATGATCGTAGCAGAATATCATTAGAAATCATTTCATTGATTTTTTTCCCTACCCTAGAGACTTGCCTCTGGTTCCTGGTCATCCAGGCAGAGCCAGGAATGAGCTCCTCCCGTGGCATAGGGCTCAAAGTGGACCAGTCATTGGTGGCCACTCCCATGAGTTCTGCAAGATCATTGCCACAGCACATCTTGCAGGAAGGACAGATTGTAGGTCAAAGATTTTGTGGCTCTGTTGGTGCCCCTGTCCCACCACTGGAAGTCTTGCCTAGCTATAAGACAGGGCCAGTTCAGGCTCTGTATCTCCCGTTAATAGGAGTCCTCACTAGGTCACTCTCATAGATTCCTGGGTGTCTCCACTGCTCCAGGTTTCCATGTCACCCGCCAAATGCCTTCCAATTCCAGTTGTCTTTCCCTGAACTTTCTCCCTTTGTTCCCCTCAACCCGATCCCTCCCGTTCCCATCCCTCCCTGCCCCTAGTCTACCCACAAAATCTATTCTATGTCCCCTTCCCAGGGACATCCACACATCCTTCCTAAAGCCCTCCTTGTTACTTAGCCTCTCTGAGTCTGTGGGTTATCTTTACATAACAGCTAAGATCCACTTTTAAGGGAAGACATACCATGTTTATCTTTCCCACTCTGGGTTCGTAAACTCAAGATACTTTTTTCTAGTTCTATATGTATGCCTGAAATTTTGGGGATGTTATTTTTTAATAGCTGAGTAAAACTCCATTGTGTAAAGGTATCACATTTTCTTTATTCTTCTGTTGGACATCTAAGTTGTTACCAGTTTCAGGCTGTTATGAATAAAGCTGCTATGAGCGTAGTTGAGCAAATATCTTTGTGATATAGTGGAACATCTTTTGGGTGTCTTCCCAGGAGCGGTATAACTAGGTTTTGAGGTAGATCAATTCCCAATTTTCTGAGAAACCAGCACATTGATTTATAGAGTGGTCGTACAAGCTTGCACTCCCACCAGCAATGGAGGAGTGTTCCTCTTGCTCCACATTCTCATCCCTTGTGATTTTGATCTTAGCCATTCTAACAGGTGTAAGACGGAACCTCAGAGTCATTTTGATTTGCATTTCCCTGACGGCTAAGGATGTTGAACGTTTAAGTGTTTCTCAGCCCTTTGAGATTCCTCTACTGAGAATTCTCTGTATAGATCTGTACCCCATTTTTAAATTGGATTAATTGGTTTATTGATGTTGACTTTCTTGAGTTCTTTATATAATTTGGGTTTAAGCCCTCTATCGGGTGAGGAGTTGGTGAGAATCTTCTCTCGTTCTGTAGGCTGCTATTTTGTCCTATTGACAGTGTCCTTTGCCTTACAGAAGCATTTCAGTTTCCTGATGTCCCAGTGATTAATCAGTGATCTTAGTAAGGTTCCATCTTCGAAAGGTCCCATAGCCTTCTATGACATCAGCAGCTAAAGATGAAGTGTTAAAGTCATGAGCCTTTGCAGGACATTTCAGATGGAAACCACGCTGGTAATGTCGGCCTTTTATTGTTTGTTTGTTTGTTCTTCTGTTCTGATTTTGTGGGTTTTGCATGGGCTAGGCAGGAATGCTACCACTGAGCTCCATTACAGTCCTAACACAATCCTGGTTTTGCATTTAGCCTGTGTGTGTGGACAAGGATTGGCAAAAACCACCTTTGTTTTCACCTCTGTGGGTCTTAATTGTCTCCATCTTCAGGTTCCACAGAAGCAGTGATGGATCTAAGGCGTGGCTCCTGACAAAATCACCCTGTGCAACAGGTCCCATGGGGGAGGCCCATTAAATGGAGGAGTGAGGGGGTGCAGAGGCCAGCTCTGGGTGGAGGAAGGGGAGAAGAGGTAGGGGAAGGAAAAGCACAGCTTTTTTTTATCAGGGAAGTAGCACATATGCAAGAGGACATGAACAGGGGTGACAATGGGAATGTGTCACCTCTGGGCAGCTAGTGATGACCTGCCTCCTTGTCACCGGGTCCCTCTCAGCTGACCATGACAGTGTCTGAATGCTAGCAAGCAGTATTGAACTTCAAGGTGAGTTTGGAACCTTACAGCATTTTAGCCATAGGCATGCACACCATGGACCCTGAGCATGAATGGGATTTCCAAGATGTGACTTGTACCTATGACCTCTGGCCTTACAACAAGCTGCATGTAGAAAGCCACCACAATCCCCTATGATGGGCAGTGGAGAAAGAAGAGTCACAGGGAAGTGGCAGGAAGAGCAGAGGCCCCAGGTACAACAAGGTCTTCAGTGGGAGACATCTGCCATTCCCAGGGCATAATGGCTGCCAACACGTGTGGCCTAACATGCAGGATTTCTGGGGAGCAAGTACCCTAAGGCAGTGGAAAATCAGGCCCATCAAATCTCGAATCAGAGGGGAGATCCACTCACAGTGGGAACTCCTTGTTTCTCTTCTTCAAGACTAGGACTGGGTTGTTTACAAGAGTGGTAGCTTGTTGATCTTTGATGTTTGATGTATCTCAGTGTTACTGGTTATAAGGAACCAAATCTGGCCCTCAAGCAATGAGGAAAAAAAGAGAGAGAGAAAGAAACAAAAACAAAACAAACAAACAAACAAGCAAACAAACAAAAAGAGCTAGGAGTGGCATGAAACCCAAACTGGATCTATAGTGTGGTTGTACCAGCTTAGGCAGCTGTGAGCTCAGCAGGTCACACGCAGCTCTGTATGATACTGGTGGCTGCTGACACCTCAGGGTCGGACCAGCCTTATCACCACAGCCCAACTACCCATCTCCGCCATCTCCTCTCCTCACAACTGACTTCCTCATCCTTTGCCTTGTCTATCGTTCACACATTGACCTTCCTACATGATGTGTGTCTAAATCATTAACATCTGCGGAGGAACAGGAGACTCCTAAGGAGCCCCTGAAGAGTCTTCAGAGCTGAGGTGCATGCTGTCCTCCCCGATACAGCCCTTTGACTCTGGCTGCCTGTCAGTCAGGGCTGAGGTGGTCGTCATTGTCTGCCTGTGTGTGCATCTCTCCAGGCTGTGTGGAAAACTGCATGCCCACTGTGTCTGACTCGGGAAACTACCCAAGGACCATGTGAGGGAGGGATACGAGTTCAGGATGGTGTCTGAAAACCTGCTGATACTTCTTGATAACTAGACGTCTTCACATTTAAAAATTAGAGGATTGGAAAGAAGCCTAGGGAAGACTATCCAGACCTCTTCAGAATTGCCCTGTCTGCTCAGAACTGTGCCCCAGTACTCTTGATGGCTGCCACAGTCCAAGTCTGAAGTGTCACACAGGCTCAGTCCTTGAACCCTGGTGGCTGTGGTTTCATTTTGAAGGCTATAGATCCTTTAGGAGATGGAGCCTGGCTTACCAGGATTGGGTTTTAAAAATATATCTGCCCTAGTTCCTGGTTAACCCTTGTCTTAGTTAGGGTTTCCATTGCTATGAAGAGACATCATAACCAAGACAACTTTTATAAAGGACAACATTTAACTGGGTCTGGCTTATAGTTTCAGAGGCTCTGTCCATTGTCACCATGGGAACCTGCAGTCAGACATGGCGCTGGACAAGGAACTGAGAGGTCTACATTTTGATCCCACGATCAAGCAGGAGGGCACTCTCCTCTGCAGGCAGCCAAGAGGAGGGTCTCTTCCACACTGGACAGTGCCTGGACATAGGCCCTCAAAGTCCACCCCCACTATGATGCACTTTCTGCAACAAGGCCACGCCTCCTAATAGTGCCACTTCCCATGGACCAAGCCTATTCAAACCACCCTAACTGTCATGGGAGTAAGCCACCACACACTCCTGCGATCACAGATAGCTGCTGCACCCAGTCTGGTGGCTTAATTCCTCCTGACACCATGAGTCAGAAGAACACTTCTTCCCCTTAAGATGCTTTTCTCAGATATTCCTTTCCCAGCAGAAAGAAGTAGCAATGCAATGGCCTCATGAGACCCTGCCCCAAAGATGATCTGGATGAGCTAGGTTCTGAAGGCAAGGCACGCGGGACTCTTGATCAATTTGCTTTGTCTACAGTTTCCCTTTTAGGCGTGCACAGCAATGACATATCATGGAAATCTATGCTTAAGTCAGAACTAGAAAGTCATTTCAAGGGACTGGAAGAGACAGTTCAGTATCTCATGCTGCTCTTGAAGAGAACACAAGTTTGTCTCTCAGCGCCCATGTCGGCTAACTCATGCCCCGTCACCCCAGCTCCAGAGGACTAACTGCTTTTTTCTGGCCTCCATGAACACCTACACACACACACACACACACACTTCTAATTAATTAATTAATAACATTTTAAAAATCATTTCAGAAAAAGTATGAGGCTACCGTGCGGTAAGAAAACATCTCGCCGTAGTTAGTCATAGGCATGGTAAATTTCCTTATGGATACAAAATGAAAGTACGCTTAGGCGTACTACTATGTATGCTAAAACATACGTCTTAGATGGCTGTTTCGGCTTTTAAAATCTAGCATGGTTTGTTTGCTCACAATATTCACTTACTCCTGTCCCTTGTAACTTTTTTTTTAATAGCACAAACACTTATTTACTAACCAAAGAAACCATCCTTGTTAAACCAGCACTTTGAAATCCTTGCATGTAAAATATTTGTGGTGAAGATAATTGATCCCAATAAGGGTGTAAGCAACAGTGTGGGATGGCGCGTGCTCACGGCTAATCTCTGCTCCACTTTGTGAGGGGTTTACCTTTTGCTTTCACAGACTCAGCTACACGGGGCATTGTTCACTCTCCTCTCTCGGTTTCCTAGTTGCAACCCTTCTTTCCTGCCCCACGCTGGGTGTCCGCCCAGCACACAGCTGAACAGCTGCATACAGACCTGCCATCGGCTACAGGTTCTTCAATTTTGTCTCCGAGAGAACAGGCTTGGTTCTCCCCATCCTCACCCCAGTCCCGGGGTAAAGTTTCTGTGATGGTAAGTGGAAACAACATCCTGTTCCTTCCTGTGTGCAGTCTCCAATGCCTGGGTGGTTCATGGGTACCATCTCCCTCCATCATTTCCATGGTGGATGTGGGAGCACCAGTATGAGAGGCCAGAGCAGAGCAGTGAGCCTGAGGCAGAATGACCTGCCTCCTGGTTACTTCTTGGCAGCCCCTGATTGGCCTGCAGTAGTTGCCTATTCTCTGCATAACTTCCTGCCTGGACCACTTTAATTCTCTCTACTGTCCCCCCTCCCTCCCTTAAATCAGCCGCTGTGGGGTGGAGCTATACGTTGTTGTCAAACGTTTCTTTTTTTGTTTTCTTGTCTTTTGCTTCTCTTTGTCTCCCCTCCCCTCCCTGTCTTATTTGTCTTCCTTTCATCTGAGATACGGTCTCATGTAGCCCAGGATGGCCTTGGACTCACTGTGTAATCAAAGATGACCTTGGACTCCTAGCCATCCTACTTCACCTTCAGAGTACTAGGATCTCAGGCCTGCCCTCCAGGCAGTTGATGTGCTGGGGGCTTTGCTTATTCAGAGTAAGTACTGTCCCTGTGGAGATGCGCTCCGAGTCAGAAGCGCGTTTTCATGTTTATATCCCCAGTGCCACACATAGAACCTAGTAGGCGAGCAGGTTCATGATGCTTTCACACAGTTTGATGATGAATTATGAAAGTTTAAAAAGACATTTAGGTTACTGATTTGTTTGAGTTAATTTTATATCTGGCCACTTTGCTGAATTTGTTTATCAGCTTTAGGAGTTATCTGGTGGAATTTTTGGGGTCGCTTAAGTATACGATCATATCATCTGCAAATAGTGATATTTTGACTTCTTCCTTTCCAATTTGTATACCTTTGACCTCCCTTTGTTGTCTAATTGCTCTAGCTAGAACTTCAAGTACTATAGTGAAACGATAAGGAGAGAGAGGGCAGCCTTGTCTAGTCCCTGATTTTAGTGGGATTGCTTCAAGTTTCTCTCTATTTAGTTTGATGTTGGCTACTAGTTTGCTGTATATTACTTTTACTATGTTTAGGTATGGGCCTTGAATTCCTGATCTCTCTAAGACTTGTAACATGAAAGGATGCTGAATTTTGTCAAATGCTTTTTCAGCATCTAATGAAATGACCATGTGTTTTTTTTTTTTCTTTGAGTTTGTTTATGTAGTGGATTTCATTGATGGATTTCTGTATATTGAACCATCCCTGCATCCATGTTCCTCTATGTGCATAGCAGCCTTATTTATAACAGCCAGAAGCTCAAAAGAACCCAGATGTCCTTCAACAGAGGAATAGATACAGATATTGTGGTATATCTACACAATGGAGTACTATTCAGCTATTAAAAACGAATTCATGAAATTCTTAGGCAAATGGATGGAACTAGAAAGTGTCATCCAGAGTGAGACAACCCAATTACAAAAGAACACACATGGTATGCACTCACTGATAAGTGAATATTAGCCCAAAAGTGAATATTAGCTCAAAATAAACAAGTTACAATTCACAGACCACAGGAAGCTCAAAGAAGGAAGACCAAAGAGGGGGTGCTGTGGTTCCTCTGAGAAAGGGAACAAAATACTCACAGGAGCAATTAGGAGACAAAGTGTGGAGCAGAGACTGAAGGAAAGGCCACCCAGAGACTGTCTTACCTGGGGATTCATCTTATAAACAGTCACTAAACTCCAACACTACTATGGATGACAAGAAGTGGGAACCGAAAGGAGCCTCCTATGATTGTCTCCAGAGGGACCCTGCCAGAGCCTCACAGATACAGAGGCGATGCTGGCAACCAACTATGAACTAAGCAGTGGGGTCCACAATGGAGGAGTTGGAGTGCAGACTGGAGGACTTGAAGGGGTTTGCAACCCCATAGGGAGAACAACAATGTCGGCCAACCAGTCAATCAAGGGGTGCACATGGTTCCAGCCAAAAGAGTGGCAGAGGAATGCCTTGTCAGCATCAGTGGGAGGAGAGGTCCCCGGTCCTGTGAAAGCTCGATAGATGCCCCCAGCTTGGGGAAATTGAGGCGGGGGCGGGGAGGTGGGAGTGGGCCGGGTGGAGGGGCATATTCTTAGAGGCAGGGGGTGGGAGGACAGGTTGGGGGTTTTGGGGGATGGGAGAAACCTGGAAAGGATATAACATTTGAAACGTAAATGAAGATTATATTCAATTAAAAACAATGACGTTTAGGGAGACCCTCCCAGAGCCTGGGCTTGTGCGAGCTCGCTCCATGCCCCGCCCTCTGCTGCAGTCTGGTCTGGTCGGGGTGGGGTCCCGCGCGCAATCCCTGGCCAGCAGCAGCCCAAATGGCTCTGGCCCTCCTTTCCTCCCTCCCAGAACCAGACCCAACAACCTGAGGCGACTGAATCTACCGAGTCCTGGCCTCTGGGCCCAGGCCGGAGTGCCTGGAGAGCTTGGGGGTCCTTCAAGGTGACCATGGCCTTGCTGCGGAAGCACTGTGAAATCCCCACCAACGGCTGTGGGTCTGAGCACTGAAACTCCACTTTTGCCCGCAAGGACAGACGAACTCTTCAACAGTCCGGTGTCCATCTTAGACTCCGTGTGCTCGGTGCCCTCCAGGCTGAACACGGAGGTGGCCTCGTGGTGGGCACTGAGAGGGAAGGGTGTTCTTGAACACTCAGAAGGAGCTACAGTCAGACTTCCTCAGGTTCTGCTGAGGACCCCTGTGGAACGACCCAGAAGCAGGATACCCTAAAAAGGCGCAGTGCTGTGAAGGTGGTGGCTGGAGCATCCCGTGGTCCTCTCTGCAGCAGTGCTCGGTGCAGAAGATGGTAGAGGAAGTGTTTGATGTTCTTTATAGCCTCCCGATGACGGTGGTGTGCAGGACACAAAGGCTCTGGTGGAGATGAATCTCTCTGCGACCCAAGGGGTCCCGAGACTGTGGTCTGCATGGCCAGGCCTCCAAGGTCACTCCCCAAGACCTGACCCCCCCACTCCACGGCCAGCTTCCTGTACAGCCTTTGATGCCCAACCACACCATCCAGGAATTCAAGCAGAAGGTGCCAACCTGCCCTTTGACCCCATCCCCCCTGCGACCTGGGTTTGGGTTGGCCTGTCCCTGAGCCCCATGTCCCCAGCATTCATGATTTCTCTGACTGCTGTCGACAGCAGGGCCTGCTGGGCCTCTTACCCAGAATGTCCAGCTTCCAGTGCGGAAGCTGAAGAGGCTTCTGGAGGAGCGATACAGCATTCGCTTGATTCTCAAGAGGATGTTTGATGAACGCGTTTTCACAGGGAACACGTTCACCAAAACCCCCATGAAGCTGGAGCCAGCTAGCCCACCAGAAGACACTTCCACAGAGGTCTGTAGGGACAGCACGCAGGACCTGGCTGGGACTGCTTGGTTAGACATGAGGCAGGAACCTCAGGAGAGATAGGAATGTTGAGGCCCATCAAAACTGAGCAGAGGAGCTGCACATTATTCAGGTTACTGCCTCAGAGCCTTCACCTACCTCTGAAGAGATGACCGACTCGCTGACTGAACATCTGCTCTCAGGGAATTCTGGTTATGGGATGGAAATGGTGGCTGACAAAGGCCCCAGTGAGGAATTGTGGTCAGAAGAGAGGCCAGCAGAAGAGAGCCCTGGTGACTTGATCCAGGCCCTGAGGAAGCAGGTGGAAATGCTGGTCAACACGGAAAAGCCATTGGTACCTCAGAGCCGGTCAAGGTGCCCTACTCCAAGTTCCTGATGCACCCAGCTAGCAACAGCATCCAGTTCGTCATCAAGAGACCCAAACTGCTCACTGATGGTGTCAAAGAACCTGTTCTGGACACTCCAGGGGGGGTCTCCTGGGACCGTCTTGTGGATGAGACCCTGAAGAGACAGGCCTTCAAGACCTGAGAGCCAGATGCTGGGGTGAAATCCTGCCACCTCAGAGAGGCAGAGAAAGCACCCAGCTGGGCTTCCTTCTCAGCTCACTTCCCAGCAAGAATCCCCTCTCTCACACCTTCTCAAAAAGCCTCCTTATAGGATCTGAAGAGATGGCCCAGTGGTTAAGAGCACTGACTGGTCTTCCGGAGGACCTCAGTTCAATTCCTAGTCACCAGTTCCAGGGGATCTGAGACCCTCACACAGACACACATGCAGGCAAAACATCAATGCACATGAAATAAGGGTTGGTGAGATGGCTCAGCAGTTAAGAGCGCTGACTGCTCTTCCAGAGGTCCTGAGTTCAATTCCCAGCAACCACATGGGGGCTCACAACCACTTGTAATAAGATCTGATGCCCTCTTCTGGTGTGTCTGCACCAGAATTTTTTTTTTTTTTTAAATCTTTAAAAAGACATCTAGGAGCCAGAGATCAGGTTCAGTGGGTAAGGAAACTTACTGCCAAGTCTGACAACTTGAGATTGAGCCCCAGGATCCACACTGCAGTAGGAGTTTCTCTGACTACCACATGCACTCCGTGTCACATGTTACATGAGTGTGTGTGCCCACACACATGTACTAAAATGAATTCACCACAGTGAATACTAGATATTAGTATACTAGATATGTATCGGTCGGTCTGGCTTTGATTTCCTGTAAATGTGGGGCTTGAGTTATGTCATGTCTGAAGGCTCCCTACACCCTCATGTCCCCACTCAGAGAATTTGAGGTAATCATTTTGATGCCCTTTCTAACTCCAATCAACTTTAACACTGCTTGACGCATGCACTACAGCAGCCTGGCATTTTCAGCTTTGACTCCTGAGGTAGGTCAGATGCAGCTGCAAATATCAGGAGCGTTTCAGTACCACCAAGCTCCCTGAACACGCTGACTGGTTGACTGAAGAGACAAACGGTATCTTTCTCTTCGATGGATAGAGTCTCCTTTCTGATCTAAAGACCTCAGTGCTGAGCCACCTCATTACAGTCAAGTCTCCTTATGTGGCTGGTTCCGTCCAGTGGGGTGGGGGGGGCCCATCATGTGCCTGACCAAAGTAGGTAAACTTAGCATTTCTTTTAGGTTTTGTTGAGACTGTAGGAAAGGCTTCAACCTTCTGCCGTGCATCATTTGGAAGGAGACAGTTCGGTTAGACATGACCCTTTTCCTCCTTTTCCAGCCTGCTACAACGCCTTCTCTACAACCCACTTGGATCGCCACCATATCTCCAAGCCAGCTTCAGGTCAGCAGTGTCCTCTTGGTGCAATCCTGTGGTCGGATGAGTGTTCTGGGAAGCGACCCTTGCGCAGGCTGACTCCCTTGTACTATACTAAAATTTCATTGTCTTTGGGATGGAGCCCAAATCCTCACTGTGGCTTTGAAATTCTGATGTAATTTGTCCTTAGCTTACTTACCCAATTTCAACAATTACAACCTTAGAAAAGAGAGTTTCCGGTGCCCTCACGCTGCTCTGGCAGAGTGGCTGCAATCCTAAAGTGACCACAGCCTGCTAATGACTTGTTCGTTTCTTTTCCTGTCTCGTAAGTCTTTTTTTTTCTGCAATGAGGTTCAAAACCCTCTTCCTACAAGAATGCTTTGTATTCTATAGTAATATGTAGCTTGTACCCTGTTCTATTTTAGGAACGGGCATCCGATCTAGAACTGGAATTATGGATAATTGTAAACCACTGTGTAGGTACAGGAACTAATCCTGAGTCCTCTGGAAAAGCAGCCAGTGCTCTTAACTGCTGAGTGGTCTCAGAATTAGTGAATGAGCATCTGCCCCATAGCTTATAATTACTTGTACTTCCAATGCCTTTTGTGGGCACCAGGCACACACATGCATGCACCAGAGCACAGACATATATGCATCCATATGAATTAGATAGATTAATTAATTAATTAATTGTATAATGTGTGTATTGCGTAAGTGCACGTACATGCATGTGGCTTACGGCTCAGGAGCTGTCCCCTGCTTTCAGTCTGGAGTTTGCCCAGTTCCCTGATCTGCCTGCCTTTACCTCTCCAGTGCTGGGATTACAATCACACGCAATGACCAGCATTTTCTCTAAACTGTGGGTTTTGGGGGCTTTAACTTGGGTCATCTTGCTTGAAAATCGAGAATGTTACTGACCTATTTCCCTAGCCCCTAAAGTCTGAAGTGTAAGTCCCTTTAGTGTCCCTGTAGTGTCCCTTTAGTATACAAGGAAGGAGATTTGAAGTAGTAATTCAGCCAGTGAAGGGGAAATCTGAAAGAGGTTTGCAGTTCTTAGCTGCCTTATTTCCCCTCTGTTCTCTTCTCTATGGGGGGGAATCCTTAAATGATACTGTGGTACCCACATCTCCTAGCTCTCTTCCTGCCCTCCAAGGTGCAGTATGCTTCCTGCAGGATACAGCCATTATTTTTTTTTAAATTCTTCTCTGCGTCTGTCTGTCTGCTGTCTGTCTGTCTCTCTCTCTCTCTCTCTCTCTCTCTGTGTGTGTGTGTGTGTGTATGTGTGTCTCAGATGGCAACTTGTGAGCATTGATTCTTTCTTCTATTTTTTTTTTTAGGAGATCTTAATAATTAATTTTGAGAGATCTTGGGGATTGAACTCAGGTCATCAGATTTGGTGGCAAGTGCCTTTATTTACCGAGCCCTCTCACCATCCCACAGAAAATATTTGGAACCCTGTGTCTCAAAAGTGCCTTCATTTGATTTAGTATAATTAAAACAACAATCTGGGTCTTGTTATTTTTCTGTTGACATGTCCCCAAACTGTTCCTTGGTCTGACAACCTGTAACTTCGAATCGAGCGATGCTATTGAATCTGTTAACAAAGCCCAGCCCAGCTTCTCAAGGGAGACGTGCTTCCAATAGAGAACTTAATCAGTTCACACAGCACCCATACAGAAAGTGTAAGATTTCTCAAGACTGTGATGTGGGCCCAATCAAGGAGGATTGCAAACAAAAAACAAACAAACAAAAAACAAAAAAAAAACAAACAAAAAACAAAAAAAGAAAGAAAGAAAGAATGAAAAAAAAGAAAAAAGAAAAAAAAAGCTTTAGTCTAAGTTAGGTTTCTATTGATGTGATCCCAGGGAGGTCAAGGAAGGAACTCAAGGCAGGAACTTGGAGGCAGGAGTTGATGCGGAGGCCATGGGGGATTAGGGGTGGGGTGTCGCCTGCTTGTTCTCCATGACTTGTTCAGCCTGCTTTCTCTTATACTCCAGGATCACATGTTTAGTGATCTGGGCCTGCCCATGTCAATAATTAGTCAAGAAAATGTCCCACAAGTTCAGCCTACAGGCAATCTGACAGAGGCATTTTCTCAATTGATATTTCCACCTCTTCAGTTAGTCTAGGTTTGGGTCAAGCTGACAATACCCAATCAGGGAGGCTTTGTATAATTAGGTCACTGTTGGAGAAAGTGCCTTGTCTGGTAAATCCTCTCCTTGGCTACATTGTTTTTCCTGTGTTGGTTAAGAGTCACATGCCTCTTTAGTTCCTTTCTACACACCTGCTAACTTTCTGTGAACGCAGGGTCTCACACAGATATTTTCAAAAAGCCATTGGTGTAGACAGATTGAATTTTTGTAACTTCACTGAAGGCTAACATCCAAAGTCATATGATGATCTGTTTGAATAAAAAAAGCAAAGGAAGGGAAAGGAAAGAAAAGGAAAGAAAAGGAAAGAAAAGAAAAGGAAAGAAAAGAAACCAACAAGTACAAAATACTGTTTTTTTTTTAATCAAAACCAAAGTCCAGGCTTTCAGCACTTTCCATCTTCACTGACATTTGAAATGACTCGTTTCCAACGATAGATGGCGCTGCAAGGAGTTTTTGTCCATTGAACAGCTGACCTTTGCTGTTGGTTTTCAAAATCAACACAAAATATTCATGATTCCAAAATACTTCCACGATTGATGGACTATAACTACTACTACCCCATGATATTTGTTATGGGGTACCAAAGTTAACATTTTAAGAAGTCATAAAAGTCCATAACAAACTATGAAAACAAGTAGAAGCATCTTCAGGCTTTAAAAATATTTATTTTCAGCTGTTAAAGTTATTCCATTTATTTTTTTTGGAATATCGATTTGCTTTTTTTTTAAAAAAAAACTCTTAATAATATAAGAGTTTAAATTTTTATGGTGAATATTTACAATTTCCTAGCTTTATTTTAAATCATATGTTTATATGCTTCTCTGTGTGGGTTTGTGCAGCTCAGTGTTGGATCCCAGGGAGGCCAGGACTAGGCTCTCTTCCAGCTGGAGTTACAGTCCAGGTGGTGGTGAGCCCTCCCCCCTCCCTGACATGGGTGCTGGGACTCAAACCCAGGACCTCTGGAAGACCAGTGAGTGCAAGTGATCACTGAGTTGTCTCCTCGGCCCCTGTGGGGATTTTTATTTTTAATGTTTGCAGTGGTTTTGTTTTTTTCCTTAACTGGAAGTAAAAATTAACCACTGAAAGCCTCCAGATAAATGTTAAAATTACATCCACAACCTGAACTTAGAGGACGACTGTTACAAAAATCCTAGAGATACACATGTACACGCATTTATGTGTGAATATGGCAAAGCAAACCGTCAAATCTAAGAGTTTGTCTTAGAACAAAAATGAAACCCAGCTGACCCGAAAGTAGTTATTGGGCAGTAACAGCTCATGCCTTTAATTCCATCACCCGGGAGGGTGAGGCAGATGGACCTCTGTGGGTTTGAGACAAGCTTGGTCTACAGAGTCAGCTCCAGGACAGCCAGGGCTACACAGAGAAACCTGTCTCAAAAAATAAACAAAAGTTATGAAGCAAATTAAGCTTATTATTTAGGGATGGAGCTCCAGAAAAGAGGGTTTTTCACATGTCCTCTTTATATGGTGTCTGGATACAACACCAGCCAATTATTCATATAGATTTTTCCTACTTGTATCTGCTTGACCCCCTCTGAAGCATCAGGCTGTGAGAAAGCTACAGTGTTGCTATAGCCCAGGAGAAACCAAAGGTCGCCAAGCTACATGTGGCAGCTTATAGACTTCTTTTGGTGGGTCTTTCATCAACACAGTGTTCTTCCTACCTGCAATACCGAGCAGAGGGCTTATGGGTAAACAGGGCACATTAGAGATGCGAGACCATATAATGCAGGAGGATGCAATCGAAACTCAGCCCTTAGATGCTTGTATGTGATCAGTTATTGTAGAGCATCTGAACTGTTGTTGTTGTTGTTAATGGGATTACTTTAAAGGCCTTGACAGTTACACAGTAAGAAAACTCAGTATACATTATTAAACTTCTTATGACTTTTTTATGCTTTCTCTTTTCCATGTTAAGCACTCTTAAATGACATGTCTATAGTTACCTACAACATGCTACCTTTTCATAAATAAAGAACTGTAACTTCCGACAGTTACTCCATGAGGAAACAAACACTAAAGTAGACAAGCCCTAGGAGGTGTCTAAGTCTTATTTCGTTTTAATAAAAATGTAATTTGGTTTTCTCACAGTTCTATTTTGAAGCCATATAGTCTCAGGTTTAAACCAGATGAGGTTCTTAGGCCCGTTTGTAATGATGAAAATGGTAGGAAGTGTTCCGATTAGCCATTGTTGTTGGCCGGGATTTACTTTAAGGGACCTTTTGCTCCTCTTTTCAAAAGTCAGATCATGCTTCATTTACTTTCCTCATGAAAATGAAAGCAAGCCAGGGTGAGGGGAGCAGGACGAGTGTGATGCTGTTGGATAGGCAAGACGTGCCCATGTGGTACTGAGGCACAGATGCTTCCTCGTGTGAACTTAAGGCTCTGGGCAGTGACAGTCTGAGGCAGTTTGTGTGACACTTGTCACTCTGAGTCACGCATATAAGGAGAGAGGCTCTAACTCCACCAAATCACTGGAGACCAAGTACTCAGTGGGGCTGAGCCTGTAAAACGTTCAGAGTCTTTTACTCGGGGCAGGGCTTCGTGGGGACGTAAAACCACGAAGACTGTTAGAGGGTAAGAATCATGCTTCCGAAAATGGGGGAAATGCTTATGGAAATCTCACAGGATAGGTTAGTCTATTTCAGTCCTCTACAAGGACTGTTTGTAAAAGGAAACTGAAAATAAGATGGCCTGTCCTTGCAGCTTGTCTGAGGATGCTCAAGAGCACAGGGATTATTGCCCTAAAAGGAAAGGAAAGAAGTTAATTCCCATTCCTGGCTCCGTATGGATGGATTCAAATCCACTAAAGCATCAACTTCTGTGATGTTTTGGTTTCAACTTTGTTTCTCAACAGCTATGCAAGGCTATGAGTGATAATATAGTTAATTTCACAATTACTAATGTAACTTATCATGACATCACAGAAATACTAGGCGATTTAGAAAGTATTGCTTGTCAGCCTGGAAGTGGACACACAATGGCTCTGATGTTTTTATTTGGGCAAATAAATCAACAAGTCTTTGAGTACTTTAATTTCTTTTAAGTCACTCACACACTTCTGAAGGCATTTTCCAGGCAAGTTTTTTCACTTTATTCTCTTTCAACAAAAGAGATGGATAATTGTGTTTTCTCATGAAACTGAAGGAAGTGTTGGGTTTCCCTTCCTGCCCGACTCTATTTGGACAGGGAAGTAGAAATTACCGACATTTTCCTACTGACCCTTATATCTTTTTCAAAAATGGGTCCTACTCCAGTTGTTTATTCCTAGACTAGACTCACTGCAATCAAGTTTACTAAATAAAATGCAAGGTCTGTTTTAAGCTAAAAATGTATAGTTTCTCTCAATTGCTGCAGGCAATTGAAAGGTGAAGCTCACTTCATTAAGCATGTTCCAGACTCAAGGGTACTAAACCCTAGCCTAGTAACGTGCAACCTCAGAAAACACAATGGATGCATTTACGCAGAATCAATTTTGTGCAATATATTCGATTTTGAAGGTAGTATTTTTTACAACATTTTTTGATTTATTATTATTTTAAAAAATGTTAAACTTAAGAAATTTGTTTTAGCACATCTCTGGCTCAAATATTCTGGCACGTAAATAGGAATCTTAGAAATTATATTTTTATAAGTGTTATGTAGTTAAAACTATCCATTGCTGCCTCTCTTCATCTTATTACGTTGGAGAATTGGCCCCAAATTTGTGCAGATAGCTGGGAAGAGCCAGATAAAATACGCTGATGCGATACTGTATTACTGACTTGACGCTTCCAATCTATTCACACACACACACACACACACACACACACATAAACACACATACACACATATACACACATAAACACACATACACACATACACACACACACACACACATAAACACACACACATACACACACACATACACACACACACACACACACACCAGATCCACTGTAGTAACCTCATTATGCCTCTACATCTGTGAAAAATAGACAAGATACAAAAGCCCCTCTACCTTTATACTTGAAAACATGACTTTCACACATCTGCTTGCATGACGGGTGAATAGACCGCCTCTTGGCTTGTATGTAATATGTTCTCTTATCTTCTAGTGCACTTTCTTACTGCTAATGTTCTTTGTAGGGCGTGTCCTGGGTTCCTTGCATGTAATTCCACCTATAACCGTGAATTCTAAAAACATTCAAAAGCTTGGAAATGCACTATGCCAACAACAACAAAAGCTGTTTATAAAAATCCACTGCAATTATTAAGACTTTAAAAGATTACTTTGAATCCAAAATATCCAAACTCACATTCACAGGTGATCATGGAGTTCTGTTGTTTATCAAATAATATTCCTGATAAAATTCCCTGGAAGAATATTTTCTATTTACATTTTTTGGAGTCTTAGGTTATTTTTAAAATGCTATGGAATTTTTAATTCCATATACAGCCCTTTTCACTGCATCCTGTGCTATATCGTCCCTTTAATAAATGACCGCATTCCATAGTTTATAAAGAAGCAAAAAAAATTCCTGGCTTACTAAAGTCCCACACACCCCCTGACAGACATGTGACTAAAGCTAAAACTTCCTGATGAGTTATGCTTATTTTACTTGATTAAAAATGAATTGATGTTTTTGACAAAATTATACAAACATTACAAAACAGGAAAGACTTAGGTTCCCCCCCCCCCCGTATAATTTTAGGGATCATATCACAAACCAAATGGAGCAATCACTAAATCACCCCACAGCAGGAAATCCCACCCTTTAGTGTGTAATTATATTACATTTGCAAAAGTGACTGTCCTTTCTGGAACTTTCATATTTTCCCTGATCTGAACGTCGCACATTTTCCCTCTCTCTGGGCACACGGTGGCATGGTGTACATGGTTTTTATTTAATTTTTTATTTTTTTATTTTTATTTTTTTGCTTTATTTTTTTCGTTGTTGTTTGTTTGCTTTTGCTTTTTTAATGTTCTTCACAACTTTTTTTAACTCAACTCTAAGGGTGACTCCACCAGTTCCCTTAAATCGGAAGCTGACAGCTCACGACAGGGGCCCTGGAACGCCTGCTCCTCCCCAGTTGCGCTAGCAGGGCTTCTGCAAGCAATCAACCGTTTTAGAGCGTCCTCGAGTCCACATCCACGAGCACTAAAATCCTGCTCCGGGTTTTCGCGCAGCCCGCATGATTGACACATGATATCACCGGGGGCGGGTCCCGGCGTGGAGGTGGAGGTGGCGGCGACGCTGAAATGCTGCGGAGCCCGCGCGCGAGTGCTCAGCACGCAGGGGTTTGCGGCGGCCCCGCAGCCAGAGCTCTGCGGGCTAAGGAGCGGCTGCCGGCGGCGTGCATGTGTCGGGAGGGCCGGCCCCAGGCTCTGCACTAGGTAAGAGCCTTCCCCTCCCGCCGAGGACCTGGCGAGATCAGGTGAGAATGGTGCTTTATTTTATTTTATTTTCAAGGAACTGGACGTTTCCTGAGCTTGCTCTAGCTCTGTGCCCGGCGCTCTGCGGTCGGCCCTGCAGCGAGTTCCGTAGCTGGGCAGCGAGTTCCGTGTGTGCGAACGCGGGCTGGCACCGCCGCGCACCCGCGTGTCTGTGCGCATTGTTGGCGACCGACCCGCCAGGCGCTCGTGCCAGACCTGACTTTTCCCGTCCCTGCGTGCGGGCTTGCCTCGCGCAGACGCGTCGCTCGGACGCGCTTTTGACTGCGGGGCATTCCGTGGGGGCAAAACGTGCACGGCCGCGTGTGTCGGGGCTCGTGGCTGTCCATCGCGGCGAGCAGGACAGCGTCCCGGGCTGGCGAGGGACTCACGTGTTTCTGTCTCTGCTCGTCTGCAGCCGGCGTGGCGACTGCGGGGACGCGGACCTGCGGGGACCCGAGAGCCCGGGACGACGCCGGGCCGCGCGCCTGACGACCGGGACGGGACGGTGCTGTGGAGCGGGCGCTGCGCGCACCCGGCGGATGTCCCCGAGCCGCCCTCGGCCGCCGCCAACCGCGGAGAAGCGCCCCAGCCCGGGGGCCGCCGAGGCCGCAGCGCGGGCCATGCGCGCCCGGCCGCCCCGCCGCGCTTGATGCGGCGCGCGCTCCGCCCGCTCGGCGCCCCCGGCCGGCGCCGCGGAGGCCGAGGTGAGTGCGGGCGGCAGGTGCGGACCGGGGCGGGCCGGGCGGTCCTGGCGCAGCCCGTGCCAAGCGCGCGGCACCCGATGGCGCTGGGGATCCAGCGCCCGCCAGTGCTCGGAGCGCAGTGCCGCGGGACGCGGGGAGAGGGCGCTGCCTCCTCCCGCCCGCGAGCTGTTTTCATTCATAACTTTCCCCCGCCGGACCTGCCGCGGCTCGGTGCCCCTGAGGTCTCGGCGTGGGGCCCAAGCGTCCGGCGGTGCTACCCACAGTGCCGTCCGCGCGCGCGCTCCGGCTTCGCTTTGGGCGGTTGAGGGGCGCCTAGGTGCTGCGCCTGAGCGAACTTGCTTGGGAATGCCCTGTAAAATGCGAATTAAAGCCGTGCCTAGGGGTTTCATAACTCAGACAAGCCATTACCACGTCTTCCTTTCTTGTGGATGAGGTTTGGCACATTTAAAGTCTTCGCTATGGAGTTTTAAATTTTTAAAAAATAGCTACGGCACAGGAGTAACGATGAGCAGTTTCCCAGTATCGTTTAGGGCTTCGGCACTACAGCATGCTGTTGTGGGCTTGCTTCTCATGTGCAGAGAAGCTAGAGGGTCCTCCAAAAAGCTAACACATATGTGGTCTGGGGGCATTAGTTAGCATTCATAACAAAGTGACATATTCCTTAAGACTTTGGTTTGTTTTGATTTTCTTTGGATGCCAGGAAAGTGCAGAGGTGCATCTGTGAGTTCGGAAGGCATGTGTGTGAAACATATCTTAGACACCTATTGCCCAGAAACAGAAACGAAAGAGTTTGGTCTGTTTTAGGAAGAATACGGTTATAAATTGGAAGTTATTTCCTTTTGACATGGAAGTTCTGTTTGTTGTATCAGTATATCAGTGTATTTATTTTACTACAAGAAGCAGGTCTATTTGGGGGCTTGTGAAAATCAGGGTCTGTCGTGCAGATAAATGAAAGGAAATAAATATAATGTAAAAAGATCAGGGCCACCCTCCCTGCTTTAAAGGGTTGACAGTTGAGCGTGAGTTATCCTTGTTGTATGGGTGAGCCTTGTTTAACCTTTAAGGAAAGCTAAGTTCACAGCAGACAGGTTGTGTATGTGTGCAGCTCCCTTTGCTCCTCTCACAGACCCCGTGTGTGATGAGCTAGCCTCAGACCCTGACTTCTGCTGAAAATGGCCTTTTGAGATTCCGGGTGAGCTTGGACTAGCCAGTGTTTTGGAAATCGCCTTGATTAATTTTCTCATTAATCTAAAGCTCGCAACAGCATATAAATGGCCAAGAGGCCACAGCACTGAAACCATTCTTAATCTTTAAAAAGTAGCTGACATTTTCCTTACGTGAACTGCCAGTGAACTGATAGTGAACTCTTGAGAACGGTTCCAGGGCGCACACTGAAGGCTCCCTTCGAAGGCATATTTCATTTTAATTATTTGTTAGGTTTGCAAACAGGAAGACATGACTTCCTCTGCTTTTTAGAAGCTAGAGAGCAACTTCTAATTTTTAAGGCATGAGGTCTTTGCTTTCTTCCTGTGATAATGGTCCTCTATGATCTTTTTTGGAGTTGGACTCTGGCCAGGATTCTGCATCATTGAAATCAGCCAACACAGGAGATCATTCCCAGGTGGCTCAGGGAATCTGTTACCCCATAGAAGCCCTTCTCCCCCAAATCCGCTCTCTGTCGCTTATGTTCCCTCTCCCTCTTCTTTAGGATTTCAGATGCGTGGCAGATTTCCGCTGACTGCTGGAACTGGAGAGCCCTACACATGGATTCCCCAAGTCAGCATGGCAGCCACACTTCGCTAGTGGTGATCCGGCCACCGGCTGTGGAAGGCCAGCAGAGGTTAGACTATGACAGGGACACTCAGCCTGCTCCGATTCTGTCCCTAGACCAGATCAAAGCCATCAGAGGCAGCAACGAATACACAGAGGGACCTTCAGTAGCGAGAAGACCGGCTCCTCGCACCGCACCGAGACCCGAAAAGCAGGAAAGGACTCATGAAATCGTACCAGCCAATGTGAATAGGAGCTACGAGCACCGACCTGCCAGCCACCCAGGCAATGCCAGGGGCTCTGTGCTGAGCAGATCCACCAGCACCGGAAGCGCAGCCAGCTCAGGGAGCAGCAGCAGTGTGTCTTCCGAGCAGGGCCTGCTAGGAAGATCTCCGCCCACCAGGCCCATCCCAGGTCATAGGTCAGATCGGGTCATCCGGACCCAGCCCAAGCAGCTGCTGGTGGAAGACTTGAAGGCCTCCTTGAAAGAAGACCCCACCCAGCACAAGTTCATCTGCGAACAGTGTGGCAGGTGCAAATGTGGAGAGTGTACCGCCCCCCGGGCTCTGCCCTCCTGTCTGGCCTGTGATCGGCAGTGCCTCTGCTCCGCGGAGAGCATGGTGGAATACGGGACCTGCATGTGCCTGGTCAAGGGCATCTTCTACCACTGCTCCAATGATGATGATGGAGGTTCTTACTCGGATAACCCGTGCTCCTGTTCACAGTCCCACTGCTGCTCCAGATACCTGTGCATGGGAGCCCTGTCTTTGTGCCTGCCCTGCTTACTCTGCTACCCTCCTGCCAAGGCCTGTCTGAAGCTCTGCAGGGGCTGTTATGACTGGACCCACCGCCCTGGCTGCAGATGTAGAAACTCCAACACGGTCTATTGTAAGCTGGAGAGCCGCCCCTCAAGGGCTCAGGGCAAGCTCTCGTGACTTCTGGAGGTGGCTTGGACCTCTGCCGAATGTCTAGCTTCCAGACTTTGGCTGTCGGTCTTAGTGGCCGATTTCCTTCTCTAGTCTCTCCTGTTTTGGATGTTCCTCAATAGGAGGGGACTGTGAGACTGCACCCAGCGTGTTTTCAATCCACCTCGAGGGTTCTGGGAGCTGGGAGTGCCTGTGTGCTGCATCAGCTTTCCAGCTGCGTCCGTGAAGATGTACGCATGCCCAGACTTGGCCGAGAGTTGTTTGGGGTCTGGTACTGTGGGATCATGGACTTAGTTTGGTTTATAAGAAAATAACCATGTAAGTGCTTAAATAAGCTATATATTAATCTGCCTCTGATGAGAGCTATCTTAGCGTCCTTCTCCTAGCCGGATGGGAGGAGCTACTCCTTTGAACAAGGTTTTCTCTGCATCTACCCACTGCCTTCTCCTTACAACCCTCCGAAACCTCCCCACAATGCACTGCACGCCAGGGCGTCATCACTGCACACCCATTTGGCCTAGCTCTGTGCGGTGTTGGCCTTCACATCAGAGATGATGTTGGCTAACCCTTTTGCCTCCTCTAGCACCCAGTATCTGTGAAGGACTTCCCTTCACACCCCTACTTCATTGAGGGCACTTGGTAACTAGTTGAAATTCCAGTGTCTCAGAGCTCCCCAAGGTGCCTTTGGCTCCTGGCTGGCCTTTTGACTCTTAACAGCTGAGTATTTCCAACCCTTCCTGTGTTTTCATTGCCTTAACCACAAATTGTGGTGCTTTTTGTATATTTTATGTATAGATCACAAAGTTGAATCCTGGCTATTTTTAAGACAAAAGTCTGTTAAACTTTTTTATTGTAAAGAATATTTATTATGCGAATCTCTATTATTTTATGATATTTATTGCAAAAGACTGTTGAAATGTACTCATGTCTGAATATAACATATCACTACTTCAAGAAAAACAAGGTGACTCGAAGAAAGTACATATATGTTAACTACAGTGCAGAAAATATATTAATTAATGAAACCGTCTCTTGATTGCATCTTTTTTTTAAAACCTGTACTGCTGTGGAGTTGTTATGTGATTCAACCTTTTCAGACTTTAATTTACAAAATCCAGGCATAGGTGCCCTCAGGTTTTAAACAGTGCTTTTGGAAAGTACTGTAGTCAAAGTTTTATGAGCTACTTTGTTTCATCAGACACCCGAGTGGGTTACTTTGTCAAGTGAAGGTTTTTTAATAAGATAAATGTCCTCACTTTATTTCATGTGTACACTTCATTCATATCGTAGTTCCTAGAAATGCTAAATGTTTTTTAAGAGCATTTATCTTAACTCGGGTTGTTCAGAGGTTAGTTTTCAACAGGATGACTTAAAACGATTTAGTAATGTAAACATACTTTAACAAACATTTTCATAATTAAGATGTGCCAAAGAGAGAGCTTCTACCGAAGTGCTATCCCAGGAACCTTCCTGTGGTAGCCCTGCCTCCTCTTCAGAGAGCTTCACGTGGGAAACTCAACAATATTTTGATGCCTTACAATTGGGGCTGGTAAAGCAAGGGAGGATCTAGAATCATGAGGTGTGGAAGCCGTTTGTATTCTATGAAGACCTCAGTCTTACCAGGTCACTGCCCTCATCTGCATTAGCGAGGAGGATGGTGGTCATTCAAACCCAGGGCACCGGAAGCTGCCCAGCTTCCTGTCATGTGGTTTCTTGTGTCTTTGTCATATCTAAGCTGTGCTTTTGTGTCATAAGTATTTGTGTTCAAAGATTACTTTGATATCTGTAGTATTTCAACATACGAACGTGGGTATTTATTTCACCGGAATCTTGGTATTAGTGCTCTCCTGAGAGCTGGCCCTTTACTGAAAATCTTAGCAGCAAGCTGCTCAAAGTTCTGGCTCTTTCCGTCACTTAGACACCACGTAGTTAAGAGCTGGTGTGACTCCATCTCGAGCTGTAGTAACCAGACTAAGAAGCATTGGGTTGGTCTAAAAGTAGTTGAGGCCTTTTAGGAGGAAGCGTGCTGTAGTGTTTTAGTGTCTGCTGCATGCTGTAGTGTTTTAGCACCAACTGTGTGCTGGCAGAACTTGTTGGTTGTCCGGTGTCAAGACGGCGCCCATTTATTTTCTGGTCAAGTTAATCTGCTCAGAAGTGGCATAGATTAGCAGCTGGGCCCTCCGACAAGCCTGTCAGATGGCAGAGTGTAGATCTCACGCCTCGTTCAGACAGCCTCCTATGTGATGCTCTCTCTTAGTAAGTTCTGGAGGCCTAGGCTTCTGAGCCTAACTAACCCTGACCACTGCTGTGTGCTACTGACAGGAAAGGGTACACTGGGCACACACATAAGCTTTTCAATCTTAAACTTGGCCATTGTACTTCAGCTGGAACCCATGACTGGATACCTTTTTAAAACAAACAAGTGTGTAGCTCAGGCTAGCCCTGAGCTTTTTTGTTTTGTTTTGGATTTGGCTTTTTTCGAGACAGGGTTTCTCTGTGTAGCCCTGGCTGTCCTGGAACTCACTCTGTAGACCAGGCTGGCCACTAACTCAGAAATCCACCTGCCACTGCCTCCCAAGTGCTGGGATTACAGGCGTGCGCCACCACCGCCCGCCTTAGCCCTGAGCTTCTGATCCTCCTGCCTCAGCCCCAGAGTGCTAGGGTTACAGATGCACCAATAATTCAGGGTGCTGAGTCGGTTTTAAGAGATGGCTCATTTCTGGTGTATTTTAATGCCACGTTTTTAATTTTTAAAGACTTGCTGCTTACTTAGGTAAATTAATTGTGAGTAGTGGAAGCCATGTGGGATTTCCTGTAGCAAAGCTTCTAAGACAACCAAACAAGAAGCAGGAAAAGCCAAAGTGGACAAGTTCTCTTCTATGAGGCTTAAGGTGAATCTTTACAGTCCACATCATAGAACATGCTAGTTGTTTCTTAAAGACGGTGGTCTTTAATGGAAAAGGGAATGAATTAAAAAGTAGTCACCTAATTTTGTTTAGTTTTTAAACCTGATTTGGACAAAATTCTCAGGTGAGAAACTCTGCTTTCTGAGCATAGAGGGAAAAAAAATTTATCAAGAAACATTAAAGCAAGAGGTTTTTTTTTATTTTGAAGTTATATTTTCCTAAATCTTTCTTTAGAAAAAAATTAAGTGATGAAGTTTGTGGCAGGTTTTATATAAAAGTTAAAGAAAACCTCTGCTGAATCGGTCAGAAGGGTCCAGGTGAGTCTTCCTTCAGTTTCCTAAGCCCTGCTGTGCTTTTTTGATTTTTTTTAGATGCATGAGGGTTTTTAAACATCTTATAAACTTAAATTCTTCTTTTGACTAAGTGATGGTTGACTTGTTCTTCACCGTCACTGACTGTTTATATAGTACAACTAAAATGCCTGTATATTGTTCCTGGCCGTTACTGGCTCTGATTGCCGAGCCTCTTGCTGTGGATATGAACAGCAGAATGTCAGTGCGACATACAGACCACAGTGTACATATACTAGTTATTTTAGTCTGTGTGTTGGCAGGGTTAGGGGACCGGCCACGCCACTGCATGGGGTGGGAGGGGGACCGGCCGCGCCACAGTGCATGGAGGAGGTACCAAGAGGACTGTGGGGTTGCTCCCCTTCCACCATGTAAGTTTAGACTGAACTCAGCCATGAGGCTTGGTAGCAAGTGCTGGAGCAGCTCACAGTGTCCCCGCCACAGCCAGCATTTTAATGATTCTCCATCTGGTATGACCACAGGTTGCTGGTTAAACAATTTGAAATCCATAGGTGTAAGTCATGTGTCAGGCCTATTACCGCAGGAGAACCTCCAGGGGAGGGACCTGATCTGTTCTCGAATGGCTTCTTTAACTCGTGCTCTCTTCATTTTGAGACAAGTGAACTCTGGCTTCAGGAGGTTAGCAGTTTGTGATGGCTGGGGCTGGTCAGGGCTCTTACACGTGGTACAGGATGCGTCCTTCAGCTTACAGCCGGCTCTGCTTTCCGGCTGCATGCCACCGTTACTGTACTGTCTCCTTTTTATCAGTTTTTGCTTCGTAACTAATATTCTTCACTGTGAGTTAAGAAACGGACACTTCTAAACACACTTCTCCATGTGTTTGCTTAGGTGTCTGGAACGAGTAGCAAATGGCTTCATTGATGTGGTTATTTTTCTCGTGCTAACATTAAAATTAGCTTCGGAGTGAGCCTTATGTTGCCCTGTTCATGCCCTCTGTGATGGTAATAGATCAGGCAGGCTCATATGCTGGCTAAAGGCAACAGCAGCTTGGTTTCTAGGTTTGTAACCTTGAGGGGTGGGTGATGATGGGTCTTGTCATTTTTCTGAGTGTTAGGACAACAGTGACCAGAAGTCTACATTAAGGGTCCTTTCCTGTATCCTTAACGGGACTGATGTTATTTGTCAAGTATTTCCATACTAAGCATGCTAATAATTCTAATTGCGAATGCCAGTAGAGAACCCTGGACTGCTTTGAACTGAGTATGTAGAAAAATCTGGAAGTACCACTTACTGGTAATTTGAGAACTATCTGGAAAAAAAGGAAAGAAATCACAGAATCTTAATTTTCATGTGGAAAGAATGAGCAGTCTTCCAAGCCAGTCTGTTTTAGGAGCACCAAGTGCCACTTGCTAGAGAAGTTGGGTTTTTTCCAACAATCTGGTAGTCAAAATAAACTTTATTGAAAAACGAGTCAATATAAACCATGCTTTCTGCCTTTGTCTTCATAGTGAAGGAAGGTGAACCGGGCCAACCAGGGAAATGAGGGATCGATGGATGTTCTAGGTTAATTCACAATAAAACTGTGCAAATTTTTTAAATTAAATAGTGACTTGAGAAAGATGAGCACCAGAGGCTAGACGTAGGGACGGGAGAACACGCCGAGTCCGCTGGGAGGACATAGCAGCACCAGACTCACCACTGATGCGCAGAGATTCTACCCAGAATCTCCGAGAGGGGACCTTGGCGTTGGCGCGGGAGCAGCCCAGATGATCCCAATACCCAGACTACGAATGTTCTAGAGTGAGCTTGCAGGTGTGTGTCTAGGAATTGTGAGAGAAATCGCAGGGATCAGGTGAGGAGAGTGAGCCAGAGAAGGAAGACCCTAAAGTGGCAAGCGGAAATGGAACCGGAAATGCAAGCATGTGAACAGGAAGCCACAGGGTTGTGAGGCTGCTTATGCGTGGCTTTGTGCTGGAAACAACCTGGAGTAGTACAAAAGTGTGCGGCCCTGGTGAATGGGTGTGATTCACTGTGGGTGGGTAGTAGTAAGTAATGGCATATCCTCTTGGCAGTGCTGTGATAGGTTAGCCCAGAGAGGTGGGGGTGGGGTGGTGGGGGCTGGGGGAGACGGGGTGGAGGGGCATCGAGAGGTGTTCTGGTTTGTTTTGTTGTTGGTTTTTTGTTTGTTTGTTTGTTTTTTTTTGACAGTCTGATATAGTCCAGTCTGACCTGGAACTCACTGTGTAGCGGTGGGTGACCCTGACCATCTGATCCCCCTGCCTCTGATTCCAGAGTGCTGAGATCACAAGTGAGCACTGCCACTCTCTGCCTATGCAGTGCCGGGGATTGAACCCAGAGCCTCCCGCAGGCACGTAACCCCGGCACTGTCCTGACTGAGCCCCAAGCGTCTTGGGAACTACCTACCGTTTTAGGTGTCAGATGGTGCAAAGCTGACTGGGGAAAAGGCATTAGAGCCACCGAGGAGCTGACTTTCAGATGGAAATCGGTGATATATGGCAAAAGTTGTGACAAACCAAAAAAGCGAAGAGGAATAATAAATAGTAGTACTATAATATAAAACTAAGAAGTAACTTAGCGAGGCTGAAGAAAGAAGAAATAGATATCAAGAGGGAGGCTACAGAAAAGGTGAGACATGGACCTCTTGATAGGGTGCTTAGGGGCCTGGCCAGAAGCAGAGCCTCGGCTCAGCTCACGTGGACCAGGAGGGTTTGCGATGCTAAGGGTCTTAGGGCCAGGGAAGGCGCTGAGGCAGAGCGTTCCAGGGACAGCAAGAAGCCAGTTAGTAAGGGGTTTGCTGAAACAACCAGCCAGAAGCCTGGGCGGTTCCTGTGAGTGTGGCACAGGTGTACTGGGAGGGAGGAGCGGGACAGACCGCAGGACAGACAGAGCAGCTCTGACTCAGGATCCTGGCAGGTGGCCGAGGCGGAGGAGAAAGGGAAGGCTGAGGACCTGGAAGAGCAGAGCGCTGTAAGTAGAGATAGAGGGGAAAGCCCACAAGCTGGTGGTCCTTTTTTGAAGAGAAGAAAAAACTATGCATGCATGTGTGACTTGTTCATGTTGTCTCGTGTGCATGAGTGGTTTGCCTGTAAGTTAGTTCAGTGTCTCTGTTCCCGTTTCCCTTCAGATCCCCTAGAATCGGAGTTAATGATGGTTGTAATAGGTGCTAGAAACCAAACTCAGGTCCTCTACAAGAACAAGGATTCCTAACCAGGGAGGCACCTCTCCAGTCTGCTCTCACTTGATCTTAAGCTTGTGATTTCGTTAGGTGAGGTGGTGGTTTGAATGTGGAGTAGCCCCCACAGTCTCGAAGTATTCGAAGCTTGCTCCCCAGTGGTTGGTTGGTATTGTTTGGGAAGATTCAGGTTCACCGGGGAAATCTCTCCATCAGTGTGCCGTTTGAAGATACGTGTGTTCTCAGCTTTCTGCTCATGCCCATAACTGCTGGGCTTCCCACCATGATGAAATCTTACTCTTCTGGACTTGTAAGCCCATTGATGAATTGCCTTGGTCTTGGGCTTGTGTCACAGGCACAGAATAGTAACCAAATACAAGCGACTGAGATCTAATAAAAGGTTAATTCTTTTCAGACTGGATCTCACGGAGTCCAAGTTGGCTAGAGCTCAACATATAATTGAGGATGACCTTGAACTTATGATCCTCTTGCTGCTACCTTCCAAACACAGGGTCTACAGGGCATATGCTTATATATAAGGTTAATGTGGTACTAGGGGTGGAACCCAGGGCTTCATCCATGCTTGGCAAACATAGGCACTGAGCTTTATCTCCAGGCCCAGATGTGAGGTTTCATAAAGGATAGTCTTCAGGAGGAACTAGGGAGAAAACATGGCAAGTAGGGCGTGGCTTACTTATAATGGTCCACTTATACACTTACTGGATAGAGAAAGCACCTCCATGAAGACTGATAGGGTAAGAGGCAGCAAAAGACTTGCTTCTGGAATTCCTGTGCTGGCAGAGGGCATGGCAGCTCTATATGGGTCCCCTCCTAGCTGGTTTTGTGGGCTGCGGTCATCTGATTCCCCATGAGAAGGCAGTTGATTTTTATGGGATGCTGGGAACAGAAGACAGACCCCAGTCTATGGCGTCAGAGTTCAGGTGCTTCAGCTGGTTCCTCCATGATTTCTAATGGATAAGTGAAATTTGAAACTTAGAAATTGCCGGTCTTAGTCTTTGTTATTCTTCTTTGGTCGTCATTTATTTATTTATTTGTTAGTTTATTTATGGTTTTGCTCTTTGGTACTGTAAATATTGTTCAACAGGAGATGAAAGAAAGTAAAAATGATGCTAAAAAAAAATCTATGCAGTCAAACTTCTAGGACCTGGAACAGTGCTTCGTGTTACTGTAGAGGCAGAGCTAGTGGGGCCTGGGACATGGCTCAGCCTGTCAGGAGCAGGCTGGGCAAGACAAGAGGGTAATCCTGGAACCCACGCAGGGAGCAGGGCATTATGGGTGCACATCGCTGATGTGAGGAAGACAAATGATGTTGGGCTCTACGAACCTAGACACACATGTGCACCCACACATGTGAACACACCTGCTGTATGCACACACACACACACACACACACACACACACACACACACAAACACTTACTGTTTCAGTGACTTTCAGATTCATTCTTAAAAACTTCAGCATAAGGAAACAAGCCTAGACTGATGACCACATTGAATTTGCTCCTTATGTGGACATTAGCAGTTTTTTTGAAAAATAAGAATAGTTAGGCTTTTCTGACAGTGGGTTTGCTTATCCAGAGACTTCAAACATATCCTGAGGGATTCTGAGCAGCGATCGGGAAGGGTTTTGGATCACCGTTGGTGTAACAATATGGGGTTGTGTGAACACCTGAGGGAGGGGATGATAGGACTTTGCAAACCTGGGGAGGCTTCCCTGAGAAGACATGAGAGAGGTATAGAGTGAGTGAGCTGTAGAGAAGTACCAGTGTGCTTCTGACGAGAGGACCTTAGCATGATGGGAAATCACAAGCAGTTTGGTGTGTTTGGACCATAATTGCCCGGTGTCTTAGGTTTATGCTGATATGATAAACATCCTGACTCAAAACAACTTGGGAAGGAAAGGGTTTCTTACAGCTTGTAACTCAGGTCACACTCTTTCATTGAGGGTAGTCTGGGCAGGCTCTCAAGTCAAGAACCTGGAGGCAGGAGCTGAAGCAGAGGCCGTGGAGGGATGTTGCTTACAGGCTTGTTCCCCATGGCTTGCCTGCTTTCTTCTACAGTATAGTACCACCTCCCCAGTTAGAGGCACACACCTTTAATCCCAGCACTTGGGAGGCAGAGGCAGGTGGCCTCTTTGAGGCCAGTCTGGTCTACAGAGTGAGTTCTATGACAGTCAGGGTTAGACAGAGAAACCCTGTCTTAAAAAACAAAACCCCAAAACCCAAACCAAGCCAAACCAATCAACCAACGGAACAAGAACAAAAACAAAAACAAAAAAACCCAAAGCATTCCTCTACCCCCCAAAAGAAAACACCAACCAGAGCACCTGAGAAGGACCCTGGGTTTTGGCAGCAGCAAGATCAGAAAGTGAGCTACTGTCCCGTGGGAATTCAGAGCCACTACTAGGAGAACAAAGGGACCAGACTTGAGTTTCACGGTGGTTCCTCAGGCAGTGTTGGAGAAGGCCACAGACCAGAGATGGAAGGAGGGGCCCAGTGAACAGTGAGGTGAGTTCTCACTGAGACTGGACGACTGCTGAGGATGTTGGATAAGGAGGAATTCTCCGCCCTGCTCCTTGCAAGCAGAGATGCCTTGGCTTTTCTCCCCAGTCTACTCTTAGAACTGTTAATAAGTAATCCTGTGGTCAGGAAGCCAGAAGGCAGAGTGGAGCAGCCAACACCAAACAGAAACAAAGTTATCCATTCGTTCATCCACTGCAGCTCTCCAGTGTTCCCGGCCTTGTGTTCAGAGAAGTGTTGTGAATGCTGTTGTCAGAACCAAACGCTAGAACTTCAACATTCCAAGTCAACTACACCCTCTGGTTCCTGAACCCACTCCATGGGCTTCACCCAGCCCCTGCTTTTCACACCATTAGAGAATCATAAAAACCAGTATTTCAGGGTCCTGGTGTTCCTTATTCTGTTGTGTTTTTCGTTCTGTTGGTAAAGTAGGGGAGGGTGGTGTGGCCTGCAGAACAGGTCTACAAGGCCGCTGGAAATCAGGATCCTAAGACAGTGTGAAGGCACTCAAAGGAAACACTGGAGGGAGTTAAGATCAACTCGGATTCTTTCTGCAGTGTTCAAACAGTTGGTAGGAAAGACAACTGGTCAAATGGTGAGCAGCAACAAAAGCTGCTGTTCAGAGGCCTGGACGGCGCTGGGAGCAGGCCCCATGGATCTACCGGGTGTGTAAGCATGAAACCTCGAGTTTGTATCCCCAGTACCCAAGCAGTGCATGCCTGAAACCACAACGCTGGGCAGGGTGAAGACACAGATCTTTGGGCCTCGTTGATCAGGCAACCTAGCTGAACCTTGGTGAGTTCCAAGTTCAGTAAGAGACCCGGATCCCTAAAATGATGTGGAGAGCTTTAGAAGAAGACATCCAGTGTGGACCTCTGGCCTCCACACGTGCTTGTATGCTTCACCCTCGGGCTGTGCTGATTTCATTGTACAGACCTGCCTATACTTGGAATCGGGGAGATCACCTGACAGTTCCTGAGTGGGGTATACCATGGCATAGTTAGTGGATGCAAGAGAGGCCAGGTGTGTGTTTGTGTGTGTATGTGTGTGTGCGTGTGCTCACGAGCTCTCTCTACAAAGGAAGGCAAAATAATTTGGGGTTTAGAACTGGTCACCTTTTCTTTGATTTGAAATGCTTATAGGTGCTGGTCTAGAGCTGGGATGGCTCCAGATTTTATGAAGGCCACATGGAGAGTTGGTTGGAAAGCCCCATTTGGAAGGTGATCATTAGAAAGTAGGCTGATGGATCAGATCTCAAAGTGCAAGGGTCAGTCCTGCCTTCAAAGGCCCAGACCGTGGGCAGTTCTGTCCTCCACATCGAGTGAGTGCATGGTCTCAGAGGCAAGGAGCCTCTTCAGGGGAGATGTCCTTTGTGTGGATTGTAAAAGAAGGCAAATTTTGGAAAGAAGAAAAGCTGGCAGGGCTCTTAAAAAAAAGTCTGTTCCAACTTGCCTGTCTTGAAAAAAGAAAACCCAACATTCCTTTGAGAAGCAGTTTTTTCAAAGTATTTGCCCTGGAGCCGTCCTTCCTACTCAACCAAGCTTATCTTTCAAAACAAACATTTACTCCTTTCTACTACTGAGTGTGAGGAAGTTACCCCGAGCTAGTGCCCTACAAACAGATCCCAGAGGCAACTGTCACCCCCACCCCAGGGTAGGACAAATGACTAATGCAACCACAGGCCTGGGGAGCCCAGCAGAGATTCAGTGGCAGGCTGCTCAGTTCTCAACTAAGGGGAAAACACACGCTGGCAGCCTTACTTCTGTGTGCAAATTAAACCTCGGGTCCCTTTGACCCTGTGGAAAATGTGTGCCCGTGGAAAAAGATGGGTGACGCTTGGAACGCTTGTGTCATTTCTCCTAAGATGTTCCGGGCTCAAGGCATGGCTGCAAGACAAATAGCCCGTATTAAACAGTCTTTCCAGCTCACCACACCACCAGCTGTTTTCTCTGCCTCCCGCCCTGCCCTGCGTGCAAAGCTCAGCCCTGCTCTGTTGGTGACTGGACTCATTGCAGGCTCCCCGGTCTGCTTTCTGTTTCTCTCCCACTTCTAAGCCCTGCAGCAGCACACCTTTAAATCCAGCTCTGGAGGCCACCTGTACCTCTTTAATCTTGTTAGTCTATAGTTAAATCTGAACCTCACTCTGATTGGCTCATGAGAAACCAATTTCTCTCAGAGATTCTCCAGTAGTAGCTACTTTTCTATAAATCGGTCACTATTCTCAGTGTTTACTTGTGTGTTTAAGAGTGGCATATGTGCACCAATGTATGTGTGTGTGTGTGCGTGCACACGTGTATGCACCAGTGTGTCTGGGCACCTGTGAGTGTGTGAAGCTGGAAGAGCGCTCTCTCTCTCCCTCCCTCCCTCCCCTTTCCCCCCCCTCCCTCCCTCCCTTCCCTTTTCCCCCCCTCCCCTCCCCTCTCTGCCCTTGCATTCCCAGCCCTCACAGCACTGGTATTACAGGCACTCATGGGACCATACCCAGCTTTTTGGGTTGGCGGTGGGATCCAAGCTTATGAACGTCGAGGTTTTCCTGCCTGCACAGCAGTCCCTTTAACCACGGAGCCAGCTCCTCAGTCTCGGTCCTGCATGGGACAGTCTGCAGCTAGGGTTGCAGGGCTGATCTTCCTGTACCCTGCAAGTTGCTTGGTTGCTACCATGGTAGGCATTCAATACATACTCGCCCATATTTTTCTTACATTATACAATTGTGTCATAAAAGACAAATTTGATTTCCTCTTTTTCTGTCCAGAAGGGTATTCACTACGTTAATAAGATCATATTCTAATATGATGTATAGCCAATTTAAAATCATCTCGATCTTACCAACATGAACGGAATCCTAATATCTAATTTCTGCTGTAGAAAACTATTGTCAAATCATCGGCCGCATCAAATGTATCCAGAGAAGGATACATTACGGATTGTGGCAGTAGGTTTTTATGAACCCCTTACCCTGGACCCCTCTGTCATACCTGTCCGCATGGGGACTCAGACTGCCTCCCATTTCCTTTTCCAGGGCTGGGTTATTCCTAAAGCGAACGACTTGGTCTTCCAGTTAAGGCTCTGGGTATCCTTGACCGATGACTAGCGTTGGAACATCTTCTAGGAACCAAGGACTCTTGGGACTGGCTAGTACCATCTGAGCCGCTCGGCTGCTGGTTACTGCGGTTCACGGTTCCGAACAAGGAGCAGGGTTCCTCAGTCCCATTTTATCAGGTGAACTAGTGCTATAAACACTTTGGTTTTTGGATAGGTCACACCTCCAAGCATCTGTGGTGGTCCCTCCCTATCTGTGAGGCCCTTGTGGGGGCGGGGTAATCTAGGAATAAGGGGAACCACTGTGCTGAACATAATATATTCCCCTAAGTTTTAGCATTTCAACATACTTGCAGGTTAAAAAGGTGCCACCGGATTGGCATAGTTTGACAGGAATAAAACAGCTTTCACCTTGACTGAGAACATTGGGACCTAGATGCGTTCTCTTGGCACCGGCAGGTCACTCCGCTGCGCTGTGGAGGTGAAGAGAAAGGGTCAGAGCTGCTGCTGAGGCGTGCACACTTTATCCATGACCTGTGTGCTTTCAGGGAGTTCTGTGAGTAAAATACCCCTGGGCTGGGCAGATGGCTCCGGCGGTAATGGGGCTCGCTCTGCAAGCATGAGGACTGGCTGGGTTCAGTTTCCGGAATCAATGTGTAGCCTGGTGCCCTTCCTTTGTCGTTTCCACCTCGGGGAGGCAGGCGGATTCTTGCGGGTCGCTGCCCTGCCAGGCTAGTTTACTTGAACTCCAGGCCAGTGAGAGAGCTTGTCCCAAAAGGAGTCCCCTAAAACAACAGCAGAGGTTGTCCCAAGGACTCCGTACGCATGCACACACACATGCACCTGCACACATATAATTCCTTTTTTTTTTTATACTTGAATTTTACAAAGGGTTTATTTTTAAATTTGAAAGAAAACCTGGGCAGTTTCTATGTCACATTCCACTCACAGCTTAGAATGAGTGTATTATAGTGTACATAGCCCAAATATATGAAAGTAAGTTTAAATTGTCTTAGATTATTATTATTATTATTATTATTATTAGTTTAGTTTATCATAACTTAGCTATCCTCAGGGAACAGCTGACATCTTGTTAAACTGTCCTCTCCTGCTCTAACCCTGCCCAAATTACTAAGCAGGAAGAGTCTAATTATATAGTCTTATCACGGGGAAAATTGGGAAGTCCAGGAAGAAGTCTAAATGGCCTGTTTTGTGCTCAGTACCGGAAGGGAGAGAGTCCGCTACTCTAATTCCGCGTGGCTACTCTAATTCTGCAGCTTCGCCCTGCGGTTGACAGGCTGTCCCCCCTCCCCTGCCCCCCAACAGGTTGACGGGGTTCTGCAGGGGTTTCTCTGTAGGAATGTGGGCTTTGTTTCTTTGGATAGTTGAGTGCAGATTAGCGCTAGACCAATTTCCTGTGGCTTTCACGGCTGCAATTTGAGCCCTGTTTGCTCCTGGCCCTTGCACCAGGGGAAACAATGGGCGGCTTCTTTGGGGTTTCACTCCAGGGCTCTTAGGAACGGGGAGGGGCTAAGGCCCGACTTTACAGGTAATTAACAATAGATAATGTTTGCTCTACATTTTTTTAAATAGCTGATAAAAGGTAGAAAGCATTAGGCTCCTGGTGTAGACACTGTGGTGGTTTTATATGTACAAGAACCATCTTTGTCACAGCAAGGTGACATCGATTGTCTGGGTCACATTTATGGCAGAACGTTTTTAAAAAAATAGGGAATCTATGTGGTAAAACACTTAAAAGGTAACTAAGGCAGTTCGTTGGATGGGCCCGGAATGATAGCTAGGCACCTGTCCCTTAAGCCATGTTTTGATCTAAGGTATCTTGAATACCTTTGCGTCTGTTTTAGGTGGTGAGTAATTGGCATAATCTGTTGACATTTATTCAAGGTAACTTTTTGTGTTTCTAGGAATGTTTGATCTTGGTGGCCTTGGTTTTAATTTTCCATCTCCTTTAAATATCCAGTCTCTGGGGGTGTTCATGAGCAGCCTCAAGTACCCCAACATGTAAACAAATGCGTTGTCATTCTTTTGCATCTTGGTGGGTAACTGGGTAGCACTGTTCCTAGTAAAGAGTAAATAATTCTTCCCCAACATAACATTCCTGATTTGTGACAAGGTGTGTATAAGGTGTGTGGCCATGCCAGTGGTCCAACACAGTCACCTAGATAGACTTCATCACCACTGGGTGCCTGCTCTGCCAGGTATCCAAATTGATGACCTCGGCACTGTGGGGTGAGTGTGTGTGTGTGTGTGTGTGTGTGAGAGAGAGAGAGAGAGAGAGAGAGAGAGAGAGAGAGAGAGAGAGAGGCTGAGCTTTAGGGCAAATACAGCTATTCATTGCAGAAAATAATCACCATATAAATCTACCCCCCCATTTGAAATGCATTGGTGACCCTCTTGGTAGAATGTCAAGACTGGGTCATGTCTGTCACCCCTCCATAATTTAGTTTTGAAGTAAATGTTAAGTGGAAGTTAGCAGCCCTCTCGTTCGGGCCACTTGTAACTGGCCTTACCAGTGAGCTCTGGAGAGAAGATGAGCGCATGCAGGTACTTCGGCAGAGAATTTATAGATTGTTTAGAGCCCGAGTGGCTCCTTCCAAGTGTGTTTGGACACGGTGGAGAGTTGTGTGTTAAGAGCAGGGGTGGGTGGAGGTGAAGGGCTCACAGCACTCTCTCTGCAGTCGGGAGGCTCACTCCACAACCACAGTAGACTTTAATAGATTCTCTGCTGATAAAGTCACATGCTGTTGACTCTAATATTATTTTGGGGAAACACAGAAAAGCACGAGATGAAAATACACTATGAGTATGACTCCATGTTTCTTTTCATGTTCTTTTTGTTTTGTTTTTTTCCTTTTCTTGTAGTTGTTTGGGGGTGTGCTTCACCAGTCTGCTAGGGTCTTTAACCAGTCTTTAACATACAAGAAAACAGACAACCAGAATATTGTTTTGTTTGTTTGTTTGTTTGTTTACATGTGTCCTTTCCTCTTCTGTAACCTAGGGATCCTTCCAGAACAGAAGCCAGTTCTCTGTGAGCTCCCAGGCCTTCTGTTACTGTCCCCCTTGCACACACTCCCCAAGTATGGTGCAGAGCAGGGTGGACTCTGGAGAGCAGCCACTCTGGGAAGAGGAATGCATTTATTTCTTTAAGTTCTGCCCCCTCCCCCATGGTCTTATTGAATCAGTTGAGAAGATAGAAACTCAGATTGCACCCCTTCTCAGTCCCCATTCAGCTAATCACAGGTATCAGTAAGAAATACACACACACATACACACACATATACATACACACACACACACACTCATATATGTGTGTGTATATATATATATATATATATATATATATATATATATATATATATAAAATCTACCATCATATATATATGGATGGTAAATGATAGCTCAGAGCTTAGTGGCAAGAATACACTTTTTTCCTGCTCATAGGATTGGATCTTCTATGTCCCAAGCTGGCCGTGAACTTGCTATGTAGCCAATGATTGCCTTAAACTTCTGCTTGTCCTGCCTCCACTTGGAGTTTATTCAGTGCGGTGGATCGAACCCAGGGCTTCTAGCTGTCTTCCAGTGCTGTCCTCTACCAGTGGAGCCACAGCTGCAATATACAATTTTCTACTTAAAAGAAATTATAACCACTTAGTGTTCCCGCGGACTATCATGCAATGAATGATTCCCCTAAAAGACTTTAAAAAATTGTGATACCGCCGGACAGTGGTGGCGCACGCCTTTAATCCCAGCACTCTGGGAGGCAGAGGTAGGTAGATTTCTGAGTTTGAGGCCAGCCTGGTCTACAGAGTGAGTTCCAGGACAGCCAGGGCTACACAGAGAAACCCTGTCTTGAAAAAAACCAAAAAACAAAAAACAAAAAAAAAAAACCCCAAAAAATTGTGATACCGAGTTTAGCCTTAGAACCTAGGGGCTGTTCCCTCCTGCCCCCCCCCCCTCCTCACTAAATAATCTTCCTTGGGAAACACTGACTCTGAAGACAAATGCTCATTGCTTTACCAGGGCAACCCGCTTGGAATTACATAACTAACTTTATCATCCCTGTCATTAAAATCACCACATAGCCCATTCCAGTTGCACAGGAAGTGATTGCGGAGAGCTCCGTTTGAAACAGGGCTTAGTGTTTAGAGAGTGAATGTGCGTTTATCATGTTAAGGCCTCAAGAAATAGTCTGTATGTCTTAATTGCTCTGACTGTTTTTGTGGTCACGGGAAATCAAGTTATCAGTATCAAAACATCGTTCCCTCTCCCCCATGATGCTTTGAGATCAAACTCTGTTACTGCTGCTCCCACATGAAGAGAACTTTTAGCTGTAAGCTAAGTGACTTCTCCATAGGCTCTTCAGGCACAGTTCCTCTTTTCCAATTGGGGTGTGTGCGCGTGCGCTATGGGCAGTCCTATTTTGACTGTATCTAATGACTGTATCTTTTACTGTTAGGTAGGCAGGTTTTTTGTCCCATTAAAAATGAATGTATATCAAAAAGGCAATGTGCTCACTCAGTTTCTGTTTTAAACAGACAGTTTACACTCTGGATGTCACGTCCCTGTTTTATATTCAGATTGAGCAGTTTGGAGAAAACCAGGGAGCTTCAACCCATGGCCGGATTTTGAGGCTGTAAAAGAGAATTAAAGCCACAGTCGTGGCCAAACAAAAATATACCCCCCTTCTCCTCCCTTCCCCTAAGAAGAGCTAAGACACAAAACCAGTCAGAGCAATTAAGGCATACAGCCCCTCATGCCTACAAGGTAAGCACTTACCAGACTGACTGTCCCTCTGCCCTGCAAGTCTCCTTCACTGACACAAATGACTAACATCCTGATATTATCCATACTAAGCAAAATAATCTTTTTTCCCCTTTTGTCATATTAGAGACATAGCCTCATGCATGCTAGGTAACACTCCACAACTATGATCTTTAATAAGATTTGAGTTTGAGAAACTATACTTGATGTAAGATTAGCTAGGCATTGTCTGATCTTTCCTGCAATACCCAGGAAGGGTTTTCACTGGTTCCTGGTGTAAATTTGTGTAGCAGTGGGTTCTATGGTCTGCGGATGGGTCTCTCTTAGCTCTGACTATATACTAGTGTCTTGAATCAGGCCATATGCAGACATGCGTGTATATATATTTAGATATCTAGATAAAATACATACTTGTATTAATTCACCACATTGTATTAATCCTAGCACTGGCCATTCTAAACTGAAAAGAGACCAAATGACTTCTTTAAAGGTTAATAAACTAGGTGCTGAGCGGGGTCAAGGAACTTGGACCTAGGTTTCTGGGTGACTGGGGTGAGGTGACTGTGGTGATAGATAGGGCTTTTCTCCTCACTGCATCTGGTTCGAGTCTCTCCATTTGACTCACTGATGAGGGTCTGTTCAGGGTGACCCAGGAGAGCTGTGGCCCCTCCCTCACAGGAAGCACCATGGACGTGAGGTGGGGTGCTGGGCTCAAGATAGAAGCTGGCTTTTCTTTATTCTGTCTTTCCTGTCATAACACACGGGGTAGATGCAGGAGCCATCGGGGATGCCCTGGTTCTTCTGGCATTTCCGTAGGATGGGGATCTGGGTGGGGGCGAGAACTGGGGGAGATGGGAACACAGGGAATGCTTGCATTCCTTGTCTTCACTGTGTTCTCAGCGTGAGCCCCAAACATACCTGATTTTTTTGTTGTTGTAAAAAAAATTATGAAACCTTCATGATGAAGAACTTGCAAGTAAAAACATCACGCAATAAAATTAAACCCGTCTGTACCAATCAGGGAGCAGAACAGTTGATTTTTCTTGAAGCCCTGAGATTCTGATCATTGGCCCTTCCTTGTCTTCCATCTCGCATCTGGAGTCACTCAAAAGGGTTCCAGTCCTCTAAGGCAAGACCTTACTTCTTCTCCAGCTTCTTCTACCTGCACAGAGCCTGCCCCTCAGAGAGCTGTGCAGAGGACTGTCGGCCGCCTCAGCAAGACAGCACTTGTCACTTCCTAGCAACCAGCGCGAGCTAAGATGCAGTCTTCCGATGACTGCACGGTCTGAGAGTTCATTTGCATGCGATGACTCCAACTGTCCACGCACAGTGATGGGGTTTTTTCATTATCTATTTCGGCGCACCTTCCTTTTCACAGTGGGCTTTGGTATGTTCCAGGCTTTACTGTCAGGTTAATTTCATACCCCACGGCTATGGACTTCCGTCCTACAGTCTCCATGTGAGGAGATTTGGACCCAGAACTGCAAACATGGCCAGGCTCAGGTGTCGTCGTCTGGTCTGGTCAGCCTAGAAGTCACGCCCTTCCTGTGGCTCAGGAGATCAAGGCCTACTGTGTATGATTTCGCAGAGGAGCAAGTTATCACTGAATGGCGGTCAGGAAAAGTAAAGACTGTCTTTAAAAGTTTTCTTTCCACATTCAATATGGGGTTACTTGGAATTGTCACTTTAGAGGTGACTCTATTTTTTTTTTTTTTTTTTTTGTTTCATAGTATCAGTTCACAGAGCTAACTGGCTGTCATCTGATGTTTAAATCCCTGGTTTAATCTTGAGAAGGATGTCTGTTTAGGATTCACTTTGATTTGCTAGTCGTTGTCTTAGAGAAGGCATTTCTGAGTGGCTACAGACACGAACAGCAACCATTACTAAGAAACAGGAGTGGAAGGGCAGGCTAGGCCAGCCCACGTATCTCTGGACAGATAACACATCTACCATGTTGCACTTCCAGTGTGATTCAAAATTTCAGGCAGGCTAGAAGAAAAAGTAAAAATATTAAGAATCTGAATCAAAAAATATTCAGACTTAAAACTAAATTGCATGAGATCTGGAAAAATGTAGGCTAGCTCAAGAATTCCAGAATAAAGCAATCCCCTAGCCAGATGGCTTCCTGCATGCTAGACACTGCTTTGGGACGCTGCGTCTGCTGCAGCCTTCGGACACGGCCACTCTTCGGCTGCTCTATGGGTTTTGAGGCAGGGTCTTGGATGCACTTAAAGCTATCTTCAAATTTGCAATCTTTTTTGCCTCTACCTTCCAAGTGTGTACTGCTACCTCTTACAGCATTTCTAAAAAATATTTATTTTAGGGCTGGAGAAATAATCAGAGATTAATGGTGTATACTACTCTTGCAGAGAGTATAAAGTCAATTCTCAGCCTCCAGGTCATGTGGCTCACAACCACCTGTATTCCAGCCCTGGGGGCGGGGGGCCTTTTTTGCCTCCATGGGTGCCTACCTCATCTCTGTATATCTCCTACACACACACACACACACACACACACACACACACACACACACACACACATACAATAATCAAATAAATCTTAGTGTGTGTGTGTGGTCCTGAAGAGACCAAAAGAAGGAAGGTATTAGTTCCCCTGGAGCTGGAGTCAGACGCAGTTGTGGTCCTTTGCAAGAGAAGCAAATGCTGTCAAACACTGAGCTATCTGCTACTGTAATGCTGACCTACTAAGTGTTAGCTCTGAGCAGTGGTCCCAGCCCCTGGTGGCCACTAGGTTTTCATTTCTTCAAATCTGGTGTTCTCACACAAGTAGAATCTTAACATATTTTTTACATGGATGTCTGGCCTCTTTCATCTAATTTGATGGTCTTCAAGTTCTTCGTGTGATTGCTGGAGCCAGCATCTCCTCTGTGAAGGGCCAAGTGGTACTGAATTGTGTGTGAACATCACATTCATCAAATACTGCTTGGGGCATGTACAGTTTGGCTGTTGTGAACACTGTTATAAGATCAGGGCTGAGCACGCCTGAGTCCTTGCTTCCAATACTTTTGGGTAGAGCTGCTGGGTCACACAACAGAACCATACGTTTTTTTGAGTGAACCTCACACTTTTCTGGAGTGGCTGTTCCGCTTCACCATCTGACACCAGTGTGAAAGTTTCATTGTGCTTCCAGGGTTCGTTCATCATCTTCTCCTCCCTGTGCTGCTCCGCCACTGGTGTTTCCCGACTGTGCATTTGGAACTCCTGATCTTCTAGGGTCAGCCCATTCACATCTTCCAGGTCTTTAGTTCAGAGCCTCCAATCCAGCTGTCTTTCTGCATCTCTAAGTGAGGACACACTGACGCCTTCTCTCCTCTTAGCCAGAGTGTGTTTCTTATTCATCTCATCATTAGCCTGTTTCTGCAATAGCCTGACAGAGTCTGAGTGTGTTTTCTCTACTGTTCCTCGAGCATTCAGGAGCGGCCAGCGTTGGGCTTATCCGACTTGCTTTGCCTACTGTCCAAGTGCAGACAAACTCCTCTATGAGATGGACCCACTGGTGTCAGCGTACCATTCCTGCTGGTCAGCTACTGATGAGCAGCAGTACTTGCTGTTTATAAGATGCGTTGGTGACATACAAAGTTTTTCACCTTTCGTCTCTTACATGAAATTCAGACAGGAAGTTCTGGTCTCTGTGCTTCCATTTCCTACTCAAATGAAGCCTGCTCCAACCAGTCTTCCCTCAGTGTGTTCTGTGGGGACAAAGGTTCAGTTGTCCTTAAAGTAACATTTGAATGCCATTTCCTACCTAGCAAGGCTGTTGGGTGGCCTGGGGGATATTCAAACCAAATCCCATATTTTGTTTTTCAAAAGATGCTTATATTTAGAGATAGGATCTCCCCAGTATCCCACTAGCTGGTATGCTAACATAAGAGGGCAAGACAGTGTAGAGGCACCTCTCCATCTTGTATTCTTGCTGAGGCCACTTCAGGTTTAACTAGATTTGATCTCTCCTTATGGACAATCCCAGGGAAAATTACCCAACTCTATTCTAGGAACCCGAGGTCGAGGTGTCCCAGCTAATTTATCTTAGCTTCTGTTAAGAAACTGCCTGCTTGTGCTAACCTCTTCCACACTGACCCAACTCTTGCTGGCTAACCGCTTATCTTAGCTTCTGTTAAATTGCTTGCTTGTGCAAAGTAGCAGCTTCTGTGACAGATACAGTTTCTGCCCCCTGTGTGTTGGACACTCGGGGCTACACTTAGGTCTAGAATACCTGAGTGTAGTCTCAGACAACTGGAATAAAGACTTCTAATTAGCTATAAACTGTGTCTGAGTGGCCATCTTTGGTGGCGTCTTGGAAACAGGTCCTGGTAACACCATGCATTCTAGACCCCCTTAGCAATTCCTTTAGGCTCCAATCACCTAGCAACAGCTTGCGTTGCCACCTGCCAGGTGTGGACCTGTCCCTGGCCAACCTCTAACCCCCTCTCCTCTTTCTTTCTGTTCTTCTCTATCCCTCTCCTTTCTCTGCTGCTACTCCTTTTCCAGGCCTCCTTCCCACCCCACCAATGAACCTTATTCATATCAGGTCTGTCTTCTGGACGATTCCTCAGAGGAATACTTTGACAGGTCCCACTGAGGTGCTCCCTACCGACAGACTATAGTACCACGTTTCATTAAACACCCTCCCTGCTCCTCCGGAAAAAGGGAAACAGAAAGGTGTGAGGACAGGCAGGCTTCCTGTCCTGTGGATTCAGGATTCCTGTAATTAGGGCCTGCTGTTTACAGCCCCGTGGTCAGCAGTAGTCTCAAGCCTAAGCACTTGTTCCTAATTACTCTATATGAAAAAAATCTACAGCCTGGAGAAGTGAGGAGCTTGGGAACCACTCCCATGGGGACAGACAGGAAGGAGAGGTGGAGAGAAGGGACAGATTGGCTGCAGTTCTGTCTTTTCCCAGACCTAGCTGATGCAGAAGAGCATTTCTTTTCACTTCCTTCATCTTCCCAGGGGTCCAAGGTGCTTTATAATACCAAGTAGGAAGGTTGAGAAGGGGGGGAGGAGATGGAGGAAGGGTGGAGGGGGAGCACTGACTCCCTGTGGGACCTGGGAGGATACCAACACTGGGTAATTAAAAAAGAAAATAATATTCCTCAAAAATGGTGTGCACACGTGTGCATGCGTGTGTGTTAGCTGAAGGTCAACTTCAAATGACAGCTGGCCAGCTCCTCTTCAGAATCTTATTTTCTGATCTCACCCCCCAAATAACAGCATGTTCTCTTGTTAGTTGAGCTGCGCCCCGCCATCCCCCCTTTCTCGTTTTTCTCTGCCTGGGAAAGCTGGTTTTATGTTATTCAGGTTTGAATCGCACTGCCCAGAGTCACTGGCTCCTTGAAGGGTCTTTTCTCTCTTGTTTTCAGCACAGGTCTGGAGGGAGGGAGGCAGATGGTTCCTGTCTGCTGCCCAGAGTCAATGCGCTTCCTCCAGCCAACCGGCCCCTTCACCCTCCCTCCCTTCCTCCCTCCCTTCCTCCCTCCCTTCCTCCCTCCCCGCACTCCACCCCACCGCTGGGCCTCTCTGTTTTGTCCCTGGAAATAATCTTTTATTGCCTAGTTGTTCGGAAGTGACCTTCTGCCCTTGATTAGATAGGGCCAGCCTGCGTCCTGACTGCTCTGAGGTTGGCCGTAGCTTCTTTGTGTGGGATGCTGTCATAGGGAGTACAATGTTGGTGGAGGGGAACATGGGGGGCGGGCTGTGGAGGAGGAGGTGGGGGAGGGGGAAGTAAGCAGGCTGTAAAAACAAATGACATATTTAAAAATGCTCTTGTCCTTATTAAACTCCTCCTGTTTACTTAGCAGGCCTTTTAGAAGATCTGGAGCTCACACCAGGATTTCAGCGATGCTACAACAGCGTGCAAATAAAACTATAAACTGTGCGTAGCTCAACAAACATCAAGCTGTTAATCAAAATGTAAACTGTGCATCGATCTGCACCAACATATTAATCAAAAATACTATTGAGTTCCTCCAAGAACAATTTTCCAGCCGGTCTCTGTTATTTTAAGTAAAACGTATACGCAGCCAAAGAATGGGGGCGAGATCTGAAAGATAACTCAGAATTTTTTTTTCTTAATTATAGATGATATCCAGAGTGACTTTGTTGCCTGCTGGATGCAAGGAAGGACCAGTGATTCATGGGATGTGTGTTAGAAGTGGTAGAGGAGATGGGGAAATTGAATTTTCCAGCTCTAAACCATAATACTGTGCTCTTCTGTGATAGTCAAATTCGAGGACTGTAAGGTAGATTATCACATTACCATTTTCATTTTGACATTTCCTAATCTGGGGGGTAAACTGTCTTCTCTGCTCCAAGCTTCTGGGCAATCCTGTTTTCCTTCTGATTTTACTGTGAGCGGCCTATCCCTTGTGGTGGCTTAAAAGGAATGTGACTCTTCTAGCTCACGCTGGTATGTGGAGCTGCCTCTGGCTTCTTACCTTTGTGTGTGGAGAGGAGCCTGCTGTAAAGGTGAGGTGGCTCCTGCCTCCCCTGAGGCAGCTGGAAGGTCAGTGAATACAGGAAAGATGAAAGGGAGAGTGAGAGCTTCCGGCTTTGTTCCCAGGTGTGCCAGACTCTCGGAGTGCAGACTGACTCCAGCAGAACTTGTTTTCTATCCTTATTTAAGAGTGGACATTTTCTTTCTCCACCTCCCCGCCAACACCTGCTGTCTCCTGAGTTTTTAACCTTAGCCATTCTGACTGGTGTGAGGTGAAATCTCAGGGTTGTTTGATTTGCATTTCCCTAATGACTAATGATGTTGAGCATTTCTTAAGGTGCTTCTCAGCCATCCAAATTTCTTCAGATGAAAATTCTTTGTTTAGATCTGTACCCCATTTTTAATAGGGTTATTTGGTTCCTTGGGGTCTAACTTCTTGAGTTCTTTGTATATATTGGATATTAGCCCTCTGTCAGATGGAGGGTTGGTGAAGATCTTTTCCCAATTTGTTGGTTGCCAGTTTGTCCTTTTGACAGTGTCTTTTACCTTACAGAAACTTTGTAATTTTATGAGGTCCTATTTGTCAATTCTTTTTTTTTTTTTGGTTTTTTTCCGAGACAGGGTTTCTCTGCATAGCCCTGGCTGTCCTGGAACTCTCTCGGTAGACCAGGCTGGCCTCGAACTCAGAGATCCGCCTCCCTCTGCCTCCCAAGTGCTGGGATTACAGGCGTGCGCCACCACCGCCCGGCGCTATTTGTCAATTCTTGATCTTAGAGCATAAGCTATTGGTGTTCTGTTCAGGAACTTTCCCCCTGTGCCCATGTCCTCAAGGGTCTTCCCCAGTTTCTTTTCTATTAGTTTCAGTGTGTCTGGTTTTACGTGGAGGTCCTTGATCCACTTGGAGTTGAGCTTAGTACAAGCAGATAAGAATGGATCAATTCGCATTCTTCTGCCTGCTGACCTCCAGTAGAACCAGCACCATTTGTTGAAAAGGCTATCTTTTTTTCCACTGGATGTTTTCAGCTTCTTTGTCGAAGATCAAGTGACCATAGGTTTGTGGATTCATTTCTGGGTCTTCAATTCTATTCCATTGGTCCACTTGCCTGTCACTGTGCCAATATCATGCAGTTTTTAACACTATTGCTCTGTAGTATTTCTTGAGGTCTGGGATACTGATTCCCCCAGAAGTTCTTTTACTGTTGAGAATAGTTTTAGCTATCTTGGGTTTTTTGTTATTAATATATCTGGGTTATTCCAGATGAATTTGAGAATTGCTTTTTCTAACTCTTTGAAGAAGTGAGTTGGGATTTTGATGGGGATTCCGTTGAATCTGTATATTGCTTTTGGCAAGATGGCCGTTTTAAATATATTAATCCTGCCAATCCAAGAGCATGGAAGATTTTTCCGTTTTCTGAGGTCTTCTTTGATTTCCTTCTTCAGAGACCTGAGTTCTTGTCGTATAGATCTATACCCAGAGGATTCCCCAGCATGCAATAAGGGCACATGCTCCATTATGTTCATAGCAGCCTTATTTATAATAGCCAGAAGCTGGAAAGAACCCAGATGTCCCTCAGTGGAGGAATGGATACAGAAAATGTGGTATATTTACACAATGGAATACTACTCAGCAATTAAAAACAATGAATTCATGAAATTTTTAGGCAAATGGTTGGAACTGGAAAATATCATCCTAAGTGTGGTAACCCAATCACAAAAGAATACACATGGAATGCAATCACTGATACATGGGTATTAATTAGCCCAGAAGCTCTGAATACCCAAGGCACAAATCGCATAACAAATGACTCCCATGAAGAAGTATGGAGAGGGTCCTGATCCTGCAAAGGCTTGATCCAGCATTGTAGGGGAGTACCAGGACAGAGAAAAAGGAGGGAGGTGATTGGAGAATGGGTGGAGAGAAGAAGGTTTATGGGACATATGGGGAGGGGGGAACTGGGAAAGGGGAAATCATTTGGAATGTAAACAAAGAATATAGAAAATAAAAAAAGGAGGAAAAAAAAGCTATAAAAAAAGAGTGGACATTTTCGCTAACCTTACACATGTGTGGAAGTTACCCCCCCAAAAAATGATTTTTTTGTCCTCTAGCTTTTTCAGGCTTTGCTATTGGTGCTGTATTTAATAAATATATTTCTCTCTCCCCAAAAGATCAATATGAAACATGAAAAATTTATACCTATTTTTAAGAATATAGTGAAAGAAATGTGTGTGCCTGTCTATCATCTGCCGTCTATCATAGATATAAATAAATAAAACCTATCAATCAGTCTATCTTATCTATCTATCATACCTCCAAGTGGTTGTGGGTTTCTCCTCCTCCTCCTCCTCCTTTTTTTAATGTTTTTTTTAAAGGATTTATTTATTATTGTATGTAAGTACACTGTAGCCATCTTCAGACACACCAAAAGAGGGCGTCAGATCTCATTACAGATGGTTTCTGGTATTTGAACTCAGGACCTTCAGAAGAGCAGTCCATGCTCCTTACCGCTGAGATATCTCTCCAGCCTGGTTTCTCTTTTAATCTGACTTCTCATTCACTGGCAGAGAGGGGTAGAAGACCGCATGTTTCCAGAAGAGTAATGGTAAGTACTAGAATTTTCGGTTATTTTATCTTTTGTGTATTGGTGTTTGCCTACATGTATGTTCACCACGTGCATCTGGAACTGCAGTCACAGAAGGTTATGAACTACTTTGTAGGTGCTGAGATGTAGCAGGAATGGTGGCGTTGCCTCTATGTAAATGCTGGGGGATGCAGCCACAAAAACATTTCCTGCAGAAGGACCTAATTGAGAATCGGCTGAGAGAGCAAGAATTCCTAGTGGAAACAATGCCAGCCAATCGAGAGCTGCTGTTTGGAATAGGACCAATGGGAGTGTGGGTGGAGGGTATTAAAGGAGCCAACAGCAGTGCTCAGGTGAACTTGCGGCTGCATTCTAACCTGCTCCGGGAGTCTCTGTTGTTGATACTGTGCCCAACAATCCTCAAGAGCTGGTAAGGTCCGCCACCAGAGAGCTCTCCATGGCACAGGCAACACTGGCACCCAGTGTGATCGATGGACCACGTCATTGTTCTCCTCGTTCTCGCTTTTTTGTGGCTGCTTAAAAACCTCCTTTTCTGGGGGCTTGTTTTTGCCGGTTGCTGCAAGGACTGTGCTTGTGGTCCGACCTGATCTGCCCTTCTCCTCGCGGAGCTGCTGTTGTGCCCCTTGGGTACGGTCTTCGGTGAGTTGGCTCGTTCGTGTTTCATGTTGTGGGTCCCGTGACCTCGTTTGGGCAGGCGGACCTCATTTGTGTCTTCTTTGTCTTTTCTGTCTGTCTATCCTGGTAATCTCACATTTGGTTTCGGTTCGGTTCGGTTCGAGGGTGAGTATGCAGCGAGCATGAGGCCAACGAGCATGAGGCAAGCGTGCAGCGGCGGCCATCTTTTCATCATCCCTTGTCTTTGAGTGAGCGTGCTGCGGCGAGTGCGCGGCGGCGGCCATTTTTGTTCTTCTTTGTCTGCAGGTGAGCGCGCCTTGTGAGCGTGCGGCGGCCATCTTTCCTGTCTTCTTTGTCTTTGCTCACTTTTACTTTTGGTCTGGTTAGGGGCTATTTTTGCGGTGATCTTACCAAGGATCTGCTCTCGAGCCCCTTTTCTTTCCTAGGTACACCATCCAGGCATAAAGCCTTTGATCTGCACCCGAGGGAGTCCCCTGCTTAGTACACTGTGCCTTTCATTGCCTCTTCTCTCATATTTGTCATAGCATATCTGTTCGTCATTTGTGTCCTTTGTCATGGATTCCCTCCCCTCCACCATCAAGGAACCCCAGATTAGGGCTCTGAAGACCCTTCTGGTTGCTTATGGTCTCAAGGTAAAGACTCACGACCAATTTTGGGAGGAGGCTGCTGTATTGGGACCCCGACCTCTGGATGCGTGTTCTCTTCCTTGCCCGAAAGGGCGAGGTACAGTCTGGGATTATCCCTCTCTTGCTCTTTATCCCCATCTGCCTTGCAGTTATCGCCAGTCTTAAGAATTCTTGCCCAGAGGAAATGCTGGCTGCCCATAGCAAACACTGCCAGGATCAGGCTAATAGTCCCTTTCCATTACTGACCTCGTCCCAGGCAAACGGGTTGATTTTTTGTTGTTGTTTTTTTGTTTTTGTTTTTTCCCAAGACAGGGTTTCTCTGTATAGCCCTGACTGTCCTGGAACTCACTCTGTAGACCAGGCTGGCCTCAAACTGAGAAATCCGCCCGCCTCTGCCTCCCAAGTGCTGGGATTAAAGGTGTGGGCCAACACTACCTGGCTAAACAGGTTGATTTTTAGCGCTGAGGACGAGAGTGCCTCTCTGCTCCAGCCACTCAACCATCAGGCTCCAAGGTAGCCTCCAGCGCTACCACTGTTCAAAGTCATTTTCTCACCAGCTCTTCTGCCCCGGCCCCATCTGAGGTACCTCCAGTTTACCCCAGGCGTGATTTAAGGGGACCTTCACGGTAATCTAACACATGGCACCATGTTAGACATGGAATTTCACACCCCCGTTACTGATTACAAATCCCCAAAGGATCCCCCAAGCATATCACATCCATCCCTGCCTTCAAATGCCCACTTTTCTGGGATTTCCTATCCCTTGGGAGCACTGCCAGCCTGCACTAGGTGTAAACTTCCCCGGGGACTACCCGATGTTATCGTTAACCTCACACTTGGGACGCGGAGGTTTACCTCGCGTGATGCTTCCAACATTACTCCTATGTTAACAGAGATCCCATTAGATTCCCATACGACCCCATTATGAGCAATTGAGATTCATGGGCCCCTTCTAATTGTCTTGATTTATGCCCCTTTACGCTCCTTAAAGGTGGCCATCTCTTCAGTGGGACATATTTTCACATAAACTGGTCGGTGAAAATGCGGACTGGGGCAACCCGCGTGAATGTGACCATTGGCAGCCAGGTTGACTGGAAAGCCACACTCCAGTCTGTGTCCAGCTGCCATTTTTATTTTCTGGTCACTAATATCTCCATCGTCAGAGACAGCCATAACTGCTTTAATGAGAAATGTCTTCTGACCACCTGCTGGGTGGGGTATTCAACAACGCTTATCCTGATGAGGGAAACCAGCCACATTTGAATGCGTGTGGTAAATACCACCCACTTTCATGTCGTCACTCTGATGGCCAAGACTCACTTACAACCCGTACACCACAGAAAGGGTTTTTGGTATTACAGCTGCCATCATTGCGGGCATTGCCATGGCGACAACAGCTGCAGTTGCCTTGACCCAGACAGCTGTGACAGCAGAGACTGTCAACATGGTGGTCTCTAAGTCAGGGAGGCGCTGTAAACACAGGAGGTACTACATCAACATCTTTATCAAGCCACCCACATTTTACGACAACAGACTGACTTACTGGCAGAGGGTTGGACCTTTTAGGGACATGTCTCTATGGGCATGCGACCCCAGGTGTCACTCAATCTGCCTAACCCCTTACCAGGTACTTAACACCACCGAAGCCTGACAACATCTGGCTCAATATCCTAAAGGTCAGACAAATTCCTTAACTATTCTGTGCTGTTAAGGGAGAACATAGCCAACCTCGATACGACCAGGGTATCTGTGCTCTCCCTAGATGCTGGATTCTTGAGGAAAGGCTGGGATAATGTTAAGAAGAGGCTGTTTGACCTCTTGTGGATAGCCACTTATGCCATGATAGGAGGAGTTGTCATACTAATAGTTATTTTGTTTAAGTGTCTCTCACAGCATATCTGCAGGCAGCACTCCATAAATAAGGTAACCCTGCAGGTGCTGCTGATGGCTCTTGAAAATCCCTATTGCATGTCTCAGGGGTGGAGCATCTACTGGTGTGGATGAGCAATGAAAAAAATGTATAATGATAATGTTTTCTAGGCTTGGTGACACATGCCTTTGATATCAGCACTCAGAGGGAGATGCAGGCAGATCTTTTAAGTCTGAGGTTATCCTGGTCTACATAGCAAGTTCCAGGCTAGTCAGGGCAACATAGTAAGAACTTGTTTAGATACATACATACATACATATATACATACATACATACATGGCAACATGGTAAGAACTTGTTTACATACATACATGCATGCATATATACATATATACTAAAAGCGTGTTTAAACTCTGGGGGAGGGGCATGCCACTTCTGAATGGTCAAACTGACTCTGAGGACGTGACTCTGAATAAATGTACGGCTCAAACGTGTTTCTAATATTAGTTTCTGTTCTCAAGGAACTTGGCCAAAGTATTCTGAGGTTTGTCTAAATGAACATCTTACTGTTCTTAAGGATGGTTATGGGCACATTTTCCTGTGAGAAGTAAGACAAATTAATGTGAGACAGGATCAGGAGTAAAGACAGAGAGAACCCCAGACGTTTCTTATCTATGGCGATGAAGTATCAGCTTTTAAAAAGACTTCAATGCCTCGTGTGTACTAGGGAGGCAGAGGCAGGATGCTTAGAAGTTCGAAGCTACCCTTGGCTACAATGCAAATTTGAGCCTTCTTTGGATACATGAGACCCTGTCTCTGAAAGAAAACAACAACAACAAAAAACAAACAAATAAAAAACAAAATTAAAACATTCTTAGGTAAAGAGTAAGTTGATTGAGGAATCTCACCCAGCAGTTGGAGACAAATCAACTTTCCCCCCTCCAAAAAAAAAAAAATCCTAGAAATAAGTACGTATTTAACTAACCTTTGAGATAGAGACAGACTTCTAAACATAAAACAACGTAGCAAATGCAGTGGAGTAAGTTCCATGGGAAGATGTGTCTGAGAGTATGTGTAAGAAAGATAATTAAGTGGGAAAATATTTGAAGAAAGCATCACTGTTACAGTGTTCGTTATAAAGAATACCCGGAGCTACTGTAGCAGTAAGAGACCCAGGTCTCTCAATTGGCAGACATTTCAGTCCCACCAGAAAGCAAAGACTAAGGCACTAAGCTATATGTTTTTAATGTGCATATGCATATGATAGCTAAATAGTAACGGCCTTTTCTAAAAGTCACCTTTCAGTTAGACTATTACTCTTTTCTCTCTAGGCCAGAATGTAATATGTCTGTAATAAAGCATCTAATATGGTATTGGAGAGGTACATTCATACCTCAAGGTGCAGGAAAGGTGGCCAGAGACTACAGGTGTTCCTAAACCCTAATTCAGTAACACCGTGATCCCAAGAGCATCCTCAGAAATGGGTTGGAAAAGTCCAAGGAAGGCAGATGAGCCCTCAAAGGATACATCCTGTAAGAACAAATGCAGGCACAGTGAAAGCGCTAGACGGTGGTTATGTATAAGGAGTGCAAATTTGTACATTTCAATTTTTGTATATTTAGTATGCCTTGCTTCTATAACTAGGAAAATGGCTGGGCATGGTAACTGAGGGGAAGGGTCCCATTGATCTAAGCATCATGAGTTTGAGATCTAACTTCCCTTGGCTTTTCTTATCTCCCGGGATATATTTACGTTCTCTCAAGTCCCCTATCTCCTCCTCAAAGAAGGAAGAAAATGTATCCTTGCAATTCTGAATTTTTACTTTAACTGCTTTATATAATACAAGCAGCCAAAGCTCTCGGCTCACACTTGGTTGAGGTCATCATTGCTGGGGTTCCCACAGTCCCGGGCCACAGAGTGGCTTTGGCACTCATCCGGAAGTAGAGCCAGACTTTGCTATCAGAATGTTTTAGGTGGTTGGTTGCACAGATTCTCTCTCTAGATTCCTGGGTTTCAATCACCGAAGAAATTTCCAAATTCGGTTTAACCCAGAATCCATCTGGTACTGTCCGAGTTTCCTGTGTGTTGATATATTGTTCTGAAGGTCATGTGGCTAAGCAAATCTCAGCTGTAGCTGGGACCCTGTATCTGGCCTTTTCTAAAAGTCACCTTTCAGTTAGACTGTTACTCTTCTCTCTCTAGGCTAGAAAATGAGAAAGCGAGTTGTATTTTTCCTAGCTTCCGTCTATGGGAGCTCTTCCAGATATGGGATTGGTCCATAGGTTTTAACTAAGGTATTAATGACTGTCTTTGAATTGATTGCACAATTTCAAATAATATAACAAAACCGTATATTTGCCACAGGCTGCTAGGTTGTCTAATTTTTTCCTTATGGCTGATACTCAAGATAATCATACAACGTATTCATGGGCAGAGGTGTATGGCGAGCTGGCTAGTTTATGTCAACTTGACTTAAGCTAGGGTCATTGGAGAGGAGGGACCCTCGATTGAGAAAAGCCTGCATAAGATCAGGCTATAGGCAAACCTTTCAGGCATTTTCTTAACTCCATGGGGGAGGGCCCAGCCCATTGTGGGTGAGGCCATCCCTGAACTGGGGGTCCTGGGTTCTATAAGAACAGAACGCAGGCTGAGCAAGCCATGGAGAGCAAGCCAGGAAGCAGTGCCTCTCCCTGGCCTCTTTGTCAGCCCCTGCCTTTAATCAGCAGTTCTCAACCTGTGGGGTCTTGATGCCTAGGGAGTTGGTTGACACTTCCACAAGGGTTGAGAAAGTTCCTGCCCTGCCTGAGCTCTGATCCTGACTTCCCTCAGTTACAAACTTATCTGGAAGTGTAGGATGAAATAAACCCTTTCCTCCCTGAATGGCTTAGGTCACACTATTTCCTCACAGCAATGATCCCTAACTAGGATACATATCTGTAAACAAACGACTATAAATATGTCATTTCAGCTTGACAGTTTCCAGGGGGGGGTGACCCCACCCTAACTCTGTGTTCCACTATGAGAAGTAGTCAGCATTTCAGAAGGAAATGGGGAGATGTTCCAGAGACCTACATAAATAGGCACATGAAAAAATCCCAGCAAAATATATGTTCTTCAATTCTTCAATAAGGGAATTTTGCTTTCTCTATATTAAATTGACTTATCTTTCCCCCTCCCAAGTAGGGCTTTTTCTGTAGCCCAGGTTCGTTGGAACTCATTCTGTAGCTCAGATTGGTTCTGTAAGGAAACAGGCTGAGCAAGCCACGGACAGCAAGCCTGTAAGCAGTGCTTCTCCGTGGCCTCTGCATCGGCCCTGCCTTTAACTCATGATCTTTTTGCCTCCAGTCTTCTAAGTGCTGGGATTATGGGCCCACTATGCCCAACTAGACACTTTCTTTTTTTTTACAGTCAATGCTCAAAAACTTTAACAATTTTGAATATAGGATATATCTCTCATAAATTGGTAATGTTTTAAAAATCTGAGCCTACAAGCGTATAGCTGCTGGGATTTTTTTCATGATTCTTTATGTATGTCTCTGGACCATTTCTGCTGCCTTCTGGAATTCCTTACACTGGAAACAAACCTACTTGGGTCTGGGGCACATAGGCCATTTGCTAAGGGACTCACTTCAGTCATGCTAATGAAGAGACCACCTGGCCTGGAAGGATCACGAATGCTCAGAAGTGGGTCTAAAATCCGGTGGGTAACTTTCTCCGGTTTGTGATCCATCAAGAACCCAGTATTCCTTCCTGGTGGACTTTGAGGTGGACCTGAATGGAGAGTTCCTCATTCAGGTGCCTCTAAACTTGCTTTGACCTGGAGGAGCCTCTGGTCAGCGGCCTTTGAACAGGAAATATAGGTCATGAGACACAGGGCCTTCAGCAGAGAGACAGATGGAAAACAGGTGCAGGAAGAGGCAGGGCTTACAGAGGGAAGGAGGAAGACTTAAACACAGAGAGTGTGCATCTGACACAGAGTTTCCTTTGTATCTTTAGATCACTGTGTCTTCCCCCACCAACCCTCCCTCTGACAAGATAAGAAATAACAACAGCAGTAGGACTTTCTGAAGCGATGACTCAGGCTTGTAACTGCCAGGCTTTCTTTTCAGTAGCTGCTTTATTGAGCTTTCAAGGAAGCAGTTCATTGGAATTTATCACGTTTTTTTTTTTTCCTCTTAAATCAGCGAGTGGCTCAGGGTATGAGACTCCCCCAGGTTCACGTCTATCTGCGTTGGCATTTCCACTGGAAATACGGAGTGTGGCCTTTTCTTGTTTGGGTGTCTAATCCCATTTTAAAGGCCCGTCACGCCCCTGCTGAGGGTCAGCACCCTGTGAATAGACCCTTCTGCACCTGCTCGCCCGTTCTCTCTCTCCCCTCTGAGGAGAACTAGAGGATGTTCCGGAAGGCAAACAATACCATGCTCCACTGGCTGTGCTGACTGAAAACTATTCCAGACCTGGGAATCTGGTAAACCTGAAAGGGCATGAGAAAATAAACAGGAAAACAAGCAAGTCTGAAAAGGGTCAGGTGGTCGGTGGGCTGGTGCAAGAGCATTGCATTTCAAAGCTCCAGATACCAGGGGGAGCACGCCCTTGAATTTCTTAGCTGACAGGGCTCAGGCACTGAAGATAACTCCAAAAAAACACGCAAGATGCCTTGTCACAGGCACCTCACTGAGCAGAGGGGTGTGGACAGCAGAGTCCTCTACATGACCTCAGTGGCTAGATAGGGTTGCCCCAATTCCCAGAGTAAAATTCCAAATTGTTATACTTCCCAGATCTGGATAAGCAGTAATTGGATGGAGACTGTCTGGACTGTAAAAGACTCTACGTCCACACTCGCTGTTTCACTCCTGTTCTGTGGACACAGCTCTTGGTCCATGCTGATATCCGACCCGGCTATAATTCCTGATCACGGAGAGGAGAGAATTTCGCAAGCAGATTTGAACCTGTGACTTGTCACTTGAGCCAACCTCATGACCAAAGTGATAAAAACATAAGTTCAGGATCAACTTTATGTTTTACTTCGTGCCTGACACAAAACCCCCAGTTGTCTGTGTGGCCACATCAATGCCTTCACTGTCTTTCCTAAAATCATGCTGTTTTTTTTTTTTCCTTCATTTTTCCCAGTAAAGCAAAATTCCCTCAGATTGTAACACAAGTGTATATTAGCTTTCACTTTGCATTTCGTCCATTACTGTGTGGGGGAGGGGTGCACATGCCACAGCACGGGAGTTGAGGTCAGAGGTCACCTTTGTGGAGTCAGCTCTCACCTTCTGTCTGGATACCCCTGAGGGTCTGAACTCAGGTTGCCTGGCTGGTGGCAGGAAGTGTCCCTCCTGAGCCATCTTTCCAGCCCCTATCTTTTTCACTTTGTGTCAGGCTCCAAACTCCAGGCAAGGTGCAGCTCTCTTCCCTCTTAATCTTAGCTCTTGATCCTGCCTCCCTGCCTGACACTTTCATTTCCGCATGCCCCTCATTTCCGCATGCCCCTCGTGATGTCAGAGGCGCCTTCCTGGGAGAGAACAGGACACTCACTTCCCTTTCAGTACCTCCAATCCCAAAGCTACACAGCATGACCCTGGGACAAAGCATCATCTTGGGGTGTGGCTGGGCAAATGGACAGTACAGCAGTTCAGATGTCTGGCAGGATCAGAGGGGGAGGAAGGACTCTGACGGGTTGGTTAGGACTGGCTTGTGTCTGGGTTGTGATTGTCAGCTCCAGATCTTTGTCCTTCAGGTTTGAAAAGTCAGATGAAACTGGGCCCGGTAGAGAGAGATATTATCCAGAAAAACTTGCTTCCTGGAAATGCACGGGGCAGTTTGGGTGGGGTAGCTGGGTGGAGATTCCTCAGAGAAACTGGTTAGAAGACCAGAGCCGCGATCTAGGTCTTGATTAGGGTGAAGTAATGAGAAGAGGGCGGTAACGTTGAGATACTGCAAAGGAAGGAGTCACAGGATCTGGAAACCAACTGGCTACCTACCAGACAGGATTAACAGATCACCTCTGAGTCCAAACTGGGAGGCTGTGGGAAGCTGGAGTGGATGGCCTTAAATGCTCGTGGTCAGGCTTAGGTTCGTCTTGCTGAAAACATCCCACTGTGTGTAGAAGGGTGGGGATATTCTAAACTAGACACTACCTTTGAAGCGATGGCAGTGCGGCCTTGGGCAGTGAGGCTGCAGGATGGTGTAGGCTTGGGTCGTTTCTGCATTTATGAGCTAGGAAAACTGAGAAGGCTGGGAAGGAAGGCAGGGTCTCAGGGCTGGCTGCCTCTGAGGTGAGGGTGGACTGAGAAGAGAGGAGGGCAGAAGTGAAGACCAAAAGGAAAGAGTTTATAATTGGCATGAAGCAAACCGGGAAGGCAGGCTGTGTTTGCGGCGGAGGACCGACAGACCGACGTTTGAAGTCACGGGAAAGAAAGAAGTCACAGCACAGGTGACAGGAGAAAACGACTTTACAAAGGTGGAGGCAGCAGACTAAAATGTCGACAGTGCTTATGTGATACAGAAAAAGCGGTGTGTGTGCCAGGGCTGTGCATGAGGTCATGGGCCCAGGGGAATGCCCGGAGCTGGGACAGGAGAAGGGAGGGGACGGAGGAATGAGTCACAGGGAGGACCCTGGTGGAAGGAACACCTGGACTGAGTTCAGAAAGGCCAGAGGGGCCTGTCACAAGGCAGAGCATTCCCTGCCTCCCAGTCTGGCTGGGTTTTGTTCTGCAGTCTCTGCAGGTGCGTGCAGATTCTGCAGCTCGTGTTAGCAGACTCGGCCTGCTGATAACATGCTTCACTTCTAGGCCCAACTGCACTGAATGCCCCTCACACACAGTGAGCAATTGATAAACACGGGAGGCTGCAGAGGGTTAGCTCTAGACAGGAGGAGAGATTCTCTTTCTACCAGGTAGGAAGAGAGGGGAGAAGCTGTGTCATCAAAGGAAGGGTCCCCTTTTGCAAGATAATTTCCATTGTCTTAGGGACATGGTGTCTGAGGGCTTTCCCCAGACAGGGCAGTGGCAGGGCCTGGGGGACGTTGGTGTTTTCTGTGAGTCAGCTTCCCCACAAGACACTTTACCCATACTGCCTGGAAGCTCACAGTAGTACCAGGTTGCCATCGCTATTCTGACTAAAATAGATGTGGACAAAGAAGACCACACGGTAAAGATGCAAATTTCTTGAATGCAAAAGCCATCCAATCTCCCACGCCTCACAGACGGAGCAGTTGTTGGGTTCAGAGATAGAGGAGAACATTGAGTGGAGTCAAGGGTCTAGCCAGGGTGAATGAACTTGAACTAGTCTACTGTGCAGGCAGTAAGCTTCCATGGCTTCTAGAAGCCCAGAGAACACCATGGCTGTGGAAACCTGGGCTCTGCTTCCGTTTAGAGAGGTGAGAAGTTTGAGGAGGATGTTGAGGGCCAATCCAGTCATTGCTTCAGGAGGCTAGATTTAGTCTCCCAGGAGACTTTGTGGCTCTCAAAATTTTCCCTTGCTAACTCCTCACAGATCATCAAGAACAGAGCCAACTCCACCAGCTTGGCCTTTCTGCGCAAGGCAGCTTCTCTGGGTTTGTGGAGAAATGTGACTAAGGTTTTCCTAAAGGCCCACAGTGTGTCTTTCCTCAGCCATCAGATAAATCCCCTGTCATTCAACACCTGTGCTGTCAATTGTGTTTTGAAGGAAATCCTTTTTCTTACTGTGTGTGTGTGTGTGTGTGTGTGTGTGTGTGTGTGTGTTGTTTGGCGTCCCAGTACTTTCTTGGGGGCAAAATTTGAAACTTCAAAGACTGTCTTCCTGTCTTCCCGTACACACCAGAGGGGCTGAGCCAAACTGATGACGACTGTGAGGTAATCCTTTTGGAGAAGAACAATGAAGTGTACCACAGTTACTGAGGACACAGTTGTAGGGGGGGCCTCCACTGTGTGTGTGTGTGTGTGTGTGTGTGTGTGCGCGCGCACGCGCGCGCGTTCAAGACACAAAGCTTGAGGGAGCAGTTCTAGGGAGGCTGGTCTGTCTGTCTGGTGTGATTCTTACACCAATAGCTACATACTGTCACTTCTTCCTGTCCCAAAGGTCTCATTTAGAGACAACGAAGAGAGAGGTAGATTCTGTTTTGAAATGAAAGTAAAATTCAGAGTCTAAAAGTCTGTTCTTCCAGGCGTGCCCCATGTGTAAGTCAGACAACAAATGCAGCCATTCCGAGGATTTGGGTTTTTGTTTTGTTTTGTAAAATTTTGTAATTCTCAAATGTGATCTTGGCAGATGGCGATACCTTGTGATATCAAAAGGCCAGAGACTCGGAAGAGACATAACTGATCAAACTGACCTAGAAGAATACTTCTCTAGGCTTTAAAAAGCTAGAGCTTTTGCTGTTAGTTCAGCCAGCACTAAAGATTCAGTTTATTCTCATCTAAGGACTTAATTGCTCATACCAGCACAGATCAATTAATATGCACAGAACACTCATCTCCAGTGGAAATTCCGTTGCTGAGTTCCCAGAGCAGAACGTCATGTCTGTCTTCCATCAGGAACTGTTATCTGGGTAAGAATTTACAATGGACACACACAGATCAGTCCTGCCCCCAGACAGAAATGCATGGCTCGCCTTCAAGATCTAAGACTTCTCTTGTGTTAGCTTTGTTTGCCTGAGTTTTTCCTTTCTGGAAGAATACTCTGAGTCAGAATCTCACAGCAAAATATCTCTACCTCCGTATGCCTGTGTGTGCACCTGTGCGGCCATACGTCCCCAAGCATCAGCTCTCACATTTTGGCATGGTTAACACATTCTTCTTTGCTAAAAGAATGGTCAGTCTCTGCCCGCTGCAGCATTATAATGTCTGCTTGCAGGGTTAATGTGTAATTCAAACTCTTGTTCTAAAATGTCTAAAACTCCAGTGTTTGACAAATGGCACCAAGCACTGTGTGAATAAAGTAAACATTGACTCTCGGACAAGTAGAAGTCTCCACCTCAAGTTCTGAAATTTATACTAGAATGGTTTTAGGCATAGGAGGCTATATGCTTATCAGATTTCCAAAAATGAACTTTCTATAAAAACCACACTGGGGCCCTCAGCTGTGTTTTCTTCTTATAGATAAATTGAAAACAAATGCTCTAGAAAGAAAGAAAGAAAGAAAGAAAGAAAGAAAGAAAGAAAGAAAGAAAGAAAGAAAGAAAGCAGGCCTATCGAGCTGGAAACAGCTGTCAGGGTGCACTTTTTTCTCCGGGATTAATTTTTAAGGAAGCGTGGTAACCAGTCACTGAAGCCACGCCTCCCCCTATGGTGGCTCACACAATGTGCAGAAAAACAGCGGGTGCCTTTATTTCCTCCAGTGACGGCTCAGATTAAAATGGGAGACACGTTTTATTTTGGGGTGTCACTTCATTGCAAATACGTTTTACACAAAGAGAACTTTGGCAGTGTCATTTCAAGTGTTTTAGTGAATATTACCCGTGGGGCGATGGCTGTTGGTAGTTCCCGTCTGCTCCAGCCTGGAGTGAGTGCTTGACCAAAACACAAGATCATAGACGATGAAATTTGTAGAAAATCCCCAAGAACATGTGCACGGATTATTGGACGGCTTACTTGTTCTTTAAAAAATTAGCGTATTAAGTTACCAGGAACTTGTATTGAAGCTGAACATTGAGAATACTAAGAAAGATACTTTAGTGATTTTTGCTGTTGTTGCTGTTTTAACTTTAAAAATTCCATCCCTAGCCGGGCAGTGGTGACACACACCTTTGATCCCAGCACTTGGGAGGCAGAAGGCAGGTGGATCTCTTGAGTTCGAGGCCAGCCTGGTCTATTGAATGAGTTCCAGGACAGTGAGGGCTACACAGAGAAACCCTGTTTTGAAAAAACAAAAACAAAACCAAAACCAAAAAAAAAAAAAAAACCAAAAAAACCCCAAAAAACAAAAACAAAAAAACCCCAAACCAAAAAAAACCCAAATAAATAAATAAATAAATAATAATAATAATAATAATAATAATTCCATCCCTGGGCAGCAGTTACGAGCATGCACTGCTCTTGCAGAGGGCCTAGTTTTTGGCCCCCGGTACCCACACAGTAGCTCACAACTGCTGGCAGCTCGTTTGCTGGTACCCAATGTCTTCATGCGGGACCCGTGGACTTTTACATGTGCACGATGCATATAAACTCACACAGGGCCACAAACACACACATAAACAATAAACAAATCATTAACAACTACATCTCGTCCAGCTATCATATCCTAGGAAGGATGTGACATCGCCGAGTTCCCGCCAGGAATGCGTCATCTGAGCTCAAACACGAGGAAGCCTCAGGCAGCTAACTGTAAATGAAGCCTGTTCCAGTTTAAGAGAGAACCAATTTTTTTTTCTTTTGAAATGTTACTATCGTAAGAGATAAGGAAAATTCCAAAATTATAGACCACTGAAGACCCATCGCGGCTGACGGTGGGAGCCGGAAAGAAGAGTCGAGTGACTTGGTACACAACCGGAAGTACCTCCATGCTGTTCGTGACCAATCAGATGCCGCGCCGCATCAGCGTGCTGCTTGCTGTCCAATAGCTGAAGACGATGGTACGCAAGGTCCACACCCGAGCTTCCGGGGAAGGAGAGCGCGAGCAGATAATCTTTGAACTGCTTTTGCTTTGTCTGTGCCTGATTGTTTCCCCCAAACAGCGATCAATCTGAACTTATTTTTCAAACTAATTAATTTTTTTTTAAAATCATCTTATTAGGAAAATAATGCTTTCTGGGGACTGCGGTCTCTTCTTGATGGGAACAGTTGTTGTGGTTCTGTGTCTGCAGCCACCAGGCGAAGTTGAGCGCAGTCTCAGTAACTCTGCGCCTGGATGAGGGACACCGAGGAAAGGTTAAAAGACTTTGGCTTTTGAGTTTACATTTAGCGGCCGGTGATACGAGGGCCCGTGTCGAGTGCATCGGCTTTGTCTTTATGTGTTCTATGCCTTGTTCTGGCGCTCAAGAAGCTTCAGAGGAGTTGGCTTTTTTTCTTGATTAGGTGGCCGTCAGTTCTGAAGGGATTTTAGTAGACTCACTCTTCTCTCCAGGAGAAACAGTGTTACTTATTTTTTTTTTCCTTAGGTTTTGTGTGTGTGTGTGTGTGTGGTATAGGTACACCTGTATGTGCATGGCATGTATGCACCACTGTCTGATTTCTTACTCTCCGCCTTATTCCTTTGACACAGGGTCTATCCTGAACCAGGAGCAAGGCTTCTGCCAGCAAACTCCAGCGGCTACCCTTAGTGCATGGCCACACCTTTGCATGTGGGTGCTGGAACCTGAAGTCAGGTCCTCACACATGTACACTTCGGCTGCTGGAATGTGACTCTTTTGTTCTATGTCTTCCTTTGAGTCTCTTATGAATCTTAACATTCAGTCTTCAGGTCCATCCACACTTGGTTCTTCACTTATTTTTATATAGTGTCTTCATTTTGTTTTGTTTGGCGCTTTGAGACAGCGTTTCTCTGTGTAGCTCGGGCTGTCCTGGAACTCCCTCTGTAGACCAGGCTGGCCTTGAATTCAGACATCCACCTGCCTCTGCCACCACCACTGCCCAGCTAACGTCTTCATTTTCTATGAACGTCTACTTACTTGACATTAATAAAGTCACTCACTATTTGCACTGGATGTTGCCACTCATGTTTTGTTTCTAAGTATCTATTTCTATGTGATGTATTTTTGCTAGACAGGATCTCCTTTTGTCTGTTCTGTGATGTGTGCCTGTAAGCTGGGGTTTCTAGTCTCCTTGTATTTTTTGTGACTATTGTTCCGTGGGGTTGTCTGTCGCTTTCCTGTTGGCTACCTGACTGTCTGTTCTAGCGTTCCTTTCTCCTTCTGTTGGTCTCGTTAAATCCCAGCCCTCCACTGCATCCACTCTTCCCATTTATGTGAAGTAACATTGTTCATGGCTATAAAGTTGGCTTTACACATTTCAAATGTTTCCTTCTAAGGAAACCACAAGAAGGGACGCGATCTTGTTACAGGGGCAGTCACTTATCTTTGTGGCCTCTTATTTCTACCTGAAGCTCAGCTCTTGGCTTCGTGGGCTGAAGGGCCGCTGACCACCCTCTGTGTCTTGTTTCTGCCAACTAGGCTGTCCTTACTTGATAGCTTCTAGTCATCTTTCTCTTTAATGCACACTGGTTTCTGTTGTGTGCACATGTCTGCGCATGTGTGCATGTGTGTAGAAGCCAGGAGACAGCCTCAGGGATTGCTCATCAGGGCTTGTCCACTCTTTTTGAGACAGGCTGTCTCGGTGTGAGCACATGGAGTAGCTAGGCTGTTTGGCCACAGAGCAGCAGGCGGCTGAGTGTCTCCACCTTCCTAGCGCTGGGGTTGCAAGTATGTACTTCCACACTTGGCATTTTTACATGGGATCTGGGTGATGGAACCTGAGTCTTCGTTTTTGTGACAAGTGACTCAGCCAACTCCCCAACATGTACTCACCACAAGCTGCCTCCCCCTAAAATCCATGACAGAGATGAAACTGGAAAAACAATGACCTTTATGTCATTATGACTCATGAGGTCACCCCCTGCATCCAACCCTTCCCCAAAGTCTACCCCTGTATCCAACCTTCTCCATCCCCCAGAGTCTGCCCCTGCATCCAACCTTCTCCATCATCCAGAGTCTGCCCCTGCATCCAACCTTCTCCATCATCCAGAGTCTGCCCCTGCATCCAACCCTTCTCCATTCCCCAAAGTTTGTACCTGCATCCAACCTTCACCATCACCCAGAGTCTGCCCCTGCATCCAACCCTTCTCCATCACTCAGAGACTATGTCCCCCCATATCCAACCCTTCTCCATCACTCAGAGACTATGTCCCCCCATATCCAACCCTTCTCCATCCCCCAGAGTCTGTCCCCCCACATCCAACCCTTCTCCATCACCCAGAGTCTGCCCCTGCATCCAACCTTCTCCATCACCCAGAGTCTGCCCCTGCATCCAACCTTCTCCATCACCCAGAGTCTGCCCCTGCATCCAACCTTCTCCATCACCCAGAGTCTGCCCCTGCATCCAACCCTTCTCCATTCCCCAAAGTTTGTACCTGCATCCAACCTTCACCATCACCCAGAGTCTGCCCCCACACCCAACCCTTCTCCATCACTCAGACTCTGCCCCCACATCCAACCCTTCTTCATTACTCAGAGTCTGCCCCTACACCCAACCCTTCTCCATCCCCCAGAGTCTGCCCCCCTACATCCGACCTCCATCACCCAGAGTCTGCCCTTGCATCCAACCCTTCTTCATCACTCAGAGACTATGTCCCCCCATATCCAACCCTTCTCCATCACCCAGAATCTATCCCCCCACATCCAACCCTTCTCCATCACCCAGAGTCTGCCCCTGCATCCAACCCTTCTCCATCACTCAGAGACTATGTCCCCCCATATCCAACCCTTCTCCATCACTCAGAGACTATGTCCCCCCATATCCAACCCTTCTCCATCCCCCAGAGTCTGTCCCCCCACATCCAACCCTTCTCCATCCCCCAGAGTCTGCCCCTGCATCCAACCTTCTCCATCACCCAGAGTCTGCCCCTGCATCCAACCCTTCTCCATTCCCCAAAGTTTGTACCTGCATCCAACCTTCACCATCACCCAGAGTCTGCCCCCACACCCAACCCTTCTCCATTACTCAGAGTCTGCCCCTACACCCAACCCTTCTCCATCCCCCAGAGTCTGCCCCCCTACATCCGACCTTCTCCCTCACCCAGAGTCTGCCCCCACACCCAACCCTTCTCCATCACCCAGAGACTGCCCTCCACATCCAACCCTTCTCCATCACCCTGAGTCTGCTCCTCCTCTTTCTCTGCCACATGTTATTCTATGTTCATGCACAATACATAATGTATAAAATGTATATATTGTGTATACATACACACATCTACAGTAGGCTAGGGTCAGTATATCAGGGAGGATGAGCAATTGTTTCTATTTCTGAGATTGTGTGACTTTGCTTGATGTTAGACATTCTAAGTTCTTCCATTTTCCTGCAAATTATGATTTCATTTTTCTTCAGAGTTGAATACTATTCAGATACACACACACACACACACACACACACACACACACACACGAATACTATCATATTTACATTTGGGTCTATTGCATATAGCAGGAGTGTGGGACGAAAGAGGACACTCACACAACAGCAGGCAGGAAGCAGACTGAGAGGACCTGATCCCTGGACAAGATGCCCTTCCACAGCATGTTCTCAGTGTACTTGGTTTCTGCCATTTCCCAGTAATGGCATCAAGTTATAAACCCACTGATTAGGTCAGAGCCTTCATGTTCCAATTGCATTCAAATTTTGTGTATTAAATCTATGACTTATGACTCCATATCTTCTCGTGCTCTGTTGTAAAAGTCTGGGCTCCTACTTTCTTGCAAGGAATGACTCCTGACTTTGCAGACAGTTCAGTTAGACCATCTCTCAAACTCTGTCTTCCCACAAATCCTGTCTGGGCAGGTTCTGGGTGAGCTAGGGCAGGCTGGCAGCAGACCTTTCTGAGACACAGACTTCAGGGTTTCAGGTGCGTTAGCAGGGTGGTAATGGACTGCCCATAGCGTGCTGCTCTGGCGGGGGAACCCCCATCAGTGCAGAGCATACACGGAACCACTTAGCTCAGTGGTTCTCAACCTTTCTAACCCTTCAGCTCTTCAGTACAGTTCCTCATGTTCTGCTGACCCCCCAACCATAATTGCTACTTCGTAACTATAATTTTGCTACTGTTAGGAATTATACTGTAAATATCTGATAGATATGCACCCCTATGGTGCAGATACCTGTGGGTGTCAAGCAGCTCCCTTTCTGTGTCGTTCTTGGCTTGCCCACAGATTCCCACCATTGTAGCTGTCCTGAGATCGCATCTCAGCTGTTCAGAGCAGCCCGGATGTCACGCACTGCTGTTCGCCTTGAATCAGGGTTTGAATCTGAACTAGCTCCCGGGAAATCCTGCCTTGCATATTTGATACCCAGCTAGTGATTCCATTTCAGAAGTTCAGGAAGGTTTGAGAGTCGATCCTAGGCAGGGAAGTATGTGACTGGGAAGAGTCTTTAGGAATGCTATCCCTGGCCACTTCATGTGTGTGTCTCTATTTCCTATAAGCTATGGTATGAACAGCTACCCTTAGCCAGATGCTTCTGTTGCTATGATCGTCCGAACCAGAGCCTGGAGCAGAACAACCCATGGACTGAGCCTTCTGGCATCATTATCCCAATTAGCCTTCCTCTCCCAGGTTGCTTCTGTCAGTATTGTGGTCCTAGTGACACAGAAGTAATTAGTTCACCTTGTTGAGGAAACTTCCCCAGGGTGGGAGAGCTGGGCATCCTCAGAGACTAGTGTTGAGTTTCTGTTCCCAAAGGATTATAGTCTTGGCTGCCTGTCCTCCATTTCTAGAAACAACTATTTCATTTAATTTTATGATAATTTTTGAAGAAAGGGCTACTTTGGTTAACTTACATACGCTATAGTGGTTGGGAGCTCCTAAGGGTTTTACATTGAAGATGAAGAGTGTTGGTATTCTGTCTAAGCTCCACCCCACAATTACCTGACAACAGCCAGGTATGCTCCGCCCCATAGACCTGGCCCACTATAAAAGGGGCTACTTGCCCCCCCCCCTCTCTCTCTCACACACACACACCCTACTCTCACCTCTCTGCCCCTTGGGCTCTCCTCCCCTTCCCCTCTCCACCTGGTCATGGCCGGCCTCCACTACTCTCTACTCTGTTCTCTCTCTCTCTCTCTCTCTCTCTCTCTCTCTCTCTCTCTCTCTCTCTCTGCCTTCCTCTACTTCCACTATACCACTAACTCCCAACCTCTACCCTGAATAAACTCTATTCTATATCATGTCTGTGTGCGTGTGGTCCCTCAGGGGGAAGAGGTGCTTGGACAAGGGCTTGCCTGGGCACCCCATTCCCCCCACATCACCGTGCCACACTCCTTTAACCCCCATTCTCTCTTCTTAAGCCCCCTTCATTGATGCATTGTCCTTTCAAAGAGGAGGAGTAGGAAGAAAGGGAGAGGAAAGGGGGAGGGGAGACAGAGACAGACACAGATACAGACACAGACAGTAGAGAAAGCACCTGGACCTTGATGCTTACTAAAGGCTGAATAATCTAAAAAGTGTCCCTTGAGAAGTTTATCCATTAGAGCTTATATCTAATGTTTACAGTTTAATAATAATAATAATATTTCCTATTATTTGAACATTTGTAGTTCATTTAGGATTTGAACTTTTCAAAAAACAGTTACTTCACTAGGATGCCATTTAAATTTAAATAATGTACTCTCCAAGCTATTTTGGCTGTTATCCTTATTAATTGGTTTAGAAATATCTCAAGAAGAAAAGTAACTATTTTTGATTGAACAGTTTGTTTCAATTTATCCATACCAAGAAAGCGACCACACTTTAATGAAATTTCATAGAATATTATTAGAGGATAAATAGAGTGGTTTGTAGTGTGCATGTGTTTTTCCCCTGGAAGCTGTCATTGGCTGTGGACAGACCGAGGCTGCTGTACTGTATTCTGGAATAAAACAGTGCTTGGGGGGGGGTGCGCTCAGCAGGTTAAGTGCTTTCTATGCAAGCATGAAAGTCTGACTGCGGATCCCCAGCACCTGGTCTGTATGTGTGTAACCCCAGCACTAACTAGGGGAGCAGAAACAGGCAAATCCCTGGAGCTAATCAGCTGGCTGGCCTAGTGGGATCTGTGAACTCCAAGTTTAGTGAGAAATCTCGTCTCAAAAAATACAAGGTGGGAATGAGGAAGAAGACACTTAGTGCTCTGACCTACACACACACACATGCATGCATACTTACACACACTTGAACATACACACCCACACATAGTTGCTTTCCCGTCTCTTTAGAAGGCATGCTAGGGAAAGACAGCTCAGCCATACATTTCCCCAAGGCAAGCCTCAGGGCACCTAACCACAGCCCCTGCATAATCAGACTCGCCCGTGAGGACCAGGATGGAGCCTACCATCCTTGCTAGCTGGGGACAGGAAGAGTTTGCTTGTGGATGCACAAGCTGCCCAGGTAGGAGTGAATATGGTGTCTGCCCATAGAAGACTCTCTGAAGCAGTCTGCCTCTCCACGGAAAGACAAGTCCCGGAGGGTAGGAACACAATATTTTCAGAATATTGCACAGGAAAACCAGTTTCATACAACAGTGAGCACCACAGTACACAATTAGAATTAGGACCTTGAGGGCCACCAAGATGGTTGCACAGGTGAAGGGACTTGCCACTGAACCTGACAACCTGGGTTCAGAGGCAGGTGAGATGCTCTGCAGAGCAGTGCTTTGAAATTTCGGTTCCCTCTGCCCCAGAGTTAGGCATGTTTACATATATAGCATGAGGTGTCTTGGGAGCGGGATCTGACCCTGAGCAGTCCAGGCCTGTATTTCTCCATGTACCTCCTATGTGCAGCCTGAACGCATTCTGTGTGCATTTCGACAGTCTACCTCAAAGACAGCTGAGGAGTCGGACCCCATGTGACCTCGTGCTGGTGCTCAGGGCATTTCTGATTTTGGAGCTTTTAGGACTTCACCGTGTCATTTGTACTGTCAGTCCCACGTTGCCCATAAGGAGACCAGCGCTTCTGAAGGAGACGCGTGTGTTCTGGGAATCTGACTCCAGAGGAGCTTGAAGTCGAAGCTTGTGATTTCAAATGCTTCTGCCGCATCCGGCGTGGCTTCAATGAGAGGTGCTGTCTGTCTGTTGGCCTGTCTGTCTGTCAGTTGGCCTGCCTGCCTGCCTGTCTGTCTGTCTCTTGTCCCCACTTTCACAAAGTGCCACCTTAGAGCATAATTGACCACCAGTGAGGGAAACCACTCTTCAGGCTGAGCTAGCTGTGACCAGATGATTAGTGACAAGCATGCATGACAGTAGTGTAGGGAAATTAAAAAAAAAAAAAAAAGCAGACTCCTGGAGACACCCCAGACAGTGCAGCGCCTGTGTGGATTTCCAAAGAAGAGTGGTGTGAAGCCATTGGCTTGCTTCAGGAGCTGAGACTTGAGGATGAGAGCCACAAATGCCAGGCCGAGGGGGAAACTACGGTGCTCAGAAGCTGGGGACATGCCACTTCTACCATGAAGCGAGGGTGTGGGGTACAGGCAGTATCGGTGAGCAGTGAGGACCCACGCGTGCCCTTGCTCACAATTGCTGCCACTCTCCTCAGTGGTCACAGTCCCCAGATGTAACAAGTATGGCCGCCTGGAAGGAGGAGGTTAGAAGTTCACTGATAAGCCCTCTTTATTTGGCACTGATGGGTCTGAGATCAACTTAACCTTTCCTTTAAACAACCCTGGGATTCTTTGTTGACTTTCGTGATGTGACCGTAATGGGTATGATGTTAAATTGTCATGGGCTGTTTGTGCTTTCCAAGGTGAGCCTGGAGGTGGGGTCCCCAGCCCCATTTCATACCTAAACATATTTGTCTCGAAGTGCCCACCCCCAAGTTCTGGAGATTGGCTGCCCTCTGAGTCTGTGATAGGGAGGAAAGAAAATAGACAAACAGCTCAGGAATGAAAACATTGTGTCCTTGAGGACAGCTAGAACAGAGGATACAATTGTTTATCCCCTAATATAAAAATGTCTGCAGTGGGGAGAAAAAAACTGGAAGTTCATCATGGTGGGGGGGTGGGAGCCGGAAGTTCAGCAGTGGGGGCGCTCATCCAGGGTGGGGGAAGATCTCTGGGAGAAGGAATGCTCGCTGACCCCGCGGTTTACCCCGCGGCTTACCCGGTGTAATTCTCCTGGGTGTTTTGAGCATTCAGTTAGTTAGCCAATGTTTTGCTCATCCACTCCATTTCATTCTCTCTTTCTCTTCCTCCCTCCCTCTTTTTTTTGACTTGTATACTTAATAAACATACCCATTCAAAACTGAAAATATGGCTAATGTAGATCGCTCCCTGGGCTGTACAAAACAATGTCTTTTAAAAGGTTTTATGGTGTGGATTGGATTTGTCTTTTCACACCAAGACAAGCTGGAAGGGTGGTTTGGCTCTAACCTGAGGCTCCTTGGTAGCTTTCAGGGAGCAAAGGTCTGATTCTCTTTTGTTTGGAGTCTGAGTCTTACAATGTAACCCTAGCTGGCCCGGAACTCATGGTACTTCTGTATTTGATTCCCAGGGGCTGAACTTGCAGATCCTGGTGAGGATCTGCAGCTAAGGGCAGGGATGCTAACCAGACAAGGTCGCATCTTTACCCTTTATTCTTTCAGCCTTGTATTTGCTCATCCTCACTGGGATTTCTTCCCTCCAAGTGGTCTGAAGAATCACAATTAGAGACAGGAGGGAGGACAAGGTGGGCTTGCTTGCATCAGCCAGAGCTTCTTCGTCACACCGGGGACCATAGGGGCCACAAGGCTCCGCTTTGAGGTGGGTCAGTGCCCAGCACCTAGTGCAGTGAGAACCAGGGGCAGGGTGTGGTAATGGATTCCAGGGACGGTTGTGCAAGGCAGGCGCACTGCCAACCCAGCGTGGACAAACATTCTCACCCTGGCTGTCTCCCGAAGGTTCGTGTGGGGCAGCTTGTGTGGGGCATTCCTGAAAGACGGGCGCATTTGTTTGACTTACATAACGTCTTACTTCAGAAGACGAAAGCCGCCCTTCCGGGCTCGTGTCCTGTTGAACCGGGTCCAACCGAAACTTCTTTCCGTTCCATAGGCAGAAACCTGATTACCTGTGTAAGTGCCGGTCGGTCGGCACAGCTGCCCGCCCGCCCTCTGCCCTCCCCTCAGGCATCTTGGTGACATCTCTCCTTCCTCCTGGAATTTCACCCAGTCGTCAAGTCCTTAAAAGGACTCGTTCAGAACTCGTCCATGAGAGCCTTCTCCCTCATAGGCTTATTGTACTGAGAATGTATTAAGTGTGTATAGCTTTGGGGCAGAGGAGATGCCAGGAGATTCTGGAACTGCAAAGGAGCTTGGGGATTATTATGGTATGCATACAGGGACTGCAGCTTGCAGCAAGAACTCTCATTCACTCTGCTCGCCCCCAGGAATGAGGTGATACACACAGGCAGTAAGTAGTACTTGGTTTGGCTTCTGTTTCCTGCCAAGTCTTTGGTCATAAGTTCTTTCCAATTTAACCACGTATCAGAGGATGATCTTGAATGTGCAATCTTCATGCTTCCCTTCCGACTGCTGGAAATCCAGTCAGCACTAAGCCAGGTTTAATGCCTTGATTTTGTTTTTTTTTTTTAAGTTTTAAGTTTTAAGTCCACAACAGGAGTTGCTTTAAGTCACTGAAACTAAATCTGCTCTGGAAGGTCACTATTCCCTACTTGAACTGCTTAGTACTTATTGTACTCTGGCCTCCACCTGAAGACCAAAGCAGACCTAGGGTCAGAGATGACTTCCACAGGCTCCACAGCAGTCCACGAGGGCGTAGCACCGACTTGGACTTGAAGGGTCCCTGGTGGATAAAGTCACAGGACTCAGAGAGGAAGGGCTTCTGTCCAAGCGTTCCTTCAATTACAGGACACCAAGGACAGTGGCCTTTGTTTTTAAATCTTCCTTCCCGTATCTCCTACTAAGATGGGCCCAGGCACAGGGCAAGGGAGACAAGAGGGAAGGAGGGAGGGGCAGAGAAAGGGAAGGAGAGAATTGGTGGTGTGGCTGTCACAGGGCTGTCCCTATGAGGCGGAGAGTCCTGCTGAGTCACTCTGTGCAGCTGAGGCAAGGTGAGGGGACACAGATGATCCCTAGTGAGCACAGTGGCCCCATCTCCAGAGAAAGCAGAGTCTCAGCGTGATTTATGAAGGTTTGTCAATGCCCCCTGCAGTCTTGACACCCTGACTGGAGAAGTCTGGTCATCTAGTGAGCGTTACCTGTTAACTTGGCCCAGCCTGGACTTACCAGAGAAGGAGCCTTCAAGTGTGGGATCAGACTAGCCTGTGGGATTGTCCGTAGGAAACTGTCCTGACTGTTGATTGCTGTAGGACTGCTCAGCCCACTGTGGGTGGTACTGTCCTTAGACCCGTGGTCCCAGGCTATGTCAGAAAGCCAGCTGAAAGTGAGCCCGAGAAGCCAACGAGCAGTCTCTCCATGGCTTCTGCTTCAAGTTCTTGTTTGAGTGCCTGGCCTGACCTCCCTCGGTAATGGGCTGTGTCCTGGAAGTGTAAGACAAATAAACCTTTCCTCTTCTGGTCAGTGTTTTATCACAATAGAAAGAAAAGCAGACCGTTCTGGAAAGGAGGCTTTCAACACACCGTGAGGCCCATTGTCTTCCCAGTCTCTCTCTCAGTTTCTATCTAAGCCAATCAATCAATCACTTATTCCCTCCGCCCTCCTCCATCCTCCCATTATCTGTGAGTACATTTAGAAAGCTTGTCAGAGACTGGAGCTAACACGCAGTGGGGAAAGCCAGATGTGGAAAATCTGAGTAAAAATCCTCAGGAAAATACAATAAAATGTTGCTAAAAATTAAAATTAATCACTTGAATATGTGTGGCTTGTATTTTTAAGTTAAAAATGAAGTTTCAAGGTGTGGCCCCTTATCCCCTTATAACATTCATGGGGCTGGCTATAAAATATTGCCATTATTTTTTGAAACTTTCTATTTCAGATGGCGTTGGATTAAAAAAGAAAATGGTATTCTGAAGTAAGGACTGTAATATCAGCCAAGGCCACTCCGTCAGCCTTTCCACTTGTAAATGGGAATTTAAGATACCTGCTAAGAGATACAGATTCATTTCAGTTACTGGAGATACCAACAAAAATGCTACTATAAAACTAAGATGTATTATTTTTTATAAGAGCAGAATAGCTGCAAATAACTAGCTAGCTTGATATAATAAAGAATAATTGGCTGAAATTCTTGAGGCTTAATGTGAGTCTGAGAAGCCCTTTCTCTGTGACGTTTGGCTTCTTTCATACAGTAGGAACAGTCATTTGAAAACCCTGAGATGGGGACTCTTTACCTGAGTGTGGCTATCTCTAGGGGCTAAGTAGATGGCACTCCTTAAACAAGTGGACAGACAGACAGACTGTGGCCAGGAAGGTAGAATTCACCTGTGTATTTAGAGGCATAGGGTTTAATCTAGAATTAGGTACTTAAGAAAGGGATATCCCAGTGCAGAGGTCAGAAAGCTGGCCCTCCTGGTCAGGGAATGCCCCCAACTTCAGGAGGAGGAGGAGTTTTCAAACCTTGGTGCCAGCAGATGAACTGGGGGAGATTCTGGGAAGCCTTCTTCCACGGTCCAGGGCTGCCGAGTGACCGTCCTGGATCCCACACATCTGGATCCCACACATCTGCCTGCGGATGAGCACAGCCATCAGCTCCCAGCACTAGTTCATGCCATATCATCTCATTTGGATCCTTACGAGGCAGTTCCCGGGGAGTTCCTACCCCCAAAGCTGTGGCTGATCATGGCAAGTTGTTAGATGGCCACTTTCAGAAGGCCAACTTCTCTAACAAATGAAAGTTATCAAAGAAAAAGAACCCTTGGAGGGTAGAGGGTACAGCTCAGTGGTACAATGAATTTTTTACATGCTCGAGGCCCTAGGTTCATCCATCCTTACATCTCTCCATCCATCGTCCATCCATCCTCCCACCCACCCATCCATCTGTCTCTCCATCCACCCATCCACCCACACACCCACCCATCCATCCACCCACCCACCCATCTGTCTCTCCATCCACTCTTCTATCCACCCACCCATCCACCCATCCATCCACCCACCCACCCATCTGTCTCTCCATCCACTCTTCTATCCACCCACCTATCCACCCATCCATCCACCCACCCACCCATCTGTCTCTCCATCCACTCTTCTATCCACCCACCCACCCATCCATCCATCCACCCACCCACCCACCCATCCACCCACCCATCCATCCACCCACCCACCCATCCACCCACCCACCCAACCATCCATCCATCCACCCACCCAACCATCCATCCATCCATCCATCCATCCATCCATCCATCCATCCAGCCAGCCAGCCAGCCAGCCAGCCAGCTGGCCAATGACAAAACAAAATATACCAGTGACTCTTGACATGAGTTTGTGTTTTCACTCGTCTGTTCCATACTTTAAGTAGCAAGGTTCCACATTTCCCACCAGGGAAGATAAATCCTCAGCCACTTTGGTTGGGGAGACAGCTAATCAGTAGGCAACACTCACAAGAGGTGCTTGAGCTTCTGACAATGCGCAGGGGTGATCCTTACTGATGGGAGGGTCACTGAATTAGATGTGTTATAAATACACACAACATACGTACATATATAGAGTCAATTTTGTGACTATCATAAAAGACACATTGAAAAGTTAAAACAGACAGATACAGTCAGGCCAGTCCTGGACAGGAGAACTGTAAACAAACATCAGGGTGCAGATGGGCTGTGGAGTACAACCACGGCCATGCCATGGTCCTTGAATGTTGTCCCACTTTTAAAGTCTGTGGGAGCTGTAGCCGTAGCCGCGTGGGTGATTTTCTCCCCATGCGTTGCTCATCTCAGTAAAAAGGATGCCATCGTGGCTGTCTTGTGGTTCTCAGTCCACACGCACATGTGAATGCGATGAGCAGAGTATGTGCTAATGCACTGCTGGTGCCCTGAGAAGACTTTAGGTCAACAGCAGACTTGGTTTTTAGAGGAGTCAAGTCACATGGACTTCTGATGACATCCTAATGCCCCTACTGCTGAAGGTCAATCATATTTCCCATGTCCTTGGCATGACATTAAGAGGTTGGGGAACAGGAGAGATAGTTCACATCTTTTTCCTAACAAGTCTTGAGCATGGACCTGGAGAGATGGCTTAGTGGTTAAGAGCACTGACTGCTCTTCCAGAGGTCTTGAGTTCTATTCCTAGCAACCACATGGTGGCTCACAGCCAGCTGTAATGTGATCTGATGCCCACTTCTGGTGTGTCTGAAGACAGATACGGTGTACTTACATGTAATAAATAAATACAACTTTAAAAAAAAGTCTTGTGCAAAGTAGGAAAGAGGGGATCGAAACTCTGAGTTGGACAGTGTGGCTAGAGCTCAGAGCTGAGGGTGCGCTGAGACTGTTTTTTTCTACACAAGGTGTCTCACTGTGTGGTTCATGTATTCTTTGATTCCTCTGTTGGCCCCTCTGGTCTCGGCCTGAATCCTAGTTTTTAGAATTCTAATAAAATCCCTCACCTTTGAGGAGGGTGCAGAGGGCCAGGTCACAGGTAAGTCGGCACCAGGAGAGGGCCAGCCCTGGTACTTGCTAACCTGTCTGTTTAAATGTCTGTTAAATGCCATAGAAAGGTTTCTCCAAGAAGGATTCTGCTTTCCCAAAGAGGTCAATGGGAACAATTAAGGCTCTCTAAATGGAGAAGAGACTTTTAGCTCTGATTCTTCAGAATCAGAAATTTGAAAGGAAGGCAATCGTGGGTGCTGGTGGCAGAGCTGTCCTCTATGGTTTATGAGTAAGGGACACATGTGTAGGAGTAACTTTGAGACAATGTCAGACAGAGGTCCATATCTTGGGGCTGAGGAGACGGCTGAGCTGGTGACATGTTTGATGGGCAAGAATGAAGATTTTAATCTGATCCCCAGAATCTGTGTTAAAAAGAGAGGTGTGTTGGTGTGTGCCTTCAATTCCAGCGCTTCGGAGGCAGAGACGGAGAGATCTCTGGTACTCAAGGCCAGTCGGCTAAGGCAATAGATGAGCTCCGAGTTTCATGAAGCACCCTGGCTTGAAAACTAAGATGGGGAAGATAGAGGAGGACATTCAAGGTTGACTTGTGTTCCCCACGCGCACCGCTTCCAACTGTGCCCGCACGCACAAAAAGTACATGTGTACTTATGCCTAAGGCTGTATCTTTCTAAGAAGTGAATCATACCATCAATACGTTTCTTCTCACCGACTGCTTACAAAGCGGACTCTGTGGTCTCTTGTTCTTCTTCAAATGCTTATTAGGACTGGGGCAATCTTCTGCCATTTCTAGACTGCTAGAGCAAGTCTTGGTGGAACCTGCTAAACGCATCTCTGCTTCCTTGGTAGAGAGCCCTGCAAGCTAGCTGCACCTCCGACTGGTGGGAAGGACTCGACTGCAGCCATCACAGCTGTGTGGGAGGAATATTGCAGTGAGGCTGATGAGGTGTTCATTCTGGGTCCTTTCTGTGTGTCACCTTCCTGCTGTCTCCTTTGTCACCTCTCCCTGACTGTTAACTGCCCAGATGGGTCCCCACAGCAGCCTGAAGACAGGGGTGGGGGGCTGGGGGGATGGGGAGGCTCTTCGTGCGCAAGCGTGGCTGTGTTCCTACTTAGTCCTCTGCTTTTGTTCTTTCCAAACCTCCAAAAATTCAGACCTTACTATATCATCTAGGAGGTGTGCATTCTCTCACCTCTTCTCCCCTCCTCGCTCCGCCCCCCTCCGCCTTCTCTTGCAGTTACTGTCAACCATTTTGCTAGTACTGATTTATGTAATGTCTCTAAGGAAGAAAACCGACCACAGCAACATCGCAGCAAAGGTCATGCGTAGACTGGGGGACCAGAACACCAAACTGGTTTTCCTTGGCTTTTTGACTGGAGAAAAAAAAAATGTGTTCCCGTTCCTACCTTCTTCTCTGCAGTCAGTCAGTCAGTCAGTCAGTCCACTGTGCACCTAGTTGTGCCTCAGGTGATGATGGGATGCTCTGAAGGCTGACAGGACTTTGAGTATGCCCCTGAGCAGACCCTGTAGGCAGTGCTCCAGGTCTCTGAAACCATGAGGGGGTCATGTTACCCACCCCAGTGGTTCAACATCCTCTGTCGGATCCAAGGTGAGAACAACACAGTGAGGAAATGAATCTGGAAAAGTTTTAAACTCCAAACTCTGCATTACTGTCATTGTAATCTGAGGTTTTTCATCTGTGGTTTTATCTGGGGATACAACCAATTAATTAAAGTGTCAATCACTCACCTCCTCTGGGCGAAGCTCACTTCCTAGTGCCCCTGTGAAACCCAAATCATCCTGAGAACCTGCACAGTGGCACTCAGGGATCTTGGAGTCCTTTGCCTTTTTCTGAAATGTCTGTAGATACCCCGATGCCCGACTCTCCAAGTGGGGCAGAGAGTGACATGGATGAACTGACTTTGACTGGGAAATTCTGCACAGGTGCTGAAGAAGCGTTGTGTAGATAAATGTGGGGACTCACTTTTGAAATTAGGGGGTCAGTGGATACACACAGAAGGACCGGATGGCAATTAGTGTCAATGGAAGGACTCACACATCCTTCCTGAGAGGCCACTGTGAGAGGCCCCCTGAGAGAACCGATGGCCTTCTGCCCCTTGGCTTCACAGATAAGATGTGCTGTCTTTCAGGAGTTCCATCATCTGACCTTGAAAGGAAAGAACCTAACAGAGTCCTTGTATAAAACGCTCTGTTCTATAGAAACCTACTCATATTGATCCCATAGAGACTGCTTCACAACCACAGTGTCACGTTATTTATTTATATTAAAATAGTTGGCAGGGGTCTGGAGCTAAAAGAGGAGTGACCTGTCCTGCCCTGGGTGTCCCTGCCTTACATACAATACGAGTCCAGACTGTATAATTCTGATCAAGAAGAGTAGTGGGGAAAATTGCTTTGATCTTTCCACCAACCTTCCTTCCTGTTTAGTCCAGAGGTCTTGTGTTGGTTGTCTGGGTTGGTTAGAATCTGTGACTCAGTTCAAGAATTCTCCCTGGCTTTCTAGATCTTTCTAGATTAACTAGAGCTCATGAGTTAGTGTTAAATTATATTGGACACTTGCCGGGATCTGCTGAAGCAGCTTTCTTCTCTAACCTGCTGTATGGCCAGAGGTTTTTAGATGTTCAACTTGTCTTGTAATGAGTCAGTAAACTGTCCTCACTGACTTTTTTTCCTCTAATTTCTGGTTGAATTCAGTAGACTCATACTTTATTCAGAATACTGGAATTCTGCAAGTGGGATTTGTCAGTAATTTCCCTTTCTTGCACTGTGCCTGTCTTACTCAGACATATTGCAGTTATATTAGCTTTATAAAACTGTGAGGTCTTAGTCCCTTTTCCTTCCTTCTGGGAAAAGTTGGTATAAATTTGGAGTTATGAACCTTTTAACTGTCTGGTGGAACTGCTCTAGAAGACCATGTGAGTTCGGTGTCTGTTTTGTAGAAGGACAGTAACTTAGCTCCATTTCCTTCACAGATCTTGTATAAGCGTCTCTTTTACACAGTGCTTTCTAGACAGTTTTGTCTAAGTCTTGAAGTGGGTTTGATTCATATTTTTCCCAGGATTAACCCCCCCCCCCACTGCACTCAGAGTTCTGCCTCCTCTTTATCTGTTCTAGCTATCAATAAAGACACAGATTTCTCCTTCTGGTACACACACGTTATCTCAGTTGCTTCTGATCTAAAAGTTCTGTTTCCACTTTCAGCTCTAAGTCTATGCCTGATTTGTCTTGGTATTTCTTCTTCAGTCCATGAGCTAGGATTATTTTGAGGCTTTCCAACAAGCATTTCATGATGTTTTAGTGCAGAATTCTGGTTTTTCTTTTGCTGTGTCATATGTGCACTCACCAGACTCCCCCACAGGACTCTTGGCTTTTCCTCTTCCCATTCTACCCTCCCCAAATATTCCTCCTTCTCCTTCCATGCCCTATAGATGGTATGCATATATATGTAAATACATACATATGTGTTTTGTTTTAAATCTAAATTCCGCTCGTGATACAAACCAGACAACAGTTGTCTTCAGAGTCTGGCTTATTTCACATCCCATGCTCTTCAGTTCCATATACATCTCTGAAAATGAAATAATTTCATTTTTACGGCTGAGTGCAACTCCATTGGGCATGTGTGCCACGTGCCCTTTCGTAGCTCATCTGCTTATGGATGTTTGGGTAGATGCCGTGTCTTAGCTATTGGAAATATGTGACAATCACCATGGATGTACGGGCAACCCTTAGCACGTTAATAGATTCCTTCCCTTGTCTGCCAGAGGATGGATAACAGAATTGTCTGGTAAGTTTAACTCATTAACTAATTCGAGACAAAGTCTCATGACGTAGCTCAGACTTGCCTTGAACTCGTGGTGCTCCTCCTGCCTCTTCTGTGTAATTGCTAGGACTGCATGTGTGTCACACCTCACGCAGCCTTGCTTTGGGCTTTTTGAGGAGCTCTGTACTGATTTCTACAGCGGCTGCACAGTGGTTTGAGTGAGAGAATGGCCACCATAGGCTCATATATTGGGTTGCTTGGTCCCCAGGGTTGGGAAGGATTGGGAGGTGTGGCCTTCCTGCAGGATGCGTTTCCAAAGCCCTCATTCCCAGTTCACGCTCTTTCTGCCTTATGTGTATGGATCAGAAGTCAGCTCTCAGCTACTGCTCCAGCACCACGCCCTACCTTTCTGTTGTTACGCTCACCACCTTTCTGAGTCGCCTTGGTCATGGTGTCCCCTCACAAGAATAGAAAAATAACTAAGACACCAACTGAGAGCCATCTTGCATGGAGCGCAATGGGAAAGGGTGTGTGTCAATGTTTGCTCTCCTTTTGTTTTATTTTGTATGAATGAGTGTTTTTCTGTATGCATGTGTGTCTACCACATGTGTGCTGTGCCCATACAGGCCAGAAAAGGGTCTCAGAGTCCCCGAGACTGGAGTCACAGGGTGTAAGCCAGTAACTGTTTTGATACCAGGAACCAAACCCGGATCACCTGGCAGAGGAACCAGTGCTCGTAACCCCTTGAGCCATCTTTCCAGCCCCCCACCTCCACCCAAGCAGAATAGTTTTGATTGGCATCTCCATGTTGCTTAAGGACGCTGAACATTTTTTTTAAAATATACTTATTGGTTATTGGAATTTCGTTGTTTAAGAACTGTTTGTTCAATTTATTTTTCCATTTACTGATTTGGATTATTTATTTTGGGGGATATTTAGTTGTTTGAGTTCCTTATACATTCTAGATGTTCTGGAACATATTCCTTCTGATATGTACCCGTCGTGCCCTTCCCATGCTGGACGCTGTCTCCCCAACCTGCTGATTGACTCCCCTCCCCACCCTGTGGACCATCTCCCCATCCTGCCGACTGTGTCTTTTGCTGCGCGGAGCCTTTAATTTCCATGCCACCCTTCTGCAACTATCAGGACTTTGGGGCTTCCATTATGAGATTTGATCCATTTTGAGTCGATTTTTGTGTAGACCAGGAGAGAGAGGATGAGTTTTATTCTTTAACAGTAAGATACTCAGTTTGCCCAGCAACATTTGTTGAAGATGCTGTGCTTTCTCCTGTGTATGTTTTTGACACCTTTTTTGTAAGCCATGCCTGGTGTGTGGGTGTGTTTCTGGATCCTCTGTTACATTTCTGTGGCCTGTGTGTCTGTTTTTGTGCCAGTTCCCTGGTGGCTCTGTTGCTACAACTCTGTAGTCTAACTTGGAATCAAATGTGTGATTCCCTCCAGGGTTACACTTTTTCCTCAGAAGGCTTTGGCTCATCAGCCTTTAGTACTTACACATGAATCTTGGTTTTGTTTATTTATTTTCCTATTTCTGTGAAGAAAGTCATTGGAATTTTGGTGATAATTGCGTTGACTGGTACATTAGCCATTTTTACTACATTAACTTTGGGAACAGACAAGCATGAGAGATGGTTCCTTCTTTTAGTGTCTTCTTTAATTTCTTTCTTCAGTGTCTTACTGTATCACAGAAGTCTTTCTCCTCCTTGAGTTATTTCTATATATTTATTATTATTATTATTATTATTATTATTTTACTTTTTATTTTTTCCTTTTTTCTCCCTTACCCTTTCTCCCTCTTGCTCCGCCCCTGCTCGCTCCGGATCCTGCTCATTCCAGCACATAGGTTCTTTATTATTTGTTTTTCACTATGGATGGTTTTGAGTCACTATGTAGTTGCTGGGATTTGAACTCATGACCTCTGGAAGAGTAGTCAGAGCTATCTCACTAGCCCCCTTTTTTATTATATTCTATATTTTGATGCCACTAGAATGGGATTGCTGTTCCCTATTGAGTATAGAAAAGCTACTGATTTTTGAATTTTAAGTTTGTATTCTGCTACTTTGCTGAAAGTACTTGTCAGGTCTCAGCACTGCTGGAGTCTTCTGGGTCTTTTAAGTGAAGGATCCTAGGGCTTGCAGATTTGTACAGCATGACTTTCTTTAAAGTTTTGTTTTTTGTTTGTTTGTTTGTTTTGTGTGTGTGTGTGTGTTTGTTTATGAGACAGGGTTTCTCTGTGTAGCCCTGGCTGTCCTGGAACTCACTCTGTAGACCAGGCTGGCCTCAAACTCAGAAATCTGCCTGCCTCTGCCTCCCAAGTGTTGGGATTAAAGGCGTGCGCCACCACTGCCGGGCCTTCTTTAAAGTTTTTTTTTAAATGATGTACCTATTTCTGTTTTATGTTTTGGTGTTCTGCCTACTTGTAGCTGTGTGAGGGTGTCAGATCCCCTGGAGCTGAAGTTACAGATGGTTGTGAGCTGCCATGTGGGTGCTGGGAATTGAACCCCAGTCATTTGGAAGAGAAGCTAGTAAGAGAAGCTTAACCACTGAGCCATCTCTCCAGTCCCGACTTTTCCTTTCTTATTTGTACTTCTTTTAAAAATTATTTTCAACATTCTTATTATTTAATTGTTTTTAGGACATATGATCTGTCTGATATCAGTTCTTTATCAGTTTTATGTACTTGGTGGCCCCTGTGAAGTAGACATTTCTAAATAGTTCATTGATCTTTTTTTCCTAATTGGAAGGTTCAGGCTACTTTGCAATTCACATAATTTTCATATTCACATTGAATTGTTTTTAACTTCAACTTTTGTGGAAGTCTAACTTTTAATATAAAATCCACTTAAGAATGTTTAAACTTTTAGAGAACTGAAAGAACTGTATAAATCTCACTGCAGGCAGATTTAGAACATTTTGCTATGAAAAGCTCCTTCCTGCTTTTTTTGTGGTAATTTGTTTTTTTTTTTTTTGTTCTTGTTATTATTTTGTTTTTGTTTTTTGTTTTTTGTTTTTGTTTTGTTTTGTTTTTGAGACAGTGCTCTGTGATTTCCAGGTTGCACTCAAACTCTATGAAGTTAAAGATGACCTTGAGCGCCTGAACTGGAAATGTAAGGGTTCTTTGGAAAGTCAGTTGTGTTGGATGGTGTTTTGCTGGGGCAAACATGTGAAGGAACGTTTTGTTGCAGGAGACACAGCTGAAAGGATGGTCTGCTAAAGCAAGCATGTGAAAGACACATGATGATGGATTCTTCGCTAATGACACACATGTATTGGTCTACCTTGCATTGTGTAATTGATCTCCATTTGTTGGGACTCCATGGAGAGAAACACACCAAAAAACCTCTGGTGACCTTCTGCAGTTTCTCGCCCATTCTGTGGACTCAGGCTGCTTGGCAGAGTGATGTCATTGGAGTCAGATGGCATGTTCTGAGGGAAGACCCGTGGAGGACACGTGATGTTTGTGGGGAGTGTATAAAGGACTCAATGCACAGTGACTGAGGCTGAGCTTGCTTACAGAGCTAGCTGTGCAATGCTTGTTGGTCTCATGTCTTCATTGGTCTTCGCTTCACTGAGAGAGGCATGGCTGAGAACTCTTCCTGGCATTCCTGTTGGCCCGGTCCCTCCTGTTGGCTGGAGCTGAGGCTGGAGCCTGGCTGTCTCTGTTAGGTAGTGCAGGAGCTGCTGATTCTGTTTGCTATCCCAACTCTACCTAACTGGACTGCTGGTGTGTCCATGAAGTGTTTGTGAGTGGACTGGGCTCCCGTTGCTGACCTGTGAACTGAGCTGTCGATTTCCAGGCAATATAGGTGGAATCTGCTCCAAAGAACCTTTTCTAAACAGGTCCACTTCTCCTGCATCCTTTGCTTTCTATTACCTAAGGGAGGTTAAAGTATTTAAGAACCATCATTAAAAGTAGACTTCGAAAAAAATTAAAGTTACAAGCTCTTCTTCCAGAGTCTTGGAATCAGGGGTGTGTGCCCAGTTTGTGCTGTGCTGTGCTGTACACTGAATGTGTGGTGTTGTGCATTTTAGAGATACACACTACTGACTGAGCTACAGCCCAGCCCTCTTGATGGGTGCTTACACCATCGCTTCACCAGCTTCAAAAGGGTGTTTGTGTGAATTTACCAGTCTCACTAAATGGCAGGCTTGTTGATTTCCCTTTGAAATACTTCATACTTCTGACTTACCACTAAGCACATACAAGTTCAAAATTATTACATATTTAGATGCGACCTGTTCACTCATTGTTTCCCCCAAATGCAAATGTTAAAATCATGTTTATTATTCTATAGGATCTGTCTTAATTTGTAAACATTCCTTTTGTTTTTAAGACTGTTTACTATCTTTATATTTATATATTTACAGTCATGTTAATATTTACTTGCTAAAGTGTTTCTGCAATATTACTTTAAGGGTCTTACCTTATAGCATGGTTGTTGGAATGGGTAGATTGTATGTAGACTTTTCTGAAACTTGATAATCTCCACTTCTTAACAGATGGATTTAGTATATTTGTTCTTAGTGATTATGGTCTTATTTATCTTTAAAAGTAGTTCTTTATTTTATAATTAAGTTTATCTGTGTGTTTACATGGTAGGAGGTGTGTGCTTGTGTATGCAGTGCCTTCAGAGTCTAGCCTGGGGCATTTGATTCCCTGAGGCTGGAGTCGTATGTAGCTGTGAGCCACCCAGTATGAGTGCTGGGAACTGAACCCGCGTCATCAGCAGAACTTTCCAGTCCAGTCACAATTATTTACAGAGTTTATTTGTTGGTGTCTATTACATTTCTTCTTTTGTATGTGGTTTTACTCTTCTACTAAACTAAATGCTTCCTGCCCCCAACCCTCCTGTTCCAATTCTCCATTAATACTAGAATTAATGTCTTCATACTCCTTGTTTCTACTGGAGGCAGAGACCCTTTTCCATGTGGCTTTCCAAGGACAATGGTGAGAGTGTTGACAGCCCATAGTAGTGCCCCAGCAGGTCAGTCAGTGGGTAGAGTAGACCTTCTCCTGTAACCCTACAAACATGTGGAGACTATGTATAAAAGTGTGGGCCTCCAGTGCTGTTCCAGCCTGGGTCTTCCTTTTGTAGATCCTCATCCACTGTGAGTTTCTTTTCAAGTCTGGTCATTTGGTGGTGATATTTATGTGAAATGCATTCTTTGTATTTTCTGGGGAACTGGTGCAAAGTTCAGATATTCCATCTATACTTCTTATGTAGTAGATCACTTTGTTTTCTTTTTACATTTTGAAAAAAAATCACTGCAACACCTATGATATGAAGAATTTGTGTATTTTTAAGTCACCTCATATTGGAGAGAACCACAGGTGAATAACTCTTCCAATGATAGACATAATTTGGTCAGCTGTCTGAGCTAGCTGAGCCACAGCCTATAAGCCATTGTAATAACTCTAATAAATCTAATAAATGTACTTATTCTATAAATATTGCTTCTCTACTGCAGTGGTTCCCAACTCTGGGTCCCAACCCCTTTGGGAATCAGATGGCCTTTTCACAGGAGTCACCTAAGACTACCAGAAAACACAGGTATTTATGTTGCAATGCTCTTCCCACTTGTTTTTCTTCCCAGGCATTCTGGGATAGGCTTAGAGCTAGAACCAGTACATATTCTAGAATAATCTTGAACTTCTTCACAGTCAGTGGGTCATGTTGGTATTGATGGCAAGGTCTTAGACATAAGTTGTTAACTGTACAGTTGAGAAGAAGTGTCCCATCTGAAGAGGGCTGAATCTCTGTTGGCCTCAGAAGGAAGACAATGACATTCTGAAGACTTTGTCTAAACACCATCGATTTTTAAAATGACAATCATTCTCTTGCCACTGGCCTTGTAGGATAACCTTGTGTACCAGGTCATAAGTGCTAAGGGACTGGATTATTTCTCTTTAGGCTGGGTGAGCTACGAAATCTCTCCCACCCTGCTCTCACTCAAAGCCATAGTTATTTTGTAAATGTGTTAAAACGCTTCTACTGCACAGGCCACAGTAACTTAGATATTTGCATCCAAGGAATCTGCTGAACATTACTGGTCTACTATGTCGGAAATGGTTTCTTTGTAACAAAGATATTAACATTCTTGTGCCAGTGAAAGCTCAGACTATGTACAGAGGAATTTCTGTATCTACTTGGGTTTTAGAAGTCCTCATAGGATGTTCTTGTCTTTTTAGGGCATTGAGGTGCCGTGACTTTTAAGGTCTCATAGCCTACTATCATTGATATAGTGGGTCAAAGGATAACTTGTGCAATGGTGATGTTCTGGGTCTCAGTAGAATATGCTATCAATTGATGTGGCCTTGAGGTGAGGTGATAAACGTAAACCTTGAAAGGTGTCATAGTTACTGTTCTAGTTCTGTAAGGAGATACCATGACCAAGGCAACATTTAAAAGGAAGCACTTATTAGAGGGCTTGCTCCTGGAGCAGTAGCTGAGAGATCACATCTGATCTGCAAGTTACAGTCAGACAGAGAGACCTGTGTGGGCTTCTTAAACCTAAAAGCCTACCACCAGTGACACACCTCTTTCAACAAGGTCAGAGCTCCTAACCCTTCCCAAACAGTTCTACTGCTTGGGAACCAAACATTTAAATGTATGAGCCTATAGGGCCAGCCAGTTTCATTCTAAATCAGTACACAAGAGAAAACAAACTCCCCAAGGATGGTGGCAATGTCGATGACTTCAGAGTGAATGTATAATTCCCAACATCGGGGGTGTGCAGGTTATCAGTTTGCCCCAGAAATGGGGTCACGCGTGGAAGAGACTTGCCATGGCGAGAGAGACAGAAGCTTTAGGAAACATCTAAGGGTGCCTGAGCCAACCGTGCCTGGTATTGAAACTCATGATTAGAAAATTGGACCCAGCCTCGCCATCGCAGCCATCAGAGACTCTCATGAGTGCGTCTCTTTCGTCACCTCTGCTGCTCATGTGGTGGAGCCAGCAGCCTCTGTGGGCCATTGCTGCCTTGCTCAGGCTGTGCTTGGAGCCATGGGCTAAAGATCTTCTTACCTTAATTCACCGAGTGGGACTGCTACTAGGGGGTTCTTGGGTTCTTGTCCGTGACCTGACATCCAGGTTCTTCTTGTATCAAATAATAGGACCAGGCAGAGAGCAGCAGCAGTGGGAGCACTGACCACTAAAGTGAGAGGAAAATGCAGTGTGCACTCCACAGTGAGAGCTGGCATCAGCAAGCAGGTAGTCCAAGAGCCTAGAACTGTCTAGGGGTTCTTTTATGAGTTTAGTGGATGAAAGATGCTGTTCCTCAAGGGAAGGAAGTGGGAGATTCCTGCCCAGATTGACTGAGGGGCTAGTATATAACTTTGGTTTATTTCTGTGTGCTTTGGCTGTACAGTCTATGAATGTAAACATGTGTACCACCACACATACACATGAGCTGGTAAATAGAGTTTGCTCTTGACCCTTTGCTTTAAGGATAAGCAACTTGCTTACACCCATTGTGTTTAAGCTGGCCTTTATATATTTCATTTCATGCTAGTTATTTATTTACATGTACATACCTGTGTGAGCATGTGGAGGACAGAGGAAAACCTTTTGGAGTCAAATTTCTCTGTCCACCATTTGTGTTTTAGGCATGAAGCTCTGTGTTGGAGTTGGTGGTAGGTGCCTTTACCTACTGAGCCGACTCAGGCCCAAAACTTGCTGATTTTCTATCTCATATCAGGATGTGCCTGACCACAATTACTCACAGGAGGGAGGTCTAGGGTTGTTCTCCTAGAAGGGGGGTTGCTCAGGGCAGCAGCCAGATAGTGTATGGACCCCCATATAGCAAGGGGAAGCACGGGGTTCATCTTCGTGTCTATATCCTAGAAGAGTCAAGACACAGGCGTTTATAGGAGTCTGGGATGTGATTCGTGGTCTGAGTTCACAGTTTTGAAGGCACCATCGATGTCCTGACAGCTTTCTGCAACAGAAGAAGAGGATGGATGGGGCAGAGGTGGGTGGGGCAGAGGTGAGAGTTGGGTTGTTTGGGGTAAGGGTGAGAGTCTGGTGGGTGGGGCAAAGGTGAGAGTTTGCGGGTGAGAGGGTGAGAGGGTGAGAGTCGGGTGGCTACAGTGGCTGTGGGTGATTTCCTGTTAGTGATGAGGAGTTTTATAGGAAGAGTAGAGTTTTCCAGAAAGTACTAGTAATTATGATAAGCAAACAGAAAGCAGATGTGCTGGATGTCGTAGTAGGAAGGGAAGGAACGATGTGTTTATAGAACCAAGGACCAATGGCGCGCCTTCCCATCCTTTCAGGGCACAGCAACAGCACAGCCAAGAACAACAGGGTGGGAAGCAGAAAAATGAACAGCAGCCTCTCTTAATTTCCATCCATATTTAAATTCTCCGTTCTTAGATTTTTAAAATAAAAAACAGCAGCGGGAATGTAGCCGTGGGCTAAAACTGGGGCAATCGGGACACTTTTTCTTTTTTCTGAAAACAAGATTAAACTTTTTTCTCAGGTTTATATAAACACAACTTGAAACACTAATGATCATTAATTGAAATTCTTTTATCAATGATGCTAAGAACCTACAAATAAGAACCCTGATTTCCTGCTGACAATGCACCTCAAAGAAACAGTAAGATGGTGGCTGGTTTGGGCAGAAGTTCATATCTGCCCCAGGTGAACATCAGAGTTGGGGACCCAGAATGCTAAACGTGAGCTCGGGTAGAACTCCCTCCTGTCCTAGAAGGCTGAGCATCTTTTCTCTTTCAGTCTCTCTGGGATGGGAAACAAACACTGGTTATCAAGTGGGAAATTGACTGTACATTATCATAGTGGAATTTTGCTTTTACCTGTGGCTGCTGCTTCTTTTGATGCCCTTCCTTCCTGTGAGAACAGCCCTTCTGTTCTTTTAGGTTTATTGGGCTTCCCCATGGGTGTGAAAGGATTTTGAATAACCAATTCTAGAATGTTATTCGCCTTTTACTTAAAATCAAGGTTTAAGCTCAAGGGAGTGTGGAATCTTCCTGTTGTGGGGCTCGAGGTGTAATGCTTTTCCCAGCCAGCCATCCTCTATAACAGGAGAAAGGTGAGGATTTTCCTGATTGAAGTTTTGCATGACATGGAACCTTTAGAAAGGAAGGCTCATAGCTGGATGTGATGACACATGTCTGTATCGCAGCATTTGGGTAGCTGAGGCAGGAGGGTTGCTGTGAATTCCAGGCCAGACTGAATTACAGAGTGAGACTCTGCTTCGAAAACAAAGAGGAGAAAGAGCACACTCTTTCAATGTAAGAGTTACTTACATTGAAAGGTCCAAAGTCCTTGGGAATCAGACCTTTCAGTTCCCAGGGAAGCAGACTGGGCTCCTCAGAGGGAGTCACAGACAGGGGTCTTTAGTCAGCGTCGACCCTGAGCTAGAGATGAGAGCTTCAGAGCTGAGTCAGCTCCTGGGGCACCTGGCCAGAGGAGCTCACAAGGCCAGAACAGAGCTGTTTTCCAAAATTCTTCAAGGTCTCACCGAATATAATGAGACTAACTTAGCAACCAATTAGAATTGTATTAATGTCATTGCTTTGCCCCTACCAGTTATATTAGAGGTTATCTAACCCTTCTGGAAAGTCCCCCTAGCCCTGCCTAAAAGGGACCTCCCAGCTCCTCTGTTTTGGCATGACAAACACCCAAACACTGTTTTGGCATGACAGGCTACCTGACAAAAGTAAGTGGCGTATGGTCTGAGGGTGTGGTCCCTCATGCTGGGGAAGGTACTGAGGTAGGACCGTGAGGCAGCTGAGTCTGCAGGCTTCACGACTTGGCTGGTTGGCATAGTTGCTTTATGGCCCATGGGAAGTGGAGGTGGAGCAAAGGGAGCCCTCCTCCTGGCTGGGGCAGGAAAGAAACAGGGAGTCACCAAATGCCCACAATCTCTTTTGAATCCTCTGAGAATGAAGGCCTCCCCATAGGCCTGGCCTCTTAAAGATTCTACCTTCTGTTACTAATGCCATGGGTCCTGCCCGTGTCTTCCTGGCTAGACCCTATGTAAAAGCCTTGAAGGGACAAGGGATAAGACAGAGCGGCCTTTCTAGGCTGTCTTCCTCAATGAGGAACGGGCTCTATGGTTCCCCTGGAGAAGGAGGAATTCTGGTTTCTGGGATAGATGGGAGGATAGAAAAGTCTGACAGGCTGCTGCAGTGGCCTCTTAAGTCCTTTCTGTTGTCAAATATTCAGCCGGTGGGAACGGTATAGATGGGGGTGCTGTGCTCTGAGCCCCAACTCTACCTATCAGATATAACCACACTGTGACTTGATATGTCCTAGACAGAATTTCTCCTTCTCCCTCTCCCTCCCCCTCTCCCTGTCCCTGTCCCTCTCCTCTCCCTCCTCCCCTTCCTCTTCCTCCCCTCCTCCTCCCCTCCTGCTCCCCCTCCTCCCCCTCCTGCTCCCCATCTTCTTCTTCCCCCTTTTCTTCCTCCCCTCCTCCTCCCTCCTCCTCCCCTTTCTCCTCCTCCCCTTCTGCTCCCCATCTTCCTCCTCCCCTCTTCCTCCTCCCTCTCCCCCTCACTTCCCCTCCCACTTCTCTCCCTCCTCTTCCCTCCCTTATCCTCTTCCCTCCCTTATCCTCCCCCCTCCTCCTCTTCCTCTTCCTCCTCCTCCTTATGATCTGAAGTGATTTTATCTTTATTTCCTTCACTTTAAGTCAACCATTAAATTTCACAGTGATTTCTGGAGTAGGGCAGAATGACGGAGGCCATTGAGAACCATCCAACTGAGTAACCAAAATGTCCCCCAAACAGAAACAAACTAACCCCTCCAAACCCTACATATATCAAAACAAAAAAACTAAACAAAAGACTAACTAAACTTCTCCAAGAAAACAAACAATCCACCTTATGATTTTGTGCTGGGCCATGTTCCTAGCTATACCACAGGTTAGGGCCACCAGAATCATGAATTTGGCTTATTAATTGAAAAGAACAAACTGGCGGATGACATAAGCAAGTGGGTGACTGAACAATGTGACCTCATCAATGATGTCACATCCCTTCCTACCTCTTCCCACTGCACACATTGGTTGAGACTCTGGGATGGTGTTTGGGGAAAGAACCATTAAGCCCACAGGCTTCCTGTTTCTAAAGAAGGCATCCGCTGACTCCAGCCAATGAAAAGGTGAGGCCTGCAGGGGGAGCAGCACTGTGTCACCTGCTTCTGTTTTCCTACAGTCTTCTTTCCTCCCGATGACGATGACAGGGATGGCCAGGTGCCTTTTGTGTGAGTGCTGGGCTTGCAGGTGCCTTCAGCTCCCCTCGGATTTTACACATGAATATTTGCTGATGCTGACTGGCCAGGCAAGCTCACATGCTCACCAATATTTGTAGGTTTGTTTCACCTGCCATCTTAGTCATTGTTCTAGTGCTGTGGAAAAGACACCACGATCAAAAGAAAGCGTTTAACTGGGCTGGTTTACAGTTTCAGAGGCTTAGTCTATTATCACTGTGGTTGGGAGCATGGCAGCAGGCAAATAGCTGGAGACAGAGCTGAGAGCTAAGTCCTGACCTGCAGGCAGAGGGGTGCGGGGCAGCTGGCATGGACTTTGGAAACCTCAAAACCCATTCCCAGTGAGAAACTTCCTCCAACAGGGCCATGCCTACTTCAACAAGGCCATACCTCCTGTTCTTTCTAATCCTTCTCAAATAGGGCCACTCCCCAATGACTCAAATAGGAGAGTCGTTCTTATTCAAACTGCAACACCTTTTAGTTAACTTTGGTGACAAAATTCTGAAGCTACAACTCCTAAGACGGTCAGGAGGCAGTTCAGAAGAAAGCACCATTTTGGCAGAGTTTGGGTTTTGTTTGAACTGGGGCCTGTGAGTTCACGGCTAGTTAAGAAACAGTGCTTATTCCTCCAACCCGGGGCACAGGATGGGGCTACATGCTTCAGGTGAAGAATTTCCAGGGTGTCCCTGAGGCCAGTGTGTTCCGTGGAACTGATCTGAGATTAGCTTCCGGGAAGGATGAGAGGACAGAGCTGCTACCCCCTGGGATGGGGCATTTTGTGCTCTCACGGTGGTTAGGGTGCAGGTTTGGCAGCTGGGGTATGAGTTCACTGGATTCGTCTTACAGCGTCTGTAGAAGGTGATCTCTGAGCGGGAAGTATTAGCCTGGCTGTCATTTTAGCTGCTTGGGTTTGTCCAAGATCAACGTAAGTGCGTGATCCTCTCTTCTAGAAGGAAATTGGTTCAGGAGTGCCCAACAGGCTTTCCATTCGGGCCAGCAAGGTTCTCCCACTCCACACTTTCCCCAAAGACACCACAATCACAAAGTCCCATAGCTACCTCCTGCTTGGATTTGTGAGCTGTCAGCTCACTACTCCAGAAACAAGAAGTAGTGGCTTCTCAGAAAGTCCTTTTAGTGGCCACAGTGGAAGACACACCTGGCTTTTTTGTCTGCTCTTTGGACCTTTCCTTCATTTACTTACTCATTCAGTTTGTGGGGTGTGTGTGTGTGTGTATGTGTGTATGCACGCGAGGGGTGTGCTGTTGTGTGTAGGGGGCACTGTTTACCTTGTGTCTTTGAGACAGACTCAGTCACTGTGAGCCGGGGTTTGCCAAGTAGCCTAGGCTAGCCAGTCAATGAGACTCGGGGGTCCTTCTGTCTCTGTCCTTCCAGTCTGGTCTCACAAGTGTGCCCAGCACACCCAGCATTTTACATGGGTTCTGGGGACCCAGCTCAAGTCCTCCTGACTCTTGCTCTTTATTTTCTCAGAGCCCAGAGCATCTCAGAATGTGGTGGGCACTTAAATAAACATATATTCAAGTGAACCTAATATAGAAATGACATTATTTATGAGTTGGTAGTGAAAGGGTAGAAAATAATACAGCCTAACTCTAACGACCCCAAGAAGTCAGAAGTTTAAAATGCTATCTTATCTTGCTTTGTTAGAAACTAGGTAAAAGGTCACATTCCAGAGCCTGCCCTTTGTTTAGAGCTAGCAGAAAGACCTTGAATAGGTGATCCTGGCCCCGCAAGGTAACTGGAAATGGTCTAAGCTTATCTTGCTTCTGTAAACTGCTTACGCCATTACCCCTATGCAGGAGTTCACGCAGCTATAGACATTCAAGAAAATAGGAAACTAATTGGTCCACTGAGCGCGGGCTCCGATAATTTAAACTGATTGGCCTAAAAACTATGGAGTGGTACAAATCAATTGGCTCGCATTTTGTGGGCTCTCCATGCTAAGAAATGATTGGTTTGTGATTCGTGGGCTTTGTTGTAAACTTATAAAAGCTGTCGCAATTCGGCACTCGTGGTCCACAGTCCTCTAGCCCTGCGAGGTGTATGGCTGTGGAACCCACAATTCTGGAATAAAGAAACCCTCATTGAGACCATTTCTCTCGAGTGATTTGGGTGTCGCCTTCTGGGGTGTGGGGTGCTGGGGCACCCTCGGTTTTTGGGGCCTTACAGTGGTTGGTCACAGAAACAAGATTTGCAAATTAATTTTTCCCCATAGACGTTCTCCAAGCTTCCCAAATCTCACTCCAGTTCCTCTCGCCTCTGAGTTTTCCCTTCCTGTGGTGATTTGAATGAGATGCCTTCCACAGTCTGGGACACTCGAGCCCTTGGTTAACAGTTGGTGGCTGTAGTTGGGAGATTTAGGAGTCGTGGCCTTGTTGAAGGAGGTATATCACTGGAGACAGGCTTTGAGGCTGTCAAAGCTACGTGCCACCCTCACTGGGCTCCTCTCTGCTTCCTGCTTGGATTTTGTGAGCTCTCATCTTGCTGTTCCAGTCACTACATCTGCCTGCTGCCACACCTCCCCACCATGATGGTGATGGTCTCTTTTCTCTCTGTGACCATAAGGCCCCCGAAACCCCTTTCTTCTGTAAGTTGTTTTGGTCACGTTGCTTTATCACAACAGAGAAGTAACTGATGCACTTCCTTCCTCTCCTCTCCTCCCTTCCCTTGCCACACTCCGCCTTTCTCATCCTGGTGCTGAATTCTCTTTGCTGACGCTGAGTGATATAACTGAGAGGTTATTTCTCCACAGGTGAAATGAACCAATGCAATCCAGATTAGAATATATCAAAGATAGGTTTATTGGGAAGCTGCGCACACTCGGGTGAGCGAGTTCAATGGCCCCAAGGACCAGGGAAGTTGCCCTTGGAAGAGAGGTGGGGTGAGGGGAAGAGAGAGAAAGAGAGAGAGGGTGAGAGAGGAGAGAGAGAAGAGAGGAGGAGGAAGAAAAAAAGAAGGAAAGAGAGCAAAAAGAAGAAGAAGGAGGAGGAGGAGGAGGAAGAGAGAGCAAAAATGTCTGGATTATATAGGGAGGAGCCTCTGGGGGAAGGGCAGCTCAACTCCTGGGCTGGAAAATGTAGGATTGGGGCAGGGCGTGCCAGATAGGAACTAAGGGATGCTGAGAACCTGGAGAACCTGGAGGCCAGGTTTGCTTTGATATGTAAAATATGCACCTCAGTCCCTTGTTCTGGGGTCTGAAACCCTACTGTAAGGATGGGTCAGGTGCCCAGCCACTAGCTCCCACCCTTTTTTTTGTTTTGTTTTGTTTTTTTTGGTTTTTCAAGACAAGGTTTCTCTGTGTAGCCCTGGCTGTCCTGAAACTCACTCTGTAGACCAGGCTGGCTCTAACTCAGAAATCCGCCTGCCTCTGCCTCCTAAGTGCTGGGATTAAAGGCGTGCGCCACCACCGCCCGGCCATGAACATCTTTTAACAGTAATGCCTTGGGGCTCCCACAGGTGTGAATCATGGGGACGCGGGGTCGGAGAGGAGGCCTCATTCCAGCTCATTCCAGCAGTTCAGCACACCTAGAATACACTTGAAGTCTTTCTCACTCCTCAGCTCTAAACCTCTATTTTTCTAGGATTCCTTCTGCCACCCCCCAGCCCCCATTTTTAGTACAGACTTGAAGAGAGAAAGGGGGCAAAGTTTCTTTTTTTTTTTCATTTTTGGTATGACTTAGATATTTTAATTTTTCCGCATTGAGAACTGTCTGTTTAGATTCCTGGCACATTTTTTTTTTAAAAATAAATTGAAAATAATTTTTTTCTCTCATATAATACATCCTGACCACAATTTCCCCTCCCTTTTCTCCTCCCAGCTCTCTCTCCGGGATCCATTCCCATCAGAAAGGAGCTGGTTTCCAAGAAACAACAACCAAATTCGACAAAACAATAGGAGGAAAAGAATTCCAAGAACTGGACACATCCCACCGTTAGGAGTCCCACAGAAACTAACCAACCTAATGGCCATAAGGTGTAGGCAGAGGACCTGGTGCAGCCCCCCCGACTTCAGTCTCTGTGAGCGCATGTGAGCCCTGCTCAGTTGATTCAGAGAGCGGGTTCTCAGGGTTGTCCATCTCTCTGACTCTTTACGCCCCCTCTTCCTCAGGGATCCTGGAGATCTAGGAGGGGGACCTGGGGCAAAGCTTCATAGCAAGCTTTGAGAGTAATCTGAGATCCTCCAAAGAGGTACTGCTGCCCAGTGCTGAGCTCTGTAACCGCAGCTCTGTCTTCAAGGAGCCCACACCCCTCATCTCAGTGTTTCCTCCGTACTGACTTATCCTGAAATTCTTTACTACGCAGGAGCCATGGGTCTGGTTTTGCCTGAGTCCAGGGTCTCTGGCCCTGCAGCCACAGACAGTTCCAGCTCTGTGGAACCACAAGGCCTCTAGGCTTCTAACCTGCCCTGTCTCTCCTGACTCCTCAAACCTCCTGGGCGGATCTGGGAAAAGTTATCCCCTTACTTAAGTGCTGTCTTACAAACTGCCCGCTTCCTTGTCTTATCAACTCAGTGTGAACTTCCTTCCTGGTCTGTCCAGATGTTTGCCATTCCTGCCTCGTGCCTTTCTCTTCCCAAGACACTTAAGAAGAGGCAGGGGGCCTCTTCAGCTTACCTTCATGTTGTTTTGAATTAACCCACACATTCGTACAGATCACCTCTCTCCGGGGATCAGGTGTGGGTCTGAATAACTTCTTGTTTGCCAAGATTTATCCAGCACCATTTTAACAGACATTTTGCTGAGGAGTTTCTTCTTCCATGTATCAGGTTTTTAGAAATAGTTGACTGTGACTTCTATTTTCCATGTAATCTGCCTGTGCAGAATTCTGTCAGACATGTTTTCCGTAGAATGTTCTTCTATGGAACTTTGTTCATGCTTATTATTTTTAAATATATTTTGCTATTAAAATCTTTTGTTGCTTTCGAATAGAAAACCCCAGTCAAACGAAACAGTCTAACTTTGTATGTCTGTGAGTGTGTGTTTGTGTGTGTGTGTACTCAAATGCTGTACTTTGTGTGTGTGTGGGGTAGAGGTATCTCATCGTGGCGACCCTACCCACCTCTTTTGAGACAGGGCCTCTCACTGGTCTGGAGCTCACAGTTGAACTAAGCAGGAAGCCCCGATGCTGGGGCCACAGGCACACACCACCACACTCAGGCATTGTAAAGTCAGCTTCTGGGAATTGAACTCAGGTCCTCAGGATTGCAAGGCAAACCCTTCACCAATGGAGCTCATTCCCAGCCCCCGAGTTTCTGATTTTAAAGTTCTTGTCACAGTACTGGCCAGTAGTGGCCAGTTGCTTCAAGATTCTCTGGTAACACTAAAGGCCACCCGTCATAGGATGGCACCACAGGAGAGCAATGCGTCAACGTCCATCTGTCTATGTCCATGTCCTCATGACTGATGTCCTTTGGGCCAGCACTGGCTTGTTTCCTGTTCAGCCAGTCTGCCACCCAACAGCCTCCTGTACGGCACTTTAAATGCCGAGGTGGACACGTGTGGCACCTTCTTATTCCCAAAGCCTACTTCCTGTCATTCAGCAGTCATATTTCAAAACAAATTTAACTTTTTTTGGAGGGGGTAGAGTTAAAAAGCAGCTGGCAATCCACTTTCCATGGGTTCCTGTTCTAATCCAGTGGTTCTCAATCTTCCTAAGGCTGCGACCTTTTAATACAGCTCCTCATGGTGTGGTGACCCCCAACCATAAAGGTATTTTTGTTGCTACTTCATGACTATACTTTTCTACTGTTATATATCATAATGCATATATCTGATTCACAGGTTATCTGATATGTGACCCCTGGGGAAGAGTCCTTTGCTCCCTGAAAGGGGTCTGACTGCTGAGGTTGAGAACCTCTCTACAAGGAAATACATCTTTAGCTGGGTTTGTTTAAGACCTGTGTTAAGGAAATACATCTTTAGCTGTGTTTTGTGAGACCATCCTACATTTTTCACAAACCTCTGGGGTATGTTGTACCATTAACTTCCTGCATTTACTGAACAATGTCTTGCCATAGCGACTGCCACAGATGAGAACCTTAATATAATCCCCTCCCCTTTGCTTGAAGGCCACCACTGGCCAGAGCCCCACAGAGCTCCGAGGCTGGGGTCCGGTATGCAGACCAGCAGTTGCAGGGTGAAACCCTCTGCTACTTTGCTTCTTATTTTGCTTATGTTAAAATCATAGCGTCCTTTTTGACTGGGAATAGAGTCCATTGTTTCTAACTTAGGCAAAGGTATTTGTGAACTCCTGGGGAAGACTTACTTCCCTCTGTGGCCCTATGGTTGGTACAAGGGACACGGTTAGGGGTAGTTTTCTCTTCTGGGTCCATCCTTGCCTCACTGGGTGTGATCAATTTTTGACTTGGCTTAGCATACTCAATCTTTTCTTTAGTAGTTGGCCCTTTGGGTGTCACATCTAAGAAGCAATTGCCTGAACTCAGACCACAAAGATTTATTCTTGCATTTCACATCCTGTCCCCAAGTTTATAGGCTTGGGGAGAGAGAGAGAGAGAGAGAGAGAGAGAGAGAGAGAGAGAGAGAGAGAGAGAGAGAGAGCTCGCTTTTTGCTTACTATCTGTAACTCCAGTTGCAAGGGACTTGGTGTTCTCTCTGTCCCCTGTGGGTCCCACAGCCGCCCCCCCCATCTGATGCCATATGTACTACACATAAAAGGAGAATTGATAGTTTTTGAATTTTCATGTAGGTCTTTGATCCACTTTAATTTTGTCTGCTCTGACCGGAGAGGAGCATTACAAATCTCCGTTTGGCCCCTGCCTTTCTTTGATTTCTCTGTTTCTCTTTTCTGTCTTCTGTCCTGGAGGCTCTATTCTTTTCTTTTGTTTGAGGCAGGGATTACTGTGCAGCCAGCTCTTGTTGGCCTAGAAGTCATGATCTAGACTAACTTGACCTCAAATTCACACAAATCTGCCTGCCTCTGTCTCCCAAGAGAGGTGGCATTGAAGGTGTGGCTGCCATGCTTGGCCTAACCAGAAGCTCTGCTTGGATGTCAGTATCCAGTTCATAAGCAGATGTTGAAGCATCCTCCCTAGACATCTCGAGGAAAGCACAGGCCCGTATTCGATGTGGAGAACACACCGTGGCCGCTCTCTTCCTTGATTAGTGGCAGAGTCTAGTTGGCTTCGTTGGTCATCATGGTAGGTTACATTGGAGAGCAGGGGGCTGGGTGACCAGGTGAGACTCTGTGATGGCCAAAACTCCACGTCCTGTTAGTTCTGTTCTGTTCGGACGCTGGGCAGAATACAATGCTGTTTTGCAGGCAAGTAGGATCCCCCGGTATGCAGCTATAAACAACTGAGAGCCAATGGGTAGGAAAATCAGGCCGAGCGAGCGAGCGCTAAGCCCGTGCTTACGTGGGGCTCTTCCAGTGAAGGACGAGTGCTGAGGCTGCGGAATCCCATTGTGTGCTGTTGTCCAGGGAAGAGAGAAAACAGGCATTGCTGCGTTTCTGTCATAATGAGTGTGCTTACTTTACCCGCTCGCCACAACAATGGACTGTGGGGATGTGACTCAATCTGCCACACAAGAGAAATCCTGAACAAGCCAGGTGTGGGGATCCGGCGGGGGCTCTTTGTGTTGATTTCCAGTCGAAGTGACAAAAGCTAATACAAATCTTCTGTAGACTTGTCAAGAGAAGAGGAGCCCGTTTGGCAGCTTTTGGGACAGGCATGTCCTTCTGGAGGTGTGTGGGCTCTGAACATCCACAGAGCAGCCTCATCCAGGAGCCCCTGGGCAGTGTAACCATGACTCAAAGAACCATGCCCACTTCCCACCCATAGATCCACATGAGGGGACATTTTAGCTAAAATGACCAAAAGCTACTGTCAGGACAATGGAGCCACAAAGTGCCTGTGCTAGATCCGTGTGTTTTGATCCACAGTCATTGTCTTAGTTAGGGACTTACTGCTGTGAACAGACACCATGGCCAAGGCCGCTCTTATAAGGACAACACTTAATTGGGGCTGGCTTACAGCTACAGAGATTCAATCCGTTATCATCAAGGTGGGAGCATGGCAGCATCCAGGCAGGCACGGTGCAGGAGGAGCTGAGAGTTCTCCATCTTCATCCAAAGGAAGCCAGCAGCAGATTGTCTCCCACAAGGTTGGAGGAGGGTCTCAAAACCCACTCCAGAATGCCACACTTCCTCTCCAATGAGAACACACCTACTCCAACAAGGCCACACCTCATAATAGTGCCATTCCCTGGGCCAAGTATATTGAAACCACCACAGTCATTAAAGTAATGATTGCCCATTGGCATAACACCATCTCATATTATTAAAATAAAGTTCATGTGAGTTACAAATCTGTATTAAAGTTAAAAATCCAATACTAACCATTATCTGCAGGTGAAGAGGACAGTCAAAAGAGCGATTCCTACACTCCGACTATCAGGCCAATGGGCATAAGTTAGCATGCCTCAGTTGATGAGACTGTCAGCAAGTGAGAGCTAGCGTGCTTGGTGCAGATCGTACCATCAGCCCAGTCCAGGCACACACAGACAACCTCTGGCAAGGGCTGGCTTTGAAAATAAGTCAGCACAACCTAACAGAGTCCCACAGTTTCTTGATCATTTAAATAACGACTTTTCTTTGTTTAGTCATGAGAAGATGTTAGGAAGATGTGAAGCACCAACGACCCAAGGAAATGTGCACATTAGAGTTCTCTCTGTGTTCTCGCAACAAGAGACACAACGGTGGCAACTTAAGGGAGAATGGGCTATCCTATCCTAGTTGGAGAGGTCCCTGTGGTGGCAGGAGCAGAAGACTCTCATCACACCTTTCTATAGTCAGGAAAGCAGAGAGATCAGTTGATTTTTTTTTTAAAGCTGGTATTCATTGTAGGACCCCAGACCATGGAATGGGTGTCATCCCAATTTAGGTGGCTTTTCTCACATCAGTTAACTTGATCCAGAAACTCCCTTATGGAGATGCTCAGAGGATTATCTCTGGAGTGATTCTAAGTCCCGTCAGGTCAGGTTAATAATTGAGATGAAGGATCAGGGTGTCTTTTCTACCACCCTCGCACACATAGTTTGTTAGCTGTCAGCTCCAGTGGAAAGCAGTCTGTCAGGAACTGCACACAGGAGCCAGTAAGAAACAGGCGCCCAGACTAGGACTGCGAGTCTCAAGTGGTGCGGGGACCACAGGATCACCTGCTGTCTTCTTCTAAATGAGTCTCCTACTGGTGACTATTTGTGCTTTGACCTAGCCAGCTCGGGAGCCCATGAGGTCTTCGCACAGGTTACATGTGTCTGCAAGGCAGGCATGATGTCTTTGATACATCCCATGAGCTGAGGCTTGAGCAGAGCACTGCTTACTCTGAGTCTGCCCTTTTCTGTTCCTGGCTGCCTCTCCACTGACTGTTGCTTTTCATGGTCATGTGATCCCCGTGTACTACACACAGTGGTGGCAGGCTAAGGCGACTTTGGAAAGTGGTTTAGTGTCCTCAGGCTTTTCCTTGCTCCTTCATTGTGTCAGAGGGGTAAGGAACATTCACCGACAACTAATTAAACTCGGTGAAGCAGAGAGGAAACCTGTGCTTTAGAAAGCCTTGGGGTCGGTCCACTGGCACAGGCCTCATCAGTGCCAGGGCCCTGGGGGATCAGAGGATGTGGAGGGCTAATCCCTAATCCCCACCAGCCTGGGTGAGCCTGCTGGAAAGACATACGCTTGCTAGTTCCCTTTCCAATGAGTTAGGCCTGGTTTTTGTATGAGTGGAAATTAAATCCATAAGACATGGTAATGTTAAATAAAACTCCATGAGGGAGGGTCAATATTAAGAAAAAAAATGCACTTTTAAAAAATGTAAACTTCTCTTGCCTAGAAAGGAGGATATAAACCCAAGGAGAGAAACTGATCAGAGTGATACTCCTTCAAGGCCCTCAGGAAGAGGGAGTCTGTTTTATAGTGTGCGGCTTTGCCTGGTGAGTAAGAGCAGACAGCCAGGCCAGGAGAGTGAGCCCCGCTGCTGAGCTTGCCCTGCTAAACCAGGCACTCAGCCAGGCTCACTGGCAGAGAGACAGAAGTCGCTGATCCTTAACAGACCCGAGCCTTAGCATTCCAGGGCTCACGTTCTGTGCACGTTACTTCTTTGCTCGCACCAGAACAGGATATCTGCCTCTCCCCCTTCTCCTCCATCTGGGTGGGTGTCTTCTTCGGTTGTATCTCTCCGAGGTATTAGGGAGTCTTTGATGGAGGGAATCACAATCAGGTTCCAGGAGAACAAAGTCTTACATCTGTTTATCTGTGCATGTAATTCTGAGGGAGGGAGAAAGAAAAGTTTGCAAAGAGGATTGTGCCAGATCGTGAGTGAATCGCCTTCTCTTCTGCACCCCACCATCTAGCAGGAACTGGCTGCAGTTGGAAGAACATTCATTAGGGTAGGGAGGAAAGCCTGTTCCACGGCTGCTCAGTGGGTGGAAGGGGAAGGGACATGCTGGATGTGAGAGACGACAGAAAGACCCCAACCCCCTGTTAACACCTTCCCATTCCTAAAGCCTCATCCTGATTTTGAATGGAGTTGAAATTTAGAATAACCACGCAAGCCAATGAGATGGTACAGAGTTTTCTAGAGGCAAACTATGTAGAAATTTGGTACAAACATACTTTTATTTTTTAGAAAGCATACAACCCTGACTATAAAGACCACTACAGGGCCTGAGAGATTGCTTACCCTGAAAAGTGCTTGGCCTCACTTTCATCCCCAAGATCCACATGCCAAGCTTCCGTGCGGCGACACCCCCCCCCCCCCCCCCCCGGGATCCCAGTGCTGAGGAGGCAGATAGGCTGACCCCTGATTTCTCTGGCCATCCAGTATAGACTACTTGCTGAGCTCCAGACCAATAGAGACTTTGTCTCAAAAAGAAAAACAAAAAACAAAATCCCCAAGATAATTAGCTACCAGAAAATGACACACAAAGTTGTGCCGTGGGCTCCACACACATGTGCACGCACTGCCATTCACACACGTGCACGCACTGCCATTCCTAACACATACCTGCTCCAACATATGGAGAGAAACAAGTACTGTTAACCACCAAGTCATCCCTCTGGCTTACCTCAATCAATTTCTTTACATCTGGCACAACTGTAAGCCAATGATGGAAATTATACTCAATAAAGTTCTGATTAAAAAATATTATTCTGTTTGTCTTTGAAATAAGGTATAATTCAGAGAAAGTAAATATGTGAAATAAAGGATAAGATACAATGTTGGGAAAAAATAGATGAATGAAATTTTAAAAATGTTTCATTGTATCCCACACCTAATATATTATTGTCTGTCCCAGAAACCTAAGAGGCTGCTGGACACAGCCTGACAGTCCCCATTTCCTAAACACACACACACACACACACACACACACACACACACAGCCGGACAGTCCCCATTTCCTACACACACACACACACACACACACACACACAGCCTGACAGTCCCCATTTCCTAAACACACACACACACACACACATAGCCTGACAGTCCCCATTTCCTAAACACACACACACACACACACACACACACACACACACAGCCTGACAGTCCCCATTTCCTAAACACACACACACACACACACACACACACACATAGCCTGACAGTCCCCATTTCCTAAACACACACACACACACACACACACACACACACACAGCCGGACAGTCCCCATTACCTAAAGACACACACACACACACACACAGCCGGACAGTCCCCATTTCCTAAACACACACACACACACACACACACACACACAGCCTGACAGTCCCCATTTCCTAAACACACACACACACACACATACACATAGCCTGACAGTCCCCATTTCCTAAACACACACACACACACACACACACACACACACAGCCGGACAGTCCCCATTACCTAAAGACACACACACACACACACACACACAGCCGGACAGTCCCCATTTCCTAAACACACACACACACACACACACACAGCCTGACAGTCCCCATTTCCTAAACACACACACACACACACACACACACACACACATAGCCTGACAGTCCCCATTTCCTAAACACACACACACACACACACACACACACACACACACACACACACAGCCTGACAGTCCCCATTTCCTAAACACACACACACACACACACACACACACACACACACACACACACACAGCCTGACAGTCTCCATTTCCTAAACACACATACACATACACACACACACACAAATTTTTTTAAAAAAAGAATTCTGTGTTCTTATTTCACCTTTTAAGTTGAAACTGTATTAATTAGCATGGAATTTAATAATTCAGTGGATGAATTTTTCTTCAGAATAACATGGGATGCAAAATTATATTAAGGTAGTACAATTTCTTTTGTTACATTTATTTCTTTCCTGAACTTTAAAATATGTATGTTACATATTTAACTTTAAAACTAATGCATAGTCATGGTGGTGATGGGCTAAGAGGAGGAAAAATGTCCTAGAATTAATAATTCACACATCACCCGTATTTTCTCATTTCTCCTCTTACTTTCAACCTGTAATATTTATATCTTTACTCTTATAGGGATGACAAGAGACTGAGCTTTCATTTAATTTAGATATTCATAATAGCTGAGCTGGGTGTGTTGGCTCAGATCTTTAATCTCAGCACTCTTGAGGCAGGTAGGCAGATGTCTGTGAGTTCAATGTCAACCTGGTCTACATAGTGAGTTCCAGGTCTGCCAGACCCTATCTCAAACAAAGAAACAATTTTGCAACAGTTGCAATGAAAGAATGACTTTTGTACTTAGTTGAATGGATGCATAATTAGGAAGATATTTCCTAAAGCAATTAGGAAGCTAATTAATTATAGGTGAAACAATGTGGCATTTAGGGGCTTGCTTTACAACCTTCAGTGTTGAAGAGAGGAGGGGGAAAGGCCACAGGCAGGGTGTTGTACTGTATATGTTGTATACTGGCAGATGACAGGTGAGACTCCAAATCAGACATGGTGGAATGCGACTGTGATGTGGTTACCTTCTGTCGTGTGTGTGTGTGTGTGTGTGTGTGTGTGTGTGTGTGTAATGCTCATAATCAAAAGCAAAGAGGGCTGAGGCTGGGGCTCAGTTAATGGGTGGCTTGCCTAACCTGAGGAGCCCTGGGTTTGTCCCCTAAAGCAGGGAAGTCATCAGGCACATAGAAAGTGGCAGAGGACCAAAAGTTCTAGGTTATCTTTGACAATGCCAGAGATGAGGCTAGCCTGAGCTACATGAGGGCTCGTTAAGAAAGAAAGTGAGGAAACAGAGGTAAGAATGAAGTGAAGAGTGGTTTTCAAATGCTCACCCACTGGTCATACTAAGTGTGCTCACCCCACTGGTCATACTAAGTGTGCTCACCCCACTGGTCATACTAAGTGTGCTCACCCCACTGGTCATACTAAGTATGCTCACCCCACTGGTCATACTAAGTAGACTCAACAGCCTGATGCATGTAGGTGATGCTTGTCAGGGCAGACATGACGATGGGTTTTCTTGTATGACTCTGGTAGGTGTGAGGAGGCATGAGTGGTCAGGGGAAGGCCCTGTTCTGAAGCATTCTATGTCGTGAGAAGGGTCAGCTGTCTTGGAGAGCATGCAGACTGAGGAGGGGGAACATGTTCTGGTCTCTAGGAAACAGGAGGCTGGAGAAGACATAATGCCAAGTGCTATCTCCTAATGCTCAGGAAAAGGAGAGGATAGAAAGAATGACTTGACCTCTTAAATTTTGTTTTCTCTTGAGCCAGAGCCAGGTTAGCACATACCTGCAATCCGAGCACTCAGAAGGCTGAGGCAGGAGGATTTTAAGGATTTAAGGGAAGCCTGTGCTACACAGGGCATTTGCTGCTGGCTTGGGATGCATGGTTTGCTGTCTCCCAGTAAGAGGAAAGAGTGACGGTGCGTTTGTCAATTCTTTGTTCACTTGTGCAGCTAACCTTCAGGGTAAATAGGATCAGGAGCCGACCTCCAAATTTGAATGTTATTGGAGGATTGTTGATGAGCGAATTCCCTGAGACAGCTGAAGTGCTGGATGGCCTGGTTGGACTAAGAAATGGACTGGGTTTTCAATCACTGTGTGTTATCTAGCTGGACTAAAGGAGCTACCACAGTGTGTGTGTGTGTGTGTGTGTGTGTGTGTGTGTGTGTGTAGCTTTATAAAGCTGTTTCTGTTTCCAAGAGGGCTCTGGGGTTTTTGATGAAAAATCTGCCACGTAGGCTCCGTGTCCCATCAATGAACAGTAAGACTCCCGTAGTTCTGAGGCTGTTCCTGTGAGCTTTGCTGACATCATCTTGTAAAGCTAGGATTGTGACATCCGTCTACTGGCGACTTAAAGGGCATGATGTGGGCAGTAGGTTCAAGACAGTTGCCCGGCTGTAACCTTTGTGGGTAACTACTGGGAATTTAAACTGTTGTCTTCATTGTTGGTAACGGCCAACCAAGTAGCTTGTGATATAGCTACCGAGAGCGTGACACAATGTGTATAGCTGCTTTCTGCCTGGTCTGATCATGACTAAGGTAGGCTTGCCCCTGCCTGCGGGGGTCTCCTCAGATTGATGTCAAGGGCTCTGCTCGCATCCCGCCCGGCCCCTCCCCCCATTTCAGCACTGTTGTTGTAGGGGTTACCATGGTCCAGCAGGCATAGTGGATTGATGTCAGCCCCTTGCTGAAGATGAACACCCCGGGTGTGGAGAGCATTTCCTCTGCGCGTGTTGCTACATGAACTTGGCCTTTGTTAAGTACATATCCTGTCAGCCCAGATCAATGTTGCTGACACCAGGAAACGCCAGGGACACCTGCAACGAGTTTCTGAGGACACTCCAGTCCGTTAAGACATAAGCTTGGCAGCAGCCGTGAATCCCTCTTACTCCAGCTTAGGCTCCCAGGCGACAGCAAACTTACCCTGCCAAGGTACAGTGAGAAATACACAGGGCGGCCTGTCTAGTCTCCGATACGTTGCCGCGCTCCCTGACCTAACCAACCCTCTGAAGCTATCAGAGACATACACTGAGGATGAGGTGGAGACAGAGAAAGTGGAATGTAAGATTAGGTGGAGAACCAGTAAACCCAGCATTCGGACTCTCATGCCAGCTGGAGCCTTCCAGGCCAGCCTGGGCTACACAGGAAGACCCTGTCTCAAAACAAACAAACTAATGAACTTAAAACTAACATCAAATTAGATAGAGGTTGAGGCCCTTGCGCTGTAATTTGCCTATCTGCCCAAGGCATCAAACAAAACCAATAGAACAGCCCTCAAAACAAAAACCTGCTTCTGCTGGGGGGGGGTGCGGAGGCAGGGCTGTGGGGGGCTGCAGGGGGGCTGCAGGACAGGGGGACTGCAGAGGGAGTGCGGGGATCTCCGGGGGGCTGTGGGGGGCTGCGGAGGAGGTACGGGGGGGTGGGGAGCTGCAGGGGCAGCGTGAGCCCTCTCATTTCTCACTCCTGACTCATTCTTGGGGTAGTCAGGCATTGAGTTGCTGCACCCCACATCCCTCCTTTGTGGCTGCATGGCTGTGGAGCGAACCTGAGGTGACTCTAAGTCTCAGTAGCAGCACTTCATTAGCGAGCGTCCTGAGTCCTGTGGTAACAATTTGTAAAAGTCCTTTGAGGTGAAAGGCAAATCATAAATATTAATTATAGCCATTGTTTTGATGAAAGGAGGATTACTGGAGGCACAGGAACCTCTAAATCTACCTATTAAACTACGTTCCACCTCTCAAGTTCTTGAAGGAGGGGGTTAAATTATATTAGAGAGAAGTCCCTGGGACTCCTCTGTGGTCGAAGTCTAATGAAAGGCCCGCTTACCACACGACTTGTGTAGAGACACCTCCCAAAGCTTTCAGAGGCCTTTTTCTGAGAGAGAGAGAGAGAGAGAGAGAGAGAGAGAGAGAGAGAGAGAGAGAGAGAGAGAGAGAGAGTTAACAAAGGAACTGCAAGCCTTAGTGAGTTTCCCCAGGCACACAGTAAGAGCCAGCTCTTAGAGCTCCAGTCTCTAGTGTTAAAACAAACCCCAGCTCCAGGTTGAAATTTTTAAGAAGTGTAAACCACACTTAACAGCTTTTGAAGTAGTTGTGAAACTGAGTAGAAAACTTGAATAAACATTTTCTTCATATTTTATACCTGTTGCTATGGAGAAAAATAATGAGAGAGTTACTGGTGACTTCATCTGGACCAGAAATGTTTCTTTTAAGTCTGGCTTCTTTGGTTGTAACTCGGCTGGTAGAAGGGACTAAATGGTAAAATGCCTTCTGCTCAAGTCCCAGGACTGAGAAAGGAAGAGGAAAGAGGAGCTGCTGTGCTAAAGGAAACTTATTTAGCAAAGTGAACGAGTAGGGGTCATGTTTTAGTTGGAGCACAGGCCTGGCTAAAACTACCAGACCAATGGCTTGAGGTTTTGTTTTGTTTTATTTTGTTTTTTAAATGCAATTTTCACAAAAAAAAAAAAGAAGAAGAAGAAGAAACAATAAAAAATACAGGAATTTATTGTGTTGTTTAGAGACAGGGTCCAGGCTGGCCTTGAACTCCCAGTGTATCCCTGATCAGCCCAGAACTTGGAATCCTTCTTCTTTCGCCTTTGGAGTTACAAGATTCAGGTATGCCACTGTATCTTGCCCATAGACTGATCTCATATTCCTAACACCTAGAACAACAATCATCATTAAAACTGTATTGTCTCCGGGGAGGGGGGATCCAGGAAAGGGGAAATCATTTGGAATGTAAACAAAGAATATAGAAAATAAAAATATTTAAAAAAAAACAAAAAAACTGTGTTGTCTCCATTGATTTATTCATTCACTAATTCATCTATTCATATTTATATACATACATACATATATATATTTAAATTTTTATTTATTTTATGTATGTGAGTACACTGTCATTGTCTTCAGACACACCAGAAGAGGGCATCAGATCCCATTACAGATGGTTGTGAGCCCCCATGTGGTTGCTGGGGATTAAACTCAGGACCTCTGAAAGAGTAGCCAGTGCTCTTAACCACTGAGCCATCTCTCTAGCCCACATCCATTCATATTTTTTTTAGCAAATTGTTTAATATAATATCTAATGTTTTTTAACTGCATATTGTCACTTAACACACACACGGATCATTTTTGTGTCTGATATCCATTCAGTTGACTTTCATGGAAAGCAGTTCCTTGGTAATATCATTTTAATGGCCTGGATTCTTTTTTGTTTTATTTTACTTTTGAGGCAGGGTCTGATCTATCTCAGGCTAGCCTGGAACTTGTTGTATGGCTAAAGACAGCCTGTAGCTCTAAGGAGTGCTAATGACTCAGTCCACATATTTATGCATGTTGGGCAGGCACTCTACCAATGAGCTATTTCTCCAGCCTATAAACCTCTATTTAAAAAACTTATATACATTATATCATCACCACTTTCCCACAGCGTCCATTCACTCCATCTGGAAGCACCCTCCCAGCATACAGTCTCCTCTTTGGGGTTGCTAATTTCAGCTAATATTTTATCAGATCATCAAAATCCAATCCACTTGCAAGCTCTGAATGGTCTACTTTGAATCCACTTGCTAAAATCGCTGGAAGATTTCTACTTCGAATGGGAGGCTGCACCCAATAGCAAGGTTTTCTAAATGAAACTGTTTTATTTCTTACAAGTCATTCTTCCATGCGTGCTGCCTGCCGCCCACTGTAAGCTATGTGGGTGCAGAAGTGGAAAGGAGACACCCTGAGGTTCATGACTGGGGCCTGCGAATTAACTCACAAGAGGCAGATTAATTAGAGAACACATTCTGCATTCATATAAGCTAGTTCCCCCCCAAAGTGAAAGTCCCATCGGTAATTTGGAAAAGCAGCACTTTGGCTTTGCTTAGAACCGTGAGGGGACGGAGAATGGTTCCATCCTGGATGAGTGGGAAAGGGGGTTGGTTTTAGAAACAGTGTGCCAAGTTTGTACATGGGACGAGTCACAGGGCTTAAGAGAGAGGATTTCCAAAAGTTAGAGAAAGAAGATGCAAATCTTGGAGGTGGTTTTAGAAGACTATCAGAAACACATGGCAGAGAAGGGTGGGTCCAGAGCCAGCAAAATGAGGCTGGGACCAGGGGACAGTTCTGATGACAGGCCCTTAGCTACGAGCCTGTCACAATGGAAGAGTGGGTAGAACTCAGGAGGGTGCCAGGAAGGGGCACAGCTACAAAAGCAGCTGTGAAGGTGTGTGTGTGTGGGGGGGGGGCGGGGAAGTGAGCTAGCGGGATGGCTAACATCTGGATTTGCATCTGTCCACATCAGGCTCAATGTACCCAGGGTCAGTGATCATTCGCTGGACAGTCATGCAAAGATCAAGGCTGCTACCTCACAGGTGATCCGGGACAGTATATATGTGGTCTCTGCTCCTGAGGTGAGCAGACCCATCAGTCCTGAGGGAGAGGGCTGAGCCAGGGAGGCCAGACACTGGCTCTCTGGGAACTCTTGCTCATACCTACCTGCGTCTGACCACGGAGGAGCCACCAAACAGAAACAGAACACTTCATTATGTCTGAGAGAAGCCGAGGACGTGTTCCACGGGGTTCACGTCAAGGCTGAACTCTTTGCCACTGCTCTCTTGTTCCAGATGGAAGATCTATGTAGAATTTTAGTACAATGTCCCTGAAGCTCATTAGCAGAGGGTCTAGAGGTTTGAACATATCCAGTCCATCGAACCACAGAATACTCTGACTTATATAATTTAACCATGTTGATTGATCACGCTAGTTACAACGTCCTTAAGTGTCTCATCAAATATCAGGAGGATTCAACCACTAGCTGAGACCGATGGTCTGGTGGGCATCAGAAAGGAGGAGCCTAAAGCAGGCTGAACATTCTAGGAGTGAAGATGTACGCATGCATTAGAATATTCTATGAAGAATATGGTTCCTGTGTCGTTCGTTTTTTTGACACAGGGTCTCACTGTAAAGTTCACACTGGCTTTGACCTCATGATATCCTCCCTCAGCTTCCTGAGGGCTAGAATCATACACCTGTGCACCACCACATCTGGCTCATAAATGTATCATTCCTACCTTAACATTTTCTTCATGCATTTAGCTTCTGATTCTCAACCACACTACAAGAAGGTAGGGCTGTTACTATTACTGTTGTACAAGTAAGAAATCTGATTCTCGAGTTACTAGCTAGGCATTGTGGTACATGCCTGTAAGTCCAGCACTTGAGAGTATAAGGCGGTAAGACAGTGAGTTGAGAGCACCCTGGGCTTTTATACCCAATTCCAGGCCTTCCCAGGCTACTTAGTGAAAGACAGCCTAAAATTAAATATCACCCCAAACACACACACACACACACACACACACACACACACACACCTTACCAATCCAAAGTCACCAAAGCAGCAAGCGACTCAACCAGACCTATATCAATTGTGTGTCTGACTCCAGATGCCCTGACTTGTCATTTGTGTCTTGTTCTTTTGTGTCCTCGGGTACGGCATTAACACTGGAAAGTGAGTAAAGCCCTCTTCCTGTCTTTAATGATTGTATATTCCAACACAGGAGGCAGACGAGTCAATGCCACTGCAATCAGTCAAGTAGAGGTCTCTGGAGTTCTTCACATGTCCCACGGGAGCACAAGGGTCACATCTGGTAAACTGAAATGTAAGTGTCAGACCTCTCATGGCCTCCAGCTAGGAGAGCCATCTCAGCCGGAAGCAGCTTGGTGGGCCAGGATTTCCATGCCATCTTTACGGTATTCTGTCTTTGGAGGCAGGTGTGGAGTGAGGGGATTCCAAATGTTAAAAAAGAATGATCAGTACTTCAGGAGGGTTCCAGACGCTCCCCCCGACCCCCGGCTCAGGGCATGGGTGTGAAATTAGACGTTACTTTTGAAAGGCTGTGGTGAACCTGCATCTGGCTTCCTAAGCAACCCACCTGTGTGGGCGAGGTGCTCATGTGCCTTGGAGACTACTTTTTTTTTTTTTTTTTTTTTTTTTGGAGTCATGGTTTCTCTGTGTAGCCCTGGCTGTCCTGGAACTCTGTAGACCAGGCTGGCCTCGAACTCAAAAATCTGCCTGCCTCTGCCTCCCAGAGTGCTGGGATTACAGGCGTGCGCCACCACTGCCCGGTGAGACTACATTTTTTTAATAGCATTTAATCATTTACATCATGTTCAGAAGACTTTTGTCATTTTTTAAAATTTATTTTATGTGTATGCATGCTTTGCCTTCATGCATGTGTGTCCCTGTGCCATGTGTACATGCCTGGTGGCCTGGAGTCATAAGAGGGAGCCAGATCCCCTGTTGCTGGAGTTACAGTTTCCAGCTTCCCTGTGGGTGAGGAGATCGAACCTGGGACCTCTAGAAGAGCAGCCAGCACCTTAACTACACATCCTCTCTCTGGCCCCCAAAGAGCCTTTTAGATTTTTGGCCTTGGCTATGGAGTTTTGCCAGGATGAGATTCTGTGCACAGTGACACGAAATTCTGAGAGTCTATGGGTCCTGACTCTTACTGGAAAGAATTGGCTTTTCCAGACCGGAAAGCCCAGTCTACCTCAGACATCTTCCTGTTCAAAAGCCCTTCCTTTGAATTGGGGCTTCGTCACCTCATCTTTCTCCAGGTTACTACGCTTAAAAATGAGATTGTGTTATTTGGCCATAATATTGGTCCATTAGGAGTCACAGCTAAGCAAAAGGATCACTATTAAGGAGACCAGAGTTGAGGGGAGAGGAGTTCATTCATGGTGAAGGGAAAAACTGGGCAAGAGAAGGCTTGAGCCTCGATTAAGAACTCCATGACAAATAGCCAAGAGTGAGGTTTTGGCTAAGGCTCGTTCAACAAGTATTCCTTACTCTGCGGGCCGAGGAAGACGCTGAAGTTATGGTAAACGACCTGATAGCTACCCTGCCAGCTGTCTCCAGTGCTGCACTCCTCTTCAAAGCTTATTTAATCATTTAACATGAACTATAGGGCATGGAGAGTATAGCTTTTAAATTTTCTGTTTATTATTGGTAGTACTGTGTGTGTGTGTTTAAGATGTGTGGACTTGAGTGTCCATGTGTTCCCTCTTCTGCCTTTACGGTGTGCTCCAGGGATTAAACTGAGGGTCTCTTAACTTGTGTGGCAGGTGCTCTTATAGGTTGAGCCATCTTGTTGGCCCTAGTTTCCTTTCACACACACACACACACACACACACACACACACACACACACACACACACACACACACACCCTTGATCCTGGAGATGCATACTTCGAATCCCAGAACTCAGGAAGCAGAGGCAGACAGATCTCTGGGAGGTTGAGGACAGGGCAGCTGGGGCCACTTAGAGACAGGACTGAGAAAAAAAATTGAAAAACAGATCCCACAATTCTATTCTATCTGAGTGTGATGGAAAGTATAAAGCGTTGGTGCCGGGGTTCCTGCCCTGAATCCCCTGTATGAACAAAGATCTAGAAATCTCCATTGGGGGCGGGGGGATGCTGGGGGCTGAATGCAGAGTCTCAGGCGTGCTGGACAGGAGCTGTACCGTGCAGCGATGCTTCGGCTCAGGAATCGGCAGTTTCACAGAAGCTTCTAACACAGATCCTGGGGGCAGAACAGAGAATGCTAGCTGTAGAACATACAGGAATTTTATATACCCACCATCAACCCAGATAGCTCCCATGCTGCTTTAAGGCAACAATGAGTTTGTTGTAGCTATTTCTGGTTGACTGTCAACCAGCCGGAAGGAGTCCAGGATCTCTCTCTCAGACGTGCAGTCAGACCCGGGGAGTTCAGACGTGTACAAATGTTCTTCTGCAAGGAATACTGCTCTGTTGGGTTATCTTAACTGTATTCCTTTCCTGACCCAGTTCTTAGTAGCACTGCCTCAAAGTGTAAGTGTGTTAGGACAGACTGGGGTGGGGGTGGGGGTGGGGGGCCGGCGGGAAGGGCGATTTGCTGGGGGTGGGTTTGTCTGAAGGGTTCTGTTTGTGGAGTACTTATTTAAACCCCTCCTGCCTCACTTCTAGATCACCCCTGACTTCCTTTACTGCTTAGAAATTCTTAGGGAATTCTTCCTGGGCCAGCCACAACTGCTTCCCGTTTCTGGGCTGGTCAGCGGCGTCTGCAGAGGGTTGTCTGCTTCTGAGACTGCAGGCGGGAACCGGGCTCTTCCCTCCCACTGCTTTCGGGCAGGTAAAAAGCTCAGAGCTCAGGTTTTGTTACCAAGCAACGGGGTTCCATTTGCCAATTGCCACCATTTCCTTCGCATAGTATTACAGGCCTTATTTTTAACATTTAGTTCAGAGAAATTGCCGTCATTACGTGCAGTCACTTCCTTTGGAGGTTACTCATTAACCTTAGGTATTTTACTGTGTAATTATAACTGCCGATGCCCCAGGCTTGGAAAACCTTTGAACTCCTTAAGGTATTAGGGGACGGCAGAAAGGATATTATCTGACTTTTCTTCCTTTTCCAGTTAGGTTAATTTCGGAGGTGCCTGGGTCCCCCCTCCCCGCCCCCCAAGGGGGAAGCCCTTCCAGTGTTTTCTTCCTCCTTTCTGGTCTCAGACTCTGAACTAAACCTGTTAGCGTCCAATTTCTTTGATACTGGGCCACAGTAAAACTGTTTCTCCTTTGTTTTATAAGGTCCTCGGGCGGAGGGGGGCTGGAGGGACTGAGAAGTCCCAGGGCCTGGGAAGTGACTGGCAGGCACCCTTCGGCCTCCCGGGGGCTCTGTGATGCCCCCCACACAATGACTGGAATTAGATATCGCGTACAGCCTTCTTTTGACACAACGGAAGGCCTCCTCTCGGCTCTCAGCTAGCAGCTTTTCACTCCCAGGCTCCGCGGGAGCCAGGTGCATAGCCTCATAATGCGCCTATTATACAGCCAGGCTCAGTCGCCACGGCTCACACAATGACCCTTCTGATCTGGCCACAACAGCGGGGATGGGTGCCAAGGCTTCGGTCCCCACCCACAGCAGATTTAGGTATGCACTTCGGGTGTATTTGCAGCCCCTCTTTACTCCCCCCAAAGGAGGGTTGAATGCACATCCCGTCCCCCACCCCCGACACACACACTCAGTTTCAAGACAAACAAGAATAATTGGGGCACACCACCTGCGCGCGCAGCTCCAGCTCTTTCCGGCCTCCGCCCAGACATTCCAGGTAACTGGAGGAGGGCTGGGCGGGCGGCCACGTGACTGTGCTGGCGCGGGCGCACCTAGCTCCAGCAGGGACAGGTGAGCTCTGCACCCTGGTGGGAGCATACATTTTGCAAACTCAGGTCTGCACCGCCCCACTGCTGCTTTGATCGGGACAAATGAAAGGCTGGACTGGCATTTCGGCTTCACGGAGCTGAACCGCAGGACCCCAGCAGGTACACAGCAGCGAGGCACTGCAAGTCTCACGAAGGCCAGAGCGCCGCGTCGCCTGCCCCTCAACGTGCATCCTTCATCTTCCAAGTGTGTGTGTGTGTGTGTGTGTGTGTGGTGCAGCGAGGGACACTTTATTTTAAAAGGCTCGAGGACTTGCTGCATTTTCTTCCCACATAAAGGGCTGGTGGAGGTTTCTCTGACAGTAGGAACATGCTGTCACACGTGACCAAACAGCTCAGCTGCTCCAGCGCCCATTAGTCAATCAGCCAACACCTAAAGAACCCGGTGTTCACTCAGAGCTTGGGAGAAGGCTGGCAAGTCCCGGCCCTGCCAGCCCAGTGTTTATGGGTTAGCTAAGGGTTGGGGAGGGACCTGTGAAGTGGGAACCGGATACCATCTGTGAGCGCTCCCCAGTGCCTGCCCTGTGTGGCACCTCTTTCATTCCTTCTGACACTCTGTCAAGTGGTTATTGGTTATCATCCCCCTTTCTGCAGGCATTTTAGAGAGGTCATTTGCCAAAGCTCTCGGTGTGGCCATCAGGCACTGGAGGTCACAAATGTCGGAGTCATCCGGCCTGCTCCTACCCACACCAGTTTGTCCAAGTTCTACCCTCTGGAAGGCAGAGCGCTTGTCTGGGGCTCATGGTCCAGAACATTCTTTTCCCATTTCACTGCTGAGCTGGGATGACAGACCGTTCTTTAGTCGGGGTGTCCCTAACTCTGCCTGTACCTCCATTTCTTTTGCTTTGGCTGTGCTGAGGAACCACATCCCAGTGAATTTCTTCTTAGGCAGCAGGTGATCTTGTCTTGCCCTCTCTGGTTTTATTTCAGAGGTGGAGAGAAGAGACCTCACTCAAAACTGTGAACTCTACAAAGCCAACCTCCACCACATGATCTTCTAAATCCCTTCCTCTGATGTCAATAACACCCACTTTCTTGAAAGACAGCCATGTACAGCCTATGTCTTACTGACACCCTAAGACTGGCCTACTATCCCAGCATCTTTAGTTCAACTTGCCACATCTGGTCATTGAACTCCTGCACCACACCTCAAGAGCCTGACAGGATGTGGTTTCTCAACTAGGCCAACGTCTTGATGCTTTTTAATAGTGTGGAGCCCCAGCCAATAGGGTTTTGTGGGTATCACAGAGAGACGCATACTTTGACCTGGTATATAATCGGACTTCTCTGGATACTGGGTTAGTTACTGCGGTTCCTTTGGGTATGGAAATGAATAGGAAACGCTCTGATGTTTGAAAACTAACCCCATCATATTTGTTCTCTATGTTGTGTCTTTAGCCAGCCTAGTTGGTGGGTACTGAGACCTCCTGGACACTTAAGTCCCTCTTAATTGACAGTTCAGTACCTGGAGACTGAGGGTTTCATTTTTTTTTTTTCATTGAGCACCTCTGATCACATGGTAAATTGGAGAAAGAACAGGAGCCTGTGCCCACCAGCCATATCTCAGCCATGGCCACAGCCACAGTCACAGCCACGGCCACTGCTACCCCTGTGAGCCCCAATTACCTCATCTTGAAACAAACTAAAACGTGACTTTGAAATCAGAGCAACTCTTGCATGTTATTGCATAATTTTGTTTACATTTGGGTGCTCGGGCTTGCTGGGACTTTCATGCAGGTTAGTAGGTTGAAATCAAAAGGGGAGGGGTGCACGGCAAATCCATTTCTGCAGAGACAATGGCTGGGCTGCAGATAGGCTACTGAGGCCCATTCCTGCTTAGCTTCAGGAACTGGCTGGTTGCTCCCAGTGAGGACCCTGCTCCTGGGAAGTACCCAGAAAGGGTAGAACCTGGAAATGAAGTTTGGCTCCAGATACTGGGTTGCCATCACTGTTGGATGAAGAAGACAAACTCATTGGAATTTGAGAGCCATCAATGGTTTTCGGGAGCAGATTCACTTGCAGCTTTGATTCTGCAGTTTTGACTCCTTTGCAGCTATAAAATAATAAAGACTGATGATATAGAAATTGTTTCCTCACATAAGACTCCCAGGCAGGGAGGGCTACTCAGAGCAGGTGTTCCGATAAGACTCCCAGGCAGGGAGGGCTACTCAGAGCAGGTGTTCCGAGCTCCAAGCATGGTCAGGGACCCAGACTTTGGCTCTTGTGTTCCGAACCATCAAGTTCATTCTCATAGTTGCCTTGGGGTCCAAGGTGGCTGCCAGACTCCATCCATCGCACTTGCATTGCAGGCTCAGCAAAGGAGGAAGAAGGAACAGCAAGAGGGGTGTGCAGCCCGGCTGGGCCAGACTTCCCAGCAGTCCCTTGTGAGTTACACCATTGACCAGGACTCAGCATGGTGCAGACTCTGTTCTGGACAGTGCATGAGGAATTTGGAAGTATTCTCTTTAAAGAGAATGTAACATGTCTAGATATTGAGAGGTGGTGAGGGTCTCTGTGTAAGGGGTAGTGGTTCGAACTCTGGACTGGATTCATTTATTTGGTGGCTAAAAGTGAAGCCCTGGGGGACTGGATGGAGGGAGTGAAGACCTGGACTGCAGGGACCGTGGATGCATGGGAAGAGTTTGACAAGGTTTTCTAGTTGAGCTGAGAAATTGGGAACAGTGCCAAAGGTAGACGGTGATGTCATTGGTTGACATCAGGAAAGAAGATCCTGGATTAGGAGTCAGACTTGCTGACTGTGTCCAGTGGGCTGCCCTGCGGCTGGTGCTCACAGCTGTCAGGGTGGACATGTCTAAAGAATACTCAACCCATCTATTTGAAAACATTCTAATGTTTGTAGGAGGTCTTAACATGTCACATGTATTTTGGAGCTTCGTAAGTTGCTACTTAGGGTTCTCTTAGTTGTGTCAGAGGAAGGGTATAGGGATGCCTCTTTTTGTGCCATATCACTGGGCATAAGGGTCCTGAGAGTCAGGGCAGAGTTCTGTTCTTGAACGTGTGCTTCCCCCTGGCCTTCCCCTGCTCTTCAGTTCCTGCCTGTTTATCAGCCTATGTAGTGGTGGTAAACATCAGCTCAATGTCCTAGCTAAAAAAATCAGAATAACACCAATCTGAAGATGATTGCCTGCATATTGTGTAATCTTTTAATAAAGTTTGAGTATTTAGCAGCATAGACCAAGATAATCCTCCGGCACACCAGTCCTACATAAGCACGCAGTCCTAAACAAGGCTTTCATGGAGTCAGGTGGGACTGACCCCCAGGCAGGGATGCAGCCTCGACCGACCTTGCCCTACACCCACAGCAGATGATCCAACGGTCTTCAGCTCCTGCCCCACCCTTGGATGCTCTGATGTTGGGTGCTTCTTGCTGCTTTCCAAGCCCTTGGCCTTCACTCTTCTCCACTCCTCCTCTTCCTCTTCCACACTCATTCCGTGTTTTCCACCCAGACACTGACCAGGCCTACAGACTCAGAGCCTGTAGGGGAGGGTGCAGGGATTCAGGGGTCTCTGGCTGTGTAAGCCCCCCTCAAGGATTCTCCAGCACGTGGTAGCCCTGCTCAGCCTCAGAAGGCCCCATGTGGGTCTGCCCTGGCCTGGCCTGGTTCTTCAGATCCTACCCAGAGCCTTACCTGGTGCTCTACCAAACTGAATCCTTGTAAGGTCCCACGTGCTAGGGCGGGCCCCTCCCCTTCCCATTAGCTGTCGGTGATAACAACCCCAACCCTGAGTTAAGTATTTTTCTACCTGCATATTTGATAAATAAGGACACAGCAAGGACACAGCCGAAGAGCAAAACAGACATCGAGCTTCATGTCATCGGAGGACGTCATCAATGTGTAAGGGATGTGTGGGCAAGAGAATGATTTGCCCAGGCACAGCGTTTCTGCAGATTCCATGGGAAACCCGAATTTACTGTTTGCCTTACATTACTGGGGCCCCTCGGTGGGAAGAGGGAAGAGAGAAAGGGTAGGGTCTGTGTTTGCTATGAAAGCAGACAGCTGAACTGTGGGAACCTTTGGAGAGGACTATAGGGCCAGGCAAGGGTGCCCTAAAATGAGGCAGACTCAGTATTAAGAAAAATTTGTGTAGGGTCATGGAGAAAGCTCAGTGAGCGATGCATTTGCTGTCCACACAAACACGAGGGCCTGAATTCGAGCCCCAGGACTCACAACCCATGTAAAGAAAGGCAGGTTGTAGTCTCACTTGTGGCCTCAGTGCTGAGGAGGGAGAGGCGAGGCGTGTGTGTGTGTGTGTGTGTGTGTGTGTGTGTGTGTGTGTGGTGGTGGGGGGGATCCACGTGGCTCACGCAGGTCAGCCTCGCTGAATTGGTGAGCCCAGCCCAATGAAGAGACCATGTCTCAAAAACAGGAGGACTCCGGACGAGTGACCCTCAAGACTGACCCTCAGGGTTCACACTCAGGGACACACAGGCACGGCCATCTTCCACTCCGTTAACGCAGACCCATACAGATGGTGTGCTGTTCTTCTCGAGTGTTAATTATAGAAGTGGGTGAGTTGCAGGTCAGGGAGTGGGGAAAAGAGGAAGCTGTGGGCTGAGGGATGGAAGGAGCAGCTCTAGGAAACAGTGTGTCCCTCCAGGAACCGTAGAGCTTAGAAACATACCCTCTGGGTATTTTTCTTTATAGCATTATACGTGGTCACCCCTCTGCCCACGCATTGCGTGTGAGGCAGTACAAACATTGGATAAAGTGACCTGTGAGAAAAGGGACAAGTGCGTGGGGTCTTGCTGAGTTTCCAGTCAGTCCTGAAGCTCGGCCTGGAAGAACCCTGCTTTCAACAGCCTGGGTCCTTCCCTCCCCCTTCCTCCCGGGCACAGGACTTGGGGTCCCTGGTGAAGTCGCCTTGCAGCCTTGAAGCTGGAAGGGAACCCTGTCGCTTGTTACGTTCTTAGGGCAATATATAACAGCAGAATCTGATTGCTTCTTCTTCTGAAGAAGAAACAGCAGGAGCAGGTTTGGGACCTGTGTTGTGGAGGAGGTCCATTCAGGCTGGGCTTTGCTGATTTATTTTAACAGCATGTGGGAGAGAAGTCTGGTGGGCAGGAAAAACTCTGTATTCCCATCTGTGGCCGAGTTCACAAGCTTGTCTTCATGGTTCCTGGCAGTTTCTAAGACTTTGCTTAGCTACTGCCCTGGCCCATTTCTGTCCTTGCTACTGGTGCACCCAACCCTGGACACTTTGTAATGGAGTTGTGTTCAGGACCGAACGAGTGTTTTCTGAAAATGGTGGTTGTGTTTCCCTTTATGGGACCTGTGTCTGTCATCCAAGCCAACAAAATGAGGGAGAAGAAGCCAACAAAACAAAACAAAACCCTTTTACAGAAATAGCAGAGGCAGTAGGAAATGATGCCGGTTCAGGCTTGTTTTCCTGGCTGGTGTGGCCTCATTCCAACCTGTTGCCATCGGCTCTGGCCTGTCTGTGGGACACCCTGGTGCAGCGGGCCTCTGAGGAAGGGAACTTCTACATTTCTGTTTGCCTGGGCTCCTTGCCAAAGCCTGAGTTCAAAGTGCAGTTTCCAGTAATTTGTGGGGACGTCTCTGTGGGTTCACTGGGCCAGGACAGAAGCCTGCAAGCCCAAGTAATATTTCCTAATTGCCGTCATTCCTTGTGAAGGGAAGGAAGGTAGTTGAGGTGCTTGCTGGTGGCTAGGGTTGTTTCCTTGGCTCCTGCAGCTGTCTGGCCTTCCTCTTCCATCCCATCCAGCCATGGGAGCTCGGCCCAGAATGAAACTAGATTTTTACATTACTGCCTTACACTAACCCCCTTCTTAGAGAAGGCCTGTAGCCTCCCTGTGTCTCAGGGCATCCTGGTGATTGGGAGTGAACCTTTGTTAAATGAAGAGCTGGGTAATGGCAGACCTTACCTCAGAGGAGTGCTTGGAGAACAGTGGCCTTTCTATCAGGCAGAAACACACGGACAGTGTTTTAATGACGTGTGTTTTCTCTGGCTGTGGATGAGTCACTTCCCATAAGGACGGTCTTAGGACAGGATCTTCAGCCTGTGAAGAACACAGGGCAGCGGCCTGTTTAAGTCCGATGCCCTACCTCAGGTATCCCAAGGCCACGGTGGGAGCGCCGAAGGGAGTATGGAGGGAGTCTCACCCCACAGGGCATTGCCTGCCCTCTTTCTACAACACATTTGCTAATCTCAGACTGGCTCTCTGTGGTGTCTTTTCCTCCAACCTGGAAACCCAGTTCTAGTGATTTTGCATTAACCGTCTTCTGTAGCAGTTGGGGTTGCTGGTGGTGACTGAGGGGACCCCCCCCCCATAGAGGAATTTCTGTCTGTTTAAGAATCACAGAAACATGTTGGTGTAAAATATTATTTAAATATTTGTATTGGAAGGTCAATACTTTTTGACACCATCTAAATAATTAACTGTACAATGCCAAAATACCTCATTAAAGTTTTAAAAAATACTTCTTGGTTGTGTGGCTTTTATTAAGCAATTAATGGCTTATATAACTTTGCTCTTTTGTACTAAGTCGTTTTTTGTTTTTTTTAAACAATTTACATTAACTGGGTGATTGTGGAACACCTTTAATCTCAGCACTCAGAGACCGAGACAGGTGGGTTTGAGGCCAGTCTGGTCTATAAAGTAAGTTTCAAGACAGCCAAGGTTATTGCATAGAGAAACCCTGTCTCAAACAACAACAAAAAACCAACAGCAAAGACAACAAAAACCAATTAATATAAAAGAATTGGATATTTGTTTTTAAAAATGTCTTATGAACCTAGGAAGAGTGTAAAATATCTCTCTAGCCTTCAGTTATAATTTAAAAAGAAACAAAACAAAACACATCAACTTGGGACTAATTTTCTTAAAAAGCAAAATCCCAGGTGCCTGGCTAAGTCTGTAGGCAAATCCTGGGGACGATGCTTGTGGAGCCTCTGCAGGGGGCCAGGTAGATGGCTCAGTTGATAAAGTGCTTACCTCGTAAACATGGGGACCTGAGTTTGCATTCCCAGCACCCACATAAAAAGTGGGTGCACTAAGCAGCACCCTTTCACAATCCCAGCGCTGAGGAGGCGAAGGCAGGTAGATCTAGGATTTCCCAGCCAGCCAGCCTGGCGGATCGAGATTCAGTGAGCGACTCTGTCATGAAAAGGACTGAGAAAAACATACAGTGTTGACTTCTGGTCTCTACATGCACATAAGCATACACACACACACACACGTACACGCCTTACTGGGCAGAGACTGTCATCACAGCTCAGATCTCATCAAGCATGGTCCCCCCCCCCCACACACACAGCCAGCTAGCTATTACACACACCTTTGCAAGAGAACCCAGGCATCCCCAAAAGATGGGGGTGTCGAGATGGAGCAGCACGAGCGCACACATCACTTCTGTGGATTCTTGTTGGTGGCCATGGCTGGGAGTCTGGCTAACTGTCATTAGATCTTTCTGGAAACAGCACTGACAGTTTCATCTGCTTCCAAGGCCCTCAGAGATGCCATGATAGTCTTCAGTCTCCATGAGGCCAGAAACTCTGAGGATTTAGTCATGAGAAAGTGCCTTATGCAGCCAGTTAACTGCCCCCCCCCCCCCCACAACGCTCCAGGAGACCCAGTTATTCTTCACACATCATGTGTTATAACACTCCTGCCAAGAGAGCAACATTTGGTTCTTTTGTGGGCCCCCATCCCCCCAAAAGTCTTCCAAGTGTGTGGTGGGAATGACACGTGAAAGTTCAGGAAAATCAAAGTTCTGAGGGAAAAGTGTTTTTATATTTATACAGTTTTCAATATCATATTTTAAACTTCACCGATGTATTAAAAGGACTGAGGAGTCAGTTAGCTTTTTAAAATAAATGTGTTTCAGACATTTCAAACACATTGTGGAGGCCGTTTTAGGGGTATTAATTCTGTGCTTTCTTTCTTCCTTTTAAAGATTTATTTATATTATATATATATGAGTACACTGTAGCTGTACTGATGATGGTTGTGAGCCACCATGTGGCTGCTGGGATTTGAACTCAGGACCTTTGGAAGAGCAGTCAGAGCTCTTAACCACCCAGCCATCTCTCCTGCCCGTGGAGGCCGTTTTAGGCTGCACTGAGGTCGGAGAGTTTGATATTAGAAGAACTTCTGGGGTCACGTGTTCAGCTTTTATCGGGTTTTATGTTTGGGTATCATGGAAAATATTTTGACAACAACCATACTGTAACAACTGACTCTTCCTCCCTGTTTCGTATACGGACCATCAGTCACAGGACTTCCATGTAGACCACTGAGAGTGACGTAAGCAGTGTGTCCCCTGTCTTCTCCAAACTGCAGAAAGCAGCCACCTCAAGGACTGGAGAACCCTTGATTAGAACAACCCAGAGAGCGGAAGTGATGTCAGAGTGAGTTTAGTGTGTTCCAGACCCTGGGTTCTACCCCCAGTGCATTTGTGCTTGTCTGTACGAAGGCATTTGGGGATGATTATTCTCACTGCAGAAGCCTCCTTCCCTGCAGGGACGGCTATGGTGCCCTGGTCAGATCATGCTTCCACTGTGGGGTGTGAATCAACTTTTGGATCTTCAACTGAGGTGCTTGTGCAAAATCAGTACAGGAGACACTAATGGAAAAACTATTGTATTTCTTTTTATCTTAAGTGTTTGGGAGTTTGCTTGCGTATACGTGCATGCACCAAGTGCAGTGTTCTGGATGTCGGAAGAAGGCAGCTGGGCCCCTGGAACGATAGTTATAGACGACTGTTAGCTCATCAGACTGTTAGGTGTGGGAGCAGAAGGTTAAACCTAGCTCCTCAGCAAGAGCAACTCGTGCTCTGAAGGGCTGAGCCATCTCTTCAGCCACCAGATTCTACCTTTTATTGACCCCATCTCTTCCTCTTCGTTTTCTCTGTTTTTGTTTTTCTTCCAACCCAAGATCTCAGAGGCATCCTGACAACCAACTGGAAAGGAAGAAACGGAAGTTTAAGGAATGCTTTCCACACTATTTAAGCATCCCGACACCACCGACATAAAGTGCTCCAGACACCGGAGTGTGTAGACAACGCTCAGAACCATTGAGCCGTAGCTCAATGGTTCTCCTGGACTTAGGGTAGTTAGAGGGAGGGTTGTACAGTTCTTAGGGCAGAGCTGCCTCCACCTAGCAGGGAGGATTTGGCATCCACCACACCTCAAAGTGTGATGTCAGAGTTTCATTTAAAATGACTTTCCCTAATACGTTGCAAAGTACAGTTGAACCATGGCATGACTCTGTAGCAAAATCACTGGTCCCTCTTCCCCTGTGCTGGGGTGCTGGGGTGGGGGGCCATGCTTGTCCAGAGCACAGTTCCTCCACCAAAGCTATTTCTTTCATGACGACCTCTGCCTTACTCTGTATTTCCAAAGTGACCTTAGATAGCTAGCCTAAAAGTTATACATCTGGGCTGTCATTTAAAACTTCCAACTCAGTTTTGTCTCTCCCCCATTGTCCCAACTACCTTGGCTTTTTAAATGTGGGTTCCTGGGACCTGACTCAAGTTGTCAGACCTGAATGTTCTACACTTTTACCTGCTGAGCCATCTGGCCAGCCCGCCTTTGGTTTTTTGAAATGTTTAATGCCTGGATTACTAGCGATGGGTGGAAATAGCAAGTTCTTCCAGTGTCTGTGTTAACATTCCAAACATACTCCTTTCTTCTGAGATTGTCCTATCTATTATTATTAAAGAAACATACAACTTTTAAAACAACGTTCCCAAACCAGTGCTCTAATCTCAGACATAAATCTTGCTCCTTTAAGAAAAGGGAAGCAGGCGCTCTGTCAGAAGAATCCAAACTCGGGAGAAACAAAAAAAAAAATTTAAAAGATTAGGCATGGAAGTAGTCCCACAGCTTTTGCTTATGAAACACATTAAATTAAAACCTGCTTTCCTGAATGTGTCTAGTGTGCGGGTGCGTAGCGTGAGAGGACCTATGTAGACGTGGAAGCTGTGTAATTGTACAGGCATGCTGCAGGCGAGAGTGTCCCGTGCTGGCCTCCTCCAGCCTGGCTTCGGGGTCTGAGGACTAGCAAGAGCCAGGAGATGAGCCCTCCTTTTTGTCTTCGGTTTTGTTAAAAAAAAATGGCTTGTGAACATACAGCTCTGTCTCCCCCAAATGCAATGTCCCAACATAGACTCAGTTTCATGGAGATTCGTAGTTTTACAGAACAGATTATGTCATAAATCAGGGCAGGTTTAAAACACATTCGTGGGCATGTCAGAGAGGTGGCTAGACGGGGGAAGCTTAGTTATAGGTCTAAGAGGCTATCTGACCATACTCTTAGCTTTTGGATTGGTGGAATCCAGGGGTCTTGCTATGTTAAGAGATTTCCCAAACAGTTTTGTCTGTTAGTCACAGGATGTTTGTTAGTTCTGACACAGAGGTGGGTGAGGAATTCACGGGGTCCAGGATAAGGTAATTAGCCTTTGGACCTGTGACATTCCTGTCTCTCCACGGTACTGCTGCTCTCTGGCCGGTCACTTAAGTCTCAGCTTCTTTCCAGGAATTCTTGTTTACAGGTGGCTTGCAGTGATTCTGCCTTGTGTGCATTTATGAGGCTTCTCTAAATCCCGAGTGTTACCAAGAACTTGTGATAGTCACGCAGGGCAAACACGGAGAAGGGATGTGGTGGGATGGTCAGAACTTCGAGGCTATGGATGGTACACTTGGTGGGATTCCTTAACATTTGTTTATGTGTGCCACTGTGTGTGTGTGTGTGTGTGTGTGTGTGTGTAAGTCAGTGGAACATTTTGGGACTCTAGTCTCTCTTCCTACTGTGTGGGTCTCAGGACTGAACCTGGGTCATCAGGCATGGGAGCAGGCGCTTTTGCCCTCTGAGCCACATCTGGCTGGCTGAGCCACTTCCTGGCTTGTGTTTTTCTTTTGACAGAAGCTCCTGACAATCTGTTAGCATCTCAAAAGTTGCCAAGAGTTTTCCTGATAGCAGCTTCTTTCTGTCACTTAGTCACTTTAACTCCCCAACCCCCCCCCCCACCCCTTTTTACGTTTTTGAAAGCTCAGTTTAGTTAAACTTCCAATTTTCTTAAGCTGGTATAAGGATCAAACCCAGGGCTTCGCACAAGCAAGGTAAGTGCTCTACCCCATGTTTGCAGCCTTCTTTTAAAATATGTCCACTTGTAGCAGCGAGGTGTAGTGGTGCATACTTTTAACCCCAGTCCTGCCTGTTGGTTTTTAATCCTGTAAACAGGATTACATAAAGCCAGCCATAGGTCAAGAGGTGGAGCGAGCAACCAATTGACAGGAAGTGAACATAAGGATTATTAAGGAAAAAATTGAGAACAAGAGGGAGTCGGGATGATAGTTAGCCATACAGGAAGTAGAAGGGGGGACCTTGAGTTGGAGGGCGGTTTTCTGAGACTGCATGCGGGCATTGCTGCTGAGACACTGGCTGAGGAAGAAGGTCAGCTGGAGGTGGTTTCTGTCCCTCTGAGCTAGCAGGCTCTCACCCCAGCATCCAGCTCCCAAGTCTTCATGGGTAAAGTCGAACGGCCGGCCAGTTCTTTCCAGTACTGTGAAAGCTAGTCAGCAGAGAGGAAGCTTTCTGGTCAATACCAACTTGACTTCTCCATGTTCTGTGGCCAAAGTGTGGTTCCTTCAGCAACAGAGTTTTACCAACAAGTTCTGGTGCGCATTTGGGCAGCAGCCTGTACCGCTTGGGGAGGAGGGGCTATCTCAAGGTCACCCCTGACTAATAATTTGAGGGAAGTGATCTCAGCCTTGGCGCCAGTACCAGCTGTGGGCTCTAGAGATTGAACTTGAGACCCTGGGCTTGCAGGACAAGTGCTTCGCCGGCTGAGCTGACTCGCCAGCCCTCATCCCAGCGCTTGTCCTGCATCTGCAGTGAATACCCAAGGGAAGGTATTCAGTGTTCTCATTTATAAAACGAGGACAGTAGAGAAATTAATTCCATAACGTTTTTGTGTGAATTTAATGAGACACTGTACAGGTCACAAGCATATTTGGTGACCTGCCTGCACATAGTAGGCTTGCAGTAAATATTGAACTTAGAGGTGTTTCCTCCATGGACACACTTGAGGGCAAAGTGTGATTAAGTACATGTAGTCGTGTAATGGAGACTACTTTTATAAATCCAAATCTAATCATAATAATAATAATGACAAATACATATATTTTTTATTTACTGGGAAATAAGTCTAAGATTTTATGGATGGGAGTCAAGTGCTGTATCCCTGGGCTATACCTCTAATCATATATGCATTTACATGTAATTCTGAACAGTAGAGTAGGATGTAGGACTGAGGAATGGGAAAATGCAAAAGAAGTTGACAATGAAACAACTAAATAATAAATTTATGTTATCAATATGTTCCTGGATACTTGATAAAGTAACACAAAAGATACATATGTGTGTATACATAATAAATATTCAATGGAATCTTTAAATATTAATAGGCTTATCTCAGAGGTTCTAGGGTTCCCAGTGGATTTCCTTCCTTATATGTTGGTGGGATGAATATTTTTTTTTTTACAATAAGCACAAATTAGTTATGTAGTCTGAAAAAAAAACAACAGTAAAATCTTTTTGCTGTTAGGAAAGAACAAATCGACGGTCTTGAAAAGAGGTCTTTGGAGTTGGCTGATCCACTTGGAAGAAATACTAGGGCATGGAGTCTCTACAGACGGCAGATTTGTGCTGTGTGGGTCCCATGCCTGGTACTTCAGTCTTCTGTGGGGTGGGTGAACCAGAAGCACAGGAATCACGGGTTAGCACATCCTCAAAGTCCGGAAAACACATAGTCGTAAGTTACAGATGCTCGCATTTATACAGGTTTCAGTCACAGTGGCTGTGAGGGCTCCGCGTCTTCAAGGGTTTTTATAAAATATCATGAATGATAAAGTTTTGATTATAAGCCTCTGCTTACAGTGAGATGCCACTCTAGCGTCAGTGGGATGCAGCACCCTCTGGACTCATTGGCATCTGCACTCACATACATGAACACAGACACAGGCATATGTATATCCACAGTTAAAGTAAACCTAAAATCTACTTTTTATTGTTCTCTCATGTATTACATCTGGACTACAGTTTTCTCTCCTTTCCCTCTCCCTGTCTCTCTTCCCCCCCCACCTCTCCTTTCTTCCAGATCCACCCCTCCCCCATGTCTGCCCCCCAAAAGGAGCAGGCTTCCCAGGGACATCAGCTAAACTCAGCATAACAAGTAAGATCAGGCACATACCATCACATCAAGGCTGGACAGGGCAACCCAGTCGGAGGTGAAGTGTCCCACAAGTAGGCAAGAGTCAGGGACAGCCCAACAAGAACACGAAGCCACTCAGCCACAATTTCTATTCAGAGGACCTAGGTCAGACCCCTGCAGGCTCCCTGATCTCTGTGGCCCCCATGAGTCCTGGTCATTTGAGTCTGTGGACCATATTCTCCTGCATCCCTGACCCATCTGCTTCCTCCGATCGATCGATCCTTCCTCATCCTCCTCCGCAGGACTCCCTGAGCTGCTCCTAATGTTTGTCTGTGGGACTCTGCGTCTGCTCCTATCAGATGCTGGATGGAGTCTCTCTGGTCTCCCTGATGAAGATTATGCTTGGCTGCAGTCCCAGAACACTCTGCAGGCATGACAAACTGTGTGTAGGGTGAAAGTTTTGCGGCTGGGTTGGTGTCCAAATGCCTCTGGCTTCGGACCCAGGACAAGGGACCGAGGTACATATTTTGGGCCTGAAACCAAACACCCTCCAGTTGAGGCTTAGCCTTGTTATAGAAGGTGGCCAGTTCAGGTTCCTTGTCTTCCATTACTGATGTCTTTGCTACGGCTACTCTCGTAGTAAATCTAAAATCTTAAAAACCCCAATTCTCTGTTTAAATTATATCACTTCTAAGAGAGGGTTAGGGATGTAGTTCAGTGGTAGAGCACCGGTTGCCCTGTCCCTTTTATCCTGAATTTTACTCCTCCCTTGCGCTTCCGCTCAAAACCACTGGAAGGGCTGGTGCAGTGACCAGTCCTCGGGGCCTCCTCTGCCTTCTGCACATCCTGCTTTCTCTTGCAAGGATGCCGGTGGCAGCTCCGTGGCCGCCCACACTTGTTCCTTCAGCCGATGCTCTTCCTCACGTGCCGCTCCTCCTCCAACTGGCAGACTGGATCTTGTGCCTTTTCTTCCCTTGTTTTTCTGCAGTTCCTGACATGTTGCCGTGGTTATGATTAGCATGCAGTCAATATTTGCTGAATGCCAGATAGGACTTTTCTCGAAACCAGAAGGATGTGGCAATCCTGCAATTAGTGCATGTGTCAAGGTGCTTGAGTAGAAACCAAGTGGTTTGCATGGACGCTCATCTGTCTAGATAAGAACACCGTGCATAAGCATGTGTGATTTTTCCACGCCTTAATAAAACGTGTGTGCACCCTGTGACGGGAAGCTACAGCTGACATAAGTGGGGTGAGGGAGCGACAAAACCACATGAAAGACATTAAAAATTCTGAGACCCAGGAACAGGAAAATATTAATAAAGATTAATAGCTGCTAACACTTATGTGGATTTTATTATGTGCTAGATTGTCAAAATGCTTTACATAGATGAAGTCACGCCATCCTTTAAGCAACCCTGTGGGGAGGCTGGCTGTGATTGGCTCAGTGCCACAGAGCGTGAAACACAATTGAACTGGCTCCACGCACCCCTAGACGTCCCCTAGAAGCTTCTTTCAGCTGCTTAATTGAAATGTGAATAGTTTTGTGATTTCTATCTTGTAAATTTTCCTGTATGGCTTCATCTGCACAAAGCCTTCACTCTGCAGTTGTATATAAATGAGACCACGTTCTACTCAAGGTGCCATTTAGAAGTAATCAAGTTGGTTTAAAGAAAAATTACTAAATGTGGCCCCTCTCCCTCAGCTAGTCCCCTCCAAAAAAAAAAAAAAAAGCTTTACTAAGGTAAACCTCCTTTAGGGAAACTAGGATTCCTTTGCTGTGTTTCTGTGAGCATGTTTCAGAAAGCTAGGATCTGTTTCCTAGAATTCCAGTTTCCCTTATTGATAGCTACATCTGGTTTTAAAGCAAAGACAGCTTTATTAGGTCACCCATTCAGATGCTGTTGGCTGTGCATGGTTATGATTTCATCCCCGAAGGGTGAAAATTTACGGTCTGCAAAGGATGCTCAAAAGAATGTTCTTGTCGTCTCCACAGGGAATGCCAATGGCTCCCAGAATGCCCCGAGCCCCCTGTTATCTCAGTTCTTAAGGATGAAGCCCATCTCTTAAAGTCTGCAGCAGTCTGGGAAGAGCATCCTCATGAAGACCTTGGGTTTTCCCTCGTTGGGACCTTCTGTGCTATCTCAGAAGATGATTCCTAATTGGGACCATCTCCTATGGATCTGGGTTTGTTAAGTGTCTAAGGACAGCCTTTTTGCCCGTGAGCCTCTGTTTAAGGGCCACTTGCCTACTAGGCCCTAGCATCAGTACTCACAACCTTTTGAACAGTCAGAGCGTGGTCTGGTGAGACGGTTCAGCCAGTAAGGATGCTTCCCACCAAACCTGATGATGTGAGTTCTGTCCTTGGGGGTCACACACTTCCAAGGAGAGGCTGACTTCTGTAAGTGTTCTCTGATCTCTATCTTCACTGTGGTATGCCTCCCTCTACAAGCAAATAGGTGTTCGACAGAAGTTTAGATCCAACGAAAGCTTTGGGAAATACACCTGACTTGGGCAGTGTATGGCAGTGTCCCTTGTTATCCTAGTATGGACTCTACTCACATGTTATAATGTCAAGAGGCATTAGTATTTTTTAAGCCTTTAAAATGGTAAAAGAACTGTAAACAAACCAGTGCTTGCTTAACTGAGGCTTCAGAAAAAATACAAGCAAAATGACAATGGAGTCTCTTTGTCAAAGGCCTGGCAATCCAACTGTTGGATAGACTTTTCAGGGACCTGTTTTGCATTAAAATACCAAATAAAACAACATAATGGAGTATTTTGGCTCTATGCAGGTTGTGCTTATGGGATGAGAATTGCATATGAAAGATAGCCAGTTGCTGTCACAGTTGATGGATTTTTGTCTACATGCTCAGTGGAGGAGCATCCTGAGGCTCAAGAGTGTTTCCAAAGTCTCTGCCAGGAATGGTGCAGATCCTGTCTACAACAGAGACTGAGATTATCTTCCTGGTTTGAGAACTGTCTATAAGCTTCTGCCTTGCCTGTCGTACCACTTGAGTTTTGTGTGTGAACTGTCATTGTAGTAGATACAGCCTTGTGTGGAGCGAATGTGTGTGAGAGTCTGCACACATATATGTGCATGCATGTGTGTCTGCACACGTGTGAGTGTGCACACATACCCATACATGCATAAGGATGTGTGTTTCTTGTGTTTTAATGTTGACTTAAAACATTGGTCAGATGTAACAAGTGCAGGCAAGCACATAGCTCAGGCAGGGAAGAAATTAAACTTTAACCCGATGGGATCAGTTGAGTGCACTGGTAAGTAATCTGTGACAGTGGTCTGGACCAAGGATGGGCTTTTCAGTGGGCTGGAATGATGACAGACTCTCGTGGAGACCCTAGCCTGCAGCCTCCTTATGATATAAGATGACTTCTCATCCATGGGTCCTTGTAAATCTATTAAGAAAAGTAAAAGAGCTGAGGTTAACTCCAGGGTCAAGTGGGGAATAGACACTTTTGGCACATGCTCACGCTTGTTATTTAGCTATGAGAACTTATCTCGGAACATTCGTGTATCTTGGAAAGAGGTTTCATTGTAGGTTGATCACTGAAGCTAGCCCAAACCTAACCATTCTTTATCTTCATCCAGACATCTAATACCTTTACCTTGTAGAAAAAAGATGGAAGTAATTTGTAAAGGGGCTGGAGAGATAGCTCAGCAGGGAAGAAGAGCCTTTGCTGTTCATGCAGAGGACCAGCGCTCATATCCCAGCAAAGGCATCCATACCTAGTGACCCACAGCCAACAGGTGACCCGTAACCACCTGGAGCTCCAGCCCAGACTATCTCTTCTGACCTGTTGGGACACTGCATATACATAACACACACACACACCAGTAAATTCTAACTCACTCAGGGTGAGTTCCTATCCATCTCCAGCCATTTCTCTCCCCTACCTTAGCTATACTGGATAGACTTTATTATTTTGGAATTCAATGAATTTTTAAAAATGAATATATCACATGTCACTTTCAAAAAAGGGTTGTTAAAATCCCACCCTTCTGCATCCTGCTTAATCTACTGTCAACAGTGTGAAAACTATAAAGAACACTAGTTGGTAATGGGTTAAGAGAGACTGGGTATGTGTTCAAGAGAGATGTTCAGGAACTTCCTAAAATGAAACACACATGACCCCGCTATGGCTGCAGAGTGGCTGGACTTCTAATGTCGCATGTCGGCACAGCCTTGCATTTTCTTGTTCATGAAGTCAATTGAAAGCATTCCTTCAAAATGAAAAGCTTCTTACAGGTGTCTACCATCTTAAGTAAAACACAGTTCTCAGAGTTCTTGGTCTGATTTACCAGCCAAATGCTCCAACTTTCAACTGATTTCATAGGAACAGGGTTTGAAGTTTGTCTACTTGTTACCTATAGGAAACTGATTCATGTGTTATCTGAACTTGTAGCCTGGTGGTGGTAGTGGTGCTGCTCCTGCTGGTGGTGGTGCTGGTGGTCATGGTGGTCGTGGTGGTCATGGTGGTCATGGTGGTAGTAGTAGTGCTTCTGTTGTTGTTGTTGATGATGGTGTGATGGTGCTGGTACTAGTGGTGCTTGTGGTGCTGGTAGTGTGGTGGTGCTGCTGCTGGTGGTGGTACTAGTGGTACTGGTGGTGCTGGTGGGGTCTTGAGAGTGAGTTTGTGTTTCACATGTCAGGAATATTAGCTATCATGACCAAAGACATGGCTGGCACTGTTTTAAATGTGATTATGGTTTAATGAGGAACAGATCTTTCCTCAATTCGCCAGCCAATGACTATGTGACTTCCAAGGTGATGTCTTCCCTACAGACCTGGTAATTTCAGGTCACTGTAGCATATGTGTTGATCAGGGCCCACACACATCTCAAACCAATGTCCTGGTGATAGTTCCTGCTGAGTTCAGTCTCCTGGCTATTCCCACCAAGGTGCATGAAAGGAAAGAAAACTGCTCTTATACATGTTCAGGCACCAAAGGACTACCAACAAATTACCCGCAGGATGCCAATGAAACAGGAGGGCCCAGCTGAGCCCTGCCCAAGTAACGGTTGATACTATGAGAAATGAAATGCTTGCTGCTCTACACCAGGAAGTTTACAAGTCAATTGGAAATAGATAAGCAGAAAGGAATTAGGTACCAGAACAGAAGTTAAGATTGCTGAAGACTTGAAGCATGAGGTAGTTAGGTATTCACATATGCAAAGGACCAGCCTGTGGTCTACAGCATCTGAAAGTGTGTGTGTGTGTGTGTGTGTGTGTGTGTGTGTGTATGTGTGTGTGTGTGTGTACACCCAATATGCACATGTGTTACACATCACACAAAATCCAACCTAAGTGATTATACCTATAGTCTGTCTTTCCCTCTGGCATAGGACTTGGCATGCCCTCAATGCTCAGCTGATGGTCTGAGAGCCAGCATGCTCTGTTTTGTGTGGGAATTTGATTGGACAGCAGAATCTTAGGCCCTGTGCCCAATTCTGAAATTTAGGGCCTGCTTTTTCAGAAAGATCCCAAGGGGTCTCAGTATGTATTACAGTTGGAGCAGCACCAGTCACGGCATGGATGCTTCTGCACCTGTTACCGATGGTGGGAACCAGAGGTGAGTTGCTACTTATAGTACAACTTATATACAGTTCTATTCTCAAGACTCAGAAGTATAGCTATTATACTGTGTAGATGGGGAAACTGAGGCTCAGACATTAAGGAATAATATGTCTGAGGTCACAAGACTCCTTAGCACCAGACACCAGAGTTTCTAAAGTCTAGACACAGTCTCTGATAGATTCTAGTTGGTTTCCTTGGAAGATGACTCTGAGAGACACCGGTGGACACAGCATGAGACAGAGGCAGTAACAATTTGGGGTGACAGTGGGTGTAGGTGTACATTGGGCCATTACTGTGCTGGGCAGCTGTAGCTTAGTCCCCTGGGATCTCCCAAAACAATAGAGTGAGGAAATTCAAGGGCTGTAGGCAAAGGCTGCTTTTGGGAATGCCCTTACCATGGAGTTTCTGGGTAGTGGTCCAGTGCACAGTGGAGCTCAGGCTGACCTAGAAATCTAGTCAGGATCAAAGTGACAGAATTTGGGGCTCCAGCACCATGTTCTGCTCTCCACCCACATATATCTTACAACATGTCCTCAGAGTGAGCGAGGGAGGTAGTTCTGCCATTAATGTTGCTGCTGTCCAAGCATGGCATTCGAGTTTGAGCCCCAACAGCCACATAAGAAGCCAGATATAGAGGAGTCCACCTGTAATCTCAGCACCAGGGAGGCAGGGGGAAGAGGAGTTGGTAGCCAACTCAGAGAAACTGGTAAGCTCCAGGTTCAGTAAGAGATTCTGTCTCAAAAAGTAGTGTAACTAGTGATTGAGGAGGCACCGGGCGTTGACCTTTGGCCTCCACATGTGCAGGCGTGCACAAACACACATAAATATGTACACACATAGACACACATACAGATTGCTAAGAAAGATTGTTGTCTTTTAGTTTTTATGTATTGAGTCAACTATAGATATAGGATTTACTGAGGCATGCGCATATTCCTTATTCCCAGGATGCTTCATTTCTGGTCAGACATATAAAGAATGGCCTCCAGGCATCTTCTCTTAGCACCAGGAAGTCTTTCCTTCACTGCCTCCTCCAGCACCATTGTCTTTACACACACACCACAACATTCTGCTTTCTAGATTAATACTTCGTTGCTACTTCCACTGTGGCTACCGGTCTAACAGGATGGTTTCGCACAGTTACAGCACATCCCATGTAGTTGCAAGACACCCCAAGTGAGTCCTCTGCTGCTACATATCCAAGTGGAGAAGTACAGCCTGCATGACCCAGGTGGAGGAGTACGGCAGCACGCTAATGGTGATCAAGGACTTCTATGTGTTTTAATGCATTTCAGAAATATTTGCTGAAACTATCCTGGCCAGCTCTGAGAAAGATGCTGATAGGGTGATTGTGAGGTAACCAGGGTCTGATGAGTTTACCAGTGTGGGTCATATAAAAATGGCACTGAACTTGTGCCTTTGGAGCCTGTATCCTAAAACTCACAGCAGAAACTCTATAATTATACTGTGAGTAATGGATGAAAATGACCGTGGATGCATATTTAGTAAGTTACAGGAAGTGATAAGGAAGATATAGGACTATGTAGTATATGACCATACAGACTGCTGAGTGTGATAGTCAGCTTCCTGTCACTCCAGCAATGTCCTTGACAAACTAACAGTTAATTTGGGATCATAGTTTTGGAAATTTCGGACTATGGTCAGTTGGCCCTATTGCATTTGGGGCTTTGAGAGTGTGACGAAGCACATAGTAGGGCAAAACGCCCATTCACCTCAAGGCCAGCTCATGGAGAGAGAAGGAAGGGCACAAAGACCAGTTGGGTCACCCCAATAGTCAGAGAGTCTTAACAAGGCCCCATGTGGTGGTTTGGATGAGAAGTGTCCCTATAAGCTCACATTTCTGAACACTTGTTCCCTGTCTGCCATTTGGGGAGGTTGTGGAGCCTTTAATGGGTGGAGCCTTGCTAGAGGAAGTAAGTCACTGGGCTGGCTCTGGAGGGTTTATAACCTCATCCTACCTGTTGTTCTGTCTTCCTGTTTTTAGGAACTTTTCTTGGAATTCTCTAGTCTTTGACTTTATTCTTCCTCTGAGTGTTTCCTATTACCAGAATGAGAAGTCAAAACATTCTCTTTATAACTTAATGCTTCTGTTAATTATTGGGAATTTCACATAATTAGTCCCAATCACCTCCCAGTACTCCTAGATCCACCCCACTTATGCTGTTCCCCAAAAACAAAAGACAAGAGAGAGAGCAGAGCTTCTGTATTGCAATAGGCATCTGAGGGATGTAGGACACCATAGAGCTGCTAGTGGGGGCTTAAGTTTTTAAATATTAAGTTTGTAGAATTATAATTACATCATATAATTATATCATTTCTCCACTTCCCCTTTTTCCTCAAAACTCTTTCATGTACCATTGTTTTTGCTTCTTCCAAATTTGTGGCCTCTGTCTCTTTAAATATATTATATATAAACATATATATAAATGGGAAGATGGTTCCCTCAGTAAAATGTTTGTGAAGACCTGAATCCCAACCTCAGAAGTGAAGAGCCACAAGTGGCAGCAGGATTTTTTTTAACACCATTGCTGACCCACCCCCAGTGACATTGCACCATACACATACGTATATACACAATTATATATATATATCAATGATATATATATATATACACACACACACACACACACACACATATATACAATTATATATATCAATTATATATATTCATACTTAGGTGTATATATATGCATATAAATACAACCTGCACATTTCATATAATGTTACCTGTATATATATGATCAATTCCATTATGGGGAATCTTCCCTGGGTAAGACTATTCTCCCTCTCAAGAAATCCTGTTGCTGGAGTTCTTTATTTAGAGCTGAGGTATCTTGAGCCTTTCATTGGTATTATTGTTCAAGTCTTATTTAGGCATCCCACGTTGATGAGACTTCATGGTATATCCTTTCTGACATTTCTAAGAGATACAGTCTCACAGCCAAGTTCCCATTTTTTTGGCTCTTACCATCTTTCTGCCTCCTTTCTACAGTGAACCCGAGCCTTGGGTGCAGGAGCTGTGTTGTAGATGTATTATTTGTGACTAGGCATCACACAATCTCTTGTTCTTTGCATTTTGATGGGTTGTGGTTTTATGTAATTGTCTGTGTTGCAAAGAGGAGTTTATTTGATGAAGAGTTAGAACTACACCTCCCTGTGGGCAAATGGGTTAAATATTTGGAGCATAGTTGTGGATTACGCTGGATTAGGACTGTGGTAGTGGTAGGTTCTGATAGGTTTCTAGTACCAGGCATGATTTCCTTCTTGTTTAGCAGGTCTTGTTAGAGAGTGGTTGGTTACTGCGGAGATACGCATGCCACTACTGTGCCCTTATGATTATTTTATTGTGTTGGTTGTTTGTGCCTCATATGTGTCATAGCTGGGTAGGTTTGCTCTTTGCTTTCCTCTCTTGGAAGTTTGCATGAGGTCTTCTAGTATTATGAGAGCTAGTACTCAGGAAGGAGGCTTTCCGGTCTAGGGACTTTGAGAAAGCCTGATGGCAGAAACTGAGGTGTGGCATCGGGAGGGGGATGAGCTGGTCAGTTTAGGTGGCCCTTCTGCATTCTAAACCATCCCACTGTTTACTGTGGGGAATGTTTCGTGTTCTTCTCTATGTTCATGTTTCTCCTCTTAGTTTTAGCCAGTATTCATGAACAACCCTCTGAACATGAACATGAACGGCAGAGATATTTATTAGGAACTCTCAAAGAAGCAGGAGCCTCAGTTCTTTAAATTCCTGCCTCCAGCAAGGAGTTTCTCAGAACTGCTGCTTTGGGGGGTCTTTGTCCTGCCTGGCCTCTTTCTATTTTCTGTTCTCATTACTGTACTTTTGAGTTGTTAATAGAGGAATATTCAACACACAGCAATCAGTCTGTATGGAGAGTCTCATCTCATACCTAGCCCATTCTTTTTCTGTCTTTGGCCTTTGACTAATAGTCACCACTATTTTGTAATGTCATTAGTATTTCATGTAATTTTTTGTTTTGTTTTTTGTTTTTGTTTTTTGTTTTGAGTAGAAGAAATTCCCTCTGAGTGTAGTAATTATATCTGTGGAATCCACAAAGTACAGTTCAACAGATATAATATATTGCAGGCCATACATGCTTGTTAATAATTCTAGAGCAAATATGCTTGAAAAGTAATTGTATTTTAAAAGTAAAATTTAATGATTTATTTGTGTGTGTGTGTGTGTGTGTGTGTGTGTGCGCGCGCGCGCACGCGCACATATTTATGTGTATGTACACCTGGGGAGTGGGGAGGTAGGTGCATGTGTGTATGAAAGCCAGAGGTCAACTCTGGGTACTATTCTTCAGGAACTACCTTATTTATTTTTTTGAGATAAGGTCTTTTACTGAACACGGGGATCCCCAGTTAGGCTAGGTTGACTGACCTAGGTGTATTCTTCAGATCCTCATGTTCCCACCTCCTTGGCAATGGTGTTAAAAAAAAAAATCTTGCTGTAACTCATGGCTCTTCATTTCTGAGGTTGGGATTCAGGATCCTCATAAAGACTTTACTGAGAAAAAAAAAAAAGACTTTACTGAGGGAACCATCTTCCCAGCCCCTGAGAAAGAAATGTAATGTCTTATGCTATATTTGGGTCCTTCGATTCAAGCAGGGGTCATTCAATGTCAAAATATATCTTTGTAGACACAGTGATAAAGTGACCTCCATTGCCTACATAGGAATGCAGAGAGAGTGCTTGATTCTTGTTGCAGAATCTTTTTGGTGACCTAGATTCATAGCCTTGTGCTGAGAATCCCATATATGTGTCTTTATGCAAAGATCAATTGCCTAACCCTTAATATATGTTTCCCAAGTTGATTTCAATGTGACTCAGGAAGAGATGTTTACTGCCAAACAATTTACTGCTCAGCTTGGTTGTTTTGGTCCAATCTTTTCCAATAACTGATAATATAAAATTTACCATCACAGTAAAGCAGAATGTGATGGTTTAGAGGTATTTCTTCAGTGTTGCCCCAAAATGGAAATAATCCAAAAATGAAGTTGTGGATGGCTACTTGTAAGTGCAAGGAGCACAACTGTGAAGAGTAAATGCTGTTATGGCAACAGCATAGAGGTGTCTCAAACACTGTGCTAAGCGGAAGAAGCTATCCTCCAAAGGCTGTGAGTGCAGAAAGAACTTCAGGAACAAAGAACAGTGGTTGCCCCGTATTGTGGTAAGTTGACTCCAGGGGCAGTGTGCACACTTTGGAGTTATAGAACCATTCTCAATCTTGAATGTAGGGTGGTGGCTATGTGCCTATATGCATTTGTCAAAATGCACAGTACATACAGTACAGTACAAAGGAAAAATGTGATGTGCACATTATACCTTAACAGAAACAGATTATTCAAGTTCATAGACTGGAGGTAACTACTGAATACTGGGACTATGGTGATCTTTAAGAAAGTCCCTTTAGCCAAGAGAGCAAATGTTCTGAGAATTGTCTGAACCTGTGAGTGAGCAAAAGCAGACGCAGGGTAGCAGAAAGAGTTTTCAGTGAGCTCTGTTTGTTTGATGGCACAATATTTGTTCTAGCGTGGCAGGGAGAGAGCCTCATTATTGAGGATCCCTTCTCCCCCCAGGAGTTATATGTGTGAGGGAGAGGGAGCAGGCACTTCTGAGTCACAGCTACCAATTAGGCAGAGTGAAGGATGCACTCTTCACACAAACAGGAAAAATGCAGTGGTGACTTTCTAGGCAGAGAACTGGTTAAATTTTGTTTATTTGAAGGAAAAGAAACATGACATTCTGGGAAACAGGCAAGATGGCTGCTTCCCCTCAGCTACAACCAGCCGTGCGGACCTCCGAAGCCTGGCTATCTACACTGTAACCAGAAAGGCACGCCCTGCTTTAGCCTCAGGCAGAGCGATAATGACAGCGTGCTAGCTTGGTAGTCTGTGTGCTGGAAGGGTTTATGAGGAGGAAGTCCGCAATTACATATTTCTGGGCAAACATTAACCAAGATTGAAACCTAGATTTGAAGAGAAATAGCAGGCTGGAATCTTGAGCTGCCCTCGGTAGCTGTTCTGCGGATTATGACCTGTGGTTAGAGACTCTTCTGAGTCTGAGAGCTAGACGGAAGAGAGAACAGCACCTACAAGCTGGCAGGAAACTTTTGTCACACCTGTCCCCAGCATGTGGCTGTAATACACTGCCGCCGTTGATGGAGGATTATGGGAAACTCTTGCTGCTCCCATAACCAAGGCGAAGGCGCCACACAGGGCCCATTGTTGTCCTCACACTGATGAGCAAATCCATCATCCCTGCGGCTTCCCAGCTGCCACTGTGCGCTTGAGAGGCCTCTTCCTGGCCATGTCACCCAGAGCATCTCAATCACTTCCTACCATCATCTGAACAATTTTGGTTCAACACTGTGGTTTTGTGAATTCTATTTTTAAAACTTCTTAGACCGAACCCTGACGTGCCCAGTTGGTCTAGGCAAACTTAAAAAGAAACCATGGAGCTAAAATTAGCTCCAAATCAAGATGGTACAAGCGCATGCCCTTTCTATTTCGGGCAGACCACAGTCATTATACGGAAGGCATCCTGTGTCTTGTTCCCTACCACACACTTTAGGGAGCTGAAGGGCTGGGGGTGGGGTGGGGGGGAAGCAGCCATCAAATAAAGAACCCAGTGTCTTTCCAGACAAATGGCTCTAACTCCTCTTAGTTTAAGCCAGTGCCGGGAATGGCTCTGGGAACTGCTGTTGATCCCGAGTCCTGACCAGCTTGATCAAGGGTGACAGGATTTTCGCTCAAGGCTTAGTGGTCTAGAGTTTGACTTCTGTCACAACAAAGAAAATAGAGGCAAAGCCTCCTTTTAGTGTTTCTTTACCAAGATGTGGTGAAGAAAGTTTGACAAGGGAAGAAGATGATCAGAGTTCTAATCCAGTTTCAGTCTGCAGCTGGTTGTGTGCTTGGGCCCAATTTCACCTATTGAATTCAGAGAATTGAAGTCAGATTCTCCCAGATCAAAGTTCTGGTATTCCCAACTCTTCTGAAGGAAGAGAGATAACCATCGTCACTCTCATTGTACACCAAGTGGAAAGAAAGCCTAATCAGAACCTCAGAGAGTCTGTAATTTGGCTTTCTTCAGGTCTAGAATATTACGAGTGAGATTGCTTTGGGGGTAAGGAGACTTGTAAGACACATCTTTGGGGTAAGGAGACTTATGAGACACATCTTTGGGGTAAGGAGACTTTTGAGACACATCTTTGGGGTACTTGACTTTGAACTTGCAGCCAACCTTCCCTATCTTACTCTAGGTCTTCCCACAGACCATGTGAAATTAAGGTAGAGTTGCATATACCTGGATGCTCAGGTGAGGATCTTATAACTCTCCCCAATCTTCCACAAGAAGTTGTAAACAGTCAATAAGTCCATCTGGGAACAAGTCTCTTGCAAGGGAACACAACTAAATTCCCCAAGATGGTGGCTTTTATTTGGCTTAGATAGTCACATACAACATCTGTTAACCCTTCATTAGCTTCATTGAGATGATAAGGGATGGGCACAAGCCAAGCCTATTTGATGTCAGGCTGTACAGTGGCCTTTAAGTGTGTCATGGGGTGGGGGGACGACGATCCATGGGTTCTATCATCTAAACTGGCAACACAAGGTTCCTTTCAGTCCCTGCTGCTGACTTCCAGGTGTGTCATCATATGTTTTTATTATTGTTTTCCCCAGAGTATTCATTGTTGTGTTTTCTAGAAAAGGGATACCTGTAGAGAGAGTGGTTAGGGTTATTTTTTTTCTGTGATGACCTGTCTATTGGTGATGGTGGGGATTGAGAAGTGGGTTATTGAGAGTGACACTTTAGTATATGTCAGAGTTGAATTCTTTGAATTTCCCCAGTGCCTGTTGTAATGTCTCCCTTTTCATCTCTGATTTTATCAATTTGGATTTTCCCTCTTTCCTTTTTGATTAATCTGGCTAGAAGTTTGTCAGTCTTGATTTTTTTCACTGATGTGTGTGTGTGTGTGTGTGTGTATTGTTTCTATTTCACTAATTTCAGCCTTTAGCTTTATTATCTCTCCCCTTTTGTGGAATTATTCTTCTTGTTTTTCTATAGCTTTCAGGTATATGCCTAAGTTATGAAAATGATATCGTTCCAGTCTTTTGATGTGGCACTTAGTGTTGTGAACTTGTCTCTTAGAACTACTTTCATTGGGCCTCATGGGTTGTGTTCTCATTTTCATTCAGTTCCAGAAAGTTTAAAATTTCCATCTTAACCCCATTTCATTCAGTAGTGAGTTGTTCAGTTTCTATGTATTTGTATAATTTTTAGCTTTAATTCGTGGTGACCAGTTAGAAGGTATTAGGAGGCATAATGTGTGGGTTGTTTACGTTTGTGTTTTGTGGTTGTGATCTAGGCATCTGGAGTTAAGATGTTTGAAGTCTTTCTTGGTGTAGAGATCTGGTCTTGCCTTTATTCCATTCCTTGACTGCTATTGTCCACTCTGGGCTCTAGCCAAGTGTGGTAGCTGTACTGTTCCTGAGTCCCACCTGTGTGTGGTGACTGTGAATCCCTAGTAGAGATCTGATATGTGGGTTGATGGGGAGTCACAAAGGAATGGAAATGGGCTAGAAAGAGTGGCTAAAATGGAGAGGAGAGCAAGGAAGAGCTAGGGGACCTCTCTCTCTCTCTCTCTCTCTCTCTCTCTCTCTCTCTCTCTCTCTCTGTGTGTGTGTGTGTGTGTGTGTAAGCAAGCCAGAGGTCACCACAGGTGTCCTTCTCCAGGTGCCATCCACCTTGTTTTTGAGACAGTGTCTCTTACTGTCCTGTACCAGCTGACTAGCAAGCCCTAGGTTCCCGGAATCAAGCATAGGTCCTCACCAAATGAGCCATCTCCCAGCCCTAATTATAGTTTAATAACATCAGGCTCAAAGCCAGTAATGTGTCTTATGTTATTTCTAGTTTTTTTGTCTTGATTTATGGTCAACATTTTATAAACACACCACAAATTCCTGTAGAGCAGGTGTGGCAAGCTCTGCAGGTCTCTGACATTCAAGTTCATCAGTTAACCAAAGCCCAAATTTCACTCATCACTTGCTCACCAGAATTTTAGCTAATGTGTGTCCAGTTGATTTTTACCTTTAAAAATATTTGCTCATTCGCTCACTTGTTTGTTTGTTGATTGCACGTTATTGGGGGGAGGTATGTCTACGTGGGAGGGAGCATATGTGCTCTGTTGTGCATGTGGAGGTCACAGGACAACTTCAGAGAGTTTATTCTTTCCCTTTACCACATGGGTGCTGAAAACTAGACCCTTTACCTGCACCTTTACCTTTACCTAGGCACCTTTACCTGCTGCACTATCTCTTTAGCCCCAACTGAGTTTTTTACATGCTAAAGTTATGACTATAAACCTTCTGGTCTTATAGTCTGTATGTCCATATTGTCTGAGCCTTGTAGATTTTAATCTATTTTGTTCATCAAAGGTAGATATAACCTCACTGTGGTTTTCTTTTCCTCCATTCTTTTCCCTCTCTCTTTACCTCTTTCCCTTCGTGTCTCCCTTCATTCCTTCTCATCTCCCCTCCCCCAACCCTTCTTCACACCAGTGCTAGGCTCAAACTCAGAATCACACATGTTCTCCAATCACTCTGTCACTCAGCTACATCCCCAGCTCAGGGATTGCATTCATTCTCACAAAGTTTCCTATTTGTTTTGTTTAGTCATTTGCATGTCCAACAATAACATGGTGACCAGCATTTTTGGTGATGTTAGGGACAATAATTATAAATTAGATGGACAAAGAGAAATGGCACCATCCATGAAACATCATCTTCATGATCCTTTGATTTTCTTTCCTTCTCTCTCTCTCTCTCTCTCTCTCTCCCTACCTCTGAGACAAATTTTCAACAAAAACTATTCCTGGGATAGGAAGGCAGGACCTGGGCTCAGTCCTGGCATCCCAATAGCTTCTGGATTGGCTTCCATTTGGTCAGGAACTTTGGTATTTAGATCGCTTCCCTTCCTGGCATGACTTAAACTGACTGTGCTCTATGAGTTGGTTGACCTGGTACCTGGGGACCTATGTCCCCTCTCCTCCATAGCCTCTGTGTCCACAAGTCTGTGGTCTTTTATGCCCTGGCTTTTTGTTGAGAGCTGTGTGTATTTCGAGGTCTCTGTATTTTCTGATGCCAAGCCTCTGTGTTTCATTAGCCTTCCTAGGTCTTTTGGGTTCTCCAAAGGGTCCAAAGTTCTCCTGGGACCCTAAGCTCATGGGCCTAGGCCTTTCCCTTGGTCAACTTATATTGCCCATTCCCTGGCCCATCCTGGTCCCCTGGCATGTGACCTAGGACTAAGCAGGTGAGAAGCATCCATGAGAATGTGAGCCTCTGCAGGCTGAGGCCCATCCCAGACCATGATGTTCTCCCCACTGCCTAGGACATCCTCTGGTTCTGGCCCTTTCTGTGTTCACTTAAAACCTGGGACTTTGGTAGTTACTTTGTACCTTAAATCAGAAATGAGTCTAAGCCTGGTGTTAAAGCATGATGTCATCCTAACACCTTCCTTCACTAAGTGCTTCCTGCAGTTACCTGGGCTGCTGATTGCTAGCACATCCTGTTGATTTTATCTCTAGGAATACATCCTGGCCCTGTCTACTTTTCATCTCCACCCTTCCCTTCCTAACAGGAGCTGCCTGCTTGCTCAGTTTGTTTTGTTTGGATTTCTACAGAACTTTCCAGATTTATCTCCCAGATGTCTATCTTCATGGCGGCTGAGTGATTATTTTAAAATGTAAATGAGATCATGTATGTTTGCAAGACCCAACAAAGATGCCTCTTCATGTGTGAGGTAAGGTTGGCGCTGCCTCCTGGCCTCTGCTTCTCAGCCAGCACTGTCCTTCTCAAGGTCCCTTCCTTCTGCGTTGTGTGCAGCCAGACCATACTGACATCCTCTTTGCCCAGGGACAATGCACATTTTTGAAGTAGGTTATCATGTACCCAAGGCTAGCTTCCAGTTTGCTGCGTAGACAAAGATAGCCCTAATCCTCCTACTGCCATCTTCTAAGTACTAGAATGACAGTCACTTCCACTACAATTGGTGTTTTGTAGAACCGAGGATCAAACCTAGGGCTTTGTGCAAGCTAAGCAAGCACTCTACCAACTGAGTCACATCCCCAGCAGCCACAATACCTTTTTCTGTTTCAACATAGCACACATTATTTCCTGATTAATCATGTTACTATATTTGTTTATCTCTGCTTGAGAGTGATGAATAGGGTGCATGAATGTTTACATATGCTGCTAAGCATGTGTAAGTATGTAAATATGTTTAAATTTACTATACCTTTTAATTATAGTCGTGGTCACCATGGTAACATAATATAACCCCATTCCTCATTCCCTGGCCTGCAGCCTTCTCAGGGGTTAGGTCTTTAATCTTCACGGCAGTCTTATGAGGTCAGGACTGTTATTATCCATATTTTATTGTTGACAGAATCAAGGCACAAAGAATTGCAATGACTTTTCCAAGGCCCAAACCAGCTATTAGATGGTAAAGGATTTGTGTTCAGGCAAACTAATGTCCCACATACAAGGGCCCCACTCACAGAGTGGGGCAAGACTCTCCACATTTAACTCAAATGTTTAGCTGTTGGGGAGGGAGGCAAGTGAAAGAAAAGTCACAATTAAATAGAACAAAGGGTTAACAGAACAAAGAAACAGGGAAACTTAACTTACATTATTAAAAAAGTCTCTTACCTAGAACAAAGCCCTGGTATCTTAGTCACTCCTCTATTGCTGTGAAGAGACACCATGACCATGGAAATTCTTATAAAATAAAACATTTAATTGGAGCTTGCTTATAGTTTTAGAGGGTTAACCTATTATCATGGTGAGGAACGTGGTAGCACGCAGGCAGACAAGGTATTGGAGAAATCCACAGGCAGCAGACAAAGGGTGACACTGGACTTGGCTTGGGTATTTGAAAGCCCACACTCACTATCAGTGACACACTTTCTTCAAAAATGCCACACGTACTCCAGGAAGGTCACACCTCCTACTCCTTCTCAACTAGCAACATTCTCTGATGGCTAAACATTCAAATGTATGAGCCTGTGGAGGCCATTCTTAATTAAACTACCACACCTGGGTTCAGTCTCTAACACTGTGTAACCAGGTATGGTAGCATGTGCCTGCAATCCTGGCACCTGGAAAGAGGAGACAGGAGAATCAGATGTTCAAAGTCATCCTTGGTTATGCAGCTAAATCAAGGCAAGCCTGAGCTACATCAGAGCCTAACTCAAAACCAAACCAAATCAAACAATGAAGAAAGTCTGCAGAGATGCATATTTTTTTTCCTGAAATGATTTTGCTGCTGGGCTCACTTACGTTTTCAGAAATTATGAGAAAGAATATTTAAAGGTGGTTTGTGGGAGACTGAAAAGTAAACCCAATGTTCTGTTGACTTTGAAAGCTCACTTTGAAATATTTGGGCATGTCATGTCAGAACTTGGGATCATGTGAAAGTGTGCAATCCCTGTAGCCACAATTACCAATCTGATCCTAGGTCCATCAAGCCACTGTGGCACACCATGTGAAAATAGATCAGTAATCAAGACTAACTGCATAGATCAAGTATTGGCTGCCATTCCATCCTACTCTTCCCTCCAGGCTGGTGATGTGGTTTTCTTGGGAGCCACCTAGTCTCTTTGATCCTGGTGAATTTAACTTAGAAAACTTGAGGATTGGATAATTGGTGATCACCAAAGCTGATCACCAAAGTGATCACTGAGTCCTTTATCTCACACAGAAGGAGAAAAATAATTCATGAACAAGAAGTAAGCAGAGTGACTATAGGTCTATTAAAGAAAATAGGAAGCAGGAGGGATTCCTAAGGAGGAATTCCAGTGTGCTACCTGCGCAGTGGTCTTTATGGGTCCTTTGGTGGTGCTTGACAGAAATTGGGATTGTTATTTTAAGATTTATTTTTATTTGTGTGTGTGTGGTGGGGGACGAGTGTATGCTATATGTGTGAAGGTGCCCCCAGGGGCCAGGAGAGGGCATTGGATTGTCTGGATCTGGAGATACAGTGGGTTCAGGGAACTGAACACAAGTCTTCTGGAAGAACAGCTAAGCCTGTTAAAGACTGAGTTATCGCTCCACTCCCAGAACTGGTTATTTTTTAGTGTACTGTAGGCTGAGTCAGTAAATAACCTATATCCCCCTTGCCCGATCCCTCCACTGAGTCAAAGAAGCAATCATCTGTGTCTCATCCAATCAGGGGCATGCTCATGCACTGTAGTTACCTTGATCCACTTTCTCCCAACATGTTTTGCTCATTTCATAGGCTATTGAGTCACCTTCTATATCACTAGCTCATGATCTAACAAAAGACCTGCCTTCTCTTCCTGGGAGCACTTCTGTTTCACTGGAAGTTAGTTTAAAACTTCTAGGGATTACTATATTCCATAGTGAATACCATGGAAAATCACCCAACTTTATTTTATTTTAGTATCCCAGGGTCAAGATACCTTGGCTAACTTAGCTTTGTTAAATAGTCTGCTTATGCCAAACTCCCCTCAAGCTAACTGCTTATCTTAGCTTCTGTTAAACTGCTTGCTTTCATAACTCTCTCCCCATACCCCAACAGCTGCCTAGTGAGATACTAGCGTGCAGATTTTGTCTTTAAAAACTTCTTATCTTAAACACTAGTGCTACATGTGGGTCTTGAATACCTGAGTGTAGTCCTAGCTAGCTGAAATAAAGACTTCTGATCTCTGGTAGGTGTTCTTGGGTTGTTTCTTCTCATTAGTAAAATAATTCAAGAGTGGGCTCAAATGAAAGCTTGAAGGATAATTTAATTTATAACAGAGTTTTTAAAACCTCAGGACAGGCAGGCAAGCTGTAAATCTTGCATCTCATAGGAAAAGAATGGAGAAGAGAAGGAAAAAATGCTTGCTGTTTGCTGTTTGGTTTCAGACGCTAGGACCATCTCCTCTTTCTCCCTTTCTATGGCAGCTTCCCTGGGGCCACTGAACTCATGACTATTCAGTATAATCTAATCCATCTTGAATTGGCTCATTCAATTTATCAGCAGAGAAATAACATCATTTATGTTAGGACAGCCTGGAGGTCAGGTAGTGGGGAAGAACTTAAAAGAAAAAGTAAGGAGGTCCAGAGAACCAGGAAAAGCACATTTAGGTTATGGCAAGCATTTTAAAAGAATGACAGAGGCCACAGAGCACCATATCCATGTGGCACAGGGAGATAACTGACCACCCAGGAATACAGAGAGCCTGAGAGCACAGATAGGACCACTCCTGCTGCTCAGAGGAACCCGTCCAGAACCCTCAGGTAGGAGACTTCTGGTTTCTGTCTCTGTCTGGGGACCATCCTCTGCCACAGAGCACCATATTCAAGTTGCACAGGGAGATAGCTAACCTTCCAGGAGTGCGGAGAGGCCTGAGAGTGCAGGTAGGATCACCCCTGCTGCTCAGAGGAACCAGTCCAAAACCCTGAGGATACAAGAGCCCAGGAGCAGCCTGTGACAGAAGTTTTCCGATTTCTGTTTTCACCCAGAGCTGATCCTGGGCCACAGAGCTACATACACAAATAACACCACAAGACAGCTGGTCTCCCAAGGAGTGCCTGCAAACCTGTGTGCATAGGTAAGACCACCACCTTGCTTCAAATTCCTGGGGCAAGAGGGATGTGCCCAGAGCCATCAGGACACAGGAACCAAGGATCAACTGGAGACAGAATCTTTCTGGTTTCTGTCCACACACCTGAGCTGACCCTGTATCACAGCTCTCCATACCTAAATTCCTCCCAGAGAGAACAGGTCTCCCAGGAGTACTGATACACAGGCTTGTAGGACAGATAAGCCACAATCAAAGACAGTAAGACCAGCTAATACTAGAGATAGCCAGATGGCAAAAGGCAAACACAAGAACATTACCAACAGACACCAAGGCAACATGGCACCATCCAAACCCAGTTTTCCCACAACAGCAAGTCCTAGATACCCCAATACACCCGAAAAGCAAGATCTAGATTTAAAATCACATCTCATGATGCTGATAGAGGACTTCAAGAAGGACATAAATAATGTCCTTAAAGAAATACAGGAGAACATGGGTCAACAGGTAGAAGCCCTTAAAGAGGAAATACCAAAATCCCTTAAAGAATTACAGGAAAACACAAACAAGTGAAGGAACTGAACAAAATCATCCAGGATCTAAAAATGGAATTAGAAACAATAAAGAAATCACAAAGGGAGACAACTCTGGAAATAGAAAGTGTTGGAAAGAAATCAGGAATCGTAGATGCAAGCAACAACAGAATACAAGAAATAGAAGAAAGACTCTCAGGTGCTGAAGATACCATAGAAAACATTGACTCAACAGTCAAAGAAAATGCAAAATGCAAAAAGCTTGTAACCTAAAACATCTAGGAAATCCAGGACACAATGAGAAAACCAAACCTAAGGATTATAGTAATAGAAGAGAGCAAAGATTTCCAACTTAAAGGGCCAGTAAATATCTTTAACACAATTATAGAAGAAAACTTCCCTAACCTAAAGAAAGAGATGCCAGTGAACATAAACAGATTGGACCAGACTAGAAATCCCCCCCATTCCCCTGCCATTACATAATAATCAAAACACCTAATGCACTAAACAAAGAAAGAATATTAAAAGCAGTAAGGGAAAAAGGTCAAGTAACTTATAAAGTCAGACCAATCAGAATTATACCAGACTTCTCACCGGAGACTATGAAAGCTAGAAATCCTGGGCAGATCTCATACAGAACCTAAGAGAACACAAATGCCAGCTCAGACCACTATACCCAGCAAAACTCTCAATCACCATAGATGGAGAAACCAAGATATTCCATGATAAAACCAAATTTACACAATATCGTTTCACAAATCCAGCCCTACAAAGGATAATAGATGGGAAACACTAACACAAGGAGAGAAACTACATCCTAGAAAACGCATAAATGTAATCTTCATTCAACAAACCCAAAAGAAGATCAACACACAAACATAATAATAACATAAAAAAATATCAGGAAGCAACAATCACCATTCCTTAATATCTCTTAACACCAATGGACTCAATTCCCCAATAGAAAGACATAGACTAAAAGACTGGATACATAAACAGGACCCAGAATTTTGCTGCATACAGGAAACACACCTCAGTGTTAAAGACAAACACTACCTCAGAGTAAAAGGCTGGAAAATTATTTTCCAAGCAAATGGTCCTAGGAAGCAAGATGTAGTAGCCATTCTAATATTGGATAAAATCGACTTTCAATGAAATGTCATCAAAAAAGACACGGAAAGGCACATCATACTCATCAATGGAAAAATCTACCAAGAAGAACTCTCAATTCTAAACATCTGTGCTCCAAATTCAAGAGCATCCACATTCATAAAAGAAACTTTACTAAAGCTCAAAGGCATACACTGCACCTCACATGATAATTGTGGGTGACTTCAATACCCCACTCTCATCAATGACCAGATCAGGGAAACACAAACTAAACAAAGACACAGTGAAACTAACAGAAGTTATGGACCAAATGGACTTAACAGATTTCTATAGAACATTTCATCCTAAATCAAAAGAATATACCTTCTTCTAAGCACCTCATTGTAACTTCTTCAAAATTGACCATATAATTCGTCACAAAACAGATCTCAGCATATATAAGAAGATTGACATAATCCCATGCATCCTATGAGATCACTACAGATTAAGGCTGGTCTTCAATAGCAACAAAAACAACAGAAAGCCCTTATATATATGGAAGCTGAACAATGCTCTTGTTCAAGTAAGAAATAAGGAAAGAAATCAAAGACTTTTTAGAATTTAAAGAAAATGAAGGCACAACATACCCCAAACTTATAGGACACAATAAAAGCAATGGTAAGAGGAAAACTCATAGCCCTGAGTGCCTCCAAAAAAGAAACTGGAGAGAGCATACACTAGCAGCTTAACAGCATACGTGAAAGCTCTAGAACAGAAAGAAGCTAATATACCCAAGAGGAGTAGAAGGCAGGAAATCATCAAGCTCAGGCCTGAAGTCAACCAAGTAGAAATAAAAAGAACTATACAAAGAATCAACAAGGGGACTGGAGTTAAGAGCACTGACCGCTCTTCCAGAGGTCCTGAGTTCAATTCCCAGCAACCACATGGTGGCTCACAACTATCTATAAATGTATCTGATGCCCTTTTCTGGTGTGCTTACATATAATAAATAAATACATAAAAAAAAAGAACCAACAAAATCAGGAGCTGGTTCTTTGAGAAAATCAACAAGATAGATAAACCCTTAGCCAGACTAACCAGAGGGAACAGAGACAGTATCCAAATTAATAAAATGAAAAGGAAGATATAATAACAGAAACTGAAGAAATTTAAAAAATCATCAGATCCTACTATAAAAGCCTATACTCAACACGACTGGAAAATCTGGATGAAATGGACACTTTTCAGACAGATACCAAATACCAAAGTTAAATCAGGATCAGATTTAAAGAAATAGAAGCAGTCACTGAAAGTCTCCCAACCATAAAAAGCACAGGACCAGATGGTTTTAGTGCAGAATTCTATCAGACCTTCAAGGGAGACCTAACACCAATACTCTTTAAACTATTCCACAAAATAGAAACAGAAGGAACACTACCCAACTCATTCTATGAAGCCACAATTACACTGATACCAAACCCACACAAAGATCTAACAAAGAAAGGGAACTTCAGACCAATTTCCCTTATGAATATTGATGCAAAAATACTCAGTAAAATTCTTGCCAACTGAATCCAAGAACACATCAAAACGATTATCCACCATGATCAAGTAGGCTTCATCTCAGGGATGCAGGCCAATTTCCCTTATGAATATTGATGCAAAAATACTTAATAAAATTCTTGCCAACCAAATCCAAGAACACATCAAAACGATTATTCACCACGATCAAGTACGCTTCATCCCAGGGGTTGCAGGGATGGTTCAATATACAGGAATCCATCAATGTAATCCACTACATAATCTAACTCAAAGAAAAAAACCACATGGTCATTTCATTAGATGCTGAAAAAGCATTTGACAAAATTCAGCATCTTTTCATGTTAAAAGTCTTGGAAAGATCAGGAATTGAAGGCCCATACCTAAACATAGTAAAAATAATATATAGCAAACCAGTAGCCAATATCAAACTAAATAGAGAGAAACTTGAAGCAATCCCACTAAAATCAGGGACTAGACAAGGCTGCCCTCTCTCTCCATATCTATTCAATATAGTACTTGAAGTTCTAGCTAGAACAGTTAGACAACAAAAGGTCAAAGGGATACAAATTGGAAAGGAAGAAGTCAAATTATCACAATTTGCAGATGATATGATAGTGACTCTAACCAAACAAGTGAAAGATTTGTATGACAAGAACTTCAAGTCTCTGAAGAAAGAAATTTGAAAGACCTCAGAAGATGGAAAGATCTCCCATCTTCATGGATTGGCAGGATTAATATACTAAAAATGGTCATTTTGCCAAAAGCATTCTACAGATTTAATGCAATTTCTATCGAAATCCTAACTTAATTCTTCATAGCGTTAGAAAGAGCAGTTCTCAAATTCATCTGGAATAACAACCCAGGATAGCTAAAACTATTCTGAACAATAAAAGAACTTCTGGGGGAATCAGTATCCTGGACCTCAAGCAGTACTACAGAGCAATAGTGATAAAAGCGGCGTGTTTTTGGTACAGTAACAGGCAAGTAGATCAATGGAATAGAATTGAAGACCCAGAAATGAACCCACACACCTATGGTCACTTGATCTTCGACAAAGGAGCTAAAACCATCCAGTGGAAAAAAGATACCCTTTTCAACAAATGGTGCTGGTTTAACTGGTGGTTAGCATGCAGAAGAATACAAATAGATCCATTCTTATCTTCTTGTACAAAGCTCAAGTCTATGTGGGTCAAGGACCTCCACATAAAACCAGATATATTCAAACTAAATAGAAAAGCAAGTGGGGAAGAGCCTCGAGTACATGGGCACAGGGGAAATTTTCCTGAACAGAACTCCAATAGTTTATAATCTAAGATCAAGAATTGACTAATGGGACCACATAAAATTACAAACTTTCTGTAAGGCAAAGAACACTGTCAATAGAACAAAATGGCAACTAACAGATTGGGAAAAGACCTTTACCAATCCTACCTCCAACAAAGTAGTAATATCCAATATATACAAAGAACTCCAGAAGTTAGACTCCAGTTAACCAAGTAACCCTATTAAAAATGGGGTACAGAGCTAAAGAAGGAATCTTCAACTGAGGAATATCGAATGGCTGAGAAGCACCTAAAGAAATTTTCAACATCCTTAGTCATCAGGGAAATGCAAATCAAACTTGAGATTTCACCAGTCAGAATGGCTAATATCAAAAACTCAGGAGACAGCAGGTGCTGCTGAGGTTGTGGAGAAAGAGAAACACTCCTCCATTGTTGGTGGAAGTGCAAGCTGGTGCAACCACTCTGGAAATCATTTTGGTGGTTCCTCAGAAAATTGGGCATAATACTACCAGAGGACCCTGCTATACCACTCCTGGGCATACCCAGAGGATTCCCCTTATTTATAATAGCCAGAAGCTGGAAAGAACCCAGATGTCCCTCAACAGAGGAATGGATACAGAAATCATGGTACTTTTACACAATGGAGTACTACTCAGCTATTAGAAACAATGAATTCATAAAATTCTTAGACAAATGGATGGAACTAGAAAATATCATCCTGAGTGAGGTAACCCAGTCAACAAAGAGCGCACGTGGTATGCATTTACTGATAAGTGGATATTAGTCCAGAATACCTAAGGGAACACCCAAGGCACAATTCACATATTAAATGATGCCCAAGAAGAAGGAAGAACAGAGTATGGATACTCTGGTCCTTCTTAGAAGGGCGAACAAAATACCCACAGGAGGAGATACAGAGACAAAGTGCTGAGCAGAGGCTAAGGGAAGGACCATCCAGAGACTGCCCCACCTAGGGATCCATCCCATATACAGTTACAAAACCCAGACACTATTGTGGATGCCAACAAGTGCTTGCTCATAGGAGCCTGATAAAGCTGTCACCTGGGAGGCTCTGCCAGTGCATGAGAAATACAGAGGGGGACACTTTCAGCCAGCCATTGAACTGAGCACAGGGTCCCCAATGGAGGAGCTAGAGAAAGGACCCAAGGAGCTGAAGGGGTTTGCAACTCCATATGAGAAACAACATGAACCACCCAGTACCCCCAGAGCTCCCAGGGACTAAACCACCAATCAAAGAGTACACATGGTGTTACCCATGGCTCCAGATGCATATGCAGCAGAGGATGGCCTTATTGGTCATCAAAGGGAGGAGAGGCACTTGGTCCTGAGAAGGCTCAATGTCCCAGTATAGAGGAATGCCAGGACAGGGAAAGGAGAGTGGGTGGATTTGTGAGCATGGGGAGGCGGGAAGGGTTAGCAGATTTTCAGGGGCGGAGAGACCAGGAAAGGGGATACCATTTGAAATGTAAATAAAGAATATATTTAATAATAAAAAAGAATGATAGAAAAAAGAAAAAGGAAAAGATAACCTTTCAGAGTCAGAAAGGTGGGCAGACCCATGGCAGTTTGTAAGGACTGCACTAGGGAATTCTGGGAAGGAAAATCATATTATCTCATTAAAGGGCCGATTATTCCCCTCATCAAGCATGGGTGTACTGGCTGGTTTTCGTGTGTCAACTTGACACAGGCTAGAGTTATCACAGAGAAAGGAGTTTCAGTTGGGGAAGTACTTCCATGAGATCCAGCTGTGGGGCATTTTCTCAATTAGTGATCAAGTGGGGAGGGCCCCTTGTGGGTGGTGCTCTTGGGTTCTATAAGAGAGCAGGCTGAGCAAGCCAGGGGAAGCAAGCCAGTAAGAAACATCCTTCCATGGCCTCTGCATCAGCTCCTGCTTCCTGATCTTCTTGAGTTCCAGTCCTGACTTCCTTTAGTGATGAACTGTAACATGGAAGTGTAAGCTCAATAAACCCTTTCCTCCCCAACTTGCTTCTTGGTCATGATGCTTGTGCGGGAATAGAAACTCTGACTAAGGCAAATTGGTACCAGCATAAGCGTAGTGGTGTGTTCCTGTGACAACCTGACCGTGCTTTGGGGAGGACTGTGGAAGGACTTTGGAACTTTGAGCTAGAAAAGCCATTAGAATATTAAGAGCTCAGTGGAAAGTTCTGTAGGAGCTTGGAAGACAATGTTAAGAACAGTGCAAAAGATGGAGGCCTGGCTTGTGAAATTTCAGAGGGAAGATTAAAGACTCTTACAGTGGCCATGTTTTGATTGTGAAGATTCCGTGGTTTTGGTTAGCTGGGGCTGAAGAATCAGCTGTGAGTAACAAGATATCAGAACCACTAAAGCAAACATTTGTGTTACTGGGACTATTGATGCTGGTTAGCTGGAGCTAAGAAATTAAGAAGAGACCAACATCACTGAGATGAAATCTTCTTGGAAGTGTTTTCTGAGAGCACAGAGAGTGTGTTCCAGAAATAGTCACAGTTGTGTTTTGTGCTGTGGCTGGACTTGGTACTGTGTAAGAGTCACCCAGATGGTACTGGTTTTGAAGGCATGAAGGGGTCATGAAGAGCAGCTGAGGCTCTTGGCACAGTGAGAGGCCATGGAAGGCCATTGGTGAAGGTGCAGCCTCAGTTGCAATTGATGGCCCAGGACTTGAAGAGGTCATGCGTAGGAGCAGAGGCTTGTCACCATAAAGAGAGCCTATTAGAGGCTATTGGTGAAGCCTAATTACAGTGGAAGATAGCAGCGTTTTGGAGATGCCAGTACCATGCGATGACCACCAAGAACAGCAGCAGCAGTGGAGTTCAGGCAGCTGGAGCCTAGAAGACAAACTGTGTGCTACAAAGGGCAGAGCTGAAGAAGTGACCCAAGCCCTTGGAGGAGCCCAGAAGATCATGAGTTGGATCCCAGACATTGGACATTTGGAGTTTGAGTTTTGCTTTTGGTTGTGACTGTGCCCTGATATGTTTCCCTCTTGAAGGAAGAAAGTATTTTAGTGGAGCCCACAGTTGAGAGACTTTGAATTTTTAAAAGACTTTGAATTTTAAAGATATTGGACATTTTAAGGTGATTGAACTTTTAATATGTAAAGACTGTGGGACTTTTAAAGTAATTTAGATCTTGGGGATGAATAAGAAAGTAAGGGTTGAGGCATAATAGTGATGTGTTTGTGTGTCAAGTTGACAAGGGGTCAATTGTACTGGCTAGTTTTCGTGCGTCAATTTGACACAGGCTGGAGTTATTACAGAGAAAAGAGTTTCAGTTGGAGAAGTGCCTCCATGAGATCCAGCTGTGGAGCATTTTCTCAAATAGTGATCAAGTGGGGAGGGCCCCTTGAGGGTGGTACCACCTTTGGGCTGGTGCTCTTGGGTTCTATAAGAGAGCAGGCTGAGCAAGCCAGGGGAAGCAAGCCAGTAAGAAACATCCCTCCATGGCCTCTGCATCAGCTCCTGCTTCCTGACCTGCTTGAGTTCCAGTCCTGACTTCCTTTAGTGAAGAACTGCAACATGGAAGTGTAAGCTCAATAAACCCTTTCCTCCCCAACTTGCTTCTTGGTCATGATATTTGTGCAGGAATAGAAACTGACTAAGGCAATGGCTTAAGGTGAGCCCTCCTTCCAAGAGTCCCTTAGCCAGGTCATTGGTCAACCCACCCAGGATGCTAATTCTTCACCCACAATAGATATTTCATCCTCTTGAGGAGTAGAAACTGGTCTCCCCCGTAACATCTGTCAGTCACTGCTGCTGTGTTGTTACCCCCTGAGGAGGTGATCCTTCAATCATTCAGGAGATGGGGCAAAATTAGGGAATAGATAGAATCCGTTTTTGCCATGAAAGTTTAGAGTTCTAAGTCTGTCCACCAGAAAGTTCTCAGTGTCTGGCAGAAGTTCTGCTCTTCATCCCAGGTACTGACTGGAGGAGGAGGGGGGTTGGGTAGGGAGGAGGAGGAGGAAGAGGAGGAGGAGAGGAGTGAGGTGGGAAGGAGGAGGTAGGTAGGAAACCAGACCACCTTCTGCCATTCTGGCCAGAGAAACAAAGACATGGTATGAACTGCTGCTTTGGGGTCCCTGCCCCGCCTGCAGTCTAGTTTCTACCTGCTATTCCTATCTTTTGTGCTTCTATTATGATACTATGTTCATAATGTAAAATCATCTGGCATTTATAGAGGCTAAGATGTGTTCTGGACACTATACCAAAGTTATCGCTTATCTCACTGAATTCATTCCAGTATCCAGTGCCACCGATACTATCACATCATCTTTTCATGGAGCAGACAGACAGTTTGAGACAGGCACTCTTGACAGTGCCTTGAGGAAGCCCTTGTTGTTGCAATTTTCTGGACAGAAAAAGGCTCATTTTAAAGTCTCTCTTTCATCCCCTGTGCTGGGAATATACAAACTGGAATCAAATTTTATTTTTATCCGAATATTAAAAATAAGTATGCTCTGTAATTTTAAAATGGTTTTCTTTGTGGGGTTGGGGAGCAGAGCGGTTTGGAGTTGTAATATTTGTGAGGAATTTCTCCAACGAGTCTGCAGGACTAATCTGGCTAATTCTGGATATTTCCTCTTCCAATCTTTCAGTCTTCAGTTCTCTGGACAGCCCCCATTAGCATGTGTCTCCGGAAGGTCTGAGTGGGGGGCAGGGTGTTGGGTCTCTGGGAAACTCATTTGCATAACTCTTGTTACAGAGGCAACCACATCCTGGTTAAGACAATGTACTGTCTGATAAACAGACTGTGTCTCCAGTGTCTGCTGGGCCTGGGCCAGTGCGTGGCCGCCTTTGATACAGGTGCTGTTTATTCTGCCTGGAAGTCCAAGGACAGGACAAACTGTTACAGGAGCTAGTGTCACAGCTTGTGCCCCAGTGAACCAGGTTTGGCAACCTGTCCTCAATACACCAGCTGGAAAAGCCAAATTAATAATGAAAACCGGAAAAAGGAGATATATTCAACCTAGCTACTCAGGGAAGAAGGGCAGAAGGATCCAGATACAGCTTCCTCAAATCCATCTTTGGAGTCCGTCCATACAGGAGGATATGGTTTAAATAGAAAGCAAGAGGCCCACAGAACTAAGCAGTCTGACCAAGGTGTGGTGTCATTGTCTGTGCCCCAAGTCTCTCCTCTTTCTCAGACCGACAAGCTTCCCTTGGCTGTCCTTAGCTTCCCTGTCCCCCCAGGAGGAGACCCCTGGGGCACTGGGGCCATTTCTCTGGGTCCAGTGGCAGGGACACAGGCAGGTGGTCACACAACCAACCTCTTCCCTTCTCTGGCAGAAATTTCTTGTGCCAAGAATGTTTCTTAATGTTGTGTTCCGGGGGAAGCATTGGAATTCCCCACACACACTGCCCTGGCCTGGTGAAGAAGAGACAAACAAAAAGGTTTGTCTTCTCTAGCTATAAATATCTCGGGGTTCGGGGAAATCAGGAAAACACAGTGCAGGGGAGAACTACTAATCAAGGTTTGCCAAGCTTTTGTTGATAAATATTTATTTTCACATCTGTTTTCTGCATGTTCCCCGTCCCCCTCTCTCCCAGTCCTACACACACAGATAAGAGGAAAGGAAGTTTAAACAATTAGCTTCGGACAGTAAGACATGCTGTGGCTTTAGAATCATCCGAACAAAGTGGGATGGGGGAGTGGCTCAGTCATGCAGAGAACCTTGTGCAGAGGACCAGGGTTCAGTTCCCCCTACCAACATGGTGGCTTACAACCATCTGTAACTCCAGTTTCTGACCTCTGAGGGAACCCGGCAGGCATCAGCTGTGCATAGATGCAGGGAAAACACAATGCACTTAAAAGAAGAATAAGTCGTAATAAGGATCTTGGTAATCTCTTCTCCCTACTCTGAGATGTCATGCGTTTATGGCAGTTAAGGTAAGAAATCCCTCAATTTCCTGTTCTGTTCAAAAGACATTCAAATCGAAATGTAATCAAAAAGGGTTACCGGTGCCTGTCACCGCTGAAAAAAAGGTTTTCTGTGACTCACAGATTATTTTATCTTGTTCAGGCAATAATTTTCACAAACCCGCATTTCCTCCCAGGGAACAGAGGTGCCATTTCTTCCTGTCTGCATGTACAGTGACCCAGGGAAGAGTCCTTGCCCTCACCTGAGTCCCATTGTGCGGGTGCAGGGTGGGGTGCCACTGGATCAGTCAGGACCTGCTGCCACTGAAGCTGCTGTGGAGGGCACAAGGACAATTTGAGAAGGGTACCCAGTTCATGTTCTAAAGGGTCACTGATGACCTCTGGAAAATCCCACGGCCTGTGGCTGCCAAGGATCAGTGATGGGGCAGAGATGGAGCACTCTGGGACTTAGATGCTAAAGAGTGGGAGTGAGAGAATGTAAGGGGGAAGAGATTTTGGTTATCACAGACTAAATTCTTCACTCAGTACTTTTGGCATTATGGGGGCATATGACTTGTGAGCTGCTCTGAGAATATTGAAGACTATTTCCAATTGGATGTGAGATGTGGGAACACATTGTATGAAAGCCCCTTACTTTCTTACCTAGGTCTTGCTTTGAGAAGGCTCTCCAGGGTCTCTCTCCTTCAGTGGGAGAACCCTTCACATTTGGTGACAGTGTTGTAATAAATAAAAGGGAAGGAAATCCATCAGAGTATCCAGAAAAGGCTGACATTATTTGACAGACAGCAGCCTCTCTGTCAGAAAATCAAATCCTGCATGTGTGCCATGTATTGATTGGTTGTGGAAGTTGGGGGTCTACAGCAGGACTTCATATACATTATCTGTCTGATGATATGAATCAAGTGGTGATTTTCTCCATCTACTCCAGAAACTGCTAGCAGACTTAGTTACTTTTCTATTGCTATAATGTGACAAAACACTATGACCAAGAAAACTTAGAGACAGAAGAGTTCATTTGGGGCTTACAGTTCCAGAAGATTAGAATCCATCATCATCACCGCAGGGAACACGGCGGATGAGTGGGAAAGCAGCAGGCAGGTGGGCAGGCAGGCATGGTGTAGGAGCAGCAGTGGAGCGCTTATAGTGGGTTCACAAACAGGAAGTAGAAAGAGTAATAATGGGAATAATGGGAAGCTTTTGAAACCTTAAGCCTGTTCCAGTAACACCTCCAGTTACAAGGCCACATCTCCTAATACTTCCCAAACAGCCACCAGTTAGAAACCAACATTCAAATGAGACTCACTCAAAATACAGCTCAATGACAGCTCTCTGGGCCCCATCCTATACTACCCTCCTTGGAGGTTTATATTCTGCTTTAATCCAGGATCCTGGTGGGCTCTTTACGGTATTCTATTTCAAAGGTCTCTGAGAATGAAGAGCTGAGCGTTTTATCACCTTCTGATATTCAGTGCTCTGCCCATCCCCCACCCTACTCTCTCTCCACAGTGCTTCAAGCCCCACTACCATTGTACCCCTGTTGCTCTCCTGGGAAGCCATGCTCCTATTCTCTGCTGTCTCTTGATTGTCTGAAGAGAGCAGCGTGTCAGTAGCTTGGAGCCACCACCTCACAGCAAAGGCACAATATAAAGTGCAGAACTCAACCGGGGTGGGTTGCACCTTGACAGCATCTCTGTTCAATGACTGCATCAGAGGAGAAGGAAGGTGAAGCCCAGGTTTCCACAGTCGCTTGGCCTGGTTCCCAAAGGTTTACTAGCAGGTGTTTGAAGACAGGAAGTAAGTGGCGAGGGTGTGGTTCAGACCTGGGCTTGTCTCTCTCATCAAAGAAGCTGGGAAGAAATTTGTAGGTCTTTGTAGGTCATTCATCTATTGGGATGAACCCTGGCATTTGTGTAGGGTTTGCAGACCAGACACTCAGCTGAGGTGAGACGCGGCACCTGATTGGATACTTAGAGATGTTTTTTAATCTAAGTTCTGTGACATTCAGGAACTGGGACAAAAGTACCTAGTTTTGGTTTGGCCTTCTGTGGCCCTCCAACTGATCTTTTCTTTTCTTTTCTTTTGTTTTCTTTTGTTTTCTTTTCTTTTGTTTTCTTTTCTTTTCTTTGCTTTGCTTTGCTTTGCTTTTCCTTTCTCTTCTCCTCCTGACCCCCCCCCCCACCACTTCCTCCTCTTTATAGGTACTTGAAAGTTTAGATTTTCCTTTTTTACCACAGGGTCTTTTGGGGGGGGAGGAGTGGTACCTAGAGTTTTTGAAGTTATTGGTAAACTTTCAAAAATACTATAGGGCATGTCAACATGTGTAATTTATGAACCAGCTGAGGCAGGGCCCATGAAACCCTTTGGCTAGGTCTTGCTCAGACCTATGAACAAGGACAGTTTCTTATCTCCATCCTGCATGCTTTGTTAATAACAACATTCCTAATCAAATGGAATATCTTCCTTTGTGACTTAAATCTCTTCACAGTCTGTCTCTCAAGAGCCAATTTTATTGTAGTTACCTTTAATAAAAACCGTGGTTAGCGTATAATAACAAACAACTGACATGTCAGAGATAAGAATGGTTGGACTTTTGAGGACTTTCCAGATGTTCTTACGTTCTTGTATAACAAATTCAGTGAAAATGAATTACAGAGAAACCTCATTAAAGGACATTCGTTTAGTCAAGAAGAATTCTGCAATTTAAAGGACACACCCTTCTCCTTGTTAGTGAGGTTCCCTCTTATTTATTTTTGTAATGAGGATATTGGATTGCTGGCCTGGCTACTCAGAACAATTTTCTTTTCTTGTCACTTAAATTCCAGGTTGGGATGGTTTAATTCTTTTAAGTATGGAAGAGACAGAGGTCTGAATGAAGCGTGGGAATTTGCCCACACAGTGGACTGGATTGGCTGGGGGATAAAATTTTGTATTCACAAAGCATGGTGACTTGGCTCTCAATTCCTCAGGGTGTCGATGACCAGTAGGGGAGGCAGGGGGTGCGGTAAGGTGTGTGTGAGCCTCTTGGTGCTCATGTGCATTCCTGTGGGGCACTTCTCACTCCTGGCTGGGGATTCATGTCAGAAAGCACTAAGTCAATGACTCACTTCCTTAATTGTCCATATCTTGATATCAACTGATGACTTAAGTAGGCATCAAGCTGCTGATTTTTTTTTGAGGCTATTCTATGCTGTTGCCTGGAAATTAGGCCATTCTTAGCCCTTTAAGAAAGGTATATGCTTGCATACATGTTGGGGGGGGTGGTGAGGGCGGTGAGGATGTGGCGGTGGTGGTGGGTGGTGGTGGTCAGTACTCTGTACATTTGACAGAACCCATAATCACCTAAGAACCTGGCCTCTGGGCAGTTTGTGGGGAGTTATCTAGATAAGGCTAGCCCTTGACCGAAGTTGTTGGGCATTATCTTGGTTATGTTAACTGATGGGACAGAGCAGCTTGACCAGGCAAGACCATTCCCCGGGGCAGGAGACTCTAGACTACACAGATTGGATAAGGTGAGCTGGCCAGCATGTTCTTACTTGTCTCTCTCCACTCCTTGACTGAGGATCAGTGAAACCAGCTCCCCCATGCTCCAGCTGTTAGGACTCCCCTCTATAATGACCGGGCTGCGAGCCAGAGCAAATCCCTTCTCTCTTGAGTTGCTTTTGTCACAGAAATGGGAGAAGCCACCAAGACCATTGTATCTGACACGTCACATTTCCTGAAGGTCTACATTGCCAAAGGATGTAAAAATAAGTTTATTTTGTATTGACTACCTATTGCTACTAAAGTATGTGTTGCATCAACTTACGTTCTGTGTAATGATAAAACGCACGTCAACATAGAATATTTTCTGTGTATGTTCCTGAGGATTTACCAGCAGGCAATCTTCACTAGGTCTCTGATGAATGAGCGCCAGTGCCTGCCAGCATGGGTGTTTCCCCATGCAAGGACTCTTCCTGGCAGTGGCTGTTTGGAAACTTTGAGAGTAGACCTGGCTAGAAGAAGTAGATTATTATGAGTAGGTTTTGAGACTTCTAGTCGCACCCACTTGTTTCCTGTCCTGCTTCTGCTTTATAATCTGTGGAAGTGTAACAAGCAACACACCAGGCTTTGTTCCTTCCCACCATGCAGTCTACCCTAAAATAATCCTTTCTCTGAGTTGCTTCTTGCAGGTACTGACTGCAGCACTACAGGCACTAACACAATTCCCATGGACTGTTGTGGAATCCCCTCCTGGTACTCCTCTATCTAGGTCTGGATCCATTGCCAAACAGTCTGCTCATGTCGCAACCCCTGTGCAAGTTGACCGCTAGCATCCAAGCCCTCCTCTCAGGCAAAAGCTGCTCCTTCCTGCTTAGATGTTGTCCTGGTTAACATTAACTGATGACTTGACACAGCTTAGAATCCAGGAGACAAAGTCTCAGTTGAGTAATTGCCTTTGTCATGTTGGTCTGTGGCTGTGTCAATAAGACGTTGTCTTGATTGTCTTAACTGATATAGAAGGGCCCAGCCTACTGTAGGTGGAATCATATCATTTCCTGGGAAGGTGGTCCTAGGCTCTATAAGAAAGCTAGCTAAGGGGCCTGGAGAAATGGTTTAGTGTAGCCGTCCAGCAGCCCTGGATGGATGGGGGACCTGGAAGGAGGGCTGGAAATGAAAAGGCTCAGCAAGCAAGAGAAGGATGAAGCCAAGACAAAAGTTTCTTTCTTTTTTTTTTTTAAGATTTATTGATTTATTTGACGTATATGAGTACACTGTCGCTGTCTTCAGACACCCCAGAAGAGGGCATTAGATCTAATTACAGATGGTTGTGAGCCACCATGTGGTTGCTGGGAATTGAACTCAGGACCTTCGGGAGAGCAGCCAGTGCTCTTAACCACTGAGCCATCTCTCCAGCCCAAGACAAAAGTTTATGATCAAGGCTCAAAGTTTGATTTTCAGCTCTGTATTTATATAAGGAGAGCCCACAGACCCATTCTTTGTTTCATCTGGATTGAGTTGCAAAGCAAGCTCAGCAGGCGGTCAACTCCTCAAAGCTCCCTAGGAAATTCTAAGTGCAGCAAGGCCAGACAACTCCATCTAGGTTGTAAAACCACTGTGGGTTTGTTTAGCCTGCTCCAGGCTGGGGGAAGGGCACAGTTTAGCAATTAATAGAAGTGGTTAATAGTATATTCTGCTTTAGCAGAGTACTAGGGTTCAATTCTCAGCACCCAGATTGGATGTTTATAGCTCCAGCTCTAGGGAATGTAACATCTTTCTTCTGGACTCTGTGCTGAGGACCTGCATGCACACATATGCAAACCTACATGCACATACATGTACACATAATTAAAAATGAAATTGAAAGAAACAAAACTAGCGGAGCACAAGCCTATGAATGAGCAATGAGCTAAAAAGCCGTGCTTCTCCGTGGTTTTTGTCTTGAGTTCCAGCCCTGACGTCTCTCAATGATGGGTTGTTAAGTGAATTTGGTTTGGGATTAGACAGTATTTCCAACAATTTCTTAAGTGGCCCTAAAAACTCTTGTAATTTTATGCTATTTATTTATGTGAAACAGTTGTCAACATTGGTAAATATAAAATCAAATTATTGATCAGCTCTGAAAAACATGGGTTTCTGTGTCCTGTAGTATCAAAATCCAGCCAGACTTTATTCTTTATGGAAAAAAAAGTACACCCATCTCATTGTTGTAAAAACTCACTTTTGTCTCCAATAAATGGTAAAGTTGTATGTGGACCAAAGAATCATTTTAAAATAAATTTCTTTATGGTTTATGAAATTAGATAAATGTTTAATCTATATATCTATTTTATATGTCTACATATCCTCAATCACATACAGACTTTTTGGTCCAAAAGAGGATTCAAGGTGACAACAGATAAGAAACCCTAGTCTAAAAAAATCTGGTTATAACCAGTTATGGCAAGACATCACAAAAACAGGTCTGACCTTTAACTTGTGGTCTGTGTGACTTTGGGCAAGTCCCCCATTATATAAGTCTCAGTTCCCCGGAATTTAGAGTGAGACATAGCTCTCCCCGCCCCCCTCAAGCCACCAAGATCGGCTTCTTTCTTTCCTTCATCTTGGCTCAGTTCCTTGAGCTTCGATCAAAGTGACTCATGTTACAGAATGGTTGTGAGAACTCACTTTGCAGTAGGATTGGATTGGGTTATTGATACAATGACAACAAACCCCATATTGTCCCATCTTGAAGCTAGAAAAATGTGTTTCTTGCTTACCCAGCATGTCCCCTTAGTCTGGTTGGAACACAGCTCCATACTGTTTACTCCGAAGGGCTTTGTTTTTATCATCTGACCAAGCAGCTCCCTGGTGCGGGAAGGTAGAGGTGGTGTTAATCCCACTAGGTGAGAACAAGGCCACTACTACGATTTTTGAGCCAAAATTGAAGCAAGCTTTATTAAATACTGCTCAGTATCATGGGCACTGTCCAGGTTCATGCCCAGGATCCCCAAAGTTTGGTACCCAATTACAATAGATAGGGGCTTATAAAGGCAAATCCTATAAGGCTATACCCAACTCCGTCCGATCAGGGGCAAGCATACATCTTGAGCTTCTTCCTGACCACATATCTCCCACCTCCGTGAGGTCAAGCACATCCTGTGCAATTTGGGCAACCATGCTTGTTTACAGCAGTGAAAACACTGTGCTTGTTATCTTATATGAGCAGTCACCTGCATTCCAGGAAGTGTCTGTCTTTGAGCAAGTGGGGCTTACAAGGGTTAGAGGTATTTTGGGGTTATAGATCTCTTAAGCATAGTAATTTAAACTTAAAACATAACTTTAGCCATCACAGTGGACCAAAGTGAACCAGCCCACAGAGTCCTCAGAGTATGGGTCAGCACCAATGGAAACTGCACCACATCCTGTGTTCCCTGCTGTGTCACGGGGCCTGGCTCTGCCCCCTGTCAGCCCCGGTTTCACTTTCCTCCTCGCCCCATAGAATACACACAGGTCTCCAGGAAATGCTTTCCTGAGTAGGTGGTTGATTCATCACCGTATTCCAGTTCCATTACTGTTGCTGTGACAGATACTCAGCCAGGAAGCAACTTAGAAAAGGTTCACAGTTTCAGGTTACAGCTTACAGCCCATCACGGAAGGGAAGGATGCCAAAGCAGGAACTGGACCAGCTGGGGAGCTGCATTGCATCTACTGTCAAGAGAGAGAGAGAGAGAGAGAGAGAGAGAGAGAGAGAGAGAGAAAGAGAGAGAGAGAGAGAGAGGAACGTGCATCCTTGCTGTTGTTGCTCAGCTAACCCTCTTCACAGTTCAGACTCCAGCCCTGAACTGTTGCTGCCTTCAGTCAGGGTGGGTCTTTCCACCTCAATTAACAATAAAGATGCTCCCAAACCAATCTGCTCTAGATAAATTCCTCAGTCCAGACACCCTCCTCAGATTATTCTGTCCTGTGGCAAACTGACATTTATAACTAGCCACCACACACCTGGTCCTTTCCTCTCGGTGCTGAGGATGGCTCTGGTCTCCAGCCCTAGGACTTGTGTTTTGCTCAGGAAGATTGTAGGTGGAATGCACCGAACGGATCAGAAAACCAGGATGAGGTATATGAGAGGATTCCCCCCTTCGTATCCCTGGAAATGGACACTACGAACTTAGGGACACTAGAAAAGCCCGTGGTTATTTATTTAGTATGCATCTTCTTTGAGACAAATTCTCCCCGAATAATACAGAATAACCTTTCTCAATGTTGGGGTTTTGTCTAAGCTCCACCCCACACCTACCTGGCAATAGCCAGGTATGCCCCGCCCCAGAGATCTGGCCCACTATAAGAGGGGTTACTTGCCCCTCCTCTCTCTTTTTGCTCTCCGCTCTCCCACATACTCTCACCTCTCTGCCCCTGAGGCTCTTTCCCCCTTCCACGTGGTCATGGCCGGCCTCCACTCTCTCTCTCTCTCTCTCTCTCTCTCTCTCTCTCTCTCTCTCTCTCTCTCCCTCTCTACCACTAACTAACTCCCATCCTCTATTCTATACCATGTCTGTGTGTGTGTGGTCCCTCAGGGGCAGAGGTGCCCAGGCAAGGGCCCGCCTGGACACCTTCCCCCACACCGCCTAGCCACACTCACCTAACCCCTATACTCCCGCCTTTAAGCCTCACCTAACCTCTGCCGAAAGTGCACCACCTAACCTCATGAATCCTTCACTCAATCCTCCTGCCTTGGCCTTCTGAATGTTAGGATAACAGGCAGGTACTACTGGGCTGAGCCAGGAGCCCACTCTTTAAAAGTTTCAACTATACTTTTGTAGGGATATAGTGAAAGGCTGGGATTTATTTCTCAGTGGATGTAACGAACAGTGTGTGGCGGGGAGACTGGAGTGGGACAGTTTGGAGCTCGGCCCTGCCCAGCCCGAGGGACAGGCTTGGAATCAGTCTCCCTGGCTTTACAGCTAGTGCTGGAAGGAGCTTTTGTAATGTTTTCAGCTGAGAATCACCTAGTGTCGGTCCTGATTCCACCATCTTACCTGCTTTTTCTTTTTGTGTTAGATCCTTACATGGTTTTAATAGTGAAATTAGCAAACATAGATGGATAGAAAGGAAAAAGAAAAGCACCATTAAAGGAAGAATTACCCAGGAGAAAAGAAGCATTGTGTTTCCCCTCTCGGGTTAATGGCATTTAAGAATGCCAGACACTTTCAGGGCTGAGAGGATGTCCCTCCCAACATAGATCAATTAGCGCACTGTGTTATACTTTCTGTCGCTACTTTGTAAATTTACAGATAGTAAATTTACATCACAAGCTTGGCCTGATGTTTTCAAAGAAATTCCTCCCTTTTAAACAAATTTTAAACGATACACAACAACTGTCTCTCTCTGACTTAGAATTATAAACCCCATATGCACGCCTGGCTTTTTAAGCATCAGGAAAACAAATCTTTAAGTAAACACCATGAAGTGGGCCACGTAAGTAAAGTCTTCCCCTGAGGCAGGAAGGGAGAGAGATATTCCTGAAAGCCACGGGAGAACTGGGCCGAGGGGACCCTGATGGACGCCAGTTCTGCTGTTGCTCAAGCTCCCCACGTTCCAGGGAGCCACCCCACGTTCCAGGGAGCCACCCCATCACCTTTCTGCATTTCCTGTTTTTGGTATCTTTGCGATACTAAGCGCTGACCCTAGAGGCTCACAAATGCTTGGCATGCACTACACCACTGAGCTGCATTCCACCCTAGTGCGGAAGTAGCCAGCTATGGGCAGGTGAGGTACCAGCCACCTCCTGGGACATCTCATCTGCTCTGGGCTAAGAGCATCTAGCAAATGCTGTGTGTTCATTTCATCAAGGTTTTCTCCCCCTCCCCTTCAGTACTTTCCAGAGTCAAAGTTAAGATGTGGATAAAATCAGACTAGCTACATCTCAATCGTGTTGGATTTTAAATCCTTAGCAGAAAAGGAAAACAAAGTCTGGCAGCTTCGAGAACACGCCTTCCCTGAGCACATTCTCCTCCAGCACAGCGGCACCAGCCCCGGTTTGCAACCGAACATGTGTGCTCCACACGGCATCTGCTGCTTAAATATTAATCTCTCCAGGTCTGCCTTGAGGAGAGCCCAGGTATGGGATATACAGATGGTCAGAGCAACTCTCTAGGGAAAGCCTGGAATTCAGCTTTAAATGGTTCCCTTTGGAGGCTGGAATCTCTAGCTCAGAACACAGATTAATAAAGTCAAGGGAATGATTTCCTGCACCCCCACTTGCCCTGAGTCAGGGGAGACGCGCTTGCTATTGGCTAAGTGCCCTCTAACAGCTGCTATCCATGAGTGAGGTGAAGATTGCCCTGGGAAGGTGAAAGGCAGGACACTAGGGTACCTCTCCTGCCGAGCAGCATTCATTTTCTATAGTGTCTTCCTCTATGCACGCCAGCTCACGGGCGAGGCATGTTTATACTGATCTGGGTTTGCACACAGCTTGGTCCCTCACCTCCACAGACCTTCTCCTCCCTTGATCAGGGGGATGTGTTTTGTGCCAAGCGCCTCATCTTATAGTGACTTGCTATTAAATGAGGATGCAGACAGATCTGTGGACTAAAGTGCATTGCCTGTTTGTGAGCCTGGACCGCAGGAATCCTGTTGAATGAGTGATTGTTCTTGCTTTGTATTAGTGATCCAAGGTTAATTTCTTTAGACTCTTCCTGCATTTTTCCAACTCTGTATCTGTAAGTTCCCTAGGGTGCATTTCCTTCTCACGAGAGGAAGAATGTATTAAGTACCTTCTGCCTCTAAGCCCCTAGAGAAGGGAAACCAAACTTCAGACATTAAACTAGTAGTCCATTTTACGCAGCGATGGATACCGGAGTGTTGCCAGTAACACTGAGGGGTTGAATTCAGTGTTGAAGGAAAACGAAGTCCTCTGATGTCTGGAAGGATCCCAGAAATAGGTATTAGCCACGTTTAAAGCATAGGAATGTTTGTGTGTCCCTGCTTCTCTTTCTCAAGTTAGAGGTTGTTCATTAGGTTATTGCCTTTAAATCACGTACTTCCTGCATAACAAACCCCAAACAAAACTAGGGGAAAATAAAAAGGACAAGTGCATGAAACTGAAATTATTATTATTATTATCATTATTATTTATTTGAGCTCTGGGAACAAGAGAGAAGATAGTTAAACAGGGGTTACTAGTTGCCAGGAAAGATGCTGCATTTTAAAATTGAGATGAGGATTTCTCCAGGAAGGCCTTTTTCCTCTTAAAAAAAAAAAAGGTGGTGGTGGGGGGGATTAGAGAGGGCTCTGCGGGCTCCTGCAGCCTGAGTGGAATTGCTAAGGGCTCCTCTCTGTGCGCCTCAAACCTGACACCAGGCTTCATTTCACTGAGCCAAAAAAGGGTCCTTTTGTTGCTGAATTTTTTTCTTTCTTTCTTTTCCTCCCTAGTGTCATCTCTCATGGTTGCCTGGGCAACCAGTGTGTATCCTTTCAGCATAGGTTACTGGGCCCCAGGAAGGAAGTGCCCCAGCACTGGCCTGCTATTTTTATAGAACTGTTACATAATACAGTCTATTAGAGCTTCCTCTTGGCGTTTTATTGCACAAAGGGGAAATTAAGTTTGATGCCTCCTAAATGTTGGATGGAGGATGTCAGGTGACTCCGGGATTGTTTGGCTTCGGCCATATAGCAACAATGTTCCCATAAGCAGTTCTAGGAGAACTGACATTCAATCGAGCCCTTGGCAAAGAGCCGGCTAGAGGAAGCAGGGCTCTCTCTGCGGTAGTGTGTAGCCACAGACGGCTAGGCTCTCTTCCCAGCTGAGGCCGAGGGAGGTTTTTAAAGATGCAGCTCATTCAGTTTTCTGAGGCTGGGTGGTTACTGGCAAACAGAAAAGTTTAAAGACAAAGCTAGGCTGTCTCCCTGACTGCTGCTGAGGTGTATATGGTCTGGATGCGGGGGTGGGGGTGAGGGATGGGGGGTGTTGGGGGAGTGGGGAGTGGAAGGGGCGGGGGCAGGTTTGCCCCTGGGCAGCTCTGAAGTGGTCCCACGGAGGTAGGACTTGGGAGGGGGAACAGACGAAACAAGTAGCCTCTAGCAGACTCACAGGTCTTTGCCACAAGATCTAAGGTTTGATTCAATAGGAAAAACAAGGTCTCAGCTCCTTTCTCCTCATTACACTGCCTACAGTTGGTTGCCAAGTTGAAATAATGAAGGTACATTTTATGAGTACGGCAGATCAGAAGTTCTGTCCAGCGTAGACACAAGTCTGTTTGTCCGCAGGGAGACATACATCTACAAGGGTCTGGAGCATTCTCATTTCCATAACCTCTGTCATCTTGAGCCCTCCCAGCATGCACTGGGGCTGCCAGGACTTTTCTGCTCTTTGCTGCTTGGTAGAGGTCCTTTGTTTATGAATGACTTCCCGCTTCTCAATCAACAGACTACAAAACTACTTTTTCTTGCGTTTTTCCTCAACAATGTTCACACCAACGTTTTGAAGTTGTTTTCTTCTTCTTTCACATCAACCATTTCTCAGCAGACAGGTGGGTGGCAGGTATCTTAGAGCATAGATTGGGTCTGACATTAGGAGTTGGAGGATACCTTTGGTGAAGGTCTCAATCTTCCATGCTAAGGCCTGGTTCTAAGTGGTTTGTCTTGGTTTAACCACATCCTCTGTCTGATCTTGCTATAAATCAAGTTTCCTAGCTCCTTGCTGAGGTCTGGCAGTTTGCAGGATGGCTGGAAGAATGCCAAATACTTACCAAGATGAGCATCTATCCCAAGCACTGTCCATTTCTAAAACTTCCTCATTCACATAAGCTTTGGGATGGCTGAAGGGAGTGTCTTATGCAGAGTAAAGATGGTATAGGAGCAGCTAGTGAAGAGGTTGATAGACGTCTAGAGAGCCCCAAGGCCAGTGGTTTCAGTCCTTGTAGCACTTGAGGACTATAGCATCTACAAAGTGGAAGCGCTCTGAACCCCTTCCTGTGAAGCGGTATTGTGCATGTACACACGGTGTAATCCCTGGAGCTGGCCATCAGGTCAACCTTGATATCAACTGCCCCTTTGGAGACCCAAAGACTTCCTGGAAGTGGTACTGTGTATATGCACATGATTGACTCTTTGGAGTCGGCCATCAGGTCAACCTGATCATCAGCTGCCCCGCTAGAAGACCTGGGTGAGCCTGGTGTTTCCCATCCTCTAAGCAGGCTTTCTGTGGTTAAAAGGAGCTTGCTAGGAGGAGCTTACAGATTGGGAACTGAGGGAAGTTCTTGATGTGGTAGTTCACACTCTCTTCTCTTCTCCTCACCCCACTCCACCTAACGGGCTGGTTTCACCGCGTTGTTTGGGGTATTGTCTTAGGTTTTCCAGGGATGTGAAGAGACACCATGACCAAGGCAACTCTTAGAAGGACAACATTCACTGGCTTACTGGTTCTGAGGTTCAGTTCATTATTACGGCAGGAAGCATGGCGGTGTCCAGGCAGGCATGGTGCAGGAGGAGCTGAGAGTTCTGAATCTCGTTCCAAAGGCAAACAAGAGAAGGTTGGCCTCCAGGCAGTTAGGAGGAAGCTCTCTCAAATCCCACCCCCACACTGACACACTTCCTTCACCAAGGCATCCCTGTTCTAACAGGGCCTTACCTCCTAATAGTGCTGCTCTCTGGGCCGAGGATATTCAAACCACTTGTATTTACCAGGGAAGTCGTCTTGGACTTGGGTTCAAGCCAATTGGTGAGCTAGCAACTACACAAGCCTTTTTCAGGGTGAGGGTTTTATTGTTGTTGTTGTTTTTTTTTGTTTTTGTTTTTTGTTTTTGTTTTTGTTTTGGTTTTTTGAGACAAGGGTTCTCTGTGTAGCCCTGGCTGTCCTGGAACTCATTATGTAGACCAGGCTAGTCTCAAACTCAGAAATTTGCCTGCCTCTGCCTCCCAAATGCTGGGATTAAAGGTGTGCACCACCACTGCCTGGCCAAGGTGAGCTTTTAAACACAAAACCCATACTTCAGTTAACAAGGACAGGTAGCCAGAAACAATGTACAGAAGCCAAAAAGCAAGGTTAGTACATTTAGGGACTTTCCCAGTACTATGGACTTCAATGGATTCGGTCTTCGCTTTTAATTTTGGCCAGTGTTTGCTGTCTATTGCTGAGACTTACAGCCTGAAGGGCACTTCCATCATGGAGTCAGGTATGTTAAAGTCTGGGGCCCTGTTGCATTACTGTCTCACCAGTCTTTTTCTCACAGCCTGTTGTAATCCAGCCTTCTCTCTCATCCCCACAGTAACTGAGGCTCTTATTTATCCTGAATGTAGGTTATCCTGGTTTCCCAGATGATTGTTTCCCTCAGCATTTACTTCTAGAAGCAATATTGTATTTTGCTTTTGGAGTAAATTTACAGTGTTAACCTGACAGCTTTTACTGCTGTACTATTTTAAAGCTTGAATTTCACACTCCATAGCCACATCCCTTATCAACCTTTCTATCTATCTATCTATCTATCTATCTATCTATCTATCTATCTATCTATCTATCATATCATCTATCTATCCATCTATCTATCAATCAATCACCTATCATCTATCTGTCTGTTTTTGTGTGTACCTGTTTGTATGTGAGCAGGTGTGTGCTGGGAGAGGCCAGCCGGCCGTCATTCTTCAGGGGTTGTCTGTCTACCCTGTTTTTGACACAGGTCTCTCTTTTGTGGCTTGGAACACATCAAGCAGGGTAGACTGGCTGGCCAACAAGCCACAGGGGTCCACTTGTCTCCACCTTTTCTGCACTGGGATTACAAGAGCAAGCTACCATGCCCAGAGTTTTTGTTTACACATTTGGTCATTGTGTGTGCATGTGTATATGAGTGCCTGTGTGTGTGTGTGTCCATGTCTCCATACCACTGTAGAGGTCAGAAAACAACCTTTAGTTCAATTTTCTCTTTCCACCATTTGGGTCCCAGGGATTTTATCTAGTTACCCTGGCCAATCCCTCTTTTGTTTTGTTTTGTTTTTGTTTTTTGATACAGATGTTGCTTACAGAACAAGAATGATGGAGAGGGACTGTTGTACCAGGAATGAATACTTTGGTATCTGAACGGAGGCTCACACTTCATTGCCTGTTACCATGGACAATGGCCCCATTGTGGACGTCTTATCCAAACATGGTTGCATGGCTATTTGCAAACCACTTTTATCTATAAAGCAAAGGCCCCCCCTTTTTTTTTTATTTCAAAGAAATCATAAAAATAAAGGCACAGTGTGGCCACAGTCTTACTCTGATCAAAAAATCACACTGTAGAGTCAGGAAGGAATAACGTCGATATTTGTGGTCCGGAGTGGACATAAGAAATACTGAGTTTAACAATGGATCCTGGTCTCCATAGGGTGGCTTGATCCTCCACTGGGCAAGGACCACACGGAACACATTGGGGTCCTGGGCTCTTAGTTACAGGCTTCATCAGCTTTTCTAGAAAATAGCAAAGAAGGAGGACAGTCATCCAGCCATCTGGAGAACTGCGAGGATTTCCATGGGTGCCTTCAGATTCCTGAAGGGGGAGCATTGGTGGAGTGCAGGAAGGAGTGGGAGGGGCATGCAGGGGTGGGAGGGGCATGCAGGAGTGGGAGGGGCATGCAGGAGTGGGAGGGGCGTGCAGGAGTGGGAGGGGCATGCAGGGGTGGGAGGGGCTTCCAGGAAGGGAAGAATGGGGACATCTACATTCCTTTTTAAAATGTAGGTTCTGGAGTACTCAGCACTCAACTTAATACTCCATTGTCAAGAACGTTAATTACTAGGTACCACCGTCCTCTTTTTTTTTTTTTTTCCTCAAACAGGAAACAGTTCTAGCCCTCATCCTATAAGAACCTCCAGAAAGACCGAAGTGATAAGGAGCTGATGGGATAGTGTGGACATTCCATGAAGATTTGCAGGCTGAGCATCACATTGCATATTTCCATCATGCCCAGGAGGCAAACAACAGAGGAGACTCTTGCTGTCTTAGAATTTATTAAGTGTCGGAAGGAGGTGCCATATAAATATTACATAGCTATTAAAAAATGCAGTTGCACAAAAGATGAATTGCGTCCCATCATGAAAGGCTGTGAAACAGGAAAGGGCTCACAAGAACAGTGGGGTGTGGAGATGAGAGTGGGGTAGATGTTCCTTAGCCTCCTAGACTCACAACGGGAGGGTACAGCCCATAATGGTGGGGAAAACAGGTGGCTGGGGTGACTTATTTCCTGGTGACAGAAGCTAGTAGCAGCCGGCTCCTGGTGGTGTAGATGGGCAGCAGATGCCTGGGTGGAGACATACTGGCCGTGATCCTCAGGGCCTGCTCTGGTGGGTCACTCCGTCCTCCCCATACAGTTTCATCAGCTACAGAACAAGTGCTTACACACATACGCAGGTCACATCTTCACAAGGTGTATACAATTAAAGAAGTACTTATTTCCTTATGTATATGTCTGAGTATATGCGGCCTTTGAAACCCTGGAGCCCCTGAGGTCGAGTTACAGGTAGTTGTGAGTGATCTGCCTGACATGCATGCTGGGAACCGAACTTGGGTCCTCTGGAAGAACAGGAAATGCTTTTTTTTTTTTTTTTTTTTTTTTTTTTTGAGACAGGGTTTCTCTGTATAGCCCTGACCGTCCTGGAACTCACTCTGCAGACCAGGCTGGCCTCAAACTCAGAAATCCGCCTGCCTCTGCCTCTGCCTCCCAAGTGCTGGGATTAAAGGTGTGTGCCACCACTGTCCGACCAGGAAATGCTCTTAGTAAAAGAAGTCAGATTTATATGATCTGAAATTCATGATTATATGATTCAGAGTATCAGAAAATGTTCTTAATTACTGAGCCCCTCTCTAGTCCCTTCATGCGGTTTTTTTTTTTTTAAAATCGTCTTAAAAGAAATCCACTGGGATGGGACCTCATGTTTCTGCCAGCTTCTCTGTTTTTCTTCTCTCTGCCACATTCTCAGGCCAGCTTCCTGTGTGTGGAACCGGAAGGGAATATCAGGGTATGCAGCGAGCAGCGGCTTCTTCCTACGCACTAGCCTTGGCGAGAGCTCTGCCCTCCTTTATTTATTTTTAGAGCACCGCTCTTTCCCTCTTTCCTTTTTCAGAGCCGAGGGTAAGGCGATAGCCTGTCATCAGCATCCCGGAGCCGAGGATTTCACACACACACACACACACACACACACACACACACACACACACACCTCCTCCCCTGCTCCCTCCCCTGCCCCCCATGGAAGTGAGACTTCCTTTGCCAGTGGTAGGACCTAGAGGTACTTCTCCCTTGGTCAGCCTGAGAAAAGACGTCTCTGGTCCTTCTTCCGTCTCTAGTCTCTAAGCTTCGAATCTTGAGCTAAGTGCTGAGGGGCTTCCTAGGGTGTGAAGTCACTGACTTTTTTTTTTTTAAATAAACAAAACAACATACTATTTTTAAAGGCTTTGGGATCCTAAAGGAGGCATTTGGCAGGTTGGCCCAAATGAGGTATTTAGTAGGACTAAAACAAGAAGCGAGAGGAGTAATATGACTTACCTACCCTGGCCCACATTAAGTGAACCAGCTCTCCTCCCCCAAATACAACTGCTTGGTTTTATTGGAAGAAGAAAGAGCTTCTTCCTGGGGGCCAATTCTCTATGTGAGGGGAAGGCTTTCTCCCTCGGGGCCAGCGGAGCAGAGCCCACACATCCACCCTTCATCCATCGCTCTTGGCTTCTGACACTGAGGGGCAGGTGACTGCCCCGGGGGGCTTGGGCTTGTCTTTCGCAGTCTCCAGGCTGGAGGCTCTCTGCTTCTCAGAGTGAGGTTTCCTCGCAGCTGCCTCAGTTCTGTGAGGGCTCAGAGTGTCAGGAGAGCCATTGCAGTAGACCTGCGAGGTGTCGCAGAGTAGGTGTTCTGTGTGCCAGGGCTGAAGAGCAATTTCTTTTTCTCTTTCTATTTCCTGACAGAAATATGAGGGGGATTTTACATTCCGGTGACAGGTATTGCTTCTGCCGTTTGGACAGATATAGTTTCACAGATGTATGGCGTCAGGTTTTGAAACAGCTGCCATTTGGGTTCATCGTGTATTAAAAATGGGTGCTTTTCATACAAGAAAAAGCTCGGACTGTGCGCCGAGTTCATATGCCTAGAGCCAGGGTGTTCATGCGTACCTTTGGACAATAAAGTCCTGAGGCTTTGGTGAGAATGGCATTGTGTGTGTGTATGTGTGTGTGTGTGTATCCAGATGCATATATATCCATATGTATGGATACTAGAGGTCAACCTTGGGTCATTTCTTAGGAGTCATTCACCTAGTCTTTTGAGGCAAGAACCTGGGATGGAGGACCTCTGATCTGGCTGCTGGCGACACTGCTTCCCCTGTGGGTGGATCACAAGTACAGGGGAGCTTGGGATCAAATTCAGGTCCTCTTGTTCCCATGGTAAGTACTTTACTGACTAGGCCATCTCTTTAGCCCTACCATTATATACTTTCTCTCTGACTGCCTCTTTGTAGATTGTTTAAGACAAATACTTCTACAGATTTTTTTGGCTTTATTATCCACTAAAATCTGTGATTGACATTTCCAAGACCAGCAATTAACTTCCCAAGACCTCATGCTATAAACCCCTTAAAGTTTTACACAGTATGATTATTGGTGCTCTTATATGTTAGCCGATCAAGATGATACTGGGATGTTACCCATCTTTAATTCGAGCCAAAATCCACAGCCTCTAAGAAGTTCATGCTTAATTCTGGGTCTGTGAAATCTTCTGATTAATTCTTACTTTTCTCTATTTTATTCTCTTTAACTATAATGCTCTTTAATGATGACTTAAAAAAAATTCTCTAAAGGAAAAAAAAAGGAAAGAAAGAAAGAAAAACCACCCATTATTCAGGAGGTACTTAATATTCAGTATCATAATAAAAGGTTCTATGAAGAAAATCTTTTGGTAAAGTTGATTCTTAGATGTTAGTTTGCCAAAATAGCCCAAGAAATATTGTGGGGGATTTGCACTGCGGCAGTGCCTTTGAAGTTTGGTTGCCTGCCTTTAATTTTGCAGTGAGCCCTAATCTCATTAGATTTCATACAGTCAGTGTTTGTACTGGCACAAAAGCTGTCCAAACAAAGCCAAAATGTTGACACCACCGTCCTCTGATGGCGTTTAGAATGAATACATTAAACACACTTGCGATAGCATTGCATTAAGCTAAGGAATAAATTTTGAACTTTGAACTCAGCAGGATTTAAAAAAAAAAAAGTCTGCGGGATAGCTGAGCGACTGTGTTGTGGAGTTGTAGAGGAATTCACTGTGCTGTCACAAAAGCCCAAACAGGCAAACATTTTCTGCATGCAGTAGTGCTGTGTGATTAAAGAATTGAAGCATCATTAGACCGCAAATCCATTTGTGAGGGGGCCTCAGTGCCAGGTAAAGTAGGCTGGCGAGTTTGCTTTGAAATTCTCCGCATAAACTTGATTGAATTCATTCCTAGCAGGCTGAAAGCGTATCTCCTAGTTAGTGTGTGATGCTACGTCTGTCTTCAAACTACACCCCTGGTTTACATATTTTGACAATTTCGTTAAAAACCTGGCTGTCACCTTCCTACTGGTGGGATGAAAGTTCACAATGGACTAGATCAACTAGTGAGATTTATTTGCTGCCTCCCTTGAAAGGGAGGCAGCTACAGTTCTAGACCTGAAAATGAACTCAATAATGGTTAGGACTACTCATTCATTCATTCATTCATTCATACTACATGATACTATATAAAACAGAAGATTTACCCTATAAAATGTGCACTGACCTACACACTTGGAACACGACTATTAGGAAGCCTGTAATGGTAGCATTCCACGGGCTAAATGTTGACCGAAAACTCATGTGCTAAAATCTGCGTGTGTTCTGCTTCGATGGCCTCGTGACAGTCGGTCCGAGGCTTTCGCTTGTTTGATGCTAGTTTCCTGTATTTGCTTGCAGTGTGCACAGAAGGCTTCCTAAGGCATCTATTTGGAATCTGTCACACCAGCAGCAGTCAAAAATGGCACCAAGGGCACAATCCCTTTTTAAAATGACTGCCATGAAGAATAGTCTTTTAGGTCTTCATGTCAAGAGTGGTAGGTTTTTCTCTTTTTCTGAATAGCTGGCTTGTTTTTATTTTTTCGTTATGATCCTGTGACTAAACAGCAACCTCTCCATCCTTCTGATTTTTTTTTAAGGGCCTGAGAGTGCTATTTTCTAATGTTAGTAATTAAAGAGGGTTATTGGAATGTATACAGTCTGAGTACATTATTTCCCTGTGGCATGGTTATTTGTCTATTTTTATACTCTCCCTGGAAATCAGCATCTTTTTAGTTGCATAATGTTTTTAAAGCTGCTTTTAACTCTTTGTGGAATGGGCTAAAGATACACATGTCCATAAACTCATATAAACACCTCGGTTCATGCTTGCTCATGAAATGAATGGTTGTATGTTGGGCTAGAGGTATGCTTGTTCATAAACTCATACAAACATCCCCCAGTTCATGGACGTGTGAGGCATGGATGAGTGCATGGTAGGCTAGGGATACACACATGTATAAGTTCACACATGAATGCACCCCAACTCATGCTTGCACATGGCGTGAATGAGTGTATGTTTTCTAAAACCATGGCAAAGGAGAAGTCACAAATTAGGAGCATGGTGTTCACTAAAGAAGGGACAATGAAAATGTCAGCTGACACCACAATGAGGTGGCTTCATTGAGGACCTTGGGGGGCGATCACAGAAGCACAAAGCACAGCTGCCCAAAGCCATATCAAACAGGTCCCAGGAACCTTTCTCATCTCTGTAAGCAAAGGTTTGACAACTGACCTCAAGTCTGCGGTGTTCTGGATTCCGTCAACAATGTGATGGGTCCACAATACTCCACAGGCTTGTCCAACAGGGTGTGTTCTGCTTGTTTTCAGTTAAACCCCCCTCAAATTCAACTCTAGGTACCAGAACTCCAGGCTGGCAATAAAATCCCCTACTTCTCAGCAAGGCTGGGTTGATGTCCTTATAAAAGCAATGGGTGGAAGCCGTGGCACCCTTGGGTCTGGAACTGCCATTTTGCTTCTGAAGAGCTGCTGTGACAGGTGTGGTCACGATGTTAGTCAGCACTGTAGGCATACTTGAGCTCAGCTGGCGTCAAGGTCTACTGCAGGACCTCAAGGGCACGAGTAGGATGTGTCCCCCATGGACAGAGGGTTGTCGGTAGTAGACTGAGTGAAAATTTGCTTCACAATAAGTGACAATGTCATTTATGTGATGGGAAACTAATGTTCTTTTTCTTTCCACTGGACCTGGCCTTCATGAGGAGAATGCTGGTCAGGGTGAGGTGATTTCTTTGACTCTTGCTTGTGAATGACCTAGAAAACAATGGAAACCCTTACCTGAGCTAGCATGGCACACAGTCTAAAGGCAAAGGGCCAGGATGAGTTCTCCTCTCCTGTGATCTCCCGTCTCAGACCCCAAGCCCAGGAACCAAAACTCCGCTTATCTCTCTTCTGTCCAGCTACAGACTGTAGGCATCTTTATCCACCAAACAGGGATCTCCTGAGGAGCAAGGTTACACATAGCACCTCTTGCTGTACTAAGGATCTCCTTCTCCAACCAGGGCCAATATTTAGAATTACAGTACATAGCAATGGACTCAATCTCAACAGTTTTAAATTAAGGAGCAAGGTTTGCCCAACTGAGGCTGGTAAACTTGAGAACTCACTTGCAGGCCCAGCCCAGAATTCAGCACCATAATACACAGCGACAGATCAAACCTCAACAGTAAGACACAAATCTGTTTCTCCTAAACCCTTCCACTTATGTATTTTAGGATGTGTGGAAATACCAGAATAAGGCTACTCAGAAATTATACAGATTAAATTTTACATAATGGTACGTTTAACACAATATCCGGAGAATGAGCGAAGCATGAAGAGTCACTGACCTCACCAATGGATAGTCCAAGATAGACTCCGAAGTTGGCCGCGCTGGGATGGTGGAAACGTCGGAGCTGGAGCTTCATGGGAGGAAGTGGGCACCTGGGGCTTAACCTGTCTGTTTCTTGTCTTCCTGCCAATGTTCTTTCTCTCCACAGGGTGCAGGAAGGAAGGCTCATGGCACGAGCTGAGCTGAGCAGCGAGCCCAGGTTATGCTGCCTTCCTCGGGTATTTTTGCCACTCATTTATAAAAAAGTGCCCAACCACGCCCGCTTCTCCTTGGTCACTGCGAAAGTGGCTCAGTTCCGGGGCATTCCTTATTCATGCACAGGTTTAACCTTGCTGGTTTATCTTGGGATTTTTTTTTAAACATGGCTAACTTTCAACTTTAAAAAAGAATTATTTTGTAATTTTGCTGTTCCAGCCCCAACTGAGGACTGAACCCAGAGATAGTGCTATAACACTGTTGGATATTTCCAACATCCAAGAAAAATTTTGTTTTGACGTGTGTGTGTGTGTGTGTGTGTGTGTGTGTGTTATACAAGTGTTTGGGTACCTGTGGAGGGCAGAAGAAGTACTCCAGATTCCCTGGAGCTGGAGTACAGGAGGTTGGAAGCCAGTCTATAAACAGGTGCTGGGTACTTAGTCCATTTCCACTCAGAGAGCAGCAGGAGCTCTTAAATGCTGAGCCATCTCTCCAGTTCCTAAAATTCAACCTATATCCCGAGGGGCAGGGATTTTGTTGGTGTTGTCCTGTTCTAAAATGACAAGAATACTCACTTGTTCTAACTTTGTATTTCGTTGAGTAAATTGATTCAGTTTTCTCTGTTGTTGGATGTTTGCTTTGCTTCCATTTCTTCTTCTTTTTTTAAAAAGATTTTTTTTTTAAATTTATATGAGTAGACTGTAGCTGTCTTCATACACACACCAGAAGAGGGCCTCAGATCCCATTACAGATGGTTGTCAGCCTCTACATGGTTGCTGGGAACTCAGGACCCTGGAAGAGCAGTCAGTGCCCTTAACCGCAGAGACATCTCTCCAGTCCCCTTGCTTCCATCTTCACTGTACATTCCACATAGTCACGATTGCTTCTGTGAACAGGGTCTCCTGAAGGGCCCTCACGAATGCCAGTGTAAGTAGGGACCAGTCTTCCCCGGCATCAGGTATCACAGAAATGCCCTGTTCTTCTATTTACTACTTCCCTGCAATTTGAATAATCTTTTCTTTCATTTGTTCTTTCTTCTTTATGTGTAGAGTTTGCTGTGCCAGCAAGGCCTTTCTGCAAACAGGGTAAGTTTCTATTGTTTCGGACTTGCAGGGAGAATTCTCTGAGGCAGCTTTGTGCAAGGCCTCCTGACTCACTCCTTCGAGCTCAGTAATCCATCTTTTCCCTCTATGATTCATTCGGAGCTTAGTGGTTAATCTTCTAGTTCTGGTTTTATGTCCGTTCCTCCCCCTCGCCTGGATCTGAGACATCCTTTCCCTCAACAATTCAAACGTCCCGGCTATTCATTTTCTCCGTTGGTTTCCCTGTTGGTTCCAAGAGCTTTAGTTGTCAACTCTGCTTCCTTGTTAGCAACCATTTTTATTCTTACTGGCTTAGTCAGGCTGTTGGCCTTGGCTTTCTTTATAAGTGTTCTTTTGTAGAATCTTTGCCTCCTAGGGAGCCCACTGCCACACAGCACAATTAAGTGACAATGTATGAGGTGTTGGGTCTCTATGAGCAGCTAGTGACTGCTTGGACGATTTATGAGCAAGAGATGAAATTGGAGAAAACCAAATGCTCAAATTCTGTAATTAATAATAGTAATAGCAATAGTAATAGTAATAGCAATAGTAATACTGTTCAAATTATTGTTAAACAGTCACTTGACACACACTGTCTGGATGCCGACCTGACAGCTGTGTGCTGTCCAGCACAGTCCCATTTGTGCCTGGCATTTCCTTTCTTGATGTCCTTGTCTCTGCCTCCTATAACCTTCTTCAGTTCTGGTTGTCTAGCCTTCTGACCTCTAGCGCTACTCTGATTCTTCTTTTGTCTCCTTCACATTCTCCACAGGAGCGAGGTAAAACTCTGGCTCATTGTATATGAAACCAATAAGCAAGATACACCAAGGAGCTCAGGGAAAACCTCTCGCAGAAACATTGGGATTGCAGAGAGATAATCAGTTTTGGAATTTCCCACCCATCTGACTCTCAGTGATTAGATGTAATGTTCTTATTTGTGTAGGAAGAAAAAAATTAGAGCTGATGTTAAAAGGAATTACACAACCAGCAAACACAAAAGTCCATAGCAACTTTCCCAGTTTATGGTAGAGTCGGGCCATAGGACAGCACAAGTCACAGAAAGCGGTCTTCTGGTGATGTTTGTGGCAAGCAGTGGGTTTTATAGCAGGAAGTGGAATCTGAATCCATCTTCTTTGTATCTCATGTTCAAGGCTTGTTTATATTTCCTCAGAACTCAGAAATAGGCATGTGGAAAGTTCTACATTTTTAAAAATGTGCAGTTAAATAGGTTCTCTGTATACAGAACTCTGGACTATATTTTCTCTTCAAGAACATATCTTCACTCCACCCTGGTTAAATGTAAAGAGACCAAGCATCCAAAACAGATTAGCAAAAGAGTTTTATGATTATAAGATGATCCTATAGCTCCCGTAGGCCATATCAGATCAGTCATGGTGGATAAAGTTGACTAGGGAATGGGAAGATAGAGAGCTCTTATAGAGCGTTCTAGAATACCCCTTCCCTCAAGAACCCAGGGCTTTGCTCTTGCTAGGAAAGTATTCCTCATTAATTGCGCACGTGTGTGTGTGTGTGTGTGTGTGTGTGTGTGTGTGTGAGAGAGAGAGAGAGAGAGAGAGAGAGAGAGAGGGAGAGGAGAGAGAGAGAGAGAGAGAGAGAGAGAGAGAGAGAGAGAGAGAGAGAGAGAGAGAGAGCACCTGTGACTTTACTACCTAGACCAGGCCAGCTGGGCAACAAGCTTTCAGAGGCCTGCCAGTCTCTGACTACATCTTGCCATGGTTGAGATTTCAGGCACAAAAATCTTTGTGTAAAAATATCTCCTGTTGCTAAATTTATCACTTGTTTCCTTTAAGCACTCGTTATTACAAACACCTGGCTGCAATGGTCCATAGTAGTTATTTCTTACATTTCTGGATTAAACGATATACTAAAAAAGAAACATTTACAATGACATTTTTTCCCAAATAGTTTACACTAGATAACATGTCCCCAGAAATGATGGGGACACCAATCTTTCTGGACACTCAGCATGAGGCATGATCTTGCAAATTCTTTGTCAACTTAATGGGACAAAAAAAGTTTAAGTATTTTAATTTGGGTATATTTTATATTCTCTCTCTTTCTGTCTCTCCCTTTCTCCCTCCCTCCCTCCCTCCCTCCCTCTTTTTCTTTTCTTTTGAGATGGGATTTCATGCATCCCAATCTGAACTCAAGCATCATATTTGATATGTAGTTGAAGATGACCCTGAATTTCTGACCCTTCTTTATTTTCCAAGTGCTGCTGTCAAGTCAGGATTTTAGGTGTGTGTGTGTGTGTGTGTGTGTACTATATATGCACACATGTATACACATGCTTGTGGAAGCCAGAAGTTGACACTGGGGTGTCTTCCTTGATTACTTCTCTTCCTGACTTTGGATCCTGCTATTTCTGCAAACCAGCTGTGCACCGAGCTCCCGGGCTGCCTGTCTCTGCCCTCCAGGCCCAGGGCTGTATATGTGCAGTGCTCATCCTGGCTTTCATGTGCATGTTGGGAGCTGGAATGCAGATTCTCACACCTGCGCAGTAAATGCCCATCGAGACAGTTTGCCAGTCACTTCGTAGTCTTGAGTCAGACGTCAGTGCCTGGATGCGGTTGCCTTCCTCTAGCATGAGAGCACACTGTTGTCTACAGGAGTCAAGGAAGACTTTACCCTTTCAAGATGCTTAAATGATTGAAAAATATAAATACATATAATTATTACTCTGCCTAACAGAATGCCATCACTTTTGATCTGGAGACTCCTTCTTGATGTCCCATATTTCTGGACTTCTTTTAAATATTTTTTGAAAATGTTTTTATGAAGAAGTATATGAGCTTTAGTCAGTCAGCCCTTCATTTTAAAATGTCATATATATATGTGTGTGTGTGTGCACACACACACACTTTGATCATATCCACCCCCATTTACCCTCTCTTGTGCCCCTGCTTGTTCTTGCTAGATCCCTTCCTCTGTCCAACTAGTTCCCATATTTATTTATTTATTTATTTATTTATTTATTTATTTATTTATTTATTCATTCATTGGTTTTTAGAGACAGGGTTTCTCTGTAAAGCCCTGGCTGTCCTGGAACTCTCTGTAGACCAGGCTGGTCTCGAATTCAGAAATCTGCCTGCCTCTGCCTCCCAAGTGCTGGGATTAAAGGCATGCACCACCACGCCTGCCTTTATCTTCTTTGCTTGCTTCTCTGCTGCACATTGACTCAGTGTCTTAGGGTTTTATTGCTGTAACCAGACACCATGACTAAGGCAACTCTTATAAGGACAACATTTAATTGTGGCTGGCTTACAGGTTCAGAGGATCAGTCCATTATCATCAAGGCAGGAACATGGCAATATCCAGGCTAGGTCTGGTGCAGGAGGTGCTGAGAGTTCTGCATCTTCATCTGAAGACTGCTAGCAGGATACTGGCTTCCAGGCAGCTAGAATGAGGGTCTTAAAGCCCATGCCCACAGAGACACACCTACTCCAACAAGGCCACACCTACTCCAACAAGGCCACACCGCCAAATAGTGCCACTCCCTGGGCCGAGCATACACAAGCCGTGACACCCGTGAGTGCTATGAGGATTGCTTGCACATGAGCATCTTCAATGAAAATATAAATTTCCATGCAGTTGCTCAAGTTGTAGAGCAAACCTAGCCTTGGGGCCTACACATGGCAGCCTCCCCTGGGTGTGCCAAGGACATTGCGCAGGATGTGACCTGGAAGGGCATCCCGAGCCACGCTTTTGTGATGTGCTCAGTAGGTCTCCTCACCTTGGGCTTCTCCTTTATATAACTTCACCGACTGTTTTATTCTTTGTGCCTTATAGGTCTGAAGAGGAGGTGCATCACTATTCCCACTCCAGCTGCATCCTATCCGATCAAAACCTCCCAACAGACTACAATACACCGTTCTCTTCTCTTCCTGCTATTCTCCCTAGAAGTGTGATAACCAGCAGCATGAGGTAGAGAGCATTTGCATGTGGATGCATTAGGTGAGAAAGGCTAAGAAAATAAAAACATAGGCTCAACCATATTATATAACGCCCATTATTTGGAAGATTGGAAATATCTACTAGTTATCTTTTATATCATTTATACATTTTTCTCTTATATTTGAACAAAGAATAGTTCATCATTAGATTACCTCGGACTAGTGTCTGTTAGTATACCTGGAAACAAATATTTCTTTGAAGAAAGGACAGGCTATACATACGCCTTCTTTGATTTGGACATGGATTTCCATTAAGCCACACTGGAAATGCCGTGAAGAAGGGTTGGCTCTGCAGGCTGAGGGGTGAACCCTGAACTCTACACTAACCTGGATCATGGTTGCGAAGCAACTTGCCCTCTTATGGGGCCAGGCTGGTGAAGAACGGGGGCACTGGGTGGTAATACACAGACAGAAAATGACCAAGACACAAAAATAGTAGTGCCTCTATCAGGCAGTGGAGTGCACAGCAATGTGCAAAACTGAACAATGTTCTGGCTTAAATAATTATTTTAACAACGATCAATTATGCTGATACCTTTTCAATATCTAAGGCTCTCTGTCCTTTAGTCTGCCTCTCTCTCTACCTGTACAGAGTGATTTGAGGATAGAGAACACAAGTAGCCTTTGGAGTCCTGGATCTATTAACCATGTTGCCCATCATTACCCACTGTGCTATTATTGACCATGGCACTAGTGCCATTGTCACTGGGTGAGAAACTTGACAGAAATGGCTTATGGGAGGGAGAATTTAGTCAACTCATAGTTATAGATTACACATGCATGCACACACATGCACAGGCACACACATACACATTCATACACATACACACATGCGTGCACACACATACATGCATATACACACATGCACACACATACATGCATATGCATGTGTACATACATACACACATGCATGGACACACATGCATATGCACACATACATGTACATACATACACACATGAACTCATACACTCACATACATATGTGTGCACATGCATGGGAGTGCACACACATGAGAATGAACATTCACAGGTGCACTTCACTAATATCATAGGCATGTCTCAAACCATTCCAATTGTCAATCAAGACCATCACGATGTTCTTACAGGAGGCTTGACTTATGAATGGGGAAAAACAGTAGTTGTGATTTGGGAAGGACATGATAATTTGTGTCCTCAAGGGTAAATGTTTGGTTTTCCTCTCCAGGTAAACCTGCTGGACCAGTGGAAGTGCTGGCTGTGTGTGTGTGTGTGTGTGTGTGTGTATAGTTTGCAGTGAGTGTTGGAAGGTGCATAGGTGAGCGTTTTGTGTCTCAGATGCAACTGTTGCAGTTGGTGGAATTATCTTTTCTATTTTGTATTTTAACCCTTGAAACTTGTGGCCAGCCACCATCTTGAAGAAGACATAGCAGAGTGGATTGACCTGACTGTGACATGGATGGATTGAGAACAATGGAGCCGCTGTGAGCTCTAGTGTACTGTGTGTACTTAGCTTAGCTGACTCTGTTTTTTCCCCCAGCTTTTTGCATCCCTAGCCAAGGCTCTGAGGTCTTCTGCTCCTAACAACCTGTACTGAAGACACCGTAAGATACCTGCTAACACTGGGAGGGTTGTTCTGTCCTTAAACATAGGTGGCCAAAGATGCCAGAGAGTTTGCATCTCCTGGTGTGGACTGGGCTGGGAAGTTCAGCTTCTTTTCTGTCTTCTGAAATAAACTATGAGATATTATCACATTCTGGAGTTTTGGGGGTGTTCATTTGTTTGCTTTTTTGTTTTTTGTTTTTGTAATAGGAACAAGGGAAGGCCTGTGTATGAAGTTGTACTTCTGTTTGGCTTCTTCTTCTCCCCAGCTTCATTAATCCTGTGTTAAATTGTTCATACATGATTTCTTAGTAAATTGCAGGCAGAAGAATTACTGTCTTGGCCTAGTGTTTTGGCTCACAGTTTTGAGCCATTGGGAGATGAGGCAGGTGGATCTCTGATTTCAGGTTAGCCTGGTCTACAGAGAAAGTCCCAAGGCAGCCAGGGCTACACAGTGAGGACCTGCCTCAAAAATCTACATTGGCCTGGGGTCAGAGATGAAGCAGTTGCTTGCCCACTGCACAGGACCCTGTGTTTCATCCCCAGCATCACATAAACCCAGGCGCATGTCTGTAGTCCCAGTGCTTAGGAGGTGGAGGTAGGAGGATCAGGAGTTCAAAGTCACCCTGGGCTTCACAGTTTGAGGGTAGCCCAAGTTATGTGAGAACCTGTCTCAAAAACAAAAACAAAACCTCAGATGAAACAAACGAAAAGTGCCTCCAGACCCTAATCGAACTTTTGAAGGATTCCAGAGATCAGTGGCCCACGTTAGTGTCGACTAAGTGACTAGATCTGTTGGGGGAGCTACGTGGCTGAGCAGCCGTTGTTTGCTGGAGACAATAACTTTCATGTAGTTCAGAATAGTTTACTAAAGGATCCTCCTAGGTTTATATATATATATATATATTTTTTTTTCCCCTCCAGTGGAAGAAGGTCCTGGTTCTGTTGGGAGCGAAAATAGCAAGAGGTAAACAGGTAGAATTAGTTTATAGTGGGATATCTAGCTTAAACCATGCCAGAGAAATTTTACCTGACTTCATTTAAATAAATATAAATATATATACTTTTTATTATTTTAAGAGATTTCATATAGGTATCCTATGTCTTTTGATCATATTTGCCACCCGTACTTTCTAACTTTTCCCAGATCCACCTCCTACCCACTCCCAACTCTATGTCCTTTATTTTTCTCTAACCAAGGCAATGCTCACAAACAGAAGGAAATTGCACATGGAAGCTCAGCTTCAAGCCGAAGCCTTTGATTCCTGATTTCTGAAGAGACTGAAGAGCCCGGCCACAGAGAAGTGATCCGCGTGTGTCACGGCGCCTGGGACATTTAGCTGAAGAACCAAGTCAGCTCCTGAGGAGCGGGGTGGTTTGGATGAGAGATGTGCCCTAGAGGCTCAGGGCTATCTGTTCTTGTTTGGTGGCTGTTTGGGGCAGTGCTGGAGGAACTGTGTCACTGGGGAAGAGGTTTGTGTGCTCTCAGCCCCGAGAGCGAGAGTGTTCCAGTCCCTTGATTCCTGTTGCTGCTAGTCAGCCTGCTTGCCTGCTGGACTCCGGTGCCCCTGGAGCCGTGCGTCAGAATAAACTCTTCCTTTCTTAAGTTGCTTTTGGTCACAGTGTTTTGTCCCAACAACAGAAAAGTAGCTATTAAAGTGAGGAAAACAAAGTCACTGTTAGTAGGAGCTGCAAACAGTGGTATGGTTTCTCAGGGGACATGGGTAATAGAGCTGAGACCTGATCCTGTCACCCTGAGACCTGATTCTTTCACCCAGAGATCTGATCTTGTTACCCTGAGACCTGCTTCTGTCACCCTGAGACTGGCCCCTGTCTCCCTAAGATCTGTCCCTGTCACCCTGAGATCTGCCCCTATCACCCTGAGACTGCCCCTGCTACCCTGAGATTTGCCCCTTCACCCACAGACTGCCCTGTCACCCTGAGAACTGATCTTATCATCTTGAGATGTGCCCCTGTCACCCTGACACTGCCCCTGTCACCCTGACACTGCCCCTGTTACTCTGAGATCTATTCCTGTCACTCCGAGATCTGCTCCTGTCACTCTGACACCTGCCCCTGTCACCCTGACACCTGCCCCTGTTGCCCTGAGACTCTCTCCTGTCATCCTAAGCCATGATCCTGTCACCTGAAGAATTGTAAGAAGATCCTGTTCCTTGTCCTGCACAGATCCTGTTTCATGAGTCTATTGCTGGAATGTTCACATTGGGCACAGAGGAGCGCACACACCCTTGCACTTAAAAGTGCTCAAATTAGAAAAAGAAAGGATGCTGTTGTAAAGTTCTTTTATATTCAGTGCGACCTGTCATTAAGGAATATGTGGCTTGTGTTTGTGTGCACTTGTAGGAAGAGATGAGGGAAGAAGCCAAGATGGTGGAAGGAAGTTAGAAAAGGAAGGAGGAAGGAGGAAGGGCAGGAGGAGTGAGGAAGGAAGAGGGAGAGAGGAAGGGAGGCGGGAGGAAGGAAACGGGAGAGGAGGGAAGAAAATAGAAGGACTTTGGGAAGTTTGGAAAGAAGGAAGAAGGAAAGAGCAAGAAACAGGAAGCAGGAAGGAAGGGCAACGCGAACTCCTGCTGCGTTCCGTTCCTGCTTGGTGTTTTCTTAGTCCCGATGTGGGATTGCAATGTGGTTGTTCAGGGCACCAGGGGCTGAGTCTGTGGTTTTTTATTTCCTGCTCCAGCTGGAACCCAGATTTCCCGAAAGCGGTGTTTGGGATCTGGAGCACAGCCTCCCGGTAGAAGAGCCTTGCACTGCAGGGTCTGCTTGCATGTAGCTATTTTCACAGACTAAGTGGCAAGCTCTCAGAGTAATCATGACTGTGAGGTGTTTCTGGGACATTTCCACTCCCGGCTTCACATTAATTGCAGAGGTTGAGGATGCTGCGAACAGCGGAGTCGCGTTCTGGAGCTGTGGTGCATGCCGTGAGGTTGGCGCAGAGAGGGCTTCTCTGGCCTTTTCCTCCCAGCCTTTAATTTCCTTGTCTACCACCCGAGAGGCATTACAGTACACTGGATATACCCTATCCAGCACAGTTTTAAAACACACATGGAGGTTTGGGAATAGCTCAGTTGTTGAAGTGTTATCAGTGTTAAGACTGAAGACCGGTGATCCCTGAACTCACTTTTCAAAAGCCACACGTGGTGGACCGTCCTCCCTATAGCCTCAGCACCAGAGAGTTTGGCACAGAGGGATCTCCCGGGGCACCGTGGCCAGCTAGCGTAGCCAGTGAGAGCCCAGGCCCCGGGGGGGGGGGGGAACACCCTGCCTCAGTAAGCATGGTGGGTTGTGCTTGATAAAGGACACATGAAGTTGACCTCTGACTTCCACATGCGTGTACACACACACACACACACACACACACACACACGCACACACACAATAAATCCACATGGAGTACAAACTTGTCGCGTTTGGCTTCCCACCCCTCCTGACTCGCACGCACTGGCTGTTCAGACCGCTGAGCTCCCTTGTCCCTCACTCCATTTTAATGCAAGCCAGGGGCGCAAAGTCCCCAGCTTAGCTTGTCAGAACTTGATAGTTCTGTAAACACTCAAGTTCGTGTTGCCATAACACCAGGGAAAATAATATGGGATCCTGTGTATAAATATAGTGGGAGCCCTGGGGAATGGGAACGGTTCTACTTGAAGCCCCGTCACAGCCTAATCTCTTAGACGTAAATGTCAGCAGAGTCCCCGAAATCAGAGCGGGTTGTTGCCGGACTGTGGCGTACAGCTTCCTAGAGAACAGTTATGCCCCAGGATTAGCTTTTACCTTAGTGTAGTTATCTGTCGTGTTTGTTTTCTTTTTTTATTATTCACATAAGCCATGGGAAATGACAAGCGTCTCACTTCGGGCACAGGGGCCTGGGAATGATTAACTCCTGCACGTGGGTGGGGACTCTGCGTAGCAGCCCCTTGGCCCACGCCCCTTGGGCTCAGCAACAGCAGCCCAGGGCCCTGCACCAGCTCTTCCCTCAGAGGTGGGGTGAGGGTTGTGGAGGTACACATGGTATTGGCATGGTACTTACAGGCTGCTGTCTCTGCTGTCCGCTCCTGGTGTTCTCTGTGCGGCTGACTGCGTTTCTCTCTGTGCAGATGTGTTTGGCTGCCTTTTGCTTTTATATTAATCCTTGCTTTTTTGAGTACATTTGAGAATCCAAGTTAGTCTTGGCCAGAGTCATGGCTGAATCTGGCTCATGTCGCCAGATTTTATGTGTTTCTCCCTACTACCACGAGAAACCGGGCAAACCTTGGCAAACTCCGTATTGAAAAATTGGAGTCAATAGAAAGTTCCATAATGGGCCAAGTTTTAGTCATAATTAAACTCAAAGTGTGTAGGTAAATCTCAGCGATCTTGGGGCGATACACTTTAAGCATAAGATAAAAGACAGGAACCCTACTAGGCCTGATGGCAACACAGATTTTTGTTAAGTTTGAGGCTAGCCTGGTCTCCATAGCGAGTTTCAGGCCAGCTAGAGCTACAAAGTGAGACCCTGTCCCAACAACTTCCTCCCCCAAACCCCACCCCAAGCAAAACAAAACAAATCAAAATAACAACAGCACCCCCCACCCCAAAGCTAGAAACAAATGGGGTAAGGACATGAGCCCAGTTAGGAGGAGAAGCTGGGAATATGCTGAGAGCCTTTATGTGTAAGCAGAAAGGCGGAAGTCAAGACCGGCTCATATCCCGCTGCTTCTTAAACATCTGTGTAGTAAGACCTGTTTCTGTAGAGAACAGGATGGGTTAAAAGCGACAGAAGACATGAAGGCGTGCCAAAGACCCAGGCACAGTGTGGTTGTAGGAAAATGTACCCTAGCTATGATTGTTTGGGCCAGGAGGACACTCAAATTTAAGTTCAAGTCAATCCAGATGTTTGTTTATTAATAATGTCCCCAGTGTTAGAGAACCCCAGATCCCAGGAGCACCGCTTGAAATATAAAGACAGTGCATGGTCTTTCTTCTTTTCCGGCCGTCTTCATTCCAGGGATTTTCTGTAGTGATTTTCCTGTAAATGTGTTCAAAAAGGCAGAATGTCTGCTCGAAGCTTCCCCTTCCTAACATTTCTCTTCTTGCAGCCATGGCAATAAAGAAAGAAACGTGGCGGGCATCGGGGTGTAATCTCTCCAGCGTGCCTCTCCTCTGCGAACTAAGCTGCATCTGCCATCCCACCCGCCACTTAGATTCTGGCTGGCACAGAGCAGCTGTCTGTTCACAGGTTTATTCCGGTAGTAACCAAAGACAGAACTCGACTGCTCTCCAAGCCCTCACAATGCCCGGGTCACCCCCAAGAAGAAACTTTTGAGGAAAGGACGAAGGCGCAGCGTTTTCGTATAGTTTTTGACACGCCGTGTGTTTACGAAGTTGAAAGCTTTTCACGTTGGTGTCTCTAGGTTGGATGTCTTGGGGGCCAGGAGGGGTGCACACCCTGAAGCTGTGTAACTCTGAAACAGAAGCTCAGCCGGGGGAGGCTGGCGGCGGCTGCTTGTGGGATGAACCTGCCCACATCAGCATCTGGGCTCAGTTTAGCTTATTGATACCACGTGGGAGTGCAGCGCCCACTGTGCCAGAGACCCTGACTTGTCAATAACGTTCCCAATCTTGCTATTTATATGACTTTTAAACGTTGGCAATTAAGACGGGTTAAAATCAAAACATCTGGAAGGCTGGGACGGACATGCTCTGGTATAAAGGTTGTCGGGGCCCGACCTGTAGGCTGGGTCCCACTTCACGGTTCTCAGCTCCCTGTGCACACCTCCCTCGGTCCCATGTCTTAAAAGCTTGATTCCTTGATGGTGGGTGGGCTTTTCAGAGCTGGATCGAGAGGCCTTTAGGCCTCTGGGAGAATGGCCTTGAAGGAAGGACACAGTGGAACCTTGGTCCTTTCTCCATTTTTTTTTTTGTTTGTTTGTTTCCTGTCCCCAAAGGGACCAGATTTTTGCCCTCCCTCGCTCCCACCTCGGTGTTCAGTCTGACTGCAGGCCCTGAATAATTGGGCCAGTCTATCACAGACAGAGCCCTCCAGAGCTAGGGGCCAAAATAAACGTTTTCACTTTCAGAAGTTGATTATATCAATTATTGTCACAAGGTTGAAAAGCTGGGAACACATGGCACAATCTGTTTATACATTTCATTTTTATTCTGGTTAAGTACCATGTCAAGCACAGATGTTTGGGAGTCAGGGAGACGTCAGCTTTAGCGAATGGTGCCTGCAGCAGCTCCGAAGCTCAGAACACACAGAGGCAGAGCGGAGGTGACATTCTCTGTTTCTGTGGGGTTATTGACCTTGGAGTTGAATAGATGGACAGTATTTAAAATACTTCAATTCTGCTTTTAGACACTTCTTCTTTCTTAGCTGTGTAGGAAGAGGACATTCTGCCAGTCACAGTGCACAGGGTGGGTCTGAAAAATCACCCAGTGTTTCCTTCTTGCTTTCTGTTCAAAATTTGATTTAAGTAGCACATTTTTTTTTTGTTTGTTTGTTTTTTGAGACAAGGTTTCTCTGTATAGCCCTGGCTGTCCTGGAACTCACTCTGTAGACCAGGTTGGCCTTGAACTCAGAAATCCACCTGCCTCTGCCTCCCAAGTGCTGGGATTAAAGGTGTGTGCCACCACCGCCCAACTTTAAGTAACACATTTTTTTTTTATTCAAAAGAAAACCTCCTTCTTGTTTGCCTCCCTTTCCCTTCCCTATCTAAGAAATAGAACTCTGGGTTTGGACCTTTTTAAACGTGACAGAAGGCCATCTTCCCACCAGATCTTGCAGACTGTCAAATTAAACATGGGTGGTTTCTTGAAAAATAGTCCCAGAGGCTATCCAGTATCCACTTCCTTCATTTACCCCCAGGTGTTTCTTTTTAAAAATTTATTAGTTATATTCATTGTATTTTATGTATAAATGTTTTGCCTTCATGTGAGTATGTATGTGCACCGCATGCATGCTTGGTGCCTGCAGAGGTCAAAGGGAACCCCTGGAACTGGAACTACAGGAGGTTGTAAGCCACATGTGGGCGTGGGAATCGAATTCTGGTACACTGCAAGAGCAACCAGTGCTCTCGGCTGTGATGCAAGCTTCAGTCCCTGCCAGTGTTTGTCAATAGCAGTTATCTACTGAGCATGCAAACTTGCAGAGTTGTTTTAGGATTTGTAGCTTTATTTTACAGTTTATTTGAACTGGCTTTCAGTAAGGGCTATGAGTTGTAATTGTTTGATACACGAAATCTTTGGAACTATCAAATTTTCCCTTTCAATTGTATTGTTTATAAGATACTCATCATTTCCATTTTGTTAAGTTTTTCCACAACTTGCCATCGGCTTGACAGGTCTCCGTGGTGTTGTGAAACACCCTCCCCTCTCCTCCATGTTTCCTATAAGCTGGAATTAGGGCCGGAGGCTTTGTTTTATTCAAGTCCCATTTCTTTTCTTGGCAAAGAGGTCTATACTTTTCCATCCAACCTTCGGTGGGAGCTGACCTTTCTGTGGGGGTAGACTGTCCTGTAGAGATCTGCACAGTGACACGGCTGCTCCAACATGGCCACTGCTAGCCTGCCGAGCTGCTAAGAACTTGGAAGGGACTGGGATCATCAAGAGACCAATTTCTTTCTTTAAAAAAAAAAGAAAAGAGTTATTTTATGTATATGAATGTTTTGCTTGAAATGCGTGTCAGGGTCATGTGCATGCTGTTACTGGATATATGGATGGTGGTAAACCACCACCCAGGTGGATGCTGGGAACTGGATCCAGGTCTTCTGCAAGAGCAAGTACTCTTAACTCCTGAGCCACCTCTCCAGCTCCAGAGACTTTCTTAATGTAAAATGTTTTAATTACTTTAAATTTAAGGAACAGTATAGGGTTCAGTTTGGCAGTGGTCTCCAGGCCATGGATCCAGGAGAGGCCATGAAATCATAGCTGCTATTTTTCTTTCCAAATCATCAGACACTTCCTGTTGTGAACTGTTTTATTTATTTATTTATTTATTTATTTATTTATTTGACTATGAGGTTCAGTTCATATGAGAAAGTCAGAATGCACACAAACCACGCCCCCTGCATGCTGGAAATGCTGGTGTACCACCATCTTTGACATTTAGGTGATCACCTGCTCCTGGCAAGTTACCGGGGCTCTCCAGACTGAGCTTTCCAGCAGAAGGTTTTGAGGATGCTTCTTCTTCTATTCAGAAGTTTGCATCTCAGAGTTTCAATGTGGTATTAACTGTTGGAGTGATGTTTTTATGTACCGTGTAAAGATGATCCTTTTATTATTCAAATGCTGATCTCTGTGCCACCAGAGATCTGATTACAGGCAAGCCTTTGGTGTGTAATTATCATGAGGCATACCCATCCTGCCTTGGTATTTTGTAAGCATTGATCTCCATTCCCTTCTGACTGATCAAATAAAGAGCTGAATGGCCAGTAGCAGACGCCAAGGCTGAAAGAGAGAGAGAGAGGGTCTCATGGTGGGAGCTGGAGGCATGGCCAGCTGAACATGGATGGAGAAGCCGGAGCCAGGTCAAGACTAAGATGGCCAGGTAATGGCCCACATGGCAGGACGTAGGCCAGGCCGCATTGTCAGGTTAGACTAGCTGAGATTCTGCCCGGCTACAGAGCCCAAAGCCTATAATAAATATAGTAAGTCTCTGTGTCATTATGCAGAGTGGGGGCAGACACAGAAAGGCTGAATGGATACAGTTAGCTCCTAGCAGAGCATAATAGGCTCCTTTCCTTTAGGCCTCCAGGGCTGCCATCTCTCTCTCATCTCACTTACAGAAGACGGGGCTGTAGGCTTTCTGTCATGAGAGGATGCTGCTTTCCTGCTGTGGAGATTGGGTGTGCCACACAAGAAGTCTTTAGCAATATTGGGCCACAGCTGCCTGCAAGGGGTAGAATCCAGACCTGGGTGATATCCTAGAGGAAGGGCTTCACTTATTATCCTAAGAAATATGTGTGTGTGTGTGTGTGTGTGTGTGTGTGAGAGAGAGAGAGAGAGAGAGAGAGAGAGAGAGAGCTAGTCTTATGCTAGGAAGAATGACAATACTTTAGACCAAGGATGGCTAAAGTTTCCCTATGAAAAATTAGTAAATATACTGGCTGTGGGAGGTTAAACCATCTCTTTTCAACTCTGAGTCACAAGACAAAAGCAACTATAAAAAACAGTTCTTCCCCCTACTAGGTGAACAAACCCATACCTGTGACTCAAGAAGTGGGTTGAATTTAGCCCATGGCTCCCGCTTAACATGCCTCTGCTCTGTACCTTTTGCCTCTTGCTTTTGAATTTCTAGTGTGAAGTGGGTGTTGGGGGATGAGAAGTCAACAGCTCTTTTAGCAAGACCTGAAGTTGACATACTCCTCTGCTGGTGAATTTAGACTGGAGTAGAACAGGCTATCTTTATTTTCCAGAGTACTGAGAATGTTCAGTTATCCTCACGAGTCCTTCTCACAAAGCCTACTGTGTGATAGACAGGTCTCAGAAATACTAAGATGACAGGTCCTCCAGATCTCTTCCTGTGGGAGAGAGGAACATCGGGTCACAGCACGCTAGCCACTGCATGGAAGCAGTGGACATTTGGGTTTGGATAACGTAGGTTCAGGACACAAGGCAGATGGCATACATGTGATGGGGCCAAGTTGTCCCTTGACCTCCACTCAGGTGCCACGGCACGAGCTTCCCCCCAAAACGTATAAGAAAAAAATTGTTGATGTCACCTGCTTCATTAAAGCCCATGTGCCTGTTGGCAGCTCTGACAGTAAACCTGGCATGAAAAGAAGGATTTAAAGGACTTTAGCTGGGTGGAGAAGAAACAAAGGAGATGTCCTACTGCTCTCAACCTCAGATTGCAGAAGCCACAGACACCCAGCCTGTGTGTTAGAACCCACATTTGGACATCACAAGTTCACTATCTCTCCCCACTCCTGACTCCTGGGAGTGGCCTGTAAGACAGGCCTCTGCAGGACAGGGAAGTGAGCTCAGTAAGAAAACTTGGAAACCTATGTAGAATCAAGAGAGTTGGCCTTGTAGGAAAACATCAAGTTCAACTCAAGTGTATGGAAGATACTTAGATTTTTCTGAGGGGCAACACTCTTAGCACAAAAGCAGTAGGTATAACCTGAAAGTCTCAGTTTGCATTTCTCCACACTCAGATCTGGCCTTGAGAAGACAGACCAGATTGGTGAAGTCCCACCATTGAAGGCAAGGAACTCAAGAACAGGCTGTTGCTGGCTTGGTCAGTCCTTATTAATACATTCAGTTTTTAACCATGGAGTATCAGCTTTCCTGCGGAGACTACTCTCTTACTTTGAATCTTTGTAACATTAGCTTGCGAGTTGGACTTGTATATTTCAGACAACATTTTATACCTATTAAGTATTAAAACTGCTTGCTAAGTGCTAATTTTAATAATCTATTATATATACATTACATGAATTCCTTGTGTTTTAAGTTTTTAGACTCTTGTGAGTCTGATATTAGAAAGGCATGAGTGAGGTTGGACACAGACTCCTAAGGAAGTAACTTAGAGAAACATCCAAATGGCCAAAGATACTTCACTGCGAGCATCATGCCAAAAGCTTAAACAAGACAGAGCGGAAAAAGAAGAGAACCCAGGGGCTGTGCCTCAGGAAAGGGGCCCCCATTAGGGGGTCTGGTGGGAGCCTCTGACCAGCTGAGAGTCGGAATCCTAGCACAATGAACAAGATTTATTGTGGCAGGGTCGAGGGTAGACAACACTCCTTTTGTATAGAGTTACAAGAGAGGAGGATTTTCCAAGGAGGACTAAAATGGCGGAGCATGTTTGAGGCCTGAGAGAGCACACCCTTGAACATGGCCTGCCTCTGCTCCCAATATGTTCTGGGAACTTGGTGAGGAAGATGAGTTCCTTCTCACAGAGAAAACTCCCTAACTCTCTGACCCCTGCTTTCACCTTACTGGCTGCAATCCTGCCCTGCACCTCAGGAGCATTCCCATAATCTCCTTTAGATTCCTAAGCAACCCACTGAAGATGTGACTTCAGAACCTGCCCGAATCTCATAGGCCACTGTTGTGAAGGTAAGGAAGCAAGCTTCTCTCTGGAGAAGCCCACACCCTTTCTCCTCCGTTTTACTCTCTGGACACCTCTTTCTAGTAACTGCACACAAATCTAGGTTGAAATGTTTCCTTTTGATAAGACCCATCTCTCCTTCATATGGGCTCAGCCTACAATTCTTTCTCTGATCAAGTCAAGAATCCAGGCTTCCCCTGAGCTAAGGTCTCTGAAAGGAAGGCTGGCTGCTGCAGCTCGAGGCTGTGTCTGTCCTTGTGTCCTGTGGCCACTGACAACAACTGAACACCCCTGCTTCACTCACTTGGCTCCTGTTCCTTTTTTTTTAATGATTTTTTAATGTGGTATTTTTTGTTTTTTTTTTTTTTGTTTGTTTGTTTGTTTGTTTGTTTGAGACAGGGTTTTTCTGTGTAACTCTGGCTATCCTGGAACTCGCTCTGTAGACCAGGCTGGCCTCGAACTCAGAAATCCACCCTTCTCTGCCTCCCAAGTGCTGGGATTAAAGGCATGCACCACCGCCCCGCTATTGGCTCCAGTTCCTTAAAACCTTCTTTTCAAAACAAGCAGCTTGGGTCAGCAAGATGGCTGAGAGGCTTGTGGTACTTGCCGCCACGCCTGCTACTTGACTTGAGTTCAATCCCTGGGCCCTGCATGATGGAAGGAGAGAAAGAGACTGCAAGTTGTCCTCTGACCTCTACATGTGTGCAGCGGCACACAGGTGTACATGCACATTTGTTTTGTGTTCATGTGTGTGTGTGTGTGTGTGTGTGTGTGTGTGTGTGTGCACTCATGTACTCCAACATGTGGGAGTATAAGTGACATCTTTTTGGAGTTTGTTTTCTCTTCTACCATGTGGGTCTTGGAGAAATCAGATTCAGGACATCTTGGCAGAAAAACCTTTTGCCCTCTGGGCCACCTCACAGCCCCTAACTCACATTTTAAATGAACCAACCCTTATGATAGCGCTTCATTCATGAAGGCAGAGTCCCATGACCTAAGGAACTGATGAATGTCATACCTCTGTGGACGGAGGACTAAGCTTATAAGACATGAACCCCTGGGACACAAGTTGTAGCTTCTATTTGTATGTCCTGTCACATCCTTTTCTCATATAAAATACATCCATTTTAGACCAATAGCCGATCTTGTTCCAGAGTCAATCGAAGTGCTCAGAGACCAGACTCTAGGAGAAGTCAGACATGGGGGACACAGAGGCATGAGTCACCCACCATGAGGATTATTCTTCAGCTGAGAGCCTGGGAGATCAAAGCAAAGTCAACTGCTCCCAAAATACAACATTGGGTCAGGCCCAGGACAGACACAGTAGGTGTAGGAGAGGCTCCAGGCAAGACCAAAGCTCAACAAAGCAGACATTAAATCTTAGGACTCCAGCAAGAGTTTTCCAGCCCACGAGCTGTGAGGTGGATACAGTGGGAGAAGGGATTGGGCCCCAGACCTCCCGAAGCGTCACATCCAGAACTTTCCTGACCTCAGTCTGTGCTTCAGCTCTGGGCCGGGGCCTCATGCCTGCCACTTGCCTAGGCACTGCAGACTGGTGGTTTTATCGTTCTGGAATCTTGGCACGCTCCTACTGTGATGGTTCCACTACATATTGTGATAGGAGCCTTAAAGACCACTGAGGATGAATTCACCTCTAATGGAATCTGCCCCTGGCCCTGGGTAGAGACGTGGCCTTCTGATCTTCTCCAAAGATTAGAACATTATATAGCATTGTCTCTTCCTTCAAGAGCTAATCTACCTGGGCCAAGCAATCGCCCAGCTAGAGACCACCCCTCGGGAAGACTGCCATTCCAAGGAGGGAGGAATAATGACCTCCTTAATGAGATGTCCCTTTCCTATCCCGGCATGGTGAAGTGGGTACAGAGCCTGCATCCTGTAGTGTGGCGCTTGCCCGGGTTCCTGAGTCCCAACTTAGAAAGGGATCACTTCCCATTTCCTTTCCTTCCTTTCCTAAGCAGCCTTTCCTCAACACTTTGGGCTTCCTCGCTCTTTCTCCACCTTGTCTGCCATGTTGGTGCTTACCGAAGGGTATGGCTTCAAGATTTTCAACTGGCCTTCCTTGTTCCCTCTGAATCCATCTTTAACAAGACTAAGAACACAGAAGAGGGAACCCAGTTTCCCCTGTGCTGCCCCAAAGAGGACTTGCTGTGGCAGTTGGCACTATAGCAACTTTCTACCTGAACTCCTAAGCAGAACCTGCAATATTCTGATGTGAGGCCAGAGCCCACTGTGGCTCCCATCACGTACAAGTTCTGTGTTCCCGCAGAATTAGTGTCAGATGGTTACCTCCAAGGTCTACCATTTCTCTGCTTAGGAGAATGGCCTATTTGAAGGGCAGTGGGCAATGCTATAACAGATGGTGGGCCAGACCTTGATACACAGCCATACATGCTGGTGCCTGGTCTTATAAGTGTCTTGTATAAGTATGTGTGTGTGTGTGTGTGTGTGTGTGTGTGTGTGTACCTGTCTGTGTGTGCACTTCTGTACCAGTTTTTGTGGTTTTGGTGTGAGTTCTGAAGACCAATCTCCAGTCCTCATTGCTGACACAGCACTTTTCTGACTGAGCCACGGCTTCAGCTCCTCCTATAACCTCTTTGAATACCTGTTTGCCCAAGCTTAAGGCAAGTGCTTTTTTTTTTTTTTTTTTTTTTTTTTTTTTTACTGTCAGTCTGTGTCTCCATGACATCCCAATTCTGAGTTAATCCAATGAAATAAAACACCTGAAAACGGTGGAAAGAGAAATGAGCCCTTCTCCTGTGACTAAAACCCATTTGTATGGCACCAGGTAGATAAAGCAGGTGCCTAACTGCCTGGCTCTGCTCTTTCTTTCAAACAATCGGTTTGTGGTTTGTGCGTAGATCCAGGATGATCTTGCTAATGTTCCAGAAACATTAATCCTCTTCAGAGGAATTTGCTGAATTAATCAGTGATAATTGGATCAACCCGTGAAGGACAGCTCACTGTGCAACCTGTGATTGTGAAATCAGGGGTCGGGATTCCTTCCGTGTAGGAGGGAGATAAGAACCCAGGGTCACCAGCACACAGCCCCGGGGAGGGGAGCGGGAGGGAGGAGCTGGGAGGGCGGGGAGCTCTGCATGTCATTCTGGTTAAACTGAGGGAGGTTTGGAGTCCCGTGCCCATCATCTCACATCACTCTTGCTCCCACCTGCCTTGATTCGCATGGTTTCAGTTTTAAAACTTTAGCAGTTGAATATGCTGACACGTATCGGCGCCGTTGCTGAAGTCCTGTTTCGCCCAGGTTAAGGCTCCAGCCCACCATGGCTGACTGAGCAGCAGGCATGCTCACCCACGCTCGGCAAGCAGAGAGAAATGGTTGCGGGTGCTCCGCTGGTTTCTTTTCTTCCAGGTCCCTGGTCCGTGTGCTGCCCACAGTTAGGGTGGGTCTGCCAGCCCCAGTTAAGCCTCTCTGGAAATACCTGGGTGATTCTAAAGCCAGTTAGGTTGACAGTGAGGACTAATTGCTGCATAGGGACAGCCTAACTTCAATCCGTTGACTCACTGGTCAGCAAATTCCATTAAAAACAAAACAAAACAAAACACCTTTTTATTGGTTCTTTGTGAATGTCACATCATGCACCCCAATCCCACTCATCCCCCCCTCTGTTCACACCCATCCTCCACCCTTGTGACCTCCCCTCTAACAGGGGGTGGAAACACTCATTATGGAAGCTGTGGTGTGTCACAGTGTGTGCCCCACAGCACACCTTTTTGTCCACACGTCTTTGCTTGCAAATGTTCATTGCAACGACTCGTTGGTCTGGTACAAGGCTCTGGCTTCTGCTACTGCAGCAATGCTGGAACCTCACCGGGACTCCTCTCAGATGGGCTGTTGTTGCTCTGTGTTGTGGAGATCCTGTAGTTTTGGATCTGTAGGACCGAGCAGTTCGTTGATGGAGTAGATGTTGACGTGGGCCGATCCAAAACGCTGGATCAGGGCCTGAGAGGTGTCAGTTCTCTGGTTCTTCTGCTCTCATGACCCCTGGGGCCTGCTCACCAGCAACCCCCACAACCAGGACTAGCTCTGTCCTGCTGCCCAGGCGGGGTGCGGGGCCTGCTCTCCTGAGTTTTGCAGATGGGCTTCTTCTCCCACTCTTATGGCCCCAGAGCCAGCGCTGCTGCATGCCCTAGGTGGCAAGGGGCAAGGGGAAGGAGGAGGGCATCTCTCTCTTTCCTCACCACTGCACAGTAGCCAAGAGGCAGGGATGGCTCTCCTGCAACCCCAGCATCCGGGCCAGCTCTGCTGTGCTGTGCGGCTGCTCCCTGAGAGAGCTGTAAGGTGGCAAGAGGCAAGGGCGGAAAAAGGCGTCTCTCTTCAGCCCATACTATCACACAGAAGGTAAGTTTTGGGTCAGCTTTCCCATGCTCACACCCTCAGGACAGTTCATCTCCCCCATCCCTCCCCCATCCCCCCTGGGGTCAGCTCTACTGTGGTGCCTACTGTGAGGTGCAGAGACTGCTATCTCAAGTGCTGCAGCGGGTGAGGGGCAGGGACTGCTCTCCTGCTCTTGTGACTTGTTATGACTTGTTGGGGGGGGAGGCTGGGGGGCAGCTTTCCCACCCACTGCAGGTGGTGAGGCCAACAGGAGAGGAGGTGAGTTCTCCCTTGCCAATGCCTTGGCACAGCTGACCAGAGTCAGAACCAGCTTTTCCATGCTCAAACCTTTGGGGCAGACTGACCTACAACCCCCACCCCAGGGCCAGATCTACTTTCTGCCTAGGTGAGGTGCAGGACCTGCTCTCCTGAGCGCTACAGTGGGTGAGGGGCAGGGACAGCTCTCCTGCTTTCATGAGTTCAGGGTCAGGGTTCCCATCTGCCACAGGGGCTCGGGGTAGAGGGAGGAGGAGGCCATCTCTTTCTCTCGTCCTTGCCAGCACACAGGAGCTGACTGTCAGAGCCAACTATCCCACACTCACATCCTTGGGGCCTTCTCACCACAACTTCTCCAATGTGCAGGGCCAGCTCTTCCAAGCTCTGCAGTTAGTTAGGGCAGTTAGGGGCGGAGCAACTCCTCTCAATCCCAGGGCCAGCTCTCCCATGATGCCCAGGCAAGGGGTGGAGCCAGTTCTGTACAGGCTTCAGAGGTCAACATGTCTGAGGGTGGCAGCATAGACCAGGCTGGCCTTTGGGGTAGCACACCCCCGATGCTGCAGGGCCGTGGACGCAGATGTGGTCCCCAGTGACATCACTGGTCAGGACGCCACCATGGTCCCAGGTGGCATCAGTGGCTATGCACATCAGGCGGTTCCTGCCTCTCTTCATTGTGCCCATACCCTTCTGTTTCTCTTTCTTTTCCATTTTTCCACCACTTGTTTTTCTTAGTGGCACTTGGAATCTCTGAGTGTCCAGGGTCGTCCCAGGAGTGGTCTCAGGAGTACTCAGCCCCACTCATATGTCATGGCTCTGGGCAGGGGTCGTCTTGGGCATGCCTCTCTTCTCTGAAGGCCTAAGAGGCACCAGCCCGGTGTTTATCTCAGGCTCGCGCCCTGTCCAGGCCCCAGGTGCTGGTCTGGTGGTTATCTAGAACTCGATTCTCACCTGGGCCCACCTGAGTGGCCTCATGCAAGAGTCATTTGTCTTGGGGGTCACTCCTACCTGGGGCCCATGAACCCCGCTGAGGTTCTTCTAGTCTCTGTCTTGAGTCCCACCCTCCGAGCCAGTCAGGCCTTGGAGGTGCTGGACTGGTGGTTATCTCAGGCTTGCCTTTTTCAGGGAGTGTCAGACCACAAATCATCCAGCTGTTCACAACACTGAGCAGAGAGACACAGCCTCTTTCCTCTCTGTCACCTTCTGATGCACAGGTGACACAGCAGCAGCCACACCTGCAACTCCTCTAAGGCAGCTAATTTGATTTTTAACCCTAGTTAATCCCCTGCATCATACGTACTAATTTGTAGTGGACATTGGATCCTTTACTGCCCACAGCGTGCTACGCTTGGGGCATTTGTGGGTGTCTTAGGAAAGGAAAGGAAGAGTCTTCCTCTGACATCAGCTTATATTGGGGGTTCAGTGGCTCTTTGGCAGGGTTCCAGGTTCTTAGTTCCCGAAGCAAGGATTGTGCAGAGATGCTCAGTTATATCCCAGTCAGGGATGGTGCATTAGGGAGAAACAGGTGCCTAGGGAGGAAGTAATTTGGAAGAAAGAGAGATAGCTTAACTTAGAGTTCATCCATAGTACAATGAGTTGGGGCTTTTATGCCACACAGGGGAAGCTTTTGACTCATTTGCAAAACCCAGGCTCTGTCTCTCTTGCTTTCTCTGTTACTTGCAGTTCTAGGTACATGTTCTTAGCATCTTAAACCTCCACCCTGGGCTGTGTGCTTGAATATTATAATCAGCTACAGGTCACCTTCAGGTGACCAAAGGACCTCTGTGCCTATGCTCTGTATGGTCTTCCAGCAGGAGGCCCCAAGACATTGTAAATATGAATATATAAAATGTACATATATGTGTCCAAGACAGACTGGTCGGGCACTGGCCCAGGCGAGGATCCATTTAGTTGGTGTAGTGTGGGGGTGGGGGGAGGGGTTGTTGGGTTCCTACCTCTCTCCTTGCCGAATTTCTTTTCATGCTCATTCTGCAACGCTGCCTGTAGTGTTCTGGGCTCTCCTTGACCCACTCTCTGCTGGTTTTCTTCATGTAAAAACTATCTTGGAGGAGAGAAGGTGGACTCTAGGTTTTGGAGAACGAGGTGTTCAGCCCCTCCCTTTCTGGTCCACAAAGCCCTTCTTTGCCCCATTCCCACTGCACCAACACCGTCTCTGGAGGTTCCCTCACGACCGCCCTTCCTCTTTCCTCCCCGGTTACACTGTCGTCTGTCTCCTCTCATCATGGACTGTCTTCTCACTTCCTACCAGGGCTCAGACACCAGATTTCAGTCACTCATGGCGGATGAACCTGTCAGGACCTCTAAAGTACGTCATCTCCCCCGTAGTAAACTATGGCTTGTGGGTAGAGGTACCGAGGTCACGAGAAGCTTTTGCTTTTATCAGTAGGTCCCTTGTGATCATCAGGACAACATGGGGTTCAGTCGAGACTTCACGTGAACCATTGCAGAACATCCTGAGCTCATCTGTAAAGCTGTCTGCCTGGAAGTTGGTCACGTGACTCACTGAGGCCAGGGGCCTTTTTAAGGATTCACAGCTGAATTTCAAACCATGCTATATTCTCGTGTTTGCTTAAAAGTTATTGGGAGCAAAAATTTCAAGTGCAGTCTTTACTAAGGAAAGGCACCCTGTTTCTGCATGGGAGCATCTCTTGTACGTCTAGTTCCTTCCGGTGAGAATCCAACCTCTGTCGGAAGCTGCAATTTATTTACTCTGTCAAACTCAGCAGTGCTGACATAACTGGAGATGGAGTGTTAGACCAAATGGGGCCATTGACCCTCCCCCACCCACCTGCAGGAAGTAATTCTGAGGCATGTTCAGTGTCTTGAACTGCCCTGTGGTTTTTGCCCACAGCCCAGTGCAGCACGGAGGGAAGGGTCCTGGCTTGCGAAGCTGGCTCTGATCCAAACCTTCTTCCTTTCATGCTCCACAGGAATGTATTTTATATTCACAGACTCTGACTTCACATTTGGAAGCATGGTCAGAAGGGGACACTAGGCTGACTGACTAGCTGGCGCAAGGGGGTAAAGCGCTTGCTGCTCAAAGCTGATGATGACCTGAGTTTGGTTCCAGGAAACCGCGGAAAAGTGGAAAGAAAGAACTGACTCTCTCCACAAAGTGGTTCTGTGTCACATGCACACTGGCATTTACACATATCACACAGCACGTAACATATACACTCATACAGTCACACATATACACACTCACATACATACACACTCACACACATATACAGACTCACACATACACACTAATTCACACACATACACATACACATATATACACACATATATACACACTTACATACACACACACATATACACACACACACACACACACACACACACACACACACTAACAAAACTAAACCAATGCTTTACAAAAAAAAAATCCTGCTTATTGTAAATGAGCATGGTGTTGTGTCTGTACCAATAACCAGAGGGGGATGGTATGCCAAGTACCACCTGGGTTTACACTTCTCCTGAAGTAAAATTTAATTGCTCTTTCAAAGGCAGGAAAATATTCCATTGCCGGGAAATATGGCATAAAGGATTTCTGCAAGCTTCCTCTGGGTTTTTCTTACAAATTCTAAATGAGAATTTTCTGCCAATTTTGAGGCAGCAGCAGAGGGGCTGAACAGTTTTCCAATGGTTTTGATTATGGATTGTCTATAAGGCATCAATAAAAATAACAAGAGCTGGGTCTGATGGGTACTGAGCTTTCTTAAAAAGCTAATAAAAATTATGGGCAGCGGGAATACATCTTTGGTTTTAGCTGTTTTTCTTATACTGCATATGGAAAAGTCTATTTCTCAATATTTGAGTGCTAGGAGCACAATAACGAGTGAAGACTATGTTCTCTTCAAATTGCCAATAAGAATTCAAAATGTCATTTTCCAGCACAACCCAGGCTGAAATCAACCTGTTTTATAGTAATTATGGGCTCTGGCAGAGGAACACAGCTGAGGTTTAGAGGCCTGGGTGAACTGACCAGGTCTCCCCCTCCTGAGATATGCAACACATGGGGTAGTTTGTATGACTTGTAAGCAGAGAGTCTGCATCACTGCAGTGTGTGTCCTCCTCCTTCTCCGCCGCCGCCCCCGCCGCCGCCCCCGCCGCTGCCACCGCTGCTGCCACTGCTGCTGCCGCCACCACCGTAACAGTTCTTGCAGAGGGTTTGCAGGTGGACATTCCTTAGGAGGTTGTATCGTGGGAGTTAGTGAGCGGTGTCTTACACCGGGGAGATCCTGGTGTCACTGTGAAAGGAAACCCACATCCATTGCTCATAACCACTGTGGCATCAGGCGTGGAGATGCAGGAAGATGACATGCCACATGGCAGTGACAGGAGGCAGCTGCTCCAGCCAAGAAAAACACTCCGTTCTCACCTGCTTCCCTTTCTCTGTAACCAGAGCCCCTTACGACACAGGTGTCCTGGCATGGGACTGCCGTAGATGGCTATTAAGTGTGTCACAAGAGGAGAGAATAAAAGAATTTAAATCCTACTGTGGTCATGTGTCTCATATTATGGACCCAGATGGACTGGTGGCCAAATCTTCTTAAGTTCCACTTTTTTTTTAAAATCTAAATTTAGTAGTAGCATAACCATCAGAGACATGGAGCCAGTAGCTAAGACATTTTCCTACAAGGCAAACTTAAGGACTAGATTATTTTAACCGAAGAATCTTCCAGACACTGAAGTTATTATACAGATCGGGCTCATTTTGCTCCAAACCATACAAAGAGGAAAATCAGTTACTTACTTTGTGCTTCTGAAATAATGTTGATTAAACAAAACAAAACTAAACTAAACAACAAACAAACAAAAGAAAGAATTAAAATATACAAAGTGAACAAGAGCAGCAAAACAAAAAACCTTCTAAACGGACAAATTTGAAATTCATAAATTCAGATGCCACATCTTTAGAATTAATCATAAAATCAAATTCAACAATAAAGTTAAAAAAAAAAAACATTGTGACCAGGTTGATTTTTTTTTTTTCTGATTACAGGTCATAACCAAGAGCGATCAATTCAGAAAGAAATGCCTCTGATGAACTTCAGAATCCAGTCATGGCAGGAACATAAAGTGACATAAATTAAAGACATATTATTGATAAAGGGTATTTAAGGAAGAAATACACTAACTATAACATTAAGTTGGGAAATAATGAGGACAACCCCAAAACTACTTAGAATAAGAAAATGATTACTTTAACATTGCGTTATGATCCTAATACAACGGATCCAACCCAGGGCCTTGTGCTTCCTAACCCAAGAACTGCAATTTGTGGAGGTTGGAAGGAGGTAAAAATCTGCTGTGGTTGGAAAGTGATTTGTTTGCGTCAGTTAGGAAAATCTAGGAGTCCGCAGATAATCGTTTCAAGACTGCTCGATACTGCGTGGGGGTGGTGGCCGGGAACCCCGAGCTGAGCGCCGTGTGGGCAGTGGATGGAAAGGCGTTTGCTGCCCCACCTAGAGACAGGTTGGTTTGCTTTTTGATGTGGCTCCTGATAGGTGGATCTCCAGTGATGCCCTTATATGCGTATGTCTATGGGCAATGTATTGGCAGCACAAACTGGACTCTGTGGGTTACAGGGAAAAAGAAAAAGAGGACACAAAATTCGGAGGTGGCGCGGGTAGGAGGTGGCGGGGCGTGGGAGGTGGAAGGGCATGGCAGGTGGCAGGGCGTGGCAGGTGGTGGGGTGTGGCAGGTGGTGGGGTGTGGGAAGAGGTGGTGCGGGTGGGAGGTGGCGGGGCGGGGCAGGTGGCAGGGCGTGGCAAGTGGTAGGGCGTGGAAGGTGGCGGGGTGTGGGAGGAGGTGGCGCTGGGAGGAGCTATGAGGAGGAATGCTGGTGAATGTGATCCAAACAGGGTGCACGAGTGTACGAAATGCCAAAGTATTGATAAAGTATCACGTAAAAAGGTAGCTGGATAGAAAATCATTTAAGAAATAAATTGTTTGGAGGTGGTGGTGACCTGGAAGATGGCTCACTTGATAAAGAACTTGATGTATAGGCATGAGAACCCAGGTTCACGTTTCTAACAGTCCTAAAAGCTGAGTGTGGTGTGTGCTCCTGTAATCGCAGCCCTGGGGAGACAGCTGGGGCTTTCTCTCCCTAAATTAGGAACTATTAGGTGTGATGAGAGACTCTGTCTCAAAAAACAAAAACAAAAACAAAAACAAACAAAAAACCAATTAAGGAAGAGTGAGGAAGAAGCCGGATGTGGGCTCCTGACCTCCATATGTGCACGTACACACATTTACACACAAAATAAAAATATGTGATAAATCAACCAAGGGTGAGTACTTATCAAATGGAGTCAAAGTGTCCTTTAGTGACATCGACAATATCAGATACATGGAAACTTCTTAACAAACTTCACTAAGATCCGTAAGGAAAATAGAATTATGTAAAAATAGGTCATATATCTTAAAGAAATGAGATGTTAATACTTAAGGAATAAAGGAGTGAACAGCAATATTTCGTTTTTTGTTATTTAAAAATGTTCATTATCATGTGTATGTGTGTGCATGCGCACACTCGTGAGTTTGCCTGTGCATTCACGTGGATGTGCTACAGTCTACCTGCAGAGGTGACGATAACCTTGTGAAGTCAGTTTTCTCTTTCTTCTTTTATATGGCTTCCAGGGGTCCTACTCAGGTTGTGACGTTTGCATCATCAAGTGACAAGGACCTTTCTTTACATGCTGGGCCATTGTATGGGCTCCAGGAGATTACTTATAATTTGGCAAGTTGGTTCTTAACATTTATATAGAAGTGCCAATGGTGACTTGCTCTGCCACACACCGAGCTTATTATAAAGCTATTATTGTTGAGTGAGTCTAGTATCGTCATAGAAATATAGCAAATGGAAGAATGGGATGAAGAGGAAGAATGGTTTACAAGTTGTAGTGGTTAGTTTTACTACTTCACTTCACAATGGAGAATCACCTGAGTCTGCAGTCTCAGTGAAAGATGGCCTGAGTCAGGTTGACCTGTGGGCAGGCCTGTGAGAGTCCACCCATGTGGGTGGAACTATTGCCTGGGCAGGCAGGGATCCTAAACTCTGTAGGAGCAGAAGCTGGCTGAGCAGGGACCTGCGTGCATCACTCCCTGTTGTCCTGCTTCCTGACTGGATGCAGTGTGATCACTGTCGTCTTGAGCTTCTTCTGTTGCTTCCTCCAGGGATGGACCAAGATGGACCTGTAAGTCAAAAGAAACCCTTTCTCTCCTAAGTTGCTCTAATCAGAATATTTATCATAGCAAGAAGAAAAGAGAGCAAGACAGAGAGATGCATGCCACGTGTGGGTATTTGACTTATGATAGCAATGCATAGTCTGTGAATTGTGAAAGGATTTGTTTTCCATAACCATAATAAAACAAGTAATTAACACAGACAACTGAGATTGACTGTGACCTCACACCATATAAACAAGCCACTACAGGCACTGTGGAGGTCTGAATGAGGCCTCTACAGGTTTTCATATGAAGTGGAAATCTCTGGTTTCTTTGGAGAATCGGTTGTGTCGTGTGATGTGTTTTTTTTTTGGAAACTGTCTTGTGAGAGTATGTTTTCGATAAAGCAGACAGGTGGGAGGTTGTTTTGCTGAGGACAGACATGTGTTTTTCTGGAAGCTGCCTGGAAAAAAAGGACATATGTGATATCTTGCTACAGCAGTTCCTTGAGAGGACATGAGATGTTTAGAAAGATTATAAAAATAACCCAACAGACAGTGGGCAGGGCCGTGTGGTATCGGTTCACCTTGTCATTCTTTGCTGGTCATCGTTTGTCATGACTTTGTAGAGAGAAACGCATCAAAGAATGTTCTGGTGGTTTCTTGCTGTTTCTGCAAACCTGGGCCAACTGGCAGAACCACATGGTTCCTTCCAGGTAGATTTGTGAATGCCCTTTGTGAGTGGATTGAGCTACTGTTGCTGATTTGTGTGAACTGGACTTCTGATATCCTGACAATGCAGACTGGGGTTGCCTCAAAGAACTATTTCTAAACAGGTCCACAGCCTCCTTTGCCCTAATAACCTTTCCTTCCTACTACCTCTGGTGGGTGGTGGGCTAGAAGAAAGCCTTTCAATACACTTACTAAAGTAGGTTTTGAAAACTGTAAGCTTACACGTGTGTTTGAACATTTGGTCTCCGGTTGGCAGCACTGCTTTGAGAGATTATGGAACTTTTAGAACAGTGGTTCTCAGTCTTGGGGTCACGACCCCATGGGAGGGTAAAACTACCCTGTCACAGGGGTCACATATACGTATGCTGCATATCAGATATTTACATTACAGTTCATAACAGTTGCACAGTTACCTTTGTGGAGGAGCAACAAAATAATTTTATGTCTGGGGAGTCACCACAACACAAGGAACTGTATTCAAGGGTTGAGAACCACTGTTTCAGAACACGAAGGCTTCCTGGAGGAAGTGCTACTCTTGGTAGGCTTTGAGAGTTTATAGCTGTGCTCTCCTTCCAGTTCATTTTCTCTGTTTCCCTTGTGTGGTTGAGACGTGATCTCTCTGTTTCCTGCTCTGGGTTCCTGCCCTGAATTATGGATGGCCCCTGTGAACCTGTGAGTCAAGATAAACCCTCTCTTCCATACATTGTCTTTGCCCATTGTGTTTATCCCAGCAACAAAAAGCGATGAACACAGGGGTACTTGCAATCCCGGAACCTAGCAGGGATTTAAAAAAAAAAAAAACAAACAAAAAGAAAAAAACAGGGACTCTTTCCTTGGTGCTTTTCTGGTAGCTTGGCTGGGTGCCCTGGAAGCCCCAGGGTCCTTCTGTCTCTACAGGTCCCCATTGCTGGATGACAACTGTGTGCCACCATGCATGCTTGGCTTTTTTATTTTATTTTATTTTATTTATTTATTTATTTATGTATTTATGTATTTATTTATTTATTTATTTTTTACATGGGTTTTGGAGCTTGAACTCAGGTTCTTGAGAGACAAACACTTTAATTGTCTCCATGGCCTGGCCATGACTTTTATTTATTTTTTCAGAATTTCATAAAATATATTTGTGTCATACTATTTTACCTCTTCCAACTCTTCTCCGATGCTCTTTCACCTCTCAAACTCACGTTCTTTCCCTCTTAAGAAGAAGCAAACGAACAGCACAATGAGACATGGAGTCTGCGTTGTATTGGCCCTAGGGTGTGCTTGCCACACTCAGTGTTACTCTAGTGATGAAAACTGATTTTCCTCTTCTCCCAGCAGCTATCAAGTACAATAGCTTCTTGGCTATGAGTGGGAATTTTTGTCTATGTCCCTTCCTCTGTACTGAGATTTTTGTCTGGCTTGAACTTGTGAAGGTCTGGGACATGCTCCCAAGGTCTCATGAGTTCATGTGTGCATCATTCCTGCCGTATCTGGAGCAGACTGTCTCTCTGGAGTCGTCCACCAGCTCCGGCTCATACAATCTTTCTGCCTCCTCTTCCTCATAGACCTCTGAGCCTTGGGAGGAAGAGTGTGATGACGACATCCCATTTAGGGCTGAGTGCTCCAAATGTACACTCTGTGCATTGTCCAGTTGTGGGTCTGTGTGTTAATGTCCACCTACTGCAGGAAGCAGTTTCTCTGAGGATTGAATAATTCTCTCATCTACAGGAGTTGCAATATGCCATTAGCAGTTGTCTTCTGGAGATTGTCGTTTAGCAGAATAATAGCAGTACGTTTTCTTCTAATACAACCAAAATGTTGTGCTAATTTGCATTTTGGTCCAAAGGAACATAGGGAGGGGGGAGAGATAGCAGTCTACCAATCCATGCCCAAGCATTTTAAAAGGTTTTGCCAACCAAAATAGCTCCCAGAGGCCTCTTGTTTTCATTAGAACCAAATTTATCTTTATTAAAGAGCTCCAACGTTTCTCACAGTTTTATTAACTATTTGACTCTCCTCTTTTACTCGTATTTCCATTATAGTAACTGTAGTTTTTCTGTTCTCATAGGGAACATGGCTGCCAGATGCTTTTCTAGCAGAACACAGCCTCTTCCCCTGGGATACTCGCTGTGAGAGGAAAACACTGGATTTTACTTCCATGGCAACCGTCAAAAGAATATAGACTATAATTGCATTTTGTTACTGACTATATTCTGTCTGGGGTATGTGCTGTTACAGTCTACAGCGATGATTGGGATAGCACCACAATTGAAAAAGTACTCTGGGTTGGACCTTGAGTCTTCTCCATAGGCCTAAGCATCAACTAATAATAATAGTAAGACTTAGTCTGTAGTATTGTTCTTTGGGGACATGATGGAGACTGGTGTCAGTGTTCATGTTGTCCTATGTCACTTGCATGTAGGAGACATGGGTCAATCTCATCTGCCATCATCAGGGGTCAGCTACCGGGTTTTTTTTTTTTTTTTTTTTTTTTTGTGACAAGGTCTCACGTTGGCCTGGAACTTACCAAGTAGTCTAGTTGGGCTCCAGAGATCTGCTGTCTCTGCTGCTGGGATCATACGTGTGCTCCACTATGCTTGTTTATTTATTTGTTCTTGATTAAAAACATTTTTAATGTGGATTCTGGGGAATGAACTCAGGTCTTTATGGCTGTAAGCCTCTGATGGTGTATCACTTCAGCTAAGTTAGTGGAAACATTCAAAAGATGGAATCTAGTAAGAGAACTCCTCCCCAATTCCTCCCCTACTTTTCCTCTCTTCTTCCTCATGATTTTGTGTGTGAGTGTGTGTGTGTGTGTGTGAAAGAGAGAGAGACAGACAGACAGACAGAGACAGAGACAGAGAAACAAAGACAGAGAGACTTCTAAGTAGTTCAGGCTTCTCAAAAACATAAAGGGCATTTTAAAAATAGTTATTGGCCATTTGTGTTTCTCTGAAAATTGTCCATTCAGTTCATTTGCCCATTTGTTGATTGGCAGTTTTCTTTCTTTAGTATCTAATTTCCATAATTCTTTGTAAATCCTGGATATTAGCTTATACAGAAAATTTTTATTTTCACGAAATTCTATTTGTGGACATTTGGGACTGGTTTCTGTGCTGTTGGTATTCTATTCAAAAAGTTCTTGCTTTTCCCAGATATCTTTGAAAGTATCCACTGTGTTTTCTTCTTCTAGTGGTTTTAGTGTTTCAGATTTCAAATTAAGGTATTCTACCCCTTAGTTTATAGACTATCATTTTATTCTTCTCAGGTAGAAATCAAGTTTTTCCAGAACCATTTGTTGGATAAACTGTCCTCTCTGCCCCATGTATGGTTTTCATTTATTCAAAAATTAAGTGGGCATAATATTGTCATTTTCTTCTCAGATCCTCTGTTCTACTCCACTGGTTTTCCTGAGTGTTTTATATCAGTGCTAAGGTCCTTCTCTCTACAGCTCTGTAGTAAATTTTAGGTCCTGCCTTGTACCATCTCCAGCGAGTTCTCTCTCCTTAGGATTACTTTGGCTAGTCATGGTCTTTTGTGGTTCTAAATGAATTTTTGTATTATTTTTAAGCCTGTGAAACATGGCATTGGAATTTTGATAGGTATTGCATTAAATATGTAAATTAGTTTTGGCAGTATAATCATTTTCACAGTATTAATTTTTTCCAGCCTACAAGCATAGAACATCTTTCCATCTTCTAGGATTGTTTGTGGTTTCCTTTTACTTCTTTAGTTAGATATATTCTTTTTTAACATTGATTTTTATCTTTTTTCCAGATTTCTTATTTATTTATGTGCACGAGTGTTCTATTTTCATGCACATCAGAATGCAGAATCTGATTCCATTATAAGATATATCCAGGTATGCTGGATAAGAGCATGTCCTTGTCTTGTTCTTTATTTTGGAGGAAATGCTCTTAGTATTCACAAGTATTCCATGCTTGTGAACTACCATGTAAGCATTGAACTCAGGTCCTTTGGAAGAGCACTCAAGTGCTCCTAATCACTGAACCATCTCCCCAGCCCCTATATATACTCTTAAATACTTAGTTTTTGGAAACCATTTTGAATGGAATTTCTTTCCTAATTTCTTTCCCTGAGAGTACATAGTTGCTATAAATGAAGGCTACTTTTTTTTGTTTGTTTTGTTTTGGATTTTGTCTTTTGGAGACAGGGTTTCTCTGTTTAGCCCAGGCTGTCCTAGAACTCTGTAGACCAGGCTGGCCTTGAACTCAGAAATCCGCCTGCCTCTGCCTCCCGGAGTGCTGGGATTACAGGCGTGTGCCACCACTGCCCGGCTTGAAGGCTACTTTTTAAATATTGATTTTTTACCCTGCAACTTTGTGTTTATTGAGTTCAGGAGTGTTCTAGTAGATTCAGTTGTGTCTTATAACTTAAGAATCATGTCATCTGCAAATAGAGAGAGTTTGATTCTTCCTATTGTATTTCTATCCTCTTCATGCTTCTCTCTAGAATGTCTAAGTGCTATAGCCAAGACCCAGGTATGCTGGATAAGAGCATGTCCTTGTCTTGTTCTTTATTTTGGAGGAAATGCTCTTAGTTTGCCTTTACTTGATAGAAAATTGGCAGGTGTGCCTTATCTCTTTCTAAAGGCTCCAAAACTTCTATCACGGAGGCAGAATGAGCTTTGTCAAGTGTCCTTTCAGTGATGATTTGGAATAACTATGTGATTTCTGTTCTTCAGTTTATTTGTATGGTGTTTATATTTGTTGATATATATACTCAGACTTGCCTTTCAGGAATGAAACCTGCTTGGTATTAAAGTATAAACTTAATATGTTCCTTAATTCTGTTTGCAAGTATTTTGTTGAAAAATTTTGCATTTATCAAAGGAAATGGTTTGGAGTTTCTCTTTGTGTCTCTCTTTGTCTCTTTGTCTTTCTTTCTCTCTCTCCTTTCTTCTCTCTCCCTTCTTCTCTCTGTCTCTGTCTGTCTGTCTGTCTATCTGTCTCTTTCTCTCTCCTCCTGGTTTTGGCATTAGAAGAATCCTGGCCTCATAGAATTAATTTAGAAGTGTTTCTTCACTTGCTATTATATGGAACAAATCATGAAGAACTGGGCTGAGGTCTTCCTTGACAGTTTGATAGGGTGAGCGTGACTCTGTCTGGTCCTGAGCTTTTCTTTAAGTCCAACGGCAGCTTCTGCTTCAGTGCTTGAGTGGGTCTGTTTAAGTTATTTACATCATCATGACTTAATTTTGGTAGATGGCATGCATTTATTATTATTTTTATTTTTTATTGAATATAATATTCATTTACATTTCAAATAATAAACCTTTACCAGTTTCTCGCTCCCCAAAAACCCCCAACACCTCCTCTTACCTCCTGCCTCCAGGTATAAGTCCCTTCTCCCCTCTCCCCTCTATTTCTCTTTGTTGGGGCATATATTGAGCCTTCACCTGGGAGGACCACTCCTCTCAGGATGCCTGACAAGGCCTTCCTCTGGATAGCATGCATTTATTGATTTTATTTCTATTGAGTTATCCAGCTTTTTAGAATATAAGTTTTCAAGGTAACATTAAATGATGATTTTTATTTTTGGAACAAATTTTAAAATGAAGTTGTTGACATTTGTCATGAAGATATAATGCTATGTATTTCACGCAATCTGTTTCTTTAAATATAATGCTCTTTTGATAACAAGGATTCATTTACAGAGTTTCCATTACATTTTAGATATTAAATGTTACTCTAAATACATATTATAGAAGACTTGGTCCCTGGATGGTGGCACTAATGGAAGTGACCAGATTATAGAAATTATAACTGCATCAGTGGATTTGATGAATTGGGCCTGGTGGGAAGAAGCAAGTAATTATGGGATGTCCTGGAGTGATGTACCTTGCTCTTGACCGTCCTCCCTCTGCCACCATGGGGCCCTGCTTCAATGCAGATCCAAGAGCCAGCTGACCGTGGCCAAAGCTCTGAAACCAAGGACCAAACCAAATCTTTCCTTTTCTCTACTTGTCCCTCTCTGTTCCAATACAGTGACAAAAAGCTAACAGACAGCGTAAAAAAAAAAAACAAATACCCTTCTTGGCTTATGAGTCATATTTATGACTATGAACATCACTGCAATTGCAGAAATCTTTGTGTGGAGTGGATCAATCAAATTTATAACAAGCTCTTCTCGTCTTTTTATACTCACTATCAATGTTTGAATGCTTTCCTGGGGGGCGGGGCAAGAGTAGGAACAAAAGCTGAGTAGTTTATATGCTATAGAGAGGGACCTAGCTTAGGATTAGGGGGAGGGAATGAGTTAGCTTCAGAGCCACCAAGCTGCTCTGTGATGGTTTGTGGAGCTCTGGGGAGCACCTTCATGCTGAAGAAACAACTATGGTCTGGGAGGAGCTCTGGGGAGTACCTCCATTCTGAATTCACATCTCTGGGCTGTAGGGATGGGGTGTGGGTGTGGGTTGGGGCTGGGCTTGGGAAGATATCCATCAAGATGTTGCTTCAGTGGACCCACGGGTCTTCTAAGTGTCCGGGTTGGATGAGAACTCTCCTAATTGGCCAAAATGTGAACAATTTCTCTCTTCACATATTCTTTAAAAAGTTTTTAAAATGCCAGGAATGTGGAATTTACATAGCTGTAACACATAGTTACTGGTTATGATGATCTATAAGTCAGAAAAATTAAGTTATAGTCTTTAGGTAGCTTGAGTTAAGGCCAGTAACTTTTATTAGTTTCCATGGGGTTACACACAAGCTTCTGCATCTTTGTTTCTCTGTCATTTGAAGCATACAGCTCTCAAAGACCACTGGGGTGCCCATAGCTTCCGTCAGCCCTCAGGAGTCCACCAGGATTGAATGGTCAGCGTGGATTCAAAGGAAAGGTTTGAATGCTGGTACTTGTGTTTGGTCCCTGATTTCTCATGACGGGGGCAACTCAAGCTATCACCACGCATGGTATAAACTGAACTCTTAGTTGACACTAAGCCTATATAAAATCATCACTCCGAAGCAGAAGCAGCATATAGAGATCCCACTGGCACACAGCCAGCCCATTTGAGACCATTCTGCGGGAACTCTGATTCGTGGCGACTCTAATGAAGTGCAAACAGTTCGCTAGCCCCATATGATTTTTAAACATGGGCGGTAGGTTGTAGGATTTGCAAAGAGTTTACCTCCCAGCCTCCTGTGGTGCTTAAATTCCCACTTAAGAATGGAGGGTGTTTTTTGTTTGTTGGTTTTGGCTTTTCTTAAGTGGCAATCCCAGGGGATGGTGAGATGGCTTAGAGGGTAAGAGCACTGGCTGTTATTGCAGAGGACTTAGGTTCAGTTCCCAGCACCTACATGGTGGCTTATGACCATCTGTAACTCCAGTTTCAGGGGCATCTAATATCTTCTGACCTCCAAGAGGTCGCAAGCATACACGTGGTGGATGTACAGACAGCATCATACATGAAGGCAGACACCCTCCTAGACATAAAATAAATCTCAAAAAGTAGCAATTCTAAACCTATAAAATTAAACTGTAATCTTGATTATTTGTCTGAGGGTGGGAGTTGGGTATTGACAATAACTTTTCAACATCTGTACCAAGACCTTAGTTTGCCATAATGGTAAGTTTTAGCTTTGTTTGTCTTTATTGTAAAACTCTAAGAAGGTTAGTACGTGGTACCCACACTTAAATCGTAATAAGAAACCTAGATTTGTTTGCAGTTTTTTTTTTTAATCCGTTGTTAATAAGCTCCGAGGAACACAGCCTTGTCTAATAAACACATCAAGCTCATGGGTGCCAGAGCCGTTCAGAGGAGGGCTTGTTGTTTGCTGTTTAGATTCCAGTCAGAATTAATCAACAATGGACGGAGTCTGCTGCATTTATTAGCAGCTCGAATCTCTGTGATTTAATGCCAGGTCGCTTTGACTCATTCCAGTGAGTGCTGGCTGGTTTACAGCGTGGATACAGACTTACATCCTCCGGCTTTAAAAAGAAAAGGAAAAATAAGGCCTACACGGAGACCACAGGATTGGCAAGCGTTTCCCAAGAGCCATTTTGAATTTAGTCCTGTGCAGTGAGCCCGTGAATAGGAAGCAGTTGATTCAGGAACAGTGGGGCTCTTCTTTTTTCTTTGCCGGGGAAGCCTTCAGCTGTGCAGATGGCTGGCTGGCACATCCCAGCCGCGTTTGTCTTTTATTTTCCATGTTGTTCTACTTTCCTCTCACACTTTACATCGCCTTTCTTTTTTTTCTCCTACCCCTGGGCTTCCAAATTTGGGTGGGGGTGGCAGACAAGGAGAGGTTGCAGGGCTTAGCAAAGGGGCTGGACCAGCACACAGACTTTCCCACAGGTTGATGGCCTGCTGCTGAATCGCTGCTGGCAGTGCCACCTGCCTGTCATGGTCAACCCCAGGATGTTCTTTGCACAAAGTGTCAACTTTTGAATGAGTCCTCTGGAAGCAGATAGAAAGATTAATCTAGAGAACCCCCAACCCACCCCAGAGTCTCCCCCCAAAACCATACCTCCTTGTCCAATAGCTCTGTTTCAGGACATTTACTTTTTTCAAAGTGACCTCATTTCTCAATCACAAAGAGTGGCATTCTTTACCAGAAACTTCCACAGCCTGTGGCCATCTGTCCTGCTTCTCAGACATGACTGTGTTGCTGGAGCAGACTATTTGAGGAAGATATTATTATTATCAAGAAATTCTTCAGCAAAAACTGAATGGAGTCTTTGTTGCTCTAGAACCATGTACCTCCCTCAGGGACAAGACTTGCTTTGACTTCCCCCATAGTTCTTCTTGGGGGCCATGTTCTATGGGCCTGATAAAAGTCTCATGGCCTTGAACTCACAATGTAGCTGAGGAGAATCTTGAACTCAAGGTCCTCCCTATACTCCCAACCTTTGGGATGCTGGGATTGCAGGTGTGTCCTAGCATAGCTGCTTTATAGGGTGGGGGGGCGTGTCCAACTTTGAACCTTGCTCCTGTTAGGCACACATTCTTCCCTGAGCTGTGTTTTGGTCTGGCGCTTACACTCTGAATGAGTTTGAGTCAGTCTCTGTTTTTGTCCCCAGAAACAAAATGCCTTTCTTCCTGTTGTGCTTCATGGACTTTCCCTTTCATTTAGAAATACATTTTGAAGAACACGAAGGAAAAGGGACACCTGTTCAAGTATGTCCACATTGCATATTTAAGGTGTATCTTAAGGTTTTAGTAGTGAATCTGTGTAAAGATGAGAAACCCCAGCCTGCTTGCCACCTGTCTGTCCCTCTGCACCATCACTCTGTTTGGTGACACAGTTCCTTTCAGCAAACAGAAACTTGGTAGGGATTTTTCCTCCTCTTTCTCATAATTGGTCCAGAAATGGGGAAAAAATATGACTTTGAAATAGTCTGCTGGTTTTCCCTTCCTGAAAATTCACCCTTCCATGTCCACGGGAAACATGTGCAGACAACCCCCTTCTTTCTTATCTTCAGGCAGCATGTGGAGTATGCTCGGCCAAGGAGAGAAAAGGAGCTTGTTCTGTGAACACTGGCGTTAGCTCAGCAAGCTCTTAGCACGGGGGTGCGTTCTCCCCGCTCAGTCTGTCTCCACAGACCCAGCACTCTGCTTGTGAGGCGCATTCATTTAGCCTTCTCCGTGTTTCATTTTCTTAGTAGCTCTTTTTAAAAATTGTGTTTCAGAGGCATTGCATGAAGCAAGCATCTGGGTTCTCAAATGAGAAATGTTTAAACTCAAGACCAAGAACAAATTTCTGGCTAAAGAAATGAGAAAGTTTGTTATATCTTTGAAATGATAATGATAATTAATAATTAATTAATAATAATAATAATAACAATAATACACAACAGTGGGGAAAGACAAGTAAGAAGGATTATATTCAGTGAAACTGTGCAGCAGTCACATCTGCAACCATGGCAACACAGTACAGCCACCCCCGCCCCAAGTGGGGGATCAGAAAGATCCTGTGATCCTTGTGTGCCGGCTCCAATGGACGCCCTTGATCTTTGACATGGATTGTGATTGATACATTGAGGCTGGTCATGGCGCACACAGCACACAGGGAATTGCCCATGTGTAGGTGGTGTAGGTGGACTTGCTGGGGAGCTGCAGGCAGCAGAAAATTCATTTTTTGAACTGGCAGATACTTCCTCTCTAGAGCTCATCTGTACATTTTGCAAGATTACAAGTTGATCATTATCTAGGCAGTGGTGGCACATGCCTCTAATGCTTAGCACTTGGGAGGCAGAGGCAAGGGATCTCTGAGTTCAAGGCCAGTCTGTTTAACAGAGTAAGTTTTAGGACACTTACTCAGGCCAAGGCTACACAGAAGAAGCTTGTCTCGAAAACCCCCCAAACAAACCAAACAACCCAAGGGGACCATTAACGCAACCATTATTAACACATTACCTGACAAATATAATATACTGCATTAACAGCAAAGGCAGGTGCCAGGAATGGTGGCTTATGTCTGTCCTCCCAGCATTCAAGAGGCCCACACCAGAATATTACTCTAGTAGTCTGAGGCTACCCTAGGCTACACAGTGAGTTCCAGACTAGCCTGAGCTATATAGAGAGACCCAGTCTCAGTTTCCCACAGAACAGCAAAGGCAGGAAGTTCTTGAAGCTCCTCATCACTCTTCAGTCCAGAGTTGACATCATCTGTGCTCTGAGACTATTCACACGGATGCATACATCTGTCTGTCTGTCTGTCTGTCTTACAGAATGTCAATTTCAAGTTTGTTTATAGGGCTGTAGCTCAGTGGGTAGAGTGCCTAGTGAACATAAAGTCCTGAGTTCAATCCCAGTAGCATATAAACTGGTCATGGAGATACATGCTCCGAATCCCAGCCCTGAGGATGTGGAGGCAGGAGGCAGTCCAAGGTTATTGTTGGCTACATACAAAGTTTGAGAATACACTGGCTACAGAAAATCCTGTCTCAAAAACAAAAGAGGGCTTTGCATGTTTGTTTGTCAATCCTGATACACCAAGTTGGTAAGAGTGTTACCAATCAGCACAGGCTTTATTTACTTACTTATTTTTACATTTCATTTATGTGTCGTGTGCATGTGCATGTGTTTGTACACAAGGCAGAATTCATGCCACAATGGTGGTGTAGTGTTCAGAGAACAATTTTTTTTCAGGAGGAAGCTCTCTCCTATTGTATTAGTCAGGGTTCTCTAGAGTCACAGAACTTATGGATAGTCTCTATATAGTGAAGGCATTTGTTATGATGACTTATAGTCTGTAGTCCAACTCACCAACAATGGTCGGCTGTGAATGGGAAGTCAAAGGTTCTAGTAGTAGCTCAGTCCCACAAGGCTAGTAGATTCCACAAGTAAATTCAAGCAGGCAAAGAAGAGTGAATCTTCCTTCTTCCAATTCCTTGTGTAGGTCTCCAGCAGAAGGTGTGGCCCAGATTAAAGGTGTTTACCACCACGCCTGGATCTGGGACTTGTTTTGTCCCAGGCTGACCTTGAACTCAGAGATCTTCTTGCTTTATAGTCTCCTAGGATTCATAACCATATGCCTCATGATCTCCATGCCAAGATCCAGGTGAGAAACTTGTATCTCCTGGCCTCAAGATCAGGATCACAGGTGAGCCTTCCAGTTCTAGAATGTAGTTCATTCCAGATATAGTCAACTTGACAACCAGGAATACCCATTACGCCTATCATGTGGGTCCCAGATTGTCAGGCTTGGTGGTAAGCATCTTTAGCTGATATGCCATTTCACCAACCCAAGGGATTTATTGTTTGGTTATTCAAAAATGAGATGGAAACAATGCTAAAAATGCAGAAGAAAATAAGCACCACAGGGCATCCCATCTGAGAGACCAACAATTAGCAAAAGATTCTTCTAGTATTTGAAGCTCTGACCAATACACAAGGAAACTGCTTAGCTCATAGGTGAGGGAATGGATTCCGAGCTGTACGTCTGCTCTCTTCACGGGTTCACTTTCATCTTCACTAATACCACAGAAGGTCAACTTGAGCATTCTTGATCTGAAATCTAAGTTCCTAAATCTGCAACTTGGCTTTCAGCTGTGTTACACATGTAGGAATTCCACAGTTGACATCATGGGATGTCAGAATGGAAACTTGACAGCCCAGTATACAGACTACTTAATATATGCAAGAGAAAATTGCCTTTGCAGTGCATCAGCATACTCAGATTGCCTGGAAAAACATGTGTGAATATAATGAGCATGCTTACCCATTGATGCTGATATTGGAGACAGGCAGATAGATCCCTGGAAGTTCTGTGGCCAGTGGCATGGCCTCTTTGGTAGAGTTTCAGGCTAGTGCAAGACCATCTCCAAAATTAGATGGAAGGTGACATTTGAGCTTTTCTATACACTGTACCCTGCATATATATGCATGCACACTCATATGAACAGATGCTAACAAATAAAAAGAAACAAATGAAAAGAAAAAGAACCCCTCTCTTTCCTACCTTTGTATGTTAGAGCTCTTGACTTTGCCATTCAAATAACAGTTTTGAAGTTTCTGGGACTCCTGGTTATGCAAGGCTTATGCTAACTTTCTGAGTTAGCATTTGGCTACTCTTCTGCTGAGTCTTTGGAGACACCTGCAGAGGGCTCAGGTCTCATGTGGAATGTCATGTGATCAAAGGACTTGTGCAGGTCAAGCGGTGATCCTCTTGGAGGAGGTGCTGCTACTGTGTGAACAAAATGTTTGAAAACTGTGTGTGCCTGTGTTTATAATGTTTGTGGGAGAGCAGGTGTCTGTGTGTTTGCACATGTGGCGGTCCTTTTATGTGTGTATATACAGGCTCTAAGGACTGGACTCAGATCACCATGGTTGCATGGAAAGTGACTTTACCAAGCGAGCCATCTCACTGACCAAGAGGAAATATTTGAGCCATGGCATGATCATCTCAGTGCCCTTGGCAGGCCAGAGCAGTGGCATAAATTCCTGGATCAGGTGGCGCACAGACAGTGGCAATGCTGGCATACAGAAAGCAGACAAGAACCAAGAGATTGCGGAGGTCAGTTATAGACTTTGGGGGCATGTGTTGTTGCTTAGGTGCTCGTAGGCTATGCTGCTGTGTCAGCTGGATATTAAAATGTGTTCCTGCCCTCCTGTTTCTGTTATGAAATACCGACTTAGATCTCAGATGCATTTTATTTTAGGACTCACTGACTACTGAGGCACGTAGGAGACTAGAGGAAACCTTAGCCTCAATCATTTTGGCCTAGGACTCTCCAGCAAACCTCTGACTAATGAGGTGCTAATGGGGTGTTATTACTGGCCACTAGACTGAGGCATCAGACAGATTGCTAAACACACTTTAAAGTGTGCCTCTAATGGTATGATAAGCAGATTTCCTGACTTAGCCTGAACTTTGTGTCCTAGATTCTCCAGGTTGTAGAACGTAGACAAACACACTAGGTCTTTCTCACTTAGGGAAGAGGTCGCAGCAGAGAGTGACTGCAAGGCCTGGACTCGCTGTGTTTGATTTGATATAGGTAGCCTCTAAATAATTAACTGGAACCCTGATTAGGTGACCCTTTCACACTCTCTCCAAAGAGACAGATAGAAGCTCAAGCCATACCCCATACCCCAGAAGACGAACTTACTGTTATGACTGCCTACCTGTTGCTATGATGACCTTGTTAGGGCCACCTCGCAATGACATCCCCGTTTCAGGAGGTGGTTATGACCGACTTGTGCTTGGGTTCTGCTTCTGTGACCTTGCCTATTCTTCCTGTCAAATCCCCCTACCTCTGAGCTATAAAAACCCTGCCTTCCTTAGGTCTAAATCTGGCCACCTGTGTACAAGAATGAAAATGTTTGCTTAAATTAGTTGCTTGCTTTAATTCATTTGGCCATGATGACTTCTATCAGTGGTCTTTCTTCTCACATCTTTGGGATTAACAGCAACAGCAAAGCACACTGGGACAGGTACCCCCAGACCAGTCCCAAGAAGAATACGAAGGAGAAGAAAATGCTCGTGATACAGGTACAGGTCCCCTTGTCTGCTCTGGACATCAGTCTCGCATTCTTCTGCCTTTAGAATTTCGATTTGTAGTCATCTGGGGATTCCTGGGCCTGGATATCTTCTTTCCCTCATTCCTTCTGCCTCCCTTCCCCAACCCTTGCTCATAGGGCCTCCTTACTCCTTAGTCCAGGCTGTCTTTGAACTCAGGATTCTCCTACTGTCATCAGAATAGCTAAAATTCAGTATTCTACGGCAAATACTACATGGCTGAGAGGATGTTTTGGGTAGTCTGTTCCTTTGAGGGAAGCCACAGCTGAAAAGGAGGTCACTGTGGAAAGACTAGAAATCTTCAAAGCGACCACCCCTGTCCTTGTGGACAGAGAGGAGGAAGCAGGGAGGAAGGGATGACTACTCAGTCATTCAGCTGCCAACTGCTCGTAGAGCTTGGCACCGAGTTTGTGTGGAGAGGACAATTTCTGGTAAAAATAGAAAAAAAAATTTTTTTTTAAACAGTTAAAGCTCTTTAAGAACAACTGTGGGGAGTTTTAATCACAGGGTGGTGGTTTTTTTTTTTTTTTTTTCTGAAAGAAGAAACAGACATTTCCGTGTTGTAGTAAGTGGGTTTAAAGGCTTGAGTCCACAGTCAGTGTGGAACAGGCCAGCCAGTGGGCTCTTTACACCATGGAAATTGTGACCTGACAATGAAACATTTTCACTTTAAAACAAACAAACAAAAAAAATCAAAAAAGCAAGTGTTCCTGTGATTGTTTTTCCCCCCTCAGAAACTTAGATCATTGCTGCATTTAGAAAGAAAAAATTAAAAGTATCAGGTATAATTTTTACCGCTGTCATAGAAATAGAAGTCTTATTATAGGCTAGATTTCTTAGTATGGTTACGTTTTCTTTTTAAAGGAATAACAATCATCCTTTAGAGATAGAAAAAGCAGCTTGCTAATTTATTTAAACAATTGACACCCCGAGGGAGCTGGGAGCTGGGTCGGCAGTTATGAGCAATGACTGCTCTTACAGAGGACCCAGATTCTGTTCTCAGCACCACAAGACACCCCACAAGTGCCTGGAGCTCCGGTGGGTACTACATGCTGTGGTGCATGCATGCACACAGGCAGAACATGCGTGCACATAAAATAAACATAAATATTGTAAAAATGATAAACAATTATGCTTTGCCTACGGGAGTTTTAGAGGACACGCTGATTGAATTGTAAGGTTCTAAGTTTCTACATGAATTGTATTTATTGCTTAAATCTTCTTTATAGTTCATTGACCAACTAGACATTTCATAAAGATTTACTGACTGAATTATGAGACGTTTGGTCCAAAAACCTACATTAATCACTTAAAAAATCATACACCAGCAGAGACTAATTAAGATGATAAAGACATTATTCTTAAAAAAAGTTGAATGTGGACATTAGGTACAAAAACAATGACTTTATGGACTTTACTCTTGCAGCTAACAACATTATATTTTGGATTAAGTGGCAAATCATGTCATATAATAATACTCAGGAAAATATGTTTCATATAACAATCAGACTGACAGACAAATGCTTTCAGGGGTAGGAGGCCACAAAGGATGTTAGTTGTGACTAAAATGTACTGAATAGATGGACTCCTGGCTAGAACCCTTGAAAGATTCATGCTAATTATGAATCTGTGTGGGGAATGGGAACACTTTTCCAAAGTGATTTTTCCACTTGGACTGCCAGTGCTTCAAGGTGAGCCCTGTCTGTTCCGCAGCCGCCCTTGCATGGATGGCGGCACCTTCTTAGACGCGACCATCGCCATGAACATGTAGAGCACTCATGTCAGATCATGTATCCACTCTTTATAAATGCATGCTGCTGCTTCTTCTCTACAGATCTTCATCGGCAAGTCACAATGCTTTGGTGATAGCTACTAGTCATTTCTGCCTCATGATGCTTCTGTACCTAGCATGTGGAACCAACCCAGCATGGAGGACAGTGGACATCTCCTTTCCCTGTGAGGTTTATCTTTGGGACTGTCTTTTGCTCCTGTTGCATGATCCCCCAAGTTATCTCTTTTTCAGTGGCTTCCTCTTAGGGTCTGGGTTCTGCTGCCTCTAGTGATGTCATCTGTCACCCTGTCACTTGTGTGATCTCAGTTCAGCAACTCTGCTATTCACCCTCCCTATATCTCAGTCTCCTCATTGAAAACCAGAGGAAACATCAGTAAGGAAATGAACAATGAAAGAGATGCAGTGTAGGTCTCACCCACAGCAGTGTGCCATGTACTCCGTGATCGCAGAGACTCGTCGGCGCCTGAAGTGTTTCTTTGCCATTTCCTTTCCTCAGATAAGTTCTTAGACATCTTTGCAAATATGTTTTCCGATCATCCAGCTAATCTACTTTATGCACATAAATGTAGGACACATAAAGGTGTGAGACTAGTTTTCACATGTAGATTGTGGGACAGATTTCAATATAAACACAGTTTCGATGATATTAATAGAAATAGTGTATTTAAGCTTCTCCCATCTGTCACACTAACAAAATGCCCGAGCTGGTTGATTTAAAGGAGGAAAGATTTACTTTGGCTCTTGCTTTCAAGGATCCCACTCTATGGTTGGCTGCATTGCTTTCAGCCCAGGACAGGCCAGAAACATCATGTGGAAGAACACGGTAGAGGAAAGCTGATTACTTTACGAAGGCCAGGAAACAGAGAGCACTAGAAATTTTGAGAGAGGGGGCCTGGGACTTAGGAACCTGATGTCCCCTTCAAAGGCAAATCCTCCAGTGACCGACTTCCTTCAGCCAGGTCACACCTCCTAATGTCCCAGTTCAGCTCATTAAGGGGCTGATTAATCCATTGATGAAGACAGCTCCCTCATAATCCAATGATATCTCAGTATGCTGTCAACTGGGAACAAAGCCTTGGAGTTGGGAAGGGAACACTTCATATTGCTTTACACAGCCTGGGAACATTTTACAAGATGTTATGGGTAGTGTCAATTGTCAACTTGACAAAATCTAGTATCACTCCAGAGATAGGCCTCTGGGTATGATGTGGGGGATTATCTTGATTATGCTATTTAAGACGGGAAGGCACACCCAATGTGGGGACCACCATTCCTTGGGCAGGTTCCTGGATTGTATAAATGGAGAAAAGGAACTGTGAGCCAGAGTGAACAGGAAAGGGAACTAAGACACCAAGAACCAATGCGGATATCCTGAGAAGAGCGTGTACCTGGGAGATGGGACCCCATCTGTGCGCCTGGATTGCCCTTAGCTGGATTTGTCCTCTCACACCTACGCTCATGCCCACAACTTCTTAGTCCTCTCTGGCTGCCAATATTTCTCCCTTTGTCACGAATTACAATTTACATCTTTACCAATACAGGTCCTTTGTGAAACTCAATGCCATTCTCTTCGGTGGGCAAGTGAGCTGTGCTCAAGCTGGTGGAGCTGCAGAGTTGAGCTAAACTTAACTTAGCGAGGACAGCTGGATAAGAAAGCCCAGGCTAACGCTGCTCCTCCTAGTTCCTCGGCCTTCCTTAGTGCTGGTGACCAGGGACTGGAAGAATTCTGTTTTCCAGGTTCTTCCCAGGACAAAGCCTGACCGTTGATCTTTATTGTCAAGCTGATAGGATTTAGAGTCATCTCGCACGCATGCCTCTGGATGTGTGAGAGGGGGTTTAGAGTCATCTCGCACACATGCCTCTGGATGTTTCTAGAGAAGTTTAGCCAAGCAGAGAAGACTTGCCTTGATGCACCTTCTCCTGGGCTGGAGTTCTAGACTGAACTGAGGGAGCTGAGCAGGGCAGTCATCGCTCCCCGCTTCCTGACTAAGGCGCACCATGTGACCAGCCGCCTCACACTCCTGATGCTGTGCCTTCCCTGCGTGCTGCAGGGACCCTCAAACTACGGCCAAAATAAATCCTTCCTCCCCTAAGTTGCTTTTATGATACATTTTCTCACAACAATGGGAAAGTGATGAATACACCTGCTGTGGGAATGCCCAGGATCTGGGCTGTGGGGTACGTGGGCCCCAGGACCTGGCTGCTTGGGTCAGTAGCTCATTCTGATGCTGAGCCTAGCTTGGTCCACAGGCTTCGGAATGTTCATGAGTCTGTCCTCACTTTGTAGACTCTAGGCTTCTAAGCGTCCTTCAGTGTCCGGCCAAGGGATTGTGTGTCCTGGTAGGTCTCCTGTGACAGTGTCTTCTTCTCTCCCATATTAACTGTCCTCCTAGCCTCTGTGTCATCTGTGACCATGACCTTCCTTACAATGTGGGGTAAAGTCTCTTCTCAGTGGATTAAATTCCACGATGGTAGGATTGCAAAGTGTCTATTTGTTAATGCCACAGATGTTCAGCACTTTGTGTGGTAGGGTGTGTGACAGACAGTCATCAGGAGACGCTTACACTTATCTCACTGGGATCCCAGGACTGGTGGCAGTGCTGAGGGCCTATGAAGTAGCTGGCTCAGCCCTGGAATCTCTTTCAGAAAACTTGGACATCCAGATAGTCAAATTTGCTGTTATTTTATCTACCTAACTTCCTATCATCTGTCTATCTGTCTATCTATCTATCTATCTATCTATCTATCTATCTATCTATCTATCTACCTACCTACCTACCTACCTACCTACCTACCTACCTACCTTTATAGTATAAGTGTTTTCCTGAATGCAAGCATGCATAACATGTGCATGTCTGGTGCCTATAGAAGCCAGAGCAGGGTATCAGATATCCTGGAGCTGGAATTACAGGCGGCTGGGAGCTACCATGGGTGTGCTGGGAACCAAATCTAGAACCCCTGCAAGAGCATAAGGACTCATAACCAAGGAACCTTTTCTCTAGCCCCATGTGATATTATTAAAAATAACTACATTTTCTAACTTGTAACTCCTATCTTTACATCATTTATGTGCTTTAAAAAAAGAACTCTAGTACAGCTTGATGGCCGCCCACAAGTGTTTCCTGTTTGATAATGTTTTTCCGACAGAACATTTGTTAAGATGACGAACTCTCTGAATACACGGGGTGGATGACTATGAGACTCCTGCAGTAAAACAGGTTGCACTGTGGATATTCTCATAGTAACCAGGCAGCATTTAATAAAAGCTTCTGAATATGAAATGAGCAAGCATTGGACTGAGCGTGGGGTCCCCAGTGGTGGAGTTAGAGAAAGGACTAAAGGAGCTGAAGGGGTTTGCAACCCTGTAGGAAGAACAACAATATCAACCAACCAGACTGCCCACAGCTCCCAGAGACTAAGCCACCAACCAAGGAGTACACATGGCTCTAGCTGTATATGTAGCAGAGGATGGCCTTGTTAGACATCAATGGGAAGAGAGGTCCTTGGTCCAATGATGGCTCGATAGATGCTCCAGTGTAGGGGAATCGAGGGCAGGGAGGTAGGAGTGGGTGGGTGGGTGGGTGGGTGGAGGAGCACCCTCATAGAAGCAGCGGGAGGAGGGATGCGATAGGGGTTTTCTGGGAGAGGAAAGGGGATAATATTTGGAATGTAAATAAAGAAAATATCCAATAAAAAATGAAATGACGAAGCAGTAACCCATCTGCTTCCCGTGGGAGCACGGCGTGCAGCGCCCGTGTGGAGGCTTGTACGACTGAGTCTAGACGACCTGCCTCATTCTGAGGACATTCATTCTACACTTCCCAGCAAGTGCATATTTTATTTTCATGGATAGAATATAAAGCATATTTTATTTACCATTTTTTACTTTGTTCTGTTGGTTTAAAATGAATATTTTAAAAATAACAATATTTAAATATTGTACCGAATATCAAGTACAAGAGAATGAAGATTATGAAAACCAAGTGGAGGAAGGGAGGACTGTGAGTTCCTGAAACATCTGGAAGGTCTGGCATCCAGATAAGGTTGGCTGCACAATCTTTCCCTGCCTCAGCATTAAGCAACAGCTCCTAGAATCCTCTGGGGCCAGGAGAGGCTTAAAATGCAAATACCACTGAGGGTCTGGTAGAAATCACATATTCAGATAAAGTTTTGATATTGGTGTTCTCAAGTCTGTAGGAAAACCATCAATTCACCTTATCTCCCCGCCCCCCTGGCCCCTACCCATGCCCCCCCCTTTTTTTGGTAGAAAATTATCCATTTTAATGAAAGGTTCTGAAGTTTTATGTTGAAAGTTGTATTTATCCTTTCAGACTGTTCACATGCGTCAACTTACACCAGTCTAGAATGTCAGATAGCTCTGAGGTCTCGGGCTGTCAGGTGGATAGCTGCTCTGACTAGGACATTGTAGAGCACAGCCCTGCAGTTCGGATCTTCTGTGAGATTTGTTCACAATTAGACCCTGAAGCTAAGGTGGGGGTGGGCTCCTTCTTTACAGCTTGGATAAAGGCCTGCTGCCAGTATGCTGAGTTATGATCTCATTAGGAAACAATGCTGTCTGGCTCAGTCAGTCTAAAGATGGACTGTGTCATGTAGACCACACCCCTCTATCACTAAGCCTGCCCTCCCCATGTGTCCTGCAATTGCTCTGTCAGGGACTGTGTCCAGTTGTTTTGTACACGAGTTCTCTGACAATCATTGGTTGTAAAGAACTTTCAGCTCAGGATCCAGAAGGGAGCGTATTGGCAGGGCAACTGTACTTCTTAATGCTTGACCCTGGCCAGTGCCTCATTAATAACTTTGTCCAATCTGGAACTCCGAGCTAATGGATTGCCCTTCTGGCCATCTGAATGATTTGCCCCATGAGATTATAAAACGAACAAGAATATTTTTAATCTAACAGTCAGCAGCATATAATGCCACATGCTCATTAGAAATGTGAAAAGGGTATTCAAGAGCATTGGCTGCATTTACACATTGAGAATGCCTGAATGTATTTGTGTCTGTGTATGTGCACCCGTGTGTCTGATGCATGTGTGCATGTGTGTGCATGTATGTGCCCATGTAGATGTGTCTATGTGTTTCTGTGTGCATGCATGCGTTTTCTGTCTTTATATGCGGATATATGTATACATAGATGTTTGTATGTTGTATACATGTTTGTGTGCATGACAGTATACATGTGTGTGTACAAGTTAAAAGCTGAAAAATGTAGACATAAAGGTGTGGGTTCTCTTGCTCTACGGGGCTGATTTCTCAAAGGTTGCAGGGAGAGAGCATACCCATAGCTATACCCATACCCATAGAGGATAATTTATACTAGAAAGTCAAGTCAGGTGTGTGAGCAGAGAGGGAGATGGCTTCGTTAATTACCTGGGCATCGTCTCAGGGCTCTAATTCCAGGCTTTCTGGAAGGCACCGCAGGACCGTGCTGCTTCCGTGGCCTACAGCTGAGCTTTCAGTGCTTTCCTCACTGTGTGCGCAAACGTCATGACGTCATGACGTCAGTGGCGGCCTGGGCTGTAGAGTGCCTGGGCTGAACAGGGCTCCACCCATGCTTTCCCTTATCACTGTGAACCAACTGCTGTCTTTCACAGTAAAGACAGCCTGATTCTACTAGTGTCTAGGCAAACTCTAGACATAAGGGTTCCTGAAAGGGGCAAGACAAAGGTGAAACCAGTGGAAACCATTTTCCTCAAAGGTCAGTTGAACCTCAAAGGTTGGTTGGACCTCAGAATTTTAAGGATTCTGGAGTCACGTGATTACCCGAAGGAATACAGCAGTTACTGCTAGACTTTTGCTTTTTTCGGGGGGTGGGGGGGGGCAGGATAGCCTCCAGCTTGCTGCATGATGAAGAATGATCTTGTGCCCCTGACCCTCCTGCTTCTACCCTCCAAAGTGCTTCGATAACGATGCCGATGTCGTGCCTGGGTTTGCTTTCTTCTAGGCGTGTCTGGAAACTCTACCTGCCTTTGTTTCTATGCCTCTTTCATTAAAAAATGTGAGTTTCAAATGTGACCCCGTATCTGCAGGCTGCTAGTCCCAGTATTTCAGCATAAATTATCAACAGCAAACAGAGAGCCCCACGGGCATCCTCCGGCAGCCAGCCCCCTCCTCGCAGCCCCCTCCCCACAGCCCAGGCCTACTCTTGTCCTGGGTCCCAGCTTCTTTTCTGAAGAGGAGCTGCTGGGGAAAGAAAGGATCACAACTGTTTTATGGGGAGAAGCTTCTTCATTCCACTCGGTATCTATCACACCTCGGGGAACAAAACAGAGCGTGATGCTACCACAGGCTGCAGGTTACAATATGGCGGCCCAGCTGCATCCTCTAAGGCACATAGGATTTAGCATGCTGGCAGTAAACTATATAGGCAAATCTTCACAAGTAGGAGTGGAAACATGCTCAAAAGCACAGTGGGTGAACCACTGGCACCAGATACTATAAATGGGAAAGAGATTTTCAGCTGGGGATAAAAATCCCTATCTGTGCATGCTATTTAATAAGGCTTCATATATATATATATATACACATCATGTTATCACACACAACACCTCTGAGACAGATGGAACAAAACCTGTACATAATTATAGAGGTGCTGGAGAAACTGCTTACATGGTTCTACTACCATCAGTATCCCTGGTACTGGGATGTGACCAGGCGCTGACATTTCTCAGTGCATCCTGCATCTGGCCGTCTTTGGCTAAGCCAAGGGCTCCTCCTTGCTTCCTTTGTCTTGATCTGAGCTACTATGTCTGTAGCCTAGGACAGCACCGGCTTCCTTTGTCCTCAATGGCAATCTCGTGTAGGGCGAAATGAAGAAGTTTCTTCTCATTAGACAATTTCCACCCCCTGTTTCCTTAGCCAAGCAGATGATATCGAAGGGTTAAATAGGGCTGGTCCAGCCTGGCCTGTTGTGGCTCAGCTGGTAGAAGGCTTGCCTGGCATTCACAAGGTTCTGGGTGCTTTAGACCCAGAAACTGGGTGTGGTCACACAGGCCTGTGATCATAGCAGTTGGAACAAGGAGCCTGCTAGATCCAGAACCTCAAGGCTAGCCTGGAATACAAAAGACTCTAACTCGAGAAAAGTAAATGTTAAAATGAAAAATTAGGACTGGGCTGTAGGCCGGGTGTTCTTTCTGTTCTATCATATTGACTAAGATTATTGTCGTCAAGGGCAACAAAACCAATTCTGTTTGAAAATCAACCCATTACAGCCCACTTCTGGCTTCCCTTAACTGGCTAGAGGTGATAGGAGACTTGTCTTGTTGGAATGAACAAAGGCAGGTGCCCCTTCTCCCTACTCTGCCGGCGTGGGTGGGTGGGTGGGTGAGCTGGAAGGACTGAGTTACAGGGTGGCTGTGGAGGAGGCTTAGCGACTGGGCAGCCGACAAGAGCAGAGTGTGGTCTGGGCCAAGGGAGGAAGCACAAGGGGACCTTGCTTACAGAACTAAAACACCAGCTTCTTTGTTGAGCAAAAATATCAATAAACTGGTCACATATAGGTAGGTGTCCGGTGTCCACTGGTGTCTGTGGCGACGTGGAGAGGACTGAACATTGCAAACAGCAGCCGCTGGACACAGAAGACATCTACCCTTCCGTGGGCATGAGAGAGCATGATGGAAATTTTAGCATGTGGCACTTGGAGCTGTCTGGATTTCCAGAAGGCCACAGATTTCTGTTGGACGTGTTTGCCCACCTGGTGGAGTCTCAGAGATCTTGGTGACTTTGGATGATTGTTTCTTCTTACAAAGAAGAGAAAAGTCGTAGTTTACTCTTCTGGAACCTGAGGACAGGACCCAGTAGTCAGCTTTTCATAACTCATTAAAATGACTGAGGTTTACTGCTTAGGGGTTTACTGCTGTGAACAGATACCATGACCAGCTCTTGTAAGGACAACATTTAATTAGGGCTGACTTACAGGTTCAGAGGTTCAGTCCATTATCATCAAGGCAGGAACATGGCAGCATCCAGGCAGGCATGGTGCAGGAGGAGCTACATCTTCATCTGAAGGTTGCTAGCAGAATGCTGGCTTCCAGGCAGCTAGGATGAAGGCCTCAAAGCCCACAGTGACACACCTACTCCAACAGGGCCACACCTGCTAATAGTGCCACTCCCTGGGCTGAGCATATATAAATCAGCAATGTGTTTGGTGGGTGGTTTTGGCCATAGGTGCTTGACCCTGACTCTGGCCTATGGTGAGAAGCAACAGTGATGGCGATATGGAGAGAGGGGATGCTTACCTCATAGTGGCCAAGGGAAGAGAGAGGGGTGGAGGAGAGAAGGAAGGTGGGACTGGGCTACTCAAAGACACACCCATGATGACCTAGCTTCCTTCCACTGGGTCCCACCTCCTACAGGTTCCACAGACCAAGACATTAACACGCGGGCCATTGGTGAGCATTTATGATCCAAACCATAACAGTATCTCAAAAAGGGCTTTTGGATTTAAGGGACTGGAGTATCCAACACAAAGTGTTCAGCCTTCCCTATTGCCTTCTTCTCTGTGCCCTTTTTACCATGAGGGAATCAAAGATGCAGGCGTGGTGTCTAACATATCAAGGCTAAATGGCATGAGTTCACAGCTCTAGGCTGACTGTCCTAGATACAATGGCCTATGGCACCTGTAAAGCTAGGAATCTATTACACACGGAGCAGAGAGAGGCCATTGCTGTTCTGACAGTTATGAGGAAAATGTACCCCTTGTCTCAGAGTCGGAGGATGACAAAGTGTCAGGTCTGCTGAGGGCCTGCAGCAGATTGACCAGACCAGCCTCCAGTGGCTTCCAGAATGTGGTGTGATAGGAAGCTAGGGTTGCCATGGTTATAAGCTGGGAACAAGTGGTACTGATGACTACATCTTGAGTGTCTTGGAGTGCACACAATTCTAACCCAGGGCACACAGAGATTCCCTGAGCACCCGGACATTTGGTTAGCAGCACCTTTCGTCCGGTCGTGAGTCAGGAGGTCAGACAGAAAAGAAGAACGATTAAGGACATTAAGTACACCAAGTGCTTTCCTTCATTTTCCATTTTATTTCGAAACACAGCTTTTCAGTGAGGAGCCAAGTGGAAGGCAGGAGGGTAAAACCGAGCCTTCCATGATGATCTCTGGCAGTGCAAAAGCTGACATCGACCACTCTCAACTTTATCAATAACATGTGTGACATTGAAGTAACAGTGGATTTGATGCCAAAGAGTGGCGGTGACAACCAGCAGTATCTTCAGGTGACAGGCAGAGGCTTCTTCACGGAATCATGGGCTAACTTAAAAACAAGGACTGGCTCTCTCTGCCCACCCCCTGCCTGCTGAGCCGTGCTCTACAGGACATCTGATACCCACCTCAACACTTCCAGGGATCAAGTGATTGCCCCACTGAAGGATTAAGGGCCATCCTATCCTCTTGGCTTGGATGTTGGAATTTTCATCCAAATGACCTTGGGTGTGTTGAGAAGGATCAGGTTTTAAACATCTCACCTAGTGAACCAACCAGAGGCTCCCTGGGGAAGGGCTTCCTTGCAGACCTCCAGCAGAGCCATAAGCTCCCCAAGTTTATCTCACATGGTGTTAACCCCTGGGTAGGCAAAGGACCTGAGGGATCTTCAGTGACAAAGTTGGGGGGGGGGAATAAAATAAAACTAGCTACTCTCAGCCAGATCACTGTCTCTTCCAAGGCTCTGTATCAGCTGGGCTCTTTACCCCCTCCTCATCCATCAACCTGAAGGAAGGAACACAGTGTGTCCCATCTGTCCTGTGTAATTTCAGTTTTCCTGTTTGAAATGGGGGTCTCCAATAGACCAGGCTGGCCTGGGACAGGTAGTGGAGGATGCCTTCGACTTCCTGATTTTCCTGCCTTTATCTCCCAAGTATGTGATGGATTATTTTAAGGAATCACATTCGTACATAGAGATGAGAACAAGTCTCTGAGCCTGGATCCATTTCTGGGGGTAGACTTAGCAGGGGGAAAGGAAGATAGAATCACAGGTAGCTTCTCTTGTAGGGTTCTTTTTTTCTTTATTGAGAAAAAGACTTACTATGTTGTTCTGGCTCTTCTGGAACTCAATATGTAGACCAGGCTGTCCTGGAACTCACAGAGCTCTGCCTGTTCTGCACCCAAGTGCTGCACTACCTGGCTGCCTAGGAGTATTTTAAAATAACATCAACAATTGCCTCATAGGAACTAGAAATATCTGAAACCTGTGGTGGAATTTGACAGGAATTCCCTGCTAGACAAAATTGAAAAGAAGATCCACTGGCCTTTGTTCATACCCCAAAGCATATGTTTCTTTATGCTTTGAAAATTTCCGGCAGCCATTTTCAATTCTTTGTTTTGAGACAGAGTGATTCTATACAGCTCAGGACAATCTGGAATCTGTGGTGAGCCTCCTGCCTAAGCCTCTCTAGTCCTTCCTTTACTGGAGTGTGCCACCATGCCTGGCCATGCTGAGTTCTTAAGCCAGATCACAGGGAGAGCTCTCTTTCCCATTGGTGGTTTGAGCACGAGGAACTGAAATCTGATTGTGATCAGGGTTCCCTTCATGAAACCTGGCTGGTGAGATTCCCAAGCGGTCACAGACTTAGCCATAGGTTCCCATCCAGCCACTGCCGCCTTTCATTCCGATAGCTACCTGTGTAGGATTAGCTTTATGCTAGACAGTAATTTAGATTGTTGATGGCTTATTTTTTTTTTTAATTTGGGAGAACAAATAGTTGAATATTCCTCCAATAACTGCTGATCTAAAAAAAAAAAAAACTGAAACAGAGGAGATTTGGTGGCCAGATGTTCTGTCATATGTACCATCCAGCTAGAGAAAGGGTTCTGTTGGGTATGAGAGGGAAGAAAGACAGTTATGGAGACTGGCAAAGGAAGGGGGTCAGAGAACTGTCAGGGCTTCCAGCATTCCTAAGTCAGCCACATGAAGCTTCCTGTTCTTACCATATGAGCACTTCCTTTAGCGATGTTGGTTTATGTTACCCATGTAAAGGATCTGAATAATTTATTCCAATAACATTAACCTTTTTAAAATAAAAATTACCAAGTAAGAATAAGGTGAGTGTTAAGGGTTGATAATAAGAGGGCTTAACAAAAATAAATGCTGACCTTCCTAGGGGAGATGACTTCATAACCCTCAGAAAAACCCAGTACGGGAAGCTGCAGACAGACAGATCCCTGAGGCTCATTGGTCAGTAAGTTGGTGAGTGTCAGGACAGTGAGATCCCTGTCTCCAAAACCAGTGTGGGTAGCACCTGAATATTAACAGCTGAGGCTTTTCAGGCTTCACATGTGTATGTGTATGTGTACACACACACACACACACACACACACACACACACAATTTAAAAATTAAGGTGAAGAGTGATGAAGGAAGACATTATAACTTGACTTCTGACCTCTACACCATATGGACATATGCTCAGCCTACTTTTCTGAGTGTCTACAGTTCTTCTTCCTTTTCAGTAAGTGTAGAAGAGGAAAGAAATATTTGTCCCTTTCCATGTTGTACCTGACACCCAAGCACACAGGAAATGACAGTTGGATGAGATCATTGTGCTGTTTTTATCCATCTGAAGGAAAGATGAAAATTCTCTACTCAAAGAACTCCATCAAGAATTCAGAAAATCTAAGACTGCATGTATACATTATTATAACATACATGTGAAGCATTATAATGTATATATTCATTACTGTAATTCATGTATGCACTATTGTAATCTGTTATGCACTATTGTAATCCATGCATGTACTATTGTAAACATACATATATATGTATATGTATATATATACTACTGTAATCCATAGATTCACTACTGTAATTCATGCATGCACTATTGTAATCTATATATGCACTATTGTAATATATATATATATATTACACTATATGCACTACTGCAATCCATGCATGTACTATTGTAATCTGTGTAATGCACTATTATAATCCATGATTATACTATTATAATATATACATATATATGTATATATGCACTACTATAATCAATTCATGCACTGCTGTAATAAATTTATGCATGCATTGCTGTAATCCATGCATGTACTATTATAATTTATATATATATATACACTGCTGTAATCTGTGCATGTACTATTATAACATATATACACACACTGCTATAATCTATGCATGCACTGCTGTAATCCATGCATGTGCTATTATAATTTATATATATACACACTGTTGTAATATGTGCATGCACTGCTGTAATTTATGCATGCATGCATGCACTATTGTAACCGATGTGCGCTGACACTGACAGACAGCAGTTACTGATGCTCTATTGAGTTTCCCTGCTGCATACACTTTGATTATGTCCTCAAGGTTTGCTGCTGAGTGTTAGGGTGCCCTGTGAGAATCCTCAGAGAGAATCGCTGACTCCTGGACTCTGTTTCATGTGCTTGAGTTTCTCTTACATCCATCTGAAGTTTCATACTGTGACCGTGACAATGACCATGTACTTCTTTTTCTTGAGTCTACCTAATGAGTCATTCAGCATAGCGATCGCCAGACACTCAGCTTCAGTTTACTGTTGTCACAAGAAACATAGAAAAGTGATGTCGCTAAGCAATACAGTGTTGCTATCCGGTGAACTTTTAAATATCATCGAGAACAGTTGAAATAGACCTAAACAAACACATTTATGGACTAGAAGATTCAGTACTTGGTGTTCCAAATTCTGCTGAATTCATTTATAAAGTCAATTTTATAGTGAAGGTCTGACCTGTTTTAGGAGGTTAAAGTTGGTAATATATTTATAAGATTCACACAAAAGTATAAAAGGCAAGGAATAAAAAGAGCAGCCTGGATGCAGAATAAACATGAATTGTTTATATTTCTGGCATCAAGATTTATGAAGATACTGTAAGTAACTAAGAGAATATGACATCAGTATGAAAGGAGGCGAGTTTCCCACTGGAACTGAGAAGGGAGTTAGAGCGGAGCGAATGTTGTCCCTACTTCAGGAGGCAAACTTGTTAAAAGTAAATATCCGCCACATAAGATAACAGTCACATATCAAGGAAACAATGTAAGTCCTCTTTATCTAAAGACGTGGTCACAGATGGAGAAGGTGCTCTCAGCCAATTGTCTAGCACAGGACTAGGAACCACAGTGCATCAGGAATTCCTACAGATAGCAAGAAAGAAACAACTCAAGAGAATGGGGTAGAGAGGCCACCAAAAAGGACATTCGCATAGAACTCAGGTTCTGGGGATCTCAAGTCCTCACGCTTGCAGGGTGCGACAGGCCAAGTCCTCAGCTGGCAAAGCTAGCTGTCCATACCTGAGATAGCTGACGCCTGGATGTGACTGGTGTTCATGGGTGTGTGGCCTCTACGTAGACGCCAACATCCCTACATGTGCTTCTCACTCCATGAAAAATTTTCCCAGTTTAAAAAAATAAAGGAGAAAAACGTATCATTCTGAAAAGATGAAACTATTTTTTCATGATAAAATGTCAGTAAAACATTTATGAATCCCTGAATCAAATTTTATTCCGACACATTATGCTGTGCTTTTAAAGCTATTCTGTCTTTTAAAACGTATTTTATTATGTGTTTATGTTTATGCATGTGAAGGTACCTGTGGAGGCAGAAGCATTCTCATTCCCTGGCACTGGAGTTCCCGGTGTTTGGGAGCCACTCCCATGTGGTTGCTGGGAACTGAATCTGCGGCTTCTGAGGGGCAGTGAGTGGTCTTAGCCAAGCACAGGGCAGCTCTCTACTCACAAAATGCACTTAACTTGGGGGAGATTCTCACTTGTGGTGGAATTTGACCCTAAATCTCAAGCATCTTCTACAAAAAAAATAGAAAATCGTAGGTAGAAAACACCATTTGTGTCATTTGCATAAATAAAGTACTTTATTTATTTATTTATTTATTTTTAGTCAGTGTAAAGTTTATAAACTATTGTGTGTCCTCAGCTCGGCTGCCAACCCTTTTCAGGTACATATCCCTTGTCATTCCTCTTTCCTCATTTCCTGACGTTCCCAAGCCTGTTTATTTGAGTGACAGTTCTAACTTTTTCTCACAGGCAGAGTGTCCTTTAGACTGGGTGACTCACCAGTTGGGATCTATCTCAGGCTCCCAAGATAATTGTGGAATGCCAGTTCACTGCCCAGAGTGCAAGTTCAGCACGAAGAGTGTGAGACATGAACTTCCCAAGAAGGCAAACGTTTAAATGAAGTCAAGTGCCATTACAGGAAGGATGCTCCAACTTGCAAGCTGGTATACGAGGAAAGGTTCTCCCCTGCTCCCAAACCCGTGTACATGAAAGGAAAAGAGTCCTCACCTGGCCCTCTCACTTTTCAAGCTTCCTAAGAGGTTACAATTTGCCTCTAAATTCACAAAAATAAAAAGAAGGAAAAGAAAAAAAAAGAATTAACCTGCACCATTTTCACACAGATCGACACAGAAACACCACCTGTCTGAAAAGCACATCGTAATGATGATAAATTAAAACCCTAATATTCCTGGAACCATGAAGGGAATTTTAGAAGGTTATAGGTTATGATCAACACAAGGGGATTCTTGGCTTTCAGTTTTGGAGGGAATGGAGTAATCACACTAGTTGAGAGCAGTTTGTTTTGGTGGCTTCAGTACTTAGAATCCCCTGACAAGGAAACTAGAGCTTCAGGGCACTGTGAGAATCTCTAAAGAGAAACACTTTCATGGTGTCTTGTGAGGAGCCTGAGTTAGAAAATTGCTACCGTACATAAGTAGTACCTATGTAGGATGATGTGAATAATCTCACATACATAACAATCATTTAAAATACAAGTTCCATTTAATATCTCATGACTGGGCAACCTGTATGCAAAGAAATGACAATTCTGGGATTTTGAAGACAAAGAAGAATTTCTTTTAATGTGTGAATGCATCTAATTCTCAAGTTTCAGAGAGTTAAGAATTACTTGCTCAACATGATAGGCCTTAAAAGTTACAGGACAATGTAAAAATTATTATATGTCTATGTTTTTAAGTGTATAGTTCCGAAGAGTGTTGTTACTTCAGCGACCCAAATAGAACAATCACAAAAATCATCTATAATCTATGACCCCGGGTTCAGGCTTGTACATTTGAATGGAAATAAGCAAGCAAGCAAGCAAACAAACAAACAAATCCGGAAAGAGTGTTGGCCTGACTATTTCTATGCTTTTGTGTGGTGAAAAGGAGGCACTGTCAGGAAATGAAGGCAGGACAAGTCACACTCCTTTCTGAAAGGACGGTGGCCTTGGTGCCAGGAAAAACACTATAGGAATCTCGTCACTGGTAAACATCTAATGCTGCCGAAGGGATTCCATGAAGTGTGTATGCATAGTCGGTATTTATCCAGCTGTGGACTTAACAGTAGACAAAGGTCTCTTGGGAGAGACCCTAAGGAGGATCACATGGACGGCCATGACTGTACAAGATCTTGAAATTATTAAGTTGGGCAGTTGTCTCCAAGCACGAGGAGTACAATTTCTCAGGGAAAGGGAGACTGAAATTTTTCATTCTCACAGGAGACAACACAGAAAAAGACTTGAAATGCACCATGAGGAACTTAATATAGAAATCAAGACATCATGACATTGGATTGAACGTTCACCAGGTTCCAGAGTTGGCACAGATCTCTCCCCAGAGGTCTCTGGGATGTATCGTTAACAGTATTCAAGGGGGACCTTGAGGCGTAAACACTGCTGATTGTGGTGAGTGCCGTTTGGGAGAGAACAGTTGGCCAATAGCTACGGTAGCTGAGGGGCGGTCTGTGCACCTCCCCACAGCTGCAGAGCAAGCCTCTTGCCAGCTAAATTGAGCTGATTGGACACAACTCTCAGTTGTTTGTAAGCCCCAGAGAGCCTTCCCACATCCCAGCCCTGGGGCTGCTCACGGTATTTCCTCTGGCCTTCAAGTTGAGACTCAAAAAAACTGGAAAAATCCATCTGGCATGGGCTGAGTTTAGAAATCTGGAATGTGTGATCACTTCAAGAAGAGCAGAAGGCCAAGTTGGTGTCTCAGAGTACTTTGTCCTGGGAAGTTCTAAGGCCTAAGATCCGTTTTTCTCTCAGATTGAACTGAGTTGAGGGCTGAAAAAGAAATCGATTCGAATAGCTATCAACTGTGGGAAACTTAGGCTCTTAACCAGGCAGTAGCATGTATGAACCTAATAGGTTATTTTTTTTTCTTTCTTTTTTTTGGAGGGGGAGGGGAGTCTATAAATAAACAATGTTATCTTAATTCAAGCATATCTAAATCTCCTTAAAAAAATCTATCCTGTGTAAGAAACGTTTTATGAGTCTTATTTTAAGACATTGGTTTTATGAAATGTCTTTACACGGACACCTTCATCATATTTTAATACTTTTTGTGTCATTACAAATGTGCTTTTGAATGTCCAAGTGAAATGGATGAAAACATTATTAAGAACACACCATTATAGAAACAGAAAATAAAATAAATGTTTTTAGTTAAAGTTTTGTTTCAAGATGGCCCCCAAGTTTGAAACTATAGTAAGCTTAGGGTGTCGACTTTTATTTTACATAATATAAATTGTTATTGAACCAGTCAGAAGCAAGATAAGCAGATATTTTCATAGCTAATTATGTGTATATGTATAACTGGCTATATTTTCTATTTCATCTTTCTTTTTCCCATTACTTATGTAAGTTAGTTATCTTAAGACCTAAAACAGTGGCAATTCTATGATGTTGGTTAGATTAAAAATACTGATCACAGGTTTCAAGTCTGGGCTCATTGTTTTATGATATAGTTACTCAATTCAGGTACCGGTTCATTCTTCTGTTCATGTGATGAACACTTGGTGCCAGGATTTGTGCTGTGGTGGTTTGGATAAGAGTGGTCCTCACAGGGTCATATGTTTGAATGCTTGGTCCCTAGTTACTAGAAATGTTTGAGAAGGATTAGAAGGTATGGCCTTGTTGGAAACCAATCCTGGTTTCTCTGTGTGTCTCTCTCTCTGTGTCTCTGTCTCTCTGTCTCTGTCTCTCTCTCTCTGTTTCTCTCTCTCTCTCTGCCTGCTGCCTTTGGATCAGGATGTATAATATAGCTCAGTGACATGCCTGTGTGCTTCATGCCAAGATGGTAATGGAAAAACCCTATGAAACTATAAGCAATTCCCCAATCAAATACCTCTTTTATAAGAATTGCCTTGGTCATAGTGTCTCTTCACAGAACTAGGGCAGTGACTAAGATACATGATAAACTCTGGAGATGATAGTTTGTTACTTTTCTTGTGACCTGTGATCAAATACCTAACAAGAAGCAACTTCCGGAACTATTTTGTCTCACAGTTAAGAGGGGATATAGTTCATTATTTTAGGTATGATCAGTTAAGCAGGATTGAGAATCCCCTGGGATATAAGCCTCTGGGCACATCTGTGATTGATTTTTATAGATTAGGTTAATTGAGGCAGGAATAGCCACTCTAACTGTGGGTGGCACAATTCCTAGACTGAATAATTAAAAAAAGAGTGAGCTGCGCTCTGGCACCCACCACTCACCCATTCTACTGTGGACACAGTGTGACCAGCTACCTCACGTTCCTTCTGCCCGGTGGACTCTACTCTCAGACTGTGAGCCAGAATAAGGCCTCCTCCAATAAGGTGAATGAATGTTGCCATAGCCACGAGAAATGTAACCAATACAGCAGAGAAGACATGTTGGTCAGTGCATGAAGCAGCAGGTCACTTTGCACCCATTCACAGGAAGCAGAGAGTAAATGAAATGGACCCCCTTCAATGACCAACTGCCTCCAGTGAAGCTCTGCTCCTGCAACAGTACCACTAGCTGGTCACCAAGTGCTCAAAAGCAAGAGTCTTGGAGGGCATTTCCCATCCAAACTGTAATCGGTGGTGGTACCACATGTCTCTTGCATTCCAGAAGAGAACAGTCTATGATAGGGGACCAGGCCTATGGGCAAAATCATGGGCGACTCTGTTAGACTGTTGGGGATTTGTGTGGGACACAGACCCAACCTGAATGAGTTTAAGAGAAAGGAACTAAAGGAACTTACTGCTTACAGAACCCACTCAGTTTCAAGGCAGACAGACAGGAGAAGACATCATAGGAAAGCCTCGGATACGGTTGGCAGCAGGAAGTTCTCATGGGCTCATGGTCCTGCCCTCACCTCTGTGTTGGCCTCCATTGCCCCTCATCACAGTCTCTGTGTGTGGTGGCTCACTCCTGCAATTGCTTTACTGTTAAGTCTATTTTCCACAAAAGAGAGGGACCAACAGAAGCTTCAGTTGAAAAATATTCCCAGTGCTCTCTGACATACCTAGGGTAGGGGTCCAAGGTCAAATCTGAAGTGTGGCTTGAGGTCGGACTCACGTCAGAATGCAGTATCATTTAACATGGCTACATGACCGAAGATGTGGAAGGCCGTGGTGGTGAGAGTTCCTGACTGCTGAGCTGTGTGCGTGGGGGCACTGTGGGTGCTGTGATCGAGCCCTCAGCACACAGAACACGGATCGATGCAGGAGGTGATAAAGAGGGCTGGGAAGGGCTTTATAGGGAAGGCAGGAGGTAGGCCAAGAAGGGGACCCAAGGCCAACTAAAGATCCGGGTCCAACTTTACACTGGAAATGGATGCCGTTTACTGGAAGAACTTCTAGGAAAAGATAAAATCGTGCCTTCAAGGGTGAATATTGAAATTATTCCAGAACCATAAGACTAAACTGAACTTCGAAATTGAATTTGACAATCAATGACATCAAATTGCTTATTGTGATTAAGCTTTTGACTTGGTGCTCCAGTTGTCTACTGACCAATTAATTCTTCGTTATCCAGGAGGACAGAAAGTGGGTCCTTTACACCTTTTAAGGTGACTGGACTCATGTTGAGCACATAGAAAGATTTGGCCCTGTTAACTGGTTTCTAATAATATAACGTACACATCTTTTGAGATGTAGTAAATGTGTGCTTAGGCAAAATATGTTCAAATGAACCGATCTCTTGACCGGAAAATCAAATGTATGCAGTTAAGAGTCTCTGCAAATAGCGTGGTTGTTTCCTCCATCAGCACAGCAAGCCAAGGCCAGCCATCGCATGCACTGATAGAGATTCATTCCTGATCTGGGGAAGATCTGCTTTGGGCTGTAGCATGCTTCAAGCTTGCGGCATGAGCTCTTCTGGCTCCCTCTGTATCAGGCTTTTGTTTTGGTATGCGTGATTAAGACTTTGGCTGAAGAAACCAAACATAAGGTTCAATCCAATTTAGTTCCTGCTCCAAGCGGCTCTCCTTATTTGTTCAAGAATTTCAGACTGATTTTTCCCCCCACTTACTCTGATCACTCATCCTTCATGTATTTCTTGGACAATAGGCACCCAGGGACTTGGGTTTGATTTACAATATGTATTGTTAGTGAATAGTCTGTTGGTTCAGCCATTCTTAATAGGAGCAAGTTAGAGGGCTGGTATTTCAAAGGAACAAGCTCTTTATGCCAAAGGACCACATATATCACAGACATTTCCCTAGTATAGATGACAGAAAAGTCATTTAGGCTGTGCTTGTCACAGTTTCAACAAGACTCTGTTCACTGCTGCTCCTTCTGATAACCCCGGGTCCTTGTAAAAGTCCTTAGATGGGTCTATACTTCGCTTTGTGTGACTAAACCAGGATGCTAGAATCTCAGTATGTGGCCTTGGTTCCAACCCCAGCATTGCAGAGAATGAAAGCAACAAGACACACCTATAATCCAGAGCCTGGGAGGTGGAGGCCAGAGGATCAGAAGTTCAAAGCTTTCCTCTGCTATGTAGCAAGTTGGAGGCCAGCCTGGTATCCACAAGACCTTATCTCAAAAGCACTGTTTTCTCCCACAAACAAAAATTCTTTATGTATTAAATTCATCAATCTATTTTAGGAGAATCATAAAATCACGAAACTGAGAAACAAACCCAATCCTTTGGTGGCAGTTCTGTCCCCACTTGTTAAATGGTTTTCTCAGAAGCACTGGTGACTGTATGCAGATGAATGTTAATATAGACTTGACAAAAGTCACTTGAGTAGTGAGTCACAAGGCAAAGGCATCAAGCCGTCTTCCCCAAATTTTGAGTAAGAAAAAAAGAACTATGTATTTTTAAATTATTTTGACAAAGACTCATAAAAAATAAATAAAATGTTAGTTCACTAAGAGAGCCTAGAAACGACCTACTCCAAATTCTTCACTTCCAGATGCAAAGGCTGACCTTCAACTGGCCACACCCAGACTCAGTCTTGTGGTTTCCACTTGACAACTCTCATCACAGACACCTTCACCCACTTTTGCCTAAATTTTAAATATTGCCGTGTTTCAGACAGCATGGGAGAAAAGGGAGGGGGAAGGGGAGAGAGCATGGGAGGGGAAGGGAAGAGGGAGAGGATTATTAAAGGGGTGGGTTTACTTCTTTAACTAATAGTCTTCAGCTTTAAAACCAGACTCTTTCTAACTGTTCTGTCATTCAAGGTAGTATGGAGTAGTATGACAATAAGAGAGAGGATCCTGCTGAAGAGAAAGATCTCCAGGGCTTCCAGACTAGATAGGCCAACTGATGCAGACATGACAGGAGAGTTAATAGTTTGAGGAAGAAGAAAAAGCCCTTTGTTTACTTTGTGGGATGATCTCATATTGCTGGGTTGAGGTATTGTTCTTGAGGGACAGAATCCCTCAAGAGACAGAGAACTGTTCACGTGTGACAGAGTCTCTTGGGTTGGGAGTCTGGGGGGGGGGGTGTCTTACCATTATGGAAGGGATCTTTCTCTACTTAATGCACTCTTAGGGTCTGTCTACTTCTCTCTTTCTGGTGATTTAGAAGGAGGACAGAAAAGATAGACAGATGAATACAATAGGGACCGGGAAACTTCACTAATGACTTCTGCCAATAGTTATTAAGAAGCATACACAACAGATGCCATTTTTAACCTTATAAAGCTTATCTGGTAAGGTACACATGACTGTGTGTGCACACAAGCAAGTATGTGTGCATGTACATAAAAAACATTGTTTAACCATGAATGATCTTCCATGATGCTCTCTCTTCACACCGACAAACACTCTTGCATAAACTGTTGACTTTTGTCTCTGGTAAGTTTTTAGAGAGTCTAGACTGTTGTATCAGGTCCTACCTAACTAATCAAAGACTTTGTACTTACACCGATACTACAAAAAAAAAGTTTTCAGAGGATGCTATGTTGGCGGGAATGCTGTGTTTTGCACACACTGTGGCTGTTTGCGTGAATGTTAATCCTGCAGATGGGCGAGATCTCCCAGGGTTCCAGACTGGATGAAGGAGCAGAGACACATGGCCGGAGAGTAAATAACAAAGCTAGGAAGAGGAAAAAGCACTTCGTTTTCTTCTGCCTGGAAAATAAATATGCAGGACACTTTAAAATCAATGACAGATGTAGACTATTTTTACAGTTAATAGCCATGGAGATAGTTGAGAAAACAAATAAACAAACAGAACCAAATTGCATCTGGAAACGTTTTCAGCAGAGGCCCGGTGAAGATGGAGTTGGATGATCCATCCAGAGAGAAGCTGGGTGAGAAGAGCTGTACAGCTCAGGATGAGATATTTTTGTTTTGCTGTGTGTCCAGAGAGGAAAAATAAAAAAGCTATTGTACGGTTGATCCATGAATCCCCTGGCTTGGTTCTCCATCATACATAGCCTCTATTTATAGGACCACAAACTGGCCATGAAGCCTGGCTCGCTAGTCTAGCAGGTTGTGGGGAACTGGAAGAAGGAAGGAATATTGTCTTTTAAGGACATGTGCCATCGATCGTAAGTATCATTTTAGTTCATATCCAGAAGTTAGACAAATGGCTACAGCTGGCTTCAAAAACACTAGGAAGTAAGAGTGTTTCAGATGGCCCGATGCCTGACTAAACTGCCATTACTGTAGAAAATCACAGACCAGGCAGGGACGACTATTGGGTTTCAACCACAGATGACTCTCACTCCAGTCTCCCTGAAGCCTTGTAAGTCTATAATTTTCAGTCCAGTACGAGCACGTCTTCAATGGAGCCTATTCTTCAGACTCACTTCCGAGTTGCACAAACATCTCTTAGTGCCATGGTTGCGGGTGCGAACTGAGGATGTTGGGAGAAGAGGAAAGCCAAGTGGATTTGAACTTGGCTGGCTTCACTGAAGTGCCACAGTTACGCTGTGTGATCTCACCAGGACCCATGTGCCTCACAGTGAGAACTTCACAGTTGCAAAACAAACTCCCTCTGGCACTGGAACTCGGGGGTTGGCCTGGTGGTGGAGGCCAGATTCATTTCAAACTTCCAAACGCTTGGGACCACAGTCCCTGCCTCCTGGTCTCCTGAGGTTTTTGTTCTTTCTGGAGTTTTAATAGGTGTCTTTAGCCCAGCAGGGGAGACTTGGCAAACCTGAGCAGTATTCCTTCCAGAAGCTTCCTGATCCTCTGGATAGGGGCCAAATTTGTCAATGGGAAAATAATCTTTAGAGGTATCATGAACTAAACTGTTTTGCCATGCTCTGAGCATTGGCCCTCAGTCATGAAAACTTAGCCTTGCAAACAGGGCATGGAACTGTCTCTCGAAATGGTTAGCAGGTGGCAGTGCCGGAGGCAAGAATTTGTTAGCTCTTTAGAAACCTTCAGTGGACTTAGGCACACTGGGAAAAAATGAGTCAAAACAGACACATGCCAGAGCTTTCGTAGTAACATGTTGAGGTAATTTTCCCCTGTGATCCTGTTTGTGTGGTTAAAGGGAAGGCTACGTCTCAAGTTGCCTGTAGAGATGACACTTTTAACAGACACTCTTCAATCTAAATAGTCGTTACATTAGGGATCTTTCCTGTTCTTCAATTACCGTTTCTTAGGGTCTTCCCTCAGAAACTTTAAACATGATCTATAGGTTTCACCCACAGAGGTGTGTGTGTGTGTGTGTGTGTGTGTGGTGCCCAGGGTGGAAGCAGGAAAGATTGACAGAAACACACAGGACACAGATCACCTCATAGCCTTGCTGTGAAACAGGGTTGTGGTGGGTGGGGAGACTTGTTCCTGCCTTTACTTCAAAGACATGCACTACTTTTTGTTTGGCTCAGGACTTGCATTGTAACCTTAGGTTGGCGTCAGGTCTTCTTGTGCATGGGAGACCGGGAAGACAGTGTTAGCTCTAAGATGTGAAACAGTTTTCCGAGGTTTGAAAAGTGTGCCCTTCTCTTGTTATGCAAGCTCCGTTCCTTGGCCTTAGCAGTTAAGCTGTTAAGTCACTTTCCTGAGTCCTAACTCTCCATGACTGTTTTGCAGCCTAGGACAGAGGAGAAAAGGTCAGGCAACCAAAGACAACACAGTGCCTCCAAAATGTCCCCTCACTGAGAAGAAACACTGAGAAACAAGGCCACAGGAAAGTCACTGTTTCTGGGGACCACCTGCTCCACAGGATGTGAGCAGAGGCATATGGGCCTGCACCTCAGCTGTGCCCTTTCCCCTTAGGTCTAGGTCCGCAGCTTTCTCAGCAGTGCAGGGCTCTGCTGTCTGAACATTTTCAGTGTTCTCTGACCAGTCGCAGCTGAGCCCAGCTGGCTACAGCTGTGTAGGAGCTTTCTGATTATGCCACTCGTCATGGAAGGTGTTTAATATTTACAAGTGGAGTAGAAGGCTTGGTGCCAGGCTTAGCTAGCCACTGGAGCTTTCTATCTGCAATCTGTTGGTCACTGAGAGTCACTTGTGTCGAGTCATAGTGAACGAAGACCATGGCCTACCGTGATGTGGCTATCTATATCTGGGCCTCAGCCCCTCTGTCCTCAGAGATGAATGTGTGGAACCATTTTCATCAAGGCTTGTCATGGCTTCTCCTGGGAGACGTGACAGTAAGGCCATCAGGTCTTCATTTATTTTGGAGTAAATTGTGGACTGGTTAGATATTGTGATTGATTGTTAAGACTTGTCTGTTGGTAAGGAGTGTTCCTCCTTATGGTGTGTGTGTGTGTGTGTGTGTGTAGGTCAGAAGACAGCTTTAGGAGTGGGTTCTCTCCTTCCACCGTGTGGGTCCCAGGAATTCAATTCAGGTTGTCGGGCTTGGTGCTGGTGCATTTACCCACAGAACTATCACTGACCCTATGGTAATGAGTGTGTTATGCTTAATCTCGATTACAACTGAGCCTGACTTCTGTGGATCAAAGACCAGGAAATGTACGGCCACAAGACTTGAGAAACTGGGAAACTCATTACTGTTTGAACTTAGATTGTTTAATTACACAAAGTTTATCATACAACTTCATTTACACGCTCGGTGAACACAGTCCATGACCTCTGGAAACGGTTTTACAGTGGGGATCTGACTCTAACAGGTGCCATTTATTACAGACAAACTATGTGCACAGTACTTGTAGGCACACATGCAAGTGCCTTCTTTCAGTTGAACCTTTGTCTTATACAATGATGCTAAAAACAGCCCTTTGCTGAGGCCTATTAATATAGCATATACAGGACCTTCTGCATGTTTCTACCAACTTATTTTAACTCCTCATAAGGAAACTCTAATATCCTGGTATGACTACTACTATGGGTAAAGCGTTTTTTTTTTTTTTTTTCATTTCTTATGAAGTGGAAAGAAAAGTTAAATTAGCATTATTATATTTCCCTTTTTCCTCTAAATGCAACTTTAAAGAGTGAGACCCCTGTGCAGAGCCCTGGATGGGAGAGTGTCAGAGCTCAGGTCTCGTCACCAAGCGTTCTGCCTTCATGTGCACGGTTTCTTCCTTCTCCATAGCCCATAGTCTTGATGGGCTCTCCACATTATGCTTCCTTCTGTTTTGTCATCAAACATGCCTTAATTTTTTTTCTCAGATTTTGGGGCTTTACAGGATTCTTTGTGAGTCCACTTTAAAATTACTTTTTCCTGAGACTGGAGGGATGGCTCAGGTTAAGAGCAATTGCTTTTGTTGTAGTAGAACCAGATTTCATTCCCACTACTCACAGCGGGCGGCTCACAAGCACTTGAAATTCCAGCTACAGCTACATGGAATCTGAGATGTCCTTCTGGCCTTTGAGGTCATCTGCAAAGACCTGTGCATATATACACAAGAACACAGACACACAGATACACAGACATGCAGACACACACAGACACACAGACACACAGACACACACACACACACACACACACACACACACACACACACACACGCACACACAATTTGGATAAGGATTATGCCAACTCTGCAGTTAGCTTAGAACAAAACATAGTATACTCTTGCTTATGTCTTTTAAACTATTTTTCTTCAGTGTTTTCTAGCTTTCAATGTGTATGTCTCTCACCTGAATAGATAGGCTCAACCCTAAGTCTTCATTGTTTCCAGGTATTCGTTCTCTACTTCCTCTCCAGAGAGGTTGTTACTAGAGTATAGAATATCAGCTGATGGTCATTGATTTGTCAATTCTGGGATTTTCACTTGTGATGAACTTGATTTTTGTACACAGTGTTTTGTTTGTTTGTTTTAGTGGAATCCTTAAGATTTCAATATATGATGTCATTCTACTAGAAAACAGAAACTGTTCTATTTCTCCTTATTTCTTCCTTCCTTCCTTCCTTCCTTCCTTCCTTCCTTCCTTCTCTCTCTCTCTCTCTCTCTCTCTCTCTCTCTCTCTCTCTCTTTCTTTCTTCATTTTTGCTTTATTCATGATTTCAGAGCTAAAGGTCTCAGCTCTGCATTGCTGGGGTTGATGCTTCCTATGGGCTTTTCAGGTATGGGCTTTGTTCTGGATTCTCTCTTTTCCGATTTTGTTGAGAGCTATTTATCTTGAAAGTGCATTGACTCTTATTAAGTACTGTTTATGTGTCTAGTGAGACACCAAGTGACTTTTGCACACCATTCTGCTAATTGTAACTTCACATTAACTAGTGGCTCTTATTATCTATTTATTGAACTGTCTTTGTATTCCAGAGCTAAGTCACCCTGGTCATTCTGTGTGGTCCTTTTGGTGGTGTTAAATTTGCTTTGTGTTTTGTAAGGATTCTTGCACCTATGTTTATCAGGGAGGTTGTCTGGTGGATTTCTTTTCTCATAGTGTCTTTGATTTGGGTACCAGAGTAATACTGGCTTTATAAAACTAATTAGAAAGTATTCTTGATACTTTTGAAAAATATAAGGAAAGTTACTAGTTCTTCAATTAAGTATTTGGTAGGTTATGCCAGGGATACTATTTAGTTCTGATTTTTCCATTGTTTTAAGCTTTTCGTCTTCCTTTCTTCCTTCCTTCCTTCCTTCCTTCCTTCCTTCCTTCCTTCCTTCCTTCCTTCCTTCCTTCCTTCCTTCCTTTCTCTCTCTCTTTATTTCTTTCTTTTTCTGTGAGACAGGGTTTCTCTGTGTAGCCCTGGCTGTCCTGGAACACACTCTGTAGACCAGGCTGGCCTTGAACTCAGAAATCTGCCTGCCTCTGCCTCCCAAGTGTTGGAATTAAAGGCATGTGCCAACACTGCCTGGCCATTTTTTTTATTAGATATATTCTTTATTTACATTTTAAATGATTTCCCTTTTCCTGGATCCCCCCCTCCCCAAGAGCGGCATAAGCCCTTTTCCCTCCCCCTGTTCCCCAATCCACCCCGTCCTGCTTCCCTGTCCTGGTACTCCCCTACACCGCTACATTGAGCCTTTCCAGGACCAGGGGCTTCTCCGTCCTTCTTCTTGGGCATCATTTGATATGTGAATTGTTTCTTGGGTATTCCGAGCTTCTGGGCTAATATCTGCTTATCAGTGAGTGCATACCATGAGTGTTCTTTTGTGATTGGGTCACCTCACTCAGGATGACACTCTCCAGTGTCATCCTACGAATTTCATGAATTCATTGTTTTTAATAGCTGAGTAGTAATCCATTGTGTATATATACCACATTTTCTGTATCCATTCCTCTGTTGAGGGACATCTGGGTTCTTTCCAGCTTCTGGTTATTATAAATAAGGCTGCTATGAACATACTGGAGCATGTGTCCTTATTATATGCTGGGGAATCTTCTGGGTCTATGTCCAGGAGTGGTTTAACAGGGTAAAACTAGACACACTGAAAATAATAGAAAAGAAACTGGGGAAGAGCCTTGAGTACATGGGCACAGGGGAAAATTTCCTGAACAGAACGCCAATAGCTTATTCTCTAAGGTCAAGAATTGACAAATGGGACGTCATAAAATTACAAAGTTTCTGTAAGGCAATGGACACTGTCAAAAGGACAAAATGGCAACCAACAAACTAGGAAAAGATCTTTACCAACCCTACATCCAACAGAGGGTTAATATCTAAGATATAAAAAGAACTCAAGAAGTTAGACTCCAGAGAGCCAAATAACCCTATTAAAAATGGGATACAGAGCTAAACAAAGAATTTTCACCTGAGGAATATCGAATGGCTGAGAAACACCTAAAGAGATGTGCAACATCCTTAGTCATCAGGGAAATGCAAATCAAAACAACCCTGAGATTTCGTCTCACACCAGTCAGAATGGCTATGATCAAAAACTCAGGAGAAAACAGGTGCTGGTGAGGATGTGGAGAAAGAGGAACACTCCTCCACTGCAGGTGGGGTTGCAAGCTGGTAAAATCACTCTGGAAATCAGTCTGGCAGTTCCTCAGAATGATACTACTGGAGGCCATTTTTTTTTAAAGAAATTAAAAAAAAAATTCTGATTCGTTCTTTTTATTGGATCTAGGCTGGATAAGACTTAAATGCTTCTGAGTGGGCTGGATCTCAGAAATTTATCTGTTTGTAGTAATCTTTACTTTTTTAATTAAAAAAATTATTTAAATTTTTTTCTCTCATCTATTACCTACTGACTGAAGTTTTCCCTTCTTTGCCTCCTTCTAGACCTTCCCTCCTCCCACCTCCCACAACCATGCCTTTTCCACTTTCCTTAAGAAAAAGGAAGGCCAACTAGAGGTATCAACCAAACATGGTATACTAAGAGGAAGAATCTTCCCTCATATTAAGGCTGGATGAGTTAACCCAGTAGGAGGAAGAGGGTCTCAAAAGCAGGCAAGAGAGTCAGAGACAGCCCCTGCTCAGACTGTTAGGAGTCCCCCAAGGAGACCAAACTATAGACACATAACATATAAGAGGAGGACCTAGGTCAGGCCATGCAGGCTCTGTGATTCATGGTTCAGTCTATGTGAGCCTCTATCAGCCTAGGTTAGTTGGTTCTGCAGTTTTTTGCTTGTTTGCTTGTTTTGTTTTGGTGTTCCTGATCCCCCTGGCTTCTACACTCCCTCCACCCCATCTTCCACAGGATTCTCCGAGTTCCACCAAATGTTTGTGTTCGGCACCAGATCTCTGCATCTGCTTAGCTCAGTTGCTGGATGAAATCTTTCTGATGATGATTACACTAGGTACTTGTGTAGAACCACAACAGAGTATCATTGGGGAATCATTTCACTGACTTTTTCTTTCCTGGTCATATTTGGTTCTCTTCTAGGTCTCTGGGCTATCCAGCCTCTGGTTCCTGGTCCTCCAGGCAGTGCCACCCATGGGCTCCTCCCAGTGGCATGGCTGGCCACTCCCACAATTTCTGCCCCACTTTTACCCCAGCACATCTTGCAGACAGGACAAATTGTAGGTTAAAGGATTTTTGAGTGGGGTGGTGTCCCAGTCCCTCCACTGGAAGTCTCACCTGTTTCCAGGAGATGTCCAGTTCCGGCTCTGTATACCTCATTGCTGGGAATCTTAGCTACAGTCACCCTCTTAGATTCCGGAGACTTCCAGTTACACTAGGTTTCTACCTTAACTCTGAAATGTCTTTCCCTGATTCCAGTTGTCTCTCCCAGTACTTTCTCTCTTTATCCTCCCCAACCTGATCTCTCCTGTTCCCATTCCCACCCACCTTGAGGATACCCAGGATATCTATTCTATTCCCCCTTTCAGGGAGATTTATGCATCCCTTCTAGAGCCCTCCTTGTAGCTTAGCCATTTTGGGTCTGTGGATTGTAGAGAGATTATCTTTTAGGTAATATCTGCTTATAAGTGAGTACAAGCCATATTTGTTTCTCTGGGTTTGGGTTACCTCACTCAGGATGATTGTTTTTCTAGTTCCATCCATTTTTCCAGAAAATTTCATGTTGTTTTTTTTTTTAAACAGCCGAGTAATGCTCCATTGTATAAATGTACCACATTTTCTTTATCCATTCTTCAGTTGAGGGACATCTAGGTTGTTTCCAGTGTCTGTCTATTATAAATAAAGTTGCTATGAACATAATTGAACAAGTGTCCTTGTGATAGGACAGAGCATCTTTTGGATATATATTGGATATCCTATGGATATATATTATGTCCAGGAGTGGTATGGCTGAGTCTTAGGGTAGATCAATTCCCAATTTTCTGAGACATATTGATTTTTAGAGTGTCTGTAGTAGTTTCCACTCCCACCAGCAATGAAGGAGGTGCTCTTCTTGCTCCATAGCCTTACCAGCACGAGCTGTCACTTGAATTTTTGATCCATTCTGACAGGTATAAGATGGAATCTCAGAGTTGTTTTGATTTATATTTCCCTGATGGCTAAGCATGTTGAACATTTATTTAAATGATTCTCATTTAAGATTCCTCTGTTGAGAATTCTCTGTTTAAATTTGTGCCCTATTTTTAAATTGGATTATTTGGTTTGTGGATATCTAGTTTCTTGAGTTCTTCATATGTTTTGGAAGTTAACTCTTTGTCAGTTGTGGAATAGGTGAACATCTTTTCCCATTATGTAGGCTGCCATTTTGACGTATAGGAGGCATCCTTTGCCTTATGGTAGCTTTGTGGCATCACGAGGGTCCATTTATTGTTGATCTTAGTGCCTGCATTATTGATGTTCTGTTCAGGAAGTCATCTCCTGTGCCAATGCATTCAAGGCTATTCCCTACCTTCTCTTCTGTCAGGTTCAGTGTACCTGGTTTTATATTGAGGTCTTTGATCCACTTGGATTTGAGTTTTGTGCAGGGTGATAGATATGGATCTAATTGCATTCTTCTTTATGCAGACATCCAGTTAGATCAGTAAGAATTGTTGAAGATGTTTTCTTTTTTTCCATTGTGTATTTCTGGCTTCTTGATAAGAAATCAGGTATTCTTGGGTGTGTGGAATTCCTTCTGGATCTCCATTCAATTTTCCATTGATCAACCTGTCTGTTTTTATGCCAATACTATGTGATTTTTATTACTATTGTTCTGTAGTAGAGCTTGAAATCAGGAATGGTGATACCTTTAGAAGTTCTTTTGTTGTGCAGGATTGTTTTAACTATCCTGGTTCCCCCTCCCCACATAGGGAGTTGAATACAGTTCTTTCAAAGTCTGTAAAGAATTATTCCTTTGATCTCCTTCAGTTGTCTTATTGCTCTAGTTAAACTTCTAGTACTATATTGAATAGTGTCAGAGAGATTGGACCAGCTTATCTTATTCCTCATTTTAATGGAATTGCTTTGAGTTTCTCTCTATTTAAGTTAATGTTGTCTATAGGCTTGCTTTATATTGTCTCCAGGTTTAAGTATGTGCCTTGTATCCATGATCTCTCCAAAGTTTTTAACATGAAGGAGTGTTGAATTTTTGTCATAGGATTTTTCAGCTTCTAATGAGAAAATCATGTCTACTTTTTTTCTTTTAGTTTGTTTATATGGTAGATCACACTGACAGAATTTTGTGTGTTTAGCCATCTCTGTGTCTGTTTGATCATGGTGAATGATCTTTTTGGTATATTCTTGGATTTCATTTGCAAGTGTTTTATTATTTTTGGATGAATGTTTATGAGGGAAACTTGTCTGTAGTTCTCTTTCTTTGTTGAATCATTGTGAGGTTTGATTATCAGGGTGATTATGGCCTCATAAAATGAATTTAGCTATGATCCTTTTGTTTCTATTTTGAGGAATAATTTTAGTAGTATTAGCATTAATACTTCTTTGATAGTCTGGTAGAATTCTGAGCTAAATCTATGTGGCCCTGGGATTTTTTTGAGGGGGTGGGGTTAGGAAACTTTTAATGATCACTTCTATTTCCCTGGGGAATATAAATCTATTTACATCTTTTATATCTGCTCTTGATTCAACTTTAGTAAATGTCATCTCTCAAAAGATCTATTTCTTTTAGGTTTTCCTAAAGTACAGTGTTTGAAGTATAACCTAATGTTCGTTAGGATTTCCGTGGTGTTTGTTATGTCTCCGTTTTTTGTTCCTAATTTTGTTATATTTTCTCTCTGCTTTTTAGTCAGTTTGGCTGAGGGTTCATTTCTGTTAATTTTTTTTCAGAAAACCAACTCTTTGTTTCATTGATTCTTTGTATTATCTTAGTTTCTATTTAAAGCCTTTGATTGTGTTGTATTCCTTAGTTGCCTGCTACTACGAACTGGGTTGCTGGAACAGAAGCTGAGGGATAGATGGGGAAGGGGCGAAAAGAAAGAAGGCCAGGACAATATTTTAGTAATCGAGGCCCAAAATTTAATGGTGGTCAGACCTTTTAACAGTTTGAACAAGCCCTTCCCCCCAGACTCCCGGGCTGAGTTCCGGTAGAAGTCATCTAGCGGTCAAGCCTGGAGGTCCTTGGCTTGACTGCTCCAGCAGCTGGGTGGGTCACCTGCTTAATTCAGGAATTCGAAGACCTGGAGGAACAATGAGTTTAACCTGGGTCACCTGCTTAATTCAGGAATTCGTAGACTTGGAGGAACAATGAGTTTAACCTTCACTCTGAGCTTCTCCACCCCAGGATAAAAATTCCTGCTCTAACTTACTTCCTTATAGTCCTAACAACAGATTCCTGCCTGAAGCCAGGGATTGTCCTTGGCCAAGGTCAAGTTCTTACCATGTGGTATGACTCCTCAATATGGCTCTGTACAGATTGATTATTCCCTGCCCTCTACTATTTCTTCTTGGATGGGTTTGTTATTTTTTGTTCTATAGCTTTCAGGTGTGCTATTAAGTCACTAGTATGAAATATCTCTAATTTCTTTATGAAAGCATTAGTACTATAAACTTTCCTCTTAGCAATGATTTCATTGTGTCCCATAAATTTGGGTACATTCACTTTCATTGAATTCTAGGATGTTTTTAATTTCTTTCTTTATTTCTGCCTTAACACAGTAGTCATTCAGTAGAGAGTTGTTTAGTTTTCATGAGTTTGTAGGTTTTCTGTTGTTTCTGTTGTTGAAATCCAGCTTTAATTTGTGGCAGTCCGATAGGATACTGAGGAATATTTCAATTTTCCTATATCTGTTGAGACTTGCTTTGTGACTGAATATGTGGTCAATTTTGGAGAAGGTTTCATGAAGTGTTGAGAACAAGGTATAGTCTTTTGTGTTTGGGTGAAATGTTATGTTCGCTCTTTGAGTTATAATGTCTTTTAACTTATCTTGATGACCTCTCCATTGGTGAGAGTTGGGTGTTGAAGTCTCTCACTATTAATTTGTGAGATTTGGTGTGTGATTTAAGCTTTAGTAGTTTCCCCCCCCCCCCCAAATGTGGGTGCTTTTGCATTTGGAGCATAGGTGTTTAGAATTGAGATGCCAGTTTGGTTGCTTTTTCTTTTCATAAGTGTGATGTATCCTCATCTTTTTTGGTTAATTTTTGTTGGTAGTCTATTTTATTAGATATTAGGATGGTCACACTAGCTTACTTCTTGGGCCCATTTGCTTGGCAAATCTTTTTTTCCAGCCCTTTCCTCTGTCTAGCTTGATGTTGGGGTGTGTTTCTTGTGTGCAACACAATGACAGATCCTTTCTGTTAGCCTGTGTCTTTTTATTGGGGAATTCAGTCCATTGATATGGAGAGATATTAATGGCTAATGATTCTTGATAAAAAAAATCCTGACATTTTGTTGTTGTTGTTGGTGGTGGTGGAAGTGTATGGGAGGGTGTGTTTCCTATTGTTTGGTTTTGCTGGTGTGAGATTCTTTATTTCCTGCATTTTTCTAGGTGTAGCTTGCCTTCTTGGGAATGGGGGTTTCCTTTTATTATCTTCTATAGGGTTGGATTTGTGGATAGTATTGCTGTTTTCTCCATGTATAGTGATTGAAAGTTTTGTTGGGCATAGAAGTCTGGGTTGACATCTGTGATCTCTTAGAGTCTGTCAGACATCTGTCCAGGCCCTTCTGGTTTTTAGATTATTCTTTGAGAAATCAGGTATAATTCTGATAGGTCTGCCTTTAATGGTTACTTGGTCTTTTCCTCTTGTAGCTTTTAGTATTATTTCTTTGTTCTGTATGCTTAATGTTTTGATTATTATGTGGTGATGGGACTTTCTTTGTCCCAAATAGATAGGGCAATCTATTTTGTAATATTTTTGTACCTTTATAGGCTTATTCTTCTTAGGAGGTTAGGAGAAATTTTTTCTATGATTTTGTTAAAAATATTTTCTGGGTCTTTGAACTGGGGGTTCCTCTCCTTCAACTATTCCTATTATTCTTAGCTTTGGTCTTTTCATAGTGGCCAAGATTTCCTGGATGTTTTGTATCAGGGATGTTTTAGATTTAACATTTTCTTTGACTGATATATCAATTTCTTTAATCATATATTCTATGCCTGGGATTCCCTCTTCCACTTCTTATATTCTTGATGCTTGCATCTATAGTTCCTGTTTGCTTCCCTATATTTTCCATTTCTAGGATTCCCTCAGTTTGTTTTCTTTATTGCTTTTATTTCCATTTCCAGGTTTTGAACAATTATTTTCTTTTCCTTTACTGATTTGTTTATTTCTTGGCTTTCTTTAAGAGATTTATTTATTTCCTTCCATTATTTATTTGATTTTTCCTGGATTTCTTTAAGGAACTTATTAATTTCCTCTAGTTCTTTATTTGTGTTTCCTGTATATCCTTAGGGGATTTTATTAATTTCTTCTTTAAAGGCCCTTATCATTTTCATAAGATTAGATTTAATGTCATTTTCTTGTACCTCAGCTATGCTTGACTATCTAGGGCTTTCTGTAGTAGGACAGCTTTGCTGTAGTGGTGGCATATTAGCCTGGCTGTTGTTGACTGTATTCTTCTGCTGGCCTCTAAGCATCTGGGTCCTGAGTAATTGTAGGCTTACATGCTGATTTCTGAGTTTATCTCAGCTAGATGATATGTTTTCCCCTTGGTTTTTGTTTTCTTTCTGGTCTTCTAGCCTGAATGGCTTTTTGGTGCTGGAGACTGAGAAGCCCTTAAGTCTAGTAGTGTGTCTCTGATGGGGTTTGGGGTGCTCTCTTAGTTTGGATTTTATTTTTGTAAAGAGACACCATGACCAAGGTTTATTGTGGCTTGCTTACGCTTTCAGAGGTTTACTCCATTATCATGATATCAGGAAGCATAGCAGTGTCCAGGTAGACATGGTATTCAAGAAGTAGCTGAGAGTTCTATATCTCAATCTGCAAGTAGCAGAAGGAAACTGTGCTACTGAGCATACCTTGAACATACATTATCTCAAAGCCCACATCCACAGTGACACACTTCCACAACCACGGTCACACCTCCTAATATTCTCCCTATGGGCCAAGCATTGGAACCCATGAGTCTATGTGGAGGGTCATGCCTATTTAAACTATCACATTCCATTCCCTGGCTCCCATGGGCTTGTAGCTATAACATAATGCAAAATGTATGAAGTCCAACTTCAAAAGTCCCAATAGTCTATCACAGTCTCAACAATGTTCAAAAGCTCAAAGTTCAAAGTCCCTTCTGAGGTTCATGAAATCTCTTAACTATAATTCCCTATAAAAGCAAAATAATAATAATAATAAACAGATCACATACTTCCAACATAAAATGTCACAGGATGTACATTACTATTCCAAAATTTAGAGAAGGGAGAATAGTGAGGAAATAGTGAACCAAAGCAAGACCAAAAACTAGCTGAGCAAATCTAAATACTGCATCTCCATGTCTGATGTGAAAATGCTCTTCAGATCTCCAACTCCTTTCAGCTTTGTTGGCTCTAACACATTTCTTTCTCTTAGGCTGGTTCCACTCCCTCTCAGCAGCTTTCCTTAGCATGTATCCCATGGCTCTGGCATCTGAAACATCTTGAGGTCTCCAAGGCAATCCAGGCTTCGTCCTCACAGCTCCATGTAATGGCATTTCTAGGCATCCTTGCAGAAATACTCCTGCCATATACCTGGCCTCAGCAGCGCTCCTTAGCCATGGAAGGAAATTCCATCCTTGATTCTAAAGCCCAAACCCACCAAAGCTACTGTATTCTTCTGACCCCCTCATCCAATTACATCTTTATCAGCTTTCCTTTATCCATGGTTTCCTTCACTGCCTAAGTGTGAGTGTTCTGGGACTTGCTCTGTAGACCAGGCAGGTCTTGAACTCAGAGATCTATTTGCCTCTGTTTCCCAAGTGCTGGGATTAAAGGCATGTACCACCGTGCTTGTACCTAAGCTTTCCTTTACTTCCTTTCAACAAGATGGAAGCTTAGCTGGGTGGGATCTTGCTCCAAGGTCATCATTCCCTTAATTCCATTTAATATCTTTAATATGTTCATTTCCTTGAACACAGGGTTTAGCTCTGTTCTTCCTGGTGTCCCTTTAACTCTTGAACCACAGGTTTTTTATTTTTCCTTTCTAAGCTTGCTATGTTTCATTGAAATGCTCTACATCGGAGTGATCCACAGGACAGAGTCTATATGAGATTGTTTTGAGATTTCCTTTGCCAATGCAATTAATCTCAATCTTTTCACCTCTTTTAGCCTCAGGCACACTCCTTGGACAATGGCAAGAAGCAGCCACATTCTTCACCAAAATATCACAAGAACAATCTCTAGGCAACATACTAAAATTATTTTTTTCTTGCTGTTAGGATTTATTTTCTTTCTTTTTGCATCTCCCCTTGTTGAAGGCATCTCTCATACTGAAATGAGACAGAGTTGTGCATCCACCATTGTTTCCTTATCTCCTCATTTCCAGATGTTTAACGTTATCTCATGGTTGTTCTGGAAACAAGAGGAAGTTTCCAAGTAAATGCCCGAAAAAGCAGAACAAATACAAAATGTAATTGTTTACTAAAATAACAGAAGAGGTTTTCATTTTAGGGTACAGGAAGCTGTTGCTCAGAAAATATAATATGTGTGTCTCTAGAAAATTATTTTTATACTCATCTATGCTGAGTCTAGAGCTACTGTCAAAACAAGAATAGTAATTTAGAAGAATAGTAGACATTTCTTTTTTAAAGCTGTCTGAAGAAATTAATGTAAAGTCAATAAATAGGTTGAAAGGTGCAGAATGACAGAACCAAGACTGAGTGACCGATAATCAATTGATAATTGAAGAAGTAAAAGCCAAGGTGGCAGGGATCAGTGTGTGTTGGGACAGCTACTTCACCACACAACAGTGACCTTGACCCTTACTGTCTACCATATCAGAAAGTCAAACCACAATGGATCACACATTTTTATTTTCATATAAAATAACATAAGCCTCATTTAAAAAAGAGCATATATAAGAAGATCTCTTTGACCATGGAATGTACAAAGGTTTCTTATATAAGCATTAAAGGATTGGCCTATAAAAATATTGATATCCATCAAAGTTAAATGCTTGCATTCTTCAAAAGAAACAAAAGAAACATGGTAAAAAAAAATAGTTACAAACACCTAACTACTAAAATAAAAAAAAAAAAAAGCAACAAGCTTGTGTTCTTAAGAAAGATCTATAGGCACAGTTCTATGCAAGTAAGTATTCCTTTAAACAGAAGATAGTTCAAGGGAGTTATCTGTAGGGCAGACATGGACAGGGAGTGAGTGGTCACTGCCATTAGAACTGTATAGTGCTATACAATGCCCTGGTGCTGTGAGGACCATAGTGGGAGCATGGTAACCCTCACCCTGCTGGGGGAATCTGGAATGATAGATACCCTACTACAATCAGCTCATGAGTGTCTTCCAAGGTTGACCCTTCCCTGACATACAGACCTGCAGCTGGTGAAGCAGGTGCCTTCCTGAGTGCAGTTTGAACAGTTTACCTGGCAAAGTTTATAGCTTTTTAATAATCACAGGACCCTGGAAATAGTACTGATACCCCACAGGCTTCCCTGTAAATGATGACAGCCGGCTTTGAGGACTAGGCCAGGTGGCGATGGTGAGAGTAGACGGTCTAGTGTTCTTTTCTTAACCGAAAGCTTCTCAGGGAACACATGGTTGCTTGGAACCCATGGGTGTTTTGTGGAATTTTAAACATTTTAATTAACCAATAATTGATCACTTGTCTGAGATGGCGTCTCACTACGTCGCTCTGGATGGCCTGGAATTCACTGTGTAGATCAGGCTGGCCTCAAGCTCGAAAAGATCCATCTGCCTTTGCCTCCTCCCAAGTGATCGTAATAAACGTCTGTGATCAACATAGTCAGCCAAATGGTTTTTTTTTAATTCTCAAATTATTGAGCAAAGTTTTCTGTAATTTTTTCATTAACCTTTTTGTTTTGTCATCTCTTGTTAAGAAAAAGATTCAGGCAAAGGAGTATCTAATTTATTGTGCAGAAAAACAGACCCATAAACAGCCAGATCATGGGTGGGTGATAGATCAAAATCTCTGGTCATCGATGATAAAGAGTATAGAATCTATAGACTAACATGGACATTGATGCTTTTTATCCCATTTTTATGTTGTAAAAATCTTCCACATCAGTCTTTGTGGGATTACCTAAGGGAAGTGCACATGTGATCACACACACACACACACACACACACACACACACACACACACACACACACAGTATCTTACTGCATCTACTATTCAGCTATTCAGTATTAAGAAGGCAGTTATGTTCACTTTATAGTCTATGGACAGAGTTGGTTTTATTCCTGACAATACAGTTCTCTTTGGCTCACAGTAAGTTCTTCTATATTTCTTTATGTTTATTCTATATATTATTCATCATCATCATCATCATTATTTACAAAATCATATATAATCCAGGCTGGCCCCAAACTCTTATGCAGACAAGAATGACTACCAATCCTTTTGCCTTTACCACTCCTGGGATTACAGGTTTGCATTCCCCGGCCCGCCCCCAGCTAATTTTATCTGGCAATGGGGACTGAAGCCAGGATTGTGGATTCAAGGTACTCCTTCTGCCCACTGAGCCACAGCTCTGTCTCTCCTATGTGAGCCGTCTCTAAACCCTTAAAGAGTCCAGAGCAGAGGCAGAAGGACAGATTAAACACTTCCCACATCACCGTCTTCCACTGTGTTCTGCGTCTGTCGACTTCTCATTATCTGTTTGAAGTCAGGCGTGCTCATTAGTTTGTGTTATGGGCAGATGAATGGCGAGATGGCTGCCTGCCAGGTAGCCTTGCGCTCACAGCTCACTCCCACCCACGCACTCCTACAGCTTTGTGTACTCGGGGTGACCTGTAAAGGTCTGAACAGTAATGAGTAAAGGCAGTTGAATGGCGCATGGCCTGGAGGTGATGCTTAATCTCTCTTTCTTACAACAGATGTATATTTATGTAAATTCCAAGAAGCTAAGGGAACATGCAATGCCGTCTGTGTCTTAGCGTTGTTTATATAGGTGATGAATTTCCGTGAGAGGCAGACCAGTCATGCCCTGTCTTGGTTCAAACACACCTGTCACTCTAGCTGAAAATGCCGCACACCAATTGCGAGGGCTTTGCTCCTGATAATTGTTTGCTCACACCTCATCTTTGGATAGCTGACACTGGCTGTATTCTTTGAAAGGCGCAGGATACCATCTTGTAGGTAGTCCTTCTTTTTCTTTTTGCTAAATGTAAGCAAAAAGAAAAAAAAAGAGAGAGGTATTCTATTGGACTCCTACGTTTTTCTTTTAATTTTAGGGCACATTTGTTACATGTTAACTTTCATTTTTCAAATCTTTTTCTTTATAAAGACTTGTAATTTCTTGTATTTCAGATATTCACTTACTGTGGACATGTGAGGCCTTCTGGGTCCCTTGGTTTATGTGACACCAACAAGTGGCCCTGCAGCCAGTGCCTTCCTCACAGGGAGCTTGCTGTGTAGGCCACACCAGTTGCGTGAGACTGCACACAAAACCACACAATGGAAGGGATTACAGGAGGACAGAAATGTCTGTGCTTTATTTATAGTATCATTGTGAGGAAGAAAAACTGTAAGTCAGCTCTGCCTGGGTGTGGGCTTGAAATCAGCCACTCAGAACCACGTTTGTTCCCTTGACTTCGCCCTGTTAAAGCTTCCGTGTCTCCCGCGCCTTATTAGTTCACCATGTTTGGACAAACATCAATTACCACGCACCAAAACGTTTCCAGTTGGATGGGTCTATGAGTGGCAGAGACCAGAAAGACAAAGAGGCCTGGAAACAGAGCCACGGGGCACACCGGAGGCTAAGGAGGCAGGCGACAGAGGTGTGCTGCGTGGTCTGTACGCAGATACTGGGATCCGGACAGAGTGTGGGGTGTTATTAAGCATTTAATTATTAAGCGGAGTGATAAAGGCCCGCTTGTTGGGAACTTAAGCTATCCACAAGGAGTTTTTACTTCAAACCTAGGAGATTAGTTGTTGGAATAAAACAACAGGCTGTGGAGGTGGCACAGTGGACGGAGGGCCTTGCTCCCAGTCTGACGACCCGAGATGAATCCTCAGGACCCACAGGTTAGAAAGAGCGGACTCAGTTGTCCTCCGAGCCCCCAACCCAGGCCTTGCCCCTCCCATTCTTACATACAAATGAACAAATATACGTGGTTTGTTTTCATTACGGCGGAGAGAAAGCGAGCTAAGCGTGTGAATCTGCCGTCCAAATAGTAACCAGGCAAAAGTCACGAGACCTTTTCCTGTTGTCTGAGAGCTTTGAGAAGTCTGTTGGAAATGTTCTCAGAGGGCTTAAGACTTCCTCAAAAAATTATTTATTTGATTAAATACTTTTTTTCTTCTATTCTTTAGATTATAATCACATCATTTCTCCCTTTCCTTTCCCTACCCCCAAGCCCCCCATATACCCCTCCTTGCTGTCTTTCAAATTCATGGCCTCTTTTTCTATGAATTGATTTTACATGTATGTGTATATATTGTTCTACATAAACCCTGCTCAGTCCGTATGTTGTTATTTGTTTATATGTTTTCAAGGCTGGGCATTTGGGATTAAATAACGAATTGGTGTGTTCTTCCCTGGGCGGGGGGGCGGGGGGGAACTATTTCTCCAGTTCGCAACATTCTTCAGTTGCCTGTAGTTCTTCCTGTCGGATTGAGGCCTCGCAGGGTCTTTTTCTCATCTGCTTTAGCGACTCTGGGTTTTTGTCCCTGTTCAGCTCGTGTTTAGGAAATTGTATTGGTGAGATTTGATGGACGTAGCTTCTGACATTAGTGTGAGACACCGTCTCGCTGCAAACTCTTCGGTCCTCTGGCTCTTACAAGCGGCCACCGCTGTTTCTGCAGTATGCCTTAGGTGCGGGAGTGTTTGGTAGATGTATCCCTCAGGGACTCTGCATTGTGATTGCTTGTGGTTTTCTGCAGTGGCCTCCATTTGTTGCGAAGAGGAGTTTCCTTGATGAGGGATGAAGACAACATTTATATGTGCTTTTTCCCCCATTTTGAAAAGATTATTTAATGTACATTTGCGCCACATGCACATGAGAACCGGGAGAAGCCAGAGGAGGATGTTAGATCACTGGAACTGAAATTACATGCAGTTATGAGCCATGTGACATGTCCTGGGTTGAGGCTGGGTCCTCCGCAGGAGCAGAAATCACTCCGAACATCTCCAGTCCCCAACAAGACTTGTTTTAAACAATAAAAATGATAAATTGACTCTTTAATGTGAATGTTTGAAAGTATTTTTATTTTTAATTAATGATGCCCAAGAAAAATAATCTCAGGGCTGTAGTATATTGTGAATATATGCCATTTCTTGTTTTGGAGAGTATTCTACTAGGGCATTAGCTACCATGCAGCTGGGGCTATGAGAAGCTAGAATTGATTTATAGACGAATTCATAGCTTTTGTTATCACTGATCACTGTGGCAACAGAACAGAACTCTGCTCCAAATGTCACTTCAGTGCTTGTCTGATAGCACCCGTGTTTGCAGAACTGGGTGATCAGAGAGGATCTAAAACACAATTGTTTTCTCCAATTGCCTTTAAGTCAAACCAAAGGCTGTCTCTTTGGTGAATTTCTTTTCTTTTTTAAATATTTTTATATTTTTATCTTGTAACTATTTACATTCCAGCCTTTGCCCCCCTCAGTTCCCCTTCCCACAGTTCCTCATCCCATTTCTCTTCCCCTTTGCCCCTGAGAGGGCAGTCAGCCCCTCCCCTGCCAAACAGGCCTCCCCCTTCCCTAGGACTTCAAGTCTCTTGAGGATTAAGCACATCTTCTCCCACTAAAGCCAGACCAGGCAGACCTCTACTCTAAGTGTGCCAGAGGCCTCGCACGGTCCCATGTATAATCCTAGTTGTGGTACTGTCCTGGGAGCTCCCTGGGGTTGGGTTAGTTGAGACTGCTGGTCTTCCTATGGGGTCCATCTCCATTTCAGCTTCTTCAATCCTTCCCCTAATCCAACCATAGGAATCCCTGGCTTCAGTGCAATGGTTGGGTGTGAGTGTCTGCTTCTGTCTCAGTCAACTGCTGGTAGGGCCTCTCAGAGGACAGCCATGCTAGGCTCCTGTCTGTAAGCACAACATGGCATCAGTCACAGTGTGCCTTCCCATGAGATGGATCCCAAGTTGGGCCAGTCACTGGTCCACATTTACTCCAGTCTCTTCTCCATTTTTTGTCCCTGAAGTTCTTTTAGACAGGAACAATTCTGGGTCAGAAATTTGACTGTGAATTAGTAATCCTGTCTCTCCACTGTCCATCTCCTGGAGGTGGACGCTTTGAGTTACCTTTCCCCAAGGTCGGGCATTTTGGCTAAGGTCAGCACCCAGTGAGTCCTGAGAGTGTCTTACCTCCGGGGTCTCTGGTGCTTTCTAGAGGGTCCCCCCACCTCCCACTCCCCAAGGCCGCTCATTTCCATGCATTCCCTCTGGGCTTCTCTCCTGTCCCATTCCTCCCATATCTGATGCTGTTCCACTTTTTCCTCTGCTCTCCCATCCAGGTCACTCCCTCCCTCTAACTCCCGGGATTATTTCCTTCCCCGTTTTAAGTGGTCTTGAAGCATCCACACTTGGGCCGTCCTCTTGTTAAACTTCTTATGGTCTATAGGTTATATGCTAGGTATTCTGTACTTTCTTTGGCTAATATCTACTTATCAGTAAGCATATTCCATGCATGTTCTTTTGGGTCTTAGTTACCTTACTCAGGATGATACTTTCTAGTTCCATCCATTTGCCTGCAAAATTTGTGATGCCCTTATTTTTAATAGCTGAATAGTATTCCATTGTGTAAATGAACATTTTCTGTATCCATTCTATGGTTGTGGGATATCTGGGTTGTTTCCAGCTTCTGGCTATTACAAATAAAGCTGTTTTGAACATGGTAGAGTACAGGTCTTTGTGGTATGGTAGGGAGTCTTTTGGGTATATGCCCAAGAGTGGTATAGCTGGGTCTTCAGGTAGAACTATTTCCATTTTTTGAGGAACTGATTTCCAGAGTGGTTGTACAAGTTTGCAATCCCAGCAGCAATGGAGGAGTGTTCCTCTTTCTCCACAACCTCACCAGCATCTGCTGTCATTTGATCTTAGCCATTCTGACTGGTGTGAGGTGGAATCTCAGGGTCATTTTGATTTGCATTTCTCTGATGACTAAGGACTTTGAACATTTCTCTAAATGCTTCTCGGCCATTTGAGATTCTTCTGTTGTAAATTCTCTGTTTAGTTCTTTACCCTATCTTTATTGTTGTTGTTTTTGTTTTTTGGATTTGTTTTTTTCGAGACAGGGTTTCTCTGTATAGCCTTGGCTATCCTGGAACTCACTCTGTAGACCAGGCTGGCCTCGAACTCAGAAATCCGCCTGCCTCTGCCTCCCAGAGTGCTGGGATTACAGACGTGCGCCACCAGCGCCCGGCTTTTACCCTATCTTTAAATTGAGTTATTTGGGTTTTTGGAGATTATCTTCTTGAGTTCTTTATATATTTTAAATATTAGCCCTCTGTTGGATGTAGGGTTAGTGAAGTTCCCCCCCCCCCAATCTGTAGGTTGCCAATTTGTCCTACTGACAATGCCTTTTGTCACACAGAAGCTTTTCTGTTTCATGAGGTTGCATGCATCAATTATTGATCTTAGAGCTTGAGTCATTGGTATTCTGTTAAGGAAGTTTCCCCCCTGTGGGAGTTCGAGGCTCTTTTCCATTTCATTTTCTACTAGATTCAGTGTATCTGGTTTTATGTTTAGGTCCTTGATACACTAGGCCTTGAGCTTTGTGCAAAGTGATAAATATGGATCTATTTTCATTCTCCTACAAACAGACTACCAGTTAGACCAGCGCCATTTATTGAAGAGGCTTTCTTTTTTTTTTTTTTTTCACTGTTTGTTTTTGGCTTCTTTGTCAAAGATCAAGTGTCCATAGGTATATGGATTTACTTCTGGGTCTTCAATTCTATTCCACTGATCTACCTGTCTGTCTCTGTACCAATACCATGAAGGTTTTTAAAATCATTATTGCTTTTGTGTTTTATTGCTGAGAATTGTTTTGGCTATTCTGAGTTTTTTGTTTTACCATATGAAGTTGAGAATTGTTTTTTTCATGTCTGCAAATAATTGTGTTGGAATTTTGATGAGGATTGCATTGCATCTGTAGATTGCTTTTGGTAAGATGGCTATTAACTATTGTTAATCCTACCTATCCATGAGCATGGTAGATCTCTCCATCTTCTGAGATCTTTTTCTATTTCTTTTTTCAGGGATTTGAAGTTCTTGTTGTACAGCTCTTTCACTTACTTGGTAAGAGTTACACCAAGATATTTTATACTATTTGTGACTATTTGCAAAGGCTATTGTTTCCCTAACTTCTTCCTCTGCCTGTTTATCATTTATATAAAGGAAGGCTACTTATTTATTTGAGTTAATTTTATATCCAGCCATTTTGCTGAAGTTATCAGCTGTAGTACTTCTCTGGTGGAATTTTTGTGGTTCCTTATGTATATTATCATATCATCTTCAAATAGTGATACTTTGATCTCTTCCTTTCCAATTTGTATCCCATTGATATCTTTTTGTTGTCTAATTGCTCTAACTAGAACTTCAAGTACTATATTGGATAGGGAGAGAGTGGGTAACCTCATCTTGTCCTGGATTTTAGTGGGATTGCTTCTAGTTTCTCTCCATTTAATTTGATGTTGGCTGTTGGTTTGCTATATATTGCTTTTATTATGTTTAGGTAATAATTCCTGATCTCTCCAGGACTTTTAACATGAAGAGGTGCTGAATTTTGTCGAAGGCTTTTTCAACATCCAATGAGGTGATTATGTGATATTTTTTCTTTGAGCTTGTTTATATAGTGGATTAAGTTAATGGATTTTCCTATATTGAACCATCCCTGCATACCTGGGATGAAGCCTACTTGATCATGGTGAATGATGGTTTTGATGTGTTCTTGATTTAGTTTGTGAGAATTTTTGCATCTATATTCATAAGCAAAATTGGTTTGAGGCTCTCTTTCTTTGTTGGCTTTAGTTGGCTTTGTTGGTTTAGATATCAGAGTGACTGTGGCTTCATAGAATGAATTAGGTAGTGTTTCTTATGTTTCTATTTTATGTAATAGTTTGAGGACTATTGATATATTGCTATAAGTTCTTCTCTGAAGGTCTGGTAGAAAAGCTTTTTTTTTAAAATTTCATATGTGAATACTATAAATACAGCAATTTCACCCCATACTCTTTCTTTCTGCTCTAACTTCTCCCATGCTCATCCTACAACTCCCTCTCAAACTCATGACATTTTATTTATTGTTACATGTGTATTTATGCAAAAGTATAACCTCCTCAGTTCATTTAGAGTTGTTCCTATATACATGTGTTTAGGGATGACCATTTGGGCTTAGATGACCCATTTGGACACAATGAAAGCAGTGCTAAGAGGAAAACTCATAGTCCTGAGTGCTTCCAAAATGAAACTGGAGAGAGCATACATTAGCAGCTTAACGGCACACCTGAAAGCTCTGGAACAAAAAGAAACTAATTCACCCAGGAGGAGTAGAAGACAGGAAATCATCAAACTCAGGGCTGAAATCAATCAAGTAGAAACAAAGAGAACCATATAAAGAATCAACAAAACCAGGAGCTGGTTCTCTGAGAAAATCACCAAGATAGATAAACCCTTAGCCAGACTAACCAAAGGGCACAGAGACAGTATCCAGATTAACAAAATTAGAAATGAAAAGGGAGATATAACAATAGAAACTGAGGAAATTAAAAAAAATTATCAAATCAGATCGCACTACAAAAGCCTATACTCAACACAACTGGAAAATCTGGAGGAAATGGACAATTTCCTAGACAGATACAAAATACCAAAATTAAATCAGGATCAAATAGATTATTTAAACAGCACCATAACCCCTAAAGAAATAGAAGGGGTCATAGAAAGTCTCCCAACCAAAAAAGCACAGGACCATATGGTTTTAGTTCAGAATTCTAACAGACCTTCAAAGAAGACCTAACACCAATACTCCTCTAATTATTCCACAAAATAGAAACAGAAGCAACACTACCCAACTCGTTATATGAAGCCACAATTACGCTGATACCAAAATCACACAAAGATCCAACAAAAAAGAACTACAGGCCAATATCCCTTATGAATATTGATGCAAAAATATTCAATAAAATTCTTGCCAATCGAATCCAAGAACACATCAAAACAATCATTCACCATGATCAAGTAGGCTTCATCCCAGGGATGCAGGGATTGTTCAATATATGGAAATCCATCAATGCAATCCACTACATAAACAAACTCAAAGAAAAAAAAACCACATGGTCATTTCATTAGATGCTGAAAAAGCATTTGAGAAAATTCAGCATCCTTTCATGCTAAAAGTTTTGGAAAGAACAGGAATTCAAGGCCCATACCTAAACATAGTAAAAGCAATATATAGCAATTGGTAGCCAACATCAAACTAAATGGAGAGAAACTTGAAGCAATCCCACTAAAATCAGGAACTAGACAAGGCTGCCCCTCTCTCCATATCTTTTCAATATAGTACTTGAGCAATTCAACAACATAAGGAGGCCAAAGGGATACAAATTGGAAAGGAAGAAGTCAAACCATCACTATTTGCAGATGATATGATACTATACTTTAGGGACTCAAAAAACTCCACCAGAGAACTCCTATAGCTGATAACCAACTTCAGCAAAGTGGCAGGTTATAAAATCAACTCAAGCAAATCAGTAGCCTTCTTATACTCAAAGGATAAACAGGCTGAGAAAGAAATTAGGGAAATTACACCATTCACAATAGCCACAAACAATATAAAGTATCTTGGGGTGACTCTAATGAAACAAGTGAAAGACCCGTGACAAGAACTTCAGGTCTTTGAAGAAGGAAATTGAAGAAGACCTCAGAAAATGGCTAAATCTCCCATGCTTGTGGATTGGCAGGATTAATATAGCAAAAATGGCCATCTTGCCGAAAGCAATATACAGATTCAATGCAATCCCCATCAAAATCCCAACTCAGTTCTTCATAGAGTTAGAAAGAGAAATTCTCAAATTCATCTGGAATAACAAAAAACCCAGGATAGCTAAAACTATTCTCAACAGTAAAAGAACTTCTGGGGGAAATCAGTATTCTGGACCTCAAGCAGTACTACAGAACAATAGTGTTAAAAAGTGCATGGTATTGGTACAGTGACAGGCAGGTAGATCAATGGAATAGGATTGAAGACCCAGAAATGAACCCACACACCTATGGTCACTTGATCTTTGACAAAGGATCTGAAACCATCCAGTGGAAAAAAACATAGCCTTTTCAACAAATGGTGCTGGCTCAACTGGAGGTCAGCATGCAGAAGAATGTGAATTGATCCATTCTTATCTCCTTGTACTAAGCTCAACTCCAAGTGGATCAAGGACCTCCACATAAAACCAGACACACTGAAACTAATAGAAAAGAAACTGGGGAAGACCCTTGAGGACATGGGCACAGGGGGAAAGTTCCTGAACAGAACAACAATAGCTTATGCTCTAAGATCAAGAATTGTCAAATGGGACCTCATAAAATTACAAAGTTTCTGTAAGACAAAGTCAATCAGATGAAATGGCAACCAGCAAACTGGGAAAAGATCTTCACCAACCCTACACCCAAGAGAGGGCTAATATCCAATATATACAAAGAACTCAAGAAGTTAGACTCCAGAGAGCCAAATAGCCCTATTAAAAAAAATGGGTACAGAGCTAAACAAAGAATTTTCATCTGAAGAACTTTGAATGGCTGAGAAGCACCTTAAGAAATGTTCAGAATCATTAGTAATTAGGGAAATGCAAATCAAAACAACCCTGAGATTTCACCTCACACTAATCAGAATGGCTAAGATTAAAAACTCAGGAGACAGCAGGTGTTGGCGAGAATGTGGAGAAAGAGGAATACTCCTCCGCTTCTGGTGGGAATGCAATTTGGTACAACCACTCTGGAAATCAGTCTGGTGGTTCCTCAGAAAACTGGACATGACACTTCCAGAGGACTCTGCTATACCACTCCTGGGCATATATCCAGAGGATTTCCCGGTATGCAATAAGGACACATGCTCTACTATGTTCATAGCAGCCTTATTTATAATAGCCAGAAGCTGGAAAGAACCCAGATGTCCCTCAGTGGAGGAATGGATACAGAAACTGTGGTATATTTATACAATGGAATACCACTCAGCAATTAAAAACAACAAATTCATGAAATTTTTAGGCAAATGGTTGGAACTGGAAAATATCATCCTAAGTGAGGTAACCTAATCACAAAAGAACACACATGGAATGCAGTCAAGACACAATTCACATATCAAATCATCCTCAAGAAGAAAGAGGGAGAGGGTCCTGGTTTTGGAAAGGTTTGATGCAGCATTGTAGGGAATTACCAAGACAGAGAAGTAGGAGAGGGTTGATTGGAGAATGGGCAGAGGGAAGGGGGCTTAGGGAACTTATGGAGAGGGGGGAACCGGGAAAGGGAAAATCATTTGGAATGTAAACAAAGAATATAGAAAACAAAAAAAAGAATTCCATATGTGAATAGTATAATTACAGCAATTTCACCCCATATTCTTTCTTTCTGCTCTAACTTCTCCCATGCTCATCCTACAACTCCCTCTCAACTCATGATATTTTTTTATTGTTACATGTGTATTTATGCAAAAGTATAACCTCCTGAGTTCATTTAGAGTTGCTCCTAAATACATGTGTTTAGGACTGACCATTTGGGCTTAGATAATCTACCAGAGGGCTTGTCCTGGACAAGACTCCCTCTCTTAGTAGCCCTTGACTGCCTGTATTTCTTAGTGTAAAGGTGGGGTCTTGTGAGAATTTCTCAATCCATGTAGGCGTGTCAGCTGGTGGTGTCATTGTGCAGACTTTTAGGTGATCATATTGTTGATATTTTCTGGGTGCAATTCCCTGCCACAGATAGATGGCAGGGTCCTGTGACCCCTGCACCTTCCCTACTCCAGTGCCCCAATGCTCCATGAGTCTTATGCATAGGATAAGTTATTTGCAGATTTATCAGTTGTGTTGGGCACCTATCTCCCTGTCCGTTGTTCTTTGCATGTTGGCCAGTTGTGGGTTTCTATGATAATCTCTATTTGCTGCAGAATGAAGGAGGGATGAGAGCTACCCTTACTTGTGGATAGAAAGAAGGACAGTAAGCAGAATGCAGCTGGGAATTATCCTGTTGAAGAGTCTGGCATCAACAGGCTTTCTTATAAGGTTCAGGTCTTTGCAGCAACAGGGTGTTGGCTAGGTTTGCAGTAGCAGGCATGGATTCCCTTCTAATTGGGTAATATTCTTTTTACATGTGTGTGTGTGTGTGTGTGTGTGGTTTGTCTATCTGGGTGCATTAATGCCATGGTGGGTGTGTAGAAGGAAGTCTTTCTTTGAAAGCTGTTTTTATTGGGGAGTTAGTTCTCTCCTTCCACCATGTAGGCCCTGAGATTTACACTTGGGTCATCAACCTTGGCAACAAGTGTTCTTATGGGGCTGAGCCATCTTGCTGGTCATCAGCTGATATTCTGTCACATCAGGAATGGGTGCAGTTGAAACCCCGTGCTTTTGTAAGCATAGGTTGCTGCCTTAATCATTGTTCTATAGCTGTGAAGATAAACCACGATCACAACTCTTATAAAAGGAAGCATTTAATGGTGGTTTTTAAAAATAGTTTCAGAGGTTTAGTCCATTATCATTATGGTGGGAGCATGGTGGCATGGAGGCAGACATGGTGCTAGAGAGTTGAGAGTTCTAGATCTAGTTGGGCAGACAGCAGGAAGAAAGAGATACTGGACCTGGCTTGATCATTCGAAACCTCAAAGTCTACCCTCAGTGACAGACTTCCTCCAACAAGGCCATACCTCCAAATCCCTCTCAAGGAGTACTGCTCCCTAATGACCACACAATTAAAGATATGAGCCTATGGGGGCTATTCCTATTCAAATCACCATGGTTGCCCACTTATTATTGGGTGATTGATGCAAACATTTCCCTCCCACGGTTGCTTATGGACTCCACGTCATCTACATTTCAACACCAGAGACTGGCTTTCTGCTTTTCCTTCATGGGTTCAACTGGAGGCACAGGGGCTGTATTCAACAGGATTCTGAAAGCCAGTCATCTCCTATTGCCTATGTAGAGGGCATCCCCAGTTATATAAAAATCATTGTAAGGCATTTTCATGGAGTACAACTGACGTTACAGCCTGTGCTTCCTAACATGCAAGGTCCTGGCTTCTGACTTGGCTTGTGCTGGAGTGGGCGGAAGGCTCTGATGCCTCAGTTGAGTTGTAGCACTGGAGCCTTAGGACTCTCCTGAGAACTGGCACAGGTCCAAAGGAAGGGACGTTGCAAACGTGGAAAAGGCACGGCTTGATATCTGAGAGATGTGGTATTTAGTGCTGCTTCTGCTGTGTGTATCCATGTTATCGGAGACAGGAAGACTTGTGCACTGCATCTAATTTGAAATTTATAGATGTCCAATAAGGAGAGAGCTGTTATGGAAAAATAGACCTCTTTGCTCTTTTAGCCTAAATATACACTTTTAGTCCTGTTGCATCTTAAAGTACCACATGACTTGGTGTCTCTCATTTAGTTGTCTGGAGACAGAAGCAGAGTGTGGAAAGAGCCCGGACGAGGCAGATGTAGCAGAGAAGAGGCTATGACCAAACCCAGCTACCTGGTACTCATGAGGTTCCTGTCAGAGTTTTTGCCTGGGGTTGTTTCTTGGAGTTGCCCCGCAGGGAATCACGTTTCTTGCATTTTTGCCTCAGCACACTTATTGCATGACAAGGGGGCTGCTGTGATCATCCCATGCCTGGCAATAAAACATTCCCATGCATCCTGAGAAAGAGGCCCTGACCTGGTTTAATTCGATCTATTTTCGGTGAAAACTTACTTGGGAGAATATTGGCCTATCGTTTCCTGTCAGCTTGTTTTTACTGGTTGTCTGTCACATGGCTGTGTCACTTTTAGCTGCTAAATGGGAAGCAGGTGTAAGGGAGCACAGGGACACACTCCCGTCCGCATCACCATGGGGAACGTCCAGCATGAAATGTGGGTTTTCTGGAAGCAGAAACACACTACTTTAATTATTACACGCAGTTTGGAAGCATGAATATTTATACAATTAGAAACTTGGAAGCCTAACACAAATTCTTTCTGATTGGACTCTGACATACACATTCTTCCTCTGATCTGATCTATGAATGCAGAGTGTGAGACAGGGAGGGCAGCCCTGAAGTTACAGGTCTTAGAGAAGCATGCAGGAGAACTGGTTATGATGAGTAGGGCCGTTGATGGTCACTTCAGGTCTGTTTGCACTCCAGGGACATTGGGTCTTCTGTTACTTGTGTTTAAGCTGTTCTATTCTGTGTGATTAGAATCAAATAACACTAAGGGAGGGTGTGGCTTATTAGAATATTCAAATAGTACATTTAAAGTTGTTGGCAAGGACTTCTTATAACATCAGTGTGTTTTTCTAACATAACTGCCCCTGCTCTAATATTTCTGTAAAAAGATAGATATACATTTCCAAATTATATGGAAATGAAATAAACCTATCTTTTTTTTTTAAATACCCACACACTTCTGTATTGTCTTCAGGAAGTATTATGATTTCTATTGTACACATGTATTAACATATCACATGTAGCCCATAATATGCAAAACTGCCATGTGTTTGTAAAATAAAAAACATATTGAACATGTACCCATGGTCTAATACAGCCATCCCACTTCTGAGTATTTATCCCAAAGGAATTAAAGTATGTTTAAGGTACCAAGAAGAAAGGGTCTATGTTGGCTTTCATTTTTAAATTTTCTGGATGAAGGCAGACTTTTGATGACTTATTTTTTAGTTTTTTAGTTTTGTTGTTTTTACTTATTCACTTATTGATGCTAAATGACTTGAATTCTTGTTATAGAAACTGTTGTACTTTGTACTGAGTGTTTTGTGCACTCGGGGCTTTGAGATTAGTCTCCTATTGGTGGCACTGTTTGAGGAGGATGGTGAATCTTTAGGCGGTGGAGCCTTGATAGAGAAAGTACCTCACTTGGGGCAGGTTTTGCAAATGTATGTATGTATGTATGTATGTATGTATGTATGCATGTATGTATGTATGCATGCATGCATGTATGTATGTATGTATTTGTTTTTGCCCAATTTCTATCTCCCTCATCCCTTCCTCTGTGTGGATAAAATGCAATCTTCTTTACTTTCTGAAACTCAAAGCTCCTGCAGCCACGCTTTCCCCACCATGGTGGACTCTGTCCCCTCAGGAACTGTAAGCTAAAACAAAACCTTTCTTCCCCAACTTGCTTTGTGTTGGGGTATTTTATCACAGCATCAGACAACTAACTGACTCACATTGCAGGATATACATCTCTGTCTATCTCCTCCCCTGTGAGTTGCCAGTTAATAAGGGAAACTGTTGTAGTGCTATCTACCCCCCATCCCACCCTACCCCAGAGAAGCTAAATGGAATCTCTAACCAATGCTGGAATTGGAAATCTTTTCAATTATGATACTCAAGCACAAATCCTACAAACATATTTTATCATTCTCAATGATTGATTCTATAAAAATTAAAAAAAAACCCTAGATACATGAGAAATTTCATAAAATCTGATCATCTGATCATTTGCCCTCTTAGGGCTGAGTTGGTTGAGAAATGGAAATGATGTCGTCACTTATAACAATTAAAGCTGGTGTGGCCTTTTGATATCAAATTATTGCATGTGTGTGTGTGTGTGTATGAGAGAGAGAGAGAGAGAGAGAGAGAGAGAGAGAGAGAGAGAGAGAGAGAGAGCTTTTGATTGGGATGCCAGGACACAGCTTTGCCTTAGCTCATAAGCACTCTGGGTAAAGTTCCTATTGTCAAGAATGTCTTCCTTTGTTGTCCTGATACCTGTGTGATGAAGAGCTTAAAAAGACGGGGAGAGGAGCCGAGCACTCAGATGCTGGCATCTGCCCCCTTCAGGAGTCTTGTCTTCCTGAGTGTGTTTCCCAGCGTTATGGAGACAATGGTCTGGAGCTTTTCAAGCTGTGCTGTGCTGTGCAGCAAACCCTAGGGCTCTGCCTGCCACTGCCGCTTCAGTGCTGGGATTTCACGTTCATACTTGGTGTTTTAACACTGAGCTATAGTGATTGAACTCAAGCTCCCATGCTTGCGTGGTGAGCATGTCACCAACTGACCTGTCTCTATCACCGGGGACTTGACTTTTTTTTTCTTCCTTTTTTGGTAAGGGGTTTTGAGAAAAGTCATGAGTTAAGTGATGGAAAAGATGTGGCGTGGGGATGGGGGAGGGGCATCAGTAGGATGGACCACAGGATTCCTGGTGTCAGGTTGACATTGTCCTCCTTACCTATGCTCCTTGGGAGTGTAGAATGTCACTCACTCACCGTCCAGAAACTGCCAGGGCACTCTGAGAATTCCGAGAATGGAAGGAAATTCCTTTAGCTTTTATCATGGCACCTGTTTCCTAACTTTGATCACTCCTTCTGAGTTCTTCCTACACTTTCTCAGAATGATCACAACTGCAAGTCAATGCAGCCCAATCCAGGGGACACCAGACCAGAAGTGCCCTCTATCAGCACCCTAACTTCTTGTGATGAATAACTTTGGTTGTCAACCTGGATTTGGAATCAACTAAAATATGAATCAGGTCAGGGACTTTCCTGATCAGATTATAGGAAGCAGGAAGACTTAAAGTGGGTAAAGGCAAAAGGCTGGACCTTTTGCAAGAATGAGACATTTGCTTGCTTGCTTTCACTCTTTCTAGCGAGTTCATCTATCCTACTGCTTCTGAATTCCATCGCCAATATTAGAATCAGCTTCTTTGGGTTTTGAACATAGACTGAAGACCAGGATTTTTTCCAGGAACCCTTCAGGCCTTCAGTACCAGATTGGGACTGTAGAGATGTGTTGTTTCATTGGCTGAGGAGCTACGGGATTTGCGGCCTCTCCAGACTTACAACCACAGCCTGTAAGCCAGTTTACTAAGGCACATTCAGGCATTTATTCTATCAGTTCTGTTCCTTTGGAGAACACTGACAAGCACACGTCTGCATGGCCTGCTTTACCATGGAGTATGATTTCAGTAATCAGGCTTAGAGCAGACCTGGCCTGGAGAAAGGGAGCTCATGGCATTTACTTGATTAAAAACATCTGAAATGAAGAATTTCAGAGGGATTCTAAATTTGCCTCTTTCCCATTTCTCCCTGGGTTCCTCCCCTATGCTGTATTAATCTGATCATTATAGAAAATGTGTTGGAGTCTACTTCAAAAATTGTTCTTTTCATTGCTAATATCAGTTGTGCTTACAATTACAAACAAAGCTAGTCGAACAATGCATTCTGTAGCCTCCATGGGGGGGGGGATAAAACAGCTTTGTTTACTTATTTTAGTTGGAACCAAAAGTAGAGTGGGGGCTTCTAAGGGTGATATCCATCTGTCTGTCCATCCATCATCCATCCATCCATCCATCCATCCATCCATCCATCCATCCATCCATCCATCTGTCTGAAGAAGTAATTTTTTGATACTTGGCTCTAAAAGCTGTGTTCTAGATGGTAGAGTTCCAACAGGGAATAAAGATCGACCACAAAGCCTGTGCGCTTATGCAGGAGAAAGGCATCGATAAATAATTATGTAGTTAAAAATAAAAATTGAGTGCCATAAATGAATATTTGCATGGTTAGGCATCAGCCTTTGAGAGCAGAGAATAGTTATTGTAGCCTGACAAGTGTCCCATCACCCCTTTCCTCCTACTGAGTAGTCAGGAGGGTATGTTCTTACTGTCATTAGTCTTAGCAATTCCTTGTGCCAGCTTTGGCTTTTTCTCAGTGACAATCATTCATGGGCCCATCCCTACCTTTTACATTCTGCTTAAAGCTTCTAAGGTATGGTATCTTGCAGGCAAACTTGGCTGCTAGTAATTTTCTGCTTTAAACTTCTAGTTTGCTATGGGGTTCAGACAGCTTAACAGAATTGGGGGGGATAGCCAGACTAGCAGGTATTTGCAAAGCCCAGTGTGTCTTGCTCATTTGTAGCTGCACTTAAGCTGACTTACAACACCTTAGAAAACAAACCATTAGATGGAGTCACTTATACAAATATGGCTTTCACTGCAGTGTATGTGTGTGTGCATACATGCATGCATGCATGCCTGTGTATGTGTGTGTGTGTGTGTGTGTGCATATGTATGCATAACATAATCAGTAGGAGAACGAAGAGTGGGTTGGCTTAGTTTCAGGTGAAGTGTGACTGGAAGATTCAGAAGGATCTAAGAGATAGGCATTGGAGTTCAAGTAGGAGTGGGATTGCTCAAAGAGTTTTGTCTTGTGGTCCAGAGATTATGATGGGAATTCTTGTCTGTATGGTGACAGTCAGGAGGCTCCAGTGCTTTCCTGTGGGTAAGAATTCTATTACTTGTTCTACAAGAGCAACTCATTTATTCCTGGAACCCCTATGAGACTGATTTTGTCAGTGGCATGAGCTGGCTATTGCTCAGGAACAAGAATGTAAGCCAAGGAGGTGCTGGGTCACAGCAGGGATTAAAGGTCACAGGGCAAGATTCTGGTCCTTTGGAACAAGGTGTGAAGAGAAGAAAACAATTTTTAAGGAAGGGTAATATCTGAGAGGCAGAGAAGAAACTTATTGTTTAGTCTCACTGTTGAGTAAATGAAGTTCCACTTAACCAACTGGAGCAAGAGATGGTAAGACTGCAGGGCTAAGTCATGAAGGACCAGGAGGAGGATGCTGGGAGAATGGATGGGATGCTCAGTGTCAGGAGCCCCGCTCCAAGAATCAGGCTGTGTGTGGTGGGTTTTTGCTTGTTTGTTTGTTTGTTTGTTTGTTTGTTTTTTGTCCCAAAGATGTGTGCCTCTCCACAAGTTGAGTTCATTCTTTCTCTTTTCTATGTGGTTTTATCCACACATCACACCTTGAATCCCAGCGCTTAAGAGGCAGAGGCAGGTGGATCCACATGAGGTAGAGGCCAGTCTGGTCTACAGAGTGAGTTCCAGGGCTGCTGCACAGAGAAACTTGTCTCAAACCAAAACAAACAAAATGAAGGAGGGGAAGAAGGATGAGGAGGAAGCGGAGGAGGAGGAAGAAGAGAAGGAGGAGAAAGCTGCAGTAGCAGGAGGAGGAGGAGGAGGAAAAGAAGAAGAAGAAGAAGAAGAAGAAGAAGAAGAAGAAGAAGAAGAAGAAGAAGAAGAAGAAGAAGAAGAAGAAGAAGAAGAAGAGAAGCCAAATAGTGATTTCATCCAGTAGATAGAGACACTATCATGATATTTTGAATTTCAAATTCAGAACAATGGGCAGATCACCTCTACTATACTCATGCTTTGAAAGCTTTTTGCCAGGTGACAGAAAAAAGGGAGTCTTTACTGTGAACTTTTCTTGTGAAGCAATGAGTCTGGGAAAAGGTAATCCCAAGGTTGACTCATTGCTAAATGATACCAGGGGGAAGAGTATCTAGGATTCCTTGAGCAATCCCGACAGAATGGTGACCCATGTTGCTGTAATAATCATGATTTTCCATGAAGAGTCAGGGAAAAATTCTGTTTGTGTGAATTTTGTGTGAAGAATTCTCTTACTTGGAGGCAAACAATGTTATAGGTTTATGGAGCCCAAATCTGATGCCGTTTTGGAATGCACTTTAAGGAAAATGTTCTAAAACACAGAATTAGGCTAGAGATGCCATCAGAGTCATTGAGAATATGAGGTCCTGGGCTTCTCAGGACGACAGGTGAGCAGGTTGCATTTCTTCTATTGCATCTGTAGACTCTCTGAATCTCAGGAAGTCAGGTCACTACGGAAGGACACAAGGAGGTAGGAAGGCAAGTGTCTGGTTGTCTGTGGTTCTGGGGAAGCGGGAAAAGGATTTGTATTGGATGAGAACCAGTTTGTTCCCACTGGTGTCTGTGGGTGGATGACTAATGCCCTGCAGTGGGACAGAAGGGTGCTTGCTGTGAAGCTTGTTTGACTTGGTGGGATGCAGTGAGTTAGAGTGTTCTCCCATTCATGATCGCAGCATATTACTGGTCAAATGGCCACCCTGGTCATCATGTGAGGGAAGTGCTCACGAGCAGAGCACCTGTTGCCTCCCAGAGCCTCGCCAGAGATTCTGCTTCCAGTTGTGTGGGTGGCGCAGACACAGCAATTCTTTCTGCGCATCTATACTCCAGGACAACTCCTGTTAGCTCATGAGAGGCCCCGTCATCTGTGCAATTCACTGTAGGAAGTTCTCTTTTGAATTGTTTCTCCTGTCTTAAAGTATACGTGTGTGTGTGTGTGTGTGTGTGTGTGTGTGTGTGTACACGTGTGTGTTTAATTCATTTTAATATATCAGTAACACAATATTAATTGCACCAACAGTTCTTTAGTTTTAAGGCCCCACCTAGGGAAGTTATCGTGGCTAAAGTACAGAAAGCCAATGATGTGGGGCAAGTTTGTAGGTGCATAGTAGAGAATTTGTCTAAGATGTATGAGGGCCTGCTTCAACCTCTCTCTCTCTCTCTCTCTCTCTGTATCTCTCTTTCACACATACACAAACACACACACACACACACACACACACACACACACACACACACACACCACACTATTTTGTCAACACTGACACAAAGCCAAGTTTGTACTTGGGGTTAGCTAGTAAAACATGATGGTGCCCAAAGGCAGGAATTTCAACATAGGCCACAGTGACAAGTGTCCTAGGCTATATCCTCACTTACAAGTCTCGTCATGGCATATTTGAGTCTCCAGGTACCACTGAAGCCAAAATGTCAAGAGTACAGTTTCTGAGGCTGGAGTCAGCTCTGTAGTCTGTCAGTCACCTGGCTTTGTAAAGCAGTCTTGGAGTGATGTCCCAATTGTCAGCTTCTTCCCTGATTATTCTTGCTGTAATAATAATAATTATTACTAAATGGTGAAGGCCAGCAGGTCCAGTTATTCCTGGGTCCCGAAGAGGCACTGCCTGAGGGTCAAAAATGGGGGGAGAGAAAAGGGAAGCCAAGCATGCTAAGAAAGACAAGTCAGTCTGGGTTATGTCAAGGCTTCGTTTAATGTCGGGGAGGTAAGTGGGTTTTAAGGTTTACAGAGAAGGAAATAACCTTCACACCAGCCAAAGGAGGGAAGGGCAGAGACACCCCTAGGGGTCGAAGCAGGAAGGTTATCTGGTCATCTGGAGAGGACACCCAGAGTTAACGCAGGCAGGTACATTCCGTGGTTAGGGCAGGAACATCTTGTGGTATTCTCGGAATCTTCTCACACTGATAGCTCAAGGAGAAGGCTCTAGTTAATTGTTCTTATATTTTAGCAGCCACCACCTTAGGGCCATGAGTAAGCATTAGTCCAAATAGCTCAGGATGGCTTCCCACTCTCTCTCTCTCTCTCTCTCTCTCTCTCTCTCTCTATCTCTTTCACACATACACAAACACACACACACACACACACACACACACCACACTATTTTGTCAACACTGACACAAAGCCAAGTTTGTACTTGGGGTTAGCTAGTAAAACATGATTGTGCCCAAAGGCAGGAATTTCAACATAGGCCACAGTGACAAGTGTCCTAGACTATATCCTCACTTACAAGTCTCGTCATGGCATATTTGAGTCTCCAGGTACCACTGAAGCCAAAATGTCAAGAGTACAGTTTCTGAGGCTGGAGTCAGCTCTGTAGTCTGTCAGTCACCTGGCTTTGTAAAGCAGTCTTGGAGTGATGTCCCAATTGTCAGCTTCTTCCCTGATTATTCTTGCTGTAATAATAATAATTATTATTAAATGGTGAAGGACCTCAGAGTCAGGAAGCTGACTGTAGAAGATGAGAGCTTCTCCAAGCCCTCTGAGCATCCGCTATGCTCCTGACCAGGACTTCCAAATAAGAGTGTGCTTTAGGCTGCTACCCAGCTTCCAGCTGGGTCCTGGAAACGGCTCTTCCTCAATTTCCTGTTCTTCAGCATTATGAAAAGTGGTTTATTGCCCACCCCCACCCTGCTGCTTCCCCCCCCCCCCCCCGCATGGAAGGAGAGTGCATTACCCATAATTCTTTGCCATGAAGAACACAGGAAACTGTTGGAGATGAGACTGTGATCCAGCTCCGGAGTGTAAGGAATGAGTGATCTCTCTCTCTCTCTCACACACACACACACACACACACACACACACACACACACACACACACAAATATACACACATGATGGTGGTGAGAGAAAGAGGGGAGAGGGAGGGATGGAGAGAGAGAGAGAGAGAGAGAGAGAGAGAGAGAGAGAGAGAGAGAGAGAGAGAGAGAGAGAGAGAGAGAGAGAGAGAGAGAGAGAGAACACAGTCAGGCCTGAGTCTTGCAGTTATTTCTGGCTTTGAATTGTGTCCAAGTCTCATACATTCACAGACGGCCTCGCCAAGGCCCACAGCTGTCCTGCATTTTCAACAGATCCCACAGGGCCTCGATCAGGCTGAGAGACATTCCTTTGCTCTGACACAGGGGCTAGAAGGAAGGGCTGCGACATCTGAGGCTGTGGAGGTGGGAGCCTGCCACCCTGACCTTCCCAAAGTGCCCAGACATACAGGTGCAAGAGTGTGCTGGGTGGCACAGCCCAGGGCATGGCAGGACCAGCGGGTGATTGTCCTCCGAGCCCATAAACCCAGTGTGCTCTGCTTTCTGTGGCCGTGGTAGACAGACGCATGTTCCTGTTGCTGTTTGGGATGTTTGTCACAGGAAAGGCATGCTCCTCTGGAGGTCTTCCCAGCTGTCAGTAATATGCTGATATACCAAGGCCAGTCCTGAGCAGGACAGCCAGATAAACAGGATGTCCACAGTGTGTGAGAACACATGAGTGTAGCGACCCTCTCTACCCATCTGTCAGTCCCATAAGGGACTGGCATGCCTTGCTCCATCAGCCTATCTAGGGCAGGAAAACAAGCATGGAACATATGTGAGAAAAACCTTCTCTCTGGCTACATGAGCCATTGGAAAGACTGGGAAATCTGTCATAAATGGGAAGGAATATGGCTTCCTTGTTAGTCGCTTACTTGTTGAGAAGCACTTTAAGATATCCCAACACACAGGGGAAGAATAATTAGATCATCATTGGCTATTGTGGGAGACAAGGGTCTACAGGAATAGCTCTAATGCCAGCGGAATCAGCTTCATGTTTTCCTCTTGTCAGACACACACTAGTTATTTATATGGATATACAGAGACAAGTGACGCTTGTGTCATTGTCCTTCTTGTTTTGGAGACGCTGTGTCTGTTGATGATCAGTGTGTAAACACATCCTTAAGGCTGCAAAGCGAGGCTCAGGGGCTCCTCCAATAGCCTGTGCAGTCTGATCCCTTGGAAGAAAAGCACCAGATATGCTGGTGTGGGCTCTTCTGTGGTTGAGGCTATTGAAGAAGGTGAACCCCAGAGTAAGGATGTGCTGGTAGGACATTAAAGTTGAAAGTGAACTTAGCTTCTCTTCTGACCTGAATTTATGGACATGGGAGCAATTGCTGTGATTGCACAAGATTTCCCAGGAGTAGGGTCAGAAAGTCAGATATGTGATTCTTATTCTCCGGGGCCCTGCGATGCTCTCTGTGGCGTGGTACACACACTCTACTTCTAGTACATCAGGTGCAGCTTCGTTTCCATGGATTCAGTGTTGTTACTGCTTTAATTTGAATAGCAACTGCTTTAATTCTCTGTATTTTAAACTACAGTAGAAAGAACAAGAAGGGAACTCCTTTTCACTTTGTCTTTTATTAGCTCAAAATTTAAAACTTAAAAGATTTTAGTGATGTAAGTAAGATGAGGCTAATTGCATAAGATAGAAATTTTACATAAGAAAAAAACAAATTGAATCACAGTATGAATCATTAGACAAGATCAACATATATTTTTATGTGTATATGCTTGTAACTACACGCTGGATCATACTTAAAAACTTTTTTTAAAAAGATTTATTTATTGTTATATGTAAGTACACTATAGCTGTCTTCAGACACAACAGAACAGGGCGTCGGATCTCATTACAGACGGTTGTGAACCACCATGCGGTTGCTGGGATGTGAACTCAGGACCTTCAGAAGAACAGTCAGTGCTTTTAACTGCTGAGCCATCTCACCAGCCCATACTTAAAAACTTTTATGTGTATGATTGTTTACTTATGTGTCTGTGTGTTCACCATGTGTATATCTGGGGGTGCTAGCAAATGAACCCAGGCCCCCTGTAAGAGCAGCCAGTGCTCTTGTTCAGTGTTCTTTTCAGGGGTTTCCAGGCCTGCAGAATCACATGCAACCTCTGTATTTTCATATAAGTGTAGATTTACAAGTCTGCCCTCCCTCTCGCTTGTTCCCTCTCTCCCTCCATCCCTTCTCCTCCCCCCTCTTTCTCCTCCTCCTCCTTCTTCCTTTTCCTCTTCTTCTTTTTCTCCCCCTTCTCCTCCTTCCTTATCTCCACCCCCTCTCTTCTATTGTTGCTGTTGTTATTTTGGACAGGGTCTCAGTTCTACCTCTCAAGCTGGTCTGAAACTCACTGTATAGCTTAAGCTATCCTCAAACTCATGGGATTCCTCCTGCTTCAGCCTCCCAAGTACCTGTTTCGGATGCTACACCTATCACTGCGAGATGAACATTTTCAAGGTAAACAATATATCTTCGGTACTGTTTTTGGTGGCACAGCAGATCGGTCCATCTCATATATTACAATATTTGTTCATCTTTAGATTTTGGATGATTGAGGACAATTTCACTCTCCAATACATTGCAACATGGTGACGTTTCACTGAATTGTGCACTTGCTCTTTCATAAGCCTCATTTTCACAAGTAGAGTTTCTGGGTCAGAAGCTGTGCATATATACAGGACTTGCGGTGCACCAGGCCTCTGTGCCCACTTCTCTTTCCCTGTTTCAGTATCTGTGCTTTGTAGTTGGGGCTGTGGGACTTTAACATCTAGCAAGACAGACAAACAAACGGAAACAACAGAGCCTCTTCAACTAGTAGCAGAGGCTGTGCCCTTACCCACCAAGGCCTTCAGTTCCTAAAATCTACTGGCTGTGGAGAGCAAAGGCATTGCGCAGACAGAGATGGTACATGCCTGTGGCAAGGGTCTGCTCGTCTGTATTCTCCAAGGGCAAGAGGGTGGAGACCTTTAAGGTCACAGGGTCCTCGGAGGAGTCTCTGCACACATCTCAGATGTTCATCACAGAGACCTTCCAGTCATGTCTGTTTGCCTTGAGAAGGATGAATATGGTTTTCTGACAGCCTGGAAGTTGTTGGTTAGAGAGCAAGCACGTTGACAGTCTAGAGACCCTGATATCCTCAGTTCCGTGCTTGAGTCACTACCCTCACCTCTGATGTGCAGTTGCTTTTAATATGAGAACAAGTGCCAACTCTGCCCATTTACTGAAGGATGGAAAGCGAAACTTAAATTCAGAGAGATTGGCATCTATCTAATGCTATCTATTGCACTATGCTGCTATAAAAACAACTCCAGAAAGAAAAGTGCCTCTATGTTTCATTTTTGCAGTGTGACCCTGTGACGTCATGCTGGCTGGTTTTCTTGCATCAGAAATAGTTATAGTTACTCTGTGAGATCAATTGTGGCCTCTACTCATGGTGACAGTGTTTAACCTATCACTGTTTTTTCTCATTTGATTGGTTTATATCATCTGTATCATATAGTCACTGTATCTTTAAAGGAAAGATTTCTCCAGGCAGGTATTTGATTATCAAAGTAAATGTTGATTCAATTTCAGATTATTCTACAACTGAGTTAATGTTCTTCATAAATACAAACAATAAATTATAGTATCATTATTCAGTTACTTAGTTCATTTTTTTTTAAGAAAGTAAATACTTTGGTTAAATAATTTTTTTTTTTTTTTGATTTGGTTTTTCCGAGACAGGGTTTCTCTGTGTAGCCCTGGCTGTCCTGGAACTCAGTCTGTAGACTAGGCTGGCCTCGAACTCAGAAATCCGCCTGCCTCTGCCTCCCAGAGTGCTGGGATTACAGGTGTGCGCCACCACCGCCGGGTTAAATAATTTTTAAGTCACAAATCGAGCTTACTTTCAGTGCTGAGTTTTAGAACACTCCAGCAAAGCTTCCTGAGATTTTTCTTGTTAGTGTTTTAGGGAGCAAGGAGATGAATTTTATTAATACACCCATCTCTTATTAATTAGTAAGCATCCTATCACCTCAGGAGAAACCATTGCAGTGTTGTAGTGCAGGGAAGACACAATTAGATAGAACAGGAAGAAAAGCACATTAAAGAAAATATCTACCCAGAAAAGAGAAGGTCTATCCTGAGAGTACTGTCTGCTCAGTGTGGGTTCACGTTGTGCCCATCAGTGACTTCCGAGTGAATTCTACATGGGACGAGGGCCTGGCAGGCATTAGCCCCCAGATCTTGTGTTTAACCCAAGTGCTCATGCTTCAGAATGGCTCCTCTCAGCTTCTCCTGTCAGTATTCCTATCATTCCCACCCCATGACCTCTGACCTACCAGCTAATGCCAGAGACTGGGTCTGTATCTCAGCCATTGCCCTCTTAAAGCAGAATCACAAATCTGCGACTGCATCCGTGGCAGACTGTCCTCTCAATGTAACACCGTGCTGTTTGGCATTGAGAGGACAGCTGTATTTTTAAAGTACAATTAGAATATATGAGTAAAATTAAAATGTGACCCATTTATTGCTTAAGAAACTGGTACACACATATATATACACACACATATATATATACACACACATATACACACACACATATATATACACACATATATGTATATATATATATACACACACACACACACATATATATATACACACACATATATGTATACACACACACACACACACACACACACATATATATATATATGGTCCTGATTGGTTGTATTGTGTGTCTCTGGGCTATTCAGCCTTCATTTACAAAATTAAGAATATTGAGAAAAATTCCCTCAAGGCTTTGTGTGTGAGGCTCACAAACACATAAATAAATTTTATATGGCACATACATTTCACCTTTACATCATTGCCATCTCTAAGCATCTCATAAGCAGATGCTGCACTCTGGAAACCTCCAATCTGAAACACTTTGGTTCCAAGCAGCTCTGCTGAGTGGCCCACAAACCTAGGTGGACTGAAGGGACAAGACAAATGCAGATGGATCTCACCAGAAGATGGACCTGAGTCCGGAAATAGCCATAGAAATCCTCATGGCAGGCATTGCATGGAACCTGTCATTACACAGTGCCCATCTGGACATACTTTGAAGTTCAGAGATGCTGAAGTGGACGGGGTTTCTCTGATGAATCATCAATTAGGACACTTGATCTAGGACACATAAGGAGCAAGTAGAGGTCTCAAGAGAGAAGAATCCAAAGCTTATATGACATGACAAAGGCATCATAGCCAGCCAAGTCTATGTTCTTTGCATTTGTTTTCTCCAGGACCTCTTCTAATCAGGAGGACTAGTGCTTTGGAAACTCTTCTCTATTTAAACCTGCAGACTCTGTCACTTAAGAACAACAGTAATTGATTCTATGTTATGAGCGGAGGAGTTTAGAGTAGGTTGGAGAATGGAAGTTCTTTTTCCTCCCTGTTCTACAAATATGGGTCACTGCATCTATAATCTGGAAAAGGCTTCAGCTGTCCACTTACTCTGTGTCCTAGTTAGCTTAACTGCTAACTTGCCATAGCCTGGAGTCATCTGAGAGAGGCTTCATTTGAGGAATTTCCTAGATGAGATTGGCCTGTGGGTATACCTGTGGGCGATTGTCTCAATCATCAGTTGGGGTGGGAAGGTTCCCACCACTGTGGGTGCATCATCCTTATGCAGTGGTCTTGGGCTGTGTAAGAAAACATGAGTCTAAGACCCGAGTGGTATCCTCCATGGCTTTGGCTCATTGGGTGTGAGTTAGTTCCCTGGTTAGAGGTAATGATGGGTGGAACATCTGGCTTGACTTTATGTTCCTGCCTCGAGTTCCTGTGCTGATTTCCCTCAATGATGAACTGTGACCTACTAGTATAAGACAAATAAGTTGTTTCCTCTCCTAGTTATGCTCAGTCATTGTGTTTTTTCACAGTCACAGAAATCAAACTAGAACACTGTCTAGTCATTATGTACACATTAAGGCTCTTCAAAGAAATAGTTGAAAACAATTAGAAATAAGCAGCCACCAAAGGCTTTCATTATACTGTAGTGTTGGGAAAAAATGATGTTACCGTTGTTACACTTACTATGGCCTAGTTTTTGTAGACATTCCAACAACAGTGACTTCTTTGAGCCAAGACTAATACATTATATATTTTTTTGCATTATGATAAATGAAATTTGCTTTGCAGTGAAATCTAATTCTCTCAAATCTTATCAAGTAACATCTAAACTGTAATATTTTCCAGGATTAAGCAGATTTCAGCTAGCATGGTAGAGCATATGATATTTAATGTCATTGAGGTTCAAGCCATAAAAAAGGAAGCTGACGGCTGCAAAAAGATGTCATCTAAGGCCAGACCAAATGAAAGGATGCAGCAACTTCCTACCAAATAAAAACATATTTGACTCAATAGAAAAAAATCCCTTCATGGTACAATGAACACGTCCTTCCCTGGAGCAGTGCTGATAATTAATGCCACAAACTCTTGGTTAGAAATATATGAGTGTGGTCATAAATGTTCTCGGGCATTTTAAATGTCAGTGATGTGAATAGCCTTTATTATTCCAGAATGATAGCTTGTTCCCAGACACCACTACTTTGCAGGGAATGATGACCACTTTGGCACACAATGAGGCATTCCGGGAACACGCCTGGAGGATTTGGAAGACATGCCCATAGTTCTGAATCAGTGGAGCAGAGGCAACATATACGGGCACACAGGCGGACGTTCAGTCTCAGTCCTGTCTTTGCTTTCACTTGGGTGCTCATGAGTCAGTCTGAATATCTGAGGCTTGGAAAAGTTTGCTGTTTTCCGTTTTGGACAATGGTCCTTTCTTTGGCCTCCAGGGCTATGTGTTGTTTCATAGTCTCTTCTGCTTTCTAGACACAGAGTTTGCTTGTTATGTTAGAAGATCTCCAGGTACTCGACTTTTGTGGGTGACAGAGAAAGAAGGGGCTGCAGGCACTTTAGGAACATAGGAGAATCGCACACAAGTTGTTCTAGGAGCAGCCAGAACACAATAGACTTAGCAGCAGCATAGAAGTTGGGCTTGTAGCTGTGCCTCTGACATGGAGGAACTTAGAAGTTTGCACTAGTTTTTGTGTCATGAAAAAGCTAGTTAGGCTGAAATTTTATGGACTGGGGGTAGGGGACACCAAAACAGTTGGTTTTGTGTGTTTGTCTGATTTTGATACTCAGGGTCTCCTGTAGCCCAGGCTGACCTCACACTTCCTGTATAGCTGGGGGTGACTTTGATTTTCTTATATTTCTGTTACCTCACCAGGAGCTGTGATTAGAGGTGGGTTCCAACTCAAGGGGTTAATGCAATACTGAGAGGCCCAAACCCAGGCTCTGTGAAAGCTGGCAGGTGCTCTCCTATGAACTATATCCCCAACCTGCTTCTCTCCCAGCCCCGCTTTGAGACAGGGTCTCATGTATCTCAGGCTAACTCTGGACTTGTGTAGCTGAGAATGAATGACATTTAATTTCTGACTCTATAGCCGCTACCTTCCAAGCGCTAAGAATATTGGTGTGTGTCACCACGCCTCGCATGAAACATGCATGTTACACCTTGTGTTTTGGACCAGTCGAAGTGAGAGTCCCAGCTGAGATTTGCTCACCTGGCGTGGATGGTGCTTGTGCGATTGTGTGTTGTCTGCAGCTGCATGGTCAATGGAACAACACTCAAGTGCTGAAGGACCCACAGGAAAGAAAGGGCTGGCAGGCATTGGTGCTGTTTCATAGACACCTCCAGCCTTCCTACTCTCCCATCCTCTGACTTTCATGAGCCATGAAAATACCTTTTGTGGGTTTGTGGTGAGGAGTCTCCTAAGTCTCCAGGAAGGGGAGAGGGTTCTCATCCAGGTTACTGTCAGATTTCTGGTGGCGCTTGCGGGCAAAATAATACCATGAGATCAACACCTGTGAAGGGCACCGTCTGGCCCACTAAGCACTCAGGCAATTCTAGAATATCCCTCTTCTCCACATTAACATCACATCCATCACATCAACAGGACTGGAGTAAATACAAGTTGATTACAATGGAGGAAGCTGTAAGACACGGACTCTCTTTAAATGAGAGTGGTTAAGGAAACCTGAGATCAACAGCGGAGGAGAGAGACAAGGGCTTGGGACATTTGAATTCTGTATCACAAACAGTTAATGGCAAGGAGCAGGTCATGTCTGCCCTCTACAGAAATGCCTGATGGGAGAGAAGAATCAATAAAAACTTAACGAGAGAAAGCAGGAGGAAGAGTCACACGCGATGTGGCACAGACATGAGGATTCAGATCATGACTCCCGATGGAAAGTAGGTGATGTGTAGAAACAGACATGCAAAGGCAAAGTGGTGGAGCCTGTGAGACAGCTGAGACCAAATGTGGGCGCTGAAAGACAGACGTGATAGGGGTCTGAGGGCTCATCAGCAGGTTCAGAACGCTGAGAGACTGGTGGAAGTGAAGAGGCCAGAGGGAAACCACGAACACAAAGATCAAGAACAACAAAGAAACCACGTTGGGCTGGGTTTAAAATGTGGGACATTAACAAGTAGCCTTTACAGGTTAACATAAGTTTATTTCTTGCTCAATGTAGGCTAGCGAGCTATTCATTTTCTCCAAGGTTAGGGATGTCAGCTTTTATGGGCCATGCCTAGCTCATGCTTAACTTCACTGGTTCTGGAAGGAGAGGAAGGAGCATGGGTTAGGGTGATGGAAGAGACAGAAGGAGGGAATGAATGGAAGAGAGAGAAGAGGAGACTGGGAGAAGAAGAAGAAATGGAGGGGAAGAAAGACTGGGGAGGAGAATGAAATTAATGGGGGATGAGGCAGAGAAGAAACTATTGACATATAATTCATGCGTCTTTCTCCAAAAGCCACTGAGAACACAAACTTAACGAAAACACACACACAAGCTTAGAGGGAAGATGAGCCACTGAGGCTCTGAGAAAGTTATCCTTCCTTACCACAACAATTCAGGGTGTTCTGTTTCAGGGATACAGACATTCTCATTGTGGGGGTTGGAATAAGCTCACACATACACAGGAAAAAACCTTTAGGGCTTAAAGAAATGAGAAAGAAATCAGATCATATAAAAACCACTTAGGTAATTTCTGGAAACTAGTTTTCACAAATTCTCCTGTTTATTTTAGCAGAGTGTTTTGCTTTAGATATTAACTGATCCACTTAAGCAAAGTCTAAAGCTAAACTCATTAAAAGAAAAAAAAATACTGGCCTAAAATATTTGCTTTTCTCCTAAATTTATGGCTTTTGCTTCCATTCAGTTAGCACACATTTCCATGTGGACGGGCTAGTGGGTGATTAAAGTCATATGTCCAACATGAAAAGAATCCACTAAGAGTCCATCCATACTGAGGAAACTGAAGATAATGTAATCAATTATGAAACTGGAAAATGAGGTAATAAAGGCTTAAATTAAGATAAGATAGTAGAAGAAATTAAGATAAATAAAATCACTTCAATATATACACATATTGATTAAGACAATCAATTAAATTTATATTTATATTTCAAATTTTCTATTTCATAAATTTTTGTACTTTTTAAACAAAAAGCAAAATGATAGAAGTGTTTCAAACACAAAAATATATCAGATAAATATATTATGGTAATACTAAATAGATATGAACTTTAAAAGTTATAGAAGTTAGAATTCGTTCACCCCGATGAACCTGCAATTTTGCAAGATGAAGCCTTCTTGAGTCTGTTTAGAATGAGTCACACTTGAGGCAATGCTGGAGCGCAGTAAAAGTGAAATTAACGAGCCAGATGATTTAATGCAGCTCTGACATGGTGATATGCCAGGCATCCAACTTTTATGTCCTAAGCAGATGAATTGGAGAGCGACACACTTGGCCCGATGTCTCAGTGGTTAATCCCTCCCAGTGATTAGACATCGCCCTCCATATGCTTGTGCAGTAGCTGTAAAGGCAGATGACACACTAGACAACAGAAGAACAATAAACGTTCTTTATTGATAGCCTGGTCATGGGAAAGACAGTCACATATTATGGTTTGAAAGAAGCCCTGAACTCAGGTGTTTCAAAGGAATTCTATAGGCTATCCCATGAATGTAATTATCATGTGTACCTACGGATGGACGTGGATAATGTTGTCAGTCTGTGATGATGGCTATTTACTAAAGATCACTGGGCTCTGTGTAATATACCTCCTTCAACTGTAGGGGTGAGTCCTACCCAGGGGTGAGTTCTAGTCTGGGGGGTCCCAATACTAATACTTGGGTGAATCAGTTTTCTGGAAAAATATTGTTCTTGTTAATTTTATTGTCAACATTTCACACCTGAAAAGAGAGGCCTTCAAGTAAAGAATTGCCTGGTTTGAAATGGATCAGATGGGCCTGTGGGCATATTTGTGAGGTATTTCTTGATTGATGGTTGATGTGGGAGGGCTCAGTCACTGTGGACACAAAGACCTGGTATGTGAAGCAAGCCAGGAATCAGTGTTCCTCCTCGGTTTCTGGTTCAACCTCAGGTTCCCTATGACCTGTAATTCAAACTGACCCTTCCCCCACCCAGGCTGCTTTTGCTCTTGATATTTATCGTAGCAACAGAAGGAAAATTAGAGCAAATTTGTATTGCACACACACACACACACACACACACACACACACACATGCAGGTATGTGTGTATGTGTGTGTGTGTGTGTGTAGTTAAACCTCTTATTTCATCTAAAATCATTGAAGTTCCTTAACCAATGGCTGAGAACTTGCTTGCAAAATAGTCACAAAGCCAATAACTTGAGTTCCTGATTTAACCATAGCTTCAAATAACAGTCAGTGTCCCTCTTAGGCACAGTTTCAAAGTCCAAGGCTGGGGAATGCTCCATCTAAGCTCACTGAAGTCAAGGAGAAGGGGAGAGTACAAGAAAATAAAAAAAAAAAAACAAAACGATATGTTTCATTTAAGTATAGATGTAAAACTTTTACTCTGTTAGCAAATCAATAAACATATATTCCTACAAACCAGGTGACATCTGATTTTCAAAATCTGCAGGTGAGAAAGCTAGGGACTGACACACTGAAAGTTTTCTCAGGGGTGCAATTGCATAATCTGAGGTCATTGCCAAACATCTGTTTTAGAAATTCTGTCTTGATAGCAGGAATTATTTTCCAGAACAATAATTTTCTCACTTATTAAAAAATGCCTCTTTTACATGGGGACTTATCATTGGATATGCGCATTTAAATACACTGAAACAGCCATTTCTCGTCACAGCAAAGGTCAGAAATTTGGGACTGCCTGGTTTTCTTTGCTTTATTTTGTTGTGGTTCTTTGTTTTATTTAAATTAAAAAACAAAAATAACCAAAAAAACAAAAGCAAAAACAAACCACCCATAACTCACATTCAAATTCTCCAATGTGTTTGGGGACTTTGCTATGAGGCAACCAACAGATGCCTATGGCACAGAGAGTTTTCTTGTTAACTCTCCATTGTAGTGTAAATGCTTCTGAATATTTTTCTTTGTGACATGTGGCGTACCCAAATCACTGCAATATACTTCCAAGGATTTTAGACCTATAAGCCAAATGATAGGACCAGTTTGAGCCTGCCCATGAATTATTACCAAGTCAAGTTATCTTAATTTTTAATGAGAAAGTTTATTTAAGAGTCCACCTGTGTCCCCTTAGGATGCTAGCACTCAGCAATAGAGACTGGGGTTCCGTTTCAAAGATTGCAACGAAATGCTTCTGTCTCAGATGTGGCCCAGATTCTGACCTGGAGTGGGTGGGAGGACCTCTCGAAGTATTCTGAAGACTCATGATCTATCTCATCCAAGACGACTGGCCTGTCCGAGATCTACTCCCAGGGGGTGGCTTGGCAAGTGTGACAGATGTTTTTGTCCAATGATGATTTAAGGTGCATTTGGAACAATAAAAGGGAAGCTTTTCCTGAACTCAGAATATTTCTAGAACCGTGTTAGTCCCAACTGATTCGAACAGTAAAGATATATTCTCCAGGAAAGAGAAACCACAGTGCAGTGGTCATAGGACTACTCATTAAATTACAAGGCAGAAATACTGCTTAAGGAAATGGCTTTTTTTTAATATATAATAATAATAAACAAAATGTTTCCAGCTAGAACTCCAGTCCTAGGTGGTTCCCTGGGTTGTATAAACCTAATAGAACCGTCAATGGCCAGACATCAAGCCTCTCAAAAGATCCTTTAGAAGAAGCATCTTTTTCTGTTTTAAAAGCTAGCAGGACTAAGCATATTATACATTAGAAAGCCAGTCTCTTGTGTTTGCCTTCATTAGTATCAGGATTGCAAATAGTTTGTCTGAGGGAAGAAAAGGAGACTGAAGTCCTTCAGAACGCCTCTCATTAATTCTTTGTGCAAACAAACTCCAGTTTGCTATAAAGCCAGATAACCTACTGGGTGTTTTGCAGAGGCTGTACTTTGTTTAACAGTTAACGTTTATCAAATGAGATGAACCAAGACGGGCCAGGGAGAGTTTTCAGGCTGTAAATCTCAAAACATTCTCCAAACGCCCAATGGCCAGACTTCAGCTTGGAAAAAACTTGAAAAGTCAAAGGTCACAGTCCTTGCAAACAGAGGGAACAGCACATGGAGTTTATGTTTATTTTTGTGTCTCTTAAAAAAATTAAGCACGGCCTCTGGGGACATAAAACTCCAATAACCATTTACTGGAAGAAAAGAGAGGTGTGTGGCTATCTTTTTCTAACTAAGGGTGGATCGTGTTCAGGTTTTCTCTATTTTGTTTTAACAAAAATGTTTGGATGCATTTGTTTTAACTAATAGACGTCTGCAAGGAGGGACACATTGGGTCAGTAGCTCAGGAGCAAACACACATCTGCACACATGGGTAGGTTCTATCCAGCTCAGGATACTTTCAGACTTAGCACAATTATGCACTACTCTGAAGCTTCTTAATTCCTAGTCCTGATTCCTGTAGCTTGAAAAGTAAAAATTACTCTGCACTTTGTCTTCATATTTGCTCCTGTGAGTATTTTGTTCCCCTTTCTAAGAAGGATCTAAGCACCCACACTTTGGGTCTCCCTTCTTCATGTGGTCTGTGAATTGTATCTTGGGTGTTTGGAGCTTTTGGCCTAATTTCCACTTATTAGTGAGTGCATACCATGTGTGTTCTTTTGTGATTGGGTTAACTTACTTAGGATGATATTTTCTAGTTCCATCCATTTGCTTAAGAATTTCACAAATTCATCATTTTTAATAGCTGAGTAGTACTCCATTATGTAAATGTACCACATTTTCTGTATCCATTCTTCTGTTGAAGGATATCTGGGTTCTCTCTGGCTATTATAAATAAGACTGCTATGAACATGTGCCCTTGTTATATGTTGGAGTATTTTGGGGTATATACCCAGGAGTGGTATAGCTGGGTCCTCAGGGAGTACTATGTCCAATTTTCTGAGGAACCTCTAGACTCATTTCCACAGTGGTTTTACTTGTTTTTTTCATATACATTTTGAAAAACTGGGTTCTATTCTGCCTATTCCAGTCAAGTGTTTGTGGTTAAAAGGATCAACACAGTCAATTCTGTTCATTAACATTCTTATTATATAGAAAAAATAAAAATTTATGTGTTTTGGGAAGTCAACTTTGCACTCAACCGAGTTAAATAATTTCTATTATTAACATTAACAAGGAAATTGCAAAAATGAATGACTAGGAAAAATGAGACAGGAGACTCACAGCAAAGTCACTAGCTCATTGATGGAACCTTGAGTCAGGGAAGGATTTTCTAGGACTCTAAAGGGGATTCAAGTTTCTAAGTGATAAGCACTTAATGTGGTCTACAATTTTTATTTTATATGTTCAAGAATATTAAACAACCATTGTTTGTGAGCTGGGAAGATGGCTTGGTAGATAAAGTGCTAGCCTTGCAAGTTTAAGGGCTGGAGTTTACATCTCAGTACCTACATCAAATTTGGGCAGTGTAGTGGCTGCCCATGATCACAGTCTTGGGAGGCAGAGATAGACTCTCCTGGGCAAGCTGGCTAGGTAGGTGACCTAGAATTGAGGGGCTCTAGGCTCAGTAGGAGGCTATGTTTATCAAATGAGATGAACCAAGCAGAGCCAGGAAAAGTGTGCAAGCCGTCACTCTCAAAACATTCTCCAAAAGCCCAATGCTCCCTCTCCATATCTAAAGTGGAGTGTGATCAAGGAAGACACCCAGTCAACATTAGTATTGGGCTTCAATGAACCTGCGTATCCACACACATACATATTCACATATGCAAACATGCATTTCATACACATATACATCTAAAAAAGTAAATAAAAATAGAAGAACAGAATAAAATAAGCAAAATAAATGTCTTATTCTATGTTGTGAATTTGGTTTAATGCTTGCATTATGTTATTTGGGCTTCCAAAATTGCATGAGAATCCTATATGTGAGACACTGAGGGTCCCTGACCCTAGCTGGCTCTGATTGGTAAATAAAGTTGCTGGTGGCCAATACAGGGCAGGAAGACAGAGGCAGGACTCCTAGGACTCCTGGGCAAGGATGCAGGAGGAGGAAAAAAGCATCATACCCAGGGAAGGAGAAGGTCCAGGCCTGAGAAGTGTAGGGCAGAGAGACAAAGAGACTGCCAACAGGTAAGAGTAGGGGATCGTGGCCCAGGAAGACTATAGGCTTGGGTCTGGGGCATCCAGGGTGGAAATAAGTATTAGTAAGTAATAATTCAGGAATGATTGGAGGGGAGAGTGTGCTAGCAATGTGGAAGATTGAAGCGGCCCAGGCATTTTGCTGATTAGGGCATATTAAATATAAGGCTGCATGTGTGTGTCTTTCATTTGAGAATCCAGAGCATTGGGGTGGGAATCACATGCTGCCACTGTGGAAATAAGAGTGGTTTAATCAACTACAGCTACTATGGTGTCCAACCTGCAGGGTTAAACTCACTATTACAAATTAGTTGGAGATTCTCAAATGGAAAACATGCCCTGGCATGAGATGAGGAGGTGGGGGAGATTGGTTTCTTGGCATATCTGTGGGTTTCGCCTGAGCTACATGGTTCCTCTTCAAGCCATGCAGGTTCGGAGCTAGAACAAAAGGCATGCTGAACTGACAGGCATAATTCTGGGGTTCATGGTGTGAGCTGGGACATAGCAAAGTCCCCTAGGATGACCAGGACAAAACTGGGTGGTGGAGATTTACCCCAGGCCCTTCTCAAAGGTTTTTAACTGCTTCAGAGAGTTTGAGCTATGCAGTGCTAGGAGCCCCTGCTATGCAAAGAGATAGGCTGCTCAGAAGGCAGAGAGAGGGGGGCAGATGGCAGAGGTTGCCTGCTTCCTACAGATAAAGGAGAGAGAGAAGTAAGATTTGCTAAATTGTTCTTAAGGATAAAAGGGAGATATAGTGGGAATTGTTTAAGTGTTTTTAAGTATACATGGAATAAAGAAATCCAGGCCTTTGATCTCAAATGTAGGAAACAAAGGCATGGAGATAGAGAGAAACCTATCTCAACAAATATTAATAAAGAGATATTAATCTCCACAGAAGGGAGAATGAGTGAGAAAAATGGGCTCCATGGGAATTCTGGAAATACTTATCTTGGTATGATAAATTATTAGACTAGAAATAGGCTCATACAGAAATATAAAAGGGAATTTAATAGAAGTTAAAAACAGCAAAGGATGTTAATTCAAGTTACACAAAGAGAAAAGGGATCTATTTATCTATCTATCTATATCTATATCTATATCTATATCTATATCTATATCTATATCTATATCTATATCTATATCTATATCTATATCTATATCTATATCTATATCTATATCTATATCTATATCTATATCTATATAGATAGGCTATAGGAGGCTATATCTATATAGATAGCCTCTATAGGAGGCTGCTAAATTAAATCAATCTATACCTTTGATGATTTTGGGTTGTTGGACAAAGGACATGCTATTTTGGAAGAGAGATTCTGTATTTGTATAAATAGGAAAGAAGAAAAGGCTTTGGATACCTTCCAGAGTGATATGGATCAGTGATATGACAGGGGAAGACTCTCTGAAGATCTTGGCTACAGAAAAATTTGAGAAAATCAAACAGGACAGATTTATGTATTGCAGAGTGTGCAGCTCTGATGAGATTCATTTGTGGAGATGCTGAAATGACCTGCTGTTCCAGCTACCTGTCTCCTGATACTGTCCAGAAACTTGCTTCCAGAACAGCTTCAGGAGTAGTTGCTGATTCCTGATGGAGTTTGTTCATCTAGCCTTCCAAGACAGATCCAGTCAGAACTTCAGTTAAGTCCTGACTCTTCTAAGCATGCAGAGACTGCATAACAGATGCTAAAGCTAGCTTTCTTAACTTTAACCATTTTTTCTAATTTTCTTACCCCACACCTTTAAAAAAGTTTCCTCACCCCAATTCAGCAGGAAGAAGTTGTGGAGAGTCATTATCCCAATCCCCTGGGTTTGGGTATCTGTTTATGGTTATTTTTTTAAATATAAATTATAGATAGGTTTTTATCTTAAGGGATAATTTGGAAATGGTCATAATTTTGAACAGGGAGGAAATATGTGGGATAAATAACTAAATTTATTTTTAAATATAAACATTGTATAGCCATAATTTTATATTGGTAGAAATTATTATGATTGATACACATTGAAGTAATAATTTCTTACATTGGTACAGAATTTATATATTAATACATATTTAAGGTTTTCACTATTATAAATCTTTGTATATTGATACAAAATTTGAAATTAATATTGCTACTCTCAAATAGGCATTGTGCCTATGAAATGCATTTAAGAATACAAGACTTTGACACACTCCTTCTAATAGCTGCTATTTCAAACTGTTCAGGATGGTTAAGTAATTCAAGTAAAGGGCCATATAGTAAACTCATGGTAATATTAAATTCTGATTTAAGTATAATAAGGTATTTTCAATATTATTCAAATAGAAATAGCCAAGAGTAGTCAAGGTTTAACAGTTCAAATATACTTTATATATACAGTCTTCCAAAGGGTCAGAAATCCACAGAATATAGCATTTATAAACATTTCATTATTATTAGATTTTTGACTAAGAGACATGTCTGCTCCTGTCCTCTTTACTATTCAAAGAAGATATGGGACATCATGACCTTCATATGGAGTTGTTCCAGTCGTGGCAAGGAAGCCACTAGGCAAGAATTGCCCTAATTCATCTACAGACAAAAAAAAAAAATACTTTCTAGGAAAGGGCACACAGTGCAGGACAGTGGACAACTTAGCTTTGCCAAGACAGAGTAAGATAGTCCTTTGTAGTTCCTGCTTCACATAAGGTCTTTTGGATGGTTCTGGGCCAGAAGGCTGAAGAAAGATGTTCCAATGTTTTGAGGAATAGGGGACTATCCAGGTATTTAGCTGTCTCTGTAATTTGTTTACATTTTAGAAGCTATGTTTTTGTGCTTCCTATATATTCAGATAATATTTAATTCATTCTTGGATCTCTGATGGGGTTGAATACTAGTTATAGGCTCATAATCAAACTTAAGTTGTTTAGCATTGAGAAAGATGTAGATTTGAAAGGATGTTTTTCATATGGTAATAAAAGTTAAAATCAAAACACAATTCAAGTATAGAATTGTAAACTCTCTAAGTTAGGGTACCTAAATTGACAAAATTGATGTATTGGATATTTTTAGTGTATATCATACTTTATAGTTTACATACCTGTTATAACTATGTTCATTGTATATCTGAGAGAAAAGGCCTTCTTAATTGACGGAAAGTGGGAAATGTTGTGTATTTGGTTTAATGCTTGCATTATGTTACGTGGGTTTCCAAAACTGTAGGGGAATCTCATATGTGAGATGCCGAGGGTCCCTTCACTGGCTCTGATTGGTAAATGAAGTGGCCAGTAGTCAATGGCTGAGATTACCAGGATTCCTGGGCAAGGAAGCAGGAGGAGAAGAAGGCACCATGCCAGGGAAGGAGAAGGTCCAGGCCTAAGAAGTGTAGAACAGAGAGACAGAGAGACTGCCAACAGGTAAGAGTCAGGAATCATGGCCGAGGAAGGCTGCAGGCCTGGGTCTGGGGCAGCAAGGTGGGATATAAGTTAACTAATGATTCAGGAATATTGAAGGGGGAAAGTGCTAGCAACATGGAGGATTGAAGTGACCCAGTCATTTACTGATTAGGGCATATGAAATATAAGGCGGTATATGTGTGTCTTTCATTTGAGAATCCAGGGTATGTAGCATGTGATGCCACTGGGGAGATAAGAGCAATTTAATCATCCACAGTTACAATTCTAAACACTTTTAAGTGTAGGATGCAGCAGGAAACTGACCTTCCTCATGTAGTGATGAGGATGTTGGGTTTGGGGACAGGAGATACTTTCCCCATTATTTAAATAATTGTTTTAATATGGACTAGTTAGCTCTATTTATAGTTAGTGTGTAGAAAACATGCTCATTTATATAACTAGTATGTTATTCTCTGGCTCAAGTTATTTTTCTAGATTCAGGTCATCTTTAACTTGACTGTATCCTTCTCTATTCTTCATATTCTGTACATGAGTGGCTTTGAATGCCTCTGACCATTCATGAGTTTTTAATTTCTTTTGACTGGTTTCATTATATTGTCAAGTATACACACAGAAATGGATTTGTGTAATAAACAAATGACAAATTGTCTTTTCTTTCACCTAGGAATAACTTCCAAGAAATTTTGATTTTATCTTTTATGCTCTGCTGTGGTGCTGATTCAACCTAGGTCCTTGAGCATAGCCAGACAATGTGCTATCACACATGGATACCACTGCATCCCAACTTAGGAATACTCTCCACCCTCATCACACAGACATAGATACAGACATAGATAGACACTGACACACATCGACACACACATACACAGAAACACATACAGACCTTTTATTTTTCAATTTGTAGGTGACACCTCTTGAAGCTAGCATTTGATTTTGTTAGCAATTATAAGTATGACTTTTGGCTTTGGATAGTATTTTTGATATTTCAAGCACATGAACCCCTAAGTATCCAAAGTTAGGATTTTTGAAATGACTTGCTTTGGAAGGGAGTTCATGAGAGTACTTTGAAGCCCGTGCTGCAAAAGCTTGGCTTGTTTCATTTTATTTGGTTGTAGAGTAGAAAGAAGGTCGCAGCCATCTCTGTGCTCTTGGAGAGCCACAGAGGCCATTGGGTTTTCTGTTCCTTCACGTCAACCTGGGAGCATCTTTCAGGATCTATGCCTCCGTGTGCATAGTTGGAGTGAGACAGCCACGGATTGGGAGGATGCGTTCTATGTCTGTGCCTCGCTCTGGGTTTCTGACAATCATCATAAGTTAAATAGTAAATTTCCCTTTTCCTGAAATGTCTCTAGAGTCTGGCTGAAGTTTTGAAGCTCTCCATCGTTTGTAGGGTGAAAAAGATTTGAGGCTCCTTTAAGATAAGGCGTGTGCTATGATTCGAATGAGAAACGTCTCTCATAGTCTCATGTGTTTAGTCCCCAGCTGCGAGTGCTGCTTAGAAAGTGTGTAGTATCTTTAGGAGGTAGAGACACAATAGAAGACATTGCTAGCTGTATGTGGGAGTAGGGGCTTGGGCCGTTACAGCCTGGTCCCGTTGTCTGTCTGTCTCCTCAGATGTGACCAGCTAGCCCTCTTCTCTGGCTGCTAGAGTCCTCCCATGATGGACTCTATCCCCTGCAATGGTGATCCAATGTGAAGCTTTGCTCCCTTAAGTTGGTTCTAGACAGTTGGCCTGTGCTTTTTGGATGAGGTGACAATTATATTTGCTTGGCTGGCTGGCATTCTCTTTTGAAGAATGAGTTATCACTATAGTTCTCCCAGCTACCACTAGGAGCAAAGCACATGGTAGCCTCAAAGCTTTGACCTTGGCCTTCACAGTATGTGGGACAGGAGGCTGATCAGCAGTTTGGGTTTCTTAAATAACGGTGAAAGCTACCCAGTTGTCTAAATCATATTGGATCAAAGTCGTTCCTCTATTTTGTAAATAAACATAAGTGAGAAAATGTGGGTACCTACCAAGGACTTGTGCTTTTAAAAACCAGAAGAAATGAGTCCTGAGGTTCACACACAGGGTATTATGATCGCGAAAAACAATCTATGGAAATCTGGCTGATTGACAGTGTGTAGGCAGATTTTTGTGTTTGTAAGCTGACTCTGAAAAGATGACAAGTAACAACACACTTGAATTTGAAGCAAGAGTGGTTGTGTTATAAGCTGGGTGTTCAAGGTTAGGAGCACTGGCAAAATGCAGAAGGGCCAGGCATCCACAAAGTCTAGTCTGGAACTGGTTCTCAGCAAGCTGACTGCACGGTCAGGAATTTTCAGTTGGCCAACACTGGTTTCCAAAGAGACGGCCAACATGCGTTGGTGCTACAGAGGACCAAGCAGACATGTAATAAAACGGAAGTTAATACTTCCTGCCAAAATTTTGGAAAACATGCTTATCAACTAGGAATAATCACCAAGTGTGTATGTAAAACACTGTAATAGAGTTTGACAGAGCGGGAGCAAATTTTTAGAAAGGAACATCTCAAAAGCAAGCCTTTAAGCGAGCAGGCTGGATGCCAGCCGGACTGTTTTCTTGCACTTTGCTTAAGTATTTACTTTGGAGATTCATGCACCTTGTGCCAATGGTTTTATTTTTATCTGTAACGAGGTGGACCAGCTTTTCTGGATTGCAGCATTTCTGGTTGACATTTTCAATAGCCACTTTCACTTGAGTAATTTATAACTGCAGATTTCCTGCCTGCCTCTGGTGTTTTATTCGGAATAGAATGTGTTTCTATATTAAGGCTGATGTGGTGCACATGCTTTTAGGCATATAAGCCAATGGTATAATTTGTGCTTGACCTTGGATCTTGCTAGTCGCAGGAGAAGAGAGGGAAAGAGGTGTTTTTTGTCATTTGGGAAACTACCAAAAGCATTATTTTAAAAAGGAGACTGCAGTAATTACCATTACATTTATATTAGAGGGCAAACTCTGTTATTTCCTCTTATTGCTTGGTTTTACAGAATGTTATGCCCCACTGCTTTAATTAAATTCAAGTAATAGAGGAAATAGCAGTTATTAACCTACAACACTGGTGAAAAATTAGTCTTGAGTTAGCGTGGCTTAAAATCCAAGCCCTGGTTCTAATCTTCTTTGAGTTCCTTGGCTAAGCACAGAGGAGCTTTGTGTAGTCAGCACCCACATTTATTAAGACAAGAAGGTAAAAACCAAAACGTAGCATGGGGTTGACTCAGGGGGATGAGGCTAGATTTTAATACAAGCTCTGTTCTTATGAGCCATGAGAAAGTTTGCAAGATATGGAAAAAGTAAATATAGCCATATAGCCTCCCCCCAATATCACATTTTTTTTGGTGATTGAGAAGCAATTAATTTTGATAACTTGATTCCCTTTGCTAAAAAGCTTTTAGGAATTTAACATAGAGCAACAGGACTTCCAAAATCAGCTATTTTAAAACTTGATTATTTTAGAAATGTGCTGCATTTACACTAGCAATTTTCTGAAGTGACTTTTGGATTTTTACTATTTACACGTGCCTTACCTCCTAAGGTCTACAATTAATATACTTGACTCTGTTGGTAAAATTATTCTGAATCCACAAGAAGTCAGTTAATTTTATGCGAATGTAGAAATTCATTTATTAAACACCTTTTAGCATAGTAATTTATTACAGGACACTTTTTTGATGAAGAGATTAATATTATGGTCTATTAATTAAATAAATTGACCCTGAATGTACTTACAATTTGATTACTATTTTGCCTGCATTTAACATTAACAAACTATATGTCTACTAAGAAGGGTAAATGTATAAAAAACATTTAAAGATCTGTTAGATTGTTTGATCTTTAAACTAGATCTAGAGTGAATTATCAGCTTTAAGGTACTTTATTTTGTAGAACAAAATATATCTTTTAATTTTAAGTATATTGTTTCCAAAAGCTAAGTGTATTTGACATTAAAAAAAAGACCTATGTATGAAGAAGTGCCCTTTAAATCAAATCTACTGGTCTTATTTCAAATGTACAATTAGCAGATTCAGAAAAAAACATTAATAAGAGAGCGTTGTATTTTTTTCTTCCATTCAAAGTGTTATTCTGGGGACAACCAGAGTTTCAATGTGAATGAAATAAAGCTATCTACACAGTAGCATTTTGGAAATATATGGACATTAAATAATACTATAGTAATGGTGTAAAAACATATAGGTCATGGTATTTCTAGGTTCATATCTAATAGAAAATGATGTAAGTAAGTACTGAACTTAGTCTTTAGATAAACATTCTAGTTAGTCACGTGAGCAGTATTATTGGCAGAGCTCAGTGTTGGATTCACTTTTTAAATTAACCATTTCAATCGTTAATTGAGGATTTCTAAGCCAATAAATAGCCCTTCAGCGTTACTGACTGCAGGCTCAGCTAGCATCCCAAGCAAGCTGGCTGTGAATGGACCATTCTGCCCACGGAAGAGGACGAGTCCCTTATTCCCAGCACATTATAGGACGCCCACTTAGGGCCGCTTTTGTGCAAGGAGCATGTGGCTGCTTAAAGGCCCCAGCGGGACATCCAGGGACCTCAAAGAAGGGAAAAATTATTTGGAACGATTTTCTTTGGTTCAAGGGCACCCGAAGCAGCCTGCAGCTGGCCTGCTGCTATTCTGGTCTGCGTCAGGAGCCCTTCCTGAGGCAACTCTCAGGAAGCTTTGCGCTGCTGGCCGGCTCCTCCTGCTCGGAGCCTTTGATCAGCCATCCCCTTGCAAGCTGCTTAAAAATAACAGCTGCTGAGAGAAGCCAGGTCTTAGGGAGAGGAAAGGGCCTTTCCTTTCCCAACTGTTGTCTTGCTCTTGTGTAAGGGAACACAGATTCCCAGCACAGAGTGGAGCTCAGGAAACAGTGTCTTTGAAAGCGGGTTTGTTAGGGCAGGTGAGGTAAGTTTGATAACCGCGCACTTGGCTTCCAGGCTCATCTTTTTCAATAAGTTCAGGTTTTATTTTTTATTTTTATTTGTTTATTTAGAGAAGCAGCCCTGGTTCTTTCACCTGAAGGCTAAACCTCTTGCAAAGCTTTAAATCTCCCAGGGCAGCTCTGAAGACCCAACTAGGAAAACACATACAAATTGGAGCAACAACAAAACAGTCATGCTTCTTGTTAACAAAGCCTAATGTGCAAAAGATGAACACACAATTAAATATTTTATTAGATAATGCTAGCTAGTAAGATAAAGCAGGAATAAAAAGAAGGCCTTTCATCTCTATTTTCATTTAGCAATGCTTTCTAAAAATTTGTTTATTGACTAAAACCAAAAACTAAAGGGTGTGTGTGTGTGTGTGTGTGTGTGAGTGACAAGGTATCTTTAGATAGCCCATTCTGGTCTAGGATTCTTAAGTCTCCAGAGTGCTGAAATACCAGGCACGCTCCTCAATGCCCAGCTTACACAGTTTTCATTGCTGTTGTAGTTGCAGTCTTTCTAAGAATTTTGATGGACATTATTACGATTCACGGTGTAATGACCTTCATTATTGTCTATTTAAGCAACAAAGCAAATGCACCAGAAATCTGGGCCTCAGCAATGTGACTGGTCTTGAAATGCAGTCTAGATGGTAAAATTACAGTCATTCTGCTGCAGCATGGTCACAAAGCGCCGGCAATAACGACATGTGTAGATGGGCTTTGGGGGCCTAGAGGCTTCCTCTGCAGTAGGAAGGATTACCTTGTCTTAATTCGTGTGTGCAGGGATGACTTCTCTGGGCAAAACAGGCTATGGTAGTGCCCTCAGGGAGATGAAGCAGGTTTGCCGCCGTGCTGGGTTTCTTCTAGATGGGTGGATGATCTGTAGTGATTCTGAGCAGGAAGAACTGCAGAATGCATTTGGGAGAATGGAGAATAAAACGGACCTCAAGATGGAAGGATCAGCTGGTGTGGACTTCAGGGTGGAAGGTGATTCAGGGGTTGCTGATGCTGCAAGTGTCCAGGTAGTTAAGGACAGAGGTGACTGAGAAATGGGTGTGGCCGGGGACTAGCGTTAAAGAACTGATCAGGCTTAGATTGTAGAAGGACATACAAGCTTTCACCTCGAGTTGTAATATTTATTCTCCATTCTATGTGCCATAGTGCTGGATTCACCCATGTTTTCAGAACTCCTCCTTGCCTAATTAGAATCAAGCTGCTCAAACGAGGGTCTTCCTAGTTGTTCTTGTGTGTTCATCATTGCCAGATGTGACAGCCCACCCCAGATACCAGGCTTCAAATCTCTAGGCCACACCTCTTGTCACAGGAAACAGACTCCTATCCCTAACTGGCAGGGAGGGACCAGTCTTCTCTGACAGGCTTCACCACTGAATACAGTTTGGAGGCTACCGAGCATGGGTAATATTTGCCTCTCAGAGAACTCTGACCCTGCAATGTAGACATCCCAAGAGATGTGGCTAAGTCCTAAGATGAGAGATCCAAGCTCTACTCCCATGTGGAAACCACCTTGCTCCTAATTGATTAAAGAACCACAACAGAGTGACTAATCATCTTAGCCACAGCTTGTAATGTTTGGGGGGCTATGGGACCCTTCTGGCCCAGGGCCCAGCATGAAGTTGGATATGTAGAGAGGTAAGAAGGATCTGGGAGGAGTAGGGAGAGGAGAAAATATAATCAATGTAATTAATAAAAATTTTAATGCATGTAGAAAAATCCAAATAGATCCATACTTATCTCTCTGCACAAAACTCAAGACCAACTGGATCAAAGGCCTCAACATAAAACCAGACAGACTGAACCAGACAGAAGAGAAGGTGAGGAAATAGCTTTGAAGGCATTGGCATAGGAGACAACTTTCTGAACAGAACACCAGTAGCACAGGCACTAAGACCAACAATTGATAAGTGGGATATCATGAAACTGATTCTGAATGGCAAAGGACGCTGCCCCTTGGACAAAGTAGCAGCCTATGGAATGGGAAAAAAATATATTTTACCTATTACACATACAAGAGAGGGCTAATATCCAAAATATATAAAGACCCCAACAAACTGCTATCAAGAAAACAAACAACCCAATTTAAACAGAGGTGCAGATCCAAACAGAGAATTCTCAAAATCAGAGAGTCAAATGGGTAAGAAACACTTAAAGAAACATTTAAAGAAAAATTAAAGAATTCTTAGTCACTAGGAGAATGCAAATCAAAACAACTGTGAGGTTTCACTTTATACCCATCAAAATGGCCAAGATCAATAAGACAAATGGAAGCTCATTCTGATAAGGATATTGAATAAGGGAAACACTTATCCATTGTTGATGAGACTGCAAACGTGTACAGTTGTTATGGAAATCAGGAAGATGGGAACTGATCTACATTAAGACCCAGCTAAGCTACTCTTGGGCATAAACCCACAGGATGCTTCCTCCTGTGACAGAAACTGTTGCTAAACCGTGTTTATTCCCAGTCTATTTGCAATAGCCTGAAATTGGAAACAGCCTAAATGTCACTAAACAGATCAATGGATAAAGAAAATGTGGTACATTATGAGTATTATTCAACCATTAAAAAGTGAAATTTACAGGCAAATGGAGGGAACTAAGAAACAATTATTCTGAGGTAACTCAGAGCCAGAAAGACAAATGTGGTATATAAGCACTTATATGTTAGTATTAACCATTAGCCATTAAGTCAGTGCTAAGCAAGCAATAATCCACAGAACCACAGATGTTACAAATAGAATAAGGGAATGAGGGAGGAAGATAGATCTCTCTAGGAAAAACAGAACAAATAGTTACAGATGCATGGGAGAGCCTAGAATGGGAGGAAATCCCATTCACTTGGGAATCAAGTGGAGAGAAAGAGGGAAGGGGGGATGAGGGAAGGAATATGGGGAGAGACAGGTAATTAAGGGCTATTTGAGAGGTAGTATGGAAACCTAATATAGTAGAAGCTTCCTAAAATATATACGTAAGTAATGACTATTCCTGGTTGTCAATTTGAGTCTGGAATGAACTACAATCAAGAATTGGAAGGCTCACCTGTGACTCAGATCTTGAAGCTGGGAGACACAAGTTTCTGACCTGGATCCTTGCATGGAGATCTTGAGGCATAGTGGCTGTGAATTCCAGGAGACTAAGGCAAGGAGTTCTCTGAGTTCAAGGTCATCCTGGGACAAAACATCCCAGATCCAGGTGTGGTGGTACACACCTTTAATGCGGGCCACACCTTCTGCTGGAGACCTACATAAGGACATTAGAAGAAGGAAGATTCACTCTTCTCCTGCTTGCTTTTGCTTGGAATCTACTAGCCTTGTGGGACTGAGCTACTGCTAGATCGTACTTTCCATTCACAGATGACCATTTTGGGGGAAATGGACTACAAATTGTAAGTCTTCAATACAAATTCCCTTACTACATAGAGACTATCCACAAGTTCTGTGACTCTAGAGAACCCTGACTAATATGACATATACAAAGGGTATCTAAATGAAATCGGTAAAGAGTCCCAACTGGACATTGTTACCAAATAAAGTTTCCAGTACCAGGATGGTTTTCATCTACTTATGTTATTGGCCACAGTGGTCTTATGGAATTCTCCAAACAACCGTGGCTGTTGCCAAGGGTGTAGGTCACTATCCACCAACACCAAGGTCCTATTGCTAAACACAACATCTATATAGCTCATTGAATTCGGAGAAGTCAAACTGATGCCTACTTAGAGCCTTCACCTCTCTGGGCTAGTACTCTTGGTATCAGAAGACACTCTGCATACCATCAAAGTAGAAACACACACCAACCTAACCACAAAACCTTTGATCTACAATGGTGTTCTGCCTGTAAGATATGCTAGTGCAATGGTGGCACAAAGCTTGTGGGAGGAACCACCAATATCTGATTTGACGTAAAGCCCTCTCTAAGAGGTGGAACTCATACCCAGTGCTGCCTGGGCAACCAAAACCCTGAGATTAGATAACTCAGGGACTTAAGATGAAGCAAAGTATTCCTGTTCTCCTAAAGGAACAGCAATGAAATGATTCCTCTGCTGTACTCATGGATGAGTGCTTTGATCAGTCATCATCAGAGAAGCTTCCTCATGCAGCAGATGGGAACAGACACAGAGACCCACAGCCAGGCATCACACACACACAGAGCACACAGGTCTAAATGGGATGTCTCCATCAAATCCCTCCCCTCAAAGCTCAGGGAACCCCATAGAAGAGGAGGCAGAAAGTGTATATGCCAGAGGGGATGGTGGACACTGAGGAAATAAGGCACAGTGAATCAACTGGATTGATGTCCATATAAACCCACAGAGATTGAGGGAGTGTCCACAGGGCCTATGGGGTCTACACCGGATGGGTGCTAGGTCTGAAGGAAATAGATGTATGCCCCCATCCCTAACCCAGAAGCAATCGCCAATTGATAACCACTTCCAAATGCAAATTTAGTTTTCTCCAAAGGAGTCTCATTCAAATAACAAGCTACTCTTAAGGGTAGGCTGCATGTCCTGCAGTAGATGCCAACAGAAAATGAACTCAATTCCCCCTTTGGAGGTTCCTTGTCTCATAATGTTGTGTCAGGCCTTTTCTTTTTTAAATTAATTTAATTTTTTTTGAAAAGTTAAAAATTCCTTAATTTTTTATTCCTGGTACCACTACCACAATCTACAGGACAATATACCTGATGTAATGAAAAGAAAAAGAAAAAGAAAATGCTACAACAGATAAAAGACCTCAGGAATGGACATCTAATTGACACTACACTGCATTAATCAATAGCTGCACTTTTTGCAAACTGTGGCTGTGCCGGTCCTGAACGGGAAGGATTTCCTGTTTAAGCTGCAGTGACTTTCCTGACTCTGGGTCACGGTTCCTTCTGTGACAGATTTTTACAGTTCCTCTAATGCGTTTGAGACGACTGTCTCGAAGTAACCTGCAGCTTTCCTGACAACTCCTCACTCTCTCTCCTGCTAAGAACTGTAGCCATTTCTGCTTTATTTTAAAATCTTCTGCTACTACATCACCACTTCCATTTCCAGATCCACAGCCACCACCATGGAGACTGCCTGAGCTTCTTCCACTAAAACTGCCCCCCTTCATGGGCTCATAATTTGATTGTTGCTATCCACAATAATTTCCAAAGTCATTATAGTTCCCACCACCACCATAGTTCCCTCCACCAAAATTTCCTCCTTCATTGTAACCATCTTATCCTCCTCCTCCACCACCATACCCACCACCTTGGTTTGCAAATCCTCGTCCACTACCTCCATAACCTCCTCTACTACTGCAATCAGAACTACCACCATAACTGCCACCATCACCTCCAAATCCATTATATCCACCATCACCATCTCCATAACTACCCCTGCTGTCACCACCTCCTCCACCACCACCTCTTCCACCAAAGTTTTCTCCACAACTAAAATTTCCTCCACCTACTCCAAAGTTTCCTCCGCGACCCATGAAATTGCCAGACCCACCTCCGCGACCTCTCTGTGATCCAGCAGACTGCATCTCTTGATTAGAAGGGCCTTTTTTCACTTCACAATTGTGCCCAGTAATAGTGTGGTATTTCTGAACAACAATGTTATCAACTGTCATGGTCATCAAAAGTTACAAAAACAAATTCTCTCTTTTTCCCACTCTGCCTGCCTCCCATAACTTCTATGGTTTCAATCTTGCCATATTTTTCAAAGTAGTCTCTCATATTATATTCTTCAATATCCTCTTTAATATCAATACAACTTTTCTTCACTGTTAAATGGGCACCAAGCAGGCTTTACAGGACCCTCTCTAGGGATAGCTCTCTTTGGTTCCACCACACGGCCATCAACCTTGTGTGGGCAGGCACACATTGCAGCACCCACCTCTTCAACACAAGGGTCAATCACAACACCAAAGCCTTGGGAACCCTTTTTGGGGGATCTCTCATTACCACACAGTCTGTAAGTGTGCCCCATTTCTCACAATGTTCTCTTAAGCTATCATCTGTGGTTTCCAAGCTCAGACCACCTATGATAACAGCTTCCTCAGATGACCTGCTTCCTTTGAGTCATGGCTCTTCGTCTTGAGACCAGACTCACCTCTTCCAACTTGAGCTCATTATGGGACCGAGAACAATCTAATTTTTAAAATTTTTTCTGTCTCTCTTTCTCTGTCTTTGTCTCTGTCTCTCTGTCTGACTCTCTGTCTTTCTGTCTTTCTCTCTGTCTCTGTCTCTCTGTCTCTCTGCCTCTGTCTCTCTCCTACAGGTCTTTTTATTCTTCATATCATGGATTGGGTTTTGTGTTTTTATGGGATTTTTTTTTTTTTTGGTTTTATGGTTTTTTGGATTTTTTTTCCAAGACAGTGTTTCTCTGTGTAGCCCTGGCTGTCCTGGAACTCACTCTGTAGACCAGGCTGGCCTCAAACTCAGAAATCCGCCTGCCTCTGCTTCCCAAGTGCTGGGATTAAAGGCGTTCGCCACTACCGCCCGGCAAGGTAGAAAGGGTGTGGATCTGGAGACAGGGGAGGTGGGAACAGCTAAGGGGGCTGGAAGGAAGGGAACTGTAATCAGAATATATTCTGTGAGGAAAAAAATCTATTTTCAACAAAAGAAGAGCAAACAAATAAAAAAAAATTAAAAAAAAATTTCCACTGAAGTTTAGTGAAAAACCAAGCAAGCAACCAGACAAAAACAAAACAAAACAAAACAAAACAAGAAAACAATAGCAGAAACCAAGCAACAGTTGTTGTCACCTGTTGCATCAGGTGAGGTCAGAGCTGAGGTCAGTTCCCTGAGCTTTGAGTGACAGTTCCCTGCTTTCCTTTCTTTTCCCTCTCCCCCTCCCTTTCCCCAGGTCTCTATTCTCTCCTTCCCTTCCTCCTCCTCCTCCTCCTCCTCCTCCTCCTCCTCCTCCTCCTCCTCTTCCCATCCCCCCTCCCTTCTTCTCTCCCCCTTCATTTCCTTTTGTTCCAGGCCTGGGGTTCATACCCAGGCTCCTGCTCTATGAGTTCTACACCACAGAGCCACACCTTGTGACACTTGGCTGGGTCCTCAGGGCCATGAAGTGTGGACACCAATGGGAGTGAAGGATGCTCTCGTGTGACTCAAGAGAAGGTTATTCTCTTAAGCCGTCTCGCATAGTTTCTTCCTCCAATTCTCTTTTCCTTCCTGTCTTCTTTTAACTCTTTCTTCCTTTCAATCCTATATTTGCATAGAGGAGCTTTCTCCCTCCATTTTATCCTTCTTTACCATAATGATAACCTGCAGCTTCCAGCTTTGGTTGAAGTGCCTTATACAACTGCTAGAAACACCTGGACCAAAGAAATTTTACCTGAGAACTGCCAGAGTATTTCTGAAAGACAAGAGGAAAAATGAGAGGAGTAAGGACAAGCCATTCACCCCTCACACCCGTTAGACTTTTATAACAATAAGCCACCAACTGAACAGTGTGGTGGGGTCTTCCCCCAACATCTGTAAGTGGGGAAGGCTGCCTGGTGGTGTCCGCTCACGCTGTTTCCTCTGAGCAGGTCTAGCCATTCAGTGGGTACCGTCTGACTTGGCGGATGTGATCTCACCTGATGCCTTCCTGCTGTTCTTCTCTTGCTCGGTGAAGTGTCCATGCAACCACATTAGTGGCTCTGGTAGATTTAGTCAGGTTGACATAAACTAGAGACATGGAGAAAGACTGAACATCAATTGAGAAACTGCCTCCATTAGATTGGCCTGTGGGCGTGTCCTGGAGCAAAGTTTTGATTAAAATGCTATGACCGAAAATCAACTTGGTAGAGGAAAGGGTTTATTTGACTTAGGTATCCCAAGACACAGCTCACAATTCCAAAGTCCTTTCCAAAACAGCACGGTCAGGTGTGTCATAGTAATACCCCACTATCCTGGTACCAATTTTTGTCTTAGTTAGGGACACTATTGCTGTGATACAACACTACTACCAAAAGCCAATTGGGGAGAAAAGGGTTCATTTGGTTTGCATATCCTGAATCACAGTCTATAGAAGGATGCCAAGGCAGGAAGTCAAGCAGGATGGGAATCTGGAGGTAGGAGCCGCTGCAAGGGCCCTGGAGGGACATTGCTTACTGGTTTTCTCCTCAGCCTGCTTTTGTATAGCACCCAGGACCACCAGCCCAGAGATGGCACTGCTCACAACAGGCTGGGCCCGCCCACATCAATCACTATTGAAGAAAAGGCCCTACAGGTCCGCCAGCAGTCTGATCTTATGGAGACATTCTCTCAGTCAAGGTTCTCTCCTCTCAGATGACTTTAGCTTGTGTCAAGTTGACAGAAGACTAGTCAGCACAATGCTTGATGCGGGACAGCCCAGCATACATGGGCTGAGCTCCCAGGTACCATGAACAACACAGGAAACTGCACTCTTCCTCAGCCTCTGCCTTCAAGTTCCTGCTTAAGTTCCTAACCCGGCTTCCCTCAGCAATGGGCTGTGCCAACTCTAAGCCAAATAAACCCTTTCCTTCCCAAGCAGTTTTTTCGTCATGGTGTTTGTCGTAGTTACAAAAAGCATACAAGAACAGTATCCATGATGACTGCATGTGTCCTGGCCCTTATGAAGATTTGCTTGTAGTTTTGGAAAGCGTACTGTGATAATCAGGCCAGCTATCATTCTAGAAGCTTATCTCTTCACGCAAGAGTACAGAATGACCTAAGTAATAATTCCCCATGGCTTTATGTCCTCTACAGTCAGTGGCCAGATGGTGTCCACTCATTTTCCTCATTATCTCCATAGCCATGCTCTAGAAGGCTCTTTCCCTCTGCTTTGTGATGGCTGCTGTCTTAGTCAGGGTTTCTATGCCCGCACAAACATCATGACCAAGAAGAAAGTTGGGGAGGAAACGGTTTATTCAGATTACACTTCAACACTGTTGTTCACCACCAAAGGAAGTCAGGACTGGAACTCAAGCAGGTCAGGAAGCAGGACTGATGCAGAGGCCATGGAGGGATGTTTCTTACTGGCTTGCTTCCCCTGGCTTGCTCAGCCTGCTCTCTTATAGAACCCAAGAACACCAGTCCAGGGATGGCACCACCCACAAGGGGCCCTCCCCACTTGATCACTAATTGAGAAAATGCCCCACAGCTGGATCTCATGGAGGCCCTTCCCCAACTGAAGCTCCCTTTTCTATGATAACTCCAGCCTGTGTCAAGTTGATACACAAAACCAGACAGTACAGCTGCTATGGTTGGCCAATGTGATATATCTAAGTACTGTTACTGCTTCTTTGTATTCTGTTGTTTGTACTACGTTATCATTTTGAAGGCCCCAGCCAGATCCTCCTGCCTCAGCCTGTGAGCAGCTGAGATGACAGGCTTGTCTGCCTAGCTGGGACCTTTTGGAATAAAGATCATTCTATCCTGCCCATGGTGATAAATACACTGCTGGGTATGTTGTGAAGCATTCAGTAAATGTTTCTTAAATCTTGCTGTAGTTAGAGAGCACAGTGAATACTCACGGTGTGGGGCAGCATTTGCTCAGGGAAGGCATCTGTTTGTCAGATGGGCTTGGAGAACCTGTGACCCTGAGGTTGGGTGTGGTGGCCGTGGTAAGATGTCTGGTCATCACTAGAGGGAAAGTAGTCGATGGCCTCTGATTTGAGGAGGTTCTTGCAAAGAACTGGGACGGTTCAGTGGCATAGTCTTCCAGCTTCCTTCTGAAGGATGTGTCCAGACTGCCTATCAGGAGAGCACAAGACCATGCATGTGTCTTCTTTTATTATTAGATTTTTTTAAAATTTACATTTTAAATGTTTTCCCCTTTCCTGGTTTCTCATCTGAAAACCCCCTATTCCATCCCCCACCACCTGTTCACCAACTCACCCATTCCTGCTCCCCTGTCCTGGCCTTCCCCTATACTGGGGTATCAAGCCTTCTCAGGGCCAAGGGCCTTTCTTCCCTTTGATGTCCAACAAGGCCATCCTCTGCTACCCATGCAGTTGGAGCCATGGGTCCCTCCATGTGTACTCTTTGGTTGGTGGTTTAGTCCCTGGGAACTCTAGGGGTACTGGTTGGTTCATATTATTGTTCCTCTTATGGGGCTGCAAGCTCCTTCAGCTCCTTCAGTCCTTTCCCTAGCTCCTCTAGAACCTTGTGCTCAGTCCAATGGTTGGCTGAGAGCACCCACCTCTGTATTTGTCAGGTACTGGCAGAGCCTCTCAGGAGACAGCTATAGCAGGTTCCTGTCAGCAAGGGCTTGTTGGCATCTACAATAGTGTCTGGATTTGCTGACTGTATATGGGATAGATCCCCAGGCAGGGCAATCTCTGCATGGCCTTTCCTTCAGTCTCTGCTCCATAATTTTTTCCCACTTATAAGAAGTGTTTCCTGAAAGGCGTTTCTCCCCAAAGGTTCATTCTTTTAAGAACAACAATGTCTAGGTCAAGTGGAGCAATGTGAAGCCCAAGGCTGAGTCTGTGGTGGCCCCATTGTAGGCTCTCTGTGCCCACTGAGCTTCTGGTGCTGTCCCTTCTTCCACTGGACACCCCAACTCCTTGTTTCTCCAGGCTCTTTGTCTTTTACTTCAGAACACCCATAGAAAATACTCAGTCTTCCCCTGGGCTGTTTCTAGTCTCATCTCACAGATAGGTATAAAGTTTCCACAAGACAACAAAACCACCAGGTTCCAGCCCTGCTGTGAAGACAAGTGTGGGAAGTAGGGAGTCCATTCAGGTGGTGAAGTGCTTGCCACAGGCATCGGAACATGAGTTCTACTCCCAGCCCCTGAAGAAATGCCAGGCAGTCAGTCTGTAATCCCAGCACTCGGGAGGTGGATCCCTGGGCTTGCTGGTCAGCTAGGCCAGTGGAATTAGTGAGTGACTCTGGCTCAAAGACAAGGGCTGAGTGACAGAGAACACCTGATATCAACCTCTGACCTCCACATGCTCTCTCTCTCTCTCTCTCTCTCTCTCTCTCTCTCTCTCTCTCTCTCTCTCTCTCTCCCTCTCCCTCTCCCTCTCCCTCTCCCTCTCCCTCTCCCTCTCCCTCTCCCTCTCTTTCCCTCTCTCCCTCCCCCCATTCTCTCTCTCCCTATCCCCCCCCTCTCTTTCTTTCTCTCCCCACCACTGGGGGAGGGAGGAACACTAGCTTTAGGTTTTCACAAGAACCAGTTGGCTCATGGTGATGAAAACAGATGCATGATGCAAACAGACAAGGTAGTCGTTGGAGCCCAAGAGACTTGGATAGAGTGCAAGAACAAACATTGTTTGGGAAAAATGAGGGAGGTGTGGATATTGACCCATGATGGAAAGAAACTGAGTGCCAGGTCTAAAGATGGGGCCACCTTGGCAAACTCCAGTGTAAACAACAGGGATGGGACAGCCTGGCATGATCTGGTGTTAACCACAAGGATGAGGCAAGCCGGGATGATCCTGTTTCGGGATGACCCTGTGTTTGAGCCATAGGAAAGGGGTGTGGTAGCTATGTCAGAGATACTCTAGTCTTATGCATACAACCTGCTTCTTCTATAGCCTTGCTGCAACAGAATCCCCCAGTCTACCAAGTTAAATTCTCAGAGGACCATAGATGCTTGCTTAGAAGGCTTCACACTTTCTAACTAAAACAATACAAACGCCCCTTCCTCGGTCTCTTGGCTTCTGCAAAGGCTATGTGTGCTATCTACATGTGGTTTAGAGGCAGCCTCACCACTGCCATAGTGAAATGTAGGCAGTGCATCAAGCACAAGGAGACCACCTAGAGCTTGTTTTGGATTGCTTTAATCCACCGAGGATCCCCTCTGCCCGTTCTGACTCCAAACGCACACAGCTGCAGAGGGTGACTCCAGGACGTATTTCGTCACCCAGTTGGCTAAGACTCTTATTTATTTTCACTGCTGGCTGCTGTTGCTTTGATCTGGGTTTTCCCCCAACGGTCCATGTGTTAAACACTTGACCCTCTGGCCATAGTGCTATTGAGGGATGGTAGAAGTTTTAGGTCAAGGGGCTTAGTGAGGGTTTCAGAACATCTGTGTATGGTGATACTATTAGTTGTGTGACACTGTCCCTGGGGAGATGTAAACAAATATCCACCAAGGAACAAATGTCTGCTAAGGAACCAACAATAGACCTTAGTGACTCCACCATCAAAGTCCAATTTGGTCAACCAATGAGTTTACTGATGCTACAGGAGAATGGATGCGGTCTTACTTCAGAAGTATGGAGGGCTCAAAGATTGCTAGAACCTGGGAGCTCTCTGTTTAACCTGCAGACAGCTCCACAGACAGGGGAATACCACCCCCCCCACCTTGGGGAGTCCTTAAAGCTGATATAGCTGTGGGGAGGTAAAAGCCTGTGAATCTGCTAAGTTTGAGAGACTTGTGAGCTATTTATTTCTAGGGTCTTAATGAGCTGAGAAGTCTGTGAGTCTCAGTATTTTCCTCCGGGATGGAGGCCTCCCATTTGGAGGAAGTGGTTAAAAGGTGGGAACTCTGGTGCCCTCTCTCTGCTTCACTCTCTGCAGCTATAAAATGAACTACCTGCTCCCTGACGTGATGTCCTGCCTCACCACGTTACCTAAAGCCATGAGACTGCCTGTTCATAGACAGGCCAGTGAGAACACAAGTCTGGACAAAGCCCTCTGAGTCCTCTTGGGTGTTTGGAAAGCAGTCTGAGATACCAGCCATGCCTCTTATAGTGTCTGCTGAAGGGCATTCTGAAACTTTGAATACTCATATCTTTAATTTACTCTTTTATTGTTGTTGTTATTATTGTTGTTGTTATTATTTTATAATTCTTCATTTCTATCACTCTTTCTCCTCCCGCAATCATTTTCTCTGGAAGCCTTGTGCCCATCAATCTCCTTATTATCTAGATAGAAACAATCCATCTATGCTGTCAGCTCCCTGGTTATCCAGATAGTCGGGATTTGACAGAGCATCCTTACTGCTTTCTCATCTCTGAGACATCACAACAATTCAATGAAATCCAGGCATCTCCGGGTGGAGGTGGGGAAAGACTGTAGATCATTAAAGCTCTGTCCTTGTAGCATGTACTTTCCAAGTGTGGTCTCCTCCCAACTGTGACACTGCAGTGGGTGTGACCTCTGGAACAATTCCCCATCGTCTGCCCCGGTATTGGCACAGTGTCATAGAAAGCCACAGAATCCTATGTGGGAACCACAGCAAATAGCACACATATATCAACCCAGGCTCTGAATAGGGGCAAAGATAAACCTATAGATCTTCTGTATCTTTCTTCTGAATGAAGGAAAAGATGGTTTAAGTAAGGTTTTCATGATCTCAGGGGTACTGGGTTATCTCTAACTCTAGTGCTAAATAAAATGCTCTACCTCTCCTTGCTTGTAAGACCTCCACTGCCTTTCTCTGTTACTCCCTGAAAATGGACAAACATTCTGCCCTATACTTTTGGTAATAAAAAAGGGCAAAGATGATTAATTAAGTATATTTTATTCTTTTCCTTTTTTTTAAACTCTTTGATGGCAAGCAAAGGAATGGGCTGGGAATTAATTATAACATGGGATTATGTACCAACAGAAGGTACATGCATGTGATTGAGCAAGCCCACATCTGGGCACGTACCCGAGAAGTATGGAAGTGGCGCTCCCAGGGGTAATCTCCAGCGGGAACACTTAGATGCTCCTGCTGATACAATCTTTCTATTCATAAGGTGGAGAGAGTTCTATAGATGAATGGAGTTATGCAATCTTTCTATTCATAAGGCAGAGAGAGTTCTATAGATGAATGGAGTTATGGTAGAGCACGGTGAGTGGCCACAGTGCCTTTGATGTATTTATCACAATGAGAGAACTCTTTACGACTGGGGAGAAAGCTTAGTCCCTAACAAACACAGTGGGCACACATTTATTATCTCACTGCCAGAAGTCAGAGACAAGAACCCTGGGGCTGACTGCACAGCCAACATGGCCTACTTGGTGGAAGACCGTATCTTACAAAGTTTGGTGGATGGCACCTGAGGAACATGCAAGGTTGACCTCTGGCTGCTAATGTCCAAACACATATGTGAACAAAAATACATATCACAGCATGTATGAAACCACATTAGGTTGGTTGTATCTCTGATGTGAAATAACTTACAGGTTCCCTTCCCTCTGTAGAGCACTGAGAACTTCATCTCACCTGTAGTTTTTCTCACGGATATTATTCTGGTTTTTGGGGCATGGGAATGCAGAGCAGCCAGGAGCCTTTACTGTAGTTTCCTATGGAAACAGGAGCAGAGTGATTCCAGTCCAGTTCTGAGCCTTCGCTGTGCTGCGGGCTCCTGCCGTGTGTGTATGACCAGCTCACTTGTGTGGGTCCCTGCACTCATATTTATATCATGGTAGGGAATATACATTATTCTTTATTCTAAGATTATTGTGTTACCATAAATTCAAATGAATCTGACCACATAACGAACATGGCAGAACAGTCCACAAAATCTGCTTACTGCTCGTGGCATGGAGTAGCTCTTGTTGCTATGTGCAACAGGACAGAGTCTCCCCAACACACCCACTCGGGGAGCGGGAGTCAGGCTGACTGCTTCAGTCCTGGGCTCTGTGATTGCACCCTGGCGTTTTGGTGCAAAGCGAATCCAGTGCCTGCGAAAACCTTAAGACCCAGGCCATCTTTATTTTCCCTCCAGAGAGTGAGTTATTTGAAAACATCTCTTGAACTTCATATTTTTGTCTTCTCTGTGTGAGGCTTAATATGTGTCCCTTGTGTAAGAAGAATAGTCTACCTGGTTGGGTCCTATGGCGAGCAGAACTGCCCCAGCCTTGCTGGGACTTGTGTTTCCTAAGTCCTGGCACAGAGCAGGCTGAGTAGATGCTTCCTGCCCAGAAGCATAGGTGTACTGAGTGTGGGCTCCAGGGGAGGGGGACTCCATTTGGGGTGCAGCACATCCTAGGCTGAGGAAGCAAGCAGACACCCCCAGCTGCCATCAATCAGCTTGGAGCCTGGCTGGAGCCGTAGTGGGTGGATTCTGCTCTGTGTGGTGGAAACACAAGCAGACAGAGACGAATGTTCTCTGGCCTTGCAGTTCTCCACGCTGCCCTTTCACAGTCCGTAACATGCACGCTCAAATTGATTTAGCCCCATTCCCCTCAACTCAACCGTCTACTTTCCTTGCAGACTGACAGTTTTATGTGTGGCTGCCCTGCCAGTAGCTGTAGTGTTTCAGAAACATCAACTTCCAGACTTAAAGGATGAGTGAGGAGGGGTGTGGGGGGGTGGAGAGCAGGGGAGGGGAGCTTGACTCATTTTAATTCCTTTTTTTATGGGGTGCCAAACATGCCCATCACGGCACCAACTTTGTCTCTCCCACTTGTTTTTCTTCTTTATTCCTTTTCTGTGTCAATGATTTCCATGAAAAGGTTTGAATAAAGCCTCACACTTGAAAAGCGCATCTGCCAGGTGATGTCAACGCCTGGCCTGCTCCGTTTCCTGTTAGGAGGTGAACGTGCCCTTCTCTCATAGCCCTGGAATGCTAATTTGGTCCAGGGGCGAAGGCCAAACACAGGTAGGGTCAAATTGGAGGAGCAGGGTGTGGGGGTGCCTTCTGTCTTCAGTTCAGCTTTTGAGAGAGGGGGGCTGGGAAGAGTCTAAAAGCAGTTTATTGTCTGTTCTGCAATGTAAACTCAGAGGAGGGGGAGAGGGCAGGAAGTAAAAACTGGACTGTCAACAGTCCCTTGTCAGCCGCCTGCACAGCACGCAGACATGCCAAATGTTGGGTGGACTTTGCCTGGGACAAGCCAGGACCCAGGTTTGACCCTTACCCTGACATTTTTTGGAACCGGATGAAAGCACCTTCTCGGAATGTGTGAGAATATTTCTGGCATCGAAGGTCGAAGGCTGAGCCTCGGAGTTTAAATAAATATTCAGGGCAAGGAAGGAAACAGTGAGGTTAAGGGTTTGATCAGATATGAGCTCAGAGCTCACGGAGTTCATCTCCCTCCTTGTATTCTCTCTGGTTTCATGTGTTCATCTACACAGCAGCCAACACACAGCTTGTCCTTCCTGCTCCTGTGGGGAAGGGTTGCAGGGAGGCCATTGATTTATGCAGACAAATAAAGATAAAACAAACAAAATAAAATAAAGTAGATCGAAGCATGAACCTTGGCCCTGAGATGGGTATTTACTTCGTTGTGGTGTCTTACTCTATAGAGTAATTGGGAAGATAATGCAGAAAGAGACCAGACTATTTTCACCTTTTTATATAAAATAGAATGCGGGGAAAGACCATAAGACAGACATATACTTTTCTATGCACACGGAAACATAAAGAGAGGACGTTTTCATTGATCTTGCATGGTTAACATTATACTTCAGGGCTTTACTTACCAGCCCGCTAACATTACTGCGGAGTGCTTTCTGCATTTCCAGAAGCTGCTGAGTGTTGTCCTGCTAGGTACTGAGATGGCATCTGGGGTCATCCTCGAGTTGTCAGGACTCATGGGCAGTCCTTGTCTCCCTGAGGTTCTCAGGGTCTTCATGGTTGATTGTTCCTCATCAGACAGTGCTCTGAAACATCCAGTTCCTTTGGAGCCGGGCATGGGCTGCCCCTGGGGAAGCGAAGCATGCAGTTCCTCGAGCCAGACATTCAGTCTCCGCTGAGGACCATGGACGCCTGGGAAAGCCTCCCTGCTGGCCTCTGGCTTCTTCATCTTGGGGCGGAACGCACACTGTGGCCTGCTCACTGCCGAGGGCGTGGGCAGAGGCTGTCTGGCAAGGTCAGGGGTGGCTTAGGGAGTTTCTGTGTTGCTTTCTGAAGCCATAGGGCTTTCTTTAACAAGATCCAGTGAAAAATACCATCCGAAAGCACAAGCCTTGCTCTGCATAAAGATCTAACAGGTGAAAATACAACTGAAGGGCAACCTTTCCTCTGAGCGTGAACCTTCGAAGTCACCTCAAATCTCTGTTTAAAGGCCATGAGAACATATATAAACACACTGTTCAGTCACTGAAAGCCTACTTTTACTTTTAAGAACATACTGCAGAGGGTGTCTGTACTCAAGGAAAAGGGAGATTTACAAGAGCATTTGTTCCCATTGCAAACTTGGGATCTATAATAGTCTTTCCTTTCCTACGGCTCCACTTCCTGAGGTTTTGATGGTAGTTGGCTATGGTCTGGAAATGTGGAATGAGGAGAATCCATCATGTGTAGGTTACTTACCTTTCAAAGCAGTATGATGAGGTTTGTGACGGGTTATAAATCATGCTTTTGTCTGGCACATCTAGCAGGTTCACCCTGCCCACGCATCACCCACCTCTCAGCCATGCTGCAGTTCATACACAGAGCCATGTTTCCTCAGACTTTGTGTCTGAGTGAGCTTAGGGGCATTGTGGGTAACTTTGAGATAGCACATCCTTACACCTGCTCAATTTTATTATGGCAACTGTTCTAGTTTTGTTCTCATTTTATTCCCTGTTGCTGCCATGAAATGCCTTGATGGAAAGCAATGCAGGAAAGAGTTTGTTTCATCTACCAAGTCACAGTCCATGTTGAGAAAAGTTAAGGCAGAAATTCAAGCAGGAGCAGAGGCAGAGGCCGTGAAGGAATGCTGTGTGCTAGCTGGCTTCATCTCTTGCTAACAGGCTTAGGCTCAGCTAGCTTTCTAACACATCGAAAGCCCTCCTACCTAGGGAATGGTGCTGCCCACAGTGTGCTGGGCCTTCCTTCACCAATGAGTAATCAAAGCAATCATCTACAGTCATGTCTATAGGCCAATTGATCTAGGCAATTCCTCAGTTGAGGCTTCTTCTATCAGTGACTCTAGACTCTGTCAAGTCAACAGTTAAAACTAACTGGGACAGCTGATGTCACTGATTTTTTTATTATGGCTAATTTATAAATTAAATGCAATCAGAGGGACATACAGGAAAGATGGAATATGTGTGAGAGTTCAGTGCTACCAACAGACCCAATTTTAGCCATCGCCTGGGAGTCTAGAGACATTTCCCCCAGGATCACAGAGAACTAGTGTGTGTTGTGAAACATCAGGCCTGCCTCTTGGGAACCACTGAACAGAATGCTTCAAACTGAGAATTTTCCATTAAATTGGAACAAGTGTTTGCCATGCTAATTGCTTACATAATTAATTCTTCATTGGCCCTCAGATATGTTTTATTTGTGTAAATCTTTTTTCTAACAAAGCAAAACAGGAGGGAGCCAATAAAAATGTTTCCTTCCACTTGAGGCATGGAAGGAAGCCCTCGGGTTAAAGAAAACTCTAGATGACTGATCTGTGGTGGAATGGCTATCTTAATCATCTGCCTTCTTAAGGATAAAAAGATAGTTCACACTACAAAATAACCTACATAGAGCACTGTGTGCACACTCCGAATGGTGGTGCTTCCTGGGATGATCTGTGTTCTAATACTGTAACAATGTAAGACACTGACCAATGTAACCATAACTGGTGTTCAGACTGGAACTCCCTGGTGACTAGAAGCCCATACAACTTTATGATAATTGTTTTGATAATCCATGGGGTATGAACCTGAGCTGAATCAGACTCACACTTTGGACTTACAGTTGCCATCTTTTAAAGAAGCACACCTTTTCAGCTCAGTGTTGGCTTTCAGTGAAACTCAGTGCCGAATAGCTGTTCAAAGAATGTAAGTTTTGGGTAGACCAAGTCATGGGATGTTTCTTTCCTTGAACATCCCTTGAAGGTTCCATGAACCTTCCCAAAGGTTCAGCATTCTTTGAGTAGGCCTCGATCTGCCAAAGCAATTTGAGAGCTGGTAGAAGAAGCCATATGCTACCAACAAGGATTTGTGTTTCACAGGAGAAGATCAGGAGTAGGTTAAGAGACCAGAGAGATGCCTCAGCAGTTAATTGCATTTGCTGCTTTTGTAGAAGACCTGGGATCAGTTCCCAGAATCTGAGCTAGGCAGCTCACCTGCTAGTCACTTCAGCTTAAGGGACCCAATTCCCTCTTCTTGTCTCTAGGGACACCTGTGCATGCATGCAAGTGTACACACACACACACACACACACACACACACACACACACACACATTTTAAAATGTTTAAATGTTTAAAAGAACTAATTATATCTTATGTCCAAACAAAAATTTTCACAGAAAACTGCTTATCTTTCACATTCGTTGTATCTGAGAACACAGCGTTGTGCTTTGGAAGAGCCAGTCTACTGTTAGTGGATATAGAAAGGAAACCAGCACATTTTTACCAAATAGGTCATGGTCATCCTGTGGGCCCAGTCAAGTGGGAAGTGATTCTGAAAGGCAGAGCCCCAAGCTTTGGAGACCAGGGGGAACCATTTTGAGGGATAGTATATGCTTCATCAGGAGGACATGCTAGCACACGTATGCACACACAGACAGGGGATAGCAGTAGAGGCGCCATTGAGAACACATAGAATCATTTGGGTATCAGGTCCTCAGCTAAGGGCCTGAGAGAGAGCTACACTTAGACTCTAAGAGTAGCAGGATGATTTGAAAGAAGTCTGGTCTCAACATCTATTACTAGTTATGTTGGAGAGTGTCTTACATACAGCTCTCACACTGTCAGAACACAGATCATCCCAGGAAGTAGCACCCAGTCTGAGTGTGTATGCGGTGGTCTATGCAGGCTATTTTGTAATGTCATCTCATCCTCTATCATATGTTTCAAACTGGGTACAGGCAAACCGAGGACCACCACCATCATGCCCCATCAATGGTCATGCTCTAGCTGTTTTGAGCCTACATCAAGTTTTACTTTTAATGAAGGGCTAACTACCTTCCTAGTCTGTTGATTTAGTGATGTCCTTTTCAAAGTCACTTCAGTGACTGTTGCTCCATTAGCACAGGATTTGAGTGCCTTGTCAGCCCTCATGTAGTAGTAGTAGTTTGCTGGGATGTCTGAATGTACTGATCAGAAGGCAGAAATCCTTCCATACTCATCTATTGGACACTGAGAGCCTAGCTTGCCTAACATACTCAAGCCCTGGTTTCCTTTCCCAATACTGAAAACAACAGTATCTTTTTAAAAGGAGAGATTCGGGGTCCAAAATGTAAACCCTTAATGTTTCTGTCTGACCATAGGCAATAGGAAATATCTAGTAATGACTTAACATAATTTCTGTACTGTGAAAGCACAGATACATGTATGTATATTATCTATATACTTTTACACATATACATATTTGTACATGCAGAACTGGGTGTGGTGGTACACACTTACAATCTTACATTTGGAAAGTAGAGGTAGAAGGATCAAGTTGAAGACTTAGTCTCATCTCTTATAGTGACTTTGAGGTCAGCCTGGACTACTTGAGACCTTGTCTCAATCCTTTGTTCTAGTCACTGTATATTATAATGTATGTAACTAACATATACATTGTAGGTAAGAATGTAAGGTAGAATACAAGAAACAAAGCGAAACACATTTTCTTTATGTTTGAAAGTTACTGTTCTGATTCCATTGGCAATTCCACAAATGTCTATACAGCTACGAATGAGGAGGAGTCAGCACCAGGAAGAAAGTGGGTTGCAGAGATTGTTGTCTTTGAGATGCTTGTGTTCTAGTTCAGGGGCCTGGAAAATATTATTGTGCATGCGCGCGTGCGTGCGTGCGTGCGTGCGTGCGTGTGTGTGTGTGTGTGTGTGTGTGTGTGTGTGTGCGCGCGTGTGCGTGTGCGTGTGCGTGTGCGTGTGCGTGTGTGTGTGTGTGTGTGTGTGTGTGTGTGTAGGGCACACATTCTTCTGAATGTATGTGCCTGAGTGTGGAGGCCAAAGTACGACCTTGGCTACAGTTTCTTAGGTACTTCCCACTTTTTGTTTTGAGACAGGGCTGCTCACTGCTCTGGGGCTCACCCAGTAGGCTAGATTAGATGGCCAGTGAGCCTCAGGGATCCTCTTGTGGCTCTCAGCATCGGGATAGCCTGGATATACCACCACACCCAGTTTAGTTCTATGAGCTCAGGATATCAATCCCAGGTCCTCCTGCTTGCAAGGCAAGTGCCTTAGCAATTGAGCTCTTTCCTGAGACCCGAAACATTTCATTTTTATAGGAAGTGCTGGGGTCACCTTGTGAATGGTGTTATGCCTTGCGGGTATATAGACTGTGCTATATACACAGTCTGTGGTATATAGGGGTGCTAAACACAGGTGGAACAGTGGAGGGGCACTTTTATCTCAAAGTTTCAAGTCTAACTTAAGAGAGCCCTTGAAAATGCCCACTAAGCTTCTAGAAGAACATTTTTTAGAACACTGTGCTGTTTTTCTTTTTATTCAATATATTCTTTATTTACATTTCAAATGATTTCCCCTTTCCTGGATCCCCCCCTCCCCAAAAGTCCCATAAGCCCTCTTCATTCCCCCTGTTCCTCAATCCACCCCTTCCCACTCCCCTGTCCTGATATTTCCCTACACTGCTGCACTGAGCCTTGCCAGGAGCAGGGGCCACTCCTTCCTTCTTCTTGGACATCATTTGATATGTGAATTGTGTCTTGGGTATTCCACCTGTGCTGTTTTTCTAAATTGCGATTTTAGCAATGCCATTTTTCCTTTTAGTTGTACTTAAAAAAGAAATGTATTTGATGCACATGAGAGTTTGATTACCACATATGTGCTGGTGTTGGCAGAGACCGGAAGAGGACACTGGATTCTCGACACTGGAGTTACAGATGGCTGTGCGCCACCATTCAGGTGCTGGGAACTGAACCCCTGGGCCCTCCTTAGGAGCAGCTGGTACTCCTAACCTCTGCACCATCTCCCCAGCCTAGATATGTCACTGCTCTCTGAGCACAGAAACATGATCAAGGTGCTTGCTTGGGGAAGAGTCCAGAGGGGAAAAGTGGAAATAGCATCCACCTAACTATACCAAAGATCATTTTATCTTTTGTTGGTTTTGGTAACGTTTATGGAACAGAGTAGAACCTTTGGGAACTGCTGAATTACTATTTTGATGCTCAACTTTGATTTAATCACATTATAATAATTAATATTGTCAAAATTGCATCATTTTGGCTAAGTCCAGATTGTAACAAATTGAATTTTCATTTCGATGCTTCTTAGTTTTACATTTCAGTTGCCAGAACCATACTGGATTAGCTTGTAGGAAATCCTGTCCATTTTGTGTTAAGCAGACACAGCCATACATCCAGGATTCATGTGAACAAATGATCTAGCTTGGTGTGTTTTGTGGGGCAGGTGGCTTTGCCAGGAAAAATGACATTAATATAATTCTATTTTGCCAACAGGAAAACCAATGGCTCATTATGACCAATAACAATAGTAATACACACAGTACTAACAAGCACATATATAGCAATTTTAGCATAATACACATATTTTAAAATTCTCCCTGAAGTACATGGGTTAGCTTTTGAAGAATGGCAAAGGATTTCTGTGGAATATTTTTTTCAACATCATTTTGGTTAATGGCTATATCCTTTCTTTCTTTCTTTCTTTCTTTCTTTCTTTCTTTCTTTCTTTCTTTCTTTCTTTCTTTCTTTCTTTCTTTCTTTCTTCCTTCCTTCCTTCCTTCCTTCCTTTCTTTCTTTCTTTCTTTCTTTCTTTCTTTCTTTCTTTCTTTCTTTCTTTCTTTCTTTCTTTCTTTCTTTCTTTCTTTCTTTCTAAAAATTTATTTATTTACTCACTTTACAACCCAATATCAATCAGCCTTTCCTGTTCCCCGTATCCCCTCACCCATCCCCAACCCCCCAGCATTCCACTTTCTCCTCTTTTGAGAAGGGGAAGGTCCCCTCTGGGTGTCAGCCCCCCACTAACACCTCCCTCCCTGCACATCGAGTTGCTGTGGTGCCAGGTGCACACTCTCCCACTGGAGCCAGACAAGGCGGTCCATTTAGCAGAGCAGGATTCACAGGCAGGCAAGCAACAGGTTCAGGGACAGCCCTTGCCCCAAGTTGTTGGAGACCCTGTGTCATCTGCTATGTGCAGGGGGGTCGCGGTCCAGCCTGTGCTCACTCTTTGGTTGGTGATGCTCTAGGCGCCTGAGCTGCCACAGGTCCAGGCTATTATACTCTGTTGCTCTTCCTGTAGAGTCCCTGTTCTAGTTGAGTCCCTTAATCCTTTTCCATAAGACTCCCCGGGCTCTGCCCATTGTTTGGCTGTGGGTCTCTGCATTCTTTCCCTTAGCTGCTAGGTGGAGCCTCTCTGTGGACAGTCATGCTAGGCTCCTGTTTGTAAGCATAAAGAGTATCATTAATAGTGTCAGAGATTGGTTCTTGCTCGTGGGATGGCAGTTTCTCAGGAGATTGGAAATAGTTCTACCTCAACATGCAGCTATACCACTCCTGGGCATACACCCAAAAGATGTTCCTCCACACTTGCTCAACTATGTTCATAGCAGTTTTATTCATAATAGCCAGAAACTGTAAACAACCCGGGTGTCCCTGAAGAATGGATAAAGATAATGTAGTATATCTACACAATGGAATACTACTCAGCCATTAAAAAACAAAGACATCATGAATTTCACAGGCAAATGGATGAAACTAGAATATATTATCCTGAGTGAGGTAACCCAGACCCAAAAGGACATGAGCGGTATGTATTCACTTATAAGTGAATATTAGCTACAAAGTACAGGATTACCATGCTATAATCAGCAGACCAAAAGAAGCTAAATAACAAGGAAGGTCCACCAGAGGATGGTTGAATCTTTCCCAGAAAGGGAAACAAATAGATATTGGAAGTAGATAGAAGGAGGAACTGGGCAGAAGAGGGGAGGAGAGAGGAGTGCAGCTGGGGGGGGGGTCATATGTCTGAAGAGTAGGGCATAGAGAAGTAAATTGGCAGTGGGAGGGTCAGTCTCTAGGGTAAGCCAGAGACCTGGGATGGGGACATCTCCCGAGGGCATATGGGGGCTACTCTAGTTGAAACTCCCAGCAGTGGGGGACAGGGATCCTGAAGTGGCCACTTCCTGTAACCAGGCAGGTCTCCCACTGGGTGGATAAGGATAGAAACCCACCTACAAAACCTTGGACCAAAAATGCAAATGCATCCTGCCCCCAAGATGTGCAGGAACAAAGATAGAACAGAGACTGAGGGAATGGCCAGCCCAAGGCTGCCCCCAATCGAGACCCATCCTAGGGGCAAGAACCAGTCTCTGACTCTTTTATTTCAGAAAAAAAAGTCCTGTTTTCATTCTTCTCTGTAGTTCTCCTGAAGTGTTTCCTCAGGGGCCACCTGCTGCAGGTGTTGGATTTAGGGAGTCTGGAGTCTGGAGGCTGAGGCCACAGGCAAGTCATAGCATCCCCTTGCTCTCTTCAGAACTGTTAAACGTCCTATCTGTGAACAAAGCTTCCATGTATCTTAGGTGTGACTGAGGCAAGGACCCTGGGAAAGGTTGAAGCCATTCTAGCATGGACCTAGTTCTCCTTCAGCAAATCCTACCGGTGTGCGCCACCACAACCGGCAGACCTAGTTCTCAATAGTGTAAAAACTTTGGTTATACGTAAAACCAGACGTGTGTCATTAATTGCAGAAAGGATTCAGAAGTGTCTAATTTTGAAGACAAGAGGTCAGGTATCTGAAGCTGAATAAAAGCTCTCTCATGGAAGGACTCTAAGAGGCAAAACTCGTGTGGTTAAGGGGTTCCCACTGCCCTTATTAGCATGCTGTGAACAACTGGAGGATTTCTGGGCTGGAGAGCACACTGCTGTCCCAGAGGTTCAGGGGTGGTGATTCTCTGTCCTAGCTCTTGCCAGAGCATGTCCCCATTGATGCAGCAATGGTAGGCAGTTCTCAAGGCTTTAGCAGAGGGATAAAGAATGC